>NC_133328.1:520592773-521905273 GCF_042186555.1 Aquarana catesbeiana
GACATTGTTTTATCAAAATGGTGATGAGATGACTGATTTTTGGGGATTTTAATGGTTTATCGAAGTCTAATGCCCTGTACACACGGTCGGATTTTCCGACGGAAAATGATCGATGGGAGCTTGCTGTCGGAAATTCCAACCGCGTGTAGGCTCCATCGGACATTTTCTATTGGAATTTCCGTCACACAAAATTTGAGATCTGGATCTCAAATTTTACAACAAAATCCTTTGTCGTAAATTCTGATCGTGTGTACACAATTCCGACGCGCAAAGTTCCACGCATGCTCGGAATCAAGCAGAAGAGCCGCACTGGCTATTGAACTTCATTTTTCTCGGCTCATCGTACGTGTTGTACGTCACCGCGTTCTTGACGTTCGGACTTTCAGACAAGATTTGTGTGACCGTGTGTATGCAAGATAAGTTTGAGCCAACATCCGTCTGAAAAAATCCATGGATTTTGTTGTCGGAATGTCCGATCGTGTGTACAAGGCATAAGGCCTCTTTCACATGGGCGGCTGTTCTGCTGCTGTTAAAAGCATGTTTTGTTGTTTTGAAATTCCAAAACTCCAGGTACAGGGCACAGCGATCACTTGCAGTTGTGTATTGCGATTAGCAGCGGCTGCGTAGGAACATTCTTGCCATTTCTGTTGTGCTTCCTGTCTTTCTTTTCTTGTTGCCACTGCTATCCGCAGGAGAAATAGTACACTGCGGTTACGTGCAGATAGCTGCGCTAAATCGGTCCTGGACGCAGTCAAATTCATTTTTTCTAACCGCACAAAACCCCATGTAACAAAACCGTGTTTAAATGCAGTGTGTGAATGGGGCCATAGGAAAGCATTCTGTGAGTTTAGGTGCGGTATATAACTTCATCTGTCCGCAGCTAAAAGCTGAATTCTATCCGCCTGTTGTGAGTGAAAGGCTTCCAGTGGCAGCAAGGCTAAGGCACAGGGACATGGAAGCCATAGCATACCAAGAATGTGATGGCTTTTCTCCTATGATCTGCCATAGTATGGATCAGTTAACCTATCAGATTCTAGCTGTCTTTTAGTCAGACTACCAAAGAAAAGTTAACTCTAGATTGGCTGCTTTTGCCAAAGGTCAACTTTTTTGGTCAACTGGCCTCAGATTTGCAGTCTCACAGGTTTAGTTAAATCTACATTAGAGTGATTGTAAAGGCTAAAGGTTTTTTACCTTCATAGAGGTGCAGCTCCCCCTGAACCCTCCCAGACCCCCCTAATACTTACCCGAACTCCATCTTGATTCAGCGATGTGCACAACAGCATCTCTCCCAGGTATCTCCCTCCTCATTGGCAGAGACACAGCAGCAGGAGCCATTGGCTGTCAATCACAGCCAGCGAGGAGGGGGCAGGGCCGAGCCATACTCTGTGTGTCTTATGGACACACAGGCAGCTCGAGAGTGAGCACACAGGAGTGCCCCCAGAGCAAGGTGCTTGCTTTGGGGGCACTCTGCATGTGCGTTAACGAATGTATTTCACACTGCACTGTGCTTAATCATTATGTGAAGTTTAGTGTTAAATGCGTAAACGCTTGTTCCCAACTTCAGTGACACTGGTTGGTGGATTTTACTGCAATAAAGATGTACACCCAATCTTGGGTCTACTTATAAGGGGGTTGCGTACCTAGGTGGAGCGGTGCACCTACATATTGGACACTAGTTCTGGTGACTGCCAGGGATTTCCCTTACTTGGGAGGGATTTCCCCTCACTTCCTGTTGAGGCTTTGGGACAGTAAATTAAGAGAAGTCTCCCCATGGGACAGTAAATTAAAAGAAATCTCCCCATGGGACAGCAAAAAAAAAAAACTACCTGGGGTTATATCTCCTTTTTACACTGTCCAAAATTACACCGTTTTGCCTTCAGTTCCACTTTAAGCATCCTGATCTCACCTCTGCCTGGTATAAGCACACTTTTCATAGGTTTTTCTCGGCTCTGGCTCTTGGCAGCAGTGTATGCATTTTCGGAACCATTTACATGTTAAATAGCGTAGTTATGTGACCGCAGTATGGATGAAATATATATACTGTACGTCAGTTAATAGTTCTTATCTAATCTTTATTTGAGGGCTGCATATAAACCTAGCAAGCCTGGCTTTTCTCTAGCCTTTCACTGTGTATACATTTGTCCCAATGCTTCAGAAGACATTGAGTTTTCAGTTGTAATTTTTTGACACTGTGCTTGTGCAGCCCGTGACACACTATTTGGTGAAGTGGTGCTCCCTCCCCTATGAAGACAGTACATGGGAGCTGAAACAGGACTTGGATCCAGCAAAGATTGAAGAATTTGAGAAACTCCAGAGCAGAGAGCCAGAAACAGAGCGCGTGGTAAGAATTGGCACAGCCAAGCAGTGTTTTTATTTGAAAATAGCTCAGTTATATGTTCTTTCGGAAAACCACTAATGGGATTTACTGCATTTGAAACAGGAGCGACCTCCTGCCGACGAGTGGAAGAAATCGGAGAGTTCCAGGGAGTATAAAAACAATAACAGTCTCAGGGAATACCAGTTGGAAGGAGTGAATTGGCTGCTGTTCAATTGGTACAACACGTAAGTATTTTTTTCCTACTCTCCTAGCAGTAGCCTTAGTAAACTTTAATGGCTTTGTTTCATGGCAGAGTTTAACCTTACACATTTTATTGGCAACTTAGGATTGAGGTTTATACCCCATAAAAATGTGGAAAAACCTTATTTGACTGTGCGGCATCCTGTAGATTGAATCTAGAAAGCATTTAGTAGACATGGCAAGTGTCTGATGTAGGCATTCATTGACCAACTCTAGTTTAGTTAAAACCAAGATTTCTTTTGAAAACTACACAGCACCAACCAGTACAATTTACACTGTTTTTTTTTTTTTTTTTGCTCATTTTATTATTTCAGTCTGTTTATTACGTTTTCCACATGTACAAAGGAAAAACAAAAACACATTGTCTGACCCAGAGGGTCACATATGTAAAGAAACAAATACGAGAACATATCAAAGTGAACAGTAATTAGTGCAACAGTAAGACTCAAAACAGTAATCAGCATTATCTCAAGTGTCCCTTACTGTAACCAGCTAAATAGTCCCCGCCCCCACTCACAGGGGGATTCCTTGAAGCAAAGCTTTCTATACAATGGGGAGGACCAACGCCGTTGCTCAGCTTGCACCGATTACACCTTATTTAATGTGTTTGCGTAGAGCAGCTAATGCACTATTGCATGCTGTTTGATAGGAAAGCTTATGCAGAGCATCAAATGCAGTACAAAAAGACTTTTTTTTTTTTTCCCCCTGGCTCAGACTTGATAAAACTGAAGTTTTAATCTGCTTTTAAATTGCCCTCTTTGGTTCCGGCCACGCCCCCTCATCAATATTCTAATTAAATGTTTAAAACATTTGTGCTTTGCTTACATATGTTATGTTGAACCCAGTTATGTCATTACTGGGTCTCTGTGCGTCTCTATGTAATGCAGGCAACTCATGTCTGGTAGGAAGAGCCAGTAGGGTGTGCATAGCTGTGCATAGCTTCCTGAAAACCTCACAACACCTTGCCTAAAGCTGGCCATACATGGATTGTAATTTGTCCGGTTCAGCAGGGACTGTCCAACTTTCCATCCATATATGGCCAATGTGATTGAACAGAAGTCTATCTACTAATCGACTTCTGTTCCACCAATGTGTCAGATTTTAGCCACTTGGTCAGCACTGCAGGCTATATACTGTAGCACTGATCTGTGTATTCTGATGACAGGAGAGTCCCACTCTTAGAAAATGCAAAGGCAGTGGGAAGTGTGAATGGGGAAATCGGGTCAGGTGTGGTTTTTTTTTTTTTTTTTTTTTTTTTGTTTTTTATTAACCTGCTTGTTGAACTCTTCTATGGGCCAGCTTTAGTCCTCCTCTCAAGAGCACTCCGTGCTGATACATGCAATGTGCTGGCTCTTTAGAGGAGCTATGTAAATATCGCAATGCATTTATGGGTGGGTGTTCTTCACAGACTGCATTTGCATGCAAAGCGCCCACATCTAATGCTGAGGCTTCATGATTGAAGGAACGTAAATCCAATGAATGAAAGAAATGGGCTCAGACAAGCTGGGGAAGAAAGGGCTAGATCAGGGGTGTCCAACCTTTTGACCTTCCTAGGCCACATTGGAAGAATACTTTTTTTGGGCCACAGCAGCCCATTCATTTTGAATGGGCTGCTGTTCCTTTGCGTTTCATGCAGGAAAAAGGTTCCTGCACCATTTTTGAACAGCAGGGGCTGGGAAATCGTATGGTGCTATTCCACCAAGCAATTTCCCATCGGTTCCCACACCTGGAAATGCACTGCACTTTTAAGTGCGTGGTGGTGCCATTAAGAATTACTGGCAGCCCCGCACATCTGTAAAGAGCAGCGTGTTTTGGCTGTGGGTGTTGCAACCTCCTGCAGTAGTGTGAACCAGGCCTAAATTCATGGACAGTTTGTAAAATCTGTGATTTTTCATCTGTCTGTGAATATCTGTCCATGCAGGCTGCATGTCCATAACAAACATTGATGGACAGATGTAAAAATCATGTATTTTACAAACGGTGCTTGAATTTAATGTAGGTTGGCAACCCTGGTATTTGCTGTGTGCCGAGGTAGAGGGGAGGGGGTTAGAGGGGATTGTGGGTGGGGGGCTTCAGGGGGAGCCACTGAGATCTGGGGAAGTGCAGCCCATATCAACATCCACCCCCATACAGCCAAGTGGCATTTACTACTTTGGTGCTATGTAGAATCCCTGCTTTAGCTGTTGCTGGTGCTTTTACAAAAAAAAATGAAAAGGGAAGGGGGGTGTGGAGGCGCCAACTCTGCTGACACTGTTATATGGTGAAGGTGTAATACATACACTTACTGGTAAGTCAGTTCAGATGGGGTGGCGATGTCCATCAGGGGTTGTGTTGTCCTGGGATGTGTTGGTGTGCAGGCTTCACTAGCAGTCCTTCACCTCAGGGGATGTTGGTTCCTGGTTGAGAGAGGCTTAACAGCAGTGTCCAGTGTGTGGAAGCTCCACGCTAACCACCCTGGAACCCGGAAGTGGAAGTGATGTCGCGGTGCACAGGAAGTGTCCAGACACAGATAGGAGATAATACAGGCTACGCGCTCGGGGCTCACAGCTCCTTCTACTGGCCTCTAGAGATCACATCCCAGGACAACACAACCCCTGATGGACATCGCCACCCCATCTGAACTGACTTACCAGTAAGTGTATGTATTACACCTTCACCATATAACAGTGTCAGCAAAGTTGGCGCCTCCACACCCCCCTTCCCTTTTCAGTGCTATGCTCACAGAGGCTATGGACACCCTCTGAGGACGGCTGCTTCCTCTCTCTCCCCCTCCCCCCTTTTTTGTTCTAACATTAATGTTCTATCAGAACCATCATTATACAATTCCATTCCTGACATCACAAAATCTGAGCGCCGGAAAACCTTTCTTCTTCAAACCTGGTGCTTTTACAAAAACTGCAGCCCCCGGCATCCCTTCAGCCATTCTTATTTCTACATTCTCTGTGCTGCTACACCTTGTGTAGATGGGTATCCACAGCATCCCCTGCATCCCTCTATGCATGCTAGTTGCGTGGCTTCTCTTCTGCAAGGGGTTCTTCCAGACATGCCTTGGACTGCATGCTGAATTCCCCGGGGCCGTGGGTTGGACACCCCTGGGCTTAGATGATGCTGAACATCTTCCATCTTGAGAATGAGGCAGGCTCTTGCTTTGCTGCAGCTTCTAATTCACACTCTGAGAAGCTCAGTGTGCAGTGAAATTGCAACTGCGCAAGGCTGAATGTAAGGTTGCGGTCCAAATATTTTAGTAGGTTTTTATTTATTTATTTTTTTGTCAAACCTTCGGCTAAGCATGTTCTATTGCCATTTTAGATGCAAGTGACACTTAGCGGAACTCTTTTTAACCGTTTTGGGAAATGACCGCATTCTACACTTGCAAATGGTTCTTCGAGACAGCTGGGCTCCTGTTCTCGTTAGGAATCCCGGGCCTGTAAACATGTGATGGGAATGTTCTGCTTGGCACAGAAACTCTGAATCATAGCAGCACTACATCATAGCTGGATTTACACTCACGACTTACATGTACACGGCACAGCTGCTCGAAGATGATACATACTTTCCAGGCTAAAGGCTGAAGGGAAAGTTTACCTTCTATCACCATGCGATTATTAAATGACACACAAGATGCATGCTGTGCGAGTGGTTCCTTAAAGTGGATGGCTTATTTATTTCAAATGTTCATCTGAATCATGCACTGTCTGAGCATCATGGGATATGTAGTTGAACACTGTCGGCTTGTGAACTGTTTGTCACAGACACATTGGTCATCTTGTGTGTGTAATATAGTTTTTTTTTTTTTTCTTTCAGTATAATACTACACGACGGATTGTTTTAAGTAAAATCAAATGGCTGTGTAAATTTACTAGCAGAAAGCAGATTGTGTTGCATATCACCACATTGCAAATTTATTTTGAGTTCACAGTGGTGCACATTTTGCTGCACTGTTTGCTGTATGATTGGTGTGCAGGAGCATTGCTTCAAAATAAGAACTTGGGCACAGTCAGTTAAAACAGATTACTATAGCTAGAATTACCTTTTTTCTTTCATTTTTTTTTTTACCCATTTTTGCTTTTAGGCGAAACTGCATCTTAGCTGATGAAATGGGTTTGGGGAAAACAATCCAGTCAATTACCTTCCTGTATGAGATCTTCTTGAAGAGCATTCATGGTCCATTCTTGGTCATTGCGCCACTGTCAACGATCCCTAACTGGGAGAGAGAATTCCGCACATGGACAGAACTGAATGTTATAGTTTATCACGGAAGCCAAGCAAGCAGGAAAACCATACAACTCTATGAAATGTACTTTAAAGATTCACAGGTAGGTTTGATTTGTTACCCAAATCCCTTAAAACATTTAAGCCAACTATATTTAAAGGTCCATTTCTTGTTCTAAAGTGAAAAAAAAAATTCTATTGGGTAAATATACCAGCGGTATTTTGCAATTTGTAATGCTCTTTTATGTTTCTAGTTATGTTTCATTTACACAAGTGCTTATTCCTTACATGGTTACCTTTATAATAAATATTAGAGTGATCAGGGTCCTTATTAAATTGTTTAATAATTTATATGGACTGTTGCTTTCGTATCAAAACAAGAACAAAATTGTTATCTAAAGCAGTTCACCATTAGAACTGGTAACTGCATTTGTTTTCTTTTTTCCCCCCAGACCTTTTATTCTTTTTCACCTGATGATCTTCCCTATAATGAGTTTCTTATCCTGGAGTGAGAAACAGCAGCACACTAGTCTTCCCAGTGAATGACTGTGCAGGGGGGCATGTCGGCATAAGTCTGATCATTGGAGGAGAGCAGGCTGAGTTCTGCTGGAAAGCTGACCACACTGTGTTCTCATGCCTAGCATAGTCAGTTTGTAGGCTCCATGCACACTAGCTTAAAAAGGAAAAACCCTCCTAGCAGCTGCTTTTGAGTGTTTTTTTTTTCGTTATTTGTTTGTTTATTTTTTTCCTTCTTCTAGAAGCAAATGGTGTTATTTTATGTGTCCATGTATGTTTTTGGGAGCGATTTGCCAGCAGAAAAAACACTGACAGCTGCTGAGCACCGGGTTCCAGCTTTTGGGGGTTTTTTTTATTAGTGGGTGGTCACTAACGTCCTTAACAACCAGTGAATTAGCTGGTTGTTGAGGAGCAGACTGGCAAGCCGGCCACTGCATCCCTAACAAAGGATGGCTCATCAGCTGTCAGTGGGGTTTAACTCTGGCTGCTGGATGTGGGGGTCTGAGGCATTTTCCCCCCTGTTGAGGACATGTAGCCCTGGTATGGTTCAGGCAGGGGGGAAATCCCGCTGACAGCTGATGTGTCATTAGTTGTTAAGGACGTGGCAGCCCCCTGCTCCTTAACTAGTTGCTCCTATACGCCACACAGAAAATGCTAATCACCAGCGTGATCACTAGTGTGCATGGGGCCTTGATAGAAAAGCAGAGTGTCTGGCAGAAAACACCAGGGATTTGACAAAAATGAAGCAATACAAAGCACAGGATACTTTTTCATACAAGTAACATGGTACATCAGGCAAATAACAGAAATATTGAATTCTGGGTTGACATATTTAACATGTTTTATGTCCTAACAAAAGTATTGTTTCATTGCATTTTCATCTAATAACTCTGGATAGTCTGACTTTCACCAAGGCACAAGTCAATTGATGCAGCAAAGTCCATATGTCTTGGTGTTCTCTTGCTTCCTTTGCCGACGAAACAGTAGCTGTATGTTGTTGCCTTTGGAATCCAGGGTGTAATAAAGAGATCTGTGCCTATAATGGTTGAGAGTAGTAAATGAATACCTTCGTCTGATATATTTTTAGGACAGCTGGAGGATGTGTTTTCTGTATTTTTAGTGTGTCATTATAGCTTGTGTTCACAGACTATAGTTTTCCCAGTTTTCTATCTGGATAACTTAACAGTGTCGCACTCTCTCCTGTTATTAAATATAGATAAAATAAAAACACCAGAAGTATTGTCAGAATTATACCTTTTATTGACTTAAAAAAAAAATCTAATGCAAGCTTTCCAAGCACTAAGGCTTTTGTCTAGCATACAAACAGATGAAAGCTGAGATGGAGTACAGAATATGTACACATTCTGAACTCGCACATTGTAGACCGATGAAATGTAAACACAGACATATGGTCCTCCTACCTTGCTCGTGTGCTGATCATTTTTTTTCTCTCCTATTTTAAGGGCAAAGCAATAAAGGGTGCCTACCGGTTCCATGCCATCATTACAACATTTGAAATGATTCTGACAGACTGCCCTGAGCTCAGAAACATCCACTGGCGATGTGTTATCATTGATGAGGCTCACCGGCTAAAAAACAGAAACTGTAAGCTCTTGGAAGGGCTAAAGATGATGGATTTGGTGAGTTTTGTCCCTTGTCTTGTTTGACACCGTACATGAGGCAGAAATACATACTAATTGGATATCTACTTTTATTTCCATCCCTTTTGACTTTCACAAGGCTGAATTGTGATTGGTTGTTATAGAAAGTAAGCTAGACTATAGCGGGTTCCACAGGGGAGCAGTGAATACCAGAACCTTCATAGGATTCAGCTTTGGCTGGTCCATGATGTGCGCCTACAGGGAACCAGTATACACATAGATTGTCCTGTTGTGTTTTTTTTATGCTCTGATAGATTCCCTATAGCCTGTTTGTGCAAAATGCCCGTGAAGCAGGCTGGTCAAATGCGAATAATTTTTAATTTCTCTATTTTATTGCTATGCAGCAAGTACTGTTATTTGTATTCATGGGATCACCTCTGTACACGTCTTTCTGCTGCATCCGTCATTTAGACGAGAGCATCTTATGAGTGAGGACAGGAGGTGCCACGTGTGACTGCTGAATCAGCATAGCCAGACTCTGAGGCTAAAGTTGGAACCAGCATCTGTTGTATAAGAATTTGAAATGAGAAGGGAAATGCTTTTCCATACCCTGTACTTATGGGTTTGGATTGGCTGCTGTGCTGCTGGCTATAGGAAAGGCGTCTGCACAACCTGTGGCTGTCCAGCTGATGAATTGCACCTCCTTTCTGTAGACCGCTATAGCTATATCTAATTCAGGACTAAAAGTTGTAGGGTGACTGGTACGGGGATGTGGGTCTTTTTAGCTGGCTTTTACTCCTGTATGGATAGGGAAAATGCCTTGTTAGGCTGTGGCTTGGCCCAGACAGATGACTATGACAACGTTACAAGGTTACTGTCTGGGTTTTCTCACTGATATAAATTTAGTGAGGTAAGAGGATAATATCCTCAAATTGTCTTTAAATAGTTGTTGAATTAGATCAACTGTAATAACACTGCAATATTACTTAAAGTGGAACTACACTTTATCTGAGCACCACAAACCAAAAGTTATATTTGATTCATTTTTAATATTCAAAGAAAACTCACCCATCCATCCATGTCTCCATGTTTTATATGTTGAGAATTCGCTTTGAAAAACACCCCCTAGCATTTCTGGCCATGACCATCTTGCGTAAGGGCAGATGATTCATGTAGCACTTCCTGAAATCTACTTGTCCTTAGCTCAGCCATGCAAGTAGAAGAGGGTGTGCTTAGCTGAGAAAGCTCATCCGCCCCTCTTTCCCTACTAAAGACTGGTATGTATGATCTCATTTGCCTAAGCATGAAAACCAGGAAGAAACTGAAGAAATGTATAAAAAAAAAATGTTTAAAACAAGCAAATATGATGTGTCCTATCCATTTACTAATGCTAGCAGCATAAGGTTTAAAAATAGTGAATGTTGATTGAGTGAAGTTCCGCTTTAATAAAGCGGTCACTTTAAATTTGTCTTTAAAGTGTTAACCCCAACAAAAAAATTTAAGATCCTGGTCCCTTAAAGCAGATTAAACACCACAGTGCTTGTGCTGTGTAATCTGCCCCCTCTAAACTGTAAAAAAAACTCCCTGAACCTTCCACTTCCTGTAATCTCCTCTCTGTACTGACCACAATAATCAGCACTGCTGAGCCCTGATCACAGTGGTCAGAATGCGTCCCTCCGCCATCCGCAGCAGTTCACTCTGCTCCCCCTCCTCCTTGCCTGTCGGCTCTCTCTCTGTGTCTCCGTGAGAGGAGGATTTGCAGGTGATGCTGCCACCTCCTGATGCATGTGTTTTTTTTTTTTTTGGCTTTTATACCGAGCCACAAGTTTGCATGGTGGGACCATGCCGTAACTGTGAGCCAAGCATTTAACTCGGTTGTGTTGCAGTCCCATTCATTTACTGACTGTCAGTGTCAAACTCTGCATGTAGAGTTAAAATTGGTGCACACTGATGGAAAGCATTACAGCCACAGCAGTGTATACCCATCCGAGTGGCACTATGCCTGCATGTAGGTGGGGCAGTAAAAACTCAGATCAACCTCCTTGTTTTACCCTTCCCCTGGTTGCCCATGTGAAAGGATCATTAAGGCTCTCTTTTTGCTACTCTAGAGCACAATGTGACTTTAAGGCTGCTGTAAAACAAAGACTCACCCTTTTTATACTGTATTGAATTTTGTATTTTGATGTACAATTTCCCTATCTGTGGTTGTAAACCTCAGAAAGGAAATATGAACTGAGCACATCCTTCTGTAGTGTGTACATCTTTCCAAAGCACTGAGTATCATTTTTCTCTGCTGCCTTATTTGTATGCACCCTGCATGAGTCATTTCTGACAGGTTTTCCTGACACCAAGAGTTAAAAAGGTGACTGGGAGGGAGCTCCAAAATTCTAGGTGTGATTTTATATCCTTAGCTCTGCATAGTGGAGAGGGGTGTGTTCCTTCTCTCCATTCAGCTTTTAGAACTGCCCTCACAATGTAGAACTGTGACCCAACATTGCTTGGTGTGCTGCTCAGGCTCTCTAGAACTGGATATGAGTACGGAGCTTCCACCGCTGGGAGTGCTGGCACGGGAGGGAGCTCGTCCCAGCTCCTGCAATCACTGAGGCTTAAGAAAGTACCCTGCTGCTGCACATCCGTGTTGTCTCCAAGATGAGTGTTCTGACCTCCTGGTTCTGGAGCTGAGGAAAAAAATTCCTTTGATCTGTGTGTTTTTAGAATTATCTACAGGATATATTGCTGCAGATAAACAGGTACAACTTATGTAGGGGGATTTGTTTCATCTTTGTATCATCTGAGGCTAGTCGCTTTACTCAGTATAGGTTAGGGTTTTCAACATCTTTAAATTAATTCAGGTGAAAAGTATGCACCTGCATTATTGGTCTTTTAGTTGCTTTGCTTTATACTATGGTTTCTTTGATCATTCTTACACATTTCCAGTTTCTAGTTTGGATGTGCTGGTGTTCCTGTACTTCTTGAACTGTGATGTGCATGTAGTAGAAAAAGGTAGAATTGGAAATAGGAGGAGAAGGGCTGGAATATTGTAGCTTTAATGTGAAGAATTGTAATCCTATGTTTAGCTTATGCCACGGATGTGCAGGTATTCTCTAAATGTGAAAGGTTTTGAGCCTTTGTGTTAGGCATTTGACCAACGTAATATCCCCCCCCCCCCCAAGTTAGACAATGCCTATTACATAGCTTTAATTTATCAGCAAACGATTGCTGATTAAAGTTGTCATTTCTATCATTGTTGGAAAGTAACTTTTTTACTCTTCTGGTCTCATTCTTAATTCTCATTGCTTTCAGGAACATAAAGTGCTGCTAACAGGGACCCCTTTGCAAAACACTGTGGAGGAGCTTTTCAGCCTGCTGAACTTCCTGGAACCTGAACGCTTCCCATCAGAGAGCAATTTCATGCTAGAGTTTGGCGATCTAAAAACTGAAGAACAGGTAGGAGATCTAACAATTATTACTATGCAACTGACATCAGACTCCTTAGGGAGGTATTTGCTTAATGGAACAGTGTTTTACACCAAACTTCTTTTTAGGTACAAAAGCTTCAAGCTATACTGAAACCGATGATGTTAAGACGTCTTAAGGAAGACGTTGAGAAGAATTTGGCCCCAAAAGAAGAAACCATTATAGAAGTAGAGCTGACAAACATCCAGAAGAAATATTACAGAGCCATCTTGGAGAAGAATTTTGCTTTCCTTTCCAAAGGAAGTGGCGGTGGCCATGCAAATGTTCCTAACCTTCTAAACACTATGATGGAGCTGAGAAAATGCTGCAATCATCCTTATCTTATTAATGGTAAATCACATTTATATTGTGTGAATAACTATTTGACCGTAATGATGTTTGATGTTTTTTTTTATGAGATTGTCTCATTTCTCCTGGTTGGAAAATTACACAAGAAGGGGAACTACCCCTGGCACAGTAGGTTCAGCAGCATTTGAGTATTTAGAGCTTGAAGGGGACACTGTTGCTGCCGCTAACTTCTTATAGATCACTATAGCATGTAGTAATACTCCCATTTTTTTCCTGTCCATTGAAGGACACAGGAAGTTGTTTAACTGTTTTTGTTGGTGTCCTAGAACGATTCTCAGCTTTGCTGTTAAAACATCTAACCTGTTTTTTTTGCAAGCAATGTTTTTCTCATTCATGACTTTTCATCCATCAGTGCTAGAGCTTGTCTCTACAGGTGCAGCTAGCCTCAGGCTGGGTTTTGTGGTACTGCAGCCACACCCTGCTGAACTGGACATTACGGGGCTAGCATGGAAGTGACCTTCGGGCACTGGGTTCCGTGTAAGGTGCTTTCCAGACCTCAGTCTGCTTGCCCATCTATCAGCTGTTGCATGAGCATTGCCTGTCTCTGGGTAACACTCTTCAAGGCAGACTTTTTTTTTTTTTCAATTTTCTTCCCAGACTGTCTCAGTACCACACTCTTTTTTGCCACGGGACAAGTTGGTTAAGTTTCTGCTCAGCCCCTTAAGATCAGGTCATACCTGACTGGGCAGTATTCTAACTCTGGAGTCAGTAAAGTCTTTCTTTCCCACATTTTGAATTCACCTATCAGAGAATTCTTGTTTCCCAGTCTACTTCCTGTAGTTTCAGGAGATGTGGTTGTCTCTACATTGCTGGATCATTTCCTTCGCAGGTCATTTGATCCGGATCCAGTTGGACAATGCCACTGCGCTGGTTTCCCTCAACCATCAAGGAGGAACAGGAGATCTTTCTGTAACGGGAGGTAGTTTGGATCCTTACTTGGGTAGAACTTCAAGTTCTAGGCCTGTTTGCTCTGTTCATCCCAGGTGCAGTCAGTTGGATATGGGAGAGTTGTCCATGCTTCTGAGTGTGTGTCCAGGACCTGCATTGCCAGTTGAGGACAACTGATATGGACCCCTTGATATCCTGGTTCAACAGAACACTGAACTGGTTTGTTTACAGATTCAGGAATCCTCTAGCAATAGAGTGCTCGGTTGATTCCATAGGCCTTTACACATAGGCCCTACATCTAATTATTCCTTGTCTGCTTCAGACTCAAGATGGGAGGGCTTTCAGGCAACCTTCCTTGTTCTGAGGTGACCCAAGTGAATGTACTTCACAATCTTGTAAGCCTCCTGACTGACACATTGGTGGGGAATCTTGTGTTGATCAAAAGTAGAATGGATATTCCAGCCAAGTCAATCTTGGGGCTTCACCCCAGGCACATCTTTCCCTTCTGGCAGATAGTTTGGACTATAGCCTGGCTCTCCAAACTATCAAAAGTGCATTCTTCCTTGCTATTTTTATTTTTTTCATTTTTTATTTTTTTTTAAAGGTTAACCTTCTGAGTCCTTATATGAGCTTGTTCCCATGTACCTTACCTCGTTTGTCCCTTGTGACACCATACAATAAAAACTTTGGTTCTGTTTTCATTTTTAGAACTCCTTGGAGGTAATTTTACTCTTAACTCAACCTCAAGGGGCTCCTCTCTCTGGTAGTCATCACCTTTGCAAGATGAGTGTCTGACCTGACAGCCATACCATGCGTGGAACCCCAATTCTTTTTGGTCCTATAATGGGATAAGGTGAGTTGAGGCTTGGGACCTTTTTCTGTTCTAGGACAGTTATGATCTTTTCTCGACAATGGTATCACTCTCCGGTCCCTCTCAGACCCCAGTTCCCTGGTTAGGGCTTCCTTGTTTGACCACTGTTCAGGCTGTTAGTCTTTATCTCTCACCTACTGACTTCCTTTTGGTCATCCCAGATGGACCTAGAGTTATTTGGTTTATGTTACATCATTCCGGAAAGCTACCCATGATCTTGCCTTACATTTTTTGTTACCAGGTGGAGCTTGCATTCTAATCTTTTGCCAGCTTCAGGCATTCGATCCTTCAGGTGGCTCTTAGACAGCTGGCAGTCCCCAGTTTTTATATTGGTAACATTAGACCTGCTAGGGATTGTTTGCTTTGTTCCCACCCCTCAGTTGGACTTCTTTTGGTGGTTCTGAAGATGAGACTTCCTGTGTCCCTCAATGAAGAAAGACAGTGGGACTATTGTACCCATCATAAAATCCACTTCTTGATATCAACTGGGGGACATAGGTCCTGGGTCTTTGTTGTCTCTTACAGAATTTGGTTCATCATAAAAGAACCAATGTTTTGGGGTCTTATAGGGCATCTGTAGACAAACGGCGCACTATCCTGCTATAAAGGGGTCATGTGAGATCCCAAACCTTTGGCTTTTGTATGATGATGATGATGGTATAATAAATTCTTTATAGTATGCCTAAACTAAAAAAAAACAAAAATGTTAAAGTATACAGTTGTGCTCATAAGTTTGCATACCCTGCCAGAATTTATGATTTCTTGGCCATTTTTCAGATAATATGAATGATAACACACAAACTTTTCTTTCACTCATGGTTAGTGTTTGGCTGAAGCCATTTATTATCAATCAACTGTGTTTACTCTTTTTAAATAATAATGGCAACAGAAACTACCCAAATGACCCTGATCAAAAGTTTACATACCCCAGTTCTTAATACTGTGTATACTTAATACTTAAACATCAATGAACGCTTGAAGTCTTTTGTGGTATTTGTGGATGAGGCTCTTTATCTTCTCAGATGGTAAAGCTGCCCATTCCTCTTGGCAAAAAGCCTCCAGTTCCTGTAAATTCTTGGGCTGTCTTACATGAACTGCACGTTTTGAGATCTCCCCAGAGTGCCTCAGTGATATTGAGGTCAGGAGACTGAGATGGCCACTCCAGAACCTTCACTTTATTGTTCTGTAGCCAATGACAGGTCGACTTGGCCTTGTGTTTTGGATCATTGTCCTGTTGGAATGTCCAAGTACGTCCCATGCGCAGCTTCCTGGCTGATGAATGCAAATGTTCCTCAAATATTTTTTGATAACATACTGCATTCATCTTGCCATCAATTTTGACCAAATTTCCTGTGCCTTTGTAGCTCACAATCCCTAAAACATCAGCGATCCACCTCCGTGTTTCACAGTAGGAATGGTGTGCCTTTCATCATAGGCCTTGTTGACTCCTCTCCAAATAAAGCAATTATAGGTTGTGGCCAAAAAGCTTAATTTTGGTCTCGTCACTCCAAATTACTTTGTGCCAGAAGGTTTGAGGCTTGTCTCTGTGCTGTTTGGCGTATTGTAAGCGGGATACTTTGTGGCATTTGCGTAGTAATGGCTTTCTTCTGGCGACCGTGCAGCCCATCTTTCTTCAAGTGCCCCCTTATTGTGCATCTTGAAACAGCCACACCACATGTTTTCAGAGAGTCCTGTATTTCACCTGAAGTTATTTGTGAGTTTTTCTTTGCATCTCGAACAATTTTCCTGGCAGTTGTGGCTGAAAATTTAGTTGGTCTACCTGATCATGGTTTGGTTTCAACAGAATCCCTTGTTTTCCACTTCTTGATTAGAGTTTTAACGCTGCCGATTGGCATTCTCAATTCCTTGGATATCTTTTTTCCTGTTTTATACAATTCAGCTACCTTTATTCCCCGCAGATCCTCTGACAATTGGTTTGCTTTCCCTATGACTCAGAATCCAGAAATGTCAGTGCAGCACTGGATGAAAGATGCAAGGGTCTGTCAGGCATCCAGAAACCCATTGACCTTTTATACACACACTAATTACAAGCAGAACACAGGTGAGGATGGTTATGTTTAATAGCCATTCAAACCCCTTTGTGTCAACTTGTGTGCATGTTATCAGGCCAAAATCATACCAGGGTATGTAAACTTTTGATCAGGGTCATTTGTGTAGTTTCTGTTGTGATTGTGATTTAAAAAGAGTAAACAGTTGATTGATAATAAATGTCTTCAGCAAAAAAAAAAGTTTGCTTTTTGTTCTACTTCAACTATTGCAACTTACCAGTTCTTTTTAGATGTCTTAGTTTTCTCTTTTTCAAGCTTTTTCACCTGGTAATCATGCATCTAAGGCACTTCTTGTCCCTTCCTTGCCGTGCTCATTTCTCCAATAATGAAGTAATGTGATTACGACACAGGCTGGACTTAACATGTTTGCCTTTGTTTCTTTTTTTACTATGCGGTATCTCCACATTTAAGAGATAGTAAACTGTATTGTGTATATATATATATTTTTTTTTTTGGCTTCAGATATGCTTGTTGGTAGGTGTGCTGGTGAAGAATATGACAGACATTTGATGGTGCTATCCATCTCTTTCTACACAGAGTGGATCAAGACAGACCATATTGTGCATGACTGACCTTTTTACATTTTGTTATGGAAAATGGAAAAGGATGGAAACTCCAATCGTAATAAAATCCCAATACGCTTTCTAAGCCTTCTCGGTTCCACCAAAAACTAAAATTAGGCTAGAGTTCCGCTTTAAACATTTAAGGATTTGCAGATTATAGTTTAAAAGCAGCCTTTTTGTTGGCAGGTGGTTGAAGCAGTTAAGTTGTGAATTCTTTTTACAGCCCTGTTGAGTGTTCACTTTGTGCCTTTTAGAAGGGGGAGAAACTGAATACTGACTTGAAAGAGATACGACTCCTGCTCTAGCCAATGACCATTGTAAGAGAATCTTTATCACGCATTCTCTAATTACTATTTTACACCACTTGGATACATTTTATTAAGTAAGATTTCACACTGCTTGACTGTTACAAATCCACTTGCCCCAAATAGCACTTTCCAACCAGTGACTTTTTCCTTGCTCCTGGTGGTTCTTCAGCAGTGAGGTTTTTTGATGCTGCTAATAAAAGATGAATGTGTATAGACAGGCTCATTAATTCCTGCTTTAGCTGACTAAGCACCACTTTAATGCTATTGAATTTGACTTTGATGCACAATGCGAATGCAAAGCCGAACATTCTCAGCAAAGTCAAAATGTTTCCTATGGTTTTTGTAGTTATCGACAAAATTACTATTGTGTATGTGTTAACGTGTATATTGGCAGTATATGACATGAACTTACTCTTACATGAGAGGCTGTTATTGAGGCAGATATAATTTATTTATTTTTTTTTTTTTGGAGGGGGAGATGTAATCTACTAATAGCCCAGTGTATGTAGCTAAAAGGCTTTCTGTGGTCAGTCGATATCCAGACATAAAACAGCCATGATTGTAGATGTGGTCATAAAACAATGCAGTCATAAGTATAAACATCCTGGGCTATCTGAAAGTCTGGCTAAGATACCAAATGTCTAGATCTTTCAGATCACGACAAATAAATATAGTCAAGTCTGTTAATCTTTTTTCCTGAAGCCTAGCAACTTTATTTGAGAAAACCTCATTCAGGGGTTTGCTTGCTTTAGGAAACCTCTGAACAGAAGACTGCACTTGGATTCCAGAGCCAATGCCTCCATAGTTACCTGTTTTTTGTTTACACCATGACGGCTGTCTGTATGCACTGCTGGGTGTACTGAATGGTGGAAATATTTCTGTTGTCAGTCCTGGGCAGCTGTGTTGGTGTGGTGCTTCCATATATTAACTTCTGTTGATTTGCCCCATCATACAAAGAAAGCCTAATAACTGACCCCCCATACACTAGAAGAAAAATAGTTTGAAAATATGTGATTTGGGCCGTTTGTTTTTCACCCAGTTGATGGGCACACTTAGAAAATCGGTTATGCCTTTTGAGAGCCAAAAAAAATGGTAAACGATCTGTTTAAAGGTACGTGGTCCATTAAAGGTGCGTTTCCATTAAAAACTGTTTGTACAATACTTTAACTCTAAACATGTGAATGAATGTTCATGTATAAAAGACCGCTCATTCATGAACGTTACCTTCTCCATTTTGTTCTGGTCTCCTCTGCTTGTTGTATATACACAACGCCAAGCATTCTTGTAGCAATAGTCTTCTCATCCACATACTCCATACTGAAGGTGATGGATGCTGAAAGGAATGTAAACAAAGCCTGGGGAATGCCCAGGAAAAAACCAAAGCCTACTTACCACCATCTCGCAGACAACCAAATTGACCTGTCTAACAGTACGCGTTAAAAACAGAAAGAAATGTAACCCCACTTTAGGCTCTCAAACATTCTTCAACCCCAAGCAGCTATAATCCATGTATTACTATATACATTAAACAAAAAGAAAGAAACCAATTTAAAGGGAACCTCCAAAAGCAACTATATTCTACCATATGCAAAGTAAAAGAATAAACTTCCGGTCTGGTCCCCCAGGTTCTAGCAGAGTATTGTTATACAGGCCATACGCTGGCTGAAAAATCGCTCGGATGTGTTTTCGAATACTGAAAGATCAGTAGTAAGAGCAAAAAAATACTACCATGTAGTGACCAAATTTTGAATGAGAAATCATTCAATGGACATAAATGAACAAATTTGTTAACATAAAAAAAGTGAAGAAATATATTTGATCTTTTCACCTGGGCTCTCCCTCCTGTGTATTCCCGTTACACCTGTGAGGAGGAACAAATATTTGTCAGAAAGCCCTGATGATTTATCTATGCAGTATACAGTTCAGCTCTCTAGTACCAGTATGATGAGAGCTCAGAGTGAAATGCCTGTGCAGCCATTTGCAGTCAGTAACAAATCTGTGACTGTCCCTTTAAGGGTGCATCTGCATTTCCACCTAACCCCCTCATAAAGCTGTTTGCAAATTATATTTAATTACAACCTGGTAACCTGCGGTGATTGATGTGCAGCGTCCTCCAGCCCCCTATTTCCTTTTCCCCCAGGCTATGACTCTCACTCACAATAACATTTTTAGACAAGGCTGTCACTTGTGGGGGTGGATTTCATCCTGGGCAGTTTGCCCCAGGCCCCCGTGCTGCTGACTCAGTCAGGAGCCGCATGTGCCGTCTGTTTGGATGTTGTATGCTGGCTTGCTCTTTCCTCTGGGCCCTGCTTACAATTTCTGCCCTTGGACTGTGAGCCCTCGCCTTAAGCGTTCTTGATATGCCTTTACTGTAGCGTTTCTCGTTTGTCAAACCTATATCCAACTAATTCTCGTCACATCGACTTTAAAGACTTATCAGTCATTTAGTGATCCCACGGATGCACTTGCTTTGCATGGGAATGTTGCGCTGTGCGGTCCGTTTATAGCGACATGCCGAGTGTCTGCGTGTTCCTGAAGAGTTAACTGATTGCTGTTGCTTAAAGAAGCATTAATTTGTATATGAACTGTAAATGTAAAAACATTGAATTCAAGTCACGTATTACTGATCTACTTCAAGTGCACTCCATGGGATATAATTGGTGTCTCTATTTAAAGTGTCCTTTTCTTTGCTACACTTGGCAGAGCAATAATGACTCCATTTGATATGTTTGTATGCTAATTTTGTCTTGACAAAGCTAGTTGTCATATGTTAGGACAACAATGCCATTGGCTGGCAGGGAAGGTGAGCATTGCAGTACAGTTCTTAGTCGTAACAATTCACCCATCAGCGTTGTTCTTTATCAAAGAACATGCTTGTTTGCTTTTTATTAAAGGAAGCTATAGTATATTTCCAATGATTATGCATTAAGTTGTTCCAATAGTTTATTAGCTATTTTTTTGCAGGACTTTAATGTTCTACTTGCTGTTGTATTTTTTCATGTACAAAGTTGTAGTTGTACCCCTACTGGCTATTGTTGTCCAGCATAGAATCTGAATGTTTTGAGATATATCTGTTATAGTTTTAAATTCTCATGGGTCTAAGCTGACTTCTAAGTTTTATAGTAATCGAAAAGGAATGGTAAAGTGGCCAAGGACTTCTAGTTGGTAACTCCAACTCTTAGATCAACTTTATAAATTTTGGACTATGAATGTTGAAAAGACTGTAGATAGGTACAACTTATGTAGAATGATTTGTTTCCTCTGTGTATCACCCTGAGGCCAGTCACTTCGCTGGTTATATATGAGTGGTTTACAACCAATTGTTTATGATGGGCAAAAGGACAGGTTTGCATTTACAGTGGCAGTGTTGCAACCTTCACTGCAGAGAAAACCCAGTATTTTTGATATTGGGAGATATTATACTACTCAGTGCAACACTCAATCCAAATACAGGGGACAAGAGTAATGTGATTAAAGGGCCTTACACATGGGCAGAATATCAGGTAGCATCAGCTAGTTCAATAGAAACTGGCCAACATTCAGCCCGTCTGTATGGCAGCCAGTACAACAGAAGCCGACCTTTCGGCTGGCTTCTGTAGAAGGGACATGACTGAAAAAGTTGGCTGACCGGTGTCTTCTGGCGGGTGGAAGAAAGGGGGGGGGGGGTCGATGGTCGTCCTTTCAGAACACAAAAGTTTAGTGGGGGAGATCATTGTACTAACATCAGATTTGTTAGTACAGCAGCTCCCCCTGAGCTCTTCAGATTTATTTTTTTCTCGTTTAGCCCACTGGGTCGAGCGAAAGAAGACAAATGTGTAGCAGGCTTTAGCCTATGTAAGCTTACACAGGTGGTAATAGGGGAGACATGGTGAGGACGGTAAGTTTACAACACCTCCAGTAAAAATGAAACCACTGGTAGAATGCAAACACCGTTAGTATTCTGTAGCTGCCTTGTTTTGCTTTGTATTTGTTCTAATATTGCCTGAATTGTATTGCCTGGCTGTATTTACCTGGGCAGTAGTAATATTTAACCATTACTGTTTATATCATGAATATATGAGTATTGGTGCACCTCAGAATGGTATGATTTCTATAAGGATGCTGTGTTGTGGTAAAATGGCACTGGTCTCTGTTTTGGTACTGCCTTTAAGATTGGAAGGTGAATAGCTGAAGGGCAATGTAATGATTTATCATTTTATAGTTCTGATTCCCATCATAGCTCACATAAAACCGACCAAGTACAGGTGACTCACTATATTTACCCATCTTTTTTTATGTGACTGGAGGTTCCTATTTTAAATGACTTTTAAGTAATTGACGTCCCTGATAAAATCTCTTGTGTTCATTAATGTGCTGACTTCTCAAGGTTTCTGAAAGTAGAAATCAGCTAGTCCTATGCTGGCTTCTTTCATAATTTGTCAGTATTTTTTTTTTTTTTTTTTTGTAGAGCCGATTCCCCCTTCCACCTGTAAATTTGCAGGCTCAGGGGCATACAACTTTCCATTTACATTCAATTTCTGAATCTCTGCAGGTGCTGAAGAGAAAATTTTGGAAGAATTTAGGGAAGCGCACAACGGTGACCTTCCAGATTTTCCGCTCCAGGCTATGATCCAGGGCGCTGGCAAACTAGTTCTGATTGACAAGCTGCTGCCAAAACTGAAGGCTGGTGGCCACAGGGTG
The DNA here is from genome assembly GCF_042186555.1 of Aquarana catesbeiana. Classification (NCBI taxonomy): domain Eukaryota; kingdom Metazoa; phylum Chordata; class Amphibia; order Anura; family Ranidae; genus Aquarana; species Aquarana catesbeiana. The sequence goes on from NC_133328.1 coordinate 520,614,885, forward strand.
CTCATCTTCTCCCAGATGGTGCGTTGCTTGGACATTCTGGAAGACTACCTCATCCAACGCAGGTGAGTGTGTATGCCAACCGCATTGCCAACCACAAAGGCAATGGTAGCACTTAGCACTGCGGTCCTGTTAAGATCTGCCCCAGATACATAAAATTTGTTTAGGAGTTTGAACATTCACCTGACTGCTCAGTTTTCGCAGCACTCATTTGTGTCTCATTAACCCTTCAGTGCTTGAGATGTGAAACAATCAGCCTTTTTCTTTCAAGTGACACAATGGGCATTGATTTGAGCAACATAAACATATATTTTGGACACATTGATAAATAGACCTAATCTGCTCTATTTTTTTTCCTAAGGATATACATAAGCCATAATAATCATGTCTTTTACAATGGAAGCACAGTGCACATGTTGCCTGTTTCTCGTCAGCACCTTTTATTGATTGGGAATGAAATCCCAGAGGAAGTCCGGATTTGTTCGGAATGGGCAAGATGTGACTTGTAGCAGCAGGGATGTGCTGACTGCAGAGCTGCTGAACAGGCATACATGAGGCACTCGAGCATCTCCTCCTCATTGCCATTCTGTTCACAAGTTTGCAGCTGAAATACATCAACCTTTTCAAGGAGGATAGTGCTGGAGTTTGTCTTAAATAAATAAAATAAATTGAAGTACTGGTCTAGATAATAACCTTTTATATATTTTTTTTTTTTAATTTTCAGATACCCATATGAGAGAATTGATGGCAGAGTGAGAGGCAACCTTCGCCAGGCTGCTATTGACAGATTCTCCAAGCCAGATTCTGATAGGTTTGTGTTCCTGCTGTGTACAAGGGCAGGAGGTCTGGGCATTAATTTAACTGCTGCTGATACTTGCATTATCTTTGATTCTGACTGGAACCCCCAGAATGACCTTCAGGTAAATGGCTTTGCTTTACTGTTAGCTATGTTCTTGGTCTTTTAAGAGTCTTTGTAATATGTTTATTCATTTGCAAATAAGTCTCCGACGAAGTGTTGCATATGTTATTAAGTCAAATCATGTCAAACAGCTTCTTTTGGAAACATTTCACAATGGTTTTTTGTTTTTTTTCTCATTGTTTTTTTTTAAATACATATGGTATTTAAAAAAAAAAAAAAAAATATATATATATATATATATAATTTTTTTACCTCACTGTAAACCACACTCCATCTATATAATATATGCATTTCCTCTTATCTGGTCACGCCTCATTGATACTGACTATTCCTTCCCTTTGTAGTTCCCTCAATAACTTTTTACGTAGTTAAAAAAAAAAAAAAATTGGATGGGATTTTTACCACCCTGCCACCGCAAAAGATACCACTGGACCTTGTGTATTGCTACTTTATTATTCAGTACAATATAAATCCTGTAGGCAGTGAATTCATCAGTCTATCCCCCATACAATTTGCATATAACATCTACATCATATTGCATTTCCTGTTGGAAGATTGGCTTGTCCTACCTGTTATAATTGATAACTGTAATGCTTGACTCCTTTACTAATTTCACCGCTGTAAAGGGTGTGTGTGTGTGTGTGTATATAAATATATATATTATATTATATTACATAGGCAGGCCTTAGATGGCACATGACTTATCCAAAGAGATGGGTAGAGATGCTTTTTTTTTTCCAATGCAGGAGCCTGTAGGACATGCTGAGAAATCCTTCCTGAATTGGCTAGTGGGTACATGAGGCACATGTGCTGTGAGCAAATTCGCTCCCTTTTCTTTATAGACAAGGGATTATTTGCTCACACAGGTCAAAAAAAAATCTTTGTATTAGAACAAACTGACTTGTTCATCAGAAATGCTAATTATCGCTAGTTAATTCCTGTACAGCTCAATCCTCATTCTTTTACTGCAATGCTTAATGTGTATCTAAAGCCATTTTTTCCATTTTGGATGGCATAGTGATAATAGAACATCTGTTGGGTTTTTATTGGTGTCTGTGTCCCCATAAGGGAGATTTACTTTGTTTGTCCAGGTGACCACTGTCACTGGAACAGAAAGTTGTCATTAGAAGAGATGTTTTCCACTGGGCACAATTGTTCCATTGATTGTTGTCTAAGGGGAATGTCTTCAGAACTTGTATCTACAGGAAAGGAAGTTAATGGAAATCTCCTCAATAGGACAAAGACCACAGAAAAAATAAATTTTAACCATTCCCAACTGTTTCCAAATTGAAAAAACAAGTTTTGTCTTTAGATACATATTTTAGTGCCTCTTGCAATGATTGAATATTTTGTCTACTCTAAAGCTGCCCATTGCAGTCTGGAAGCCATCTTTTTGCAAATTGTATGTAGCATGCTATAGGTCTTGTTATATAACACGCTAATAATTGTGCTACAAATGAATAGCTCCTGTACTTAATATAAGATGGTAACAGATCACTTGATGTCATTTTGTCTTTTTTTAGGCACAAGCTCGGTGCCATCGAATTGGACAGAGTAAATCTGTGAAAATTTATCGCCTGATCACAAGAAATTCCTATGAGCGTGAAATGTTTGATAAGGCTAGCCTGAAACTTGGCTTGGATAAGGCAGTTCTGCAGTCCATGAGTGGAAGAGAGAATGCTACGAATGGGGTAAATGCCCTGCAGTTTAGCTTGCATTTAAATAAGTTATGCAGCATTTGCATTTGGCACTTCTGCATCATTTTGGCTTTTTTCTTAGTCCTTTTCATTGATATCTTTTTATTTTCCTGCAGGTACAGCAACTTTCCAAAAAGGAAATAGAAGACCTTCTACGGAAAGGGGCCTATGGGGCACTAATGGATGAGGAAGATGAAGGCTCAAAGTTCTGTGAGGAAGATATCGATCAAATCCTTTCCAGGAGAACCCACACCATCACTATAGAATCAGAAGGAAAAGGCTCCACCTTTGCAAAAGTATGTTCTATAGGACGATGATAGGATTGGTGCTTTCTGAAACCTGGTGCCCATTGCAAGTGTTCAGGGTAACAAAATTTGGTCTGGTTCCAAGGGACACGTGGATCCCAGTTTGCTCTCCTCCTCCTTTCTATCTCCAATCTTCTCCTTCGCTCTTTTCCTCCTCTCCATCTTCGCTCTTCTTCTCCTCCTCTCTACCTTTGCTCTTCTTCTCCTCTCTACCTTTGCTCTCCTCTTCTTCCTCTTCCTCTTCCTCTTCCTCTTCCTCTTCCTCTTCCTCCTCCTCCTCCTCCTCCTCCTCCTCTTCCTCTTCCTCCTCTTCCTCTTCCTCTTCCTCTTCCTCCTCCTCCTCTTCCTCTTCCTCTTCCTCCTCCTCCTCTTCCTCTTCCTCTTCCTCCTCTTCCTCTTCCTCTTCCTCTTCCTCTTCCTCTTCCTCTTCCTCTTCCTCTTCCTCCTCCTCCTCTTCCTCTTCCTCTTCCTCTTCCTCCTCCTCCTCTTCCTCCTCCTCTTCCTCCTCTTCCTCTTCTTTCTCCTTTTGCTCCTCTTCCTCCTCCTCCTCTCCCCTCACCTCCTCATGTTTTATGTGTTTTTACTAGTAAAAATTAAACCATTATGGTTCTATACGTGAATGTGTGGAAGGGTTTCATACAAACAGAACTGAACTGGTATATTAGGTCATGTTGTTGCTCTGCCACCAAGTCCCCTCCCCCCTCCCATACACAAGGGGACAGACAGGCACATTAGCCATCTTGAACAGGGCATCTTCTTGTATTTTCCTGGTCCTAACCTGGCTTAGAATATTCATTCATATGTGCTTCTACCTGGTAACCTGAAAAACCCGCGGAGCCAGTAGTGACCAAGCATGTTTCTTATATATCTTGCTATCTTAACAAATTTATTTCATGTTTAAATTGATCCAAATACCAGATTACCTAAAATGAAGATATTATTAAATCTGTTCTGAGGGCTAACGGACCAGGGATACTTAACACCTACAGGAGGCCTTTACAGCTGTATTATATATTTGTTTATTAGGCCAGTTTTGTTGCCTCTGGGAACCGGACAGATATTTCTTTGGATGACCCTAATTTCTGGCAGAAGTGGGCTAAGAAAGCAGAGCTTGATCTTGATGTATTGAATGGAAGGGTAAGTGTTTATATATTAGCAGGTAGTTTTCTAGTTGTGAGATTTCTGCATGTGGCCTCATCTCTCTGTATTGATATTGCTTGTAGAACACACTGGTAATTGACACACCACGGGTAAGGAAGCAGACCAGACTTTACAGTGCAGTAAAGGAAGATGAGCTTATGGAGTTCTCTGACCTGGAGAGTGACGCTGAGGACAAACCTAGCATCAAACCACGTCGGCCTCAAGACAAGTCCCAGGGCTATGCGAGAAGTGAATGTTTCAGAGTTGAAAAAAACCTGCTGGTCTATGGGTGAGTAATACAGCCTCAGACAGATTTTTGTGCTGTTTGGCCGCTCAGCATATGGGGAAGGAAAAGAGCTGAAAGTTTGCTTGTCAGCACGGTCCTGATGAGCAGTGTAATTATAAGCTTGTATGTCATCATATCTTTGACATCGAACTGCTTATTGAGCTCAAATTGCACTTTGTCTGTCGGCACGCTGTATGAACCTTTTCCATTTGTCGGTAGGTGGGGCCGATGGACAGAGATCCTTTCCCACGGGCGCTTCAAGCGTCAACTTACAGAACAAGACGTGGAAACCATTTGCCGTACCATTTTGGTGTACTGTCTCAACCATTACAGAGGGGACGAGAACATCAAAAGCTTTATCTGGGATCTAATCACACCAACAGAAGATGGCCAGACTCGGGCTCTGGTAAACCACTCAGGTACATTACATGTTCACAAAGATTCAACTGTCAAGTGTTACTAGAGGAATTTGAGCTGCACGGGAGCAGTCTAGTCTACCTAAAAATGCTGGTTGGCTGGCTGTCAAGCTTGACCCTTCTTATTAGTTTGGGTCACCAAGCTAGAATACAAATTCAGATTTAGTATTCTGACTCTCCTGATCTGCATACTTAGAGAAAGGGAACCCCAAAGCATTTATGTCAGCGTATTAACATAACAGCCAGGCAGCTTGCATTTTCAGATAGTTTCCACATCTGTCGTGACAAGTTTACTTTAGGTACTGAATTTAGTCCAGGAGTTTTTTATTTATTGGTGTACCTTGAGCATGTCCCCTGTAGGTTCTATTTTGTTATTATGAGTAGTAGGTCTTTTAATTGTTTTCAAAGTTGGACCTACTGCATTTAGAAATGGAGAGCAGGTCAATGGGGTTGATTTATTAAAACTGGAGAGTGCAAAATCTGGTGCAGCTCTACATAGAAACCAATCTGCTTCCAGTTTTCTTGTCAAAGCTTAAGTGAACAAGCTGAAGTTAGAAGCTGATTGGCTACCGTGTACAGCTGTACCAGATTCCGCACTCTCCAGTTTTAGTACATCAACCCCACTGTGATCTAAATGCTAATAACAGCAGTATAAAAAGCCTGAAACCATTTAATTATGGGTACATTAGTTTCTCCGCTCCTGAAACGCCTTGCTGTGCTGATCAGAAGCTTTGCAGCTTAAGCCTCTGTGGCACATGAACTGAGTTTGTCATTATGTTATATAATATATATAAATTCCCTCCACTGGTCGACGTTTTATTACTTACCTGGCCAGGAGTGGACTGGAATGAGAACATGGAAATGCCAGAAGATGCTGATGCCTGTGATCTGTGTGTGTGCATTTTGTTAGATGGTACACAGAGTATTGTGTTTTGAGCAATTCAACTTGCAGGAACATACACCAGGTACATAATGTTGACATTATTTTGTATGGGTTCTAAGCATCTCTGGTGTTTACCTGTTCTCCATAAAATGAAATCCCGTTACAGCTCTATCCTTTGTCTTACTGGTTGGGCTGTATTGAAGCTGTGTACTGGATAAGGCCGAATGGTGTTTGAGCTAATCATTTTATAAATGGTCAGTGAGATGTCCATGAGTTGTGGATTGTGGTACATTGTGTGAGGCACCCGTGCAGCTGTATATATGGATGTTCATTCTTAAACAACTCTCTTATTTCAGGCCTATCTGCTCCAGTACCCAGGGGTAGGAAAGGAAAGAAGGTGAAAAGCCAGAATTCGCAGCCTGTGTTCAAGCATGCAGACTGGCTCCCCAGCTGCAATCCCGACACCTTGTTTCAGGAGGATAGCTACAAAAAGCACCTTAAGCATCACTGTAACAAGTAAGTAGTGAAAGTGGTTTTCTTCTGTAGTGTGGTCACAGAGCACAGACAGATTGTGTTGGTTCACACTTTGACCACAAAGAGGACAATGTTTACTGTGACGAAGCAAGCTCCTATAATGCTGTCTGCCTTGTGCTTTTGCAGTATATGTCAGACCAGGAAGTGGTTTTTCAGGCGAACGGACAATGCTTCATGACTTCTGCGAGTTAATCTTCTTGGCTTTGTCGCAGATTTTGTATATTGGGTGTTTTTTGTGATGGTGGAGGTTTACAGGGCATGGCACAAATGATGTATAGAAAAATTATAACATATGTCCTAAGTTTTAACTGAGGTTCAGAGGACCCTATTTTTCAGGTGTATATGTGCTCAGCTTTAGTGTAAATGTTAGCATATAAAAGGTTTACAAATGTAATTTCTCCAGACTTTTTATCATGCAGCAGGGTGGATTTGCTTTACCGCTTCTGTTATCTCAGTACAAGTCTATGGATAGAGCTGTGACCGTTGCTGTTAAAAGAAAACCATTTGTTAATATAGGTGACCTAACTTATAATTTGGCTTTCTCATAGCAGTTGTTCAGGTGATTGTATACTCTGGCATACAGATAGTCAGTTTTATGGAAATCTGGCAAAGTAGGCAAATAAAAAAATAAAATCATGTTAAAATTATTTTTAGGCAAACTGAATACAACACGAGTAATATTCAGGAAAATGCATGATAGTTTGTTTCCATATTATGGTGGTTGTAAAACTGAAAACTTGGATATATGTTTCATGATTAATGCAAGTCATGTATTTGACGCTCATGCCAAGATGGCAAAATTATCATTAAAGCGGGAGTCCGGCGACCTTTTTTTCTTTTCTTTGCGAACCCCAAAATAATACTCACAGTTTGGGTGTAATATTTCCGCCTCTGTCTGTTTTCGTACTGAAGAATAACTTAAAAAATGTGATGCTGGCTGTTTCCATCTTGCTTGTGGGCATGTGAAGCCCATAAGCATTGATTTCCTGCATGCGGTGAATGCTGTTCATTCACAGCTTGTTCACATGCATGATCATTGTTTCCGCACTGAATCTTGGGAAACCTGACACTAAGCTCCCAGGAGACAGTGTGGCGCTGGGGAAAGGCAATAAACACGCCTACTCCCATGGGAGGAGAGACAGAAAGTGCCACAAAGTACAATATAAAAGTAATTACATTGATAAAAAATTTTGTGCTGCATTTGAACATCTATGCAATTAACCGAAGGGGGTAAGATTAAGTTAAAAATTTGAGTGGAACCCCGCTTTACATGCCTTGTTCCACACTGTCTCTCTGTCTGGGGGTGGCCATCTTGGTAGTGGCAGGGCTTTGTTTTCTTGTGTAAGAGTCTTCAGCAAGGAGAACAATGAACATTACAGTTGTGACATCAACAAATATAACTTCAAATCAGCTTTGAGTGCATTTTTCAGGGCACTGCTTAGCCAAAATTAACACTTCAAATGTCCCCTATAACATAGCAAACCTTTTTTTTTTTTTTTTTTTCTCGATTCCACTTTAAAGGTATAGATTGGTGGGTTCTCATTCTTGGTGAGACCAAGGCTCTGTAAATGCTTCAAAAACCTTCCATGCCCTAAAAATAAAAAGTTTATACTTGTATAGAAAAAAATATTGGAATGCAAAACGTATTTTAAATGCATTGTAAATAGAGTATTACATTGAAAATGAGTTACTTTTATATAAATGTACAATGACGAAAAGGATTATAGTCAATTTAAAGATGTATTTATTTTTCTCATTCTAGCTCTCTCTGCCTTTCTTAATGTGCTCCCTTTCTCTCTTGTTTTCTCACCCTTTCACCTTTTCTCACTTTTTCTCACTGTGCCTCCTTCCCTTTGTTCTTTGTCTCCTTTTTCCTTGCTGTGTACGTTCACACTCAGCGCTTGCAGTGAGCAGAGCTGCCCTTATAAAATATGTGGCCTGTACAGCCTACCTGACAGTCCTGTTAGAGACACCAATACTGCAAGGACAGTCTGAGCCTTAGGTTTGCTGAACTCACCAACCTGTCAAAAGTCCACAAAAAAATGACGTGATGGGGGGGGGGGGGGGGGGGGGGGCTAATCATGTATAGTGTGATTAAGACATCGAACGTTTGATAATGTTATAACTGCAACCGGAGGTCTTAACTTCATGTTAGCTAGACTCAGGGATGAGTGCATCTAAAGCAGACGTGTGGGAAAAGATGTATGCTGTCTTGCTGGTCATCTTCTCAATTACCTTTCCAGTGTACAACTTTCGGAATCTCTGACCTAGCTGCTGGAGGTAATATTCGAAAGCAAGCACATCTATATTTGGGAGCCTGCAGATCACCATCCTACAGGAATACTGGGCTGTGTAGGAGTGGAGGAAGGGCTAGGAGTGTGCAGGTGGTGCACAAAGTCTGAACAGCTGGCAACCAGAAACTGGGTGCTGCCTGGCTCGCACTCTCATCTCCTCTAGTGCCTGGCTGCTGAATGCTGGAGCAGTGGCCATCAGGAGTACAGCCTGAGCTGGGGATGGGAGAACCAGAGAGGACAGGCGAGTGAGAAGCTTGTGATAAATGGGACACACAGGAGGCACAATTACACTACTGCTGGATGTGCCATTTCTCAGGGGGCACACAAATTACAGTTTAAATAAATGAAATAGCTGGAGTCCCGCAGTTTGCTGAGTAAAAAAGTGTAATCAGTGTATAACCAATCTGTAGCCAATCAGGAAGATGTGATAATGCCATAAGTTTGCTTGATTGGCCGCAGCTTAAGTGTTGGATACTGGTTGAGTTTACAGATTACTGTCCATTGAGGGTTACTACACCACTTTCTTATCATGGCTATTACAAAGTAGCAATATCACCTTATGTAGCCTCTACGGGAGTGGAATGATCATGTGTCAGAAATGTGTGACTACCTCAGAATTAAGAGAAGTATGGGAATCCCCCCCCCCCATATTCATACTTACCTGGATGCTGCATCTGTCCCCTGCCGCCTCTGCACTAAGAACCGAGCCATCAAACATCGCCGATGACTGGGTTCTCACAGCTCCCCGAGCAGAGAGCTGCTGACTGTCAATCAGCAGCTCTCCTGCTCTGCTCCTCCATGCTCATTAAAACTCTGAGTTGTGGAGGGGTGGGGAGCAGCAGTCTCGGCAGCTCACTGAGAGGCTGAGACGACCATAAGTCCAAGCACCTGATGGATCCGGATTTCCAGAGTCAGGATGACGCGGTGCCTGGACTGATCTGTATGACTTCAGCAGAGAGTGGACTTCAGACCGCTCTCTGCTGAAAATCTGTCACAGGCATGCAAAGCGAAGTGCACTCCTGTGCCCCTTAGGAGAAGCCCAGCCAAATGAGCTCAGGCTGGACTTCTCCTTTAAATATCGTATCCTGTCTCATAAGTCTGCTGTTAGTGCAGTGGCGCTAATAGTAAGGTTCTGTTTGCTTAGATTCTCCAAAACCAGATTTACTAGGCAGTTCCCTGCTCTCCATTCCGCCAGCAGCGACTGTTTTTGTAACCATAATAAGAACTGTCCAAAGCAGTGCCACCTGCTGAGTGATGACGCAGCAACTTGGGATCCAGAAATGAATCATGAGCAGCACCAATTTCCTACTGAGCATGTCTGTCAGTATAGATAAATGAGCCAGTCACAGCCCACACACTTCTGCTCATGCAGAATATCCATAACATCTGGCCAGCCGCAAGTCTCACAAATAACACATTTAGATGTTAATCAGGTAATTTGGAGCGTGTCTGGCAACTTAGCCTTGCATTCTCAGCATTTGCTGTGCATGCTATAATGTAGGCCTAGTGTTTGGACTATATTCGATTAATGGTTTCTGTAATGCACACAAGATGCTCTAGATTTCGAACATGGCCGTTTCCCATATTGAGCTGAAAATGTGAACTTTGGTTCTCTATCACAATAGCACTGGGAAAGAGTTGTACTTTGCAGGAAAAAAGCTGCCTGTAGCATTTATTTTGTGTGGCTCATCCTCTCTGTGCTCGTGTAACAAGGGAGTGGAGAAATTATTTTTTTTTCTTTACCGCTCAGGCAGCTCATAAGTTACATATTCTGTGAAACATGACCTTTCATTGCACAGTGCCAAATATCTGTTCAGTAAAACATTCTGGCCATTTGGCCCCTGGAATATTCAGCCCATGTTCAACTGTTCTTTAGTTTAGAACAGCATGTAGATGTTGGGATGTTGTCCTTTAGTTTAATTATGACCACTTTAAACGTGAAAGGTAATCTTTCTGGATATGAATATGGCATCAGCCTTTGCTGGCTTGTTTGGTAATTATTGTATTTTGATTAACTGACCTGGAACACGTATGTCCGAACACCTGACGTGGACAAACTTATCCCAGGTCAGTGGTTTGCCAACTAATGTGTGGTGGTCCCAGAGCCTGCACCTTGACAAATAAAGCCAACCGAGATTCAAACCATCTATGGGCAGGTTGATTGTACCCAAGTTAATTCATCGATTGCCTTGGGTACAATCAGCATGTCAGATTTTCGGCATGTGATACTTGCCAGCGTTTATAGCTGCTAGCAATAATCATGTTCTCCTGGCAGACGGCGTCCCACTGCCGGGAGAACACCATAACTCCGCAGGAGGAACTGTGTTGATGGGGGAATCAAGTGATTTTCTATGTCCTGCATAAGTCCACAAATTGAGCAGCCGTATTTTTGTTCTGGCCACTTTTGTTTTAAAGTTTGCCTGTAACAAGTCTACTTTGTTGGTTAAACCTGCATTTAAATGTTTCAGGAATAAATGGCTTTATTGAGCCTCATGACACTGTGATCTTGGTCAGAAATAAATATAGAACTGAGATCAAGTGCCCAATACAATTGTATATTTTCAGCTCTTGAAGATCTGTGAGACTGTGTACACTGAAGTGCCATTGGCACCCTCCATATTGCAGGGATAAGTGATAGATTCGGTGAGAATAATTGAGCTGCTTGTGTTGCTCCTCCAGATGTGACACAGAAGCTGACGGCTCCGATCATAATCTCCCCTGTCCTCCGCCAACTGCAAAATTAATGTGTGGAGCGTTACCTTAAGATTTAGGGTTTAAAAAGGTGAAATTAATGAAGTTTCCTAAATACATTCAGACAACGTTGCTTGAGCGGCAGGCTTGAGTTCAGCTATAAGCTGACACTGACATGGATTTCCCTAGTGAAACATATAGTTAAACCTGGCAGCTTCAGCAGACTTCCTGCAAGGAGCAGGACTGCAAGTGGTTATAGCGCTATAAAACTGGCTTCTTTACAGAAAACAAATAGTTATATAATCCGAAAAACCCACCATCCCATTGTGAGGGTTTATTGTTCAGTGGTTTAAAAAAAGACAGGGGGAAAAAAAAACAGATTATAGATCTCGTTTATCCTTGCAACTTCTGATGTGCTTCCAAAAATGGTATTAAGGCAGCAGCTGAGGAAATTTTATGAGATAATGAAGCAGAACAGTTACTGAAAGCCATCTGCTCAGTTGTTTACAAACTTGCTCCAGTACTTCAGAGGCAGCGGTGCAGTACGTGTCTGAACTTCACAAGCTGAACTAGGTAGGACTAAATGTAATGCGCCTGGGCTGGGCTCAGCCTGCTCCCTCCCTGTGCAGCGTGAGCCGTTGCCAGGCAGGCCCGTTGGAAGCCAGCAGAAAGCACCACACAGAGGTGATTATATGCCACCATCTGTCACGCTTCAAGCCTACCATACAGCATGGCTAATCAGCCTTGGCAGGATGATGGATGAACAGCAGCAGCTGCCAAAAGCCACTGTTGGCAAACAATTCTGAAGTTAAGAACTTCTCCCCTCACCCCCTCTCTCCTCTTCCTCTCCAGGGTCCTGCTGCGTGTCCGCATGCTCTACTATCTCAGGCAAGAAGTGATAGGGGACCAAGCTGACAAAATCTTGGAGGGTGCTGACTCAAGGTTAGTGGATGTGCTGCTTGTCCTTGTCATAGAAAGCAAGGTCTCTACCTGCTGTTACTAATTATGCTCTACAGCTTCACATTCTTGGTCCCTTTTTTTTCTCTCCTCTCTTCTGGTTTTAACTCCTTCCTACTTATGGGGCCACTCATTGTTTGTTTTTGTGTGTTTTTTTTTTTTCAAAATGAGTTATTTTATTTTGGTCCTGTTATAGTGCATTTTATTTATTTATTTATTTTTTATTTTATGCAAAAATGCATTGGTAAAGAATGAAATAAATAACATTTATTTAGTTGGAAACTTAATTTTTATGAATTTTAGTAAAAAAAAAAAAAAAAAAAAAGTTCTGTAACTTTAATTCTGTAACAGAATTTTCACCTATAGTAAATGTGTGACTTGGGTTTACACTGTAGCACCTAAACATTATTAGGTCAAAGGTCAGATCAGATGTATATTTCACATTTTTGGCAGCATTGACACACTGGTCAGCACCTTAACCTACATGTTGGCCTGGTTGAGACATAAACAATCGGTATTTGCCCCCAAAACCCCTAATTGGAGCTAGAAAGTGAGTACTAGGGAGAGGGGATGGTTGTAGTAAAACAAATTTCACTTCTGTACAGCCTTCCGGTGACAGGCTAAAAGTGGAGCAAACAGTTAGTTGGCCAAAGCCATTGATTAGTTTGTTTTTTTCACTTCTTTAGTCATGTGCCAAGTTTGAATTTGTGAATTTTGTAATAAGTATTGGTGTGGTTTGGTGTATACTCTGACCCTGAGTTTACATACAGCAACAGTAGGCTCAGAAGTATAGAATCTCGCCTTGTACCAAAGATGCTTACACACTCAAAGCATTTTGGTTCTGTGAAGGCCATTTTAATGCTGTGTTGTCAATCAGTGAATTAACAGTAATTACAGTTACAGTAATAGGCATGCTTAAACCAAGTTAGGGAGATGAGATTTAATGTGCCATTCATTAAATATTTGGGTATTGCTGAAAACTACAGAAATACTTAATACATTAAAGTGTCAATGTGTTAAAAGTTTTTATCTTGGGCTTGTAGTTGCAAGTAGTATTTAGGTGCCTCAATAAGCAAAGAATGTCTGTTTGCTGTTAGTAAAGACTTTTATGCAAAAACAGGTTGCATTGCAAATTATAGTAATGTGTAGAGTTTGTAAAAATAGATTTTATCAACTTTGTCAATAATAGCAAAAATAGTTATAGTACATTTTCTCATGTTTATTAAACGGTTAGATAGTATTCTTGTGGCACTGATTGGCTATACTGGTCACTACTGCCATACGTTTCATCTTGAGTATCTTGATTTAAGTATTTGTTTTTAAAATTGCAGTTCCATTTTTCAATTTTTTGCCACATAAATTACTTGAATGCACTTACATTGCACATTTTTATTACTCTGGCAGTATTCATTCCTAACCTATGAACTAAAGTCTCACATTTTTTTACAGAGGCAGTTATATTTGAGTGTTTAATATTTGGTTAAACTTCTATTTAATCAGACACAAAGGTGGAGCTTTCAATGAAAAATAAGCCAACCGTGTAGTCTATAGAAGTTGCCTATGAGGACATATTGGTGTTTAGACTGACTCTTCTCTTTAATTTTTTTTTTTTCCTTTTATAGTGAGTTAGATGTTTGGATACCAGAGCCCTTCCATGCAGAAGTTCCTACAGATTGGTGGGATAATGAAGCTGATAAATCCCTTTTAATTGGCGTCTTTAAACATGGTAAGCTGTCAGTGTGCTTCATCAGAATGCAGGGCGTCATAGACACTTAGCGCTGGAATTCTGAGTGATGAGCAGAGGTGTCTGATCTCTATAACTTGCTTTTACAAGGTTACTTGGCCTTTTATTCGGGTGCTAATAAATGTAAATGGCAGTTTTAATTTGTTAAGTGTTGAATAACATTTACAGGTAAATAAGTCAACATTTTTAGGAGTATTGAGAATTGCATAAAGTTGAAGTAAAGTTCATGTTGTCGGGAGCATTATTTTTCTGCACACAACTGACTTCCTGTAATTACACCGACTGCCTGTTTAGATACAGGTACTCAATACTTCACATAGGCATTTGTGAATGTTATTGGTTACTCTCTCATATCAAGTTTACTGTTCTGTATTAGATTTGCTTCCCTTCAAGTGAAACATGCAATCTGTTCCTTATAGAATACTTCCTGTGTTCATATAAAATATTTAAGGGGAAAAAATGAAGTGATAGACTTTTGCTCAGGAAGTTACATTACATTTTGACACATTTTAGCTCCCCCTTGAAGCTTTTTCCAGCTCATTATTCTTCCAGTGATAGTTAGGATTTCTAATCCACTGCATGTTTTTTGTAAAATATCTAGGAGAGAAAAAAAATTGAACACTGATCTATAAATAAAGCCAAACCATATTTGTAGTAATAATGGCCACACCGTGTTATAGATCTCCATAAACTTAGCTTCCAGCTCTGCTTCCCTTTCTAACTCTCTGCCAGCCAGTGTCAAAGTGGATGGTGGGCTTAACCTCTGCTATTAATCTGTACAAGTGCCTCCTGGGCTTTGTTCCAAGCAATATTTCACAAATGTCAGCGCCGAGAACTCCCAGCTCCCTTGAGTGGGATGCAGCCTTGTTAACTTTGAAAGGCTCGGGGATGCAGAGCTGGCATGATATATACAGTGAGCGATTCCTGATTATAATCCCAATTCTCTGGAGGTCGCAGGCATATTCTCAGCAGCATGGCCTGACTAAAGGGGAGAATGATGGCTTATAAAACCTTTCATGATTACAGTTTGGCTCCAGGCTCTACAGCAGTTAGGAGAAGTGTGTTGTACTACAAATCCTAATTGAATTGTGCTGTTCTGCCTATGTACAAGAGCCTCCTGCCTTTCTTCTAAATGGGAGCCTCAGCTGAGTCCGGGATGATCTAAAAATCTTTCTCTTGCAGTGCACTGTTGGGATCTGCCATTTTCTATCTAGTCAGTTCAGCCAGATAAAAAAGCAAAACAAGTGTGTTAAAACCATAGAGGGAGCAGTGTCATCCTTCTGACATACATCACATGAAACCTAATAAGACAGGTTTGATGGCCTTTCATGTAACCCATGTATACGGAGTGAGTAGAAAAGGGTGAACAGCGGGAAGGAATTTTAGGCTATTCCTGGGCTCAGCAGATGCATATTGGTTGCCAGGGAAAGGACGGGACCTCACCGTGCACAACTTTCTAGAATTCAGTTAAATGCTGACTTTAAAGAAAACAAAGGCTAAACAGTGTCCAGGGATTCTGAGAAGTCTGATTTTCTGTGATGAATGTTAGAAAAAAAAAAATCTTTGATTTGGTTAAATTTAATTTTACACTGTTGTGTTTAAATACATTTTGATATAAGTTAGTATAAATTAAATTGCCACACCAGACTTAGTATGATTATGTAATATAATGCATTACCTGTTCTTGTAGCTGAGAACAAAATCAGATATAAACACTTGGACAAATTTGTTGAAAAATATTAAATTAAAAGCAATTGTCTAATGTATACTCCAATGCCTTTTGTATGCTAAGGGATAAGGCAAAAAGTGTGAAAAGAGCTATAAAATATTGCTTATTCTACATTTTTTTAAATTGCCTAGATAGGTTTGTTTGTATACCTAGAAAAGATTAGCAAACATTGGATGATAGAAATAGATCAAACCAATTGTTTTCTGTAATTCAAATCCCATCTTCAGTGTTTTAAAGTGGCTGTAAAGCATCAATGTTTTTTTACCTTATTGCATTTTATACATTAAGGTGAAAAATCCATCTATGCTGCAGCTCCCCCCAGACCCTCCCTTTTTCTTACCTGAGCCCGATCTGATCCAGCGATGTGCACGCAGCAGCTCCAGCCGCTGTCTCTCTCCTCATTGGACAGATTGGTAGCAGCAGGAGCCATTGGCTCCCCGTTCTGTCAATCAAATCCAATGATGGGGGGGCTGGGCCGAGTCCCGTTGTCTGTGTCAATGGAGGCAGCAGTGGGCCTCGGGAGCAAGCCTGCACAGGTGCCCCCAGGGAATACCAATTTTCTCTGGGGGCACCAGGAGGAGAGGAAAGCGCCGACGGGGCCCCCCACAAGAACAGGATCAGGGCTGCTCTGTGCAAAACGATTGTACAGAGCAGGTAAGTATAGACACGTTTGTTATGTTTATTAAAAAATAAAGTGGCTTTACAAGTCAGTCAGCCTATTTAAATAGATGTTTGATATCATTATGTGGGCAACACTGAACATGGAGCAGAGAAAGCAAGGAGAGAATTGTCTGAGGAGATCAGAAAGGAAATGATAGAACAGCATGTGAAAGGTAAAGGCTAGAAGACCATCTTCAAACTGCTTGATGATCCTGTGACTAAAATTGCAAATTTTAAGAAGTTTATGGTCCATGGGAAAATGTTGCCAGCCTCCCTGGACTTGGTTGCAAGATAAATCAACCCCAGATTTAACAGGATAGTGCCAATGGTTGACAAATGGCTTAGGAATAATTGCAAAGAGATACAAGCAGGAGGTGTAGATACATCACTATCAATTGCACCAATTGTTATTTCAGTGAAAGTAGATCCAGAAGGATTCCTCTATTCAAAGAAAAACATATATTACTAAAATTCATATTGCCATAATGCTTCTATGAGATTTTTGCCAGGTCACATCAGCTGTGTATGTTCAGAAAAAAAAAATGAAGAAAATAACACCATACCTACTGTGGAGGAGGCACAATTATGTTTAGGGGCTGCTTTGTTGCATCTGGTATGGGGTGTCTTGAATCTGTGCAGGGCTCATTCAAATCTCAAGACCATTAAAATAAATTCTTGAGTAAAATGTACTGCCCAGTGTCAAAGTAAATTCACAATTCATGGCTCCCCTGACAAGATAATGACCCGCAGCATCAAACTTCTATGGAAAGAACTAAAGCATGCAGTTTGGAGAAGGCTACAGTCAAACATGAGACGGCTAAAGCCATTTGCTCTAGAAGAGTCGGCCAAACTACCTATTGGAAGTTGAAAGTTACAGAAATTGCTTGTGATTGCTCTAAAGCAGTGTTTCTCAGTTCCAGTCCTCAAGGTGCACCAACAGGTCATGTTTTCAGACTTACCATTATTTTTTACAGGTGATTTGATCAGTTTCACTGCCTTAGTAATTACCACAGCCATTTTCATCTGAGGAAAATCCTGAAAACATGACCTGTTGGTGGGCTTTGAGCACTGGAATTAAGAAACACTGCTCTAAAGGTTGTGCAACAAAATATTATGTTATGGGTGCCATCATTTTTGTCCTTCCCATTTTTCATTTGTTTAAAATATTCGGAAGTAACGTTGGTAAATAAAATAAAATCCCCCCCCTCCAAGGCAGTGTTATATTATTATTATTATTATTATTATTATACAGGATTTATATAGCGCCAACAGTTTACATTCTAATGTGCTAGTTTGCGTTGTATACTAGCACATTATGAGAAACGTAACTTAAAACTAAGCCCTCCAGCGAAGTGCTGACAGGGCTTCCATCTTCATCCAGTCTTCCTTCCGGGCTGTGATGACATCACTTGCACGCAAGCGCGACCATAGCACAGAGCTCTGAAGCAACGGCAGGAGTATGCCATTCCTGCAGAGCAAATGCACCAGTGACATCACTGGCTGCTGTTCACTGGAATATGTCCTAAATGGTGCACGTTTAGGAGATATTTTACCTACAGGTAAGCATATGTAGGTAAAAATACCAGAAACTAGTTTTACTACCACTTTCAAATCAAAAGCAAAGTCTGATGTATATTAAATTTGCAAGGAATCATAATGGATGGCAATTACTTTTGACAGTTTCAAGGTATATGGTATCTTCAGTTTGATCTGGCTCAAATGGCAGTTTTGTGATATCTATATGATAGATGGGCTTATTTAATAAGGGAGTGTAAAATGTAGTAATTATGTGTAAAGGGCAGTAACTCTGCAGCCATTTGTAAACTTGTATTGATCTTGATTCAGTAACCTGTAATCTGGTTGTTATAGGTTGCGGCACTTTAGCTGTAGTCATAGCTTTTTGTACAGCCTTATTAAATAATGTTGATGGTCTTCCTGGCAAATAATGCTTACCATTTTAATATATGCTGATATAACGGTTATCGGAGTAGCATGCCATTATACTCTGCTTCACATCTAAGCAACAGACTGTCACAGGCCTCAATGTTTTTCTGCAGGTTATGAGAAGTATAATTCCATCCGGGCTGATTCAGCTCTGTGTTTCCTGGAGAGAGTCGGCATGCCTGATGCAAAAGCAATTGCTGCAGAGCAGAGAGGGACAGATATGCTGGCAGATGGTGGTGATGGGTATGTTACAGTTTAAGCAGTATTATGAACTCAAAGTGAGACTTAATTTGGCTAAACTTATTTTACTTGTGCTTTTTCAGGGGAGACTTTGATCGCGAGGATGAAGATCCAGAATACAAACCGGCAAGGCTTCCATTTAAAGATGATATGGATGTAAGCAGACACTCACTTCATAATAGTGTTTAGATCAAACATCTATATTAAAATACTTTGACAAATTGGAAAGTAATAAGAACTCTGACTGAGGAGCTTTCTAAAAAATTGAGTAATGTTTTAGTTGCAAAAAAGAGATTGCTTAAAATATGTGTCTTCTCCAGGAATATGCAAACTCCCCTCTCGAGGACAAAGAGGAATGCATGGAAATGGACACGCAAGGTGAGGAGTGTAGAATGGCACTCACTAAACTGTAATATGTTGAGTACCCATACTAATGCGGACAAATCGGGAAAAGTTATTTTTTTCTTGATTTATGTTTAGTCTTTTCTGAGCCTAAAACCCCACAGGCCACTAGAAAACTGGTTGTTGCTGGACATTATTTTTTAGTATGTTTACTGGATAAAAGGTTATAACTGCAAAAAAAGACAGCAAGAAGTTTATATGTTTTTTATTTTACAGTTTTGTACAGATGTTGCAGATATTAGAGATATATATATATATATATATATATATATATATATATATATATATATATATATATATATATATATATATAATTTGAGTTAAGGACCTCTTTAAGGAGCTTGAAAAAAATAAGGTCCCTAATTCAAATTCATTCATACATACATATACTAGGATACTAGGGCCCATTTAGACAGAAGTTAATTAACCTACCAACATGTCTTCAGAGTGTGGAAGGAAACCGGAGTACCCGGCAGAAACCCATGCAGGCACAGGGAGAACATGTATACTTTAGGCAGGTAGTGCCATGGTTGGGATTGGAACCAATGACCCTAGTGCTGCCTGGCAGAAGTGCAAACCACTTAGCCGCTGTGCTGTTTTCTGGAGCATTCTCTTGTAGATTTGGTTTTGTGTAATAATTTTAAGATTTGCATTCTTAATTGGCAATAGATGGACCTAAAATGCATTACCCTACTAGTCAAATGCTACATATTTGTCCTAACTTTAAGCCCAAGACTTTCATCTATTCTTGAGCATAACCATTTGCCAGGGATCATCTAAGCCTAACCAGGTTCTCTAACTCTCTCTTCCAATATGGGTGGAAATGTCTTTAAGGCCTCATGCACACGAGACGCTGTTAAACTCGCGTTCAGAGGCAGTTGGACACTTTTTTTCAACTTCCCCTGTACCCATTCAATGTTATCCTATGTGTCCATGTACACAGTCTTGTTTTTTGGCGTTTTTAGGCAGTTGCATTTAACCTCGTTTTTCCAGAAGCAAAAAAATGGGTTCAGACGCAAAAGTTTTCCACGTTTCAGACGCCAAACGCGGCTAAACGCCGGTACCGCGTTTAACCGCGTTTGCGTTTGTAAATGTTTTTAAAGGAACATTTTACAACCCGAATTTGGGGCCCCATATCTCGGGGCCACTTGGTGCTAGGAACCCCAAATTTGGTGTGCAAACAGTGGAACTAGCACTAGAACATATCCAAATTTGGGGTTTCTAGCACCAAGTGGCCTCGAGATATGGGGCCCCAAAGTCAGGTCGGAAAATGTCATTCTCTGCTGCAGAAGTGCTTGACATTTTGCGACCCAACATTTGGGCCCCATATCTCGGGGCTAGGAATTGGTGCTAGGAACCCCACATTTGGATATGTTGTAGTGCTAGTTCCACTGTGTTAGCACACCAAATTTGGGTTTCTAGCACCAAGTGGCCCTGAGATACGGGGCCCCAAAGTTGGGTCACAAAATGTAATTCTCTGCTGTGCAGATGCTTCTAGACACAAACGCGGTAAAACTCGGCTAAACGCAGCATGCAAACATGGCAAAACGGGCCTTTCTAAACGCCAGTTTCAGCTTTTCAAAACGTGTTCAGCAGAGTTTACACCAGCGTCTCGTGTGCATGAGGCCTAAGAGGGAATTAAACCAAAACAGGCAAATGTTTTTGTTTTTTTTCCTCTGAAATCTACTTGGAGTTCTTTAGAACACCTTGATTCTGTAAACCATATGTTGCTGTGTTCAGACAGGTTTATAGGAGCTTAAGAGTTGTTACATCACTGTATGAAAAGAATTCACAATAATTGTATTCTAATTTAAGCTGCAGAGAAGATGGGTGAAGGCAGCACAGAGATGGGAAAACTGTACTGGCCCCATACCTCAGCCCTTACTACCCGCCTGCGACGTCTAATCACTGCCTACCAACGCAGTTATAAGCGCCAGCAAATGAGGCAAGAGGCCCAGCTGAAAACAGACCGAAGAAGACGGCGTCCTCGGGAAGAAGTAAGGGCCTTGGAAGCAGAAAGGGAAGCAATTATAACCGAAAGACGGCAAAAGTATGTCCCGTATAATTCATTTTTTTCCTTTTGTCCCTCCTACAAGCCTCTGTTTTTCCATGTTAATCCATTTTATAAACTTTATAGATGGACAAGAAGGGAGGAGGCTGACTTCTATCGTGTAGTGTCCACATTTGGAATAGTTTTTGACTCTGTGAAACAGAATTTTGACTGGAACCAGTTTAGAGCTTTCGCCCGTCTGGATAAAAAATCTGATGAGAGTCTGGAGAAGTATTTCAACTGCTTTGTGGCGATGTGCCGAAGAGTTTGTAGAATGACCAGCAAGCCTGATGATGGTGAGTGAGAAAAGTGACAAATCTGCAACTATCCATTTTACAGTTTCCTTTCTCCTTCCTTTCTGAAGGTTTTTTTCTTTCTTTTTTATTTTTTTACAGATCTTTGTGATCTCGCTACAGTAATTGAGCCCATAACAGAGGAACGTGCTTCTAGAACTCTTTATCGCATTGAACTTTTGCGAAAAATTCGGGAGCAAGTACTTAATCACCCCCAACTGAATGAGAGACTTAAACTGTGCCAGCCAAGCCTTGACCTTCCAGAATGGTGGGAGTGTGGAAAACATGATAGAGACTTGTTGGTTGGTGCAGCGAAACATGGAGTTAGTAGGACAGATTATCATATTCTTAACGATCCTGATTTGTCTTTCCTGGAAGCTCATAGGAATTTTGCTCAAAACCGAGGGAGCACGCATCCCAACATGCCCATCCTTCTACCACCTGGTTCCAGTTATAGTGACACACCCCCTATAATGCCCTCTTCTCCTGTGCGGGATGAAAAAACTGGAGAGCAGGAGGAAATTAAATCTGTAAAAGTTGAAGAGATGGACATAAAGGAAGAAGCAAAGGTTAAAAATGAACCCGTAGAGCCGGAGGAGAAACCTGTAAAACAGGAGAATGACTCTGAAACGGTTCTTGTTAAGGAGGAAATTAAAGCCTCAGAGCTTACTCCAGATGCGGATCCAAAATCCATTTCTGAGAAGGGATCGGAAGAAGATGAAGAAAAATTATATGAGGATGATGATAAATCTGAAGAATCTTCCCAGGCAGAAGGTAAGTTTTTAATCTATAGCACAGTAGTACCCATCTTTCTTTCCATTTATATAAATGACCGGTCTGGAATATTGTCACAGCTGAAGTTTACCAGTGTAGGAGAAATAATTATCTTTAGTCAACGTTTAGGCCTTCTATACATCTGCCCATTCCTTTGCAGTGTATTGCATTAAAGAGGAACTACGACGCATCTGAGTTCCGCAAATCCAAAAACCCTATTTAAATCATGTTTATTACTCAAAGTGAACACACCTCCCCATTTCTCCATGTCTCCATTTTGCTGAGAAATCATTTGCAAAAAACAACCCATAGCATTTCTGGATGCGGTAAGGGCAGATGATTCATGTAGCATTTACGGTACTTCCTGGAATCCATCTACTCTTAATTCAGGCATGCAGGCAGGGGGGTGTGCTTAGCCGAGAGCCCCTCCTCCCTTCCTGAAGACTCCTGGGATGTATGACATGATTTGCCTAGGCATGGGAACAAGAAAGTAACTGAAGAAATGTAAAAAAGTTTTAAACAAGTTAATATGATCTAATTTACCATCTATTTACTAATGCTATCAGCATGGGGATTACAAATAGCCAATGTTGATTGAGTGTAGTTCCGCTTTAAGGCATTTCATTCATTAAAGAGGAAAACCAGGGATGAATCTCCTCTTTAGAGACCCAAACAGCAAAAAAACTGATGTAGGTTATTACCCGTCTGAGTTCTACAAAGTAAGAAAGTTGAAGCCAGTATTATAGATCAGATTCACATGTTTGTTACAAAATTAATTTTATATGAAACCTTTTGTGGGTTTTTACGAACAAATGTTATTGGAGACCACAAACACATTGACTTTGTAGTTATATTTACTGTATCCTGACATTACTGTGCTCAAAGCTGATATCTATTGTCGCCTATTGATAGTTTCCTGAGTAAATACATTTTGGACCCTGCTTGTAAACGTTAAGCTTTTGGTAAAGTGTTTGTACCAACACCTATGTTCTCCATGGACATCAATTATATCTGGGGGGGGAGTGGAGTATGAGCCTTCTGTAGACTAGATGCTAAAAAGGTTGCTTTTACCTGCAGTCCCCTTTCATTGCTTGTTCGGTAATATGTTTGCAATGAAAGATGACTCTTAAAGTGGAATTCCAGTTAAAAATAAAAAAACACCCTTTTATTTGTATAATATACAATTCTTTTATATTAACATGGTTGTAAAGGCTAGACCTTTTTTACCTTAATGCATTCCCTGCATTAAGTTAAAAATGCCCCAGCAATTGTATTAGCTCCCCCCCCCCGCCAAGTACTTACCTTACTTACAATAGTCCTCACTCAATCCAGCACTGTGCCCATGTGTAGTGGCTCTCTCCTTTCTCTCCTGCATTCACAGGACAGAGGCAGTAGGGGGAGCCATTGGCTCCTGCTGTTAATCAAAGCCTGTGAGGAGAGAGCAGGGGACGGAGCCCAGATGCGCTGTGTGTGTCAGTGGACACACCGAGCTCACGAGTCCTCAGGTGTACCTCTGTAGGAAGTTGATTCCTAAAGGGGCTTACTGAGAAGTGGCGGAGCCTGGTGTATCTCCCTTGAAGAGGAGGTTTGAGGCTGCTCTGTTACCATTGCACAGAGCAGGCAAGTATAGACCTGATTTGTTCTTTTATAAGAAAAAAAAAAAAGCTTTACAATCATTTTAAGTATTATTAGAATTGCTGAATGTCTGATTAGAAACCAAAGTCTATTCTAGACCGTCAGAAATCCTCTTCACCGACAACGTTGTGCCTGTGCATTCAAATGTGGCTTCACACAGGCATTTCTGGTACTATTGTTGGTGTCTGCGCAAGCAGCACAGCCCTATCCCATCTGGCCCCACCCAACCCTGCTCCTGTCTCACCATTGCCCCGCACTGTCCATGATGTCCCATGAGAGCTCTGACTGGAATGTGATGCAGCTCCTCCCATCCCCCAGCTACAGAGGAGCAAGTACATTGCTTCTAAAAGCAACATCCCTGGGTAGACAAGGGAATATAGACAAAAAAAAGGTACAAACCGCAATTTCAGCATTTTGGCATTTAAAGAATGACTTGGATTTCCTTAATTATTGTCTTCGAGTATTTAAATGCAAGTGCTTTCTTCCACTTTAAATAACTTCATTAGAATTAGGTTTCAGGGGAGAACCCGAAATTACACTATATTGCAAATGTTTGTGGAGACATGACCATCATGTCTATCTGAGCTTGTTGGACCCTCTCATGGAGGTGGCCTCCGATCATAGTTGTAACATCCTCTATTCTTTTTTGAGAAAGCTTTCCACAAGATTTTGGAGTGCGACTGGAAATTTGTACCAGTTTAGCCAAAAGAGCATTTTTGAGGTTGAACTAGAAGACCTAGCTTGAAGTTGGCATTCCAGCTCATGCTAAAATTGTTTAGTAGGGTTCAGGTCTGGGCCCTGTGCAAGCCACTTGTGTACCTCCTACATGAAAATTGTCAAACTTGTCTCTGGACTTTGTGCACAAGGGCACAGCCATGTTGGAACAAACAACAACCTTTCCCAAACTGTTGCCACAAAGTTGGAGGCGAATAACTCTCTAAAATGTCTTTTTGTGCTGTAGCAGTAACAATACTGTTCACTGGAAACATCTGAGCTTGATAGTCTGGAGCTGTGTCCACATACTTTTGCCCATATAGTGTAAATAATCTGGTTCCTTTTTAATCTGAATTGTGAGCACTGAAGTCCTAAAAATATGACTTCATGGTTTTATCAGAAATCTCACTAGCCTGTGAAAGCCTATTTGTCATACTTTCTGGAATTATGTGTACTTGCTCTCCATTTTGCTTCACACATATTGATGTATTATTTCACTACAGCTGGGATAGCTTCTCAGGACAAAAACTTTGACGAGGAAAGCAATGCCTCATTGAGTACTGCGCGGGATGAAACGCGAGATGGCTTTTTCCTGGAGGACTGTGAGCCGTCCGGGCTTCATATGCTGCGAGAGAGGACCTTCTCGTTCTCCTTCTGGCCTAAGGTTGGTTATGGTTTTCCCTTTTGCTACTATGCATTATATTCCATATTGGCAACTATGATTGGTGCTATGTATGTTTTAGATTGTAGTAAAGAAAAAAGATTCCTAATCACCATGACATGGCCATCTGGTTAAAAAAACAAGACGCTAATAGGCTTATTCCTGTGGAAAGGAGGCGGTTTGCAGCAGCTGTTGTGTTCTGGTTGTGGTCTTTGAGCAGTGTCTGCATTTTTTTTTTTCTTTCTTTTGTAGCTTTTGCTCAAACAAAAACAATACAGTGACCATGTAGACTTGGCATTAATAGACTTAAGGCCTAGGTATGTTTATTTTTAACGCACAGCTTGCCATCCAGATTTCCTTTTTGAAGAGGAGCACATGAAGAACTGCATTAAGACTTCTTTTTATTTAGTGGTATTTTTTTTTTAAGTCAAGCCCATTGCTGCGTTGTAAGTGATGTGGAATGAATATTGACATTCTTTAGATGCGGGGGAAGTTTTTATAATGTTGAACTTTATTAACTGTGACGCTAATGAGGAACCATTTAGAAGGCTGGGCCTGTCTGCATCGGAGAGCAGTGGCGATGGCTAGATACTGGAAGCAGATGTTTCTTTCTTTGCCCACCAGCTGATGATTAGAGAAACAATGCACTACAGCCTCAAACAGTAGGAGTTCAGCGTATATGCAGACACTGTTGACTATTTTACCCCCTGCAGTAACTCTTCTTTTGTCTGCTTGGTGCTCCAATCTGAAGGGTGGGGGAGTTGTTACACTTATACAGGTTAAATGGAAAGCAAAAAGACTTTGTTCACTCTTTATCTGAAAGCCAAACGTTTGAGTTTATCAATGCTAAGATAGTAAGCTATTCTGAGTGCAGCTATTTTCTTAATTATGTCATATGGGTTTTCTTTCTCCTTGAATGATGCAGGATCGTCTGATTATCAACCGATTAGACCACATCTGTGAGACCGTGCTGAAAGGAAAGTGGCCAGTAAACAGACGCCAGATGTTTGAGTTCCCCGGGCTCATCCCTGGATGCACACCAACTGCCATGGACAGCCCGATGCAGAAGAGAAGCTTTGCTGAGCTCTCCATGGTGGCCCAGGGCAACTTCAGTGGAAGTGAAGAGATCACTGCTTCCCCCCAACTGTCTCAGGCAAGATGCATTAACTAGTCATATACTGGTTTTCGGCTGTTATATTCTGTCTTTTACAGAAGACTATCAAACAGTTATTAAAAAGAAAAAGTCATTGTTCAGCCTGAGTATTCATTTGAAATATATGTTCATGTTAGGTTGCTGATTGACAGCTAAAAATTAAAACTAGACTTGCAGTGGAGGTGCTTTCCCAGTGGTTAAATAGGGAGGGCGAATACTACAGCTAGCCTTACCGTAATCCTTTTTTTTGCTTTGTCAGTGGGTTGAATGATAAAACAAAATAACTTGATTCCATCTACACATTTGATGTGGATGGGGGAAGCCCTTCCTCTGTACTGTTCTGTTCTGACAGCAGGGAGACTTCCCCACTATCAGACTACACTGATCAGAGCTGTCTGTTATAGCCGACGTCACTGATCGTTCGGGAAAAAGACCAACAGGGTGGTTGTACAGAAGTTGATCGTCAGAAAAACTTCTGTATAACCAGCCCTCCCATAAAAGGACCGAAACTTTGCTGGTCCCTGCAGAACTGCAATCTCTGAAAAGTGTGGCCTTCCTGCTGTCTGCTAGGCAGCAATTTTAAGACCTTGGAGGTGAGAGGAACACAAGTATACATATTATTTGCTGTTTATACCAGCCATTATCTTAACCGTTTTTTTCTGCCTCTGTCATATTCATACATTTTCAACCTAGGAAAAGAAGTTGGTATCTAGTTAGGGCAACACCTTTCCCATAACCAGCATTTTAACAGATCAGTCACATTGTTTTTTGTTTTTTTTTTTAAGGAAATTCATAATGAAAAACGTTTAGGCAGCTATTGCTGACCTCTTATTCAAAAATTCTAGTTGCCTGGTTGTCATTATGATGCATTGGTTTCAATAATTGAAATAAGGAAGTGGGTCATTTCTCAATTTGCTGCATGCTTGTTCCAGGTCTGTTTCACACATCGAAGCTAGACAATCGGCAATGAGTAGTTTTTGTTTGTTTTTTTTTGTTTTATTTTTTAGGAGACCAGCAATGACAGCCCACATTTTTTTTTAATTTACATTCCCTTTATATTTAGTAAATGGGCACATAGTGTTCAGAAGCAAATAACTTGCTGTTGCCAAGCATGAATGAGTAATGCCTAAATTACCGTGTTTTGAAGGAAATACTCTGCATTAGACTTTCAGGTGACATGCTGTTAGTGTTAATATTTGTGGAACTGGGCAGATGAGCAGAGCTCAAGCATCAAATATATATTTAAATAGATTTCATTGCAAGCTAAAGGGTCATTTTTAAGTTTATAGTGACCATTTACTGGTTTATCAAAGGTGAAAGCTTGACTTTAGGAGGCATATTGTTTTCACCAGTATCCAATATTTCCTCATTAGACCAGAGATGAGGTGGGGATATTTTATACAATTAGGTATAGTATGTAATAAAGGGAAATAGGCATGGTATACAATCCGGTTTTACATTTTGTTAAAAAAAAAAATCTGGTTGCTTATGAATTGCTGCTCATTTTTGCATATTAACGTGGATGTAAACCCTCCATATACCCAGTGAAGTGAACAGCCTCAGATGATACACAGAGATGAAACTAATCCTCCTACATAAGTTTTACATGTAGATCTGCTGTCTTCAGCTTTATATACTGTTTAGAAAGTGCACGTCCTGTTAGAATTTTGTGCTCAGCTCAAATTTCATGAATCTGGTTTACATCCGCTTTAAGCTTTGCCTGGGCTTTAATGTACATTATATGAGCTATTCATAGGCTACAGTGTTCTTTTGCACTAAAAAATAGCTATTGTCCAGAAGTTTTTTAAACCAGCCATTCAGTTCTTGTTAGACTAGGTATGCTCAGATTAGTTCTTGGGATCCTTCAAACATACCCAAGACCATTTTATTTTTCCTTTTAAACGCTAACTTGATGTGTTTGCATTTTGGTTTCAGGAAACCGCTATGAGTTTGACAGTACCTCGTCAGCGAAGGCGGAGGAGGCGGAAGATAGAGGTTGAAGCAGAACGAGCTGCAAAGAGGAGGAATCTAATGGAAATGGTGGCTCAGTTACGTGGATCTCAGATGGGAGCAGAAAATGGACAAGAGAAAGTTGTGGATTTATCAAATGCCTCCAGGGAGGCTACAAGTTCTACCTCAAATTTTTCATCTCTTACTCCTAAGTTTATCTTGCCTAATTCATCCACCCCTGTCTCCGATGCCTTTAAAACCCAAATGGAGCGACTGCAGGCAGGTCTTTCTTGCACGCCGACTAGGCATCTCCTCAATGGTTCTCTAATAGATGGAGAGCCTCCAATGAAGAGGAGAAGAGGAAGAAGGAAAAACGTAGAAGGTCTTGATCTATTGTTCATGAGCAACAGACGGACTTCCTTATCTACGGTAAGAAAATGACATGCTTCAGATTTGCACGAAATTAATAAAATAACCCTACATACATTATGTAGAGCTTCTCCAGGTAGTGTAGACTTTAGGTATACCAAAGATTTGAATCTGTTTCCACATTTTGCATTGCTCCATGAATTCTGTTGCTTCTTGCGTCCTATTTGCCTTTTAATATTCTTTGGTTTTGGATTATTTTCTTTTAGTCTGTACCACCAACATATTGTTAAAAAAATGTCATCTGTTTTAGCAAAAAACAGATCTAATCCTAAAAAAGGACTGCACTGAAAAATGAATGTATTTTTGGATAGTAGATCAGAGCTGCCCCTTCTTATTCTGTTGTGCTTTGGAATAAAAAAACATCCGTTTTAGGTCTAATTAACTTTTTATATATACACCTTGCAAAGTTTTTCTTTCTTTGTTGCCTGTCCTAACCTGCTTCTATTCTGACATCATTGACAAGTCCATTCCAGTGTACTTTCTAAAACATTCAAACATGAGGGCTAATTTGGACTGTGTACATTTACTCTAACAAAATTACTCCACACACTGTAATAAGACCTGCACTAGAGTATCTAATTATACAAGCACCTTAAAGGATTATATCCTGGTATGGTGCTGGATATGCTATGTTCCATGTAATTACCTTAGTGAGCCAAGAGGGGAATAATGATTGCTGGAAATGACATATATATCTTTAATACGGTCATGGTTGCATGTAGGAGTAAGCAAACGTCATGGCTAGGTGTTGATCAATACAGGCAGTCTTGTTCACATTAATATTCTTTTTTTCCCTAGCTGTGCCTATTGGGGAGATAGCTTTTCACTTCCTGTCCTGTACGCACAACAGGAAGTGATGGAAATCCCTCCTCTTGGTTGGGTGTAATAATGACACTATTCCTGTTTTCATGACGTTTCAACATTTTTAGGATTTTTCCCTACTTTTAGTCCTGGTGACAGTACTCACCAGGACAATTAAAGGGTGAATCTCCCTAGTGAGGACACAAGCAGAAGGTAGAAAACTGACATACATTCTAATCCCTAAGAGAAGGGGGAAATTTGGGACTTTGAGTGAGATGTGTGTTGGGCAAAAACAAATGGTACGATACAATGAAAGTTTATTCATATAAATACACCCAGCATGTCACGCTGGGGGCTTCATGTGCAATAGCCTTTGCGGGTATATATTGCAGTCTTGCAGGAGGCACAGTTTCTCATTTCATGCTGGACACTTCCTGGATCACACATTGAAGCCATGTCACTAGCACTGAGATCACCAGGTACACTGACTTGCAAACCCCCTCCCCCCCATAGGGGTTTTTTAATTTAAAAAAAAAAAAAATTTCGCCACTATATTTAGCCTCTGAATCTCTAGACAGGATTGGTCTGTCGTGATTTCAGGATATTGTACCATATCACCCCTTGCTTTTTGTTTGTTCTCTTTTGCCTTGGTCCTCTGGTTGTTTTCACTACACTTTTCTGCTCTCTTATGCCGCGTACACACGAGCGGAATGTCCTTCAGAAAAAGTCAGATGGGAGCTTTTCATCCATATATTCCGACCGTGTGTATGCCCCATCAGACTTTTTCAGTCGAAAATTCAGACGGACTTAGAGAACATGTTATACATTTTTCTGACGTAACTAATTACTATCGGGAAACCCGCTCGTCTGTATGCTGTTCCGACGCACCAAAAACGACACATGCTCTTAAGCAAGTACGAGACGGAAGCTATTGGCTACTGGCTATTGAACTTCCATCTTCTATCCCTTCATACGTGTTGTACGTCACCGCATTCTGGACGGTCGGAATTTGGTATGACCGTGTGTATGCAAGACAGCTTGAGCTTAATTCCGTCGGAAAAACCTTCAGAGCTTATTCCGACGGCAAAACCGCTCGTGTGTACGCGGCATTACTTTTACAAGTCTTGAATCCCTGGACAGGATTGGTCTGTCGTGATTTCAGGGTGTTGTACCATACCACCTTCTTTGGTTGTCTTGGTGTGAGGTTCGTTGGTGGTTTTCACACTCTTCTTTGTTTCCTCACAATCACTAAAGGCTTTATGCCCTTCCCCAGTTACACCCTACATTCTTTTTTGACTACATTCATTTTACATTTCACACAGATTGCAGCTGTATTCAGGCATCATCTTGCAGCTTACCATGGACACTTTCCATCTCTCCCCTTGAGTGTGGTGTTCTCCGCCTTAGCTGTCTGCATTTTTCCGCCCCCTCAGCTCCCGGCAGGGATATCTCCCGTCTTTCCTCAACCATCAAATTTTAGCAACCCATGACCATTTTTAGAGCTGATATGCAAGTAATTTTGGGGTGTTTTGGTTTTCTCCTCCCCCTACATCCTTATTTAATCTATTGGAGTAATTTGGAATATCTTATATTCTGCATTTGTTTCTGAAGAAGTGGAATTTCATCCACGAAACGCGTCAAGCTTTTAAATGCAGTTTTTTATTCAATCATGCTTTTATATTATACCCTTTTCTTTGCTTTGATATATTGTGCAATAATGGAATTTTCACATTGTCTATTATATGCTCATCAGCTCGTCATATCTGCTATGTACCATGTCCCATGTGTGTTTATATGAATACATTTTCTTTGCATGGTACCGTTTATTTGTCTTTGTCCAACACACATCTCACTCAAAGTCCTAAATTTCCCCCTTTTCTTAGCGATTAACAGGGATGGAAGTGTATGCTCATTTGAAAGACCATATACCTCATTTAAAGTCCCAATTTCCCCCCTTTATATACATTCTAATCCATGACCATGCTATGCAAAGCTAAAAAGGTTTTGGTTTAGGTGCTGTTTAAAATTGGGGTCCAGAGTTCTCAGTGGACCAAAAAGATGGTTTGTAAATATTTATATATAATCTATCTGTAATGTAATTTTTTTTGTTCATAAGGATTACTTGGCATCATCGCTCTGCTTTTGTCTCTATAGGAAGATACCGATGTGACCAAAGCATATGAGGATGATATTGAAACGCCACCAGCAAGAAACATTCCATCTCCCGGGCAGCTGGAGCCAGAGACCCGGATCCCCGTCATTAACCTGGAGGATGGGACCAGACTAGTTGGGGAGGATGCTCCCAAAAATAAGGACTTGGTTGAATGGTTGAAACTGCATCCTACTTACACTGTCGATATGCCAAGTTATGTACCAGTAAGTACAATGAACAGGAGAACATTTTCCTTTTGTGTATATGTAATAAATACATAAGCCAGTTTTGACCAAAAACATTCTTCATCTAACAGAAGAGCGCGGATATGTTGTTCTCCCCATTTCAAAAACCTAAACAGAAGCGTCACAGATGCCGGAATCCTAACAAGCTGGATATTAACACATTAACGGGAGATGAAAGAGTGCCTGTAGTGAATAAGCGCAATGGCAAAAAGGTAACCTTTTCAGAGTCCTGAAGAAAACGTTTTTTTTTTTTTTTTTAACAAGAATTAGGCTAGTGTTACCGTATTTTTAAATATTTTAAGCACTGTAAAAATAATTGTTGAGCATCTAAGGAATTTTGAACTGGGACATAAAAAAATAATTTTACTAGCATTCTGTTTTATTTATTTTTTTATATCTATGCAAGTTTTATGTTTGCAGTAATTAGATAATTTTAGCTGGTGTTCCAGTCAGCAATGTAAAATAAAGGTAGACAGTTTGCACTGCCCACCAGTATTTAAAGCACTATATGCACCATATTCCTTTTGCTGTAATAACGTCACTAGTTACACAAGGTATTATGCATACTTCCACTGTACAGAAGTGAAAAGCAACACTTTCTATATGTACTCGTTGTAAGTTAAATGAAACCAAAGCTCTTAGCTGCTTGTTGGCAGTATTATTGGCATTATTTTAAATATATTATGCATTTATGCTTAAAGTGGTTATAAAGCCTAAACATTTTTTTACCTTAATACATTTCTTGCATTAAGATAAAAAGATAAATGTTTTAGGTAGTAGTAGTATCCTCCTCACTCCCCTCTTACACTTACCCGAGCCCTCATTCGATCCTGCACTGTGCTTGTCTGCAGCGGCTCTCTCCCTGCACTACTTGGTCTCGCAGGCTAAGCTGTGGCAGCTGGCGTCAATCAAAACCAGTGATGAGGGAGCTTGGGGGAAGGGTGGGCGGTGCTAAGGGCCAGCTGCCTCTGTCACAGCGAGGCCCAGGAGCAAGCCCGTATGGGTGCCCCCATAGGAAGCCGCCTCCTATGGGCGCACTTGCCAGAAAGGAGAAGCGGGGGACCCAAGAAGAGGAGGTTTGGGGTATATACCTATTATAAACTGGTTTCTTCTTTTTTTTTTTTTTTTTTTTTTTTTTTATTAATAAAGGCATTTACAATCGCTTTAAATATTAACAGTACTTGTTTTTTTGTTTTTTTTTTTTTTGTTTTGTTTTTTTTTAGATGGGTGGAGCGATGGCTCCTCCAATGAGGGATCTTCCGCGTTGGCTAGAAGAAAACCCTGAATTTGCTGTTGCTCCAGACTGGACAGACATAGTTAAGCAGTCTGTAAGTATTATCAAGTGTCACAGAATGCTCAGTGCATCAAACTGTCTTAGGAGCAATTTTGTAAAGGCGCAGCTTTCTCCCTAGTCTTTGTTCAGCTCAAAGCTATTTTCTAAATATATAAAATCTCTAGAACTTGATTTGGTATTTAAAGACCTGCTACAGTAATGGTGAATCCTAGTAAATCTGTCTTTCTGGTCAGTTGACATTTCCAGAGTTGACTACTGTGCATATTTTTTGCTTACAAATAATGATGGGAGATCTTAAACCAACTATGTCCTATTTAACCATTAAGGTGCCTGTATATAAAGAGGTGAACGATCACATTCTGATCAATTAATGTTGTCATGCCACAGTTTTATTTTTCTTCTGAGACGCGATTTAAAAAATTGCTCTGCTCACTGCTAATGGGATTCCATTTTAAGTGTTCAAATGCTTGAACCTGGTGAACCCTAGTGTTTGTCATCAGATTTTGCTACCTGCCTCGACACATTTGATATCAGCTATTTTAGGTTAATGGTAAATTACTAAAGCAACGTGGCAATGTTTATCTGTAGACTCACTCCACCAGAAGAAGACCATCCTGAGAAAATGGTTCCCTATTTGGCATGGGCTGTGCATCACTGCTTTCTTCAGTTTTCTAAACTTAAGATTTTACTGCTTTCTGTCTTTCAAATGAGCTTGGCCCTCACTTCCTGTCTTGTCTAACATATGTTAAATAGGAGGTGTGTGTGGAATTCTCCCAAATGGGGACCCAGGCAGCAGTGAAAAGTTGAAAGGTGTTCTAATCCTTTCAGTCTGTCCATAACTTAAGATTTAGTTGGAATTGGGTTTTAACCTTGTCAATGAGTGCCACTATATCCTTTGTATATAGACCAAATTGTTATGTATTTGAAAGCCCATTTAAGTAATTTGCATTTGTGTGATTTTGTACACAATGACAGTATCCTTTTTGTTTGTTAGGGTTTTGTACCGGAGTCCATGTTTGATCGTCTTCTCACTGGACCTGTTATAAGGGAGGAGGGAGCCAGCCGAAGAGGGAGAAGGCCAAAAAGTGAAATTGCCAAAGCAGCGGCAGCAGCTGCTGCCGCTGCTGCAGCTTCGACATCTGGAATCAATCCACTGCTGATGAATAGCCTCTTTGCTGGAATGGATCTTGCTAGTCTTCAGAATCTTCAGAACCTGCAGTCTCTCCAGCTTGCCGGTCTTATGGGGTTCCCTTCAGGCCTTGCAACAGCTGCTGCCACTGGAGGGGATGGTAAAAATACTGCTGCCATGCTGCCTCTGATGCTGCCAGGTCTACCTAACATGTTTGGGCTTAGCGGGCTATTAAATCACCCCTTAGCAGCTAGCAGTGGTGGTAATACTACTACATCTTCAGGTCAAGGAGAAACTGAAGATGGCACTTCAAAGTCTGATGAGAAAAAGACGGACACTGATGAGGATGGCAAAGACTCTGAGAAAACTACAGACACTGTTTCTGCTACTGACTCTGTTGGTGCTGCTACTACTGCAGCTGGATTGGCTGCAAATTCTCTGGCCTTCAGCCCTTTCCTACTGTCCACCATGGCTCCAGGCCTTTTCTACCCCTCCATGTTTCTACCTCCTGGGCTAGGGGGACTGACACTGCCTGGTTTTCCATCACTAGCTGGACTTCAGAGTACTGTAAGCTCTAGTGAGGAAAAGGCCACTGACAAAGGGGAAGCAGAGAACCAGGAAGCCAGCGATGCAGATGAGACCATGGACAAAACAGCAGACTCATCCGTTTTGGAAGATGACATAGCACACGAAGAAGAATTGGACTCACCCGAAGGCGGGGAGGAGAACGTCAAGGACAATTAAACGGTCTCAGTTACAGTGTTCTAAACTTTTTCAAGTGGTAGTCCTACTGTTTACACTCACAGTAAATGTCCATAGTTTTTATAAGCTGTTCTGTAAAATAGTGTAGCAAAAACAAAAAAAGGAAAAAGTCCAAGTCATGTCACACGGATGTGTCAAAAAAGGTATTTTGGTCATTAAGTATTGTGCAGTGCATTATTTATAATTTCTAGGAAAAAGTTTTGGAGAATGGATTTTTTTTTTCTAAAGGAAATTGACATAATGCTCTGCAGCTCTTTATTTTTATTATTATTATTTTTTTACCGTTGGTATTATGAAAGCAGCAATTTTGTTTGAAATCATGGTGCAAAAACGAAGGACAGGCTGCTTTAAGGAATTATGAAGTTATTTATCTTTTTTTTTTTTTTTTTTTTTTTTTTTTATTTCTTTTTGCTGTGAAGGTCAAGATAATTTTTTTTTCTTTTCTACATATCAATTTTTTTTGACTGTATATGAGGGTTCCACACACACAACCATTTCAGACAATCTCCACAACCTAGAACGTCTCAATCTGGAGGCACAGCAATACAAGGCAGCTGTTGAATGTGAAACGCTATCCTGTATACTTTTTTTTTTTTTTTTACTATTTTGAACACACTCACTGCGGAAGTCATTACAGGACAAAACTACAGTTAAGTCGTCTCATGGTTTTATAATGCACTGGTCGAAACATAAAATTTAAAATCAGGTACCTTTTTTGTTTTGTTTTTTTTTTTTTTCTCCTTTTTATTTTTAATTTAAAGGATGGACTTTGTTACGTTAGCCACAAAGCTAAACAGCATTACCTCAACTCTAAACTAGCCTTGAAGTTTACAGACATGACTTTGTAAATGTTTGTGTTTTTTTTTTTTTTTTTTTTCCTTTTCTCTTTTTTTGTGTTTCTTTCTTTTTTTCTTTTTCTTTTTTTTTTCTTTTTTTTTTTTTGGAAAACTGCTATCATGTAAGATAAACTGTAAATTGCTGCCAACAGTAGTAATGATGCTTTTAATAAAAGTGATCCATGAGATGCAGTGATGTAATTAGAGATAACGTAGAAGTGTCTAGGGAAACCAAATCAGAACTGGTGTACACCACTTTATATTTTGTATTCACAATAGAAGCAAATACAGTATTATGGCTTTTGTACATCCTTCTTTGATATTTTTCAAGACGGTTGATGGGGGAGGGAGGAACGAAAGAGGAAAAAAAGCTTTCGAGAAAACCGCTGCACAGCAGTGTGGGGGGAAGGGACACAAATGGAGTTGCTTTGAATATACCAGCTTTGCTACCTTGATAAACAATGACACCACTCTTTCTCTTCCCAACCTTGCTAACCTGAGAGCTCTTTAGAAAACAAAGGGTCTGCAGAGGGAGAATGAGAAGTCGTAGCAACAAAAGGGGCAAAAGAAAAATGAGGCTTTTGTAGGCACAATATGTAGGTCATTTATCTGTGGTTAATGGGTAGAAAAACAATGTAATGGTGTCAGTGAGAGACGACTCTGTGGTACTCTGTAGAATACAGCTTGCCTTGCCAGCAAGGGCTGTGCCAAATAAACACTGAATGAGACCTAACCTAGTTTTGGGATATCAGAAGCTTTCCAGAAGATGATTGCATTTTCAGCCTGGTTTGACCTTTGGCATTCTTTGTGTAATGTTGTTCTAGAACCATTCAGATCTTTACTGCCATCTAAAAGTGCAGAGACTGCATTATAGCCTTGTATGAAGTCTTATGATTTATTACTGGCTTTTCCAGTATTTAAGTGACAGATACAGTGAGACTGGACACTGGCGTTGCTCTTAAATATAACAACCAATTTGTTTCATTGTTCTTGAAGGAAACCTCTATGGAAAAAGCAAGCTGTCATTGCTGCATTTCTTTGGAAAAGGTTAGTTGTAGGGCTGTTATGGCTTCCATAATTTGAATGTGTGACCTTATACTAGTATGCAGATCAGGAGTTCTGCGATTGCTTTGACTTTACTGGCTGTTTGCTGCTACTGGGTCAGTGACTCAATAAGTAATGAGGCCATGGTTGGCCAGGTAACTAGCATGATCAGAAGCAGGTCAGCAATGACCGATTTTTCATATTTCTCTCAGTGCTGATTTTCTTTAAATAAAAGGTCTGGTCACTTCTGTGCTCTCTGCTGGGCTTTCCTCTTTCTCAGCCAGCGATCGCAAGCCCTTTCCACCTGCAGATGGTCTCCAGGATGCATATTTAAAGAATCCTGGGCCAAAAGCCGACTGCTATCACTGAACTTTTTTTTTTCCCTGGCCTTTTTTCCTTGTGAAAATGTTAACAGAGCCTTCCTGTCATGCTGATCTAGTAGCTTCAATATTTTCCAGGTTACTGTGATGGATCAAGTATGGAAATTAGGTGTTCTGACTTGACGTTTTGTACAGCTAGACCGTGAGCATTTTTTGTTAATCCAAGTGTGCTGAGCTATTGTGTTCTGACCGGGGAAGCGAATTGACAAAATCCTTGTTGCTTCTGCTTTCTGACATCACAGAGGAGGGGTAGTAGGTATGGCTATACCTGACACTCCACTACCTGCAGCTGATCTGATAGGTCTCCAATTGCATCAGACAGCCCCAGAATGGTGGCAGGAGAAGGGGGCCCCTTTCCGCACCCTGTAGAAGTTATCTGGCAGCTGTAGAGTCACTCGGATCACTTCTACATGAAAGCCCAATGCTGGCAGATTTTGATACCATGACCAATACTGCAGCCATAATGTCAGTATCACTGCTTCCCGACAACGATATGGAGATGTATATATCCTCTGCTGATTTTATACGTTTGCCCACTGACAAAGAAATGATCAATCTACGATTTTAATGGTACGTTTATTTTACCAGTGAGAGACAAAAAAAAAAAATATCCAGAAACATGCATTTCAAAAAAGTTATAAATTGATTTGCTTTTTAATGAGTGAAATAAGTATTTGATCCCCTATCAATCAGCAAGATTTCTGGCTCCAAAGTGTCTTCTATACAGGTAACCAGCTGAGATTAGGAACACTCTCTTAAAGTGGTTGTAAACCCTTTACAACCAGTTTTTACTACAGGTAAACCTATAATAAGGCTTACCTGTAGCTACCCTGCATATTTTTTAAACCTGCACGGTTTAGGCGATATCCCCTGTATCTGCATGTGCCGACGTCATCGGCACATGCGCACTGAAGATGTTGCGTTAGTATGCTGTTACCGGCGGCTTATGCGCAAGAGTGACATCATTGCTGCTCCAGACAATCACAGCGCCGAAGCTTGCGATACCTGTATAAAATTCATCTGTCCACAGAATCAACCAATCAGATTCCAACCTCTCCACCATGTCCAAGGATGTCAGGGACAAGATTGTAGACCTACGCAAGACTGGAATGGGCTACAAGACCATCGCCAAGCAGCTTGGTGAGAGGGTGACAACAGTTGATGCGATTGTTCACAAATGGAAGAAACACAAAATAACTGTCAATCTCCCTCAGCCTGGGGCTCCATACAAGATCTCACCTCGTGGAGCTTCAATGATCATGAGGATGGTGGGGAATCAGCCCAGAACTACACGGGAGAATCTGGTCAATGATCTCAAGGCAGCTGGGACCATAGTCACCAAGAAAACAATTTGCAACGCACTATGCCGTGAAGGACTGAAAATCCTGCAGCACCGGCAAGGTCCCCCTGCTCAAGAAAGCACATGTACAGGCCTGTCTGAAGTTTGCTAATGAACATCTGAATGATTCAGAGGAGAACTGGGTGAAAGTGAAATGAGATCAAAATCCAGCTCTTTGGCATCAACTCAACTCGCTGTGTTTGGAGGAGGAATGCTGCCTATGAACTCAAGAACACCATCACCACCATCAAACATGAAGGTGGAAACAATATGCTTTGTGGGTGTTTTTCTGCTAAGGGGACAGGACAACTTCACCGCATCAAAGGGACAACGGACGGGGCCATGTACCGTCAAATCTTGGGTGAGATCTTCCTTCCCTCAGCCAGGGCAATGAAAATGGGTCATGGATGGGTATTCCAGCATGACAATGACCCAAAACACACGGCCAAGGCAACAAATACGTGGCTGAAGAAGAAGCATTAAAGTAGCCTAGCCAGTGTCCAGACCTTAATCCCATAGAAAATATGTGGAGGGAGTTGAAGGTTTGAGTTTCCAAACGTCAGCCTCGAAACCTTAATGACTTGGAGAGGATCTGCAAAGAGGAGTGGGACAAAATCCCTCCTGAGTTGTGTGCAAACCTGGTGGCCAACTTGAAGAAACATCTGACTACTGTGATTGCCAACAAGGGTTTTGCCACCAAGTACTAAGTTGTGTTTTGCAAAGGGGTCAAATACTTATTTCACTCATTAAGATGCAAATCAATTCATAACTTTTTTTAAATGCGTTTTTATGGGTATTTTTGTTGTTATTTTGTCTCTCCCTGTTAAAATAAACCTACCATTAAAATTATAGACTGATAGTCTTTGTCAGTGGGCAAACAAACAAAACAAACAGCAGGGGATCAATTACTTTTTTCCCTCAGTGTGTGTATATATATATATTTTCACACACTATATACAGGGCTCTCTTTAAGACAGGGCAAAAGGTTGCAGCTGCCCCGGGCTCAGTCATTGTTGTGGGGCCCAAAGCAGCTGCCCCTTGAGCCTACACTGCCTGAAAATAGTTGACAAGTGGATTTGGGAGGGCCCAAGAAAATGTTTGCCCAGGGTCCAATCAATATTAAAGACGGCCCTGACTATATACTCTCACCGGCCACTTTATTGGGTACACATTGCTAGCACTTGCTTGGGCCCCCTTTTGCCTTCAGAACTGCCTTAATCCTTTGTGACACAGATTCAACAATGTGTTGGAAACATTCCTCAGATTTTAGTCCATATTGACGATGGCATCATGCAGTTGCTGCACATCCATGATGCAAATCTCCCGTTCCGCCACATCCCAAAGGTGCACTATTGGATTGAGATCTGGTGACTGTGGAGGCCATTGGAGTGCAGTGAACTTATTGTAATGTTCAAGAAACCATTTTGAGATTTGAGCTTTGTGACATGGTGCATTGTCCTGCTGGAAGTAGCCATCAGAAGATGGGTACACTGTAATCATAAAGGGATGGACACGGTCAGCAGCAATACTCAGGTAGGCCGTGGCCTTTTAAACGATGCTCAGTTGGTACTAAGAGGCCCAAAGTGTGCCAAGAAAATATCCCACACACTTTTATACCACCAGCACTAGCCTGAACCATTGAAACAAGGCAGGATGGATCCATGCTTTCATGTTGTTTACGCCAAATTCTGACCCTACAATCTGAATGTTGCAGCTGAAATCGAGACTCATCAGACCAGGCAATATTTTTCCAATCTTCTTTTGTCCAATTTTGGTGAGCCTGTAGCCTCAGTTTCCTGTTCTTAGCTGACAGGAGTGGCACCCGGTGTGGTCTTCTGCTGCTGAAGCCCATCTTCTTCAAGGTTCGATGTGTTGTGCATTCAGAGATGGTATTCTGCATACCTTGGTTGTATTGAGTGGTTATTTGAGTTACTCTTTCCTTTCTATCATCTCGAACCAGTCTGCACATTCTCCTCTGACCTCAACGAGGCATTTTTGTCCACACAACTGCCGCTCACTGGATATTTTCTCTTTTTAGAACCATTCTCTGTAAACCCTAGAGATGGTTGTGCATGAAAATCCTAGTAGATCAGCAGTTTTTGAAATAGACCAACCTGTCAGGCACCAACAACCATGCCACATTCAAAGTCTCTTAAAGCCCCTTTCTTCCCCATTCTGATGGTCGGTTTGAACTTCAGCAAGTTGTCTTAACCATGTCCTAAATGCAGTGAGTTGCTGCCATGCGATTAGCTGATTAGTACTTTGTGTTACCAAGCAATTGAACAAGTGTATCTAATAAAGTGGCCTGTGTGTGTGTATATTTCATATATCAAGCTCTGGAAGATTTACCCCCCTTCCTGACCAGGCCATTTTTTTGCAATCCGGCACTGCGTTACTTTGACAATTGCGCAATGCTGAACCCAAATGCAATTGGTCCTGCTTTTGTTTTTTTGGTTTTTTTTTCCCCTCACACAAATAGCTTTCTTTTGGTAGTATTTGATCACCTCTGGTTTTTTTTTTTTTTTTTTTTTTTATATTTTTTGTGCTATAAACAAACAAAAAAGAATGGTGATGTTAAACAAAAAACAATATTTTTTAACGTTCTGCTATTAAACATACCCAATAAGAAAAAAGTAAAAAAATCAATCAATTAATTTCTTCATCAATTTAGGCCAATATGTATTCTGCTACATATTTTCTGCTACAAATCCCTATACGCATGCATAGAATATTTATTTATTTTTTACTAGTAATGGTGGTGATCAGCGACATATAATGAGACTGTGATATTGCGATGGACAAATTGGACACTGACACTTTTGGGAACCAGTGCTAAAAATATGCACAGTCACTGTACTAATGAGACTGGCTGGCAAGAGGTTAACATCAGGGTCTGACAAAGGGTTAACTGTGTGCCTAGCTGTTTGTTTTTGTTTTTTTTTAACACACTGTTGTGTGGGAGGTGTTTTACTAGAAAAAGGCATAGATCCGTGTCCTTGCTTTGCAGGAACACAGGATTCCATGCCTTGCTTATTGAGAGAATGGCGATCTGCCTTGTTTACATAGGCAGATTGTGCGTTCTCCCTGTGTACCGAACGATCAGCGGGTGCCAGCAGACATCGAGTATGCGGGACCTGCTGGAGGTGATACCTGATCACGTATATACAGTATCTCACAAAAGTGAGTACACCAACACGTTTTTCTAAATTTTTTATCTATTCATGTTACAACACTGAATAAATGACAATTTGCTACAATGTAAAGTAGTGAGTGTACAGCTTGTATAACAGTTTAAATTTGCTGTCTCCTCAAAGGAACTCGACACACAGCCATTAATGTCTAAACCACTGGCAACAAAAGTGAGTACACCCCTAAGTGAAAAAGTCCAAATTGGGCCCAATTTAGCCCTTTTCCCTCCCTGGTGTCATGTGACTCGTTAGTGTTACAAGGGGGGTTATTTACAAAAGGCAAAACCACTTTGCCCTACAAGTGTACTTGGAAGTGCAGTCTCTGTAGATCTAAGGGGGGCATGCAAGGAAAATAAAAAAAACAGCATTTTGGCTTGCACATGATTCGATGATAAAATCGGCAGAGCTTCCCCTCAGATATACAGTGACTGCACTTCCAAGTGCACTTGCAGCGGAAAGTGGATTTGCCTTTCGTAAATAACCCCCAAAGTCTCAGGTGTCAATGGGGAGCATGTGTGTTAAATTTGGTGTTACTGCTCTCATACTGGTCACTGGAAGTTCAACATGGCACCTCATGGCAAAGAACTCTCTGAGGATCTGAAAAAAAGAATTGTTGCTCTACATAAAGATGGCCTAGGCTATAAGAAGATTGCTAAGGCCCTGAGACGGAGCTGCAGCACGGTGGCCAAGACCATACAGCGGTTTAACAGAACAGGTTCCACTCAGAACAGGCCTCGCCATGGTCGACCAAAGAAGTTGCGTGTACGTGCTCCACATCATATCCAGAGGTTGTCTATGGGAAATAGACCTATGATTGCTGCAAAGTTTGAAGGGGTGGGGGGGGTCAGCCTGTCAGTGCTCAGACCAAATGCCGCACTTTGCATTAAATTGGTCTGCATTTCTGTTGTCCCAGAAAGAAGCCTCTTCTAAAGATGATGCACAATAAAGCCTGCAAACAGTTTGCTGAAGACACCATTACACAACCACCGTCCTCAACTGTTGATACAAGGCAGGATCAACAGAAAATATCCAGTGAGCAACAGTTGCGTAGAAGAAAATTCCTGGTTGAAATGATGGAGGCAACAGTAACATATAACCACTCGATACAACCAACGTATGCAGAGTACCATCTCTGAATGCACAACACATCGACCCTTGAAGCAGGTGAGCTAGGGTAAAAAATTTGGCATAAACAACATGAAAGCATAGATCCATCCTGCCTTGTATCAACAGTTGAGGACGGTGGTTGTGTAATGGTGTGGGGGGATATTTTCTTGGCACACTTTGGGCCCCTTAGTACCAATTGAGCATAGTTTAAATGCCATGGCCTACCTGAGTATTGTGGCTGACCATGTCCATACCTTTATGACTACTGTGTACCCATCTTCTGATGGCTGCTTCCAGCAGGATAATGCAAAGTGTCGCAAAGCTCAAATCATCTCAAACTGGTTTCTTAAACATGACAGTGAGTTCACTGTACTCCAATGGCCTCCAGTCACTCCAATAGAGCACCTTTTGGGATGTGGTGGAACGGGAGATTCACACCATGGATGTGCAGCCAATGGATCAACTGCATGATGCTATCATGTCAATATGGACCAAAATCTCTGAGGAATCTTTCCAAAACCTTGCTGAATCTATGCCATGATGGATGAAGGTAGTTCTGTGGGCAAAAAGGGGTCCAACTCTGCACTAGTAAGGTATACCTAATAACGTGGCTGGTGAGTGTAAATAGAAACAACTTAAAGCGGAGTACCACACAAAAATGGAACTTCCGCTTTTCGGAACCCTCCCTCCCCTCCGGTGTCACATTTGGCACCTTTCAGGGGGGAGGGGTGTGCAGATACCTGTCTAAGACAGGTATCTGCACCCACTTCCGGCATAGACTCCCATGGGAGTCTACGCCTTTTCCCGTCCCGACCGCGCTGTCTGCTGGGAACACACAGCTCCCAGGAGAGAGCAGGGACCAGTTACGACACGCAGCGCGACTCGCGCATGCGCAGTAGGGAACCGGGAAGTGAAGCCGCAACACTTCACTTCCTGATTCCCTCACCTAGGATGGCGGCGGCAGCTGCCGAGAGTTGAGCGGGTTCTCGGCGTCGGCTGCCGACATCGCTGGACCCTGTGACAGGTAAGTGGCCATTTATTAAAAGTCAGCAGCTGCAGTATTTGTAGCTGCTGGCTTTTAATATTTTTTTTTTAGGTGGACTCCCTCTTTAAAACTTGACTTTCTCTTCCCTTAACTGCGCCGAATTCCTAAAACTGCTCTTTAAAGTTACACCAGCTCTATGTATTTTAGATCCAAATCTCATTAGAAACAGTTATAACCGGAGTTTCCTTTTCCTTTCATCTCTTTTTTGTGATTTGAATTTGATTTTAGTGTGTGTAGCTGTCATTAAACTCCATCCCCCCACCCCTAAAACCGAACACTCTTTTTAAGGTAAGTACATAATGCAAGCTCAACTTAGTGTAAATAAATGTGTTAATATTTGAGATCTTGTTTCTATACTATATAATTTCTAATTATATGAGGCAGTTTTCGTCGGTTCATATGTTTATATGGTTTTATTATGTAAAGTTAGGCGGTACTACGGCTCGTGCAAAATAAATACAATATTGTGCAGATTTTACATGTGCCATATCCTTATGTACACAATATTAACCTTAGCATGTGATATCAACCCTACTACAAATATTGCAAACAAAAAATTACATAAGAAATCAATAGGTTAGGTGTTCTTGAAAAAAAAAATATAAAATCAAAAAGTCCATAAAAACTTCAAAGTGTCCACCATTAATACAAAACAAAAAAATCTTCTGTGTAACAAAAAATATGCAAATTAGTCCCATCCACCATGTCTTGTACTTAACAGTGACAACTTCTCCACCCTTAAAGCAAGGTGCTCCACCACGTGATGTTAAAGGAAACCACTCACCAGATTCACATGGCCATAAAGACCTATTCAGCCTTTGATCTTTAACCCGTGGGGAAGGTGAGACGCATGATGACTCTGGGAGAGTGACGGGGCTGAACGCTGTGAACACAGGCTGATTGAGCTGGTGCCGGTGTGGGCACAGATATTAGTAAGTGAATTAGACTGGCTTGTTTTTAACTGTTGGATTTTAATAAACATGCCGCAGAATCAATTTATTATTGTCTTTCTGGGGATTTGTGATTCCAAATTGGATGTGAGAGAAGAGGACATACTGTACACTGAGTTTACTTCCCCTTCCAGGCTGAATA
Organism: Aquarana catesbeiana; assembly: GCF_042186555.1. Classification (NCBI taxonomy): domain Eukaryota; kingdom Metazoa; phylum Chordata; class Amphibia; order Anura; family Ranidae; genus Aquarana; species Aquarana catesbeiana. The sequence continues at coordinate 520,659,796 of NC_133328.1, forward strand.
GGTCTTTATGGCCATGTGAATAGGGTAAGGTTGGCCCTGTACCTTATATGGTGGAGCACCTTATTTTGAGTGGAGAAGTTGTCACAATATTTTTATTACAAGTGTTGTAATGAAGATTTTTTTCGAGAACAATTTAATTTATTGAATTCTTCAGTGATTTTTTTGTTTGCACTATTTGTAGTAGGCTTGATATCACATGCTAAGGTTAATATTTTGTGCTTAGGGACATAGCACATGTAAAGAAATCCATACTTAAAGAATATTGGCATGCATTAAAAAGGGGATCAACTCCAGAGATAAAACGATAATTCTCCCACTCTACAAGACTCTGGTCCGGCCGCACCTGGAGTATGCTGTCCAGTTCTGGGCACCAGTCCTCAGGAAGGATGTACTGGAAATGGAGCGAGCACAAAGAAGGGCAACAAAACTAAGGGTCTGGAGGATCTTAGTTATGTGGAAAGGTTGCGAGCACTGAACTTATTCTCTCTGGAGAAGAGACGCTTGAGAGGGGATATGATTTCGATATACAAATACCGTACTGGTGACCCTACAATAGAAATAAAACTTTTTTGCAGAAGAGAGTTTAACAAGACTCGCGGCCACTCATTATAATTAGAAGAAAAGAGGTCTAACCTTAAACTACGTAGAGGGTTCTTTACTGTAAGAGCAGCAAGGATGTGGAATTCCCTTCCACAGGCAGTGGTCTCAGCGGGGAGTATCGATAGCTTCAAGAAACTATTAGATAAGCACCTGAATGACCGCAACATACAGGGATATATAATGTAATACTGACACATAATTACACACATAGGTTGGACTTGATGGACTTGTGTCTTTTTTCAACCTCACCTACTATGTAACTTACTGCAATTTTTTTTCCTGATGCCTATCCATGCAAGCATACATGTGACATAGCTTTGCCTATGACTTCTCCCTCAGGTCTGGTGAATAGCCTTTTAAAGAAAAGACCAGGCTGCTCCCAGCATTCTATGTAAATATCTAATAATGATGGTGGGTGCATGTGCTGCCGTGGATAGACACCAGGAATGGACAATTATGGTAAGTATTGGTACAATTCTCTATTTTGCTGGGGCCTCCATGGCAGCATACCTTTGACAAATAACTTGGTGTGTTGATGTTTAATAGAAAAGCTTTAATTAGGAAAATACAATGCCAACTGAACAGTCTTACAAAGATTACTTGTTGTCAAGGTGCCTGGATCAACTAGATAGCTGCTCTACAAATGGTTTTAATGGAGACCCAGGACCAGGCTGCCCAAGATGCCATCCACTGCTCTGGTGCAATGGGCCCTCACCCTTGAAAGGGGCTCCATGCCCTTCGACCTGTACGCTTTATGTGTGGTTTTCATTATCCGGGAAGCTAGGGTACTGGAGGAGGTTTCCTCTCTGAAAATGATAAAATAAAAAACTGATGTTCTAAAAAGTGCTGTGGCTGGCAAGTAGGCTCTGAGTACTATAGATATACTCAACACATGCAGAGAGCCAGTTTGTGGATCTAAAAAGGTTGGGGAGAACCCATGTGCTGGCCAGGTGGAAAAACCATTTCAACTTCGGAAAAAAAAGCCCTCCATGAAGCACAGAACTGTATTTTTCACCTGAACGAAGGGTCTGCAGCTTTAGCATCTCTCTGCCTCATGTGATGGCTTTCAGAAAAGTTGTTTTGCGCAATATATCCCATAGTGAGCATTATTCTGCTATAGTGAAATGATGTTTTGCAAAATCTCCAGTACCAATGTCAGGTCCCAATGCGGGAAAGGGCACCTATAAGGGGGCCTAATCTTCATTATATCCCTAAGGAGCTGCACAAGCAGCCGGTTATCTGCCCATTTCATATGTTACCACTGAGATTTAAAATATTTGAACTTTAAGAGAGCTCTCTGTGAGGAAATGTGGAAAAGGACAGATGGGCAAGAGCTGAAGTACAGCTCTAATGGCAACCAAGGCCACCATGGCCAATATCGAAGAATGACTAAGACCACTATTGGCTCCATCAACAACCTCATGTGGAACTTCATCATAAGAGAAGGGGGAAGGAAGGCATAGGCCTGAATGCAATTCTATGGACATGAAAAGGAATCCATACCCTCTGCCAGGAGGTAAGGAAGACGCGCGATAAGCCTCAGCAATTTGTTGTTGGTTGCTGATGCAAATACTGTAGGTCTATTTGTGGTTCTACGTCCTTTAAGAGGTAAAAGTTGTGCACCCCCTGCCTCTCAGTGTACCAAACTGTATATCTGTTGTCCATATGGAATAGAACTGGTTGGCTGTTGATCTGAGAAGACAGTGGTGTTCATGCCAGGAATTGGATAAAATTCCCTTAGTACTGAACTTTCATTGTCCCTGTATCCTGGACTCTTTTCTGTATGCGCCAAAGCCTATCAAGCTGGTGTCTTTAACATGTATGGTCCATTAGGTAGGACCTAGCGGGTGAGACTTTAATTGTGTCTCTACCCTTGACCACCAGACAAGGCTCTTCTGCATGATTGGCAATATTTTGATCACTTGAATGAGGTCAAGTTTCATCCAATGTGACAGGAACCTCACTTGAAAATGTCTTAAATGCCAGTTGGGCCCATGGCACTAGAGCTATGCATGCAGACATTGTTTCAATTAGGCTCAGACATTTAGAGGCCGACAAGTGCTTCAGTAGTTTCTTCAAAATCATCTTGGAGGGAAGGGATACCGAACTTTGAAAGGTGTTAAACATCACACTCGTGATAAACACAATAAAAGTGCATTGGACACAGGAATAGGCACGGACAAGGGCTGTGGCGGACATTTTCCAAAGTACAGACCTTAGTGAAGAACACCAAGGTACAGTTCAAATTAAAGCCATCAAAAAACACTGTCTACTCTCTGGCCTAGTTCTACAAGCACAAATAAGTTTAAAGTAACGTTTATATAAAGACAGCTTGTGGTATAATGTCAAAATCTTTACCTTTTTATATTTTTCGGTTGTATTGAGACACAGCATCAGAGTGCTTTGTAGAAATGGATGAAGTAGTAATACGCAAACGTGTCAACACAACAGTTCTCAAGATGATTTCTTGTAGAGGTTTTGATGGCATTCATATGGCTGAAGCTTCGCTCACAGCAGCATGTGTCTTTAGAGAAGGGTCCTCATAGATCCCCCCCTGTAGAGCAGGCCAGAGTCCCTATAGATGCCCTTTTAGAATAGGGTCACCATTGATCTCCCTTTAGAGCAGGTCAGGGCTTCCATAGATCCCCCTTTGGAGAAGGCCAGGGTCCCCATAGACCCCCCCCCCCTTAGAGCAGAGTCCCCATAGATCCCCTTTAGAGCAGGCCAGAGTCCCTAAAGATCCCCATTTAGAGCAGGGTCCTCATAGATACCAACAGAAAAAAGTGAATAATCAGCATAAAGTGATAGTAGCAAAAGCTGATATCCAGATTGACAGAAAATGTGCATGGAAAATTGGTAAAATGCAGCAATCTATAAGAACCACAGTCCCCTCCCTAGGCATTGGGCAATCACAGTGATGTCATTCAGACTTGATATTAGGAATTCTGTATTCTTGCTGGAATGTGTGTGCAGCACTCTAGTGATCAAAAGACTGGATTGATTATAAGCATAGCAGCAAGCAGCATGAAGGAAGATTTGATGTGAGCATGAACACCATAGACACAAAGCAATAACAGGACAGATTCTATAATTAGCAGACCCACATGAAAAGTTACCTGGGGGGGAAGATACATACATTGTGAGATATCAAAGTAATCCAGCCACAGTAACATAAAGTTCCACTTAGTACATGTGTGCAGACACAGCCACTCAGCAGCATTTGCAGCGGGGGGAGCCAGGACATTGATGCAGAAATGAGGTAGAAGGGAGCCCTGTCATTGCATGCCAATCACCTCTGATTCCTCCCCAGCACTCCACTCCCCATCTCCTCCATCTGCTGCCTGGATAAGCTCTGTGGCATGTAAACAATCTCTGTCTCATCCCATCTTCTCCTGTCGCTCCCCCGGCACCCAATCTCCTCAATGTCTGCAGTTATACGCTCCTCTGACCAACTCCCCGAGGCCCATTGAAAACGAATGGCTGCGGACCCTGCAAGGACTGCTCACAGACACCTTGCCGATACCTGATTGGACATAAATTCAACTTGTATCATGATAAATATATATATATATAGAATCTATTATAATTAATGTGCAAAAATTGCTGTGCAAAACATAATAAAAAAGTGCCCATATCCAAAACATCCACATATATTCCCTCTTGTGGTGAAAGTGATAATGTATACCACCATAAAAAAGTGCTCCTGAAAGGATGTCACCACAAAGGAAAAAGCTCCCCGAACTCCTAAACTGAAATATACTCCAAGGAAAGGATTAAAACACAGAGGAGGTCCATATAGTGTAGTATTTCACCAAATGGTTTTCATAAAACAATAAAAATACACTTACAATCACCATGAAATTACACAGCGTGTTGTACAAATGGTCAGCAGGTCCAAGCATTCAGCCCGGCTTGCGGAATGATGTCACTTGTGAGGTCCTTTGGGTAATAGGTAACCTAGACAACCTTCTTCTCAAGGACTTTTCTCCCCTTCAACTTTGTGCAAACATGAAAGGACTATTAAGATGCTTAAGTTGAGTAATCAACTCTCAAAAGTCTGCTCTCCAACCTTCCTTTCGCCTAGCGTACTTAGGCCTCATTCTGCACACGGCCCAGGTAAAAGTCTTTCTTCCAGAAAATAAAGTTCTCTTTAAGATCTCATACTCAGATCTTAAGATCAAAGAGACATACCTCAGTGAGAGTCACATTACCATGAGGCCCAGAACTCTATGTCATTCAAGGCATCTCAAATGCACCATCTTGTTGGCCTGGAACAAGCACACTCCTTCTCTTGACCTCCCTATGCACCTCCCCAGCCTAGTTTGGTGGGTTTCACTTGATGTTGTGTGCCATCTTGTGCATGTACTTTGTGATTATATTGCAAGCTGACCCAGGACATTTTCAAAACGACAGTATGGGAGCAGGGGCACAGAACAGAGGCACCATAAAAAAGTAGGAGAGGCAGTATGAAGGTATGTAAGTGTACTTTATTTAGGTATGCTGTATTTGGATATCCATGTCTTTCTATAAAAGGGGGAAGGGTCCTCTTTAAGCACTCTTAAGGGATAGGTTTTGTCTGGTTTGTTTCAAAAACCTTCGCTTTCATTTTCCCTTATAAAAAACATTCTTCGAGGTGTTTCTCAGATTAGACCTAACAGCACTCTGTGCTTGCTTAGGATCCTAGTTCCCTCTGGCCTGCAGAATCCAAACATGAACTCACCAGGGAACTCTCAGGTGATTTTTTTTTTCCTGCAATGTAGCCTTCTTAGTGGCTATCATGTCTGTCAGATGAACTGAACTAGCATCTCTCTCGCTCTTCTAAGGAGCCATTTTTGATTCTTCATAAAGACTAAATGGTCTTATGTCTAAGCCCTACCCTTCTACTTAATGTGGTATCAAACTTCCACCCTAATGAAGACATAGCCCTCCTTGTGCCTTCCTCCTAAACATCCCGAAAAGATTACTCTTCATTGTATGGACATTGTGAGAGCTATTACAGTTTATCCAAGAGCCACAGCTTCTATAATAGACATTAGGGCCTTGCAAAGGGCATCCTGCTTCAAAAACCACTATTGCCAGCTGGATAAGACATCTCATCTCAAGTGCATACACTATAGTATAAGAAATCTCCAGCACTCTTATGTGCTCACTCCACCACATCAGTGCGGGTTTCTGACATCAAGCATTTGTTGTCCAGCTTTACAAACTTCCAACTGGTATTCAGTTCATACCTTCTCCGAGTTCTACCAGGTGTCTATCCAAGTTTCTGTGGATGCAGCTTTGGACCACAAGGTTTTTGCAGCAGCACTGTGAGTTGGGTCCATTTATTCTTGTTATTGTTTGACCTGTTGGCACAGTTCTATTTGCCCACCCTACTTAATGCTCGGGGGCCTTCCATGGTCTATGAATATGCAGCCTGTGTACTGTACTGTACAATTAAAATGATACAAATTTTAACTTTCTTGTCATTTCCCTCTGTTCCTGTGCTACTCTTCACTGCTTGCTAAAAAACTGAGATCTTCCGGAGTAGGGTAGGTGTTACAGGGGTATTGTAATCACAAACCATGCTATACTCTTTACAAGCTATCCTTTAGAAACTACAAATTACCATGTCCCCTTTGTAATGGAGAGGAAGACTTGTTTGTAGTCCAGTTCGGGAGAGCAGCTTGGATGACAACAATGGTTCCCTCCATAGATACAGTGGGAAGAGTGTAGTCATGTAGGGAACGGAAGTTTGTTATTCACATAAATACCTGGTAAAAAAAAAAAAAAAAACCAAATGTAGCCACATCATCTAAGGACTTGTAATCTACAAATTATACTATATAATTGTTTTTGGGTTTAGATACGCTTTAAAGCAAAGCTGTACTCAGGGAAATATAAGCTGCTGTTTCTGAACTCTCCTTTGTAAAATACTTTTTTCCTGTCTCTCATGTCATAAGTTCTGACTTCACTGGCTGCCTTCTTTGTGGCTCATTTTAATGATACAAGATATAGCCAAGCAACAGGCATTCTGCTATGGTTGTTTCCATAATTCACTTAATACAGGTTTCTATAGGTGCTATTCTGGAATTGTTGCCACTCTGCTAAAGTTTACTCAGTTTAATATTTTTTATTGTCCCTGATAGCATCTTGTCACATGATTCTGTACTTTGTAACCTCCCTCTCATGTTGTTGTATGCTTTGAAGTAGTGCAGTGCTGGAGGAGTTAACAAGTATTTGGTTTTAGAGCCATTCTGAAGAGATGGATTTCATGCCAGATGCAAAAGCTGAATTCAAGAATGAAGATTACAGCCAATCAGCATTTCTGCTGTGACCCTCGCTGAAACAGTTTAAATGTAAAACCTTTGCGTGGGACTTTAGTGTTTATTTATGAAAATGGCTAATATGTGAATTAAAGCACACAACTAGCTTATTTGTTATATTTCTTAACATTAACCAAGACAATATGGAACTTATTTTGGATAGTTACAATTATTTATCATTCGAAAGTGTGGGTTACTTTGAGCTATTCACAATGGTAAGTGTCTGTCATGTAAAACTGACCATAGACTTAGGGATCTTTTTATAAAACGTTTTCATAACCATTCATCCAGCAAATCTGCATGTACATTTGTTCTATACAAATTGGGAAAAACAAAATGTTCTATTTTCCCTTCTGATTGAATGATCTTTTATTATGGGAAGTGGCAAAATACAGCATTATGGCCACTAGGACTTGAGGAGCATATAAAATACAAATGTCCTTTGTAAAGAGATCAAATGTAAAAATTCTAGAGAACACTAAAGGGAATTGGCAAATAAACCAATTAACCAATCTAATTGGAAGTGATCGCTGCTCAGCTGACAATTTTCCAACCTTCTTTCACCCTACTTTGACAAAAAAGCTATTGGACAGTCACCTTTTGTTGAGCTAGGCGGTACCAATGAGAGTGCCCACAGCTCAAATTTAGAGCCGTGGGTTAGCAGCCTAAGGCTTCATTCCCATCTGCTGTTTTTTAAATTTCTTTACAAATAAATATGTGAAAAGTGTGGTGTTCATTTGTATTCAGCCCCCTGGAGTCAATACTATGTAGAACCACCTTTCGCTGCAATTACAGCTGCAAGTCTTTTTGGGTATGTCTCTACCAGTTTTGCACATCTAGAAAGTGACATTTTTGCCCATTCTTTTTTGCAAAATATCCTAAGCTCTATCCGATTGGATGGAGAGCATCAATGAACAGCAAATTTTCAAGTCTTGCCACAGATTCTCAATTGGATTTAGGTCTGGACTTTGACTTGGCCATTCTAACATATGAATATGCTTTGATCTAATCCATTCCATTGTAGCTCTGGCTGTATGTTTAGGGTTGTTGTCCTGCTGGAAGATGAACCTCTGCCCCAGTCTCAAGTCTTTTGCAGACTCTAACAGGTTTTCTTCTAGGATTGCCCAGTATTTGGCTCTATCCATCTTCCCATCAACTCTGATCAGCTTCCCTGTCCCTGCTGAAGAAAAGCATCCCGACAACATGATGCTGCAACCACCATGTTTAACAGTGGGGATGTGTTCAGGGTGATGTGAATTGTTAGTTTTCCACCACACATAGCAATTTCCTTTTAGGCCAAAAAGTACAATTTTGGTCTCATCTGACCAGAGCACCTTCTTCCACATGTTTGCTGTGTCCCCCATATGGCTTCTCACAAACTGCAAATTGGAATTCTTATGGCTTTCTTTCAACACTGGCTTTCTTTTTACCACCCTTCCATAGGCCAGACTTGTGGAGTGCATGACAAAGTTTTCCTGTGGAGAGATTCTCCAACCTGTGCTGTGTATCTCTGCAGCCCCTCCAGAGTTACCATGGACCTCTTGGCTGCTTCTCTGATTAATGCTCTCCTTAACCGGCCTGTCAGTTTAGGTGGACAGCCTTGTCTTGGTAGGTTTGCAGTTGTGCCATACTCTTTCCATTTTTAGATGATAGATTGAACAGTGCTCCGTGAGATGTTCAAAGCTTGGAATATTTTTTATAACCGAACCCTGCTTTAAACTTCTCCACAACTTTATCCCTGATCTGTCTGGTGTGTTCCTTGGCCTTCATGATGCGGTTTGTTCACTAATGTTCTTTAACAAACCTCTGAGGGCGTCACAGAACAGCTGTATTCATACTGAGATTAAATTACACACAGGCGCACTCTGTTTACTAATTAGGTGACCTCTGAAGGCAATTGGTTCCACTCGATTTTACTTAGGGGTATCAAAGTAAAGGGGGCAGAATACAAGTGCAGGCCACACTTTTCAAAAAAAGTAAAAAATGTAAAAAATTTTGAAAACCATTTATCATTTTCCTCCCACTACACAATTGTGTCACTTTGTGTTGGTCTATCACATAAAATCCCAATAAAATACATGTATGTTTTTGGTTGTAACATGACAAAATGTGGAAAATGTCAAGGGGTGTGAATACTTTTTCTAGGCACTGTAGTTGCTCTTGGATCTCTGATCCCTCTGTTGTCTGCATGTGTCACTGATAGAATTCAAAGCCAATACCTTGGCTTCCATGGAGGTGACCCTCCAGCACACAGCAGGTAACTTATAGACTCAGAACTGCGTTTTTCTCTATGAGCCTGTTAAAGGGGGATGTCCCTTCCCGCCCAATCAGCTATCAGGTTTCACAGAACTGTATGCGCCAGTTCTATAGTGTGTGTGTGTGTGTGTGTGTGATTTCAGCTCTCCACCCCCTGCTTCCTGTGGCTGAAAAAAATCCTTTGATGTGTGTGTTTTAGAATGATCTACAGGACACATTGCTGCAGATAAACAGGTACAACTTATGTAGGAAGGTTTGTTTCATCTCTATGTATCACCTGAGGCTAGTTACTTCACTAAGTGTGCAAGGATTTACAACTACTTTAACTGGGTCCCGACCAGCTCACGTCTATTTACAGGGGCAGAATGGCACCCCTGCACGAAACCTCGTACCAGTACAGGGTTTCCTTTAAGCGCGCCGCCAAAGGAATGCGCATGCTGCACGACGGGGGACCCGATGCACGAGCGCCAGCACGGGGATTTGTGTGTGTAAGCACACAAATCCCTGTGCTGTCAGAGGAGAGGAGACATTTTATTTGTTCCTAGTAAGTAGGAACAGTGATATGTCTCCTCTCCTACTCAGTCCTATCCCCACACAGTTAGAACACACTGAGGGAGCACACATTTAACCCCTTGATCACCCCTTAGTGTTAACCCCTTTCCTACCAGTGACATTTACACAGTAATCAGTGCATTTTTATAGCTCTGATCGCTGTATAAATGACAATGGTCGTTTGGAATCATGGATGTAGGACAGTAAGACAGTCACTCTCTGCGGTATTATGACACTACATTCTCCTCTCCGGGATCCGGACTCCCTGTGTTCTCTGTGGTCGGATATCTGGATGATAAGGAGATAGAGAATTATAACAGTGACACCCGTCAGTATCTTCCCAATACTGAGTGGATGAAGAGACTGGGATCTGATTACTGGGAGAGGAACACACAAAGAGATCGGGGCAATGAGGCTGCTTCCAAGCACAATGTACAGACAGCGATGAGCCGATTCAACCAGACTGGAGTGTTTAAACGTTATCACGCTGAGTATTTTTACTCCTCGCATGACATACGAACCATTCGTTTGGCTTATGTTGGAGTGTCTATGGATGTGGAAGCCGTGCTGATATCCCTTTCCGCTGTATGCTGATGACATCTGACAAGACATACTGCCCAGACCTGTTGGTCATCAAGCTTTTTTGACTTGTATGGCGTATGCCATTTCAGGTCATTGAGTTCCGGTAGGCCTCTTCATTTTCTGGTGATGGCCCCGGCACTGATTTAAATCTTCCTTGCACCTACGGTCCTTCCACTGTCCATTTACCTGCCAGATTTGGTTTAATTATCCACCTGTGAGCTTGGGAGGCATTTTTCCATCATTGCTTATGCACTACCCCCATAGACCTTTGGTGCTTTTCACAATTGTTTTACAAATTTGAAATGGACTATTATGTTCTAAGGTTTTTCACATATTATTTGAGGTGCTGAATGTATGGAACTGTTACTGTTTCCTTCATACTAGTCACTGTTATATTTGCTTATAAGGTGCACTATTTTTTCACTTAGTAGTTTTGCCGATTAACTACATATTGTCATTCACTTTTATAGTCATATATTGTTTTGACATAATCCATTCACTGTACACATGCATTTATGGGCTTTTGATGTACACATTTATTGAGTTTATAGCGCTACACTTTTATTTATTTTTTTGTTAACCCCTTTCCTACCAGTGACATTTACACAGTAATCAGTGCATTTTTATAGCTCTGATCGCTGTATAAATGACAATGGTCCCAAAAATATGTCAAAAGTGTCCGATATGTCCGTCGCAATACCGCTAAAAATCGCAGATCACCGCCATCACTAGTAAAAAAATTGAAAAATAAATAAAAATGCCATAAATCTTTTCCATAGTTTGTAGACATAACTTTTGCACAAATCAATCAATATATGCTTATTGCAATTTTTTTTAACCAAAAATATGTAGAATAATATATATTGGCCTAAACGGATGTAGAAATTTGTTTTTTTAAAGACAGTTTTGGGGATATTTATTATAGCAAAAAGTAAAAAATATTGTTTTTGTTTTTTTTTTTAAGTTGTCACTCTTTTTGTTCATAGCGCAAAAAATAAAAACCACAGAGGTGAATAAATAGCACGGAAAGAAAGTTCTATTTGTGGGGAAAAAAAGGACGCAAATTTCGTTAGGGTACAGCATTGCATGATCGCACAATTACCAGTTAAAGCGACGCAGTGCCAAATTGTAAAAAGTGCTCTGGTCAGGAAGGGGGTAAAACCTTCCGGGGCTGAAGTGGTTAAGGATTCTTAAGTAAAATTGAGCTCTTTCATTAGCAGTCTGCAATAGCCTGTGTCATAGCATACCACTAGCAGATTCACAATTGCATTTTTCTCACGCACGTTTAATTTCTGAAAACTAGCAGGTTTTGCCAGGTGATTTATACAATGCATTCATCTCGTGATGCTGCTTATGATTAAAAAAAAAAATACTTGCAGCCTGAATAACAGGATGAAATAAATGTGAAGATTTTGCCTGGAGCAACCAATGAGCTTTTACCCTCATAGTACAGATTATTATTGTTATATAGAATTTATATAGTGCTGTTTACAATATAAAGGGAGACTGTACAATAATGCCCTGTACACACGGTCGGATTTTCCGACGGAAAATGTGTGATAGGACCTTGTTGTCGGAAATTCGGATCGTGTGTAGGCTCCATCACACATTTTCCATCGGAATTTCTGACACACAAAGTTTGAGAGCTTGCTATAAAAGTTTCCGACAACAAAATCCGTTGTCGGAAATGCCGATCGTGTGTACACAAATCCAACGCACAAAGTGCCACGCATGCTCAGAATAAATTAAGAGACGAAAGTTATTGGCTACTGCCCCGTTTATAGTCCTGACGTACGTGTTTTACGTCACCGCATTCAGAACGATCAGATTTTCCAACAACTTTGTGTGACCGTGTGTATGCAAGACAAGTTTGAGCCAACATCCGTCGGAAAAAATCCATGGATTTTGTTGTCGGAATGTCCGATCAATGTCCGACCGTGTGTACAGGGCATAACAATACAATTCAATACAAGAGGGTTAGAAGCATTATAAAGTGAGTGGTAGGATCTACTGTGGATATGCTTGACTCTAATTAGTATTATTTACAACACTCCAGTAGTATACATTTCAATTTATGTTTTGAGCAGATGAAACATTTGGGCCATCCAAAAAACTATACATTTACCCCCTTCATATATTAGAAGTTATGTTCTACATTTTTTTTTCCAACATACCAAAAACCACTGATAAAGTGTTCTCTGGTTGTATTGGAAACCTGCCTCTAAAAAGTCAAGGACATGGATAGTTGGGAGCTTTGAAGTTTACATTTAGTCAGTCGCTATTTGGCGTTTTTATTTTATTTATTTAATGCGGACAGTAATTTTTAATTGAACTAATGTAATGCTAAGCTAAGTGTTTGGCTCAGCCCCATTGACATGATTTGGCAGTTGCACAGATAGAAGTGCCGCCTGTTATCTCAACAAACCCTGTTGAAATAGCTGAGACACCAAAAATCACGGCCGTGGGATGTATGTAGACCCCTCCAGCTGTATGGTAGGTTTAGATGAGCAGTCGGGAAGGCAGGGTGGAAAACTGCGGCTATCTGTTTTTACCACCTTCCAGCTGCTCATGTAAAAGAGGCCTTAAACAGCAAACAGCCCAGGGGCAAGCGTTTACCCAGCAATGTGCTCTCAGGGATATATTCCTTGTAGTAAGCCCCGGTTCACAATGGCGCAATTTGACATGTCAAATCACACGGTAACGGCACTGTCCCTATTGGTGCGACGCCGACTTTGCAGCACCACACCGATTTCCAAAAGTAGTTCCTGCACTACTTTAGATGACTTCGGGGGCGATTAGAAATCTGCGCAGGAACCTGCACAGATGTCTTTCAAATCGCCCCCAAACTCGCACTAAAATGCTGGTTTGAAATCGTTCAGCTGAACTCGCATGATTTCTAACCCACATTCAGTGTGGACGAGGGCTGAAGACTGATCTAACACTGGAACAGGACATCAAAGTGCAGAGAACTGGTATCTTGCTCGAAATTCAGCAGACCCAAAGTTAGAAGTCAATCCTATTGAAGTCTATGGGGGGGGGGGGGGAAATCTTAGTAAACAGTGTAGTTTTTTTATGGCTAATAAGCAAACTACTATTACAAAAAGCCATGGCAAGCTGGACACTACTCTGTGGTACATGTACCAAGGCAAAAATTGTTAAAAGAAATACCATACAGCGGGATGAGGGTCTCTGTATGTGGCTTTGGCTTTGAAATACACAAATCCTTTAAAATAACATGATTGGGGGATGCCTTAACCTCTTGCTTACTGGGCACTTAAACCCCCCCCCCCCCGCCCGGACCATTTTTCAGCTTTCAGCGCTGTCACACTTTGACAATTGCCAATTGCGCGGTCATGCTACACTGTACTCAAATGAAATTTTTTTCCCACAAATGGAGCTTTCTTTTGGTGGTATTTAATCACCATTTGGGTTTTTATTTTTTGCTAAACAAAAAAAGACAGAAATTTTTGAAAAAAAACAAAAAACATGTTTCATAGTTTGTTATAAAATTTTGCGAACGGTAATTTTTCTCCTTCATTGATATTCGCTGATGAGGCTGCACTGATGGGCACAGATAAGGCGACACTGATGGGCACAGATAAGATGACACTGATGGGCACTGATAAGATGGCACTGATGGACCATAATGGGTGGCACTGATGGGTGGCACTGATGGGCACTGGTAGGTGGTATTGATAGGCAGCACTGGTAATGACGCACTGATTGGTGATTTATAGAAGGCACTGTGGGCACTGGCACTGTGGGCACTGATAGGCGGCACTGTGGGCACTGATAGGTGACACTGTGGGCACTGATGGGTGATACTGTGGGCACTGGTAGGTGACGTTGGTGACACCTCCACAATAGGGACCGATGTCCCTCTCGCAGCCGCCGGTGATCGGCTTTTTTTTTTCCTCCTCACACTACCAGCGTGAGGAGGAAAAATAGCCGATTACCGGCTCTGTTTTCATCACATGATCAGCTGTCATTGACTGACAGCTGATCACGTGGTAAGGGGTCAGGATTGAACCCTTACTCCGATCTGTGATCAGGCGAGTCTTATAGGCTCGCAGGCCGCTCAAGCACGGAAGGACGTCCAGGGACTCCCTCCCAGCAAATTAAGTCGGCGCTGCAGCCGCCTTTCGGCTATAGGACGGACGAGAAGTGGTTAAAGGATAAGTTCATCTTTTGGAACATGCTACACGTTCCACCCATATTTAGGGTGGAACATGTAACATGTTCCAGCAGCTTCAGTTTCTCCACCTCCCCCCTGTGACAGCATGCAAGTATCTCCATCGGGCACCCGCTGCCACTGTGAAAATAATTTGGGCGGAGCTCCACCCACCCGGTCACGTCATTCATTTACAGTCCTCTGTGAATGGTAAACTACAAGTCAAAGGCTGTCAGTACACTTCAGTAATTCATTGTCTTTTCCTGTCAGTGTGTATCTACCTGCCTGTTCAAGGTACGTACACTTGTACAGACAGATACACTGAGAGGAGTCCTGCATGGTGCCAGTGATCTACTGATTGTGGTTGCAATGCTTTCCAGGCTCCAAGTAAAAGAATTATAAATGCACATTTTTTTACCTGCAAAAAGATGTGCATTTATTCTTTTTCTCAACCACTTGACCACTGGGCCTTTAAACCCCCTTCCTAATCAAACCAATTTTCAGCTTTTGGTGCTCTCACACTTTGAACAATTACTCAAATAGAGCTTTCTTTTGGTGGTATTTAATCACCACTGGGTTTTTTATTTTTTGCGCTATAAATCAAAAAAGACTGAAAATTCGGGAAAAAAAAACAAAACATTTTTGTTTCTGTTAAAATTTATTGCAGAGTATTGGCAAGTATTACATAGTATTGGCAGAGTATTACATAGTATTGGCAGAGTACTGGCATAGTATTGCAGAGTATTTGTCAGGTACTCACCAGGGCCGAGATGCTGAGCGCAGCTCCCCTTGCAGCTGAGTGCGCTATACCCCTGGAGGTGGCACAGAGGGTATCGGGCACGGAGAGGCACGGGTCGCCAAGGAGTTGTAGAGGCTTGCGTAAAGAAGTTCTGGCAGAGAGAAGAACCGTGCAGGTTGAACTAGGACACTGGTCAGCAGAGAATCCTGGCTGGGGCTCAAACACCTTGATCCGGAACAGGTAACTGGGACAGGGTTTGATGAGAAGGCCGAGAGTCAAACAGAGTGATCCAGTAAAACAGAAGTCCGTTAAGCAAGCTGGGGTCATTCACGATAATCAAACAATGGGAAAGTCCTTTAAACAGGCCGAGGGTCAAACACAGTAACCAGGCAGAAGCAAAGTCCTTAGAATAGCCGGGGGTCAAACACAGGATCAAGCAAGAAGAGAAGTCCATTGAGCAAGCCGAGGTCAAGGTGCAGGAGAGGTTCAGAGGTGATCAAGCAATCCGGGTCACAGCAGGCAGGTACAGATAACAGAACTTGGAAACAGGAACACTGGAGCTGAAGAGACAAACCAGCAATGAGGCAAGGAACAGAGCTGCCTTTTATAGGGCCGCCAGGGGATCTCACATTGTGCGGGCTAAGGCGCGTACGTGCCTACGCCGATGCGCCGTAGCGCGGCCTGCCGAATCGCGCACCTGCGTGCACCGATGCGCCATGTCGCGGCCTGCCGAATCGTGCACGATGCGCTGCTCTACCATGCAGGCGCACAGGAAAGCGCCGGTACTGGCAGATAAGATTCCTGTTATTCCTCTGACAGTGCCCCCCCCAAAGGGCAGCCTCTGGATGCTCAACTTATCTAATATTCCTGGGTGTCGCCTGTGGAAATCTTGGACCAAATGGGGTGCATGTATGTTACTGGAAGGTTCCCAGGAGTTATCTTCCGGAGGGTACCCCTTCCATTTAACTAGATACTGAATCCGCCCGCCCCTCTTTCTACAGTCTATGATTGCTTCCACTTCGAATTCTTCTTCACCTTCCACCTCAACTGGTGGAGGTGGAAGTTCTTCTCTTCCCGAAAAAGAGTTGGGAACCACTGGTTTTAGTAAGGGTGCATGGAACACCGGGTGGATCTTAAAAGAACTGGGTAAAGTTAGTTCGAAGGTCACAGGATTAATCACCCTTTTTACTTCAAAAGGGCCAATTAATTTTGGGCCAATTTGCGTGATGGACAGGGTAATCTAAGACTGACAGCAGATAGCCATACCTTGTCCCCAATCTTGAAATTCGGATTACTCCTTCTCCCTTTGTTATAATATTCTTTGTAGCTGTCTTGGGCCTTCTTCATGGCTTCTTGGATCTGTAAAAAATTAGTTTGGATGAGGTTTATCCGATCTTGTACTGCAGGAGTTGAGACTTCCAGAATGGAATTTGGCAGAAAGGAGGGATGGAACCCATAATTGGCTCAAAAGGGCGTTTGATGGCAGAATGTGTGGCACTGGTATAGGCAAACTCCACACAGGGGAGAAGGGTTGACCAATTATCTTGGGAGCAAGAGCAAAAGCAACAGAGATATTGCTCTAAGGTCTGATTAGTCCTTTCTGTTTGGCCCTTGCTTTGTGGGTGGTATGCTGAAGAAAGGGAAGTTTTGGATCTACAGACGTCCCTCCAGAATTTTGAGGTGAATTGGATTCCTCTATCGGAAACAATGTTGTGGGGAACACCATGGAGTCTTACTATTTCTTTAATAAAAGTGTTCGCTGTAGCCAAAGCAGATGGAGTACCTATCATGGGCAAAAAGTGTGCCATCTTTAAGAGGCGGTCGACTACTACTAAGATGGTGGTAAATTTCTCAGAGGGAGTTAGGTCAACGATGAAGTCCATAGAGACCTCACTCCAGGGTCGTTCAGGGATAGATAAGGGTCTAAGAAGCCTCCAGGCCTTGGTGTTTGCCCCCTTGCTGCGTTGGCAGGTAATGCAGGATCAAACGTAATTTTTACAGTCTTGTCTCCAACCCGGCCACCAGAAGGAGCGATGAACTAAGTTTTCTGTACTCCGAAATGTCCTGCCATCTTATGGTCATGGAAAGTCTGTATAATTTGAAGTCTTATAGAAGAGGGGACGAAGACTTTGTTCTGGGCCCACAGCAAACCATCCCTCTTTTCCAGGGAGGATATTTCGGATTCGGTGCATTGACTAGAGGCCTGTTCAATAGCAGATTGAAGGTTTGGTTGAATAAGATGAAGAAAATTGTGAGGGGATAAGATGGTTTCAGGTTCCGTTGACTCGTTGGCTTCCAGGAACATACGGGAGAGTGCGTCCGCTTTCCCGTTCTTTGAACCAGGTCGGTAGGAGATATGGAAATTGAACCTGGAGAAGAATAACGCCCATCGGGCTTGTCGGGGTCTAAGACGTTTGGCCGTTCGGAGATACTCCAGGTTCTTGTTGTCCGTGAAGATCATGATGGGCTGGGATGCACCCTCCAGTAAATATCTCCATTCCTCAAGGGCACTTTTTATGGCTAATAATTCCCGATCACCCACATCATAGTTTTTCTCCGGAGGGCTTAGTTTGTGGGAAGCAAAGGCTACTGGATGGAGAAGTGCTTTCGGGCCACTTCTCTGAGACAAGATTGCTCCTGTGGCGGACTCTGAGGCATCAACTTCTAGTACATAAGATAGGGTCAGGGTGTTGGAGTATGGGAGCTGACGTAAAAAGATTCTTTATTTTGACTAAAGCATCCTGGGCTTCCTGGGACCATTGGAACTTGATCTCCTGGCGGGTCAGTTGGGTGATGGGAGAGGTAATTGAAGAGAACCCCTTAATAAACCTGCGATAAAAATTGGCAAAGCCAATGAATCGCTGAACTCCTCTTTTGTCTGAGGGGGCTGGCCACTCCTGGATGGCTTTAACCTTTTGTCACCCCTTCAGTGGTGATGAAACCAAGGAATTGGATGGTAGTTTTTTCTAACTCGCATTTTTCTCCTTTCAAGAACAGACCGTGTTTTCTGAGAACTGAGAGTACCTTCTTTACATGAGCTCGATGTAATTCTATTGTGGTGGAGAAAAATAAAATATCATCAAGGTAGACAATTACAAAGTTATCTAGGAATTCACAGAAAATATCATTGACTAGGTGCTGAAACATAGCTGGGGCATTACAGAGCCCAAAGGGCATCACTAAGTACTCAAAGTGACCAAACCTGGACCTGAAGGCTGTCTTCCATTCATCGTATTCGAACGAGATTGTATGCCCCTTGTAAATCCAGTTTGGTGAATATTCGGGCAGTTCGAAAACGTTGAAAAAGTTCAGGAATGAGAGGGAGCGGGTATCGGTTTTTGATGGTGATTTTATTGATTTCCCTATAGTCTACACATGGCCTGAGGGATCCATCTTTCTTTTCAACTAAAAAGATACCCGCTCCAGCTGGGGAAGAAGGACAGATGAATCCTTTTTCAAGGTTTTCATCAATGTAGAGGTGGAGGGCTTCCAACTCGGACTCAGACAGAGGGAATATACGGCCAAACGGGATCTCGGAACCAGACAAAAGATCGATAGGGCAGTCGTAGTGCCGATGAGGTGGTAAACTGTCGGCCTTTCTTTTATCGAAAATGTCCAGGAATTCGTGATATGCCGTAGGGACATGTTGAAGAGTGTCTGGCACTGGTTGTATGGTCAAACAGGAGACAGTCTTATTGGAGGTTGGAACAAAGCAGTGTTGGGAGCAGTATACTGAGAAGAAGAGGATTTCTTTTTTACTCCAATTGATCTGAGGATCGTGAGCCATCAGCCATGGGAATCCCAGGATAATGGGAAACATGGGTGAGTTGATGTTGAAGCAAAGAAATTCCTGATGGCCAGAGTCTGTAGAGTTGAGAATGGGCCTGGTCTCTTGAGTGATAGGTCCAAAATTAGGTAGAGACCCATCTGCCAAGTGTATTTGGAGGCGCTGTTTCTTGTCTTGAAGAGGAATGTGCAGACTTTGGGCAAGGGATGCATCCAGGAAACAGCTGCATACTCCGGAGTCAACAATGGCCAGCAGCCAAACTTCCTCTTCCGCCACCTGTAAGGAGACCGGTAGGACAAGGTGAGATTGGGTTGAATCAGCAACTTGAAAGTTCATAGCGTGCCGCAAGCGGTACTTACTGGGTCTCATAGCGCAGTTGCGTAAAAAATGGCCTGCTTCCCCACAGTAGAGGCAAAGGTTGGCTTGACGCCAGCGCAGTCTCTCATCAGGGGTGAGTGGAGACCGAACCAGACCCAGTTGCATGGGCTCACTGTCAGCAGAAGATGAGGGGACCGTGGTAGGTACGGGAACGGGAGGAATCCGAGGTAACATCCAGGTAGGCCGAGGAGACTGAAAACGTTCAGAGCGATGCTCCCGCAGGCGTCTGTCGAGTTTAGTGGCAAGTTGAATCAGATCTTCCAGAGAGGTAGGAGTATCCACCCACGCCAGTTCTTCTTTAAGCGTTTCGGAAAGACCCTGGCGGTACTGTTATTTGAGAGTGGCCTCATTCCAGGTGGTGTCTCCAGACCATTTGCGGAATTCCACAGTGTAATCCTCCACTGGTCTTTTTCCCTGGGTCAGGGTATGCAGAATGGCTGTGGCTGTGCGTTGTGGATCATCATATAACTGAGCCATAGAGGTAAAGAAGGTTTCAGCTGAGTTAAGTAAGGGACTCTTCTGATCGAGAAGACTGTGAGCCAAAGATTGAGGTTCTTCAGACAGTAAAGAGATACCGAATCCCACTTTTACGGATTCTGAATGAAAAGTCCTGGGTTGAAGGGCTAAGTACAATAGGCAAGCATTTTTTTTTTTTTTGAAAGCTCTGAATTTCTTTTGGTTCCCGGAGAATCGTTCCGGAGTGGGGACTCTGGGTTCAGGAAGAGTCATTACAACTGCAGGTGCTGGATTGACTTGACTTGACTCTGAGAAGAGGATGCCCCACTGCTTGAGGCTGCATCCGAAGAAGCCGGAGAGGAGGTCAGGTGTTGGAGGCGGCCTTCAATTTGGAAGTAGCCATCTTGGAGTCTTTGGACAGCCTGACTAAGAGCTGTCACCTGCTGGCAGAGGGCCTCAAGGGGGGAACCGGCTCTGTCGGCCTCTGACATGGCTGGTAGGTACTGTCAGGTACTCACCAGAGCCGAGATGCTGAGCGTGGCTTCCCTTGCAGCTGAGTGCGCTATACACCTGGAGGTGGCACAGAGGGTATTGGGCACGGAGAGGCACGGGTCACCAAGGAGTTGTAGAGGCTTGCGTGAAAAACTAGGACACTGGTCAGCAGAGAATCCTGGCTGGGGCTCAAACACCTTGATCCGGAACAGGTAACTGGGACAGGGTTTGATGAGAAGGCCGAGGGTCAAACACAGTGATCCAGTAAAAGAGAAGTCCGTTAAGCAAGCCGGGGTCATGCATGATAATCAAGCAATGGGAAAGTCCTTTAACCAGGCCGAGGGTCAAACACAGTAATCAGGAAGAAGCAAAGTCCTTAGAATAGCCGGGGGTCAAACACAGGATCAGGCAGGAAGACAAGTCCATTGAGCAAGCCGATGTCAAGGTGCAGGAGAGGTTCGGAGGTGGTCAAGCAATCCAGGTCACAGCAGGCAGGTACAGATAACAGAACTTGGAAACAGGAACACTGGAGCTGAAGAGACAAACCAGCAATGAGGCAAGGAGCAGAGCTGCCTTTTATAGGGCCGCCAGGGGATCTCACGTTGTGCGGGCTAAGGCGAGTACGTGCTTACGCTGATGCGCCATGTTGCGGCCCGCCGAATCGCACACCTGCGTGCGCCGATGCGCCATGTTGCGGCCCGCCGAATCGTGCGCCGATGCGCCGCTCTACCACGCAGGTGCATGGGAAAGCGCCGGTACTGGCAGATAAGATTCCTGTTATTCCTCTGACAGTATTGCAGAGTATTGCAGAGTAATGCATAGTATGGCAGCGTACTGGCAGAGTATGGGCACTGAGTAGCACTGTGGGCTGGATCTGTAGTGCCCATAGCACTGCAAACTATCTCTCCCTCTCTCCTCTCACACTGTACTGATCAGTACAGAGAGGGGAGGGAGGAACTGGTGTCATGAGATGACGCCGGTTTGTTTACAAGTGATGCTCCGTCATTTGACGGACCGATCATGTGGTAAACGGCTGCTATCAGCGGCTATTTACCATGATCCGTGGGGGGACCCGGCAGTCACGGATGTTCCTGGGTGCGTGCCCGATTCTGTGAGGACGTTCCAGGGACCCCCACCCAGAATAAGCCGACCGCGCTGTAGCCGTCTTTCGGCTATGGCCCGGTCGGCATGTGGTTAAAGGTTGAACTTATCCTCTAAAACTGTACAAGATGTTTTGGAGCAGGATAATTTTTATGGGCAGTCAGCGACATTACACACTAACAATTCAAAATTGACTGAATTTTTTTTCTTACAAATAGTTTTGCTTACATACAGCAGCACCCCACAATAAATCATTTCAGTTTGAAAAAAAGGGCTTTTTTAGGGAGTTTTAGCAGCATTTTTTTTTTTCACCAAAGGGTGATAGATCCACTTTGACCTGTGGATAAAATTTGGCAAAACTTTTCTGCTGTTGGCCAATTTCTATCCAGCTCTCATTAAAGTGGACAGTTTGATAACAATGAATGTTATTTAACATTAAAACATACATTCCACATCAATAATTATGCTAGCATAATTAGTTTGTGCTGTAAATTGCTTCCAGCTTTGATCCTGGTTCTTCCTGCTGGATGCTGCTGTTTTGTTGAAGCCCAATGCAGTCACTTCCTTATTGAAAACTCTCCCCCTCTTCTTGGTCTTAAAAACTATATGGCTTTTTCTTCAATTAAAATGTGTAAGTTTCCAGCCTTGATTGTATATATTGACTCAGAGAGGAAGGCTGACAGAAGCTTTATGGTGCTAGAGTTCACATGCTTCCCATAAGGGAGAAAGGAGAGATCAGGGAGATAAGAAGTTATCCTTGTAGGTTTACCTCCCTTTGTGTCTCCCTGGCAGAAGAGTTTATCCCATCACCTCTCCTGCTTTTATTTCTCCCTTCCTAATCTGTGTTTCCTGACAGACTCTATGGCAGCCTACGGTGGGTTAATCCCACCCCCTCATACCTCATAGGACCCTTCTCCCATAAATCTTTGTTCTGGGCCAGAGGCCATGTTCCTTTATTGTCCTCCTCTTAGGACCAAGATGAAGTCTTACCTTTTATGAAGTTTTTCGTAATCCAGGCCTGGCGGTGTGCATGGCGATACTGTGGTGGTTAACGGTGATCCTCTCTGAAATTCCAGCAATCTTAGCTATTAGCAGGTGGACATGGGTGATATTATGCGATTGGCAGGCAAGCAGCAATATGGTCAAACATCCCAACTATCACCGAGAGCCCTGGTCGCGCGGTGGGTCGAGCGGCAGCTCCCAGTCCCAGGTCTGGTCCGGATTGTGCCGTGGTGGTGGTAATGTACAAGGTTATTCATTTTAAATGGCAGCCATATGTCTGTGTCTTTGCGTCTCCTGATTATTATCATGCTCCAGTGATTGTGGTCATGGCGGCTGGAACGCAGCTGCGCTCCAGTTTCAGGAAGTTGCCAGAACCTGTCTGCGCATCTGCAAGCCATGAATGAAACTGAGGCAGGTGCGGTTCCGCCAAAATGGTGGCAGTCGCGCATGGCCACCACTGGGTGTCTACGTTTTCCGGCGCAGGCGCGGTGACATCATCAACGCCGACAGATTTCAATAGCTGTCAAAGCAGCTATTCCTTGGGATGACTTGGGGGCTTATGCGGCGGTTTCCCCAGGCACTGGCTATTGAACTTCCTTTTTCTCGACTCGTCATACGTCTTGTACGTCACCATGTTCTAGATGTTTGGAATTTCCGACAACATTTGTGTGACTGTGCGTATGCAAGACAAGTTTGAGCCAACATCCTTCGGAAAAAAATCCACGGTTTTGTTGTCGGAAAATCCGATCGTGTCTACGGGGCATTAGTCTCTAATGATTGATTTTCAGTTCAAGCTGCCTTGCCATGGATTTCTCACCGCCCCCTGTGGCCAACCCTTGTGTCTGCAGGTAGGGTTTAAGTCTTTTTCTTCCTGTGATGCTTGAGTTCAATCATTCAGGAGCTCTTAACCCTTTCTTTTCCACTCAGCCCTTCTAGGTCTGAACACAAAAGCACGGCACACAAAGACAAAGACCATCCTAGGTCTCAACGTCGTCACTACTCTTCAAGCTCCAGACATCATAGATCACCCTCCAGATCTAGGCACCACAGAGAGGAGTCTAAAACCACCTCTGGACGTCACTCTCACCGCCACTCCAGCCACTCTAATCGGAAAGCCTGCTGGGGATGCGGGCCCCAGGTCCTGAAGGCAAGTTGCTCTGTGAGCGATGCTTTTCTAAAGCCACAAGAGAAAGAGAGGGTGGAGACCAACAAGTGGAAGCACTGGTCAGAAAGGTAGTCCGTGAGTAAAGTGGATTCTGATGGTACGCACAACCCTGCTGGCGACACCATGTCAGTCCCTATTGGGGATGATCTCAAGGCTCCAGGCCCTTCACAGCCAAGCCATTCCTCAATTGAAGCCTCAGACAGTGAGGTGGAGGTTGATGACCCTGGTGCAGGTTTCGAATTTGCCTTAGTACCACAGCTGGTCAAAACTGTCAAAGAAGCTTTGAGATGGGAAGAGCCAGTGGAGGAACCACTCCAAACAGAGGAAATATTTTAAACACCTCAAAAAAGAACGCCCTGATTTCCCCTTTTTAGGTGAACTCGGCAAAATAATTACCGATGAATGGGGTGGTGTTGAAAGGAAGAATTCCCTGTTAATGAGGGTATCAAAGATGTATCCATTTAAAAGCGAGGATGTAAAACATCTGGAGTCGGCTCCTCTCATTGACGCAGCCCTAATGAGATTGGTGAGGCACGTCACACTCCCACTGGAGAATACTGTATCCTTTAGGGATGGCCTGGAGAGGAAAATTGATACCGACCTGGATTACAGCTGGTATGACCTGCAAACCAGCTCTAGCTCTTGCAGCTCTTTCTAAAGCGATGGAAGTCTGGACGGACGACATAGATGTTTCTCTGAGGAGCATCTCGGAAGAAATGGCCAGGAGCTCACCTGTTCATGAACTAAGGTTGGCGGCGGCTTTTCTGGGGGAGGCTTCCCTGGATATAATTCGCCTGGTGGCTCGGATCATGCTGTCATCTGTCACGGCTAAGCGTGCCTTGTGGCTGCACCCGTGGCTAGCTGACCCTGCCTCCAAGCATGCATGGTGTAGGGTTCCCTTTGAGGGTTCATCCCTCTTTGGGAACAAATTGGACAGTGCCACAGGGGGCAAGTCGGGATTCCTTCCCCAGGATCGCAGTCTGCTAAACCAGAAGAGAACACAGCCCAGGCAAGGTTCACATCGAGCAAGGGATGCTCACTGCTATAGGCCTAGCTGTGAGTTCCGGAAGACCTGGAAGAAAAAACAGCCTTCAGGCCAGAAGTTTTCAAAAGGGGCATCTTCCTGTGGACGAGACACCCCTAAGTCTTTTTGATATTGCCCCTGCCCAGACAGAATGAGTCGGAGCTCACTTACTTCGTTTTCAACACGTCTGGGCAGCCTCAATCAAAGATTATTGGGTCGTCAAGACAGTCTGATCAGGCCATGCCTGGACATTCAGCAACCCACCCATTCTCTGATTCATACCCACATCCTTGCCTCTCTCAAAAGAGAAAAAGAAAATTCTCCTGTCCCATGCAGACTCTCTTGTGGCTGCAATACCAGTTCCAGCGGACAAAAGGTTTTAAGGGGTCTACTCGCCCCTCTTCATGGTGTTGAAGGAAAATGGCTTCTGAAGGCCAGTTATAGACTTAACCCACTTGAATTCTTTTATCAAGAAGGAGAAGTTCAAGATGGAGACACTGCTCACGATCCATCAAGCAATCCAGCCAGGTGATTGGCTTGTGTCTATAGACCTGAACAACGCTTACTTCCATGTCCCGATAGCGTCAGAGTTCCAGAAATACCTTCGCTTTGCTGTCGATTGGTGATTCCACAGGGCCTATGCCTTTCCCCGGTTCCTGTCATTCTCCGGTTTCTGTCGAGGCTCAGGATGGAAGAAGCAGAGATAGTGGCAATAGTCCCATACTGGCCAAACAGGCCATGGTTTCCCCTGCTGATGCAACTCAGCTTCCTGGACCCAGTTCTTCTGCCCTCCAGACCAGATCTCCTATCACAAAGGGCAACTCTATATCCATGCCCTACCCATCTAAATCTGATGGTCTGGTTCTTGAGAGGAGAAGGCTGTCCAAGTAGGGCCATCTCCACATTAATAAATGCCAGAAGAGCCAGCAGTCTACCAGAGGATTTGGAAAAAATGTGCAGACTACACCTCTTCCACTGCAGGTTCTTGCAATACCCCAAAGATACATGATATCCTGAGCTTCCTACAATCGTGCCTGGATCTCTCCTTGTCAGTCAGCTTGCTGCGGGTCCAAGTCTCTGCAATTTCTGTCTTTATGGTCATTTCCTGGGCTAGACACCCTCTTACTCAGCAGTTCTTCAGAGGAGCAATAAGGTTCAGACCTCAGAAAAAAACAATATTCTCTAAGTGGGATCTTCCCATTGTCTTAGATTTCTTCTCAGGAAGAGAGTTGGAACATGCAGATCAGTCCTCTATTAGGGAACTTTCTCTAAAAGTTGCCTACCTGGTGGCTATAACATCGGCCAAGAGGGTCTCCGAAATCAGCTCTCTGGGATTCAAGGAGCCATTTCTAACCTTTTTTCCTGATCGGGTAGTTTTGATTCCTATGTTGGGTTCAAACCCCAAAGTTTCATCTGTGTTTCACAGCAATCAGGAGATTGCTTTTCCAACGTTTAGATCTACCAGAGATTCCAGTGTTCATCCCCTAGATGTCAGGAAAGCTCTGAGTCAGTATCTAGAAGCTACAGCTCCGTTCCGTCAGTCCCACCACCTGTTTGTTCTTTTTCATAGGAAGAATAAGGGAATGCGTGCCTCTTCCGGATCTATAGCAGCATGAATGGTTCAGGCCATTCAGTGGGCCTACAAGGCCAAGGGCTTGGCACCTCCAGAAGCAGTGACCGCTCACTCAAACAGAAGCGTGTCTACATCATGGGTGGCTTCACGTCACGTGGCTCCAGAAGTTATTTGCAAAGCGGCCTCGTGGTCTTCAATTAACACATTCATGGCGCACTACTGCATAGGGCCAGCCTTGTTATCTTCTGTTAAATTCGTTTTTACGTATTTTTTCTGTTGATGGTACCAAATAAACCTTTTTTCTTTTGTCCAGCACTTTGGCCACCCTGGTGTGTATGGTTAGTTATTTCCCACATGTAGGCTGCCATAAGTCTGTCAGGAAAACGGAAAATTTCTATTGAATACTTACCGTAATTTTCCTTTCCTGATGGACTCCATGGCAGCAGGAATTCCCTCCCAGTGGCTGGAGTAGGCTAAATTATGGAACACGGCCTCTGGCCCGGAACAAAGATTTATAGGAGAAGGGTCCTATGAGGTATGAGGGGGCGGGATTAACCTGCACGTAGGCTGCCATGGAGTCCATCAGGAAAGGAAAATTACAGTAAGTATTTGATAGAAATTTTACGTTTTCCTCTGCAAAATTTGTGTCATTCCTGTTTCTTTCCTCTTCAGCAACAGTAAATCTTAAAGCCTTCAGCCGATCGGGCTCTAGTGGTTCTGGCTTTAGGCACAGTGCCAAGCAACAATGCATGTGCAGAGCAGGATGAGACAGTGCACTACTGAATTTTAAACAGTATAAGCATTTATTTTTAAAAGTTATATACATAGCTATACCTGCAAAAGGGTCCAGCCTGAAGTGCTGTAGCAGGACCTAATTTGCTGACTAAAGTTTCACTTTAGGAATTAAGAAATTGCAGATGATACAGCAGTGTAAAATGTGCCAGCAGCAGTACATTTTTAATTTGAGATCATCCACCGAAATGTTCTATTGAAAAAGAGTACAGGCAGGTGTTTTATTACAAGAATTAAAATACTGCAGATGTACAGTGTAAAAATGGCCAGTGGCAAGATAGTTTTAATCAGGGATAATAATCCACAATGTATTCGAGAAAAAGAGAATTGGCTAAAATGTACTAGAGTTAAAGTGTGCAGGCAGGCGTTTACCTACCAGAATGAAAAAATTGCAGATGATAAAGCAATGTAAAATTGGCCAGCAGCAGGACAATTTTAATGAGCAAGGCTAGGCCCAAATATACTGGAAATGAAGAGCACAGGCAGGCAAAAAAAAAAGGTCCCATCAACATAAATTAAAAAACCACAAAAAGAAATTAAATTACCCCAAAAAAATCAGAATACGGCTGAAACAAAAGCCCCCCGCTGACCATAAATAAGATGAAACAAAAAAAAAAAAGGCAGCAAAAGGGTCCAAAAAACTAGAATTGATCATAATCTTTCACTCTCACTCTCTACAGGATTTGATTTGACTCTCCTGCAGCCAAATAGCATTTGCAGGTATTGTCCCTCTCTCAGCCTGTGACTGGACAGTGAAGAAGAAGCAGAATACTGTTGAGTTGATATCTCTACCACTCTGCTCTCTTTTCATTTCCATACCTCTTGGTAGCACAATTGATTGGCTCCTTGTATTGATTCTTCCTATACCAGTCTGAGCTCTCATGTAGAGTGAACTGCAAAGGGCTAATACCAGGACAAATAGAGGTAGGGATACCGATTGCATAAAAAATAAATGTATACATGTACTGAATTAACTAGCTGCAAACTTTGGACATAAGATCTATGCTCAAAAAAGTGTAAGTCATATGTCCAGTCTGTTTTTCCATCACTGCCAACCATCCCCCCAGTATTTCCAGCTATTTGTTACATCAGAAACCGCAAGCTCTGTTTCTGTAAAACAGAGCTTCTGAACTGTGTTTGGAGCATTTATTTTAAAAGAAAATGATTGTTTTTTGTATTTAATCTGTTTCGCTCAGATGCAGATTAAAAGGTGTGACCTTTAATGTGTAAATAAGGTCAGTTAAACATCCTTATAAGTGAAGAAAAAAAAGTTTTTTCTTTTAAGTAATATTTTTTTCCTAATTATATTGTACTTCTTATTAACCCTTGGTTAACCCCAATCGGCCCTAATTGACCACATTAATACTTCTTTCCTTAGCTATTTCTTTCTGACAATTTTATTTCTTTTTTCATTTTTTATCCATTAATTTGTTTGTTTTTATAAATTTTTTTGTGTCTCAATAAAAAATATGTAATTTTTTTTTTAAAAAAAGCTTTTATTTCATTTGTAAATAATTTTCTACTGCGTTGTACCAGAATTGTAATTTTAGTGTTATTGCAAATAGGACAAATTATAGAATATAATTTATATTTTTTATCTACAGTATCACTATTTGTTTTAAACCAACATTGATACAGGTAGAAAAAAACATTTTTGTTTTGTTTAGAAAATAAAATCATTTTTGCAAGTTTAGAGACCCTACCCTATGCTTTTGTGTCCCTAATTACATTTAGAGTGGTTGTTGCTAGGCTGCAACCAGCCTGAGCATCTGTTTATCTTTTTCTAGGCTCTGCAGGTCTTCCCTAAGCTCAGTGGGTTAATTGCTTCTGCCTGTTACTGCGAAGGAGGTTCTAGTAATTAGAGTGGGTAGTACAATCCCTGAGTTATGAATGTATCTGACTCAGCCAATCTGTGAAGTTCTTGTTCAGAGGTATGGTTTGGGACATGATAAATATTTGAGTGTTTTTCTTCCTACCATGTTTTTTGTATGGACAGCATGTGTGTTTAGAATGAAGGACCCAAGTACTTAAGCTACCTGATAGAATTATTATCTGGAGGTAGATGGGCTGGAAATAGGGGGCTGGGTAGAAGCTATGGGACACTGTAAACTGATTCATTCCCCGCCAATTAAGGTATCTTTGATTTGCGCTTACAGAGTTTTCGATACGTGTTGTTGCTCTCACAGGACAAGCAGTTACCAAGTGGCTGCTCTTTAAAAGTCTGTTATTACCAAAATACCCAACTTGATTTTTATTCCACCATAAACCAAAAATCAGACCCAGGTGGAAATTTTAGCCTGTCACACTGCCTAGGGGTCATTCTACACAACTCAAAGAGAGGAGTGCCAAACAAGAGTGTCACCCAAACATGGTTTGTCATGAATAATTATCACATTCTTGTCTTAGGTAATGGCAAAAGATGTTGTTTAATTAAAAGGCCAATACAAATGACTCTAGTCTTTGGAGAAATTGTGGACTTCCAGGATCTCTATTCCACATATGGTGAGATTGCCCATTTATTAAGGACTTCCGGATTCAAATCTTAAATATTCTTCAATCAGATATTCCATTTCCTCCTAAATTATCCTCATTGGATCTTCTACTGGGATTAGCAATTAGTGGCCCAGACATGTTCACATCTTGGCCACCCATATTCTTTTTGCAGCACGTCTAACAATAGCCAGGTCATGGAAGTCCCCACATTCTTCAACCCCACAGGACCTGACTCTGATACTACTAAACAATCATTTTAAAATAGAATACGCTTTTTCCAAGGCCACTCTCTTCACTGAAAAATTGTACAGTGAATGGGAGCCATGGATCAAGGACTCTAGAAGCACAAATCTGGAATGAAGTTATCGACCATAATACCTATAGCATTTCCCCTCCCTTACCTTACTTTCACTACCATTTATGCAGGACTCTCATTGACAATGCTGTATGTGCATAGATACTTACTGTCAGGACTGTATAGTGAGTGACATTAGACCATTGGTTCTAATTCCAGTTCAAACCTCAGCTCAGACATACATTTAGGAACTATCTCGCTACATTTGAGTTTATAACCCCATAGTAACTGTTATATATACAATTCATATGTTTAAGTGTTTGCCTAACATGTGACAAATATTTGTCAGCGCTCTGCTTGACATGTTTTGTCTACTCTAATATGATTTGAGAATGTATTTTCTCACCTTTTTTTTTTCTCTTTAATATCATGAATACATAAAGAAATAAGGTAAAAAAAATGATTTACTCTAGTCTATAAGGGGTACACAAGTGCAAGAGCTGAAGTAGTAATGAATATACATGTGCACACTGAAATATTTTGTTTCGGAATTTCGGTTTCATCTGAAAAATAAATTTCATTTATTTTGTTTCATTAAAAAATGCATTTGTACAAAAATCCGAATTAATTAACGTTGAATCTGTCAGTTGAAGGCTTATGGTGTCTGTCGGACGTTCTAAGAAGATTCGACGAAGCAGCTAAACTGTACTACGCCGCAATCGCAGATTTCCAGTCAAATGCTCCGCCCTCAAGCTATAGTAGAATTCTAATGTTGTTTGACTAGTAATAATTATAATTATTAATAATTATTACTAGTCAACCAACATTAGAATTCTTCTATAGCCTATGGGCGGAGCATTTGACCGTAAATGTCCGCTCGCAGCAAATGTATGTTTTTAGCTGCTTCGTCGAATCTTCATGTCGAACAGTATTATACATATTTTTGATCGTATCGAATGATGCGGTACTTGTTTGTTTCTGTCGAACGGTCTACCCCAACAGCCAATGGAATTGCGTTGTATCGAAATTCAAGCATATAACTTCCTTCCTGTTTGCTCTGCACTCCTATCAGTTCTGGTTCACACTGGCGATGGCAGCATCCGATGGTGGCTTTAGGGTAGGCATATTCGACCGCAGGTTCAATAGACACAGATCGCTATTGTCACCGTTATGTCAAATCTTCTATCTATTTATATCGAACTGTTGTCGCAATGATACGAAAATATAATGGATATGAAAATAAAGCATTTTTTTATTTCGGATTTCAGATTCTGTGTGTTTGTTATTGTTTTGTTAAAACGAACACGAAAATCCCCAAAATTCGGATGAAAATGCATTTGGACGAAAGCGAATGCACATGTCTAGTGCCATTAATTTGTGTCTTTCATATTTGCCTGGAGTTCATTGCATCTCAATGAGGTGAGTTCTGTTTAATATCTGCATTGTGTTCCTGGTAGTAAACATTTTGTTAAATTGTATAAGCTTATAGTAAACATTTTACAGCAAGGGTGTCAGATGTAACAACTGCTAAGAGGCCCTGGGGGGGGGGGGAGGGGGGAGCTGCTCCTGATCCTAAATACAATTACTGTTTCTTTCCACTCATTGCCCTGAACTAAGAAAAATCATGGTATGTGTATTAGATAGAAGAGGCACACAAGTTTATTTTAATATGCTGAGCTGTATACAAATCGGTCTGGGAGTCCTCAGGATTCACGATGTTACCACACATTTCAGATTTATGTTCTTAAAGGATCTTCCTTAACTGAGAAATACACTGGAAGTACACTCACCAAAAATACAGGATGCTGGACAGGCTCCCAAAAGGTTTTGCTGAAAACAGTGGATTTATGTCTGTTCTTCCTCTCTCCAACCTAAGCACTGAAAGACAAGTGTGATCTCTCTAATTGATCCAGTTGTGGCAAGCAGTGGCGTAGCGTGGGTTGCCAGCACCCGGGGCAAGGCAAGTAATTTGCGCCCCCTAACCTGCGGACTTTTAGCACTCCCCGAGTCCCTTCAAATACAATAGTACTGACCTACCTGATTCCTATACTAACCACTACAATAACCTACTTGATTTCAACACTGACCAACCTGATTCCTATACTGACCATTACACACTACACTGACCACTATACTATACTGTCCACTACACTATACTGTCCACTACACTGACCACTATATTGTCCACTACACTACACTGTCCACTACACTGTCCCACTACACTACACTGACCACTATACTGTCCACTACACTACACTGACCACTACATTACACTAACCACTACACTATACTGTCCACTACACTGAGAACTACACTGACCACTATACTATACTGACCACTATACTATCCACTACACTGAGAACTACACTGACCACTACACTGTTCACTATACTATACTGTCCACTACACTGACCACTATACTATACTGTCCACTACACCACACTGACCACTATACTATAATGTCCACTACACTGACCACTATACTATACTGTCCACTACACTACACTGACCACTATACTATACTGTCCACTACACTGACCACTATACTGAGAACTACACTGACCACTATACTGTACTGACCCCTACAATGAGAACTACACTGACCGCTATACTGTCCACTATACTACACTGTCCACTACACTGACCACCATACTACACTACACTGACCACCATACTACACTACACTGACCACCATACTACACTACACTGACCGCTATACTGTCCACTACACTGTCCACTACGCTGACCACTATACTGTCCACTATACGGACCACCATACTACACTACACTGACCACCATACTACACTACACTGATCACTATACTGACCACCATACTACACTACACTACACTACACTGACCACCGTACTACACTACACTGACCACCGTACTACACTACACTACACTGACCACCATGCTACACTAACTGTCCACCATACTACACTAACTGACTCACAAGGGAGTCTCACTCACCTTCATGTCACTGAACATGAACATGGTGGCCGGAGCCCGGGGACACAGGAATTTTAAATTAGGAGGAGGCAGCCAGTAACACATACTGTCGCCCCCCTAAATGTCGCACCCAGGGGCCACGGCACCCCCTGCACCCCCCACGCTATGCCACTAGTGGCAAGCTTTAACTTACAGTTTCAATAGAAATAGCAAACAATCCAAATGACATCTTGCAGATTGTAGAAAGGTATAATCCAAAAACTTGTGCAGATCTTAAAAAAAAATCATAACACGTCTAGCTCCAGAAATTACATGTGCTCAGAACAGAAATTAAAGACACCCTGAAAAGTAGGTAGGACTACCTATACAGAGCATCTCCTGACTATGGAGTGAGGAAGGGTCAAAATGATTTAAAGGCAAACAAACAACCATATATGTGTAACATGATACTGTTTGTCTATTTAATTTCTCTGTGCTGGAAAATACAGAAAAAAGCATCATAATATATCTGATTAGAACGTGCTCTGCAAAGAAACTTGCACTGTGAGAACACGGAGGCTAAAATTGTTACCCTTTCTTATTAACCGCTTTCCGACCGCCGCACGAATATTTACGTCGACAGAATGGCACGGACAGGCAAATGGGCGTACAGGTATGTTCCTTTAAATTTGCTGCCATGTGGTCGCGCGCTTCATGAGTGTGATCGCGGGTCCCGCAGACTCGATGTCCGTGGGGATACCTGTGATTGTTTCACGGAGAGGAAGAACGGGGAAATGCAAGCATTTCCCCATTCTTCCTAGTGACAGCACACTGATCACAGCTCCCTGCGATCGGGTGCGGTGATCAGTGTCATGACACATGTTGCCCATCCCCCCTACAGTTAGAACACATCCCTAGGACATACTTAACCCCTGCAGCTCCCCCCCCCCCTTCACAGCCAGTCACAGTAATCAATGCATTTTTAATCGCACTGATCACTGTATAAATGTGAATGGTCCCAAAATAGCGCCAAAAGTGTCCAATCTGTCCGCCATAATGTCGCAGTCACGATAAAAAAACGCTGATCGCCGCTATTACTAGTAAAAAAAAAAAATTCTTAATAAAAATGCCATAAAACTATCCCCTATTTTGTAGATGCTATAACTTTTGTGCAAACCAGTCAATAAACGCTTATTGCGATTTTTTTTTTGTATCGGCCTAAACTGAGGAAAAAAAATGTTTTTTTATATAGTTTTTGGGGATATTTCAAAATTGTTGCTCTTTTTTTGTTTATAGCGCAAAAAATAAAAACCACAGAGGTGATCAAATACCCCCAAAGAAAGCTCTATTTGTGGGGAATAAAGGAAGTCAATTTTTTTTGTGAGACACGTCGTACGTCTGCGCAATTGTCAGTTAAAGCGACGCAGTGCCGAATCGCAAAAACTGCTCTGGTTTTGGCCAACCAAATGGGCCGGGGCTTAAGTGGTTAAAATTGAAAGTTGTATGGCTGTCATTATGATCCAATGTTTTTTTTTTTTTTTTTTTTTTTTTTTTTTTTTATACTTTCTGAGACACTGATCTGGAAAAAGTATTCAGATCAGGAGTTTTCAATCTGTAATCTGGTTCTGGGTCGTGACTCGGCAAAATGCAGGAGCCAAAGAAAGACAGACAATTATTTTTCTTATGAAGAGGTCAGCAAGGACAGCTCCCTACTACAGGTTTACTTTAAAGTGCTCTGTCACTGTAGTAAACTTACTCAGGGAAGCTATACCTGAAAAAAAAAGTGTAAATACTTATCTCTCCTGCCACTACCGCAACCTAACACCACTCCATTTCTAAGAAGTCATCACCCAAATTTGGCTAGGAAACCAACATTTCCTAAAGTGTTGATCTCCTGTGTCCCCCATCGCTCTCACAAGTTCCTCTAGCTGACCTTTACATCACTGTGGTATCCTGTAATGAGTTGAGGTTAGAGAGAGGAACCAGTGAGAGCTGTAAGAGACACAGAAGAAGTTTCCTAGTGAAATTTGGACCAGAGTTTA
Source organism: Aquarana catesbeiana (assembly GCF_042186555.1). Taxonomy (NCBI): domain Eukaryota; kingdom Metazoa; phylum Chordata; class Amphibia; order Anura; family Ranidae; genus Aquarana; species Aquarana catesbeiana. The sequence goes on from NC_133328.1 coordinate 520,694,530, forward strand.
GCTTTAAGGTCCTCGTGGCCATGTGAAGTATAAATCTGTTTACATAAAGCTATGAGGCTGACGTAAAGCTGACGCCGATGCTCAGACTGTTCCTGTTTAGGGCAGAAGCTGCCCATAACACATTGGGGGTTATTTACGAAAGGCAAATCCACTTTGCACTGAAAGTGCACTTGGAATTGCAGTCCCTGTAGATCTAAGGGGTAGATCTGAAATGAGGGGAAGCTGAGGGGAAGCTCTGCTGATTTTATCATCCAATCATGTGTAAACTAAAATGCTTTTTTTTATTTTCCTTGCATGTCCCCCTCGGATCTACAGCGACTGCACTTCCAAGTGCACTTTCAGTGCAAAGTGGATTTTCCCTTAGTAAATAACCCCCATTGTGTTTGTTTTGTACCCTTGAAAGGGTCAACTCTAGCTATAAGATTACCAGATGATATGGAGAATATCTAATGTGTGATGTGAATGCTTGTTCTTTGTCAGTGAAGAAAAATGTAGGTACAGCATTTAGAAAAAGAGGATAGCAGTGGTATTAAACATGCTACCCCAGTATTGTTTTCTGAAAGGATTAACAGGCTTTTTTTTTTTTTTTATAATCACTGTTTGAGATTTTGTACAAAACAGTAGTGCAAAAACACACACACAACACAGAGCATTGAAAAAGACCAACATTGCAAAATACACTTACTGGCCACTTTATTAGGTACACCTGTTCATTTGCTTGGTAGCACAAATTGCTAATCAGCCAATCGCATTAGCTGATTGCATTTAGGCATCTAGACATGCTGCAGACGTATTGCTGAAATTCAAAACGAGCATAAAAATGCAAAAGAACGTGGCATGGTTGTTGGTGCCAGACGGGCTGGTTTGAGTATTTTAAAAACTGCTGATCTACTGGAATTTTCACGCACAACCATCTCCAGGGTTTACAGTGAATGATCTGAAAAAGAAAAAATATCCTGTGAGTGGCAGTTGTGTGGACGAAAATGCCTTGTTGATGTCAGAGGAGAATGGGCAGACTGGTTTGAGATGATAGAAGGGCAACAGTAACTCAAATAATCACTCGTTACAACCAGGGTATACAGAATACTATATCTGAATGCACAACACATCGAAGTGTGAAGCAGATTGGCTACAGCAGCAGAAGACCTTACCGGGTGCCACATCTGTCAGCTAAGAACAGGAAACTGAGGCTACAATTTGCACAGGTTCGCCAAAATTGGACAATAGAAGATTGGAAAAAGGTTGCCTGGTCTGATGAGTCTTAATTTCAGTTGCGACATTTAGATAGTATTGTCAGAATTTGGCATAAACATGAAAGCATGGATTTATCCTGCATTGTTTCAACAGTTCAGGCTGTTGGTGGTGTAATGGTGTGGGGGGATATTTTCTTGGCACACTTTGGACCCCTTAGTGCCAACTGAGCATCGTTTAAACGCCACAGCGTGTTGTTGCTGACCATGTCCATCCCTTTATGACTAAAGTGTACCCATCTTCTGATGACTCCTTCCAGCAGGATAATGCACCATGTCACAAAGCTCCAATCATCTTACCACTGGTTTCTTGAACATGACAATGAGGTCCCTGTACTCCAATGGGCTCCAGTCACCAGTTCTCAATCCAATAGAGCACCTTTGGGATGTGGTGGAATGGGAGATTCGCATCATGGATGTGCAGCCGACAAATCTGCAGCAACTGCATGATGCCATAATGTCTGTATGGACTAAAATCTCTGATGAATGATTCCAACACCTTGTTGAATGGATGCCACATAGAAATAAGGCAGTTCTGAAGGCAAAAGTGGGTCAAACTCGGTACTGGCAAGATGTGCCTAATAAAGTGACCAGTCCTGACAGTATATGGTACAGCATTACGGCAGGATAGGTTGCAGTAGAACAGATCGTGTCCATAGACCCGACAAAGTATTTAATTTGATACACAGACTACAGTATAACCGGCAATCAATAAGGACATATAAAGATGAAGAGCATTGTAAAAATTCTGGGTACCATTCACCCGTACAAAGTGTACCATACAGGACCACATTAAGAAGAAAAAGGACAAAAAAAACAAAAGGTGGATGAACCATAAAAAAACACAAGCCACAATAAACTCGGTTCACAATTGGGGTACACCTAATAACTTAACCATCCCAAATGAATATGGGTGTAGAGGGTATGAGCACCCCAAAGTCCACATCTAACAGAAAAGAGAAAACATGATAGGGTGAGGCTGTAGGGTACCAAAGTTACCATAATGCCGCGTACACACGACCGGCCTTTCCGTCAGAGTAGACTCTGACGGTCTTTCCAACGGAGTTCCGCTGAAACGGACTTGCCTACACACAATCACACCAAAGTCCATTCGTTTAGAACGCGATGACGTACGACGGGACTAGAAAAAGGAAGGTCAATAGCCAGTAGCCAATAGCTGCCCTTGCGTCGATTTTGGTCCGTCGGACTAGTATACAGACGAATGGATTTCCCAATAGGAGTTGAGTTCGTCGGAAAGATTTGAAACATGTTCTATTTCTAGGTTGTCATTTTAGAAAGAAAAAGTCAGATGAAGCCCACACACGATCGGAATGTCCGTTGGACCTTTTCTGCCGGAAAGTCCGGTCGTGTGTACAAGGCATTAGGGTACTTTCACACTGAGGCGCTTCTAAACTGCCAGTAAAACACTGAGCACTTTTCAGGCGCTTTTGAAGAGCTTGGAGAGGGGCGTTTTTTTAGGTGCTTTTTTAGCGCTCCAAACATGCTGTTTGCAGGAGTTTTTTTGCTGCCCCGCCAGCGCACCGCCCTAGTGTGAAAGCATTCATTTATTTTAATGGAAATAGGTTTCCGTGAGCTTTTCAGGCACTTTTTTTTCAGCCTGAAAGTGTGTGAAAGGGGTCTTACAGTACTAAAGTGGAGTTCCGACTAAAAAAAAAAAATTAAAAGTCAGCAGCTACAAATACTGCAGCTGCTGACTTTTAATAATCGGACACTTACCTGCCCAGGGTCCAGCGATGCGGGGGGAACAAAGCTCCCCCTTCTCTCTGCAGCGCTGGCATTGTCAATGTGGGCGCCCGGTTGTGGCTTCACAGTCGGGCACGCTCTGCACGCTGTTATTGGCCGGGCAATCTTCTGAGATCTGTGACGTGTCCCGGATGATTGCAGAGAGGGAGGGGGGAGAGGTGAACTTACTTCCGGCGTCACAGTGCCAGAAAAAGAGGGTTTCCACTCCCCCCCCCAAAAAAATGACATGCCAAATGTGGCATGTCAGGGGGGGCACCTTCCCTTAAATCAGAAGTTCCATTTTTGGGTGGAACTCCGCTTAAGTACAACATAGAGGCTTGAAATTCAAACAGGGGCTGAAAAGTTGACATAAGAGAGCTGCTATTGAATCCAGAAGGAAAATGGTAAAGCATCTGGGATCTCATTAGAATAATACATTCACCCCGACCTGTTATGAAAGCGGCCAAACAGGCATTTTTCTAACTAAATCAAACGTATATAACAAAATGCTTTTACTGGTATATTTAGCAGTTCAAAAGGGAGTAAATGAGAGAAGTTCAGTTTTAAGGTTTACATACATGTGAATAATGATATTTCACTGGTTTCTTCTAGTTTTCTACTGGGACCCACACAGGCTACTCTCCCAGCCTAAAACAAATACTAGCTCATTATTTTATTTATTTGCAGACAGATGTCCCTTATAACTTATATACAATGTAGCTTCTATGTGTCTATATTTTTTAATGAGTTCCAGAAGTCTTTTGTGCATCCCATGTAAATAACATTATGTGAAGGAGTCTGCGGATCGGCTGCATGTTTATCTGTGAATATTACCAGAGGCTTTTCCATGTAGCGGCCTGTATTTTATGTTATGCTCCTCTTTAAAAGCTCCAGTGCTAAGTGCAGTAAGTACGTCTCTAATAATATGTAATAAAATGCCTCCTGTACATATGATTTGATCTGGCATCATAATTATCAGTTAATGGATTCCATTTATAGATCGGCTGGAGCTGCCGTCCAGCTGACACTTCTTAGAAGGAGTTGTAAGTGGCATTAAGAAAAATAAAGTCATTCTGCTGCTTTGTGGAAATGAGGACCAGTAGACATTTTTAGAAGCTACTTGCACAATAAATGCATTCTCCACTAGAGCTGTGCGTTCAAAAGTCCACAGAGGGATCACAATCACTTGTAGCCTCTCAGGAAGATGAGCACTCCTCCCTGTGCTTCTCTATCAGTAGGGAACAATTCCTGGGACTTGAGATTCCGCTGATAGGATTTATGCTACTAATCTGCACATATTGTACATCCCCATGGCATAAGTTACAGATCCGCACATACATCCCCATGTAATACATTACTGATCCGCACATGCATCTTCATGGCATATATTACTGGTCCACACATGGCATATATTACTGATCTGAACATGCATCTTTATGGCATATATTACTGATGTACACATACATCCCCATGTCATGAGCTACTGATCTCACATTAGGGTTGCCACCTGTCTGACATTCACCCGGACAGTCCGGGTTTTAAATCATGTGTCCGGGTTTCGGACTGAAACCCGGACACATTATTCAGACTGGGCCGTGGCTCCCCAAGTAACCAAGATAGTCACACACAAATCTGTTGCCATCCAGGAGCTGTAGGCGGCTCTCTGGGGGCAGGTTTGGCATCACTGGGGGGCAGGGGAATGATGTCAACAAGAGAAATTTGTCCACACCCACTGTTCACTGTGGCACGCTATGCGCATTGCATTACTACTCTCCTTGGGGACACCCAAAGGTGTCCCAGGCCGCTAAAGTGTTGGGGTTTGGCTTGAAGAAAAGGTGGCAACCTCATCTCACATACATCCTTATGGAATAGGCTACTGATCTCACATACATCCTCATGGAATGGGCTACTGATCTCACATACATCCTCATGGAATGGGCTACTGATCTCACATACATCCTCATGGAATGGGCTACTGATCTCACATACATCCTCATGGAATGGACTACTGATCTCACATACATCCTCATGGAATGGACTACTGATCTCACATACATCCTCATGGAATGGACTACAGATCTCACATACATCCTCATGGAATGGGCTACTGATATCACATACATCCTCATGGAATGGACTACTGATCTCACATACATCCTCATGGAATGGACTACAGATCTCATATACATCCTCATGGAATGGACTACTGATCTCACATACATCCTCATGGAATGGACTACTGATCTCACATACATCCTCACGGAATGGGCTACTGATCTCACATACATCCTCATGGAATGGACTACTGATCTCACATACATCCTCACGGAATGGGCTACTGATCTCACATACATCCTCATGGAATGGACTACAGATCTCACATACTCCCTCATGGAATGGGCTACTGATCTCACATACATCCTCACGGAATGGGCTACTGATCTCACATACATCCTCATGGAATGGACTACTGATCTCACATACATCCTCACGGAATGGGCTACTGATCTCACATACATCCTCATGGAATGGACTACTGATCTCACATACATCCTCACGGAATGGGCTACTGATCTCACATACATCCTCATGGAATGGACTACTGATCTCACATACATCCTCATGGAATGGACTACTGATCTCACATACCATCTCATGGAATGGGCTACTGATCTCACATACATCCTCATGGAATGGGCTACTGATCTCACATACATCCTCATGGAATGGGCTACTGATCTCACATACATCCCTATGGTATGTGTTACTGATCTGCTCATACATCCCCATGGCATGGGATACTGATCTACACATAGATCCAATAGCATGGAAGCTAATTACACAACAAATGCATTCTTCACTAGAGCTGTGTGTACAGCAGTCCACAGAGGGATCACAATCTAATCCAGCACTTGTAGCCTCTCAGTAAGATGAGCACTCCTCTCTGTGCTTCTCTGTCAGTAGAGAATGTCTCAGAGGACTGGAGATTCAGTGGGTTTATGCTACTGATCTGTATATACATACCCATTGCATGTGCTAGTAGTCTGCACATACATCCCCATGGCATGTTACTGATCTGCACGTACATTTCCATTGTATGGGCTATTCATCTGCATATACTGTACATCATCACAGTATGGGTTATGGATCATGTCTTTCATCCCATCTGTATTGTGAGGCCTTTTATTTAAAAGAAAACCATAATGTGTTTTGGTAAAGTTTATCTTTAGTTTAGTTGAAACAGGGTTACACCATTTTCAAATCTTTCATTTTACAGATAAACTTATATTACAGGTGTGTGGAGCCCCCCCAGTGTACAGGGGTCAGCAGCGAAGAGAACAGCGGTTATCAGTAAAGTGAGGGGTCAGTAGGGCAGTAGAGTTGTCAGCAGGACATTGATCAGCAGTGCAGTGGACTGGAATCAGCAGGGCAGAGGAAAGAGGTTGGCGGCGCAATGTACAGTGATCAGAAGGGCAGTGTATAGGGGTCAGCAGGATGGGGGACAGCAGGGCAGGGTACAGAACAAGAACAGGGCAGAAGACAGTAGTCAGCAGAGAAGAGGACAGGATCACTCAGCAGATCTCTTCCTCCCCACACAGCACATTGCTGAAATTGGGTTCTCTTACATACACAAGCTCGATCTGCACTGTGTGTATCTGGCTACTGTGCTGCCATTCCAATCTGTGAATGTAACAGGTCAGAACTGCAATTCTGTATATCAATCAGCTACACACTGTGCAGATGGAGGCTGCATGTGTAAGGAAATCCAAACCCAGCGATGTGCTGTGTGGGAAGGAGATCTTTTGTGTTCCCTGTGTTCAGTACAGTCACTACTGGGACAAGTTCATCTAGACAACACTAATCAGCATGCTCACCTCCTAAACATAAATTCCCTCTGCAAGCCTAAATTCTCCCCAAACAAGAATGCAAAAATATCCCCTCCTTTCTGTTCAAATCCCCCATCCAGTACAATCATTGCTTAAAGAATTTTTACAGGCAGGCACGTGAGATGCAGGGCAGAGGATAACACAGCCGGCGGGCACCCACAGCTACACCGAACACACAAATACAAACAGTCAGAGCTCAAGTTGAAAAACAGATGCAATCATGCTGCAGGAATACTTTGGAATATGTCTTTGGGTAATTGTTCTCTTTTGTTGTGTATGTAATACACAATATCCATAGATGTGTTACTTCTTAATACACAGTAACCATGGCTTTGCTGCTTCCTACAGACTGGAAATCTTTATAAGGGTCCTATCACACTGGTTATGTCCGTCCCAATCAACAGGGGGAGGGTTAGCAGATCCGCTGGCAAATCGGAGCCAAAAAGTACACGTCAACTTTGTGACATCAATGTCTATTCAGTTTTGCCCTCCCAGAGCTTAACCACTTCAGCCCCGGAAGGATTTGCCCCCTTCCTGACCAGGCCATTTTTTGCGATATGGCACTGCGTCGCTTTAACTGACAATTGCGCGGTCATGCGACACTGTACCCAAACAAAATTTATGTTTTTTCCCACAAATAGAGCTTTCTTGTACTGATATTTGATCACCTCTGCGGTTTTTATTTTTTGTGCTATAAACAAAAAAAAAACGACAATTTTGAAAAAAAAAAAAAAAAAATATATATATATATATATATATATATATATATATATATATATATATATATATATATATATATATATATATATATATATATATATATATATTTTTTTTTTTTTTGCTATAATAAATATCTATTAAAAAAAAATTCTTCATCAGTTTAGGTCCATATGTATTCTTCTACATATTTTTGGTAAAAAAAACGCAAAAAGCGTAAAGTTATAGGGTCTACAAAATAGGGAATAAATGTATGGCGTTTTTATTATTATTCATTTTTTTTTTTTTTTGCTAGTAATGGCAGCGATCTGCGATTTTTAGCCAGACTGTGACATTGCGGCGGACAGATCGGACACTTTTGACACTTTTTTGGGACCATTGACATTTATACAGTGATCAGAGCTTAAAATAACCACTGATTACTTTATAAATGTCACTGGCAGGGAAGGGGTTAACACTAGGGGGGGTGATCAAGGGGTTAACTGTGTTCCCTGGGTGTGTTCTAATTGTAGGGGGGATGGGCTACCTAGGACATGACTGGGAATGACTGGGAACAGAATATCTCTGACATGTCACTAGGCAGAATGGGGAAATGCCTTGTTTACATAGGCAGTTCCCCGTTCTGCCTCTGTACACCGCGGTCAAGGGTCGCCGGCGGACATCGAGCCCGCGGGACCCGCGGGCACGCTGCCACTTAGCCTCCCTGCACAGACCGACGCACACCTACGGCGGTTTGTGCAGAAGAGCTGATCTGCCGCAGTATAATGATGGCGACTGCTTGGCAAGAGGTTAAAGTGATTGTAAATGTTCACCTTGTAAAACAACCCATTCAGTTTAAAATAGAAATGAAAGGCAAAACATTTATGTATAGATATAAAAATATATTATAAGTTCCCTTTTCCCCTTTTTTTATAAGTGACTACATTCCCTCTGTTCTCAGCTGCATAAGAGCTGGGGGGAGGAGAAGCAGCAGCACACTGAGCTTCCCAGTGAATGGCTGTGCAGTGAGGGCGTGTCAGCACAAGTCTGATCATTGGAGAAGAGCACACTGAGTTCCCAGCATAGCTAGAGAACTGACCACAGTGTGCTCTCCTGCTTAGCGTGGTCAGTTTTTAATAGGAAAGTAAAGGGACTGGCAGGGACACCAGGGATTTCACATAAAGGAAGCAATACAAAGAGAGCAAGTGCTTGGTACAGCAGGCACATAAAGTGTTTGGGTAACAAACGCTTTAATGGAGCCGTGATATGTCTATGGGCAGGTGGATGTAAGTGGATGTGCATTTACTTACATCTGTCTACCTCTGATCCATCAGGTTTATGTCTGAAAAAATGAAAGAAAAGATGAAAAGGGCAGTTTATACAACAATTAAGGACATTTCCAAAGAAGACTTACTTGGTAAACTCCAGTTCTGTCCCTGGAAATTAGAAACAGCAGGTATGCTACTAATCTTGGATGAAAACCTCCTAATAATTCATAACTGCCAATTACCCATTGACATCTGTATTATTAGAGAATCATGAGCTGCGTTTACCATTGTCTGCCTTTTTCCAATATATACAAATGTGCATTAGCATTTCTGGCAAGCCAGCCTGGAGGGGTGAGGCTGAGCCCTGCAGACAGCTCAGAGCATCTCTTCTTATTGGTTTAACTGCGTTAGTCTGCCTTGTTACTGTGCATGCGGAGGAGAAAATCTGAATTCAAATAAAGTCAGGAGCCAAATTCATGGAAAGGAAAGGTGCAGCTGCCTGCCACCTGATAACACAACGTGCCTCTTATCTCCCAGCACTTGCTAACCTGAGTGGAGCAGTTACATGAATTGAAGGGGATTATAGTGGTTACGGGAGAGACTAGGAATTGGAGAAGTGAGTTGATTTTGGGGTTTCCCTAACGTTAGGATTTTAAGTCTGTAGAATTATACATAGAAATGCAGCCGAGGCAGCAGGGGTGTAACTAGAAATCACAGAGCCCTATAGCAACACTTGGATGTTCGCATGTCATATATATAACAGGTTTAAAAATGGATAAAAGAAAACAGAGTTATATTTGACCTTACAAATCTTCATTAAAGTCTGTTATTCCAACATTTCATATTCCTGATATATGCGTGTTGTTCTATATACTTGTATTCAAAAGTATCCTGTTCTCTTTTCATTGTTGCCTTTGTGTGAAATCCCTGGTGATCCTGCCAGTCCCCTTGTGTTTTCTACTTCAAACTGACCATACTAGGCATCTATCCTCGCATAAACAGTTTTCTGGCTGGGAGAACCACCTGCCTGTCCTCCAATTGCCAAGACTGTGCTGATACGCCGCCCCCTGTACAGCTAATTGCTGGGAAGATCAGTGTGCTGCTGTTTATCTGCCTCCTGTTGACACGCCCCCCTGCAGTCTCCACCACTAACACTTTATGCCCCTTCTGCAGCTGAATATAGAGGTCACATGATCACTTATAGAAAAATAAGGTATTTATAAAGATTTTTTTTATCTTTATACACAAAGGTTTTGCCTTGCATTTCCATTTTAAACTGAATGGGTTGTTTAACAAGGTAAGAGTTCCCATATACTATTATAAGTTCCTAATGCCACAATATAGAGCATTGGTGTGCGCAGCCTATTGCATTAGAGCAGTGTTTCTCAACTCCAGTCCTCAAGGCGCCCCAACAGGTCATGTTTTCAGGATTTCCCTCAGATGAAATGGCTGTGGTAATTACTAAGGCAGTGAAACTGATCAAATCACCTGTGCAAAATAAGGAAAGCCTGAAAACATGACATGTTGGGGCGCCTTGAGGACTGGAGTTGAGAAACACTGCATTAGAGTGTGCACTCCGGAGCACAAACACATGTGTGAATATCAGCAGAGAAGTGGATGGTGTCAGTAGAGCAAAGACTGGTGTCAGTAGGGCAGTGGACAGTATTAGTAGTTTTTTATTTTTATTATTTTTACAATATTATTTTTTTTAATAATTTTTTACAGTATTATTTTTTATTACTTTTTTACAATTTTTTTATTGGGCTTTGGTGAAATATCAAGGGTCTAAACAGACCCCAGATGTCTCACATTTGAGACAGAGAAAGAAACTAAGGACAGAGATTCCCCAGTCCCTTTGTCTGCAGCCTGCAGTAAACATAGTTTACTATGCTTCAGTTAAGAATGAAAACAGAAGTGATCCATACAGATCACTCACTGTGTTCATTCAGAAAAGGAATGGGCCAGTTAATTAAATATTTACCGGCCCCTTCCCTGCTCGTGTGAGGAGAGGAGGGAATCTGGCAGCACTGCTGGGGTGGAGACAGGAAGCCGGGGGAATCAGCACCGCACGGGGTGATTAGGGTGTGCCCAGGCACACCTGGCACACCCTGTACGCACGCCTATGATATAGAGCAATATTATAAAAATAAATAAATAAATAAAATGTTTATACTTTAGTGTCTCTTCACACCAGTCCACTATGGTAATGCCTGTATTACCTTATGCATTACCTGTATTGGTGTGATGCAGTGCCATAAAATGCCGTCCCAACGCACTTTGCTAATGTAGTCAGTGAGTTACAGTGCAACTTGGGGTATCGCACTACCGAGAATTGTGGTACACTGTAGAAAATGCTGCAGGCCCGAATTGTGATTTGTTGCAGTACATTAGGCAGCCCATTTAAAGTAACCAGCTGCCTTAACACAAGGAACAATAATATGCATGTATTAAAAGCACCAGAAAAGACTGCCCTCACGTCAACGCTCACTTTTTCCCCCTTCACATTATGTGTTGCCCTAGTAAAATGCATTTGCATGAATTTTCACATTAAAGTCTTACTAAACCCACAACCGTAAAATCAGTCTGTAGAGCATGCAGTAAAGCATGCTTGTTATAATCACTGTGGAACCTAAGGGTTTAATCCTCTGCATTGTGTTTGATCCTATCTTCTTTGATCCGCCCCTTCTTTTACTGTCCCCAATCCATCTGCTGATAGTACAGAGCCTTGGAGGCACTCTGCACATGCTCAGTTTGGTGTGTATTGCTAGAGAGTTTTTTTTTTTGTTTTTTTTTAAGGGTGCATATGATCAGCACAGGGCCAATCAGCACTGTCCAGACAGAGGGTCAGGGTTAATGCAGCCTCATAGGACAGTCAGAGTAGAATGACTTTAACCAGACACCGATAGAAGTCACAAGACTGCTATATACTGCTGATGAGAAAAGGTATTTAGCAGTTTATAGTTCCTAAAATAATTGCATTTCCATGTTCTGTGTACCGTGGGAAACCAGATATAGTGAATGCAGGGCCCTGGGTTTAGTAACACTTTAAGGCAGCTCACTAATTTTAAATGAGCTAGCAACACACCTTAACACAGCAAAAATCATACCTGATCCTTTGGTTTAACACAGCACCCCACAATGCATGGTACGTGTCATGGTCTATTGCAGTGTGAATGCATTGAGCACTGATGCAACAGTACTTTCCATTGCCTGGCACCACAACGCACCAATCTGACTATACCCTAAAGAACAAAACTTTGCACTTCAGTCAATTGTGCCTAAAACTGAGAGGAATATCAGGGGAGGATGATGTTATCAGTCTACTGTAAAGAGAAGAAAGAATTTTCTTGACCACCAGTCTTGCTTAGTTGCATTCACACCTTCGCTTTCCAGGAATACAAGCAGAATTATGCGCTTTTGTCTGCATTCCTGGAAATGCGCAAAAACTACAGAAAGCTTTTGTGGTGCCATTATTTCTTAATGGCACCCCAAACAGGGGTAGAAGTCACACATTTTGTGGTGCTCAAAAATGTATGAAGAACACACCAAAATGTGCAATGCAAAAATGTGCTGGGCTCACTGCCAAAAAAAAAAAGGTGTGGGAACTACTTTGGTGTGTTTTTTGCACACAGGGCAGCCAATTCATATGAATGGACTGCCCTATGCTGGTGCGTAAAAAAAAAAAAAAAAATGTGTTGTGCCGCCCAGGTGTGAATGAGGCCTAAGATGGCTCTGATGCTGTGGAGGACATCCCAATGTTGTCACACCCCAAGGTAATGATAAACAGGAGCAATGGAACAGATTTATTATAATATTGCAGCCTGATTCAAAATGTATTCACTAAGCTGCTTTAAAGCAACACTGTGGCAAAATAAAACTCCTGATGACTTCCTAATTGTGCGGTTTTGAGTAGAAATCTCATCATGATGAAATCAAATTTTGCAGACCTAAGCTGAACTTTCTGCCTGCCCAGGACTGTAGGTGCAGGGGTTGCAAGAAAAAAAAAAAAAAAACAGACTGGCACCACAGGCAGGTGCACACAAGCATGTTCAGATGCAAATTGGTGGTCAGTTGGGTGCACACATGGTCTCTTGAGGATCAGCCAATCCCTCCTGTCCATACTATCAATTACGCACCCTACAATCGATTGATCTACTTCTTTTGACATTGTATGGAATAATATATTGGGAATAATACAAGTGACTTATCGGGCTAAGGTGTCCTTATTCCATCTCCTCTGAGCACTGGGAGCATGATTCTTTGCAAGCCAGTCACGATGGGCCTCGCCATGTGGATGGTCAGAATGACCTAAGAGAGGTCACACAGTCTCCCAGAAGAAGACCTCAACTTGTTTGGTCGAAACTCGTTGGGACGTTTGTTTAGGATAGGATCTTTAACTGTAAAATTTGTCTTGAGTATACCTGTCTACATTTTTATGTCATCGTGATTGATGGGTTATAATGAGCATTCATTTAACCAGAGCTCATATTTGAAAACATTTGTTGATTTTAACAATTGTATAATAAAACACTTTTTTTATACATTAAAATTTGCTTGATAGTCTACTTGCTGCAAAAAAAAAAAAAAACCCAGGGGAATTTTTGATTTTCTTCTGTAGTACAATAATTGGAGTGTGCAGCTTTACTACCTCCATGTATGTCCCTAGATTCTGGTTTTGGGTTTAATACTGCTTTAATGACGCCTTTGAAAGAATAGCGCTGGCCTTCTGGGGAGAAACAAACATGAAATCACTATATGGGGAGATTTTATCAAGAGGCAATAACTACCAATTGTTTTACATGACTTTACATGAAACAATATTTATGATGCTAGTCTCACTGGAGAAGAGGTTTAGACTGAAAGTGCATTTATTCTTTACACAACAATATGGAAATATACAGTATGTGGAAGTAAAAAAGCAGAGAAAAACAGTAAGACATTCAAGAAACTGGGGGAGAGTGCTGACAAACACATAAAGAATGAGACAATAATGGGGATACTTATAAGCAAGAAGAAGAAAATGCAAAAAAAAAAAAAAAAGTTAGGGTCAAAGTGAGCATGCAGAATGAGACACTTTTGCAAGAGCAAATTGTACACACATTTGTTTTCTTTCAAGCCTAAGCAAAGACAAAAAAGCAAAAGAATAAAAAAAAAAAAAAAATCACATAATACATACACTTAACAGGGCGCTGGGTGCGTCACTCGTCTCCTCCCAAAGAGGAAGAACTATTCCTTGACACCTCCGGATGAAAAGCTTCTGACAGGGGCAAGGCACTATTGTCCACTTACCAAAGGGCCTGGCGGACCCGGCTCTTAATGGCCAGCCGAAGCTGGCTACCGAGTACCTGGTTAGGGGCCGGATGAGAGACCACTAAGGCAGAGGAGATAGGAACCTAATGACCACACATCTTCAGGTTAGGCCTGGACACTCACATCCATCATAAGAAGAAAGAAAAGGGGGGAGCGCCACCTAAGTGCAGTAATAAAACCATCAATGTAATCTCAAGGGTTAAAAACAATTCACAGGAAATCAATGTAAAACTCTCTTGTCATTGGAAGAGTAAGATCCTCCACTCCAGATCCAAGTTAGAGGGGTTTTTAAACTAGGCAATGGGGGGGAGGGTCCAGAGACAGTGATAGCCAGCGCGGAAGATATTCCAGAGGGTAGTATTGGGGGCATTAGTGGTAGGTTAACCAAAGCACAAAAACACAAGGTGAGTATAGTAGCAAGTCCAAGTTGCAATCTTGAAACACCCAATACGAGGACAATATGCGACCGGTCTAAACTATGTGGCATGTTCACCAATGCCAGGAGCCTGGCGGACAAGATGGGTGAACTAGAGATACTGTTATACAAGGAGGATTTGGATTTTGTGGGAATTTCAGAGACCTGGTTCAACAGCTCTCATGATTGGCTGGCAAACATTCAAGGGTATACCCTATACCGCAAGGACAGAGAGGGTAAAAAAAGGGGAGGGGTATGCCTATATATCAAGAATAATGTACAAGTGAATGTGAGAGATGACATCACTGAGGGGGCTAGGGAGGAGGTGGAATCTTTATGGGTAGAGCTCCAAAGGGATGAAGCTAAGGGGAAAATAATACTGGGAGTATGCTATAGGCCCCCTAACCTGAGGAAGGAAGTGGAGACGGATCTCCTATCACAAATTGGATTAGCAGCAAGGATGGGAAGTGTTATCATAATGGGGGATTTTAATTATCCAGACATAGACTGGGCGGAGGGAACCGCGCATTCATTTAAGGCTCGCCAGTTCCTTAGTGTCTTGCAGGACAATTTTATGGGTCAGATGGTAGACGCACCAACTAGAAATAAAACATTACTAGATCTACTGATTACCAACAATACAGACCTGATAACAGATGTGGAAATACGGGGCAATTTAGGTAACAGCGATCACAGGTCAATTAGTTTCAGTATAAATCACACAAATAGGAGACATGAAGGGAACACAAAGACACTGAATTTCAAAAGAGCCAACTTCCCTAAACTACAAACCTTGCTAAAAGGCATAAATTGGGATAAAATATTAGGAACAAAGAATACGGAGGAGAGATGGGTTTGCTTTAAGAGCATATTAAATAAGGGCATTAGCCAATGTATCCCATTAGGTAATAAATTTAAAAGAGCGAACAAACATCCTGGATGGCTTAACTCCAATGTAAAAATGCATATAAAAGCAAAGGAGAAGGCCTTCAAAAAATACAAGGTTGAGGGATCATCCACAGCATTCAGAATTTATAAAGAATGCAATAAGAAATGTAAGGGTGCAATTAGGTTGGCTAAGATAGAACATGAAAGACACATAGCGGAGGAGAGCAAAAAAAATCCCAAGAAATTCTTTAAGTATGTAAACAGTAAAAAAGGGAGGACAGACCATATTGGCCCCATAAAGAATGAGGAAGGACATCTGGTTACAAAGGATGGGGAGATGGCAAAGGTATTGAATTTATTCTTCTCCTCAGTCTTCACGAGTGAATCGGGGGGCTTCAGTAACCAAAACTGCAGTGTTTATCCTCATGACACAACACAGGAAGCACCTACATGGTTAACAGAGGACGGAATTAAAATTAGACTTGAGAAACTTAACATTAATAAATCACCGGGACCAGATGGCTTGCATCCGAGGGTACTTAGGGAACTCAGTCAGGTGATTGCCAGACCGTTGTTCCTAATTTTTACAGACAGTCTATTGACTGGAATGGTACCAGCTGATTGGAGAAAAGCCAATGTAGCACCAATATTTAAAAAGGGCCCAAAAAACATCCCTGGGAATTACAGACCAGTTAGCCTAACATCAATAGTATGTAAACTCTTGGAGGGGATGATAAGGGACTATATACAAGATTTTAGTAATAAGAATGATATCATTAGCAGTAATCAGCATGGATTCATGAAGAATCGTTCTTGCCAAACCAATCTATTAACCTTCTATGAGGAGGTGAGTTGCCATCTAGATAAAGGAAGGCCCGTAGACGTGGTGTATCTGGATTTTGCAAAAGCATTTGACACAGTTCCCCATAAACGTTTACTGTACAAAATAAGGTGCGTTGGCATGGACCATAGGGTGAGTACATGGATTGAAAACTGGCTACAAGGGCGTGTTCAGAGGGTGGTGATAAATGGGGAGTACTCAGAATGGTCAGGAGTGGGTAGTGGGGTTCCCCAGGGTTCTGTGCTGGGACCAATCCTATTTAATTTGTTCATAAACGACCTGGAGGATGGGATAAACAGTTCAATCTCTGTATTTGCAGACGATACTAAGCTAAGCAGGGCAATAACTTCTCCGCAGGATGTGGAAATCTTGCAAAAAGACCTGGACAAATTAATGGGGTGGGCGACTACATGGCAAATGAGGTTCAATGTAGAAAAATGTAAAATAATGCATTTGGGTGGCAAAAATATGAATGCAATCTATACACTGGGGGGAGAACCTCTGGGGGAATCTAGGATGGAAAAGGACCTGGGGGTCCTAGTGGATGATAGGCTCAGCAATGGCATGCAATGCCAAGCTGCTGCTAATAAAGCAAACAGAATATTGGCATGCATTAAAAGGGGGATCAACTGCAGAGATAAAACGATAATTCTCCCGCTCTACAAGACTCTGATCCGCCCGCACCTGGAGTATGTTGTCCAGTTCTGGGCACCAGTCCTCAGGAGGGACGTACTGGAAATGGAGCGAGTACAAAGAAGGGCAACAAAGCTAATAAAGGGTCTGGAGGATCTTAGTTATGAGGAAAGGTTGCGAGCACTGAACTTATTCTCTCTGGAGAAGAGACGCTTGAGAGGGGATATGATTTCAATTTACAAATACTGTACTGGTGACCCCACAATAGGGATAAAACTTTTTCGCAGAAGAGAGTTTAATAAGACTCGTGGCCACTCATTACAATTAGAAGAAAAGAGGTTTAACCTTAAACTACGTAGAGGGTTCTTTACTGTAAGAGCGGCAAGGATGTGGAATTCCCTTCCACAGGCGGTGGTCTCAGCGGGGAGCATTGATAGCTTCAAGAAACTATTAGATAATCACCTGAATGACCGCAATATACAGGGATATGTAATGTAATACTGACACATAATCACACACATAGGTTGGACTTGATGGACTTGTGTCTTTTTTCAACCTCACCTACTATGTAACTATGTAACTATCTCTGTCCTGCAGGGGCTGCCTGGGGTCTGGACCGCTGGAGATGTTGGAATGCACCGGCGGATGTGATGCCACCAGGAAGAGAGGGCTGGGAAGAACAGGTGACAAGCTCGGAACCTCTTGCTCCTTTTGAAGGCCTAGGGTGGTACTGCAACATGCAATGTGCCTGGCAATGTCACATGCGCCGGTGCATTCCACGCTGGTTGGCGTGGACCTCCTGATTCCACACAGGGCATTCATTCCTCTTCTCCCCAACATCTCCAGCGGTCCAGACCCCCAGCGGCCCTTGCAGGATGGAGATGAGTGGCAGACCTCACTCTTCCAATGACAAGTGAGTTTTGCATTGATTTCTGTGAGTGTTTTTAACCCTTGAGATTAAATTGATGGTTTTCATAATGCACTTAGGTGGCGCTTCCCCCTTTTCTTTTTTCTTAATTTATACAGAGCTGGCTCTACTCTGAGGACAGTTCATATCCCGTGCACCTTGCATATAGACGTTCCTTTTGGTATTAACTATGGACTAATACAGCTCAACTGGTACACAACTTCTTGAACTGTTCCCTAATATACTGCATGCACCGGAATATTCTTCTTCTGTCACACCAATAATGCTTGTGAAATGAAAAGTAGTGACACACATGGAGAGAAAATAAATAAAATGACAATGTGTAGTACCACCCAGCATGTCTTTAGCGAGTAGGAGGAAACTGACGTACTGGGAAGAAACCCATTGCAAGCATAAGGAGAATCATAAGGAAAACAAGTAAACTCCATGCAGATGGTGTCCTGGCCAAGATTCGAACCAAAGACTCCAGTGGTGCAAGGAATAAATGCTAACCACCAAGGATAATAACTGCGGTAGTAGGGAACAGACACAAAAAGACACACTCAGCATCTTTCCAAATCACTGTTCTATTTAATGCAATTGAAGTTTTTTATAAATATACGTGCATAGGAATCACATTGATATTACAATTGTACTTTTAAGGTAACAAGGGGCATAACATAGGCAGGCTAATTTCTTATCAGCACTCCAAGAATGACAATATGTAATCAAAACATTATTAGTGCCGTGTGAATGATGAGTGCAGTGTGCAATACATAAGCAAAGCATACAAAATGGAATACAGTTTTTATACAGAATTTACAATTTATTTATATATTATTTTATGTTCTTTATTAAGGCTATTGCATCATGGCAATAGAAAGTATTGCCCCCCCAAATCTCTGCACCTTCTGTGTGTTTATTAATACTCAATCGTTATTGGATCCCTTTCACCTTGCTGACGGGAGCATGAATTTTATGCATATGAAAGCATCCCAACTGCCTAACTCACTATATATCAGGTAGATTGTAAATAACTGCCTAGTGGGGCTAACCTTAAAGGTCACTCTGCTGAATCAGAGCATAATTGCAGAGATCCATTCATGTCCGAGGTTCACATCTATGCATTTTATAGTTTGTTTACAGATCTTCAGACATGCAGTACAGTCTATTTAACCTTATTTCCTATGGGTCCCCTTCACATCTATACAGTGTCCTGCCTATTTTTTGGAAAGGAGATGAGACTTTTTTACATGCAGCGCAGTGTGTTTTTTGCTCCATAGACTTCAATGGAATTGCATGAAAAATGCATCTACTGTACATGTTTTTTTTTTTTTACGCATTTCTCTGTGTATTCCTCCATGGCATCTTCTCCTAGCAACATCAACGCATTGATTGCCATTGACCAAAACAAAAATAATCAAAACCATGCACAAAAAAATGCAAAAGGTGCCGGAAAACACACCACAGGAAATTCATCAAACACACATGCATAGATGCACATGCCTAGCCTAATAGCAAAGGCCAAAGAGCATGAAAAACTGGTAGCTTGGATGACAGAAATCCTCCACTAAGCTGGAAAACCAATCCACCATTCTGGAAATGAATGGGCCATACAGCTAAAAGAATGCTGATGTTCGAGCATACTATCGTCTCAGAAAAATATCATTCAGTTCAATAATTATTGCAGTTAGACGTAGTCACTACACATGTTAAAACAGGCAATTACTAATTGTATGGAAGATCTGCCTGTGTATGGGTAACTGTATAAACCTGGAATGGTCCTATATTATAGGTATGATCTTGACTTTTTGTACTATTGCTGCTGATTCTGTAAAAAAGACAAATATTGGTTGCAGCATTAAATGAACAGGTCAGCATATACTCTGCGCAATCTGAATATCAAATGGTTACCTCTAGGCTAATCTGTCGGGTTAAGGTCTGAACGGTTCACTTATGAGATTTGTAGTGAAATTCATCATTATAGCGTATGGTAGGAGTCTCTTGTCACATAGTCTTTGTATTGATTGTAGCTCTGGTTGCCCTGGGGGCCCATGGACAAAGCCTCCTGGGTGCCCTAGGGCTCCATGCAGTAAGCTCCGAGGATTTGTGAGGTTATGAATGCAGTCATATCTAAGGTTCCATTTATTCCACTTCCTCCAGTTTATAAGCAAAGCTTTTGATTATTTTTACAATCTGATTTACAATTCTGTAACAGTCCATGGTGTTTCTATCACTACATACTGTATGTATATACTGTAGCTCTAACTTATACCGCAGCGCTTTACTATTTATTGATATATTTTTTGCACATAAACACAATGTTTGCAGCATCTAAACAGAACATAATTGGCAATGATAAGTGGACAGAGAGCAATAAGGATGTACACTGTGTCCTCATTATCTGTGATCACCTATTGGTCCATTTCTTTGTTAAAGTCATGAAGAGTATGCCAGGCTCCATACCTTCTTCCAGAGGTGAGAAACCCACCCTTTGAATTGGGGTGAGTGCATAGAATTTTTTTTTCTATTTACATGTAACCACAACAGCCTACAGAAATTAATGACTGGAATAGAACAAGCTTTACCTTACATAAAGCGTCATTAAACCCAGACTATGAAAAACTCTCATTAAATGCTATATGAGTGTTCATACTCACAAAGCCACTAAAGCATTTTTGTAGAGCAACATCTACCTTGTTGATCCTGCTTTCAGCTGTCCCTCCCATCTTCTCTGTGTCCCCACTGCAGCCTGAGTTTGTGTAGACCAACTGGTATCCTCTATGGAGCATGCTCAATTTGAGTTCCCTTCAAAGCTCTTCATTTACTCCTTGTGTGCTCCTGGTGTGCAGCCCACATAACTATAGAGTCACACATGTGGGCGTATACACAGTGGTAAACAACACTCCCCTCCCTCCTCCTCCATGTCTTCCTATTGCTAAACACTATTGGGGGCAGGGTATAGTATTCTGATTGATCACATTCAACAAGAAACTCACTAAAAAACTTGCTAATACCTGTAAAGTAAAAAATAAAAGTAAAAGTCTTGGATGCAGATGGACAAAATGGCATCTAGTGTCAAATATATTTGACTCCACCTACACCATATCAATACACAAAAAATACACATTTGATGTTCAATAAAGTATTATTGGGAGCTGTAAAATGGTTGTTTGATATGGATATTCTAATTTGAATTGCTCTTCTGAAAATTAGTTTTTAATCACAGCACCAATCAGGGCTGGCCGGACACAGACTCACACTGTAGAGAGCATACATCAGCAGAGTAATAGAAGCCCTCCCAAGGATCTATCCCCTGCAAATGCCAAATAACAGGGAAAGATCACGTGACAACACAACAGTGCTGCAGAAATAAGGTATTTACAGGATAAAAAAAAAATAAGACAAATAAAGAGGCATGATACACAGTATCTCACAAAAGTGAGTACACCACTCCCATTTTTGTAAATATAAGAGGGTTAAGGCAGTACTGGAAAATAATGGTGGCCACACAAAATATTGACACTTTGGGCCCAATTTGGACATTTTCACTTAGGGGTGTACTCACTTTTGTTGCCAGCGGTTTAGACATTAACGCTGTGTGTTGAGTTATTTTGAGGGGACAGCAAATTTACATTGTTATACAAGCTGTACATTCACTACTTTACATTGTAGCAAAGTGTAAGATATAATAAAATATTTACAAAAATGTGAGGGGTGTACTCACTTTTGTGAGATACTGTATATAGTTTATGTGAATAAATTATGGCAATTAACACTTTGCATCATTTTAAGCAAAATATTTTAAGCAAGAACCATAGGTTCATGTTCATGTGTGGCCAAGGTCTGAACGATCTTGAAGTTTGTGAAGTTACTTTTTTAGGAATTCCACACATTTACATCCTTCAGTTCCATAACATGTATACAGTGGTGAACCACAAAGAGAATTTTTAATTCTCAATAGAGCGTTGCCAACATCCCAGAATGTATTACAAAAAGGGGACCCTAAAAAGAGGAACATTTGTATCCCCCGGTACAGCGGGACTTTATAAGCAAACAAAGAAAATTTTATAAAACCATATTATTTATTTGAAAAAATGCTTAAAAACGCATGAAAACATGATAGAGATCTATACAGAGTAATGATCTATACAAAGTGTTGTGCAAAGTACAAACTCCAAAAATGAACACATATTTCTCCATAAGCCTCCATATTGCTATTACAATGCTGATGTTATAAAATAAAAGTGTATGCTGAGATCATAGAACTCCTTTAAAGCAGACCCTAGACCTAATGCAAGGTCTGCTTATTCAGTGATCCCTATCTACTGCAATTAAGTGAGCGGGTTGGGGAGTGGGGGGTTAGGTTATATACAGTAGGTACCTTTCCTCTGACTTCTGTGCTTAATCACTGTCTTTCCAACAGTGGCAGCCTATCCATATGGGGTTTTTGGAAGGCAACATGGTTTAATATCATATTTTTGGAGTTTTCTTTCTGGTTGATACAACCAGGTGACTTAAGTTGGAAGTTGAAAGTTGACCCAGCAGGGTGTCGATTCATGCCTCGGGCAGGGGGTATGGAAACAAAAGCTTGGCTCCTGACCAACTGGTGTGATAAGATTGAAATCCTTGATTAACACTCTGAAAGCAATCTTCAAAGAGAACAACTGCTGCCAAGATGATTACAGAGGATCAAAGGGCTAGCTATCACTGAAGATGACCCAGGTCACATAGTGATTATTTATGGATGAATACTGCCCCTAAAAGGACAATACAACTGGATGTCTAGAGGATGGACAGAGAAGATATATTAAAAGGACTGCCTCTTGGCGATATTTCCATTGGACAGGAGGCTAGTTGGGTGTGGTGTATGAGGGGTCAGAATGCAATTTAAAAAGGACACACAGTTTGGAAAAATCTCTCTTGGCTCTTGTGCCTCTTGGTTCTCTTGCCTGATGGCTCTCGTGCCTCATGGCCATCTTTTGCAATTTTGAGCCCAGCTGACGAGACAATATCTATAGGATGACCTTACATAATGTATTATTGATGTTTTTGTATTTTATATGCTCTGTAATATTTTCCTTTAGTTTTTTTATGTTAGCATTTCCTTTTTGCTTGGGAAATAAATAAGATGTTGTTTTACTAACAGTGTGTTTTGTTTTCATAGCTAACCTTATATCATTATACTATCAACAGTAACATTATCAGAGTTTTAATAGACTAGCTAACTAAAAGGAATAGACAAGTTAATACGTATATGGAAGGAATAGAGGGAATCCATAGCCACTACCCGAATAATATTTAGTTCAACATTTATTTCAATGGCACAGGGGTGCCGCCACCCTAATCCATGCGCCCGGCCCCTAATCTACATGCAGGGCACCGAACGCATGGATTCCAGTGTAGTTTTGCTTTTTAGAAGCACGTGATTAGAGTCTGAGGCTCTAATTGGCTTCAAAAAAGGGTGGGTTAGGGGCTCAGAACACCCAGTTGTATGACAATAGCGAATTAATATTTGCTATTGTCTTCCTGATTCTCCTCCCAGCCAATCAGGAAGTAGGTCCTGAGACCCGTCACCCGATTGGCCCAGAGGAGAAGTTATTCTATTGGCTGCCAAGGAGGAGGAGGAGGGAGGAGACACATAGAGGAAGTCGCAGAAGCCGAGGAGATGCAGGGTGAATCCGATGCCCGGAGCAAGCGCTTCCCGTGACCTAGATGGGGTAAGTGCGAGGCTGGTGACCCACACATGGGGGGTGGGGGCAGTGGGTTATATGTTTGCCGCCCCCCCCCCCTCCAAAAATAATACCACCAGCCACCACTGTTTTCCAACAAGAACCTGGGGAATGACAAGTGCCCAGAATCTCATGAGACCTCATTACAGCACAGTGCACTATCGTCTTTTCAAGAGATTTGGGCTACTCTGCATTACCCAGGCTCATGTCCCGCTCACTTAGGTACTGTGAGCTGAAATTTTTTTCCCCCCAACAGGTGTTATTTTACAGTTTAGTGCAGCAAATTGAGATGGGGAGGAGGCCCTTATTAAATAAGTGGGCCTTGCTATTTAGGTGCAAAGTCCATGTTATCCATCTCTATCTGAACAGTAATTTAAAGCAACCCTAGAAAGTGATGATCAGTGCAACAGGCATTGGTGTGTGCACATGCATCATAAATATTACATTCCCCACCATTAACTTGTTCTTTATATTTATCTATTGAATGTGCCAGACCAAGCAACTTTAGGGTAATTGGTGTACACATTCACCTTCCTCTGCATTAGGTCCATCTGGATATTAGCCTATATTATATAGGTAGAGGAATGAACAGAAGATACACTCACCGGCTATTTTATTAGGTACACCTGTGCATTTGCTTGGTAACACAAATTGCTAATCAGCCAATCGCATGGCAGCAACTAAATGCATTTAGGCATCTAGAGGTGGTGCAGACGAATTGCTGAAGTTCAAACCGAGCATAAAAATTCAGAAGAAAGGGGATTTAAGTGACAGGCTGGTCTGAGTATTTGAAAAACTGCTGATCTACTGGGATTTTCACGCACAACCATCTCTAGGGTTTACAGAGGATGGTCCAAAAAAGAGAAATTATCCAGTTAGTGGCAGTGGTGTGGACAAAAATGCCTTGTTGATGTCAGAGGAGAATGGGCAGACTGGTTCAAAGTGCATTTGGGCATCTATCCGTGGTGAAGATGACTTGCTGAAATTCAAACTGAGCATCAGGATGGGGAACAAAGGGGATTTAAGTGACTTTGAACATGGCATGGTTGTTGGTGTCAGCCGGGCTGGTCTGAGTATTTCGAAAACTGCAGATCTACTTTTCACGCACAGCCATCTCTAGGGTTTATGGAGAATGGTCCCAAAAAGAAAAAATATCCAATGAGTAGCAGTTGTGTGGAAAAAAATGCCTTGTTGATATCAGAGGTCAGAGGAGAATGGGCAGACTGGCCCGAGATGATAGAAAGACAACAGTAATTCAAATAACCACTCGTTACAACCAAGGTATGCAGAATAGCATCTCTGAAAGCACAGCACATTGAACCTTGAAGCAAATGGGCTACAGCAGCAGACCACACCGGATGCCACTCCTGTCAGCTAAGAACAGGAAACTGAGGCTACAATTCGCACAGGCTCACCAAAATTGGACAATAGAAAATTGAAAAAAACTCTGCCTGGTCTGATGAATCTCGATTTCAGCTGCGACATTCAGATGGTGGGGTCAGAATTTGACGTAAACAACATGAAACATGGATCCATCCTCCCTTGTATCAACAGTTCAGGCTTGTGGTGGGGCGTAATTTTGAGGGGGATAATTTCTTGGCACACTTTGGGCACCTTAGTACCAATTGAGCATCTTTTAAATGCCATGGCCTACCTGAGTACTGTTGCTGACCATGTCCATCCCTTTTATGATTACAGTGTACCCATCTTCTGATGGCTCCTTCCAGCAGGATAATGCACCATGTCACAAAGCTCAAATCAACTCACCACTGGTTTCTTGAACATGACAATGAGTTCACTGTACTCCAATGGCCTCCACAGTCAACGGGTCTCATCCAATAGACCACCATTGGGATGTGGTGGAAGGGGAAATTCTCATCATGGATGTGCAGCCGACAAATCTGCAGCAACTGTGTGATGCTATCATGTCACTATGGACCAAAATCTCTGAGGAATGTTTCCAACACCTTGTTGAATCTATACCACAAAGAACTGAGACATTTCTGGGGGCAAAAGGGGGTCCAACCCGGTACTAGCAAGGTGTACCTAATAAAGTTGTCGGTGAGTGTATGTAGACGGGAGCTTTGATACTTTCAATCAGAGTGTCTCCCCCCAGATTCCCACCAAGCTGAGCTACAAAATACATCCCCCTCCCTGAGGCTTACTTACCTTAGTTCTATTCTAGAGCCATTGCCCCTTTTGCTGTTTACACCCTATTTAAAAGAAAATCTATTGAGCAATGGCCACATTTGTGATATACAGCTCCTTTTAAGTCAATGCATGGCCAGCACTGAACAGATTTTAATTCAGGCTTTAAACTGTGTCTCTGGAACTGAGGTAAGTAAACAGCTGGCGGGAGGGGGGTTGCACAGGGGGACTGAAAACACTTCCTTAATTACAGCAAGGAAAAAAACACTTGCTGTAAGTAAACACAATGAGATTATCGAACAAATGACTCTGCGTTTTTTTTTTTTTTTGCGTGCTAGTCTCATCTCAAAAATGAAGAGGTTACTTAAGTTACGAAAATTCTCATACAACAGAATAAAAATTCTTAAGTGATGTCATGTATTGTATTATATTTGTATTGTATTTTCGGATGGTATGGTATCGTTTGTCCCTTCGGGTAGTATTGGATAAACTGTCATGATCGGCTTTCGAAAGCTTTGTACTAATGATCAGATTATCGTACGTTCACTTCGATTGTGGTATTTTTGGCAGATTTGCTGATCGTGTGTACCAGCCCTAAAGTGTTACTAAACCCAGGATCCTGCATTTACTATATCTGGTCTCCCACAGTACACAGAACATGGAAATGCAATTTTTTTTTAGTAAATATAAATGGCTAAACACCTTTTTTAATCAGCAGTTAGAGCAGTCCTGTGACTTCTATGAGTGTCTGGTTAAAGCTTGTAGGAGAAGTTTTCGTTCTGCACTGTCTTATCAAAATGCAGGACCCCTGACCCTCTGTCTGGACAGTGCTGATCCTGTGCTGATCACATGCACCCTCCCAAGAAAAAAAAAAAAAAGCTCTCTAGCAATACACATCAAACTGTGCATGTGCAGCCCATCCCCTGGCTCTGTAAATATCAGGAAATATATTGAAGTCAGTGGAAGAAGGGGAGGATCAGAGAAGACAGCTTTTTTACACAATACAGAGGATTACCCCTTTAAGTTCCACACTGATTTATAACAAGCATGCTTTACCGCATATACAGACTGATTTTACTGTTGTAGATTTAGTAACACTTTAACTGTTTAAAAATTGTCAGTTGGAGTTCGGCTTTAATTTGCAAGTCAAGTCCATCTAATTCTGCTAGTAAATCTAATGCTGCGTACACACGATCGGAAATGCCGCCAGCAAAACTCCAATGAAAAGTTCCTATCCGAAAATGCGATCGTCTGTATGCAATTCGGACGCGCAAAAAATGACGCATGCTCGGAAGCATTGAACTTCATTTTCTCGGCTCGTCATAGTGTTGTACATCACCGCGTTCTTGATGGTGGAAAGTTCAGAGAACTCTTGTGTGACCGTGTGTGTGTGCAAGGCAAGCTTGAGTGGAATTCCGTCGGAAAAACTATCCAAGTTTTTTCTGACGGAAATTCTGATCGTGTGTACGCGGCATAACACTACCCTCATCCCAGATTGACAGTGCTGCTGTCCGAAGGTGTCTCCATTTCTACTCCATCCAGAGTGGAGACACCCTAATACAGGAGTTGTGTTAATGTCTATTTGTAGACAAATAATAATAATAATCATCTATGTAAGACTTCTTTTTACCACCTTCGTAATATTTCTAAACTCTGTCCCATTCTTTCCTTCCCAGATGCTGAAAGGCTGGTTCATGTCTTTGTCTCCTCCAGACTGGACTACTCTAACGCGCTTCTCATCTGGATTCCTAGAAAGAGTCTGCAGAGGCTTCAGTACATCCAAAACTCTGCAGCAAGTATCCTGATGGGAGTGCGGAAACATGAGCACATTACTCCCATTCTCCACTCTCTCCATTGGCTTCCTGTCTCTGCCAGGATTGAGTACAAGGTTTCCCTCCTTACGTACCAATGTATACATGGACATGCCCCTTCTTACCTCAAAGAACAAAACACATCACGTTCCCTCTGCTCCGTGCACTCAAACCTTCTTCAAACACCTAGAACTAGACTTAGGACAATGGGAGACAGGGCTTTTTGTGCAGCTGCCCCGCGCTTGTGGAATGCCCTACCTGACACTTTGAGGGCTCCTTAATCCATTGATGGTTTTAACCACTTGCTTACTGGGCACTTAAACCCCCCTTCTGTCCAGACCAATTTTCAGCGTTCAGCGCTGTCGCACTTTGAATGACAATTGCGCGGTCATACAACACGGTACTCAAATTAAATTTTTATCATTTTTTTCCCACAAATAGAGCTTTCTTTTGATGGTATTTGATCACCTCTACGGTTTTTATTTTTTGTTAAAAAAATTGAAAAAGACAGAATTTTAAAAAAAAAATTATATTTTTTTTATATTTTGTTATCAATTTTTGCAAACAGTTAATTTTTCTCCTTCGTTGATGTACGCTGATGAGGCGGCAGTGATGGGCACCGATAGGTGACAGTGATGGGCACTGATGGGTGGCGGTTATGGGCACTGATGGGTGGCAGTGTTGGGCACTGATTGATGGCAGCACTGCTAGGTGGCACTAATAGGTGGCACTTGTTGGCATTGATAGGTGGCACTTGTGGGCATTGATAGGTGGCACTTGTGGGAACTGGCAGATGGCACTTGGAGGCACAGATGAGGCATCTGTGCCTCCTTCCTCTTCGGGACCGATGTCCCTTTGACATAAGCCGGTGATCGGCTTTTTTTTCCTCCTCACGCTGTCAGCGTGAGGAGAAAACGAAACCGATCACCGAGCTTTTGTTTACATCATGTGACCAGCTGTCATTGGCTGACAGCTGATCACATGGTAAGGGGCCGGGACCGGCCCCTTACTCGGATCTGTGATCATCCGAGTCTCCGTGCGCGTGCGCAGGGGAGGACGTCATATGACGTCCTCCCGGAGATTGAGGTCCGCGCTGTAGCCGTCATTTGGCTATGGCCCGGACCTCAAGTGGTTAAAAAAAGGTCTTAAGACCTTTCTTTTTAGCAAAGCTTTTTGCTATTCTTAGATGTTTGTTTCTTTGTATAAATTGCTCATTTTAACCTGTAGCGCTTTGAGATCTTTTGATGTAAAGCGCATTATAAATAAAATGTATTATTATTATTAATGCCTGGATCACTGGATGAAAATAAAGAAATAAAAGCATAAAAAAAAGTATACAAATGCAGCCATCACATCTAAAGAATGGAAAGCTGCAATATAATGAATATATTACATTTTTGGGTTTACACTGTTTTAAAGATGATTTAATCATGCCACGTTATGCATCTTTGTACATTACATCTTTATTGGATGATTCCAGTCTTCATGTGAATTTATCACTTCTCAAATGTAAGTGGATGAAAACAAACAACATAAATAGGCCATACATAGAAAAGAAAACAGCTTATTAATTCATACTACCCTCTTCCTTCTGCTGCTCAAGGTGAGGTGACAATTTTGCCTCAAGACATAAATGTGTCATTATAAAATTAACGGGGATAAGGTCTTTACAAAACCAAAGTTCATGCAATGATGGAAATGGAAAGTTGGCCTACATACATCACCTAATATACCGGTAATTAAGTAATGGATAGCCTGCGTTATGTGGCCCGAAGTGTTGCTTGATGCTGAAGTTGTGTTGTCAGGTGTTACCACACTTTTATATAAGCACCCTGATCAGTTATTTATAAACCAGGTGTCATCCACAGTGAGCTACCTATGGAACCTTCAGTAATTAAAATGAAACCTCTCTTGGCTTTGCCATAGATGTTTGAAGTACATATAACAAGTTAGTGTAGTCTATTCAGAATCTGCTGCCTGTACTGTTTATAATGCAGTCGTTTCTACTCATTAGCGGAAATAGTGAAAGTATCTACAACAGTCAGATTTGAGGCTTCCAAATTCCTGGCTGGAACAGATTTCCCGGCATCGATCCAATATCTGGAATGGAGCCCCCTTTGAAATGAATATGTAGAATAAACATAATAAACAAGTTATTTTGGTAGCGGAACTTAAATGTATTATATTTTTTCACAATTCAACCCGATGTCCATGAACACTCTGTTGCTTTTTTTTTTTTTTTTTTTTTTTTTTAGATATGGTCCAGATAGATAGATTTTCTTACATTTTTTTATTAAAATAATTTGGTGCAAATATATTAAAAGTAATGTGTCGCAGAAACTGGTCAGCGGTATTTCTAATGCAATTACCATATCAAATAAATTATACAAAGGTTTCACATGGCAGCAGAATAATAATGATAGCATAATTTACTCTGCAAGCTCAATTACAACCAAGAAACTGTGAATTTTT
This sequence comes from Aquarana catesbeiana, assembly GCF_042186555.1. Classification (NCBI taxonomy): domain Eukaryota; kingdom Metazoa; phylum Chordata; class Amphibia; order Anura; family Ranidae; genus Aquarana; species Aquarana catesbeiana. The sequence goes on from NC_133328.1 coordinate 520,724,531, forward strand.
TAATCAAAAAGCAAACCCTAAGCTCCAATGACTTTGCCTAGGATTAGATGATATCATCAATCTGCTGCAGGAAAGGGCAGCATTTCCTTAGTCTCCGCCCTCCAGTGATTATGCTGTGAAGAAGGGGCTTGTCCTCAAATTAGGTCTGTGCTTAGTGGCAGTATATCAGTCACCTAGTACATAACATCATTAGTTCACTTTTTTGCACTAGCTTGAATCATTTTTGCATCCCGTTTTATCTTGGCTCTCCCGGTGACCATGTCGGCATCCTGTCTAATGTCCTCTCCTATTGTCAGCTAGTAACGTGGGGAGTCTGGGCACTCTCGTGGATAATTTTATTATATTTAATTTATTAAAAAGAGTATGTTACCCCAACATTTCATTTTTCTGATATGTGTCTGTTATATCCTGTTCTCTTTGTATTTCTTCCATTATGTGAAATACTTGATGTTTCTGCCAGTCCCCCTGCTTTCCTATATCAAATTTACCACACTAGGCACATCCTTCCCAGTGTGCTCATTTTTCTGGCTGTGCTAGGAGCAGAGCCTGCCTTTCTTCCAATGGCCAAACTTGTCTTATGCCCCGTACACACGGTCGGACTTTGTTCGGACATTCCGACAACAAAATCCTAGGATTTTTTCCGACGGATGTTGGCTCAAACTTGTCTTGCATACACACGGTCACACAAAGTTGTCAGAAAATCCGATCGTTCTAAACGCGGTGACGTAAAACACGTACGTCGGGACTATAAACGGGGCAGTGGCCAATAGCTTTCATCTCTTTATTTATTCTGAGCATGCGTGGCACTTTGTCCGTCGGATTTGTGTACACACGATCGGAATTTCCGACAACGGATTTTGTTGTCGGAAAATTTTATCTCCTGCTCTCCAACTTTGTGTGTCGGAAAATCCGATGGAAAATGTCCGATGGAGCCTACACACGGTCGGAATTTCCGAGAACACGCTCCGATCGGACATTTTCCATCGGAAAATCCGACCGTGTGTACGGGGCATTAGAGTGTTGCAATGATGAGTTGTGAAATAATAGTGTTTTTTGCATTACTGGGGATCCAAACACAACAATGTACTGTACTGGAAATGTGTCCATGGCTTGAAGAACACACAAGAACAATGAGAGTCAGGACTCCCTACTGCTTTATACTTCAAGCTGTATCTACCACACATGCATGGCATGCTGAGCCAATACAGTCAGCGACTGTGAAATGCGATAGTTAAGGCAGAGGCAGTGTTGTTTGTAGCCCCATGGCTCAGAAAGGATGGTTTTATTTTTATATGATGTATGTGATCAAAGGAAGCACCATCAAGATGTTACATTTTTCTGCTCACATTTTTGTTAAGGTGGAGGATTTACTAAAACTGGTGCACACAGAATCTGGTACAGCTGTGCATAGTAGCCAATCAGCTTCTAACATCAGCTTGTTCAATTAAGCTTTGGCAATAAAACCTGGAAGCTAATTGCTTACTATAAACAGCTTCACCAGATTCTGTGTGCATCATCTTTAGTAAATCTCCCCCATTGTGTCAGTTATACTGAGATGGCATTGGATCATGGACATACTCTCGCCAGGTGGTACCATAACAGATGTGTGTACAGTCTCAACCGTTGTTATTGTTTTTTTATGGGGCCTTACTCGTTATTTTAGATGTTAAATACACAGTTTTGATACATCAGGCATATCTCCAGTGTCTGGACTGTCTTGTTGTAGAATAGGCCTAAAAGCAGGGAGAAATGTGTTTACTATAGCCAGAGGCACGTACAAGATGATGCACAAGACATTCCTGCAAAGGTTTAACCACTTGACCTCCGGAAGATATACCCCTCTTCATGACCAGGCCATTTTTTCGATACGCCACTGCGTTACTTTAACTGACAATTGCTTGGTTATGTGACACCGTACCCCCCAAAAAATTGATGTCCTTTCTTTTGCTGGTATTTGAGCACCACTGCGTTTTTTTATTTTGTGCCCTATAAACAAAAAAGACCGCAAATTTTGAAAAAAAAAAAAAAATTAAATAATATTTTTTTACTTTCTGCTATAAAACATATCCAAGGAAAAAAAATCTAATTTCTTCATAAATTTAGGTCTGCTACATGTTTTGGTTAAAAAATCCAAATAAGCGCATATTGATTGGTTTACACAAACGTTATAGTGTCTACAAACTATGGAATATATTTATTATTATTTTTTTTTTATCTAGGGTGTTCAAAGGGTTAAAGTGATTGTAAATGATCAACTTGTAAAACAGTCCATTCAGTTTAACCACTTTAATACAGGGCACATTTCCACTTTCCCACCCAGGCCAACTTTCAGCGCTGTCGCATTTTAAATGACAATTGTGCGGTCATGCAACACTGTACCCAAACAACATTTTTTAAATTTTGTTCCCACAAATAGAGCTTTCTTTTGGTGGCATTTGATCACCACTGGGGTTTTTATTTTTTGCTAAACAAATAAAAAAAGACCGAAAATTTTGAAAAAAAAAAAGTTTTTCTTTGTTTGATATAAAATATTGTAAATAAGTAAATTTTCTCCTTCACTGATGGGCACTGATGAGGTGGCACTAATGGGCACTGATGAGGCACTAATATGCAGCACTGATGGCCACTGATAGGTGGCACTAATATGCAGCACTGATAGATGGCTCTGATAGGCAGCACTGATGAGGAGGCGCTGGCAGGCATTACTGATTGGCACCTCTAATGGGCACTGATTGGCAACCTTGGTGGTCCTGGGTGGATATCCCTGGTGGGCACGGGTGGGCATCCAACCATTGATTATCAGTGCAACCCCCCCGTCAGGAGAGCAGCCAATCGGCTCTCCTCTACTCGTGTCTGTCAGTGCGAGTGGAGGAAAAGCCGATAAACGTCTCTTCCTGTTTACGCTGTGATCAGCTGTGATTGGACACAGCTGATCACATGGTAAAGAGCCTACGTCAGAGGCTCCTTACCGAGAATGGTGATGCGGTGTGTCAGATTGAAACACCACACCAACGATCGCTGTGCTGCGCGCCCCTGTGGGCACGTTTTCACAGCTTATCCTGCAGGACGACATATGACGCCCAGTCAGGATAACTTAACCACTTTGTGCACAACATTCTGCTCTATGGCGGGCAGTGGTTAAAATAGAAATGAAAGGCAAAACATTTTTGTATAGATATAAAAAAAACCCACTATAACTGTCTTTTTTCCTCTTTTTTATAAGTGATCACATTCCCTCTGTTCTGATCTGCATAACAGCTGGGGGGGGGGGGGGGGGGAAACAACAGCTCACTGAGCTTCCCAGTGAATGGCTGTGCAGCGGGGATCATTGGAGCAGAGTACACTGAGTTTCCAGCACAGCTAGAGAACTGTTCATGGTGAGCTCTCTTGCTTAGTGTGGTCAGTTTTTGATAGGAATGCAGAAGGACTGGCAGAATCACCAAGGATTTCACATAAAAGAAACAATACAAAGAGAACATGATACTTTCTCATACAAGTAAATGGTACAAAAGGGCACATACTGTATAATGAATATGGAGTGTTGGGGTAACAAGTGCTTTAACTGTGTGCCTAGCCAGTGTTTTTTGTGTAAACCGAGTGGTGCTTTCACTAGGGAAAGAAGGGCAAACTGAATGGCAAACTGCCTTGTTTACATAGGCAGATCCCTGTTCTGTGTGTAATACCTGCGATCGTCAGGAGCCAGAGGGCATCGAGTGTCAGCGCGCACGATCCCTGCAGGCGGAAGTCCAAAATCACGTATATATTAAAACTGCTATGGGGGCGGAAGGGAAGTGGTTAATTAACATGAATTATCTACATACCAAACTCTCCTACTATACCCAGATTGGGCACTAACATAGTCATCTAACTTTCTATTTGCCAATACAATTGTACATCACTTGAATAAAGTAGCATAATTGCCTAATGATGTTACATTATCATATTTGTAATAATTCTTCTCAGGAATTCTTCTTAGACAGTGATTCCCTTCTCCTCTAGGTTGTTGTCTGGAAATAACTCCTATGGTGAGACATCTCATACTATATGCAGAACATGCAACTAATATTTCATCACTCTTGTTTTCAACACATACAGTAAAGACCCTGTGTTGCTACAGATAGACTGTGCAGTGTAATAACTGAGCATACAGATGGCCAATTTGTTTTTAACCACCCTTTCCTACAGTTTTCAGATGACAGCACCAGAACCCACAACAAGAACATTTACTTCCAAGGTCCAGGGGCTTTAGTTTTAACTAAGTGCTAATTCTTACGTTAAAGGGTTCTATGCACAATTACTGTCGATTAAGTTGTTTCCGATCTGACAATAGTCAGGACATGTCTCATTCTTGTTGCCTACAATCTTTATCCAGTTGGACATTAAAAATTGCAGGAAGGCCAGTATTAGAAAATTCAAGTGACAATATCTAGATGGCATAAATCTCTTGTACATTTGGTGAATGTAGAATTAACCCAAACTGGAACTGCCCAACCTTGTGCACTGATTGGTGAAAAACTAGATATGAGACCACAACAATCATATTTATTTATTACAGTATTAAATAAATGTGACATATTTTACACAACCAGTGCAGATGGATGCTTTTTTGAGGGGATTGTGATGGTTTCACATTTGGTAAATTTGCATTTTTGTTTAAGTTAGTTCATGAGCCTAAGTCATTGTGTAGAAGTCAACTATGGTCATTCTTGGTCTGAACACTTTTAAATCTAACTCCAAATTTGTTGGAAAAAAAAGACACTCTTCTCTAGGTACCTAGGCTCAGAGCCAGATTTAGACCTTGGGGGCCCCAGGGCACTTCAGGTTTGGGAGGGGGGCCCTTATACACAGAGTTGGTTTACATTCTCAATGACAGCCACACACACTTTAAAAATGCATGACACAATGTCATTCTGGAGTCACACATGCACACACACACAGTGTCATAGTGCTCTATGTGTAGAAACATAGAAAAGTGATGGCAGAAAAAGACCGAATAGTCCATAGAGTCTGCGCATTTTTTTTTTTTTTTCTTTGTTTTGTTCTTGTCGTTAAAGTGCATGTAAACCCACTCTCATCATTTCTAAAGTACTTCAATAGTACTGATCTATAAGGATATACATGCCTCCTGCATATATCATTACCTGTCAAATATCTCCCCTTTAGCTGTTTGGAGCCCTGCAATACTCCAGATTCCCGGATGGGCATGTCTGTTGGCCAGGGCTTGGAGGGTGGAGTTGTGATGTCAGTAGACTCCCCGCCAACCTCTACACTCCCCTTGGCAATATATATTTTCTCCTGTGTATTTCTTACACTGAACTTCTGCTGGTCCCGTGGATTATGCCCCATGATGAGTAACATCCAGTCAAAACCCAGGAAAGTCACCACATGACTTCAGCATGCCCAATCATGCTGAGGTGTGGAGCAGCCAATCCTAGGAGAGCTGGAGAAGAAAGGAGGATGTGAAGTACACAGAATGCCTCTCTCACACTTGTGCATGAGATAAGAAAATGTCCTGTCAGTACCCGGCCATCCACATGATGTAAAAGAAAACGTGATTCATCAGACCAGGACACCTTCTTCCATTGCTCCGTAGTCCAGTTCTGATGTTCATGTGACCATTCTAGAAGCTTTTAGCTGTGGACATGGGTAACCATGGGCTTCAGAGCACCATACACAAACTGCTATGACCATTTTTTGCTTTTACCATATCAACTTAATGGACAACATGTTCACTCGCTGCCCAATATATCCCACCAATTTTCAGATGCCATTGTAACAAGATATTCCCTTTACCTGTCAGTGGTCATAATGTTATAGCAAAATTTTCTTCTAAGGACAAGCAAACGGTTTATAAACCAGAACAGTATTTTTTGAGGAAGCGAATGTAATGTATAATATCAAGCACACAAGCAACGTTTGTAATGGGAATAGCTGACTCCTCAGTCCCAATAACCTTCTCTCCTCTGAAGGTCAGGCTCACTGCTCCTTGTCTGAGGCAGAGGAGTCTGGTATCTCATCTCCTCTTAAATTACTACAATCATTTTTGTGGTGTGTTAATTTCATGCATGTCTATTCTGCATCCACTCCCACAACAATGTGGGATGAGATAAATCAGCAACATGGCTACACAAAGAAAGCTCTCCACTGAAAGGGTGTTGTGTCTCTAGTCTGCTGCTGGTGATGCATTTAGGCAGCCTTCAAGCTTGTGATTTCAGAGGAAGCTTTCCACTCCACTTCATGTGCCAGCTGTGATATCAACCATTTCAGGCACATGTGAGAATGCTGAGCTCATCTCTCTTTTGTGATGTGTTATCTGTTATCAGGGAATTTGCCAGAGAGTGATGTGCTCCTTTCCTCTTTGGCCTGATTTAGATATCACAGACAGACAGGTTTTCAGATAACAGCTCTGGCATATAGGTAAGAGACTACACATCTGACTGAGTCTGTGCTTCCGTCTATATGTGTTTAGGACACCAGGAAGTCTATAGATTACACTGCCTAGACATTAGAATATGCAAATTCTCTGAAAAAAAAAATCACACTTTTTACACTTCCTTTTCGTAAATGAAAGCGCCATCCAATATACTGTACATTGTACATGCCATGCATTCCATAAACTGGTTTATTTGGCAAATGATTCAACAATTGAGGCTAAATATGTAAAAGTTCCAGGAATTAAAGTGATTTTAAGGTAAAAAAAATAAAAAAATAAAAAATAAAACATACATATCATACTTACCTCCACTCTGCAGCTCGTTTTGCACAGAATGGCCCCGAACCTGCTCTTCTGGGGTCCACCGGTGGCTCTTGCGGCTGCTCCCCACATCTGATAACCCCCTCGAAGAAGCGCTTCCCCGAGGGGGTTACCTTGCGAGCGCGCTCCCGAGTCCGGCATTCAGCGTCCATAGAGGCCAAATGCAGGACTCGGCCCCTCGCATCATTGGATATGATTGACAGCAGTGGGAGCCAATGGCTGCGCTGCTATCAATCTATCCAATCAAGAGCCGAGAACCCCGGGCAGAGAGACAGCACGTCCCCGTGGGTCAAGCTCAAGGGTTCAGGTAAATAAAAACGGGGGGACTGGGTGGGTCGGTCACTGACAGGTGTTTTTTCACCTTAATGCATAGGATGCATTAAGGCGAAAAAACACAAAGGTTTACAACCCCTTTAAATACAAATTGAATCAGAAGTCATATAGCGGACAGACATTGCTTTAAAAGACAATTGTACCATGGGTACAGCTTGTCCATAAGTTTATGAATAGCCAAACCTTTTTTTTAGTAGTTTTGGATAGAATAGGGAAGGGCTAAAAGCTCTGTTTGGTTATGTTTTCCTTTTTTGTGAAGATTGTGAGGATTTCTTTCACTTCCTGCCCCAGAGACACAACAGGAAAATAGAGGAATTCTACCACAGGGGTTGATTTACTAAAACTAGAGAGTGCAACATCTGGTGCAGCTGTGCATGGTAGCCAATCAGCTTCTAACTTCAGCTTGTTCAATTAAGCTTTGACAAAAAAAAACAAAAAAAAAAAAAAAACACTGGAAGCTGATTGGTTTCTATGCAAAACTGCACCAGATTTTGCACTCTCCAGTTTTAGTAAATTAGTCCCAAAGTGAGGGGAATCCCCCTCTAGACAGCTGAACCTGTAAAAGGTGTCCCCAGTGGAATAAATATTTCATCTCACCTCTTGTTTCAACCTAAAAATTTTACATTTTCTCATCAATTTCTGTCTTAAAGACAGTGGTCACCAGTACTGTTGCACAGAGAATCTGGTGCAGGGAAGGGTTAGACTCAATGGGGGGAATTTACAAAAACTACAGAGTACAGCTGTGCAGAGTAACCAATCAGTTTCTAACTTCAGCTTGTTTAATTAAGCCCACAATCATGGCACGATTTGACATGCGATCTGACATGTCAAGTTGGATGACAAATCGCAGCCTATTGCTGGCAATGGCACCGTCTCAATCCGTGTGACGCCGCACTGATTTCCAAAAGTAGTTCCTGCACTACTTTTGGCAAATTCGGGTGCGACTTCAATAGACATCTGTGCATGAACCCACACAGTCTTTCAAGTCGCCCCTGAAATCGGACTGAAATGCAGTTTTGAAATTGTGTTTAGAGTTCAGATGAAGTTGCACGATTTCAAAGCCGTGTTCAGTGTGAACGAGGGCAAAGTATTGACAATACTTGTAAAGCTCCCCTGGGGGGGGGTCTAAAGCCTAATATACACAGTGTAAGGGCTTACCTAGGTTGGAGTCCATGGTGCAGAGATGTATGCTCACCCTTGCAAATACACACAGCACACGGTAACAAGGTAATAAGCTACCTGGGCTGTGAATCTGTGCATGGGGGCTTGACAGGAATTTGCCAAAGGATAGTCGAGGTAAAGCCGTAGTCAGGGATTCCAGAAGTCAGAACAAACGATAAGCTGAGCCAGGGTCAGAAGCCGTAGTGAGCACAGGAGCACAGGAGCACAGGAGCACAGGAGCACAGGAGCACAGGAGCACAGGAGCACAGGAGCACAGGAGCACAGGAGCCTTTGGCAAAACAGGAAACAATGACCTGACAATGCCCTCCGAGTGAGGCAGTGTTTTATACCCAGCTGATTGGATAAACTGCCTCAGCTGAACCAGGAGTGACAGGTACAATCAGAGTATCACCTTCAGTAGTTTATGCAGAACTAGGCATAGCTGGAAAGCAGGCTAAATAGCGAACTGAGGTGTGGCTCGGGGGCAAAGCATTAGGAGCAGCAAACAGAAGGTTATGGGTTCAATGCCACCTTGGGGCACGACCACACCTGGCCATCTGCTTGGCACAGTAGGGACCGTGACAGTTTCCCCTCCTTAGAAATGCTCTCTGGGCGTGGACAGGTGGTTCCATATAGGCATAGTCCTCAAAGTCTGAACCACCCTCCTCACCAGAGAAGACAAGCACTTTGTTGCCTGTCAGGAGGAATGTTATGCCATACATACAGTCCTCAGCCCACGGGGAAGCAAAGCAGTGCCAGAAGACTTTTTCTTTTTCTTTTTGGTCTTTGTTGTTTTTGAAGTTCTTGTAGGGGTTGCATTCGCCATTTGCAAAGCTTTTTCAAACATTACCAGATCTTGCTTACGGACAATGGTGCCATTCCAGGCATACATACAGTCAGGTGGTAGAACTTGAAGCGGGGACACAGGCACCGGAACTTCAAGTGGGGACACAGGCACCTGAACTTCAAGCGGGGACACAGGCACCTGAACTTCAAGCGGGGACACAGGCACCGGAACTTCAAGCGGGGACACAGGCACCGGAACTTCAAGAGGGGACACAGGCACCGGAACTTCAATTGGGGACACAGGCACTTTAGGTGGGGACACCGGCACTTCAGGTGGAGACACCGGCACCGGAATTTCAAGCTGGGATACAGGCACCAAAACTTCAAGCGGGGACACAGGCACAGAAACTTCAAATGGAGACACCGGCACCGGAACTTCCAGTGGGGTAACAGGCACTGGGACGTCAGACTGGGGCAAAAGAACTTCAAGCTGGATAGCAGGCAGAGATTTAGGGGTGGCAGGAAGGATCCTAATAGTACCCACTTGTAGAACCTTTGGCCGAGGTGGGCGAGTTGGGCAGAGAGAGATAAAGTGCCCTCTTACTCCACACTTACTCTTACTCCTCCGCTCTCTTTCACCTATAGACAGCTTGGACCGCATGGCCCCAATCTCCATGGGTTCCAGGGTAGGTGTGTGTATATCTTCAGGAGTGTTCACTGCTCAATACCATCTTGAGCCACTTGGGGCGTGACCACGCCTGGCTGTCTGCTTGGCACAATAGGGACCATGACACACGGGCTGAATGTCAGCCAGCATCGGCCGGTTCAATAGAAACTAGCCGACATTCAACCTATGTGTATGGTAATGACCGACTCCCGATCAGCGCACTCAATCTATGGCTGAGAGCTCTGACCTGAGTGTTCTGGCGGGGGGGTTTCCCCCTGTCAGAACACAATAGAACAGTAGGGGTGATAGCTGCACTAACATTGGATTGTTAGTACAGCGTCTCTGACCTGAGCTGTCATTTTTTTTTTCTTTCAAAAACTAGTGGTGTGTGCTAGGCTTAACTCTTTACCTGTCTATTCAAAACAGGAAACAAAAGTTTTGCCTTTATATAAACTTTAAGGCATGCAACCACCCTTCAGTTCAGTTCACCTGGTCCAAAACTTACATCTGTCCCTGTTTGAGCAATCTGTACTGCGTGACTCTGCCTGTGGCCACACAACCTTGCTTCAAAATTGGTCCATCCCAAGTCTTATTTATCCTGCTCATGCGCAGTAGCTCTATAAATCCTATGGGCAAAGCCATGCTCCCTAGGACTGCAGGAGGTCACCATGAGTTTAACTCCTCATAGGAATTAATATAATTTTAATCCACTGATTTATTTATTTAACATATCTATGAGTTAAAGAAATATAAAGCCAAAAGCAACAGGTAGCTGATGGAATAATCTGTTATTTCTATTATTTCCTCACATTCTAATATCAGTCATTAACTTGCATCTTTTATGTTGAGATAGGTTTCATTAATTACCGTATATATTTAGTAGTTAATACCTTTAGTAGTTAAAATGGAACTTTCTCTTTAAGTGACGGTGACCCCCTGACATGCCACATTTGGCATGTCATTTTTTTGGGGGAGGAGCGGATACCCTCTTTTTAGAAGTATCCAGCTCCCACTTCCTCCCGGGGCTTTGCGGCGCTGGAAGGAAGTTCACCTCTCCCCCCTCCCTCCCTGTAATCTTCTGGGACTATTTTAAATTAAAAAGTGCCTTTAACTGGACAAAGATACAAAAAAGACAAAATTAATATAATAAATCAAAAAAGTTATGTAACATTGTATACAAAATAGATTTTATACCAATTGCCAATGCTCTCCCCAAAAGCGAGGAAACCTACCGTCACAAATCTCCCGAAGCAGACCACCGCCAAGAAGGGACCAACCAACCAAAGAAGGAACGAACCCTGTGCGGCCACAAAAGGACCAGGTTAAGAAGCGCAACAAAGAAATATAGGTTTATTAAAAAAATAAAATAAGTAGATTCTGCACCAAATTCAGAATACGGTGCCAAACAAAATACTTACTTAAAAGCAAATATATGTAGAGCATGGGGTGAAGGGCGACTGAAATATAAGATCTATAATATCCAGTAAGGATAAGATGGACAACTCTGTAATAGGAAAAAGATAATAATGAAGAATAGTACTGAAAAAAAGGAAAAAAAAGGAGAAAGAGGACAAAAAAGAGATTAAAGAACAGGTATCGGTGACATTTGATGAGATGACAATGTGGTCATATATAAAAAGAATCAATGGAATTGTAGAAGCAGAAATGGGGATATATAGGGATGTTTTAGATAATTTATATTAACTGTATGTAAAATAGAAGACCATAATAGTCTAAGTTGGTACTAAAGAGTAACAATAACAATATTAGCAGTGCCTCCAAAATAAGGAGTACATCAGACAAATGTCTCAATGTGATTAACAGGATAAAATATGAATTGATATAAAAAAGTAAAATGCAGAGGAATAGATACTCCGGTTTCTGCACCTTCCACGCACTTAGACACTACCAGGCCGGTTTCACACTGGGGCGGTGGGTGCGTCGGCTGTAAAACGTTGCTATTTTTAGCTGCACTTTATCGTTGTTTTAGCGGTGCTATTCGGGCACTAGCGGGGCGGTTTTGCCCCCCCCTAGTGGCCAAAAAAGTGTTAAAACCGCCCGCAAAGCGCCGCTGCAGCTCCTTCACTGCTCCAAAGATGCTGCTAGCAGGACTTTTTTCAGCATCCTACTAGCGCACCGCTCCTTGGGCTTTCACATTGGAGAGACAGCAGCGGCTGTTTCAGGTCGGTTTGCAGGCGCTATTTTTAGTGCAATAGCGCCTGCAAAATGACCCAGTGTGAAAGGGGTCTTAAGGTGAGTAATTTGTTAACTACTGCTTCCCTCCCAGGTGTTTCACTACCTACAGATATCAGGTTAGCTCCTATTTTTTTAGGGAAAGATCAAAATCTAACTCTAACCCAGAGCCCAGGCAATCAGTCTCTAAATGTAACGACGACAATATAGAGCTAGAAATTATTAATTTATCCTCTCATGTACTATCTGCTGAGGAAACTGAAGTACTAAAGCTCAGTTTAACCTTCTGTCCTGATTCACAATTGGATAAATTTAATCTAATAAAGGATCTACATCTTTTTGCTCGAAGGTTGATGTATAAGGTACTATATGATAAACCCAATTCAGTCTTACCACTTCAACATGACTCCATAAATATTCAAGAAAGTATGGACGAATGTCAGGCTCTGGAGGACCTGATGGAGCTCTGGGAGGAAGGACACGCTGATGATGACGACGTCTCTTGATTGACGTCCCCACTGGGGGTGTTTGCTGCCAGCGTGTCCTTTCCCCCACCTTTGTCTTTTAAACCTAAATCTAGAATGTTTCCTCTATTAAATGCTAACCCTAATATTTGGGCCTTTGTCCAGCAAACTACTAAAGCAATTGGAAATTGAAATTTGAGCTCTCAGGGAAACCATAATCTCTCACAGGCACAGAAACAGGCTATTAAATCATTACAGACTAATTCCGAAATAATCATTAAACCCGCTGACAAAGGGGGAAACTTGGTGATTATGAATATTACACAATATGAAATCATGTGTAAGAATATGCTAACAAATTAAAAATGGTACAGATCTCCAAAACAGTTCTAGAAAATGTTGACACTGAATATCGTAATATCATTTTTAAAGCATACCAACAAGGGACCATTGATAAAAATACCTGGAGTTCTTTAAACACCAAAGATCCCAAAATCCCTACGTTCTATGCCCTACCGAAAATACAAAGTCTACAACTCAGCCACCGGGCCACCCCATAATATCAGGCTGTGCCAGTCTGACTGAAAATGCTAGTTCATTAGTTGACAGTTATTTGTATCCTCATGTTACATCCCTTTTTTCGTACATTAAAGACACTATAGATTTGCTGAAAACAATTGAAGTGTATTCACCTACTAGGCTCGTAGCCTTGGATATAGAAAGTCTATATAATGCCATTCTCCATGATAAGGGAGTGGACGTCATTGAAAACCATTTACGTGAAAGAGGACCTTTTTCTTACAAGTACAATCAATTTGTTATTGAATTGCTTAGATTTATTCTGAGGCATAATGTATTTATGTTTGGCTCTTCCCACTACCTCCAGGTGCAGGGGGTATGCCAACCTGTACCTGGGAGACTGGGAGAGGGACATTTTTTCCTGTGAGGATCTCACTGGCCATCTTGCCAACATCATATCCTGGTATTGATACATCGATGATGTCCTTATTGTTTGGTCCGGTACTGAGGCTGACAGTTTTTATGTGCAATTTCTATCAATGACTTCAACCTCAATTTTACAACGAATCACAGTCAAACAAAAATCAACTTTTTGGATTTAGAAATATCTTTGGATGCCAACGGTACAATAAGTTCTTCCCTCTATAGAAAGCCCTCAGCAGGGAGCACAATTCTACATGCCAGGAGCTCTCACCCTGAGCCATTGCTCAGAAGCATACCCTACAGTCAATACTTACGAATTAAACGTAATTGTAGAAAGGGGGAAGATTTCAAAAACAGTGTTAGAGATCTAAAGGGGATATAGTCATGTTTGTTTAAAAAAAGCCTACAATAGGGTAATTCAAAAAGATAGAAATTCCTTAATTTTTTTCTACCAAGTGTCATAAAGAATCTGAAACCGTTAGAATTATTACCCATTACTCTAATTAACACCCACAGATCAGACAGATCTTTTGAAAATTTTGGCCCTTCTATCCGCAGACCCTATTATTAAGAAATATGTAAAAAATGACCCAGAAATTACCTATAGACCTGCCCCTTCTTTAAAAAATCGCCTTGTTCACAGTCATTTTGACACTCCCTGTCCAGTGGAAACTTTGAATCTGGGAACTTTCTCATGTGGACACTGTGACATCTGTTCATTTATTAATAATGACTCAGATTTTATACTCCCTGATGGTCGTAGCCATTCTTTCAAACACAGAATCACATGTCAAACGCCAGGGGTTGTTTACCTGGTCAAATGTTTATGTGGGGGCTTCTATATGGGGAAAACGAAACACCCCTTCTATAAACTTATTAGAGATCACATTAAACCTATTTTGAAATTTAGGATGGAATCGGCCATTGGTAGACATGTGAGAATTCACCATCAATATAATCCCAATATAATAAAATTTATGGCCTTGGAGCATATCCCATTGCATGCAAGAGCAGGTAGTGTAGATAAAACACTGCTTCAGCTCGAGGCCCGGTGGAATTACAATTTGAAGGCTACAATGAAAACCTAAGTTTCAAGCCTTTTTTTATGATGATATATTCTGTCTATTTCCTATTCACTCTTTACTCCTTCTTCCCCATACTTGGGGTGCCTCAGCTTAGTACCACCCCCCCCCATTCCCTTTTCCTTTCCAATCCCCTTCCCCCTTTTACTTTCCCCGGTATATTATGTAATTTGTTTTCCAACATTTTTATTATATTGCATATGTAATTGTTTCTCTATTTAGGATTGTGTTTTTTTATCTTATTATCTAACTAACCTCCTTCATGGTCTTTAGCCCATTATTGACCACATTTAGTGTTACTATGCTAGGTTTCATCATTACACCCTCAATATTTGGCTCCATTTCTTTCACATGTCTACATAATAAAAAATACCAATTTTTCTTGAACCCTCTTCCTCTATTCCTCTGCTTTTTACTTTTTTATATCAATTCATATTTTATCCTATTAATCACATTGAGACATTTGTCCGATATACTTCTTATTTTGGAGGCACTTCTAATATTGTTATTGTTACTCTTTAGTACCAACTTAGACTATTATGGTCTTCTATTTTACATACAATTAATATACATTATCTAACACATCCCTATATATCCCCATTTCTTCTTCTACAATTCCATTGATTCTTTTTATATATGACCACATTGTCATCTCATCAAATGTCACCGATACCTGTTCTTTAATCTCTTTTTGGCCTCTTTCCCCTTTATTTTTTTATTTTTCTTTTCAGTACTATTCTTCATTATTATCTTTTTCCTATTACAGAGTTGTCCATCTTATCCTTACTGGATATTATCCATCTTACATTTCAGTTTCCCTTCACCCCATGCTCTGCATATATTTGCTTTTAAGTAAGTATTTTATTTGGCACCGTATTCTGAATTTGGTGCCAAATCTACTTTTGTTTTTGTTTTTATAAACCAATAGGCCTCATACTTTTTTCCTTTCTTGCGCTTCTTAGCCTGGTCCTTTTGTGCCCTTTGTGGCTGCACAGGGTTCATTCCCTCTTTGGTTGGTTGGTCCCTTCTTGGCGGTGGTCCGCTCCGGGAAATTTGTGGCGGTAGGTTCCCTCTCTTTTGGGGAGAGCATTGGCAATTAGTATAAAATCTATTTTGTATACAATGTTACATAGCTTTTTTGATTTATTTTCTTAATTTTGTCTTTTTTGTATCTTTGTACAGTTAAAGGCACTTTTTAATTTGTATATACCCTGATGAAGCTAATAGGCGAAACATGTCGGGCTAATATACGAGTATGAATTTCCTGTGTTTATTGAACACCTGCTATATGACCTCTTCCATCATGAAATGTTGAATACTTTTGAACAAATGGCTCTGTTTGGTTTTTAACTGTAATCTTATTAAACTTATACTTTTTTATATATCGGTTTCCATTATTATCTGTAAGCACCACAACAATCGCCTTTCCCTCTCCCTAATTGAACTACTTGAATCTGGGATGAGGTGCCAATTGTTTGGGTGTTTTTCCTTTAGTCGGACACTTATAAAATAAATATTCTTCTACATATTTTTGGTAAAAAAATCACAATAAGCGTATATTGCTTGGTTTGCGCAAAAGTTTTACAAAATAGGGGATAGATTTATGGCATTTTTATTATTATTTTTTTTATTACAGCGGACAAATTGGACATTTTTGGGACCATTGACAATTATACAGCGATCAGTGCTATAAAAATGCACTGATTATTGTATACATGTCACTGGCAGGGAAGGGGTTAACACTAGGGGGCGATCAAGGGGTTAACTGTGTTCCCTAGGTGTGTCCTAACTGTAGGGGGGGATGGGACTGTCTAGGAGGAGAGAGAGATCGGTGTTCATATTCATTATGAACACACAGATCTCTCTCTACTCCCCTGAAAGAACCGGGATTTGTGTGTTTACACACATAGATCCCGGTTTTCACCCTATCACGAGCAATCGCGGGTGCCCGGCAGTCATCGATCCCGTTGGGCACTCGCATTGGCTCCAGGCACATGCTGCAGGCATGTGGCGCGCACCTCCGATGGCGCGCGCTCGCCCCTAGTGGCCAAAAGGCGAAGCAACGTAAGGTAGCGTCTTTTCGCCCAGCTGTGCCATTCTCCCGCAGCAAAATTGCGGCGGCTGGTCAGCAAGCAGTTAAGCAGAAAAGAGGCGCCTAATTGTTTGATGTATTATAAGCATAGTGGATACAATTGGGCCTTTATGTGTGATGTTTTAAAATATATTTTATCAATAGAAAATATTTTGAGGTTTTATATTTTGTGATGTTCTTTTGTGTTCCCCATAATGAGGTCCTGCTTTTTGGTTTTGTCATGTTAGAATTTGGATATGGACCTTTGAAATGGAATTTTGCCCAGTGACAAACACAAGTATCTACTCTTTTTTCTTTTTATATACCCTTTTCCCTTGCCATTTGTTTTCTACCATTCATTTTACCCTACAACAAATCAAGTAAATTACTTGCTAGGGATGAGGTTAGCCACTACTGTGGGTCTGAGATTTGTAGTCCTTGCAAATTTTTGTGCAGATTCCCTTTAGAGAATTTGCCTGTAATGGTTTAAGCCAGCCCCTCACTATACAAGGGAGAGCACAGAGCAGTCATCATGTCAGTGAATTGGAAGCTGTTGTAGGGAATGAATAGGGAGAGCTGACAATCTGTAGACCGAGAGATTATGGTCATTTTTTTTATATTGTGGATGGTTTGAGGTCAGAGTTTATTTTTAGCTGTTGTCTTGTGCAAACTTAAAAAAACAGACTATTGTTTCACGGGGTGGGATTTTAGGGATGTTTATTTTAGTTTTTTTCCTGCAAGGCTTCCCTTTTAAAAAGAGTGTTATATTTTTGTTCAGAGGTGGTATTTAAGGGTTTTCGTTTCTGTTGTTTTTATTTTATTTTTTTTTATGTTGAATATCATCAAAATGTTCATTTATTTCAGTAATTCAAATCAAAAAGTGAAACTCATATATTTTATATAGATGCGTTACACACAGAGTGATATATTTCAACCATTTCTTTCTTTTAATTTTGGTGATTATGGCTTACAGCTAGTGAAAACCCAAACTTTAGTATCTCAGAAAATTAGAATATTACATAAGACCAATAAAAAAAAAGAATTTTTAATACAGAAATGTTGACTTATGCCGCATACACACGATCGGAATTTCCGTCAGAAAAAACTTGGATGGTTTTTCAGACGGAATTCCGCTCAAGCTTGCCTGCATACACATGGTCACACAAAAGTTCTCTGAACTTTTGACCGTCAAGAACGCGGTGACGTACAACACTACGACGAGCCGAGAAAATGAAGTTCAATGCTTCCGAGCATGCGTCGAATTGTTTCCGAGCATGCGTGATTTTTTGGGTGTCCGAATTGCATACAGACGAACGCATTTTGGGATAGGAACTTTTCCCGACTGAAAAATAGAGAACATGCTCTCAATTTTTTGCTGGCTGGAATTCCGCCAGCAAAAGACCAATGGAGCATATACACGGTCACATTTTCCGAAAAAAAAAGCTCTCATCGGAGTTTTGATGGCGGCATTTCCGATCGTGTGTACGCGGCATTACTGAAAAGTATGTCCTTGTACAGTATAATATGCACTCAATACTTGGTTGGGACTCCTTTTGCAAGAATTACTGCATCAATGCGGCGTGGCATGGAGGCGATCAGCCTGTGGCACGGCTGAGATGTTATGGAAGCCCTGGTTGCTTTGATAGCGGCCATCAGCTCATCTGCCTTGTTGGGTCTGGTGTCTCTCATCTTCCTCTTGGCAATACCCCACAGATTCTCTATGGGGTTTAGGTCAGGTGAGTTTTTACATAGTTACATAGTTGGTAAGGATGAAAAAAGTCCATCAAGTCCAACCTGTGTGTGTGCTTTTATGTTAATATTATATTGTATATCCCTGTATGTTGTGGTCGTTCAGGTGCCTAATAGTTTTTTTAAATTATCTATGCTCCCTGCTGAAAGCACTGCTTGTGGAAGAGAATTCCACATCCTTACCGCTCTTACCATAAAGAACCCTCTACGCAGTTTAAGGTTAAACTGCTTTTCTTCTAATTTTAGTGAATGGCCGTGTGTCTTTTTATGTTCCCTTATTATAGGCTTACCTGTAGCACAAAGTGGTCTGTATGGGTTTACAACCACTTTAATATCTTCTAGCAAAGAGCGCAGTTTATGGAAGTTGGCTCTTTTGAAATTCAGTGTCTTTGTATTCCCCTTATGTATTCCCTTATGTGTAATTTATACTGAAACGAATTGACCTGTGATCGCTGTTTCCTAAATTGCCCCTTATTTCCACATCTGTGATCAAGTCTGTATTGTTAGTAATCAGTAGGTCTAGTAACGCTTTGTTTCTTGTTGGTGCATTTACCATCTGACTCACGAAATTGTCCTGCAAGACATTTAGGAAATGGCGTGCCTTAGACGGATGCGTTTTTCCTTCCGCCCAGTCTATGTCTGGTTAATTAAAATCCCCCATTATAATGACACTTGCCATCCTTGCCGCCATTCCAAACTGTGATAAGAGGTTCGCCTTCCCCTTCTCCCTCTGATTAGGGGGCCTATAGCATACTCCCGGTATTACTTTCCCCTTGGTTTCCTCCCTTTGTAACCCTACCCATAATGATTCCACCTCCTCCCATGCTCCATTAGTGATGTCGTCCCTCACAATCACTTTAACATAATTTTTGATATACAGGCATATCCCTCCCCCTTTTTTTACCCTCACTATCTCTGCGATATAGGGAATAAACTTGAATGGTTGCCAGCCAATCATGAGAGCTATTGAACCAAGTCTCTGAAATTCCCACAAAATCGAAATCCTCCTTGTACAATAGCAGCTCTAGTTCTCCCATCTTGTCTGCCAGACTCCTGGCATTAGTGAACAAGCCACGTAGTTTTGTCTGGATGCATACTATCTCCTTATTGGGTGTTCTGAGGTTGCAAATAGGACTTGTTACTATACTTACCTCGGGTTTAGGTGCTTTAGTCAACCTACCACTAATGCCCCCAATACTACCCTCTGAAATTTGTTCCACGCTGGCTATCTCTACATCTGGACCCTCCCCCCGTCGCCTAGTTTAAAAGCACCTCTAACTTGTGGGCCAGCTTCTCTCCCATCCAATCTGCACCTTCCCCAATTAGGTGCAGTCTGTCCCTGCTAAAGAGCTGGTAACCGACTGAGAAGTCGGCCCAGTTCTCCAGGAACCCTAACCCCTTCTTTCTACACCAGCTCCTCAGCCACTTGTTTACTTCCCTAATCTCCTGTTGCCTCTCTGGTGTGGCTCGAGGTACCGGTAGTATTTCAGAGAATACTACCTTGGAGGTCCTAATCCTCAATTTAGCTCCTAAGTCCCTAAAATCTTTTTTTAAGACACTCCATCTTCCTCTGACTTTATCATTGGTGCCAACATACACCATGACAGCCGGGTCTTCCCTAGGCCCTCCCAGTAATCTGTCCACCAGATCCGTGATGTGCCAAACCCAAGCGCCCGGGTAGTCAAAATACAGTTTGATGCTTCAGGTCTTTGTGACAGATTACCCTCTCTATGCTTCTGAGAATTGAGTTCCCTACCACCAAAATCTGTCCTTCCTTTCCTTTGGCTTTATCCCCATCCTCACTGGAGAATTTATTACCCTGGCAGCTAGTGGCGTCACTCTTCTCCAGCAATGCTGGTCCCTGAATGGTTTCCGCAATATCACTCAATGGGGCATACTTATTGCCGCTCTCAGTCACGGGGGTCCGGTCCGCTGTTCTCACACTCCCTCACTCCCTCTCACACCAAGCTGTCACAGCGTCTGACACTCCTGCACTTTCACGCCAAAAAAGCTCTGCAACAGCACCACCTAGCTGACGACCAATGGTGAGTTTGCACAGTTATACCATGAGCACAGTTATACCATGATCATTAAACCAGGTATTGGTGCTTTTGGCAGTGTAGGCAGGTGCCAAATCCTGCTGAAAAATGAAATCAGGATCTCCATATAAAGCTGGTCAGCAGAGGGAAGCATCAAGTGCTCTAAAACTACCTGGTAGAGGGCTGCCCTAACTTTGGACTTGATAAAACACAGTGGACCAACACCAGCAGATGACATGGCTCCCCAAATTATCACTGACTGTGGAAACTTCACACTGAACCTCATTGTCAGGTCACCTGAATCCAGGTGACAGATGCACACCGTTGGAGTCAGGAATACACCGCTAAGGTAGTGGACCCTACGGCTGACTGCTGCGGATGGAACTCTGGGTGGTTCAGGAAGGCAGGGCCACTGGAGCACCAACATGGATCCCACTGGGAGCTAGAGCATAAAATTCCCCAGGGCGTGGAGTCTAAGAGCCAGCAGGTGTTCACCAGAGCCTCTAGTGGTGAGGATGGACTACGCTGCAACTGACTCCAGGTCACGGCCCCCAGGGTCTCTCAGCTCACGCTCACGGTAGGCTACAGGAGGACAGAGAGGAAGCAGCAGCCCAGGACAACAAGGGATAGTAAAGAGATAAGCCAAAGGTCAAGGCGACTAGCAGACAAGGATAGACAGAACACGCCAAAAGGTCAGGGTCACAAGCAAGCAGGGATAGTCAAGAACAAGCCAAGATCAGTAAACAGGATCAGACATAGGACACAGAGCAATGAGCACATGGAAGCTAAATCACAATATTGATCAGCAGAGCTGGCTTGCAGTGGACAGATTAATATAGAGTTCCCTTATAGGGTCTGGGGTGGAACCATGCTTTGAGATTAGATTACTTAAGCAGCCAGGTGAGAGTGGCTGGTCTCTTATTCTGAACACATGGAGGGGTAAGCTGACAGACAAACATTACTGCATAACCATGACACTCATGCAACTTGGATTCTGTTCTCTCCACTCTTCTTCCAGACTCTGGGACCTTGATTTCCAAATAAAATGCAACATTTTCCACAGTCCGTGATGCATTGGAGATAAGATGACAGATGCCTCTTACCAGATAGGTTGGACCAAAGATTATAATGGTCAAACTCGCATGTGTCACAGTATAAAAGGACCGGCATTCAGTAGAAATAATAGTCGCTTACCAGCAGATTCTAATGTAAAACCGAGGGATAAAGAGACAAACTGCCATAGTGAAGCCCGTTTAAATTCTCACAATTTATTTGCAAAGTCTATAAACAATATCTCAGAGTATATATGGCTGATGGTCAGCAAGTCTCGTACGCCCACACTTGAAGTACCACCACTGCCCTGCTGCCACTTTAATGATGTAAAATGTGAACCGTATTTTTAACCCCTAGACTTGATAGTGAAAAATAAGTGGCACTAGATTACACACATGTGTATTAAACTACAATAGTGTAAAAATCGTGAACCTAAAAATAGATGAAAATAACTTAACCTAAACAATACAAACAATACAGTATCGCTGTAAAGAAAATAAAAATAATCAGTGCAACAATGTAATGATTATAATTATCAGTGTAACAATATCACCCTGTGACAAGTGAAAATAAACTAAATTCAACTTAAAAGTCCATAAGCATAATAAGGTTCATCCGGAAAAGAACTGATTCAGTGTAAACTTTTCTGATCTTCCACCACACCAATAAGTGTCAGTGATTCCGCTCCCTTTGGATGACACACTCACCAGATATTTATGCCTTACACTCTTGTGCTTGGCATATACGCTTTGAACGACACAAACAGGGTCATCTGATCTCCGTCATCCGGCCACAAGCATGTGTGCAGGATAAAATAAATAATAAAAGGTGCTCCAAATAGTGTAATATTGTAAAACCAGTTTAATAAAACACTAAGTGAAAAACTTCAACCATTACACTTACATCACATCACTTCAAAGCCAGCAGGTAAAATCACAGCAAAAAGCTCTTGGTTAAAACGTCTGTAGTGGTATATAGTAGGGTCACGGCGGCCCTGAGGTGTATGGCTTAGAAATCACTCTTACCCGCTCCTCTTAGCTCGAACCATCACTCCCTGATCTGGTGTGCAGCGTGAAGTGCTTACAGATGATTGCCGTTTAGCCACGCCCCCGACATGTTTCATCATGCAGACTTATTCATGGGATTGGCTAAACAGCACGGCAACCCTTCCTCTTATACCCCTCATGTGAAGCTCTGGCGGAGACAATTCAACAGCACATACGCTCACCTCATGTCCCCGTATACACCATACACCAACTACTATATCAGTACAAAGTGGATCACAGGTCCTCTCACAAGGAACTACCATATTCACATGATCAGTACTCAAATTACATCCACGCTAGATATAATTTAGTATGTGAACGTGCACATAGGCGCCACATTGTACTATAGTGCAACTAGCTGCATGATCATTACTGTCTATTAACAGCATATTGCTACAATAGTTCTAATCAAACATTACATAGTTTTACATAGTTTTATTAAACTGGTTTTACAATATTACACTATTTGGAGCACCTTTTATTTTCATGTGGAGAGATCCTGCACTCATGCTTGCAGCCGGATAACGGAGATCAGTTGTGTGGTTCAAAGCGTATATGCCAAGCACGAGAGTGTAAGGCATAAATATCTGGTGAGTGTATCATCCAAAGGGAGCAGAATCACTGACACTTATTTGTGTGGTGGAAGATCAGAAAAGTTTACACTGAATCAGTTCTTTTCCGGATGAACCTTATTATGTTTATGGACTTTTAAGTTGAATTTAGTTTATTTTCACTTGTCACAGGGTGATATTGTTACACTGATAATTATAATCATTACATTGTTGCACTGATTATTTTTATTTTCTTTACAGCAATACTTTAAACTGTATTGTTTATGAAGTTATTTTATCTATTTTTAGGTTCACAATTTTTACACTATTGTAGTTTAATACACATGTGTGTAATCTAGCGCCACTTATTTTTCACTATCAAGTTTAGATAGGGGTTAAAAATACGGTTCACAATATCTCAGAGTAGTCACAATTCAGTAAAATACAGATGCTCCAGCAGGCTGATGGCTTGCATGAATACAAAGACGGGGAGGACGGCGTGATGACGTCGTAGACAAGCCACTCCCTATGCGTTTAATCACCAATGACGTCTTCAGGGGGTGGGCTTGCACCTCTAATGTCTGACTTTCAACAGTTTACCTGAATTTTCTACAGAATGCTGTGATAGAAATCCTCCTAGGACTAATAAAACACTCTGTCAATACACTGAAACTACAGTTTGAAAACCAGGGTTCCCTATGATCTATGGTTTTAAGCACATACATTAACATGAAGCTGGGGGAGTACATGGATCTTGTCCTTGATGCTCTACTGGCTTCATCACTAGAACAATGGAGGTGCCCCAGGGATTTTATGGGCAAAAAAGTATTACAAAGTTTATTAGTTTATAATCATATACATTACATATAGTAAATAAAAATTAAAATCAAGAACTGACGGTCATATTAACAACAATTTACAGCTAAGTTCTGAATCATGAAGTTGGTCTCATAGTAGGAGGTCAGTTAGTTTACATGAATTCAGAGATCCCAACATGTTTCGGAATATGTTTGAATTAGTAAATACCTTCTTCAGGGCTGGTTTGCAGCGAGCTGTATTATCTAATAACACAACGGCACAGAAGAGTCATCAAATCTCTTTCAAAAAGAGAGTGAAAGAGGGGAGAATGCACATCTGCCAAAAGAAGAAAAAAAGGGGGGCGCAATCAGGCAACAGAGTCCACAAGGATCGATAGGAAGCCGAAAACACCCCCAAAACAAGAGAAAATGTGTTGTATAAATACTATATGGATGACATAACAAAGATAGTAATTAGTATTACAAGGGGGAGAGGAAGGTTGATCATGCAGGTATCAAATAGACGTATGCATGTAAATGGGTTAATTCATTGGTATAAAGTAAGCACAATTTGAGTATGGTGATCTAAAACAGGTAAGTAGCCTGTATACTATACAAACAGGTTTGGCTGGGGTATATAAGTAAACATTAGAGGTAGAGTCTGAACAAACAGAGGCCATGTAAAAATGGACATGATCAACTTACTTTCAACTGCAAGCAAACCAGCTATCCCTTGAGCAGTAGTGAAATCCTGGCTGTGTAGCGACTAACTAGTGATGTCCCTGGATATAAATTGACCGGTGGATCTAATAATGCACGCCTCATGAGGAGGAATTGCCCAATCCTGAGCAGAGTAGGCATCAGCTGACTAGGTGGCTTCATCACTACACCTATATGGATTTGCCTATTGACTTTATAGGATGTTTTCCTATAAAAGTGAAAAATCACTTTGAAAAAAGATACCCAATCACATACATAGAAAATAGAAAAAACAGCATTTTATTCTTATACATAATTGGATGATGGAAATCAGCAGTGCTTAACCTCATTCACTAAGCTAAGGGAAAATTTCCATGCAAAGTGAACAGCCTATTTGCCTTTGGTAAATCAACCCCACTGTGATAAGTCATTCACTTATGTGTGTCAATTTCAGCTGAGCTATCGAGCTGTATAAACAGCAGGCATTTTACATCAGAGAGGCTAGTGAAAGCATATTAAAAAGAAGACTAAAGCTCCACTTTCTGGTTCATAAGGAAAACCTAGACTTTATATGCAATAGTTCATATTTATTCTAATATGAAAGAAGCACGACTTATTCTGGCCTTTGTCTCTTCACTGCCACCTAATTTTCTTTAGCCCCAACACTTGGACTCCTCTAATTCTGTGAAAGATCCTATTTTGGGCCTTGGCCTTTGTGGTCTCTTCCTACGTAATAGCCTGTTCATCCATTAATCAATCAGTCTGACAAGTATTACATCAAGTGCATAATGATAATCTCCCACAACATTCGAGGGACGCCTTTCATCACCACTCTGTATTAATATAAACTGCAAAGATTGCCTGGCTTAAGCTTTCTTGGAAAAGGAAACCTATTTATTTGCAGTAATTATTGCTGACCTTTAGCATTGTTCTAGGTTAGATTGCTCCGCTAAACACAACAGCAGAATATAAAGGTACATAATAATAACTATGATTTGCTTGGATTTCTGGTCTACCACTGTGTGCTTCTACTTAAAGCGAAACTTCAGTCATTTTTCCATCTTCCTATCTATTAAATCTTCTGCCCTTGTTGTTTTAACTTTGGATAGTAAAACATTTTTTTTTCTGACAGTAAATACCTTATACAGCCCACTTCCTGTTTCTTGTCTGGTAAAAAACCTAGTGAGAGTTTGCCAGGAATGGAGGGGGGATGAGTCATAAGAGGGCCAATGAGAGTGCAGAGGTGGAGGTGTGTCTGTGTAAATCCAGGACGTGAACAGGCAGCAGCTTCAGCTGCCCACAGTTAAAATGATTGCAGCCAGATATACAGTATGTATATAAAAAACAACATGCAAAGTGGTTAGAAGGAAGCTTCAGAATGGCAAAGATGTTTTTATTACAAATTATGTGAGCAGACTGCAGTTCCTCTTAAGGATAACTTCATGCATATACAGTATTAAGTTATGATAATAAGAGACATGAGAAGTGATCACAAAAAATGTAGATAAATTGTTGAAAAGTGAATGTTTCATGTAGCAGCCAGCATTAGCAGTCATTGGCTTTTTTTTTTAACCACTTGCCCACTGGGCACCTATACCCCCTTCCTAACCAAGCAAATTTTTCTTTCAGTGCTCTCACATTTTGAATGACAATTGCTCAGTCATGCAACACCGTATCCATATGAAATTGTTGTCCTTTTTGCCACCTAAATAGAGCTTTCTTTTGATGGTATTAATCACCACTGGGTTTTCATTTTTTTGCGCTATAAGTGAAAAAATCCAGAACATTTTGTAAAAGAAAATCATTTTTCTTTGTGCCTGTTATAAAATTTAGCAAATTAGTATTTTTTCATACATTTTGGGCAAAAGTTATACTGCTACATATCTTTGGTAAAAATAACCCAAATAAGTGTATATTATTTGGTCTTTGTGAAGGT
This sequence comes from Aquarana catesbeiana, assembly GCF_042186555.1. NCBI lineage: Eukaryota > Metazoa > Chordata > Amphibia > Anura > Ranidae > Aquarana > Aquarana catesbeiana. The sequence goes on from NC_133328.1 coordinate 520,750,854, forward strand.
TATAGAGTCTACAAGCTATGGTGGCAATCATTGAAAATAGATCACACCTGATCACACCTGATGTACTGACAGCCTATCTCATTTCTTGAGAAACTAACAAGCCAGGAAAGTACAAATACCTGCCAAATGACCCCTTTTTGGAAAGTAGACATTCCAAGGTGTTTGGTAAGAGGCATTGTAAGTTTTTTGAAGTTGTCATTTTTTCCCACAATTCTTTTTAACATACTTGTAACTACACCCCAAAACACATTCTGCTACTCCTTCTGAGTATGGTGATACCACATGTGTGAGACCTTTACACAGCCTGGCCACATACAGAGGCCCAACATGCAAGTAGCACCTCCAGAAGTTCTAGGAGCATAAATTACACGTAATTTTCTGACAACCTATCACACTTTTAAAGGCCCTGGAGCACCAAAAAATGAAAACATTTTTTTTTTTTACTTGTCCATTTATAAAGATATTTCTAAGACACAGCACGTGCATACCACAAATTACACCCCAAAATACATTCTGCTACTCCTACCCTGAGTAAGGCGATACCACATGTGTGAGACCTTTACACAGCCTGAACACATACTGGGTCCCAACATGCAAGTAGCACCTCCAGGAGTTCTAGGAGCATAAATTACATGTATAATTTCCTCACAACCTATCAACTTTTGAAGGCCCTGGAGCACCAGGACAATGAAAACGCCACAAAGTGACCCCATTTAGGAAAGTAAGCACCCCAACGTAAAATCTATGAGGCATAATGAGTCTTTTCTACATGTCATTTTTTTCCACAAGTTTTTGGAAAATCTGGAAAGAAAATAAAAACGCATTTATTTTTACACAAAGTTGTCCATTTATAAGATATTTCTAAGACACAGCATGTGCATAGCACAAATTACACCCCAAAATACATTCTGCTACTCCTCCTGAATACAGCGATACCACATGTGTGAGACTTTTACATACAGAGGCCCAGCATGCAAGTAGCACCGTCAGGTGTTCTAGGGACATAAATTATAAATCTATTATCCTGACAACCTATCACATTTTTGAAGGCCCTTCATATTTGTAACACAGAGCATGCAGGTGAAGAAGGAGAATCTGGACAGCTGCACTCCGATACAAATGCCTTTATTGTATAAAATAACAAAAATTCATACAGCAGCAGGGTACAGGATGAAATGCGTTGTGTTTCACACTCTCAACAGTGCTTAATCATAGCTACACAACCACAAAGGTTTGCCACAAATATATACTAGTGTGACATGGATCATGTGATCAATTTTAATAAATTAAATAGCAAACAGGTGTGGTTAGAAAAAAGAGCACACATAGCCAGGAAAAAAACATGGAGATTAACCATGTGCATATAGTAACAGAAGTATAATACTAAATTAAACAAATCAAAAAAAAAAATTATATAAGGACTCCTGGACTAATGAGCATATATTTTACATTGAAAAGTGCTTATACATAGACAATTTAAAACATATTTTCAGAATTATCAATAATATAGAGTGCATTTATGTGTGGACGAAAGATGTACATGTGTAGTAGTAAACACCGAAATGCAAAAAAAAAAACAAAAAAACATTAGAATAAATATAAACATGAAAAAATAAGTATGTAGAAAAGCATACATTTCAAAACTGAAACATGCACAAAAGCTGTGTGCACCGATACCCATTCATTGATCGTCAAAAAGTTTTGTAAGGTCTAATGTAAAATAACCTAGTATACCTGGTAGTTAGAAGATATATATATTATTAATTGAGACTAGGTGACCTGGATGGGCAAAGGAAAAACCTAGAAACTTCACTTAGAAAGATACCACAAAACAAGAAAGAGCCCTATAAAATATGTATATATAAAAAAACTGATGAAATGATGATATATACATATAAATGTATTGATAAGTAAAATACGTAAAACATAAAATAGATGGGATTGTCAATGGGAGAAAGCAAAAAGAAAAGAGAATAACCATCAAAATATCATAAAAAGTTTCATAAATTCCATAACCACAAGAAATTCATAATGACTGTCACAATGGCCCCAATACTAATCAAGAGAAGAAGGAAATCGGTAAGAAAAAAGAGGAAGAAGATGACTAAAGAAAGATGGATGAAAGAATATCAGATAAAGGAAGATAGGTAAAAGAAAATTGCATAGTGTGGGACGGATACAAACATAAGTGCTACTGAGTTCATGCCTGATCAATGTTATATACCAAATTCGATTGACTGTGTTAGCCGATTGATTAATAAATGTATATAGGTGCACTCATCTATAGATCAGTCATTCACAAGCTACCCACATCGACAACAACTTAGAGGTCAAAAGCAAAAGGTGCATATGCATACGAAGACTATAGAATCGACAAACCATGGATAAATGAATGAATGATGAGTAAAACCTCTGCTCAACAATAAATTCATAAAATATATACCATCCATTAGAATAGATATCTCAAATCGGTAGCGGCTTCTATAGTCATCATTTCATAAAGATATTATCCACTGTATTGTTTATATCAAAAGTTAGTGATTACTATAATGATCACATCATGCAAATGCACTATGCGGTAGGTATTGTCGTTCCTTAACCACTTCAGCCCCGGAAGGATTTACCCCCTTAATGACCAGAGCACTTTTTACAATTTGGCACTGCATCGTTTTAACTGCTAATTGCGCGGTCATGCAATGCTGTACCCAAACGAAATTTGCGTCCTTTTCTTCCCACAAATAGAGCTTTCTTTTGATGGTATTTGATCACCTCTGCCGTTTTTATTTTTTGCGCTATAAACGGAAAAAGACCAAAAATCTTGAAAAAAAATGATATTTTCTAATTTTTGTTATAAAAAAATCCAATAAACTCAATTTTAGTCATACATTTAGGCCAAAATGTATTCGGCCACATGTCTTTGGTAAAAAAAATGTCAATAAGTGTATATTTATTGGTTTGCGCAAAAGTTATAGCACCTACAAACTAGGGTACATTTTCTGGAATTTACACAGCCTTTAATTTATTACTGCCTATGTCATTTCTTGAGGTGCTAAAATGACAGGGCAGTACAAAACTCCCACAAATGACCCCATTTTGGAAAGTAGACACCCCAAGGAAATTGCTGAGAGGCATGTTGAGCCCATTGAATATTATTTTTTTTTGTCCCAAGTGATTGAATAATGACAAAAAGAAAAAAAAAATTACAAAAAGTTGTCACTAAATGATATATTGCTCACACAGGCCATGGGCATATGTGGAATTGCACCCCAAAATATATTCAGCTGCTTCTCCTGAGTACGGGGATACCACATGTGTGGGACTTTTTGGGAGCCTAGCCGTGTACGGGGCCCCGAAAACCAATCACTGCCTTCAGGATTTCTAAGGGCGTAAATTTTTGATTTTACTCCTCACTACCTATCACAGTTTTAAATGCCATAAAATGCCCAGATGGCATAAACCCCCCCAAATGACCCCATTTTGGAAAGTAGACACCCCAAGCTATTTGCTTTGAGGCATGTTGAGTCCATGGAATATTTTATATTTTGACACAAAATGCGGGAATGTGACACATTTTTTTTTTGCACAAAGTTGTTATTAAATGATATATTGCTCACACAGGCCATGGGCATATGTGGAATTGCACCCCAAAATACATTTAGCTGCTTCTCCTGAGTATGGGGATACCACATATGTGGGACTTTTTAAGAGCCTAGTCGCGTACGGGGCCCCGAAAACCAATCACCGCCTTCAGGATTTCTAAGGGTGTAAATTTTTGATTTCACTCTTCACTGCCTATCACAGTTTCGGAGGCCATGGAATGCCCAGGTGGCACAAACCCCCCCCAAATGACCCCATTTTGGAAAGTAGACACCCCAAGCTATTTGCTGAGAGGCATGGTGAGTATTTTGCAGCTCTCATTTGTTTTTGAAAATGAAGAAGGGCAAGAAAAAAATGTTTTTTTTTTCTTTTTTCAATTTTCAAAACTTTGTGACAAAAAGTGAGGTCTGCAAAATACTCACTATACCTCTCAGCAAATAGCTTGGAGTGTCTACTTTCCAAAATGGGGTCATTTGGGGGGGTTTTGTGTCACCTGGGCATTCCGTGGCCTCCGAAACTGTGATAGGCAGTGAAGAGTGAAATCAAAAATTTACACCCTTAGAAAGCCTGAAGGCGGTGCTTGGTTTTCGGGGTCCCGTACGCGGCTAGGCTCCCAAAAAGTCTCACACATGTGGTATTCCCGTACTCAGGAGAAGCAACAGAATGTATTTTGGGGTGTAATTTCACATATTCCAATGGCATGTTTGAGCAATATATCATTTAGCGACAACTTTGTGCAAAAAAAAAAAAAATTGTCTCTTTCCCGCAACTTGTGTCACAATATAAAATATTCCATGGACTCGACATGCCTCTCAGCAAATAGCTTGGGGTGTCTACTTTCCAAAATGGGGTAATTTGGGGGGTTTTGAACTGTCCTGGCATTTTATGCACAACATTTAGAAGCTTATGTCACACATCACCCACTCTTCTAACCACTTGAAGACAAAGCCCTTTCTGACACTTTTTGTTTACATGAAAAAATTATTTTTTTTTGCAAGAAAATTACTTTGAACCCCCAAACATTATATATTTTTTTTAAAGCAAATGCCCTACAGATTAAAATGGTGGGTGTTTCATTTTTTTTTCACACAGTATTTGCGCAGCAATTTTTCAAACGCATTTTTTGGGGAAAAAACACACTTTTTTAAATTTTAATGCACTAAAACACACTATATTGCCCAAATGTTTGATGAAATAAAAAAGATGATCTTAGGCCGAGTACATGGATACCAAACATGACATGCTTTAAAATTGCGCACAAACGTGCAGTGGCAACAAAATAAATACATTTTTAAAAGCCTTTAAAAGCCTTTACAGGTTATCACTTTAGATTTACAGAGGAGGTCTACTTCGAAAATTACTGCCCTCGATCTGACCTTCACGGTGATACCTCACATGCATGGTGCAATTGCTGTTTACATTTGACGCCAGACCAACGCTTGCGTTCGCCTTAGCGCGAGAGCAGGGGGGGACAGGGGTGCTTTTTTTTTTTCTTTATTATTTTTTTGCTTTTTTATCTTATTTTTAAACTGTTCCTTTCATTTTTTTAAAATCATTTTTATTGTTATCTCAGGGAATGTAAATATCCCCTATGATAGCAATAGGTAGTGACAGGTACTATTTTTTGAAAAAATTGGGGTCTATTAGACCTTAGATTTCTCCTCTGCCCTCAAAGCATCTGACCACACCAAGATCGGTGTGATAAAATGCTTCCCCAATTTCCCAATAGCGCTGTTTACATCCAGCGAAATCTAGGTCATAAAATGCTCGTAGCTTCCGGTTTCTTAGGCCATAGAGATGTTTGGAGCCACTCTGGTCTCTGATCAGCTCTATGGTCAGCTGGCTGAATCACCGGCTGCATTCTCAGGTTCCCTGTTGAGACAGGAGACCCAGAGAAAAACACGGAAGACGGTGGGGGAGGGGGGGGGGGCATTCCCTCCCACTGCTTTTAAAAGCAGTCTAGAGGCTAATTAGCCACTAGGATTGCTTTTACATGAAAGCCGACCGCTGGCTGAAAAGAATGATACCAAGATGATACCTAAACCTGCAGGCATCATTCTGGTATAACCACTCAAAGTCGTGAATGGCGTACCTGAAGACAAAAAGTGGTTAACAATAAAGCACAGTAAACGGTAAAGTATAAAAAATTGCATACCTGAAAAGCAAACATGGGACACTACTTGTGCTAGCCACCTCACCAGCTTGAACTGCACTTATGGGATTTGCCACGTCACCAAGTGTTACTGCAGTGCTGGTTTGACTACGACCGGGGTGTACTAGGCCGCTGGCGCTTGCCAGTTCACCAAAACGCTACCAAAAAAACTCTTAGTGATCGCAGGGATCAGGCCTGACTCTGCGAACGCTGCAGTTATGTGTTTAGTGTTTTGTAAGTGACAGTGATCGATCGATACTGCACTTGGGTGGGCTGGGCCGGGCCAGGCGAAGGGGCAAAACGCAGGTGCTAGCAGGTATCTGGGCTGATCCCGCTAACGCTGCGTTTTTGGGAACCCTAAACTGCTGGGGATGCTATTATAGATCTGATCGGATCAGATATTGATCCGTTCAGATACTATACCACTAAAGGAGGTGTCCGGTGTGTGCGTGGGTGTTAGCGGTACTGGCGCTAACCTGACGCTGCTTGGGGCTAGTGTTTGCCAGTTCACCAAAACGCTACCAAAAAAACTGTTAGCGATCGCAGGGATCAGGCCTGACTCTGCGAACGCTGCAGTTATGCATTTAGTGTTTTGTAAGTGACAGTGATCGATCGATACTGCACTTGGGTGGGCTGGGCTGGGCCGGGCGGAGGGGCAAAACGCAGGTGCTAGCAGGTATCTGGGCTGATCCTGCTAACACTGCGTTTTTGGGAACCCTAAACTGCTGGGGACGCTAGTATAGATCTGGTCAGATCAGATATTGATCCGATCAGATACTATACCACTAAGGGAGGTGTACGATGCGTGCGTGGGTGTTAGCGGTACTATCGCTAACCTGACGCTGCCTGGGGCTGGTGCTTGCCAGTTCACCAAAATGTACTAAAAAAACTGTTAGCGATCGCAGGGATCAGGCCTGACTCTGCGAACGATGCAGTTATGCGTTTAGTGTTTTGTAAGTGACAGTGATCGATCGATACTGCACTTGGGTGGGCTGGGCTGGGCCGGGCGGAGGGGCAAAACGCAGGTGCTAGCAGGTATCTGGGCTGATCCCGCTAACACTGCGTTTTTTGGAACCCTAAACTGCTGGGGACACTAGTATAGATCTGATCGGATCAGATATTGATCCGATCAGATACTATACCACTAAGGGAGGCGTATGCTGCAAGCGTGGGTGTTAGCGGTACTGGCGCTAATCTGACGCTGCCTGGGGCGACGCATATCACCGCCGGGCGATCAGGGGGCTAAACCTTTATTAGGTAATAAACGGCGGGTGCCCTGATACTATAAAAAATAAACGAACTAACCAGCGTCACCCATAACAGTTATACGGTGATCAGTGGTGAAAGGGTTAACTAGGGGGCAATCAAGGGGTTAAAACATTTATTAGATAGTATATGGGGGTCCCTGACGCTATAAAACGCTGACGGCGAACCTAAATATTTACCTCACTAACTAGCGTCACCAGCGACACTAATACAGCGATCAGAAAAATGATCGCTTAGTGACACTGGCGACAGGGGGTGATCAAGGGGTTAAAACTTTATTAGGGGGGGGTTAGGGGTGTACCCTAGACCTAAAGGGGGCTAACCCTAACTGCCCTACCACAGTAACTGTCACAAACTGACACCATGCAGTAATAAAAAAAACAAAAAAAAAACAAAAAACTGCTTGGTGTCAGTGTGACAGGGAGGGGGAGGGGTGATTGGGGGGTGACCGGGGCGCGATCGGGGGGGGGGATCGGGGGTGTAAAGTGTGCCTGGCATGTTCTACTGAGTGTGTGTGTGTTTTACACTCACAGTGATGTCTTCTCTCCTCGGTGCCGGAACGGAAAATACCGAGCCGAGGAGAGATGACATAATTTCCTTTGCTGCTGTTTAGCATACAGCAGCAAAGGAAGATTCTCATTGGCTGGGAGCGATCGCGAGGGGGGGCCACGAACGGATGGTCTCACCTCTCATCGCTCCCAGTCACAAGCCGACTGCCTCGGGCACCGGGGGGGGGGTCCGATAGGACCCCCCGCCAGCGGGAGGAAGATCGTGTATATATATACGTGATTCTGCCTGCCCGTGCCATTCTGCCGACGTATATCGTCGTTAGGCGGTCGGTAAGTGGTTAAGACTGTATTCTGGAGGTCATCAGAACATCAATATATAAACAACTGAATCAAAATAGATCAAATAAAAAAATGATGAAATTTGTACCAATGAAATAGGATCAAAAATGAATAGACTAAAATGATGTAAGCATATAGACTGGTCACAGCATCTAGGTCGCAGCCCTAGGAGTACTAATAACAGGCATACCTAATTATAATAATAGGAGACATCCCACTTAAAATTTAACCCAGCCAGGATTCTGGTATTCAGGGTGAAGATCCAGAACACTTCACGTTTACAGAGTACCCTGAATCTATCACCCCCTCTCATTGGTGTCACTATCCTCTCAATACCCTGTATATACAAGCTCGAAATGCCCTTATTGTGAACTGAATTCCAGTGTTTAGCCACATTGGTGGACTTGTATTTCTCCATAAAGCGCAGGTAATCATAAAGACAATCTTTTAGCCTGCGTGTTGTCCAATCTACATATTGGATGTGGCATAGCTCGCATGTAATGACATAAATCAAAAACTTAGTGTTACAATTGATGAATGATGAGATCTCAAAGCCTCTACCAGTGACACTTGAACAAACGGAATGACCTATTTTGATATGGCGACAATAGTCGTATCCCCTCATACCACATTTAAAGTTACCCTTAAAATGTAGCCAATTGGAGGAATTTCTCACTGTTGAATAAACTAGGCGATAAAGATCCACCTAGAGTTGGGGCCCTACAAGATACTGTCTTAATACCCTTAAACAAGATCTTGCTGTATATGGGATCAATAAAGAGAATAGGTAAGTACTTAGTGACTTTTAATCTTATTGAATTCAGTGCTGTATGGTGTGGAGAACACAGGACTGTCTGCCACAGAGGGAGAATATCTCCTATCAACACAATACCTTGGGCTCTTATCTAATATCAATTCATTCCTAGGGACTCAACTAGCAACACAGACGGCTATATTGAGAACTGTTTCCGGATAGCCTCTGTCTCTAAATCTGTGGGACATGTCCTCTGCTTCCTTAATAAAGTCCACATCATCACTACACAGATGTTTAAGCCTCAAAAACTGGCCAACCGGGACACTTCTGATAGTGTGTCCTGGATGGCTAGAGTCAGCTCTTAGTAATGCATTACCGGCTGTGGGTTTCCTGTATAATCCAGTGACTATGGCACCATTCCTACCTGACAGCTGTACATCAAGAAACTCATCAGAGACATCATACAGATGTCCCATGAAATTCAAATTGAGATTATTATCGTTTAGATAGTGGAGCCATACATTGAGATCGACCTGATCTTCCGATACATTGAACAGCAGGTCATCAATGTAGCGACCGAAGAAAACTGTGTCCACACGACAGGGGCTATCATGTCCAAAGATGTGGGTCCTCTCCCACCACCCCATGTAGAGGTTGGCCACGGAGAGCGAAAACTTCGCCCCCATAGAGGCATCGCATATTTGGAGGTAATAGCACCCATTGAACATAAAAAAGTTATGTGTGAGTAAAAAATCTAAACACAGCAGAATTAATTCTTGAAGGGCTAATGAGTAGTTGCCAGACCCTTTAAGGAAAAAAGTGACGGCTTGTATACCTAAAGGGTGGGGAATACTGGAGTACAAACTTGTGAAATCACAAGCAATGCATCTGTAATTGGCTTTCCACTCAAAATCTTTCAGTTTAATAAGGAGCTGTTTAGTGTCCCTAATGCCGCGTACACACACGAGCGGACTTTACGGCAGACTTGGTCCGGCGTACTGGATTTCGTCGGACAATTCGATTGTGTGTGGGCTCCAGCGGACTTTGTTTGCTCAAAAGTTGGACGGACTTAGATTTGAAACATGTTTTAAATCTATCTGACTGACTCTTCTTTCTAGCGGACAAACCGGTCGTCTGTGTGCTAGTACGACGAACTCAAACTGACGCATGCTCTGAAGCAATTCCAAGACGGAAGCGCTCGGTCTGGTAAAACTAGTCTTCGTATTGAAGCTAGCACATTCCTCTTCTGTAATCTTTTAACCTCCCTGGCGGTATGATTATTTCGGATTTTAGGTGCTGAAAGCGGTACAATTATTTTGCATGGAAATTTGGCGTTTTATATTGTAGGTCTGTAATTCTTAACAATAACACACTTAAATCTGTCCAAACAAGAGTCTAGTAGATATCCCGGGTATGATAAAGTTTGAAACACAAAAACATAAATTATAATATAATAGATAAAAATAAATAATTAAAAAAAAAATTAATAATAAAATAAATTTCCCCACGATTCACTATCGCTCAATTCTGCAAGTGTTCTAATTTATTATCGCTGTTTTCTAGCTGGTCTAAAGCCACTTTTGATGTAAAGGGACACTTTTTGGTTGCTATGGACAATCTCCAGTTTCCAGGCAGAAAGAACAGTATGTATCATATAAAACTGCATGCAGGGCATAGGACAAAGCACTGGGGACAAAAGGGATGTGAAATAATTTCATACAGTACTGTAATCTGTAAGATTACAGTACTGTATGTGTTATGGTTTTTACACTTTTTTGAATTTGCCGCCAGGCTCCGCCCCCGTGCGTCCCGCCGCTCGCAGGGAACGGAGCCTGGCACGGAGAGGCTTCAGGGGAGGACGGAGCCCGCAGACAGCGTGGGAGACATCGCAGGATCCCGGGGACAAGGTAAGTAAAGCCTCACCAGGATCCTGCGATGTAATCCCGAGTGTGGCTCGGGGTTACCGCTAATGGTCCTGAATTTTAACCCCGAGCCACACTCGGGAAAACTGCCAGGGAGGCTACTACAGCGCTTTTTCTTAATTTATAATGCGAGAGGAATGAAGTTGTTTTGGTGCTTTATATTCACACAGAGTTCTCACAAACTACTTTCTTCATGATTTATCCTCATGCCATGACTAATATGATATATTTAAAAATCCAGATCTCCATAAATAAAGTATAAAATTAGATTTTGGACTCATATTTTTTTTTTTTGGATTGATTTCCATACTATCTATTTTACAATGTGTGCTAAATTATACAACATTTTTTTTTAAATGTTATTTTTGTAGTTTCACGTTACCACAATAACCTTAATATTTTGTGTTGTTTTAATGAACCTTAATGAGGTTGGTGTCCCTTGTTAATTAGACATAGGGGGGTTTATTTTCCCAAGGCAAATTCATTTTTCACTACAAGTGCAAATTGTACTTGGAATTACACAGAAGGAGCATTTTGAAGTGCCTTCGCTGTGGATCCAAGGGGCACATGCAAGGAACCACAAAAAAAAACAAAAAACTTTTTCTTGCACATGATTGTATGATCAAATCAGCAGAGCTTCCCCTCATTTCAGCTCCAACTTCCAACAAGTGCACTTGCTGTGCAATTTCTTAAGTGCACTTTTCACTAGTATTTAGCACTACACACATAGGGGTTGATTTTCTAAAGGTAAAAAGACTGTGCACTTTGCAAAGTGCAGTTGCCCTCTGCAAGAGCAGTTGCTCCAGAGCTTAGTAAATGAGCAGAAGCTCTGCTGACTTCCATCATCCAATCATGTGCAAGCAAAAATGCTGTTTTTTAATTTTCCTTGCACAGGATTGGGTACTCTTTGCAAAGTCAAGCCTTACCTCATTTCCTAAGCTCTGGAGCAATTGCACTTGCAGAGGGCAACTGCCCTCTGCAAAGTGCACAGTCTATTTGCTTTTATTAAATCAACCCCATAGTCTTTTTGACCTGTACCTGCCTACTCCCAAACAAAAAGTTGTTTTGGAATCCAAACACATATAGTCAATAATGTAAGGTAACAAAAAAATCCATTTATTTTGGTTAACCAAAAATTAGGAAGGCAACACTGGAGACACTTTTGGAATCTGTGAAGCCTTTCGTCCCCCAGGACACACATCAAGTTTTAGGACAAGAAAATTGATATCTTGCGACTAGGAAGCACAGGGAGCACAGTCAGACCAGACAGAAACCAGGCAATCACTTTCGAGTCTTCCGTGGGGCCTTCCCTGCACACTTCTCTGCAGCCTTCCCTCCACGCTTCTCTGCAGCCTTCCTCGGAGGCTGCGCCTCTGGTGGTGTACTTGGGGCAGGAGGAGGAGGAGGAGTGGCTTCATCTGCCAGATACGTTGTAGCAGTAAGCTCCCCTCTCAAGCCCTTCCGATAGGCCTGAAAAATCAAACCCTCCCAGAGCAAGCGTTGCCCCTTTTCCAATTCCAGCAATCTGGTGGCTATATAGGTCCCATACTCCTCCTCTGCATTGGGTGGTGTACTCAGGATTTGGCTTGCTTCACGTATGAGGGCTAGGGATTCCTCCTCAGTTTGGGTCATTCTCCTGGGCCTTTTGGTGAAAATGCGGAGGGGAGGCACCTGACACTCCGTGCGGCTTCTACTCAGCCCAGCCATAGCCTCCTCCTCTCTCCCATTGGGCAAGGCCTCCTCCTCTCTCCCACTGGTCAAGGCCTCCTCCTGGCTGAGGTCATCCTGTGTCAAAAAAAGGGACATAGTTGTAATTTTGTGTTACGCAATCACACACAATTTTCAGCTCATGACTTGCAAATATAATTCTCACCAAATAATAAAGGCTATCTATTTGACACCACCATTATTACAGCTGATCAACAATATCTGAAGTACATAGGCGTGCACACAGGGTGTGCCAGGTGTGCCTGGGCACACCCTAATCGCCTTATGTGGTGCATATTCCCCCCTGTTTAGACCACTGATATTTCATCCCCCAAAAAACTGTTATAAAAGAAAATTATTTTTTTTAAAATAAAATAAAAAAAATTACACTGTCCACTGCCCTACTGACACAATCAGTACATATACACATGCATATGTATTTGAGCTTTGGGGTGCACACCCTAATGCAAGAGGCTGCGCACACCTATGCAGAAGTATATTTTTGGCCACTACTGTCTAGTGATATGTCTACATATTAATATTTGTGATGAAGTCATTTTTTATGAAGCACTTAAAAATTTGACACGTTAACATCATTAATAACATTTACACAATCACAAATTTCACAAAAAAGGATACCTGGCTGAAGCTGGGCGCATCCACTTCATCAGGGATGAAAAGGCCCAGTTCTTCCTGGGACTCCTTAGCTGGGGTGGAGGTGGATGGAAGGCTGGAGGGAAGAGTGGGGGGAAGGGTCGAAAGTGATTGCCTGGCTTCTGTCTGGTCATCCAGGAATCGCATTTTGTGGTAGTACCACGACTTGGGTACATAAACTTGGTCGGCTGCTGCTCCGGATCTGAGCGACTCCTGGATTTTATTGTGTTCCCGCTTATACATGTTTCGCAAGATACCAATTTTCTTGTCCACAAACTTGAGGTCTGCCTGGGGGACTCGAGTCTTCAAAAATTCTAAAAGTGTGCCCAGTGTTGCCTTCCTTACATCTCTATTGAAATATAGTGGGTGTTTGACCTCCCACAGGTTTTTCTTTTCCTGATATAAGTCGATAAATCTCGACAAAAAATCTGCCTCTTTAAAGGGATTCATTGTTGCTGAAAGACAAGACACAAGATCAAAACTGTAATGTCAGTCAGAACTCCCAGGATTATTTTGTGAAGAATCTAGGGGACACATATACACACACACACCCACATTTAATCTTACCTTCGTTTCTGACGCTCGCTACTTCCGCACGGACATACGTAGGCCATCGTAATAGCTTTATATACACTGCGCATGTGTCATGCTCCGCCTGCGTCGCCCGCCCCTGATGTTCTTTGGTACGATTTGTCCCCGCCCCTTCACTCTTCGTTGCGCAGTGGGAGTAGATAAAGAAAGATGGGGGAGAGAATCAATGGAAGTAGCGCGGAGGAAAGCCCGGAGCCACAACCATCCACATCCCGGAGGAGGTATAAGGCCACCAACATGGCTTTTGAAGAGATGGTGGAGATGGTGTCCATATTGAGAAGGGAGGACTACGATGGCAAAAAAGGACCGTACACACGATCGAATATGTGGAAAGACAAAATAATGTCCTCAGTTGTAACCGCTCTAGAAACGGTCTAAAGAACAATTGAGGAAGCGGTGGTCTGACATCAAAAGTCGGGAGCCAGGACAATATTGGCAAATAAAGAAGCTGCTTAAAAAAAGTAAGTACTTGTTGTGTTTTCCTATTGAGATACTTAACTTGCATGCTCATCCATATTTTTTTCGTTTATACAGCATCGTTCGTAAAGACCGTTCTTTGTAAAAGACATATGATACTAAAGAAAATGACGTGTTTTTTTTCGCAAAATATGATGGTACAGAGTTGGACATATACATTTATGTCTTGATAATTTTTCTTATTCCACTAATTTGTGTATGTGGTGTAGATGTGTTGGAAAATATAATGCTTCTTCAAAAATGATTCAGTGTAATGTAAGGACAGGACACAGCAGCTGCTTCCACATCTGGACTCACGAGCACTAGTGTACTATGTGACCATAAAGAAATTTTTGAGGGGTAATACACATAGGAGATCATTGAGGTGTCTGCATCTGTGAAACTTGCATGAAAATGTGTATTGTTTAGAATTGTTGTTCAGAGGGAATGTTCATCCTGTCTTCTAAATTTTTGAGGACAAAAAAAGGCAATTGTCCATAACTCCTAACCAATGTTTCAGACTATTTTTAAAAATATAAAATATCACTGTGTTTTAACTATACCTTTTGTTGACTTATCATAGGGGAGAAAAGACTCAGACAACAGTCCAAGGATCCCAGGACCCCCCCAAGTCACCAGCCTGAGGCTGAATATACCCCAAGCCCCAGCCCAAGACCACGCCCACCTGACGAGCTGGAGGAAGGAGAGGTGGAGGAAGGGTGCGAGCTTTCAACCATACCAAGTGAGTGACTGACACCCCAGCGTAAGGTAATGTATTTAGGCGTGCATATTTTAACCCTTGTTTTTTTCACACATTTTAGGTGAGCTTCTGGTTGTGGAAGGCCAAGCGGCAGAGCCATTCACCACAGACAGTGCCCAAAGACTGATTGGCCAGATAATGCTGTGGAATGGCCAAATTGATAAAATGCGTGACCAAATTCACAGCATGCAACTTTGCCTGGACTCAATGCAACAGGAAATGAAGAACATGATTGATGTTTTAGGCAGAATATAATAACGTTTTGCCTAAAAACATCAATCATGTTCTTCATTTCCTTGGGAAGTTTATTTGTTCTTGAAATTTTGGCTTCAAGTGTTTATGTTACCAAGAAATTTTTATGATGCACACGGTGTGTCATCATGTGCTATCTTCCATCATGGGATATCAATGTACTTGTTTTGTGTTTGCAACCCCTTCATCCTCCAAATTATTGAGTGGTGAGAGGAACAAAGGGATTGCACACACAAAACACATACATTCCTCCCCCATGATGGGAGATAGCACATGTTGACTTGACACTTTTGTAATGCTCTATTTTGAGCATCTTAAAAATTTTCGATTTACAAGGGTGACATCACCAGCACAGTTCTTAAAATGTTGAACTTTGTAAGTTCTTAGATTTTTTTGTATGTTTTTCAAAACACTGTTGTGAATTATTAGATTTTAAACAAGGTGTATTTTTGTTTAAATATGCCTTTAATAAAGTTTTCTAAAAAATAAATTTAAATAAATAAATAAAAACAAAAAAATGTTTCAAAAAATGCACCTTTCAATGTGCACACAGCAAAATGTTTTTACTACTACAATGTGTGTGGCTGATTATTTCTCAATAATATGTTTAGCAAATTTTTGTGTGCTTACAGTGACAAAGGTCCTTATTAACTAAAGGTAAATGCACTTGCCACTACTACAAGTGCACTAGGAGACAGACCAAACTAAATGCAAACAAGAAGAAAAACAAGATATTTTTTCAAAAATTTTTTTTTATTATTTTGTAAAATTAAAGCTCTTCTTGAATAGCAATGGCCCCCCGACCATTAAAATAATTCACATATTGCTCACGCACTTGACCTGCAGTTCGGGGGGCCAAGCCAATACGGCCAATTTCCAGGCCTGTCATTGTTGGATCTTATACAAGTCCGGCCTCAGGCCCAACAGAGGTTAGATATGTAGCAGAATGTCTACGTAAAAAGTTATGTAGTATGCAGCAAGCAAGTATGACGTGATTAATTTTATAGTCCGCCAGATCTATGGCTGAAAGGAACAAACGGAACCGGCTGGCCAGAATCCCAAAGGCATTCTCCACAACTCTTCTTGCTCTGGCCAGCCGGTAATTAAATACCCTCCTCTCAGGGGTGAGTGTTCTTTGGGGGAACGGCCTCATCAATTGCTCACCGAGAGCAAACACTTCATCAGCGATAAAAACTGAGGGGAGTCCATCCACATTCTGGTCATCAGGTGGCAATCCCAGGCCACCAGTCTGGAGACGCTGGCACAGCTCGGTCTGTGCAAACACTCCTCCATCAGACATCCGGCCGTTCTTCCCCACATCCACAAACAGAAAGTCCAAATGTGCCGAGACCACCACCATCAAAACTACACTATGGAACCCCTTGTAGTTATAGAAATAAAACCCCGAATGCGGTGGTGGCACAATGCGGACATACTTCCCATCAATCGCCCCGACACAGTTGGGAAAGTCCCGACGGTCAGCGAACTGGGAGGCCACAGTCTGCCATTCCTTCTGTACTGGAAGGAAACTGTGAAGTGAAAAAACAAAAAAAATTAATATAAGGAATTTAAAACATAACTTGGATATCAGATTACACAAAAACATTAGTGAACAACAGCAGTCAAACAATATTAATATGTGTGTTTGTTATTTAAATTAGAAAAAACATAAGGCCTACTTATAAGATTAATCACCCCCTCTGATGGCCCATTGATCAATTTTAATGTGGGGGGAGGGGTTCTAATTAGGTTAACGTCCCCATGCTTCTTAGCTCACGAACCAAATAGACAGAACCAGGGGTCTGTATTCTGGTATATACACACACTTGTAAAACCCCACCCCTCCTCACCCCCCTTCCATATGCTAAGGCATTGCCACATTCCTTCAAGGGTGGGGGGTTGAAGAGTCCTATTCCCTCACATAAGCCAGATGGAGGTGAGGGGCTCACTTAAGCTAGGACACCAGCTACTATTTTATGACCAGGTTTTTCCTGTTCCCTTCCCACCTCCCACCTCCTTTGAAGTGACATTATTGTGCTATCAAAAGGACAGATAGCTACTCCAGATAACATTCCACAGCAGGGTAAGATGTCTCTGTCGATTCTTTTTTTTTTTAAATCTTTATTTAAATTATATATATATCCATACAAAAAAAATATCGTTTAATCATACACCTATACAATGACACCTCCCCTCATGTCCCCTAACCTCCCCCACCCACCTCCCCACTAAACCAAACCCCCCCACCCAACCCCGCAGACTCTTCTCTTATATTTCCGACCAGGTACCTTCGCCTCGCCTGCCCAGCTGGTGTCAGATTAATTCAGCCTCTTCTCAGCATAACTCGCAGACTTCTTAAAGGCCACCCAACTTGCCCATCTACCTCCCACTGTCTCTTGCTCCTTATTTGGAGGATCTATCTCCCTTTTCTCTAAGTTATATGTTTCCTGTACTCTTAGGAACCAATCACTGATCCTAGGGCCTTCGACCTTCTGCCATTTTTTAGGGATTTCACTTTTTGCTGCATTCAACAGCAGGGGGATAATGGAAACGTTATACCCTCAATTTCCTCCCTCCGAGCTGTGAAACAAGCAAACCCAGGGGTCGTAAGGGATTGATTTACCCGTAATCTCCTCTATGATTTGAATTACCTCCAGCCAGTATTTTTTGACTACCGGACAACTCCACCAAAGATGGGCCATAGTCCCCAACAACCTGCACCCCCTCCAACAGTTCGGGGGCCTATCTGGTTGGAATTTGTTAATTTTCTCCGGTGTTACGTACCATCTGGATAAACACTTATAATTTGTTTCTGTCATTTTTATATCTATTGCTGAGCTGTGTGTTGCCTTCAAAATATTTCCCACTACATTTTCCTCTAGAGTTACCCCCAGATCCCTCTCCCATTTTTTAATGAATGGCAGCACTTCCATCTCTCCACTATTCAACAGAATTTTATATGTCGCAGAGACATACCCCTTAGATTTTTCACTACAAAACAATTTCTCTATTGGTCTGAGGTCTTTTACCTCTCTTAAGGACCCGAGGAGACTATCTACAAAGTGTGAGAGCTGTGCGTACCGCCAGCCATTTCATTTCAGTAACTCTCTTTGTGTAACTAAGTGCTGAAAAGTGCAAATTTTCCCTTTCTTCATAATATCCTTTAATTGTAATTCGTTATTTATGATCCAGTTTCCTCCAACTTCCTCCATCCCTGGAGGAAACAGCTCATTATTATTTAAATAAATCAATGGTGAATTATATTCCCAACTATTATTTATATGCATCAGGTCCCAGATTTTAAAGGTGTGTTGTGTAATAATATGTGTGTCTGGGCCTAACTTTCTAAAAAGTGGGGGATTCCATAACAAATATTTCAAATGTGCACTACTTAAACCCATTTCTAGATTGACCCATCTTTTATTATACCCCCCTTTAACCCAATCTACCGCCCGTGCAATTGCTATTGCATTACAATATTTTTTGAAATCTGGCATAGCCAGCCCTCCTTGTGCTTTTTCTCTACATAACTCCTTATGTGCTACCCTAGGTTTCTTATTGTTCCAAACAAACCCATTTATTATTTGTGTTAATTTTTTAAAATAAACTTGAGGCAAAGGGATTGGAAGCATCTGCATCCTATAAAACACTTTCGGAGCCAACACCATTTTAACTGAATTAATTCGCCCAATCCATGAGATCGGGCGGTAAACCATCCTTTTTATTTCTGCTCGAATTTCGTCCAATAGAGGGATAAAATTTACTGCGTAGATCTTCTTTACTGAGCTTGTTAACATGACCCCCAAATATTGAATATTTTCTTTCACTGGAAAATGGAATGTCTCCTTTATCCAAGCCTCTTCCTTACTTTCAATGTTGATGTTTAGGGCTTCAGATTTTTCTAAATTAATTTTGTAATTTGAGAGCTCTCCGTACTTCTTCACTATAGACAATAAATTGGGTATCGAGACCCTAAGGTTCATAATGTAGAGAAGGACGTCATCGGCATAAGCAGCCAATTTATGTTCCTCCTTCCCCATTATACAACCTCTAATATCCGGATTTTTCCGTATAGCAGCCAACAGGGGCTCTAAAGTTAAAACAAATAGGAGGGGAGAAAGCGGACAACCTTGCCTAGTCCCGTTCTTCATTTCGAACTGAGCCGAGGCAACATTGTTAACTTTTACAAAGGCTGAGGGGTGGTTATACAGAATTTTAATCCATGTTATCATTTTTTCTCCCACACCCAATGCTTGAAGTGTTTTAATCATGAAACCCCAGTCTACTCTGTGAAAGGCCTTCTCGGCATCTATAGACAGAAATAGACCCGGGGTTCCACTGCTCCTGATGGCTTCAGCTATAAGCAAGGACCGCACCCCATTGTCTCGACCCTCTCTTCCTGAAACGAAACCCACCTGGTCCGGATGGACCAGGTACGTCATTCTATCCTTAAACCGTGTTGCAAGCACCTTCGCGTACAATTTAATGTCAGCATTTATAAGCGCTATAGGCCTATAACTAGAACAGAGGGTGCGATCCTTGCCCTCCTTCGGAATTAAGGTCACCGCAGCCAGCAAAGCTCCCTCACCCAGCGCGCCCTGCGTCCCGAGCTCGTTCCAGAGCCGACACAGCCTCGGGACCAGAGAGTCACCAAATCTTTTGAAGAAGCAAGACGTGAAACTGTCTGGACCGGGGCTCTTCCCAGTGGGAGAAGATCTTAGAGCTAAGCGGATTTATTTCTTCTTCCGTTATGGGGTTGTCAAGTTCTTTTATGTACTTTTTGGGCAATTTGTTAAGCCCCGCCTCCTTCAAAAAGTCCTTCACCCTATCCTCTTTCCCTCTTCCACTTTCATTTGTTCCAACAGAGTACAGAGATGTAAAGTACTGTCTAAATTCCTCACCTATTTCTCTCGATGAAAACCTCAGGTCCCCTTTTTTATTTTGAATTT
This sequence comes from Aquarana catesbeiana, assembly GCF_042186555.1. Taxonomy (NCBI): domain Eukaryota; kingdom Metazoa; phylum Chordata; class Amphibia; order Anura; family Ranidae; genus Aquarana; species Aquarana catesbeiana. Next base: position 520,770,762 of record NC_133328.1, read on the forward strand.
TGTCGATAAAATTTGTATCTCTTTTTTTCTTCAGGATTTTTGCCAGATGTTTTCCTACTTTATTTCACCACCTAAATTTGTCTCTGAGATGCCTATTCATAATTTGGTTCATCTCCTCCTCCATTAAATCTCTTAATTCGTCTCTTTTAATGGTCAACTGCTGCAGTGGGGTCCTATCTGGTCCTCTATGGGCTTTATGAATCTGCTCTAACTTAAATATTTCTGTCATGAGTGTTTCCTTTTTTTTGCTCTTTCTTTTTTCAGTCCCGCCCCTGCAGAGATCAAAACCCCTCTTATATATGCCTTAAAGGCTTCCCATACAGTAGTCCCCGAAATCTCACCCGTGTCATTTATTAGGAAAAACGAATCTATTTCCTGCTGAATTTTTTCGGCAATCTTAACATCCCTGATTAAATTTTAATTTAGGCGCCATGTGAACGGGGGTTTTTGTACTCCTTTCAGTCTTACTTTCATCGTGGCAGGGGCATGATCTGACAATGTTCTGATCTCAATCCTTGTTTCTTCCACTGCATCCAACAGGCTATGATCCACCATCAGATAGTCCAATCTCGAATAAATCTCATGCACGGGGGAGAAGAAAGTATAATCTCTGACCCTTGCATGTTGGACCCTCCACACATCAATCAACTGACAGTCATGCAATTTTTTTCCAATTCTTCTCAAGAGACTTTTGCTCATCCCCGTGCATTTGAAGAACCATCCAAGGATGGGTCAAAGCTAAAGTTGAAATCTCCCGCCAATATCATCTCCCCCTCTCTGAATTCCATCAGTCTGTTAAGTACCTGGGAAAGATATTTGGTCGGACCCCTATTCGGGCAATAAACATTGGCGAGAGTGAGGGTCCTCTCACCAATTCTAATCTTTAAAAAGACAAAGCGCCCTTCTGGATCCGTCTTCCTGTCTATTAGAACATAATTTAATCCTTTCGAGAAACCTATTGCCACCCCTTTTGCCCGTTTCATAGGGGAGTCGCTGTATATCCATTTTGGGAAATGCCTAGAATAAAGCTTTATACTTGCTTCCCACACCAGGTGGGTCTCCTGCAGAAAAACCACATCTGCCCCATACTGTTGCAGCTCTCTCAGCACCTTATGCCTCTTATTGGGGGAATTGAATCCTTTAACATTGTATGTCAAGCATTTGATATTCATTTAACCTGGTCCTTGTGCCTCACTTGAGACCTGGTATTTACACAAGGCACTCTGTATGTTACGAATCTGCAAGGGAGAAATCCCCCCCCACCCCTGACCCACCCCCCCTCCCTTCCCACACCTCCCACCCCCCAGCAAGTCGCTTAACCGGAGACAAATCAAGGCGAAGAAACAAACAGGGTCTCCGCTCCCCCCTTAAAATTTATTATCCACTCCTGGTTTATTGGCAAAGCAGAGACACAAAGTCCCCCTAAGTCCTTCAAGCACACTGTCTTTTAAATTCCTTCAGTAGTCAGCTATTACAGGCACACAACAGAGTTCATGTGAGAATTTATTCAGCCAGGCTGATCCTACCTGGATCCAGAGGACCTCATGGGGGGGATTCCCGGGTTTCCAGTGGAGACTTCTTTTTCCCTTGTCAGAGCCAGCACTGCTTTAAGAAGGGGGGGTTCCCTGCACCTCCTGATCTTCTGATTATCTGGACCAGGTCGTCCGGATTAATACTGCGCTGCTCGTCCACACTCCACGTTCGGGATAAACACGGCTGCAAGGCTGGGGAGGACGGGACGGGGAGCTGTCAGAGAGCCAAGACGAGGGGGGGGAGCCAGGGGACGCTGTAGCGGCGAGCTGCCGCTCCGCCGGACCTCCGTAGGCTGTGATGTGTCAGTCACCGATCTGCGGCTCCCAGACGGCTGCCTCTTACGCTCCCTAGAGCCAGCCGCCATGCGGACCCGCCCGCCGCCTCGGAGGAAGGTTATTCGGCTGGCCACGGGCTCTCACCCCGTGCCTTCTGAAACGCAATCTCATTCAAGCCTCCTTCGTCCACCGCCCCACTACCGGGCCCCTCCCCCAATCCTTAGCACATCACATCCAACGATTCCCTTAGCACGTCACCCCTCTCTGTTGATTCTAAACATGTTCTGAAACTATAGAGTCAATGAAAGATCACTGTAAGTCACATTAATAATAAAGTCCATCACCTTCAGGGCCCAAATCTCCACCACATGACTGCTGAGGTGCAATAAGCCCAGGTCCCAACCATCACTTGTCATACCTTACCCTTTCTTCTCAACCAATAAGAACCACACATACAACCAATAACGTTGGAAAGGGCAAGGCCACAGCTTTATTTAAAACAACATTAACATTAACCTTAACATTAACCTTTTGGACCGTGCCAGTCACAGTTGTACTGTGAGCACTCAACTACCAATGTAAAAGGGAGATGAAGGAGGGGCCTGTCCTTACCATCAGTGCCGGACCGGCCGTCAATCTCCCAATTACCATCCGGGCATCAAAGGGGTGCCATATTTGCTGGCAAGGTTACCAAAACCGCGACACGCTGTGACATACCATCAAAATTAGGGCGGGAGGGTGGGCAGCTCTTCCATGCTTCCGTCCAAAAAGGACCATAATCCCCTGGGGTGCCAAACTCCTGAGCTCAGGCCCAACCCTTTTCCCCTTTTGTACCAATCCTGAGTTATAACAACTTTCCTGCAACTCCTCCCTGGTCATGCCCCCATCAGTCAGGGCTCTCTCTCCCGATGGGCTCAAGAGGCTCTCATGACTGCTGAGGTGCAATAAGCCCAGGTCCCAACCATCACTTGTCATACCTTACCCTTTCTTCTCAACCAATAAGAACCACACATACAACCAATAACGTTGGAAAGGGCAAGGCCACAGCTTTATTTAAAACAACATTAACATTAACCTTAACATTAACCTTTTGGACCGTGCCAGTCACAGTTGTACTGTGAGCACTCAACTACCAATGTAAAAGGGAGATGAAGGAGGGGCCTGTCCTTACCATCAGTGCCGGACCGGCCGTCAATCTCCCAATTACCATCCGGGCATCAAAGGGGTGCCATATTTGCTGGCAAGGTTACCAAAACCGCCACCAGCCAGTCAGTGATCCACTGACGGGCGCCCCACCACAGCCAGCGCCTGTTCCACCCCCCTCTGAAGTCCCAGGTTAAATATATCCATGCCAATGTCGTTGAGGTGAACACCATCCCTCCTCAACAAGTCATTGTTGTTTCCCTCCAAATCTTTGTGACGGACAACGACCCCCCCGATCCTCCGAACAAATTTGGACACCTGGGCGTTGACCTTCCTCCGAAAATTTTCTAAACAGGGTCCCGGAACTTCTCTAGCCCAAATAGAACGAGGGACAATCTCTGACCATACAAAAGTCACACTGGTAAACATTGCAAGGCATTGAGCAATATCACCTTTTATGGCAGCAATGAGATCCATGGACCGGGTGTAACCTACGTCATTCCCACCGGCGTGAACCACCAGGACAATGTGACCGGACACGCGGGTACGGAGGTGCCAACATTCCCACAGTACCTGATGCCAACGCAGCCCGCACAGGCCCAGCCAGCGAATCCTTGCCACGGTCGAAGAGAGTCCCAAATTTCTCCCATAGTTCCGGATCTCTGCACGACGAGCCGCCCAGAAGACAAAGGAATCACCCAAAATCCAAACTTGAGTCGGGGGAAAACCTGAAATTAACACAAAAGGTGAGGGCGAACATACAGCGAAAAACGAGACGACTCCCATCTACCCAGCCGCTGAAGTTCCGTATCGGAAAACCCTAAGCCAGAAGCGGCGGTGGCAGCGCCTATGCGAAATGAGTGAGTTGAAAAATCGCCCACTGGTAAGCCTAAAGCCTCGAGGCAAAAACGAAAAACTTTTAAAAATTGGAAGCGACTCAAAGAGGAGGAGTCAGCGTGCACGAAAAAAGTGGGAGATGGGGGGCGCGCGGAAAGAAAAGGAACGGCCAGAGACACAGGACAGAATGGGCCGCCACAGTGGTGCAGCACCACTCGGCGGCCCCTGCCAAGGCTGTCAGTCTTCGAGGAGCGCAATAAAATGGTGACACTGCGCTCCGACAGGACGACATCCTCCGATCGAATACCCCCAGTGGAAGACCTGGATTTTGCAACTAATTCCCCGATGCGAAAAGCCCCAAAAAACGCCCATGAGAAAGCTACTCGGAACAGCAAAATCTCAAACTCGGATGAGCACACCTCTGGCAACATAGCCAAAACATCCGATAAAATCTGTAAAGAAATGGGGCGCCTGGAATCAGGCAGATGAGTGATGCGTTTCCAGCCCCTCAATATCCGACGCACTGGAAAGGCTTTTGTGACATCCCCCCACCCCAGAAGCTGAAACCAAAAGGATAAGGCAGACATGGCCGAAGAGACAGTGGAACCCGACACTCCCTTATCCTGTAACTGGACCAGGTAAGCAAATAGGATCAAACGTCTATCATCCGGAGATGAAATAGAGAACTCACCGCCCGACGCTTGTGACCACTCGTGCCAGACCCGACAATACGACGCCCACGTCCTCGGAGAAAGCGACGACCGAAGCAGTTCTAACAATCCCCGGAAACGAGGTTCCATAAGTGGGCCGGACAGGGGAGGCCCTCCAGCGAAGCCGACGGAGCCAGGGAACGAAAACGGGGGTACTGTTGGCGGGAAAGAGCATCGGCAATGTCATTTGAAACTCCCGGAACGTGTTTTGCCCTAATATAAATGTTAAATTGCAAACATTTTAAAACCAAAAAACGCAACAGTGATACGACCGGGGGGGAACTGGCCGATTGCTTGTTCACTACCTGCACTACGCTCATATTGTCTGACCAAAAGATCACCTGACGATTGCGCAACTGTTCACCCCAGAGCTCCACCGCTACAATGATCGGGAAAAGCTCCAAAAGGGTGAGATTGCGCAATAAATCCATGCGGGCCCATAAGGCCGGCCAACATTCCGCAGACCACTCCCCCCGAAAGAAGGCACCGAAACCACAGGAGCCTGCCGCATCAGTGTACAACTCCAGCTGTGAGTTCGGTACCTCCTCCCGCAACCAACAAGACTGTCCGTTGTAGGATTGCAAAAAGGTTAGCCAAATGTCCAAATCCGCCCGCATGGGCTTGGTGATCCGAACGTGGTGGTGCGGGGCCGTAACGCCCTTCGTGGCCCAAGACAATCGCCTGCAGAAAGCCCTCCCCATGCGTATGACCCTGCACGCAAATACTAGGTGCCCCAGCAGAGATTGTAGCTGTTTCAGCTGAAGTTTTTTGGACCCTTTCGCCAAACGAACCAAGGATAAAAGCCTGGTCAGCTTCTCCCTCGGCAGGCGAAAGACCATGGCCACTGTGTCAATCTCAATACCCAAAAAGGATAGTACCGTTACCGGACCCTCGGTTTTGTCCACGGACAATGGAACAGTGAAACGCCGACAAATATCTTGAAAAACAGAGAGCAAGCATTGACACTGCCCACTGTCCGAGGGACCCACAAAAAGGAAATCATCCAAGCAGTGCAGCATGGACTGAGATCCGGCCTCCCGGGCGACCACCCACTCAAGGAAGCTACTAAATAACTCGAAGAAGTAACACGAGATGGCGCAACCCATAGGCAGGCACATATCGAAGAAATAGCTTCCCTGAAAGTAGCAACCCAGGAGGTGGAAACAATCCGGGTGGACCGGGAGAAGGCGAAAAGCGGATTCAATGTCCGCTTTTGCCAAAAGAGCGGAACGCCCTGGTGCCCTGACGAGGTGAAGAGCCTTATCAAACGACGCATAATGCACCCGCGATTCCTCGCGATCAATTCCGTCGTTGACAGAGGAGCCGGAAGGGTAAGATAAGTGATGAATTAAACGAAATTTACCACTCGCCTTTTTGGGGACCACGCCCAGTGGGGACACCCGCAGGTTGTGAAATGGGGGAAGATCGAAGGGGCCCGCCATGCGCCCCAGTTCCAGCTCTTTCTGGATTTTCTCGGCCACTACTGATTCAAATTCAACAGCCGATTTTAAATTAGCCGACATGGTAGGCGCGTTCGATGGGGAAAACGGTATCCAAAAACCTCGATCCAGGCCATCCTTTAGGATCAGGGCCTCCCTACGAAGGGGGTACCGGTCTAGCCAGGGCGACATCTCTAGGACGTTCACCGGCGTCCTCCGGCTTAGGAAGGTCGGTCTTGGCTCCCGCTCTGGAAAATGTCTGTTTACCCTTCCTGAAGCACCGGCTGGAGGGGTGAGCGCCCCCACAGCTAGAGCACTCATGCCTGAAGCGACAGGCGGAGTACCACTTACAGTGGCTTTCGTTGAAAAGCCAACAGACACCTTTTTTGGAGGCGGTCGACGCTCCGGATTGAGGAGCGCCGACCGCGGACTGAAAGGACGCCGGCCTATGAGGGCACATTAGCAACAGCCATAGGCTACCATCCTGACAGTCGAAACGAAGCTCCTTGCGCGCCGCCATCTTCTGTCTAAACTGGGTGTCATACTGGAACCAGCATTGACCCCCATAAACCTTGTACGCTCCCCAGATAAGGTCCAGGTAGCAGAACAAGGAGGTCGCCAACTCTGGGTAACGCTCACAGAGCACACCCGCGTAGGCACAAAAACCTTGCAGCCAGTTCCCAAATGTTCTAGGAAGCTGCTTGACTTTATCGCCCTGCGTAGCGACGTCTACCCGACGGGATTTGTCGACCGTTTCCCTGTCCGATGGAACTAGAGCGAGGAAATCAACGAAATCCCGACGCCAAATTCTTTCCTTCGTCTCCTCCGGTATGTGGGCGCCCGTGGGGGCTACAGCCCACAAGGCCCCTCCGGAAGGAGGGGAAAGATTTGCCGCCGCGCCTGAAACACCCATACTAGAAAGAACCGACCTGACCACCGACACTATACGGTCTTCGGGGCCCGATACGGAATCATCAACAGACCTCCCCCAAATCAATTCACAATCATACTCACTGATCCTCGGGGGCATCACTGATGGACGATCAACGGGCGAGGCGGTGTCCCATGCGACTCCAGGAGACTGCAGGCTGGAACGGCCAGCACCGAGAGGAGCAACGGGGCCGTGTATGTTCGGGCCGTCTCGGCCGACTGATAGATCCAAAGGCGGGGATCCCGCCACGGACACTGAAGGGTCCCCCTGGCCGAGGGCAGTGACTGTGCAAGTGCAGGAGTGCCTCTGGATTCTGACCGGCTGATCCGGGGCGGAAGCTGCCGCCAGCCCGGATCCGGAATCTCCCGCCCAGCTGGGCGCAGGGAGACTGGCGTTACCCGCCATGTTGACCGCGTAGGAGGGGTTAAACCCCGGAGACTGGAGGGGGGGAATCCGCGAGCCCTCCGCCCAACCGGGCGCTGGAGGGCGTCCGAGAGCACGGGGGGGGGATGGCATCCGTGAGGGCAGATGAACCCGCACCCGCCCTGCCAGGCGCAGGGGGGGGCACATCCCATCCGGGATGCTAGATGACATGGCGCGGCTCGGATCTGGGACCTGTCCCCCACCCGTCCGGGTGCAATGGGAGTCCTGCCCTGCGAAAAGCCCGCTCCCGATGGCCCAGAAGTCGCTGAGGGCCCCGCCCATGAAGGCGCCGGGGGACCCTGCGACCTGGCCATGTTTGCACGATTTCCATCCCGGGACGAATTACCCCCCACCCAGCCGGGTGCTGAAAGGGCCACATGTTGTAGGGCGCCCTGGCCATGGGAATCCTGAGCCGGCTGCGACCCCGCCCTGGAGGGCGCAGGATGGGGCAGCCCGCACCCATATGCTCCCCTGCGAATGCCCCCACCATCACCCCCCGCCCAGCCGGGCGCAGAGGGGTGCTGGGCACATGCATTGCTGTGGCTGTGCACAGCCAGTTCGAATTCTCCCGCCTGTCTAGGCGCAGGGAGCGAACTGGCCGCTAGGGGGAGCCGGTATGAAATAGAGTCGCCGCCGCCCGAGGGAACGAAAGCCGCCGCCGGAGCAGGCGAACAGCTCCGGCCCCCTCCAGCCGCCCTGCGAGAGGACAGCCTGGCCGAGGAGCGGAGCGGCCGCACACCCGCCACCCCCCCGCTGCTAGCAGGGGCGGGAGCAGGTACCAAACGGCTCGAGGCCGTGGGCTGGAGCGCTCCAGCTCCATCCAGGCCTCGCGCCATGCACAGGGAAGGGGAGGGGGGCGAGGGGGGTGCTGCTGAGCGGGGGCTACGTGAACGGGGACACCGAGGGGGGGGCCGCACGTTACTCCGGATGGCCGGGGAAGGTGACCGACGAGGGGGGGCACGCCGAGAGCGGGCGGCCGACCCCCGCTTCCTTGCTGCTGGAGCCCTGGGAACCCGCACCGGAGAGGGATGGATGGGGGGAGGAGGGGGGGAGCAGTGAGAGGCCGCAGAGGGACTAGGGCTAAAACGAGAAGGTGGACGGGCGCGTCTGCGGGCCCTGCGTCCATCTGACTCAGGAGGAGGAACAGGGGAAGGGGCAGTGGAAGGGGCAGGAGAGGGCACCCCAGGGGATAAGAGGGCAAAGAGCCAGTCAGCCTGACCCTTGAGGGCCAGCTCACGGACCTTAGCCAGGAGGTGATCCGTGTCCATAGCTGGAGCCGCAGGGTCAGGTCCGAGCTCTTCCATGCTTCCGTCCGAAAAGGACCATAATCCCCTGGGGTGCCAAACTCCTGAGCTCAGGCCCAACCCTTTTCCCCTTTTGTACCAATCCTGAGTTATAACAACTTTCCTGCAACTCCTCCCTGGTCATGCCCCCATCAGTCAGGGCTCTCTCTCCCGATGGGCTCAAGAGGCTCTCATCATCCAGGTCGCCTAGACTCAATTAATTATATATATATCTTCTAACTACCAGGTATACTAGGTTATTTTACATTAGACCTTACAAAACTTTTTGGCGATCAATGAATGGGCATCGGTACACACAGTTTTTGTGCATGTTTTATACACATTTCAGTTTTGAAATGTATGCTTTTATAAATACTTTTTTTTCATGTTTATATTTATTCATATATATATATATTTTGCATTTCGGTGTTTACTATTACACATTTACATCTTTCTTCCACACATAAATGCACTCTATATTATTGATACTTCTGAAAATATGTTTTAAATTGTGTATGTATAAGCACTTTTCAAGGTATAATATATACTCATTAGTCCAGGAGTCGTTATATAATATTTTTTTTGATTTGTTTAATTTAGTATTATACTCCTGTTACTATATGCACATGGATGATTTCCATGTTTTTTTCCTGGCTCTTTTTTCTAACCACACCTGTTTTCTATTTAATTTAATACAATTGATCACGTGATCCATGTCACACTAGTATATATTTGTGGCAAACCTTTGTGGTTGTTTAGCTATGATTAAGCACTATTGAGAGTATGAAACGTGTCAGTTTTCATCCTGTACCCTGGTGCTGTATGAACTTTTGTTATTTTATACAATAAAGATATTTGTATCGGAGTGCAGCTGTCCAGATTCTCCTTCTTCATTTCTATACACTGAGCCTGCACCTGCTGCTTCAACCCTGAGGAGAGTGTTACCTACAACACACCTGCCTAGAGCGGTAACCTTTTCTTCAGATAGCATGCAGATACTAAGAATTACACCCCAAAATACATTCTGCTGAGGAAAGGTTAAAGCGGTTGTATACCCGCTGTTTTTTTTTTTTTTTTTTTCTACACCTGCAAGGGAAAAGGCATAATGAGCTAGTATGCACCGCATACTAGCCCATTATGAGATACTTACCTTAGAACGAGGCGCCGGCATCTCACGCGGTCCATGCCGAGGGAGCTGTGAGTGGCCGGAGCCGCGATGTCGTCACTCCCGCGCATGCGCGCGGGAGACTTCTGTCCGGCAAGCTCCGGAGTTTGCCGGACTGTCTGCCGAGAATCCCCTGTGCGCATGCGCCGCTGCAGTCAGCGGCTCATTGCGAGGGGAATATCTCCTAAACCGTACAGGTTTAGGAGATATTTTTTTACCTACAGGTAATCCTTATTATAGGCCTACCTGTAGGTAAAAGTAAAAAAAAAAAAAAGTATACAACCACTTTAAACAAAAGATTACCTGTGTTTTTTGTAGTGCAGTTGTCCACAGGAGAGCATTGGTCCATGCAGCAGGCAGGGACATGGTCAGCAAGAATATAGTCCTTAGGCATTACAGGCATGGATACTGTCCATATACAGTACAGGGTCAGTGCAGTACCAAAACATTGGTCCTGGTAGTAGGCAGAAACATGGTCCATAGTACAGGTAGCCGGCAGAGGTTAGGATAGAATGGGGACAAGGGTAGAGGCTTTTCCCACCCAAAACTCTTTGAAGCCTCCAGTCTCCAGACCCTAATCTGGGAATGAGAAAACCCAGAAAAACAATTCTGAAGCCCCTTGCATACAGTTAGGTCCATATATATTTGGACAAAGGCACAATTTTCGTACTTTTGGCTCTGTATGCCACCAGAATAAAATTAAAACAAAACAATCCAAATTAATTTGAAGTGCAGACTTTCAGCTTTAATTCAAGGGGTTGAACATAAATATCAAATACAAATTTTAGAAACTGCAACTATTTTTATACACATTCCCCCCATTTTCAGGGGCTCAAATGTAATTGGACAAATGAATATAACCATAAATAAAATGTTCATTTTTAATATTTTGCTGAGAATCCTTTACTAGCAATGACTGCCTGAAGTCTGGAACATATGGACATTACCAAAGACTGAGTTTCGTCCTTTCTGATGCTTTGCCAGGCTCTAACTGCAGCTATCTTCAGTTGTTCTTTGTTTGTGGGTCTTTCTGCCTTTAGTTTTGCCTTCAGCAAGTGAAATGCATGCTCCATTGGGTTGAGATCAGGTGATTGACTCGACCATTGCAGAATATTCCACTTTCTTCAAAAGCTCCTGGGTTGCTTTTGCAGTGTGTTTTGTATGATTGTCCCTCTGTACTGTGAAACCCTGTCCAATCAACTTTGCTGCATTTGGCTGAATCTGGGCTGACAGTATATCTCTAAACACTGCAGAATTAATTTGGATGCTTCTGTCTTCTGTCACATCATCAATAAACACCAATGACCCAGTGCCACTGGAAGCCATGCATGCCATCACACTGTCTCCACCATGTTTTACAGATGACGTTGTGTGCTTTGGATCACGGCGAGCTGTTCCAAGCCTTCTCCACACTTTTATCTTCCCGTCATTCTAGTACAGATTAATCTTAGTTTCATCCGTCCAAAGAATGCTTTTCCAGAACTGTTCTGGCTTTTTTAGATGTTTTTTTGGTAAAGTCTAATCTGACTTTTCTACTCTTCAGGCTTATGAATGGTTTGCACCTTGTGGTGAACCCCCTGTATTTGCTCTCGTGAAGTCTTCTGTTGATTGTAGACTTTGACAATGATACGCCTACCTCCTGGAGAGTGTCCTTCACTTGTCTGGATATTGTGAATGGGTTTTTCTTTACCATAGAGAGGATCCTGCGATCATCCACCACTTTTGTCTTCCATTCAATGCCCAGGCCTTTTTATGTTGCTGAGCACACCAGTGCTCTCTTCTTTCCTCAGAATGTACCAAACTGTTTATTTGGCCACTCCTAATGTTACTGCTATCTCTCTGATGGATTTGTTTAGTCACGGCAATAGATTCCAAATGCAAATACTACACTTAGAATCAACTCCAGACCTTTTACCTGCTTCATTGATGAAGAAATAATGAAGGAGTAGCCCACACCTGGCCATATAACAGCTTTTGATTCAGTTGTCCAAAAAGGGGGGTAGCTGCTCTTAAGAGCTGTAATTCCTAAACCCTTCCTCCAATTTGGATGTACATACCCTCAAATTAAACCTGTGAGTGTGCACTTTCAGCCCATATCATCATTATATAACTATAGTTTGAATATGTTTTGGTAAATACCTGAAAAAATCTAAACTTGTGCCTGTGTCCAAATATATATGGACCTAACTGTATGTGAGACCCCTGTGTCATAAATCCCCCTACTCCAGTAGCAAGGTAAAAGATCAGTCCAAGAGGCAGGCAAAAAACGTTTTCAAACAGTCCAGGGTCAGTTCCAGAGCAGGCAGAGGTATGTACAGTTTAGTGTTAGGCATAAGTGTGGTCATATAAAAGGCCAGGTTCATTTCTGGGGCAGAGGTATGTACAGTTTATCGTTAGGCAGAAACGTGGTAAAAAAACAGGCCAGGATCGGTTCCGGAGAAGGCAATGGTATGTATAGTTCAGTGCAGTGGCATAAGGTGGAGGTAAATGATCTGAATTGAGAATTAGGTTTACCATACTTCACTAATAATGCAGAGAAGTATGGTAATGGCTAGGGATGAGCCGAACACCACCCCGGTTCGGTTCGCACCAGAACATGCGAACAGGCAAAAAGTTTGAGCGAACACGCAAACCCTATTAAAGTCTATGGGACACGAACATGAAAAATCAAAAGTGCTAATTTTAAAGGCTTATATGCAAGTTATTGCCATAAAAAGTGTATTGGGACTTGGGTACTGTCCCAGGGAACATGTATCAATGCAAAAAAAAAAGTTTTTAAAATGATCATTTTTTTCAGGAGCAGTGGCTTTAATAATGCTTAAAGTGAAACAATAAAAATTAAACATTCCTTTAAATATTGTGCCTGGGGGTCCCCTTAGTCTTCCTGTACAGTGGTGCATCTGTGCAATGTGTAGAACAGTGCTGCAGCAAAATTACATTTCTAAAGGAAAAAATGTCATTTTAACTTGCTAGAAATATAGATGAAAAATCAAGGAAAAAATCGGTGTGGGTCCCCCCCCCCAGTCCATACCAGGCACTTTGGGTCTGGTATGGATTGTAAGGGGAACTCCATGCCCAAATTAAAAAAAAAAACAGCGTGGGTTCTCCCCAAAATCCATTACAGGCCCTTTGTATCTGGCATAGACTTTAAGGGGAACTCCACGCCAAAATGTAAAAAAATTTGCCGTGGGGCCCCCCAAAATCCATACCAGACCCTTGTCAGAGCAAGCAGGAAAGGGGGAGGATGAGTGAGCGCCGCCCCCCCTCCTGAACCATACCAGGCCGTTTGCCCTCAACTTGGGGAGGGTGCTTTGGGTTCCCCCCCCCAAAGCAACTTGTCCCCATGATGATGGGGACAAGGGCCCCTTTCCAACAACCCTGGGCATTGGTTGTTGGGGGCTGCGGGTGGAGGGCTTATCGGAATTTGGAAGCCCCCTTTAACAAGGGGGCCCCCAGATCCTGCCCCCCCTATGTGATTGGGTATCAGTTACCTCTACCCATTCACCCACAAAAAGTCAAAAAGTAAAAACCACAATAGACAGTTTTTGACAATTGCTTTATTAAAAAGGAAAAAAAAGTGTCCTGCGATGTCCATCCATCTTCAATCACGTCGCCCGACGGACCTGAGAAATAGAAGCAAACAATGAAAAAGCTCAGCCTCCACTTTTTGACACTTTTTTGGGTGAATGGGTAGGCATACAATGTACCCGATACCCATTCACATGGGGGGGGGGGGGGCAGGATCTGGGGGCCCCCTTGTTAAAGGGGGCTTCCAGATTCTGATAAGCCCCTGTCCGCAGACCCTGACAACCAATGGCCAGGGTTGTCGGGAAGAGGCCCTGGCCATTGGGTGTCTACACTGAAAGCACTGTGTGTGTATATATATATATATATATATATATATATATATACATATATACTACATGGTGTATATATATATATATATACACAGTGGGGACGGAAAGTATTCAGACCCCCTTAAATTTTCCACTCTTTGTTATATTGTATCCATTTGCTAAAATCATTTAAGTTCATTTTTTCCCACATTAATGTACACACAGCACCCCATACTGACAGAAAAACACAGAATTGTTGACATTTTCGCAGATTTATTAAAAAAGAAAAACTGAAATATCACATGGTCCGAAGTATTCAAACCCTTTGTTCAGTATTTAGTAGAAGCACCCTTTTTATCTAATACAGCCATGAGTCTTTTTGGGAAAGATGCAACAAGTTTTTCACACCTGGATTTGGGGATCCTCTGCCATTCCTCCTTGCAGATCCTCTCCAGTTCTGTCAGGTTGGATGGTAAACATTGGTGGACAGCCATTTTTAGGTCTCTCCAGAGATGCTCAATTGGGTTTAAGTCAGGGCTCTGGCTGGGCCATTCAAGAACAGTCACAAAGTTGTTGTGAAGCCACTCCTTCGTTATTTTAGCTGTGTGCTTAGGGTCATTGTCTTGTTGGAAGGTAAACCTTCAGCCCAGTCTGAGGTCCTGAGCACTCTGGAGAAGGTTTTCGTCCAGGATATCCCTGTACTTGGCCGCATTCATCTTTCCCTCGATTGCAACCAGACGTCCTGTCCCTGCAGCTGAAAAACACCCCCACAGCATGATGCTGCCACCGCCATGCTTCACTGTTGGAACTGTATTGGACAGGTGATGAGCAGTGCCTGGTTTTCTCCACACATACCTCTTAGAATTAAGGCCGAAAAGTTCTATCTTGGTCTCATCAGACCAGAGAATCTTATTTCTCATCATCTTGGAGTCCTTCAGGTGTTTTTTAGCAAACGCCATGGGGGCTTTCATGTGTCTTGCACTAAGGAGAGGCTTCCGTCGGGCCACTCTGCCATAAAGCCCCGACTGGTGGAGGGCTGCAGCGATGGTTGACTTTCTACAACTTTCTCCCATCTCCCAACTGCATCTCTGGAGCTCAGCCACAGTGATCTTTGGGTTCTTATTTACCTCTCTCACCAAGGCTCTTCTCCCCTGATAGCTCAGTTTGGCCGGACGGCCAGCTCTAGGAAGTGCTCTGGTCGTCCCAAACATCTTCCATTTAAGGATTATGGAGGCCACTGTGCTCTTAGGAACCTTAAGTGCAGCAGAAATTTTTTGTAACCTTGGCCAGATCTGTGCCTTGCCACAATTCTGTCTCTGAGCTCTTCAGGCAATTCCTTTGACCTCATGATTCTGATTTGCTCTGACATGCACTGTGAGCTGTAAGGTCTTATATAGACAGGTGTGTGGCTTTCCTAATCAAGTCCAATCAGTATAATCAAATACAGCTGGACTCAAATGAAGGTGTAGCACCATCTCAATGATGATCAGAAGAAATGGACATCACCTGAGTTAAATATATGAGTGTCACAGCAAAGGGTCTGAATACTTAGGACCATGTGATATTTCAGTTTTTCTTTTTTAATAAATCTGCAAAAATGTCAACAATTCTGTGTTTTTCTGTCAATATGGGGTGCTGTGTGTTCATTAATGAGGACAAAAATGAACTTAAATGATTTTAGCAAATGGCTGCAATATAACAGAGAGTGAAAAATTTAAGGGGGTCTGAATACTTTCCATCCCCACTGTATATATATCTACTAAACTGCCTGCATGCCACTAAATAACCTGCCTAATCTAGCTTAAGCTCTCTCAATCTCCTCCACTACATACGACCGCTGTGTAAGCAGCCTTATATAGTGTGGGGCATTTGCCTTGGGATTGGTTGGAGCCCTCATCAATACTCCAGGCAGCTCCTCCTAACCTCCCTCCCATACTTCTGGAAGTTTCTGCAAAGTTCCAGAAAGTAGGGAGGGGGGGTATCAAAGATGCTGCCTAATGAGTCATTCCAGCCTCCCTGGATCACTCCCCCTGACCCAGATTCAAACACACAGGCTTGGCTACCAGCCAAGCCAAACAATTTACCTACACTACAGAAAAAAAACACATCACCAATCACATTTGCACACTGAGCTAGAGGGTGCTACATAAGCAAATATGGCTGCTCCAAGTGCACATATATTATTGCAATTTATACATAAAATTACAACAATAACACATATTGATAAATAATTTACATCAAGCTGTGCTAATGTAGCTGTATATCTAAAAAAAAAGAAAAAAAAAAACAACATCAAGACCATCTGTCACTTTCATATAATCAGTACACCAGAGATGACTGCCCTATAGCCTTCACAGAAGGTACATCCAGCAAAATCTTCATTTTTCCAATCCACATGGTGTACAAAGAGGTTGTATCAAACACAGTCCAACTGCTCGCATGCCAATACTGGAACTCTTTCAGTGGAAATAGACATACATGTGAAATACATATTTTTATTTGTACATCCTTTCAAGTGTTTTTCCAGGCAAATAAACATCTTCTGAAAATAGTTTTGTATAATATAAACACAATAATAGAATGCTCATCCTTTAAATTCCAATTTCTAATCCCCCTAGCTTTATTGGCACCCAGACGTTTCCCCAATTCATTATGCATTTATAGTGACTGTGCATGTCACATGCTTCCCTTGAAGTACATGTGCTGTAACGCTAAAGTCACTCTAAACCTTGTAGTGCTTAATTTCCAGGCATTATTATTATTATTATTATTATACAGGATTTATATAGCGCCAACAGTTTACACAGCGCTTTACAATATAAAAGGAGACAATACAGTCATAATACAATAAAATACAAGAGGATTAAGAGGGCCCTGCTCAGAAGAGCTTACAGTCTAATAGGGTGGGGCAGGTGGTACAAAAGGTTGTAACTGTGGAGAATGAGCTGATGGAAGTGGTAGAAGATTAGTTGGAGACGTGATAGGCTTTCCTGAAGCAATGAGTTGTCAGGGATCGCCTGAAAGTAGCAAGAGTAGGGGATAGCCGGACAGGTGGAGGTAGTGAATTCCAGAGGATGGGAGAGGCTCTGGAGAAATCCTGGAGAGGAGCATGTAAGGAGGAGACAAGAGAGCTTGAGAGTAGGATGTCTTGAGAAGAGCGGAGAGGACTCTGTGATATTTGGAGACAAAATTGGTGATGTAGCTTGGGGCAGAGTTGTGAATGGCTTTGTATGTTGTGGTTAGTATTTTGAATTTAATTCACTGGGTGATTGGGAGCCAGTGTAGGGATTGGAGGAGAGGGTTGGCAGACACTGAGCAGTTGGTAAGGTGAAAAAGTCTGGCAGCAGCATTCATGATAGACTGAAGAGGAGATAGCCTATGAAGAGGCAGGCCAATGAGAAGGGAGTTGCAATAGTCAAGGCGAGAGATAACAAGGGAGTGAATGAGGAGCTTGGTGGTTTCATTTGTTAAAAAGGGGCGAATTTTAGAGATGTTATGGAGGTGAACTCTACAAACTTTTGACAATGATTGAACTTGGGGCTGAAAAGTCAGAGTCTAGGATTACACCTAGTACCCTGGCGTGAGGGGAGGGACTGATAGTTGCATTGTTGATTTTGATGGAAAAGTCATGGAGGGGGGCACGGGCGATATTAATAGCTCAGTTTTAGAGAGATTTAGTTTAAGGAAGTGGTGCCACATCCATGCTGATATGTCAGTTAGTAAGTTAGTAATGCGAGAGGAGATTTAAGGAGTAAGGTGAAGAGTAGACAGATAGATTTGGGTGTCATCAGCGAGGGAGGAGGAGGTGTAGATAGAGAAGAGGAGGTGTCCAAGAACAGAGCCTTGGGGGACCCCCACAGAAAGGGGCAATGGAGAGGAGGAGACAGAGTTGTAGGTGACACCGAAGGAGTGCTGTGATAGATAGGCAGAGAACCAAGGATAGAGCAGAATCAAAGACCGCAGAGAGGTCAAGTATTAGGAGTATGGAGTACTGGCTGTTGGTTTTAGCAGTTAGTAAATCGTTAGTGAGTTTTAGTAAGGCAGTCTCCGTGGAGTGCTGCGAGTGAAAGCCAGACTGTAAGGAGTCAAGAAGGTTATTTTCACTGAGGTAGGAGCTAATACGGTTGTAGACTAAGCATTCTAGAAGTTTAGAGGTGAATAGGAGCAATGAGATGGGTCTTAAGTTGTTCAGGTTGGTGGGGTCCAGTGAGGGCTTTTTAAGTATGGGAGTGATCTACGCATGTTTTAGAGGGGAGGGGAAGGTGTCACTAGAGAGGGAGAGATTGAAGATGTGAGTGAGGGAGCATAGGATGGAAGAAGAGGGTGACCGTAGTAGTTGTGAAGGAACAGGATCCAAGGGACAATTGGTTAGGTGGGCATCTGAGAAAAGTTTTGTAACCTCTTCAGTAGTAGCCAATTCAAAAGAGGAAAGTGTTGAATGTGCTCTTAGGCAAGGTATGTTGGGTGGGGAAGATGTACGCACAGTGGAGGTGTCCTCAGAAATTGCATCAATCTTGTCTTTGAAGTGATTGGCAATCTCTTGGGCAGTGAGTGAGTTAGTGGGTAGATGGGGTGGGGGACAAAGTAGAGAATTAAAGGCTGAGAAGGGCCAATGGGGGCTGGATGACAAAGTATTAATAAGAGAGACAAAGTAGGCTTGTTTGGCAGCATGGAGGCAGGAATTGTATTTTAGAAGGGCAGATTTATATAGGGTGAAGTCTTGCAGGCATTTGGTTTTATGCCACAGTCGTTCAAGAGCACGACAATGTCTCTTGAGATTTCTAGTGTTGTCAGTTTGCCAGGGTTGTAACAGTTGGGGCCTGATTCTGTGTGTGGTTAGAGGAGCAAGTGCATCTAGTGATGATGAGAGTGAACTGTTGCAGACAAAGGTAGCCAGGGGAGAGATTATGTCATATAGATGGTCAGAGATGGGAGAATACAAGGTCAAGGGTATTACCATTGGAGTGAGTGGAAGTATGTGTCCATTGGGTTAGGTCAAAAGATGAGGTTAAGTCGAGAAGTTTAGCTGTCGTTGGGCTGTTAACATTGACAGGAATGTTGAGGTCACCAAGAATGATCATGGGTATTTCAGAGGAGAGAAATTAGGGTAGTCAGGCAGCAAAGTCATCAAGAAAGCACAATACCGGTCCTGGAGCCTATAGATTGCTGCAATCCTCAGATAAATAGGAGAAAACAGACGAATACAGTGCATCTCGAAAGAAGAGAGGGATAGAGAGGGAGGGATAGGAAGGAGTTGGAAGGTGCTTTGTGGGGACAGAAGGAATACAACTCCAGCTCCTTTCTGTCTGTTGGGATTGAGGGAGTGAGTCCAATGGAGGCCACCATGGGAGAGGGCAGCAGGAGAAGCTGAGTCAAAATTTTGAAGCCAGGTTTCGGTTATGGCGAGTATGTTAAAGCCATGAGAGTTGAAGAGGTCATTTACAGATGTTAGCTTGTTACAGATGGAGCGGGCATTCCAAAAGGTGCATGAGATAGGTGGGCTGCTTTGAGGAAGCAGGGGGATAGAAATTAAACTGAGTGGATTGTGGTGGTTGTCAGAGGAGGGGAGGGGTATTGGATATGTGGCTTGCAGTTGGAAAATGGCGGACCAGGATTAGGATGTCACCTGAGACTAGGAAAAGGAGGAGGACGAGGAAGGCAAGATGGGAGTGGGATGTGCATGAGCGCACGTGTATAGTGGCCCTAGTGTTTATGTCAGCATATGGGTGCAGCAAATGCACAAGATGATGGGTGCAGTAGCAGGGAGAGGGTAGGAGTGAGGGTGATATGTGCATGCTGCAGGGTAGAGAGGAGGGGTAGAGTAAGGATAATTTGAGGATAGAAGACACCTATATGAGAAGGAAGAGAATGAGGAGCATGTTAGTGGATAGAAAGTGGGAATCTGACTAAATATAAAATGAATGTCAAATGCTGGTTTGCTTGTTTTGCAGAGTGGAGCAGAGTTCTTGTTGTAACTTCATCCAGCTTTAGTTATCCTGTTTTCGTTAAACTGCGGCGGTGAAACTGCAGTGACAGAGCCACTCAGGAAAGAGCCATGGTGTCTGTGCCTTGCCCCTGTCTGCGTTACCCCATAGGCTGGTTTCAATTTATAGGGAGACTGAGCAGGCATGCATTTCTCAATTTCAGGCATTACATCAGCCTCATTTATATCCACCACCCACAGGAAGAAGTTTAAAACTTGGAAGTTTTTTTTTTTTTAATTATTGTTTTTTTTACTTAAAAAGTCAGTTCTTTAGGTTACATTGGGATGTTTAGTGCACATTACCTTTCCATCTAGTTTAATGTTATTCACAAAAGGGCATATGCTGTAGGTAAAGTAAGTGCAAGATCTGCCTTCTCTGAAATGATAAAAATCTGCGAGCTACTAAATAATTGTAAAGCTTGCTTTCTACATAAAAGAGAAAGTGGAGACTGATCACAAGAAATTTTCCAACATGCTGGAAGCTGTGTTTCACTGTCCCTGTGCTTGGAATGATTTCACCTCTGTTGCATGGATGGTTATTACTCTATATAATAACCTATATAATCTGTGAATATATCAGTGAAAATCAGACAGCTGCATTCATCATGTCCAAAGGACTTAAAGGGGTTGTAAACCTTTGTGTTTTTTCACCTTAATGCATCTTATGCATTAAGGTGAAAAAACACCTGGTAGTCACCGCCCCCCCCCCCCCCCCCCCCCCCCTCTGTTTTACTTACCTGAGCCCTGGAACTTGACCCGACGGGGAAGCGCTGTCTCTCTGGCCGGGGTTCTCGGCTCTTGATTGGATAGATTGATAGCAGCGCAGCCATTGGCTCCCAATGCTGTCAATCAAATCCAATGGTGCGGGCGATGGGGGGCAGGGCTGAGTCATACATTCGGCGGCTATGGACGCAGAATGCTGGACTCGGGAGCGTGCCCACAAGGTAACCCCCTTCTCCTAGGAGGTTTACTTATGAGGAACCGTGAGAGCCGCCAGAGGACCCCAGAAGAGCAGGTTCGGGGCCACTCTGTGCAAAACGAGCTACACAGTAGAGGTAATTATGAAATGTTTGTTATTTAAAAAAAAAAAAGAACCCTTATAATCACTTTAATACCAAACTGATGAGGCTGTCCTATAACAACCAACCACACATGGAACCTGAAATTAATAAATAATTACATTCATTGATATATTGTTGGCCATAGACAGTTCTATATATAAAGCTGGCCATAGACAGTTATACAGTATCTCACAAAAGTGAGTACACCCCTCACATTGTTGTAAATATTTTATTATATCTTTTCATGTGACAACACTGAAGAAATGTCACTTTGCTACAGTGTAAAGTAGTGAGTGTACAGCTTGTATAACTGTGTAAATTTGTTATCCCCACAAAATAACGCAACACACAGCCATTAATGTCTAAACCGCTGGCAACAAAAGTGAGTATACCCATAAGTGAAAATGTCCAAATTGGGCCCAAAAGTGTCAATATTTTGTGTGGCCACCATTATTTTACAGTAATGCCTTAACCCCCTTGGGTATGGAGTTCACCAAAGCTTCACAGGTATCCACTGGAGTCCTCTTCCACGCCTCCATGACGACATCACAGAGCCGGTGGATGTTAGAGACCTTGCGCTCCTCCACCTTTCGTTTGAGGATGCTCCACAGATGCTCAATAGGGTTTAGGTCTGGAGACATGCTTGGCCAGTTCATCACCTTTACCCTCAACTTCTTTAGCAAGGCAGTGGTCGACTTGGAGGTGTGTTTGGGGTTGTTATCATGCTGGAATACTGCCCTGCGGCCCAGTCTCCGAAGGGAGGTATCATGCTCTGCTTCAGTATGTCACAGTACATGTTGGCATTCATGGTTCCCTCAATGAACTGTAGCTCCCCAGTGCTGGCAGCACTCATGCAGCCCCAGACCATGACAATCCCACCACTTGACTGTAGGCAAGACACACTTGTCTTTGTACTTCTCACCTGGTTGCCGCCACACACGCTTGACACCATCTGAACCAAATAAGTTTATCTTGGTCTCATCAGACCACAGGACATGGTTCCAGTAATACATGTCCTTAGTTTGCTTGTCTTCAGCAAACTGTTTGTGGGCTTTCTTGTGCATTATCTTTAGAAGAGGCTTCTTTCTGGGACGACAGCCATGCAGACCAATTTGATGCAGTGTGCGGCATACGGTCTGAGCACTGACAGGCTGACCCCCCACCCTTCAACCTCTGCAGCAATGCCGGCAGCACTCATATGTCTATTTCCCAAAGACAACCTCTGGATATGACGCTGAGCATGTGCACTCAACTTCTTTGGTTGACCATGGCGAGGCCTGTTCTGAGTGGAACATATCCTGTTAAACCGCTGTATGGTCTTGGCCACTGTGCTGCAGCTCAGTTTCAGGGTTTTGGCAATCTTTTTATAGCCTTGTCCATCTTTATGTAGAGCAACAATTCTTTTTTTCAGATCCTCAGAGAGTTCTTTACCATGAGTTCTAATGTTGAACTTCCAGTGCCCAGTATGAGAGAGTGAGAGCAATAACACCAAATTTAACACACCTGAGACCTTGTAACACTAACGAGTCACGTGACCCTGGGGAGGGAAAATGGCTAATTGGGATCAATTTGGACATCTTCACTTAGGGGTGTACTCACTTTTGTTGCCAGTGGTTTAGACATTAATGGCTGTGTGTTGAGTTATTTTGAGGGGACAGCAAATATACACTGTTATACAAGCTTTACACTCACTACTTTACATTGTAGCAAAGTGTCATTTCTTCAGTGTTGTCACATGAAAGCATATAATAAAAAACTTACAAAAATGTGAGGGGTGTACTCACTTTTATGAGATACTGTAAATACAAAGCTTGCCATAGGTATTTAAAAAGCAAACAGATTTCTTCACCCACTCAAAGGAGGTGGATGGAGGAATTCTTCCTGCTGGGACATTGTATTCTGACAGCAAGACCTGCCCCTCTCAACAGTTGGCTGATGCCGCTGACCAAGGAACAGCTTTCCAGCATGTCTCCACAACAGAAGTCAATCAAACAATTGACTTCCGTTGAGCAGGAATGGACACATACAAACACTGTTCAAAATTCGGCCAGGCCCTACCGAACCGGTTGAATTTCGATAAGAGTTTGGCCCGCTTAAATCTTCTAAAAAAACTGTCAAAAATATTTTGAGGCTATACAGGCACCAACATCATTGTCTTTAGCTGTACAAAAAAAGCCTAAAAAACTAAAAGCCAATTCAAATTCTTAAAAAATGTTTAATTCATATAACAAAGATATACATATAAATGATCTTTGTACATAAATAATTTTTCAACATTTCTATGAATTATTTTACATTAGACATGTGTGATTCATTTCATTCCGAATAAAAAATCCGACAAATTTTCATTTTTCTGAAACTCGGATGTATCGGATGTGTAGTACCAAATTTAAACTAATCCAAACTAACGAAAAAAAAAAATCAGACGAAATTCGAATTTGAATAGTTTTCGAATACTTTTCGAATTCGAATAGTTTTCAAATTCAAATTCGAAAGGTTTTGAATCCAAATAGTTTTCCAGTTTTCAACGAGAATAAAACAGAGTTGCAAATAAAGGAACAGAATAGAAAAAAATAGACTAGAAAAGAATATAACATAAAATAAAAGAAAAGAATACAATAGAGTAAAACATAACAAAATAGACTAGAAAATAAAAGAACGGAATAGACTAGAATATAAGAGCAACAAATAGAATAACATAGAATATAACCATCTTCTGAAATTCAAATTTCAAATAGAATAAATTTGAATTAAAACAGAATAGAAAAGAATAGAATAGAAAAAAACTGAATAGACTAGAAGAGAAAGAATATACCATCTTTCCAGAAATATGAATTTCAAATAAAATAAATTTGAATAGAAAAGAATAGAATAGAAAATAAAATAATAGAATAGAAAAGAATAAAATAGACTAAACAAATAAAATAATATATAATTAAATAAACAATAGAATAAATTAGAAAGAATATAATCATTTCCCAAATTTCAAATAGAATTTGAATTTGAATAGAATAGAATAAAATAGATTAGAATAGGAAGATGGTTATAGTCATTCTATTTTATTCTTTTCTGTTTTTTTTTTCTATACTATTGTGTTATTTTCTACTCTATTCTTTTCTATTCTATTAAAATTCAAATGTATTCTATTTGTATTTTTGAAAATGGTTATATTATTTCTATTCTATTGTTTTTTTAAATTCTATTCTTATCTATTCTATTCAAATTTCAGAAGATGGTTATAATCTTTCCATTTTATTCTATTCTATTCCTTTCTATTCTATTCTATTTCATTTTATTATGTTTTGTTTCTGTTATTTTCTATCCTATTTTGTTCTGTTTTACTCTATTATATTATATTCTTTTATTTTCTGTTATATTCTTTTCTATTCTATTTTTTTTCTATTCTATTTTATTCTCTTTGGAAATTCAAAAACTTTCCAAATTTGAAAACTATTTGAATTACAAAACTATTCAAAATTGATTTGAAAACTCTTCACTTCGATCCGAATTTGAAAAATCTGAATCAATTCGAAAACGAATAAACAAAACAAATTCCGAAAACAAATTAAACAAATTTATCTAAGTAACAAATCGAAATAAAACTAAACACATTTTTAAATTTTGCACATGTCTATTTTACATCACTTACTCATCATACTAATATGTGCTTTTCCTATATATTACTATTGATGCTGAATTGGTGTCAGTATTGAAAATCAAGCCATTATAGACTTAGGGTGTCTACACATGGAGTAATCTTTGCAAGCAGTGCACCAGAGTCAACCAATCCTCGTAATGACAAAGTGAGATTAGGGCGTTGTATGCTATACTGTTACAATGTTTCCAGTCACTGAAAGTGTTTGTATTATGGCATTTCTCAACATCTTGGATAGTGGACTGTAAACTTTCCCATTTTACCTTTACTCATTGCCCAAATCACAGAGAACATTGTGGCAGCTCCATTTGGTGTGGCAAAACAACTGAAGATAAGCAGATGTCTCACCACCTGTCGTTCCGGTGAGACATTTACCCGTCCGTGGCTAGACTTTGCCACCTCTACATGTATGGTCATGACTCGTGTCCGTTCACCAGACAGTTCCACGCAAGAAAACATTCCCATTTTGCTCCCTTCCTAGCCTAATGTGTCTAATCATAATACTATGACTTTATATAGTATAAAAAAGCAAATCAACTATAATAGCCTGAATCCGTCAGCTGCACAGTCATTAAGAAGAGAACATTTGTTATAGTGATCTTTATGTTCAACAGACAAAAATACAAGATGGGAACACAGAGCCCAGTATATACATCATATGCAGCATGCTGCACTCTGCTCAATTCTCTAAAGTGTTATATCATTTGCATACAGAAAAAATTGCTTAACTAGAAATGGTTGGCTTGTTTTGGCATAATGACAGATGTTTGGGCCACTTTAGTGCCATGCATAACAGTAATGTTTGCTTTGCCTGTCAAAGTTTAATTGTTTTTGTTGGATTGCGTTAAGTTTCGGGCAACATTAATGATATCAATAACAGGCTAACAATTTACATTAAGTGTTAACACAAATGATTATAGAGTATCTGCAAAAGCTCTGTATGAACTCCCATATAAGTGTTACATAAAACATTGGCAGCTTCAAACTCTAATTGCTTCCAACATTATGAACAGAGTGTTGTAAAAAGCAATGGCTCTGTAAGACGCAAAGCCAGTAAGAAACAAAGATAGCTCATTTATATCAATTGAGGGGAATTCCAGATTATAACATACAGTATTGATTTAAACATAGCACAGTAATGTATCTATGGATATATACTGTATATACTGTATATACATACATATATATATATATATATATATATATATATATATATATATATATATATCCAGTGGCATAATTAGAACCTTCAGGGCCCCAATGTAAGAAACCACAAAGAGCCCCCCTGACCCCCGGACAAGGCTCTTTCCTCCGAGCCCGGTGGCAGAACAACAGGGCCCGATTGCAAGTGAGGGGCTGCATATAAAGGAACCGATTTCTCCATTTCCCCCCCACTTCTCCTCCTCTCTCTTCCGCAAACATTTAGCAGCTGCAGGAGGAAAATGGAGAGATCAGTTCCACTATACCAGTGGTTCTCAATCTTTTTCCAGTCAGAGCACCCTTGAAGTATACCCCTAGGTCAGGGGTGTCCAATCTTTTTTCCAAGAGGGCCAGATTTGATGAATAGAACATGCTTGAGGGCCGACCATTTTGCCTGACATTCTTAAACCATTAAAATTTGGTCTAAGTGTGTCCATCCGAGCACTAATACACGGCCCAACAAGAATTCTCTTGCCTTTGTGCTGTGTGTGGTGAATAGATGAGCTTGGGCGTGTTATTTGGATATACCGGATTTAATCTGCTTATAACACGCACCTTCACTTTAAAAATGAAGTTTCAGGAAAAAAAATCTTAAATTTTAAATAAAGAACTGTGAAGCAAAATAAGGGTCAGTGCCCATCAATGCAGCCTAATCAGTGCCCATCTGCGGCCCCCACTCCATTGCCATGAATGTGGCCCCCACTGTATTGACATGAATGCAGCCCCCACCGTATTGACATGAATGCAGCCCCCACCACATTAACATGAATGCAGCCCCCACCGTATTGACATGAATGCAGCCCCCACCGTATTGACATGAATGCAGCCCCCACCGTATTGACATGAATGCAGCCCCCACCGTATTGACATGAATGCAGCCCCCACCACATTCACATGAATGCAGCCCCCACCACATTCACATGAATGCAGCCCCCACCGTATTGACATGAATGCAGCCCCCACCGTATTGACATGAATGCAGCCCCCACCGTATTGACATGAATGCAGCCCCCACCGTATTGACATGAATGCAGCCCCCACCACATTGACATGAATGCAGCCCCCACCGTATTGACATGAATGCAGCCCCCACCGTATTGACATGAATGCAGCCCCCACCACATTCACATGAATGCAGCCCCCACCACATTCACATGAATGCAGCCCCCACATTGACATGAATGCAGCCCCCACCACATTCACATGAATGCAGCCCCCACATTGACATGAATGCAGCCCCCACCACATTGACATAAATACGGCAGCCCCCACCACATTGACATGAATGCAGACTCACCATTGCTGTCAGTGCAGCCTGATTCATGTCCATCTGCAGCCTTGGAGGAGACAGGGAGGGGGCGGGACGAGCGCCAACAGATATACAGGAGAAATTCCTGTTTACACGGCGGCCTCTTTAATTGAAAGTCCCGCCTCCTATGATGGACAAAACAATTGTCCAATGGCAGCGCAGGAGACGGGACTTCCTTTTACACAGGACGCCGTGTAAACAGGAAATTCTCCTGTATCCTGTACGGCGCTTGTCCCGCCCCCTCCAAGGCAGCCAGCATATCTATCTTTTATGGCCCCCGGCGCTCGGGGATTCGTTGGGGGCCACAAAAGATATATATGTCAAAATTACCAGGCGGGCCGTCCGAAACCGGACCGCGGGCCGCGATTGGCCCGCGGGCCGGACTTTGGACATGCCTGCCCTAGGTGAATGGGTCTGTACTGCAACCACTCCATAACTGTGTGCATTGTATGCAGCATAGTATTGATGCATTTAAGGGGTTAAAACAGGCGGTCAGGAGGCAACATATTGCCTCTTTACCGGCTGTCAAATGCCTCTGAAAACCGATCTGAGCATGGAACGCTTTGCAGAGGAACGACATTTTTTTGCTGATACTATAAACAAGCAAGAAAAAAAAAACAATAGACATTTAAAGAGTAAAAACATTATCTGCAATTCTAACTAAAGAGGATGACTCAATATGCTAGTCCCACTGCAGAGCAGCCAATATAAAAGACCACACCGAATGTCAATATGTAAAAAGCATGTAAAGAATGTCAGCACTTTTTCCCTTTAAGAGCATCGGCAGACATTATTTATGTACTTTGCAGCACATAAAAATTTCACTTTTTTTCCTTTATAGCAAGAAGTCACTTTCTGTTTTAATATGTGTCCAGAAATTGCTTCTCTATAACATTAAACTTTACATTTTTTTCCTTTACAAAATAGCGTTTCCTACATTTCTGGTGCCTGGTGGTAAACCCAAAGCATTCATAGCCAGAAAAAGGTTGCTTCTCCAAAATCACCGCCACAAAACTACTGAAAGGCTTTTAAATGATAACTGTCTTACAGCTTAGCTAATGCTCCATGGACACGTAGCCCTCTATTTTTAGTCAACCCATTCACACAGTTTAGTTGCTAAACTGGTTTCCTTGCATCCTAAATTTTGTTTCCAGTTCAAGCCACATGGCTCCTGATGTTGCATGTCCATGTCCCCAGCCTCCATGTCACATGCAAATACAGACTTTTATGTTCTCCTATGGGGGCGGGGGGTACAAAAAAGCATCAACAAGACTGTATTCCAACTGATGTTGAACTGGATGAAGCCTGCACTTGTCCTCGGGTATTAATTAATATCCCTGACATTTAGAGTAAATACTTTTAGCTCTCTTGCACAGTTTACAATGTGCCTGTACACACTAGGTGCGTAAACAAGCAATGCGTATTCTTGAGTTAAAACAAAAAAAAATCTGCTTTACCGGTTAGTGTCTTGCACTGGTACACGCAAATACGCAAGAATACATGCAAATACATGCATATACCTTATTTGCCATGCGCAAATGTGCATAGGCATAAATAAGTGCACACACATGTAACACAAACGCCCAAAATTATGTCCAGAAATGTTGATGCTAAAACATCAGTTCCGCGTGCAAGAGGCCTTAAGCCTCGTACACACGATTGGATTTTCGGCAGGGAATTGTGTGATGTCAGACTGTTTGCCTACATCTGACCATTAGTACGCTCCATCAGACAATTGTTGTCCAACTTTGCACCAACAAATGTTGGATGGAAGGCTAATAAATTTTCAGCGGACAACGGTCTGTTGTCAGATTTTCGTATCGTGTGTACACAAGTCTGTCACACAAAAGTCCAAAGTAATGGGGAGGTTAGTGAAGGAAAAAATGCATGTAGGCCAAAAAAGGAGCAAGAAAAGCTTACAGCATGCATGAGGACAAAGAGGACATTCACAGCATATTACAATAATCTTAATTATGGAATCAAGAAATAATACAATACATTAGCAAACATTAAATACATAGAATGTGATGTTAAAGGAAAAAACTTACCCGAATATAGTTCTTCTGCAGGACTTGAATAATGGCTGAGCAGGTCTCTGGAATAATGAGTCCCAGAGCCTGGGGGGAGGTCCCAGTGGTAAACTTAAGGTTCTGGAGACTTCTCCCCGTCGCCAAGTACCGCAAGGTGGCTATGAGCCTTTGCTCAGGATTAATGGCAAGCCTCATGCATGCGTCCTGCTTCTTAATATAGGGGGTCAACAATGGCAAGAGTTGGTGAAAGCAGGGGTCCGTCATCCGGAGATAATTTTGAAAATCATCCGGATTATTCTCCTGGAGCTCCCGCAGCAACATAATGCCAGAACGACATAATTGGTCACGATTAAGCAACCAATTTTTGGTCCAAGAAATCCTCCTCCTCCTGTTCCTGGACTGGACTTGGGTCAAAGCAATAACTCCAAGGCCAATAACAGCACGTTCTCTCCTCTGATTCCGCAACATGGCTGGTTTACGAACGTCCGTTCAGAAACGAACTGAAAAGCACAAACTGAAAAGCGCGAATCAACACTCACCAAACTTCTACTAACACGAAATTAGCAGAAGGAGCCCAAAGGGGGGCGTAGTTCATAGTACGTCTAGTACGTCACTACGTTCGTGTTTGTTGGCCGACAATTGTGTACTGTTTGTATGCAAGAAAAGTTCCTGGCACACACCTTTCAGACACAAGTCTGACGCTCTGTTGGCCAACAATCCAATCGTGTGTATGAGGCTTTAGGCTCCCTCGATCCCCAACATATTTTTAACTAGACATGTGCAATTAGTTTAAGTCTGAATCCAAATTCGGACTAATTTTTGGTTACATCCGAATCTCTGAATGACAATAGTAATAAATTTATTTGAAATTTGATTAACTTTGTTTTGTGCATTCCAAATTTTTGGAACAATTCGAATCAATCAAAAAATGTTCGGCCAATCCAAATTTTGTGTGAAGAATAGCAGGTTGTTAAGGAGTGGTCCGGGAAGCCGGCCCTCGTGTCCTTAACAACCAACGACTCATCAGCTGTCTGCAGGTTTTTCCCCCTGACAGCTGAATGTAAACAAAAGAATTGCAAGCAATTAAAAATTCAGAAAAAAAAAAAAAAACAGCGTGGGCCCCCCCCCCCATCCATGCCAGGCCCGAAACAAAATGAATAACATAACTATTGCTTCAGCAGGAACTGACCGACTTTCAGTCAGTATGTGTATCTGTCTTTCTGACAGGAGCTGGACTAACGAGATATGATGGAAAACCAGCATCCGCCCAGCATTTGCAGCCAATGACCGCAAGTGCTGATCTGTGAATTCTGGCAGGTGGGACAAGCCTCCCTGCAGTCTTTAATAAAATAGCGGTGGAGTTTATCGCACCAACATCACTTGTGTTGAAACAGCAATCTGTCAGTATGTACCCAGCTTTAGATACAAGTCAGGTTTTAGACATCCTCTGCAACAAAATTATTTTTGGTAAGATACTCCCTAAGGGCTGTTGCATTCTCTGCATTAAAGTAAAAAGCCTTCTGTGTTCAGCTTACCTGAGCCCAATCTTGATCCAGTGCTGTGCCCAAGAGCAGTAGCTCTCGATGCTCTTTCTCTTCTCATTGGACATTAAGGCAGCAGCAGGAGCCATTGGCTGGCAATCACAGCCTGTAAGGAGGGAGCGAGATGTGGGGCCGAGCTATGCTGTGTGTGTGTGTGTCACTGGACACATAGAACCCTGTTTGGGATCAAGCCTGCACAAGTGCTCCCATAGCAAGAGGCTTGCTATGTGAGCACTCGGAAGAAGGAAGGAGCCAGAAGCACCAGCAGGGGAACCCAGAAGAAGAGGATCAGGGCTGCTCTGTGCAAAAGCATTGCACAAAGCAGGTAAGTATATGTTTATTATTTTTTTTTCCTTTACGGTCACTTTAATCACGTATTAAAGGATGCAGACACTACAACACTTCTCAACCGAACCCTGAAAGTGCACCCGCTCATTAAAATGGATTAGTCACTCTCATTCAGAATCAGTCTCCAAAGAACAAACAGCTTTTTTTTTCAGAGCAGAGACAGGTAGGAATTTGCAAGAAATTTTGTTAAAATCCCTATAATGTACACACATCACCCAAAGGGGATTTTTTTTTTTCAACAAAAATGGAGTTACTCTTTAACAACTTGTTGCCTACCCACAGTAGATTTACTGTGGATGGGCTGCAATCTAGACAACGTACCTGTACATCACTTCCTCTAGATGTTAACCCCTTCCCAGCCAGGGTCATTAGTACACTGTCAGAGTACAGTATTTTCACTGATCACTGTATTAGTGTCACTATCAGTGGAGGCTGCTCATTAGGGCGCACGGGCGCCACCCCACCTAATCCATGCATCCGGCCCCTAATCTACAAGCAGGGTGCTGGATGCATGGATTTCAATAGATTATTTTTTTTTTAGAAGCACATGGTTAGAGCCTGAGACTCTAATTGGCTTCAAAAAGGGTGGGCTCAGGGTGCAGAGCATGTGTTCCTAATGTGTTCTTGTTTCTCCTCCCGGCCAATCAGGAAGTGGGTCCTGGCCAGGAGTCCTAAGACCCCATTGGCCGGGAGTTCGAAAACTCGATTGGCCCGGAGGAGAAGCGACTGCCAGGACACGGAGGAGAAGGAGGAGGGAAGCCGCCTCCGCAGCTGTGAATTGCATGGGGTAAGTGCAGGGCTGACATGGGTCCCTGGTGGGCCAGAGGGCGAGCATGCGAGCCGGCGACTGGGAGGATGGGGGTTGTGGGTATGGTGCACGTTGGCGGGTTCGAGCAACAGTGGGGGGGTTAGGTCTGTCTGCCACCCCTCCCGACCGATGAAGCACCAGCTGCCACTGGTCACTAGTGATGTCAGTGTCACTTAGCGAAGCTCCCAGATAGTGTCTGTTAGACCCCTTTCACACCGAGCTGCCCCGGGCGTCAGCATTTAAGCGGCGCTATTCAACCGCTAGCGGGGCGGTTTTTAAATGCCAGAGCGGCGTTTTGCTGGCGGTATCGCAGCACTGCCCCATTGATTTCAATGGGGAGCAGTGGTGGAGGAGCAGTGAGTTCAGCACTCCTTCACCGGTCCAAAGAAGATGCTGGCAGGACTTTTTCTGACGCCCTGCCAGTGCACCGCTCCAGTGTTAAAGGAGGGCTTTCACACTGAAATGCATAGAGCAGCTGTTTTAGGGCAGTTTGCAGGCGCTATTTTTAATGCTATAGCGCCTGCAAAACGCCCCCAGTGTGAAAGGGGTCTTAGGGCCAGATTGCCCACCACCCTATCACAGTAACATTAAAAGTCGCTGAGTACCACCATTACAGTATAGTGTCTATTAGCTGCAAAGTGCAGTTATACTCTGCAAATGCAGTGTCTCCAGAGCTTAGTAAATGAGGTAAAGATTTACTGTGTAAAGAATACCCAATCACTTGCAAGGAAATAAAAAAAAACAACAACATTTTTGCTTGCACATGATTGGATGATGGAAGGGTTCTATTTACTAATTAGATGACTTCTGAAGGCAATTTGTTGCACTAGATTTTAGTTAGGGGTACCAGAGTAAAGGGGGCTGAATACAAATGCACGCCACACTTTTCAGATTTTTTTTTGTAAAAAATTTGGAAAACCATTTATAATTTTCCTTCCACTTCACAATTATGTGCCACTTTGTGTTGGTCTATCATATAAAATCCCAATAAAATAAATTTACGTTTTTGGTTGTAACAGGACAAAATGTGGAAAATTTCAAGGGGTGTGAATACTTTTTCAAGGCACTGTAGCTGGCCATCTGTTCTGGTAAGAGCTAGGTGGAACCATACGGTTCTCAATTATGATTGCATTGATTAAAATATGTTTTGTGTGTACTGTATTCTTTTCTCTTTTGTGACACATTAATCTGTCAAGCCTGAGGTGACCTTAACCTCAGTTTCTGCATGATCTTTGCCAAATGTTAAAGAAAGATTTACAATCTTCATGCATGTTGCACAATCGATCCAAATAAACCCTATTTTTCCCTGTTTTGATATAATTTATACTATTGCCACCTCTAATGACATATCACATGGGTCAGAGAAAACAGGAATATCAAGACATCGAGCTAAATAATTTTTCTACACTGAATTCATGCATCATAGTAAACTAAAGATCAGTGAATGTGAAATAAATATGGCATTATGTATCTTTTAATATATGGTGATCACATTTTTGACTGGATCATCTGTTCCCACCTGAAATTATAGATAAAAATCATCATAACACTGTTGCAATGACCCCCCATGTATGAAATGCCCAGTGTTTCAGTACACAAAGCATTCCTAACACTCAGATAGACAATTTCAGCTTCATAGGCCTTTAGGCCTGATTCACACCTGTGCATTTTTATTGCTTTTTGCATTTTGCAGATTTTCACTACAGAACGTGTTTTATAGGAATCCATGTTAAATGGACTGTAGTGCAAATCTGCAAAATGCATAGGTGGGAATCAGGCCTGAGACTTTTTGAGGAAGAAGTCAGCAGTGAAAGCCTTTTACACTTTTTTTTTTAAGAATCTAGAGATGAGCTGCAAGTTTGGGTCAACAATGAGTTAGACCCGTACCCAGGTTGTTCGCAGTTCACCATTTGGACAAAATAAATGGGCAGATTTGGCCTGTTCGCCCACCTGCCTGAACCTCCAGTTACTGCAAATGGACGTCATTCATTGAGTGACAGCATCATTGCTGCCACTAAAGCTTCACACCCGCCGGATTTTTTCCCAGCTGGTGGGGATCCCTGGAACATCATTGACCATACATACAGAATATGGTCAATGATGTCAGCTTGCATCTCTGGCTGGTTTGTTGACATTCAGCAGTCAGCTGGAGACTGTCATTTGAAATGGGAGTGTGACAGGAGAAGATTGTTGTCGGATTGTCATGTCTGCAGCATAATTTTTGGCATCTAATCTATTTGACTGGATGACCTGATTGACTTTGGATTACATCATAGGGTGTTTTTCTTAAGTAAAGGACTTTTACTATGGTGTGTGTGTTTATTTACTACAACCCCAATTCCTCAAAAGTTAGGACACTCTGTAAAATCTACATAAAAATAAAATGCAATGATTTGCAAATCTCATAAACCCATATTTTATTCACAATAGAAAACATATGAAATATTTAAACTGAGAAAATGTACCATTTTAAGAAGAGATAAGGTTATTTTGAAAATGATAGCAGCAACACATCTCAAAAAAGTTGAGACAGGGCCATGTTTAGCATGGTGTAGCATCCCCTCTTCTATTAACAACACTTTGTAAATGTCTGAGAATAGAGATGGGCCAAATGGCGAACCCTATTAAATTCTTTGGGACCTGAACTTGAAAAAATCAAACGTCCCCATTTTGAAGGCTTATATTCAAGTAATTGGCGCTCAAAAGGTATGGCCCGGGTACTGCCCTGGGGGGGCGTGTATCAATGCAAACACTTTTTTTTAAAAAGAGAGTTTTTACAGGAGCAATGATTTTAATGATGCTCAAAGTGGAGTTCCAGACATTTCTCTGTTTATTAAAAGTCAGCAGCTACAGAAAGTGTAGCTGCTGACTTTTAATAAACACACACTCACCTGTCCCACGGTCCAGCGATGCGGCCGTCCAAAGCCTTGGTTCCCTCCCCAGCCTCTCCCCAGTGCCAGCATCACTAGTGTGGGCACCCGGCTGTGACAGCTTGCAGCTCCACAGCCGGGTACTGCGCATGCGCGAGCCGCGCTGCGCATCTTGAATGGCCAAGCAATCTTCTGGGACCTGTGATGTGTCCCAGAAGATTGCAGGGAAGGAGGGGGAGAGGGGCAGTCGCTAGGCGGTGCTAGCGGAAGTGGGAGCTGGGTACCTGTAAAAACTAGGTACCCACTCCCCCCTTCAAAAATTGACATGCCAAATGTGGCATGTCAGGGGGTTAAAAGTACTTTAAGCGGAAGTTCCACTTTTGGGTGGAACTCCACTTTAAAGTGCAACAATTAAAATGAAACATTCCTTTAAATATAGTGCCTAGTGGTCTGCTTGTAAAGTAGCACATCTGTACTGTTTATAGAACCTACTGCAACAAAACTGACATTTCTAAAGAAAAAAAAAAAAAGAAAAATATTAAAAAACACAGCATGCGCCCCCCCCCCCATCCATACCAGGCCCTTCGAGTCTTTTGAAGATATCGGCTAGCTGACTGTGATTGAAAGCAGCGGCAGCCAATGGTGCCACTGCTGTTTCTAAGCCAATCAAGAGGGAGAACATCTGACGGCTGAGACACTCGTGGACATCGCTAGACAGAGAGGGACCTCAGGTAAGTATTAGGAGGGCTGCTACACACAGAAGGCTTTTTATCTTAATGCATAGAATGCATTAAGATAAAAAAGCTTCTGCCTTTACAACCACTTTAACTCTTAGTACAATTTGTTTTTTGTAGAACAGAAATAATTAGTGGATTACAACTCTTTGTTTTAATATTGACATAAATATGAGCTAATGAATATATCAACATGTTCTATTACAATTACTTTTTCCGGGTGCATAGTTTTTCCAAGGTTACTCACTATTGCTTCTGGAGTGCATGCATGTAATCAGGAAATGGATGTAAAGCCAGTCATAGATGGAGCGTTTTTATTTCCTGCAACCAAGAGTTGCAGTAAAAAATCAGCTTGATTCCCCCATCAACACTGCCATCTCTGGCTGGAGAACACAGTGAATCCTGCTAGCGAGTATAATAGCCAATAGCAATAATCGCATGTAAAATCTGAAAGGCTGGTTTTACCAATATGTGTAAAACCTTGTGAGCTGCTATGTGAAAAAAAAAAATCTGAAACAAAAGCTACTTGCACATTCCCATATGCATATGTACTAAACAAGTATTTGATACACTGCCGATTTTCAAACTTTTCCTACTTACAAAGCATGTAGAGGTCTGTAATTTTTATCATAGGTACCCTTCAACTGTGAGAGACAGAGTCTAAAACAAAAATCTAGAAAATCACATTGTATGATTTTTAAGTAATTAATTTGCATTTTATTGCATGACATAAGTATTTTATACATCAGAAAAGCAGAACTTAATATTTGGTACAGAAACCTTTGTTTGCAATTACAGAGATCATACGTTTCCTGTAGTTCTTGACCAAATTTGCACACACTGCAGCAGGGATTTTGGCCCACTCCTCCATACAGACCTTTTCCAGATCCTTCAGGTTTCAGGAGTGTCGCTGGGCAATACGGACTTTCAACTCCCTCCAAAGATTTTCTATTGAGTTCAGTGAAGTAAATACGCTTCCCGATGACGCAATCAATACTTACGAAAAGCGTAGAGGCTGCCGGGAGGTTTTGACGTCACTTCCTGCCTAGTGAGGGCGAGGCCTGGAACACACACGGAGTAGGAAACCTACAGGGGAATGCACACCGGCATTCTGGAGCCCACATACACGGCTGGAACAGCTTGGTGCCGGCTTATGGGCATATCAACATGTGAGTGCAATAGTCTTTTATACCTTTTTTAAATAAACAAGTTTAGATATACTATACCATGATGGCCATTTATTTTCCATGAGTACTGGTAGAGCAAGAGAAACCAAATCCATTAATACATTATCTGAAGAGGGTGCAGATTGATCCATAGTGTGTTGTGGTTATCCAACTAATGAACCAAAGGCGCACATTCACCTGTATCTGGTGAGTGGCCAATCTATAAGTGGTGGTGGAATCACAAAATGGTGGTATTTAGCTGCACAATTAAGAGATGAATCTAAAGGAGCTGGCTGATCACTCACTGAGGCGACTCATCTGGGACTTATTAGCTACTTGGAATCGTCCACTATACTGAGTGTATTTTTCACTGAAGATATACATTAAATGTTTTTATTTTATTTCACAGCATCAGTTTTACCTTTGTATTTTTGTTCGTTTTCTACATATTTTCACTTTGGCATTGGACATATGGTTTTGAATCCTATGGCTTAGGACACGTACTTTTTTCATGTTTTTTCATTTGGGCACACAAGCACGTATATATATAATTTTTTGATGGGCGTAATTAATAGTGCCTGAGGACCTATTGATCCCAGAACAAAATGTTTTCTAAAAAGCACATTTTGAGGATGTTTTGACATTAAGATACATTAGTAAGGTTTATGGTTATAAATAGAAGTGGTGGTACACAAATTTATTTTAATAGTTGACGCAGTCCATAAATGCATTTTTTTTCTTTATAGCCTAACTCGAGAGTGGGGAGGGTCTTTTTTGACTGCAGCAGACATAAACGATTGGCCTAATATATTTTTGATTCTCTGCGGCGGTACACTGTATATATATATATATATATATTCAGGTCTGGAGACTGGCTAGGCCACTCCAAGACCTTGAAATGCTTCTTATGGAGTGACTCCTTAGTTGCCCTGGCTGTGTGTTTCGGGTCGTTGTCATGCTGGAAGACCCAACCACGACCCATCTTCAATGCTCTTTCTGAGGGAAGGAAGTTGTTGGCCAAAATCTCACAATACATGGCCCCATCCATCCTCCCCTCAATACGGTGCTGTCATCCTGTCCCCTTTGCAGAAAAGCAGCCCCAAAAAATGATGTTTCCACCTCCATGCTTCACGGTTGGGATGGTGTTCTTGGGGTTGTACTCTTCCTTCTTCTTCCTCCAAACATGGCAAGTGGAGTTTAGACCAAAAAGCTCTTTTGTATCATCAGAACACATGACCTTCTCCCATTCCTCCTCTGGATCATCCAGATGGTCATTGGCAAACTTCAGACGGGCCTAGACATGCGCTGCTTGAGCAGGGGGACCTTGCGTGCGCTGCAGGATTTTAATCCATGATGGCGTACTGCGTTACTAATGGTTTTCTGTGGTCCCAGCTCTCTTCAGGTCATTGACCAGGTCCTGGCGTGTAGTTCTGGGCTGATCCCCCACCTTACTCATGATCACTGATGCCCCATGAGGTGACATCTTGCATGGAGCCCCAGACCGAGGGAGATTGACCGTCATCTTGAACTTCTTCCATTTTCTAATAGTTGCGCCAACAGTTGTTGCCTTCTCACCAAGCTGCTTGCCTATTGTCCTGTAGCCCATCCCAGCCTTGTGCAGGTCTACAATTTTATCCCTGATGTCCTTACACAGCTCCCTGGTCTTGGCCATTGTGGAGAGGTTGGAGTCTGTTTGATTGAGTGTGTGGACTGGTGTCTTTTATACAGGTAACAAGTTCAAACAGATGCAGTTAATACAGGTAATGAGTGGAGAACAGGAGGGCTTCTTAGAGAAAAAATAACAGGTCTGTGAGAGCCGGAATTCTTATGTCATGCAATAAAATGCTAATTATTTTTTAAAAAAATCATACAATGTGATTCTGGATTTTTGTTTTAGATTCCGTCTCTCACAGTTGAAGAGTACCTATGATAAAAATTACAGACCTCTCCATGCTTTGTAAGTAGAAAACCTGCAAAATCGGCAGTGTATCAAATACTTGTTCTCCCCACTGTATACTATTTAGTGAACAAAAAACTATATAAGCGCTCGTTCACACTGAATGCGGGTTTGAAATCGTGCAAGCTCAGCTGAACTCGCACAATTTCAAACCCGCATTTCATTTCAGTGCGAGTTCGGGGGCGATTTGAGAGACACCTGTGCGGGCTCAAAGTCGCCAAAAGTAGTGCTGGAAGTACTTTTGGAAAGTCGGCATCACACCGATTGGCGGCAATAGGCTGCGATTTGTATGCGATCTGACATGTCAAATCGCGCCGATGTTAACAGGGGCTAAATTTCATATAAATGTTCATAAATTAGCAATAATCATCACTCCAATGTCATTCATTTGGATATGCCACCACCATAAAATCATGTTTAAAGTCCTTTTTATGTTAATCACACTTATGTGAAATCACTATTATATCTCATATGCAGTCCACATCAATTACAAACTTCTTCACTTATGTGTCTTATCTTAATATATCCAGGGCTCAAATGCTCATTTTACCAGTGTTTATATTCCAGCCATCCATGTTCTCCCCATCCCATCAGATGTGTTCTCACCTTAATAAATGTAAATATAGAGTTAAGTGTGGTCAGAACACGCTTTTGCTCCTCTGGGACCCTATGGGAAATAATCAGAAGGTATATTCCTCCTTCTTCCCTGGGTACATTCAGCCTGCCCATAAATGATTCGAATCTTGGACAGTCCCTGCGGGAACCTACCAAGATTCTAACTGTCTATCTGTCTTTGCCCGGCTTAAAAGGCTGTACAGTGATGCAAAAAAAAAAAAAAAAGGGATTATAAAGGGGAGAAAACAGTATTTTATGGAAAAAATGGCAGTTTATTACATACCGCTTTTTTTTTTTTTTTTTTTTCATCCCCATAGCAGAGATTTCCATCCTTTTCTGTTTGTCACTTGGAAGGGATGTGAGTGGAATATTGCCTAATTGGAAAACAGATAACATTAAAATTCTGACAACGGTTATAAATCTTCCTCAGTTTACTAGAACATTTATTTTAATTTCTGTCTGGGTGCCCATTGAGGGCCTTCCTGTTCAGTCTGAGACCTATCAAAAGAAAGAAAGAATTTGGGGAGAAACCTTCCAAACGATAAAGCACAGTCTACCTTTCCTGGGCTAGACACCCTTTTTTTTAGGTAAGTATGCCTTTAACAAATCAGAGGCTTCCTTTCCACATTAACTTGCCAATTTTGCTGAGCTGAAGGTGAATCATATCATACTCATTATAGACATTTGCCCAAATGATCCCAAAACAAGAATAAATTAATTTCTATTGTGCCCATAGCTGACCATGGTAATCACACTTTTTTGCCTACTACAGAGAAAAATGGTGGAGAGAGACAAGGTAATTCAGGGAAATATAAATGGCTGAATTATAATCAGCGGACACCAGTTTTAAGCATGATCTATGTTTTAGTGAAAATTCATTATAATAAGTCCTAGAGTAGCACACTCTTCAATGCATTTTTCATGTCTGCATAGCAAGATATATATAAAACGATCATAATCATACACCTTTGGGGCAATGCTGAACGCCAGCTGTTTCACTGATGATTTATGGGTTGCCATGCTGAAGGTTAATAATCAGGAGAAACAGGTTACAATATGCAATATATTTATGTCAGGTTAGAAGTTCAATCCTAGAGATATTGTACTAGTTGGAAGGGAACACGCTGTTTTAATTACCAGTTTCATCCTTGCATTTTCTTCATCACTAGGTAAAAGGAAAAGAGTGCAGAGCCAAAGTCCATTTATTTTACATCACATAGATCTTAAAAGATCGAAGTGTCTTATACATATATTACATATATATTTAGCTCAGGATAATAAATGCTATACTATCTCAGTACAGGATGGCTAAAATATAAATTTTAATTACAGGGATTGAATGTCATGGATTTAGGTAGGACATGCTGCTCAGGGCCTCTCTAATATATGTCCCAAATAATTTACATCTGAATTTTAAATGGTTCTGATACCTGAACGTTGATATGTGTCACATGCTTCAAATACATCTTAAACATTAATGTAATTATTTATATTATTCACTTAAATGACATTATTTAATCACATTTACCATTCACGCCAGTCCCTGTTCTGAGCTTGCCTTTAGTTGAATGACCATGCTACAAACATACACTGGATGCAAACACATGCATATGTACACTAAACATGGGAAGAACATATGAGCTTAGAGACGATGACTTATGTTGTGGTTAATATTTTTGGTAATTCTGACATATTAAATGTCTACTTCGGAAATGTTTCTATATACACCAGTTTGAATTGGATGTGCAGGTGAACTTGTCCTATCTTTTTTTAAAAGCTTTATTATGTATTTTCCCCAGTTTTTTCTGTTACACTATCCCTGTTGAAAACATAATCATAAAGATATCTCTAGCACATTCCAGACTGATATACAGCCAATCGCAGACTGCTGGAGCAACTAGGGGATAGCTCCTGTTGGAAACATACCCCTTTCCAGGTAACTACACAGTTGAGCCTCGTACACATGATCAGACTTTCCGCCAACAAAACCGTGGAAATTTGTCCGAAGGGGCGTTGGCCCAAACTTGTCTTGCATACACACGGTCACACAATTGTTGGCCAACAATTACGAACGTAGTGACGTACTACATGGTTTTTCAGCTCTTTTGCGCCACCCTTTGGGCTCCTTCTGCTAATTTCGTGTTAGTAGAAGTTTGGTGAGTGTTGATTCGCGCTTTTCATTTTGCACTTTTCATTTCGCACTTTTCATTTCGCACTTTTCAGTTTGCGCTTTTCAGTTAGTTTCTGTATGGCCGTTCGTCAACCAGACATGTTGCGGAATCAGAGGAGATAACGTGTTATATATTATTGGCCTTGGAGTTATTGCTTTGACACTATTTTTTTGGTTGAATAATGATTTGATTTGGTATATTTTCTATATTTTTGGATGCATAGAATGCACTTTTTGGTTAAGTTCTATTGGCAGAGAGCATGTCTAATTTTATTTGTTTTATTTTTTTTAATGCACAATAAAAAAATTGTGTAGAATAATACTTGGCTATGTGTTTTACTTCAAATGACAGTTTGGAAGTAGGCAGTTACATTTAAAAAATACAATGTAAAATTGACAAGGGACACCAACATAGTTGTATCTTTGATTTTAAAAACTACGGGATAATGGTGTTGTGGTAACTTGCCCAAATAAAAAAAAAAAAAAAACACGGTATAATAATATTATTCTTGATATCACTAGAAAAAAGGAGCCTTTGAAAATTTGTTTGCAATAACTCCATCAGTATCACCAGCAAAGCAGCTTCATTTTTATCCCATTAAAGAAGAAGAGAATGTGCGCTGCATTTCGAGATTTCATAATTTGCCACCATGAATGTTAATTCTCCATTACAAACAGTAGTTTACAAGACCGACTGCTTCTGGCTCATCCTTGCTTCCGTGCATGCGTGTTTGTACTTTGGACTTTTGTCTGACGGACTTGTGTACACACGCTCGGAAAATCCGACAACAC
The DNA here is from genome assembly GCF_042186555.1 of Aquarana catesbeiana. Lineage (NCBI taxonomy): Eukaryota > Metazoa > Chordata > Amphibia > Anura > Ranidae > Aquarana > Aquarana catesbeiana. The sequence goes on from NC_133328.1 coordinate 520,812,576, forward strand.
ACATTTGTCAGCGGAAAATTTGAAAACCTGCCATCCAACATTTCTTGGCAGAAAGTCCGACAACAATTGTCCGATGGAGCATACACACGGTCGGATTTACCGACAACAGCCCGTCATCGAACATTTCCCACCGGAAAGTCCGATCATGTGTACAGGGCTTAAGGATATCTAAACTTAGGAACAAAAACTGATAAGCTTACCAGTCCTTAGATGTATGGTGGTTGTATTAGCGATTTTTTTTCACACTTTTTTTTTCTTCATTTTAAACTTGTAATCCTGCCACTAATGCAGGCTATACACTTTGAAAATTTATTTCCTGCAACCACGAGTCACTCAAGGACAGGGAGTGTTTTAGGTGTACTTAACACTATTTTACAACTACATAACACCATAACACCTCTCTCTATCTGAAAGCTAACTGAAAACAGTCCAGTGGCAGAGGGTTCAAGAAGTTATCAGAAGCAAATAAAAATGTATAGTTACCGTTTACATACACTTTAAAGCGTTTGTTAACCCAAAAAAGAAATAACGGATCCTGCTCCTTTAGAGCATGTTATATGACACAGTGCTTGTCCTGTGTCATTTGGCCCCCTGTAACGCCTAAAAAACCTGGCTGATCCTGCCAGTTTCTCCCCACCCCTCTGTAAACTGACCACGGTGTATCATGGCTGCTGAGACCAGACGCCGTGGTCAGTTTACATGCCTCTGTCATCAGCAGCCTGCTATCTGCTCTCCTCTGTGCTCCTGTGTCCTCCTCCCCCCTCCCCTCTCTGTCTGTGTGTGAGCCGCCCCTCCTGCTGCTCTCATAACACTAACCTGTATACACCATCAGCACTGCCTCCTATTGCAGTGTCCCTCTCTGTGAATTATTTATAAATATAAATGCTGTAAATACCTCCTCATTTAAGAGCCGAGATTGCAAACACATTACCAGCTAGCTCTCTCCTCCTCTCCTCCTCCCCCCAGACTGACATCAGCAGAGGAATCTCAGCCCCGCCTGCTGCATCTCTCAGAGGAGGAAAGGAGGAAGCTGGCTGGTTATGTGATCACAATCTCGGCAGTGAAATTAGGTATTTGCAGCATTTATTTTTATAAATCACATACAGAGGGGGACACTACAATAGGAGGCAGTGCTGATGGTGTATACAGGTTAGAGTGGCTTAAAAACCACTTTAAGGCAGTGGTTCTCAATCCCTGTCCTCAGGACCCACTAACAGGCCAGGTTTGCAAGATAACTGAAAAACATCACAGGTGATATAATTTGCTGTTCAGTGATTGCAGTATTCTAGTCTGCATCTCCCCAAGGTAATACTTAAAATCTGACCTGTTGGTAGGTCCTGAGAACAGGAGATGAGAATCACTGCTTTAAGGGAAATTCCCTTAATGAGATCACACAACAATAAAAACCTTATATCAATTCTAACAGTGTTAATCTCTATCCAAAACACATTATGTCGCTAAAAGTGTGTGAGTACCTGACCATCACAGCTATATGAGCTTGTTGGACAACCCATCTCAAAGCCCTTGGTGTTATTATAGATTTGTTTGCCCCTGTTTGCAGCTTTAACCATGTCTCCTCATGTGGGAAGGCTTTCCACAAGAATTTGGAGTATGTCTGTAAAAATTTGTGCCAATCATCCTAAAAAAAAAGCGTTTGGGAGACCAGGTTCTGATGTTGGACAAAAAGATCTAGTTTGCAATCTTTGTTACAATTCATCCCAATGATGTTCAGAAAGGCTTGAGGTCAGGACTATGTGTGGGAGACTACATGTGTTTGGTATTATGCACCTATTAACAACCCCAACGCAATCATTACTTATACTGTCTACACTATATTGTGATACCTTTTGGCCATATAGTGTAAAAAAAAGTTTTGTCTGGAGTTGGGCTTTTAACATACACCTAATATACTGCCCAGCTTAAGCACAATTTTCACATTTTCTTAAGTAAGTCATTTTTGTAAAATTGTTGTAAAGCATCTCATCCCAAGATCCTACCAGAAAAAGCACTTTCTGTTTTAGGCAGACAACACTGCCACTGCCTTACAATCTGCAGCAAATTTGTTATCATACTGTGTGTGGTCATTGAGCTTCCTATCAAATTTGCAGAAGGCAGACACAGCTCAAACACCAACTAATAGTTCACCATAGTACACTATGCTACTGCTTGATTTTAGACATGCTTTGCAGTGCTATTTCTTGACATTGGACATGGTCTCCACTGTTATCATTTTGGTATGATCCATATGTGATGTGTGTGAAATAATTCTGTTCAGCTTTCCACTGTACACAGTACTAAGCATGTACACATGTTTATGTCACACTTGTACTCTTTTTAGTAAAAAAATTACTACAACATTTAAGGCACGTAGAGTTTAATGCATAAAATATTACCAGTTAGTGTTCTCATCCCTGATTAAAAACTTGCTTTGTAAATGGAAAGTAACTTCTGTTATGGGAACTGATAAATCAGCAAGATGTCAGCCAAAATGACAAAAAGTCTTTCCAAATGCTTCTTTGACAAAAACAGGCTACACAGTGGCTTTAAAGGCTATGGTCAGAAGGGGACCATGTACATCATATACTAAAATTGCCAAAAAATGAACAGGTTTTGGATAAGGCTCCACTCTTTATACACTTTATTATGCCGATTCATTTGTATGCATCACAAACTAAAGTCCTCCTAATCAGACCATTACAGGTTATCTTTGAGATTTCCCACAAATTGTTTACATTTCCAGTAGCTGCTAAAATTTCTATAGGTCTTTCTTGGAAATCTATAGTGAGTTTACTGCTGATAAAATAATTACCTGGAATATAATTGATGGAAAATAATAAAGCTCCCTATCACATAAACTAAAAAAGCTCAAGAAGGACTAGGTTTGACACATTTTGAAGCCCATAGCAGAACAGCTTGAATATATTGTCAGAGTACACTTCCAGCACTTTAATCCCACCCAAAGACCAACACTTCCCAATTTCTAGAGAAGGGGTAGACAACCTTGGAGAGGTGGAAATCTATGTGTACAACATGGAAAGCTTACTTGGGTGCAGTGAACTTTTTTTTGGGGGTGGTACAGGCAGCAAAATCCAATCATGATCTTCCCATCATATGCCCATGTTCAACAAGTAGATCGCAATCGACCTATTGCCAATCCCAAGCCTAGAGTGTATAGCTAATCTATAACTAGATCTACAGATGGAATTACAGTGGTTTGAGATCTGGATGCAGAGGGCAAACAACTGACCTAAATTAGACATGAAATTAACGCAAATGTAGCAATTTCAAGGAACAACCCACTCACAAAATATTCTTTTTAGGGTTGTTTTCCCTGCTTTTATTAATAAACGGTTAAAAAAAAACAAGGTTTTTCAACACCTCTCTTCCATAGACACAACAAAATACTTCCCTTTCAGACTCCTGGCATGCTCTTGTAGCATGGCTACTCTGCCCCCACAGACTTTAGGCCCTTGTCTGATTACCCTGCAGGCAATCTTTTCAACTCAGACTACTGTGCACACATGCACCTCTGGCTGCTCTAGGGTTGCCACCTCTTCCCTTTAAACCCAAACACATATGAATTACACAGGTTCTGAGGCTAATTGCATGCTGGTAAGGCACCAACTGAGTTTAATTACCGCCTTAATCACCCACAGAACCTGCGTAATTAATATGTGTTCGGGTTTAAAGGGATGAGGTGGCAACTCTAGGCTGCTCCCTTGCATCTACATTGTCTCCTGGGGACGGTGGAGTCCTGAATTGTGGTCAACTCCCTCACAAAAATCCTGCATGCACCTGCACAATCAATGTGTGCTGGTTGCTGGAAAAACTTGAACCCAGGATTGGAGACTTCATCCCTCCGAAATCTCTACCAAGCCTCCAGGCTGCTGAACGCATACCTGTTTAACCAGTCTAGGAAACTAAAAACCCAGTTTCTTCCATATGGCATAGGCACCCCATAGCTCTTTAACCTGCCTGCGTGCGAGCCCCAGGTGAAGCAAGACTCTTTTTTATACAAATACAAGGCACTGTACTGTAGTGTAAAAGGGCCAATATTCTTCCTAATGAATATTGATGATTATGTTTTTATAGCATAGTCAAGACTAAAACCCCTGTAATGATAATATTAATAAACATCATCATTTCTAACCAGCAACAGGTACTGTATACTGGTATGCTGACGATGGTTTTAGAGTAGTCATGCCAGAAAATTAAACGGTAAACAACCAGTGAGAGCAGTAGTTTATCCTTTATGGACCTCAATGCAAAATGTGAACTAAGACTCAACAATGTCCCCTTGCTGTTTGCACTTGACTTCAGGAAGATTTACCCCCCTTCATGACCAGGCCATTTTTTGCTATACGGCACTGTGTTACTGTACCTGACAATTGTGCGGCCATGCAACGCTGTACATGAATGAAATTTATATAATTTTTTCCCCACAAATAGAGCCATCTTTTGGTGGTATTTAATCACCCCTGGGTTTTTTTTATTATTTGTGCTATAAACAAAAAAATCTGAAAAAAAAACAATATTTTTTACTTTCTGATATAAACCATATCAAATAGAAAAATAAAAAAAATCTAATTGCTTCATAAATTTCGGCCAACATGTATTCTGCTACATATTTTTGTCAAAAAAATCCCAATAAGCATATATTGATTGGTTTGCGCAAAAGTTACAGTGTCTACAAACTATGGTATATATACAGGATTTTTTTTATACTAGTAATTGAGGCAATCAGCAGCTCAAAGGGGAACTCTGATATTGCGGCAGACAATATGACACTAATTGACAATTTTGGCACTTTGTGGGAATCAGTGACACTAACACAGTGATCGGTGCTAAAAATATACACTGTCACTGTACTAATGACAATGACTGAGAAGGGTACTATGTGGTGCTTTCACTAAGGGATGTGCTGGTTTTTATCCCCTGCTTAGCAGGGAAACAAAAACCAGCACATCCTTGCTGACAGGACAAAGCTCTGTCCTGCCTTCCTCCTCGCCGATCAGCGAGGTGCTAATCACAGCACAAGCGGTGCACTGGTGGCATGCGCGTAACCACTACCCGGAAGTGTAGGATCCCATACTAGCTATATGGCCTGGCACAGGAGAGCCACTCTGACACTGTGTAACTGTGTTTAAGCAGAGAAATATACATTTGAAATATAAATAATTCTGTTTTTTTCAATTCATGCACTCCTCTTCTACTATAAAGCCAAATGGTGACACAGCTTGCAAGTAAAAAGCTTGCTGTGTCCTCTCCCTACCTCCATTCTGTTCATTGGAATTAGAATTTGGATCACTACACTGGCGAGGTGTTTCCTATGCTTAAGCTCTCCAATAAATCTGCCTAAACAGTACACATTGCACTGCAAAGGAAAGAATGGGCCCTTAAGGTATTTATACTATCAGCATTTAATAATACATTTTATGAATTTTAAATGGATACATGATTGGACTAAAGGGTGTTGTTATATTAGCCATGAGTTGTACATTAATTACACCTAGAAAACACACGAATGCCTTCTGGAATTTTACAGACTTATGATTATAACAATGCCCTCTGATAGCAAAAAAGGATATATCAAACAGTTGTTCATAACACCATGCGTTCAAAATGGTACTGAAAAACACTTCCATAAGTATCTATTGCATAGAAAATCTGATGACCAAAAGAGTCCCAAACAGATGGTGGTGTTCATACACCACATAGATGAAATTGAAAGAAGCAATGCACAATAATTGGATCCCCCGTATGGAAGCAATGCAGGCTTAACGGAACCGTTGGACTCATAGAAACATATGTCTCCTGAGTCAGTAATGCTTGTATTGCCACCAGGCAATGAGATGGGGTCTCACAGTGGAACAATATGAAATCCAAATGTTGTTTCTAGGGCTCCCGGCACAATTCTTCAAGCTTTTAACCTGTGGAGTGTGGGGGTCCTTTCAGCATTTTTACCCTGAAAGGACCCCCACACTCCACAGGTTAAAAGCTTGTTGCAGGGGCCACCACGAAATCGGGTTATACACGGAAGAATTGTGCTGGGAGCCCTAGAAACAACATTTGGATTTCATATTGTTCCACTGTGAGACCCCATCTCATTGCCTGGTGGCAATACAAGCATTACTGACTCAGGAGACATACGTTTCTATGAGTCCAACGGTTCCGGTAAGCCTGCATTGCTTCCATACGGGGGATCCAATTATTGTGCATTGCTTCTTTCAATTTCATCTATGTGGTGTATGAACACCACCATCTGTTTGGGACTCTTTTGGTCATCAGATTTTCTATGCAATAGATACTTATGGAAGTGTTTTTCAGCACCATTTTGAACGCATGGTGTTATGAACAACTGTTTGATATATCCTTTTTTTGCCATCTCATTAGTTTTCGTTATTTAAACTAGCGCTACACTATATATACCTGCACTGTTTACAAATTTCCTTTTTTGTTGTGTGAGCTGCTATTATTGAGTAAGCGCGGTGTCTTTGGATATTTTTTTCAATGCCCTCTGATAGATACAGGGTGAGCTGCTTCAGTTGATGCCACGAAGGATAGATAAATAGGGTTCATTGTGCCCCTAGGGACCATGGGCCCAGTAGCATTTGTTACTTCTTCACATGTGTTGTTATTAAAGCGGGGTTCCACCCAAATTTTGAACAATATCTCTATGTATTCTCTTCCTTGCCTAGATGCTGACATGCCGTTTAAAAAAATTTAAATCGCCGTAATTACCTTTTATTTTTCTATTCTTCTTTGCACTTCCTGGTTCTCCTCCCGTGGGAGTAGGCGTGTTTCTAGCCTCTCCCAGACTCCTGGGAGCTAGTCTCAGGCTTCCCAGGATGCCACTTAGCATGTGCGGGAACGAGCGGTGAATGCTGGGAGCACAGCATTCACCACATCCAGGAAATAAATACTTGTGGGCTTCAAATGCCCACAATGAAGATGGAAACCGCCTGCAGTGAATAATATAAGTTATTCTTTCCGACGAAATCTGACACAGGCGGACATATTACACACAATATGTGAGTATGTAATGCTGAGAAGAAAAGTTTGTGAATGAACTCAAAAAAAAAAAAAACGATAGATAGGTGGACCCCCGCTTTAAGGATGCACCAATACCATTTTTTTTTACAATGAGTACAGATACTTTTGTTTTAGTACTCACCAATACCAATTACCGATACCTAACGCAATAGTTTTGTTTTCACTTCAGCTGTCAGCAATGATACAAAGCATTGAAAATTTATTTACAAATTAAATAAATTGATGTTTTTAAATTTTGCGTTTTTCAATGTGAAATGTGTAAATATATGTTACCGAACTAAGCAAACAAAAAAAAAAGATTGAATTGTTAATCGTTTATAAAAATAGAAGTGAACAATAAAAAAAACAGCAGGAAAATAATAATTAAATGGAGAAGAATAGAGAGTTAATTAAGGCTGATTAGAGTAAATTAAGGGTTAATATAAACAGAGGAACATTTAATAAAAAACATAAAAAAATGTTTGCTTTAAACTGACTTCATTTGCAGATCTAAGTTCATCCCCTTGATCTGTAGATGAAGAAACAGAAAGATACAAAAAGAAACAATGTTTCTTTTTATTTTAGCGTTTCAGTGGCTGAGCAATGTTGTTGACAAACACTGGCCAGCTGCTTTTTTTTCTTTTTTTCTTTGACAGCTGAAATTACCGGACTTCTTTAACATTTCAGCTTTCAACAGGGGAATCCCACTGACAGCTAAATGAGTCATTGGTTAAGGACGTGGCAGCCCTTCTCCTTTACCACTGCCCACCTGCCATATAGCAGAAAGATCAACCGGAAAGTGGTTCTGTTATCCTGACTGGGCGTCATATGATGTCCAGCAGGATAAGCCGCGATTGCGCGCCCGTGGGGGCATGCAGTGTGGCGATCAGTGATGTGACACACCGCATCTCCGATAGAGGTAAAGAGCCTATGACGTAGGATCTTTACCACGTGATCAGCTGTGTCCAATCACAGCTGATCACAGTGTAAACAAGAAAAGAGTAGAGGAGAGCCCATCAGCTGCTCTCCTGAGGGGGGGGGGGTCTGCGCTGATTGATTATCAGCGCAGCCCCCCGGATGCCCACCCAGGAACACAAGGGATGCCCACCCATGACCACCAGAGATGCCAATCAATGCCCATTAGGGATGGCACTCTGTGCCCATCAGTGATGCCTGCCAGTGCCTCCTGATGAGTGCTTCCTATCAGTGCCATCTATCAGTGCCCCCATCAGCGCTGCTTATTAGTGCCGCCTATCAGTGCCTACCAGTGCTGCATAAAAGTGCCTCATCATCAGTGCCACCTCATCAGTGCCACCTCATCATTGCCAATCAGTACTGCCTCATCAGTGCCTGTCAGTGCAGCCTCATCAGTGCCCATCAGTGAAGGAGAAAACTTACTTATTTACAAAGTTTTGTAACAGAAACAAAGAAAAACAATTTTTTTTCTTCAAAATTTGTGGTCTTTTCCTATTTGTAGCGCAAAAAAGAAAAAAGAAAAGCTCCATCTGTGGGAAAAAATTATAAAAATTTAGTTTGGGTACAGCGTCGCATGACCGCGTAATTGTCATTTAAAATGTGATAGCGCTGAAAGTTGAAAATTGGAAGGAAGGTGTATAAGTGCCCTGTATTAAAGTAGTTAACAACCGATAATGAAAGTATTGGTTTCAGGTATTGGTGCATTACTTAGTATCGGCACCGATACTGATACTGGTATCGGTGCAACCCTAGTTGTTATACCACCAATCCTATCCGCAAGTGTGTAAATAAAATTTGACAGACAGACAACGAACATGAGCAGACAAAGATCATTTGAGTACAAGGTCAGAGAGGAAGTGGGGTCAATAAAAGTATAAAGTTGTGTATCAGGAACTGGATAACAGGAAAAAGACTGGAGACCATTCAGCAATAGGATAGTTCAGATTTAAATAGGCCACTTGGCGGCAGTGGATATGCACGCGTGGATGTGCAAGTCCACGTGTGTGCATGCTCATACGTGTGAGCAATGATGTATGTGCAGTTTGTCTACTATGCCCGTAGAAATGTGCACACCTATGCCTATGAGCATGAACATTAGCCAGACAAATGAAAAAAGAAAAAATGCATTCGCGCTGCTAGGTAAATCCCATATACTCCCTCTAATAAGCAAATATAAACAGAACAATAATGTGAAATAATAGGTATAAATATATAACAATTTAAATGTGAAATTCTACTTAATTCCATGTAGTATATCCTTCTATATCAATAATGCCAACAAAATTACAAATTCAGCAATAGAAGACCTCAAAAAGTCCAAAAAGATAATGTGCATTAGCCAGACAGCATGCCTTAGCCCAGGGCTTGACACATTTTTGGAGCAGTTCCACTTTCCTCTTCTTCCTTTCATGCGGGGGGGGGGGGGAAGCAGCACTGCCCAATTCACAGCTCAGCCTTGACAGCTGCAGCCAGCAGCCAGCGCTCCTCTGCAAGACAAGCAGAGTAATTTGGCTCCATTCACATATAGGCATTTTGAATCGCGGGCGGAATCAGCCATTTCAAACCCCGCTGATCATGTAAAATCGCACACCAGTGTGTTCAGGTGCCATTCATTTCAATGGCACCTAAACACGCAGGGTGATTCTGCTGCAATTGCAGCATGATTTGGACAATCGCCCCGTGTTTGTGGGTGCGATTGGAATTAATGGCACCTGAACACGCTGATGTGTGATTTAAAATCTGAACGGCGCGTTTTAAAATCGCGGGCAGATGATTCAAAGTGCCTATATGTGAGTGGTGTGCCTATGGGGCTGACAATAACCAAGGCACCAGGATGCAATTTCTAGTTGCCATGGCAACCTGGCACCTGGGATTTGTCAAGCCCTGCCCTAGCCTGATGATTGTCACCATGTTTCTGCCAGCAGATGTTTTTTTTTTTTTATAAACTGTTCAATTTTTATTTTAGGTGAAAATACAAGGCATACAATAATGAGACCTATTACAATGAAGCCAAAGAGATTAAGAACAGGCTTTATTCTTCATACTCAAGTTTTCAAAAATGCATTCAAGCAAACAACCACTGTAAGGCCATGTTCATAAAATCTAGTAACAGAGAAGGCTGTAACGCTGTAATCGGCACTGTATAAACAAAGAGCCAACTTTGCATGCTCTGTATATTTTCAGCCAGCATTAAACTTTATAAGAAGGGGAGGGGAGGATTGGAAGAGTGATAGGAAATGAACAGAAAAGAATAAAGAAATGGAGGGGGGGGGGAGTAAGTGTGAGAAAAAAGAAGCAGGAATAAATCCTGACCTCCCCTGCCTCCTATCAAGCAATCAAGCAATAAAAACTATAATTGCAATCACTAACCTTCCAAAATGGTATAACAGATAGATGTTTAGGTGGGGGTGTCTTCTTAGAGATTAGTTGGCATTTTCAGTTAGAGTTATATTAGTAAATACAAGAAGTTAAACATTTCAATCTTATTATTCTAGTACCAGCATTCAGATAAAACCCACTGTCCTTCTTACAAAGGATATTCAGTTTACTGAAAGGCTGTCCACAGAAGATTCCATGAGAGGAGGCGAATGCCTTGGACTTTCAGGGAAAATTTATGGTCAGGAATTTAGAAGCCTTGGACCATCCTGCTCAGCCTAGTTCCTCCAAAACTCCAGCAAGATTAAACGGGAAACAAAAAGGTCACATTCACATATACTACTCAATGAGTGCAGCCATATCCGTGGTGCTGTGTGTCAAACAGCTATTTCCATGCAGGTGATAGTCCTGTGTAAGTGCAACAGACATACAGATCCCATGTTGGGCCATGCTCCCATGTGCAGGGGGAGGCAATCCAGCCAGGCAGCAGCGACAGGCTATCCAATTACCAGTGAGTACCGTAGTTGGAGATTCCCGTGGGTTCCTATGAGTGGCTAAGGCATGCGGTGCATCAGGGGTGTGGAGAGTCCGTTCCTGTGTCTGGTCTATCTGTTTTGTTCCTCCCTGGGATCTTCATCAGGACAGCTGCACATATTTGCAAATACATGTGTATGAGTTGCAGAACCTCTTCATGTCAACCCAGTATTATCTGCAGTCCTAACTCTAAATCTTGAGAGCTTCCTCATTGGAAGCATATGCATAATAATGGATAGGTAGAGGACAGGTAACCCTGGAGGGAGCCTAAACTACATGCAGGCTTTCATGTGTCTTGCACTGAGGAGAGGCTTCCGTCAGGCCACTCTGCCATAAAGCCCCGACTGGTGGAGGACTGCAGTGTTGGTTGACTTTCTACAACTTTCTCCCATCTTCCAAATGCATCTCTGGAGCTCAGCCACAGTGATCTTTGGGTTCTTCTTTACCTCTCTCACCAAGGCTCTTCTCCCCCGATAGCTCAGTTTGGCCGGACGGCCAGCTCTAGGAAGGGTTCTGGTTGTCCCAAACCCAAACGTCTTCCATTAAAGGATTATGGAGGCCACTGTGCTCTTAGGAACCTTAAGTGCAGCAGAAATTTTTTGCAACCTTGGCCAGATCTGTGCCTTGCCACAATTCTGTCTCTGAGTTCCTCAGACAGTTCCTTTGACCTGATGATTCTCATTTGCTCTGACATGCACTGTGAGCTGTAAGGTCTTATATAGACAGGTGTGTGGCCTTCCTAATCAAGTCCAATCAGTATAATCAAACACAGCTGGACTCAAATGAAGGTGTAGAACCATCTCAAGGATGATCAGAAGAAATGGACAGCACCTGAGTTAAATATATGAGTGTCACAGCAAAGGGTCTGAATACTTAGGACCATTTGATATTTCAGTTTTTCTTTTTTAATAAATCTGCAAAAATGTCAACAATTCTGTGTTTTTCGGTCAATATGGGGTGCTGTGTGTACATTAATGAGGAAAAAAAATGAACTGATTTTAGCAAATGGCTGCAATATAACAAAGAGTGAAAAATTTAAAGGGGGTCTGAATCCTTTCTGTCCCACTGTATATCAATATAAATCACATATATCACTGTAAAACAAATTAAGTCTAATTGTGTGATTTAATACTTATTATTAAAGACTTTTTAAAAACTGTTCAAGGATAAGAGGAAACAATAAGATGCTAAACCATATACATGATGGAAAGAATGCGCACATGAAAATCAACCATGTCCACATATATATATATAAATCATGTGGAGGCAAAATATTGTGTATATAAATGCATGCACATTGCAAATATTCCACACAGAACCACCAGTGTAGGGGCCAGTGTAGGTCAGAGCTGCTACATGATGCTGTTATTTTGTCTTACTTTAAAGTGGTTGTATACCCTTTTTTTATTTTTACCTACAGGTAAACCTATAATAAAGCTTACCTGTAGGTGAAATTAATATCTCCAAAACCTGTGTGGTTTAAGAGATATTCACTTTGCATGCAGCCGCTGACGTCAGCAGTGCATGTGCTGTGAAGGCCCGGCTGAAGGTCTAGCAGACGCTGCCGGACCTTGCCGTGACATGATTGCAGCTCCGTCCTCTCACAGCGCCGGAGCCGCGAACCTGGAAGAAACTCAGAGGGAATATGTCAGCTCCCTTAGCGTGGACCAGGATGAGATGCCAAGGCCTAGTTCTAAGGTGAGTATTTCAGAATGCCAGTTATAAATTATTACTCACAGAGCCAGTTATAGTATAAACTATTACTCACAGAGCCAATTATAAATTATTACTCACAGAACCAGTTATTACTCACAGAGCCAGTTATAGTATAAACTATTACTCACAGAGCCAATTATAAATTATTACTCACAGAACCAGTTATTACTCACAGAGCCAGTTATAAATGATTACTCATAGAGCCAGTTATAAATTATTACTCACAGAGCCAATTATTACTCACAGAGCCAGTTATTACTCTCACAGAGACAGTTATAGTATAAATGATTACTCACAGAGCCAGTTATTAGTCACAGAGCCAGTTATAAATTATTACTCACAGAGCAAATTATTACTCACATAGCCAGTTATAGATTATTACTCACAGAGCCAATTATTACTCACAGAGCCAGTTATTACTCACAGAGCCAGTTATAAATGATTACTCACAGAGCCAGTTATTAGTCACAGAGCCAGTTATAAATTATTACTCACAGAGCAAATTATTACTCACATAGCCAGTTATAGATTATTACTCACAGAGCCAATTATTACTCACAGAGCCAGTTATTACTCACAGAGCCAGTTATAAATGATTACTCATAGATCCAATTATTACTCATAGAGCCAGTTATAAATTATTACTCACAGAGCCAATTATTACTCACATAGCCAGTTATAGATTATTACTCACAGAGCCAATTATTACTCACAGAGCCAGTTATTACTCACAGAGCCAGTTATAAATGATTACTCATAGATCCAATTATTACTCACAGAGCCAGTTATAAATTATTACTCACAGAGGCAATTATTACTCACAGAGTCAGTTATAAATTATTACTCACATCGCTAAATATAAATTATTACTCACAGTGCCAATTATTACTCACAGAGCCAGTTATAGATTATTACTCACAGAGTCAGTTATAAATGAATACTCACGAGCCAGATATAAATTATTAAGAGCCAATTATTATTTAAAGAGCCAATTATTACTCACCAAGCCAGTTATTACTCACAGAGCCAGTTATAAACTATTACTCACAGAGCCAATTATTACATACAGAACCAGGCAATAAATTATTACTCACAGAGCCAGTTATAAAAAAAGATCATAGTTACCATTAAGGAAACGAGCACTCTCTTGCCCTGGAGCATCAGATCTAACTTCTTCACCGGCAGGAAGAGAAGTGGGAGTACACTAGCTTCCCTATATGCGGCCGCAGCACCTCGCCGGCTTTCATGTGCAGGAGGCGGGTATGAGACCCGCCTCCCGCACTTGCAAGCCAGCAAGGTGCTGCGGCCACATATAAGGAAGCTAGTGGCCTTGACTTCCCCTCTTCTGGTGTCCTGGTTGCCAGGTGACGGTGGCTGCAGGGCTGCGGGGTGCATGTGCGAACAGCGATTTTCAGTTGCCATGGTGGGCGGGGGAATGGAGAGACTTTCCGATCGTCCAACCATCACCAGGCAATGGGCATATACAGGCATAATTATCCACCCGCAGTCGGCCCTGCCAGCTCTTTTTAAGACATGCGGCCCGCCAGTCTCCAGCCCACCGGGCAAACGCCCGGTCTGCCCTATGGCCAGTCCGGGCCTGGCCACTGCCTTTGTCTATAACTGGCCTTTGTAGCAAGGAGCACATGGAAGGGCGATGCATGTCAAACAAACCCAAAGAAAATTCCCAGCTCAACTTACTGCCCAGCCTGCAAACAACTGAATTATCCTGTCTAACACTATGCATTAAAAACAGGGGTTTTGTTTGCAAAGGCCAGTTATAGGTGGGGGCAGCGGCCATTTGTTTCTGTACTGTGGTACAATTGTAGCCTGTGTAAAAAGATAAGTCCTACCTCTAGACTTCAATATCACAGCTTCTCTGTCTTGCCGTGCAATGGTAAGAATGCACCATTGGTTCTTGGTACTTGGTTCTTTCCTTAGTTTGGTTGGGTGGATAATGCTTGAGTTCACAGTTTGGAAAATGGCTGGCCTCTGACCCTTCATGCCCTGCTATCATATGGGTATGTATATGTGTGCCATAGGTCTATTTATGTATATATATATATATATATATATATATATATATATATATATATACAGTGTATATATATATATATATATATATATAAAATTTGGTATTAGTGAGGAGATAATGACTGTGGAGGACCAGCCGTTTATCTGCCTGATACTGTAATGATATTCTGTTCCTTAGAATGAGAAAAGAGGACACTAAAAAGGCAATTTATTTTTTCTTCTGAGACAATTTAGACTTTAACAATGGCAGTCTTGTAATCCGGGACTGTGTGTGCTCTGTCACTGCAGCTATTTACTCAACACGTACCAAGCACTGGAGCTGCAGATCAGCTAAAACCCTCTGAATTTTTCAATAAGAGCCTTCTTATCCATCAGGGACACTATCAATAGGAAAAAAAACATTTGATTTTCAATGCTGTATTTTTTTTATTGCAGAAAGAAAATAGCACTGTGTATTGAAAATTGGATTCCAAGCAAACATATCACAGACACACAATTGCACAGCAGAGATGGTACATGACATACTGGAGGTGGCTTCAAGTGATACATAATTGATGGATCTGGTCTTTTTGTGCTCTGAAATTACAGAGAAATTTTAGGGACATTTTCATTGCTGGTGTGAAGCACACACAGTAGTAGGGTATAGCTTGAACAACCCATACATTACAGACATTTTCTAATATATACTTCCAGTGGAGGTTAACAGCAAACTTTTTGTCTGGATGTAGCAAGTTTTATGTATTGAGAGCAATTTACTTAACAATAAGAAACACTTATTGTGGCCCGTTTTGACATTTTGACAAGTTAAATGGAAGGAATGATAATAATGATATGAGACCATGGTCATTTTGATGTACACTATATTACCAAAAATATTGGGATGCCTGTCTTTGCACACACATGAACTTTAAATGGCATCCCAGTCTTATGCCCCGTACACACGGTCGGACTTTGTTCGGACATTCCGACAACAAAATCCTAGGATTTTTTCCGACGGATGTTGGCTCAAACTTGTTTTGCCTACACACGGTCGCACAAAGTTGTCGGAATTTCCGATCGCCAAGAACGCGGTGACGTACACCACGTACGACGTACGACGAGACTAGAAAAGGCCGGTTCAGAACCAAGCGCGGCACCCTAATCTCGTGTTAGTAAAAGTTTGGTGAGAGACGATTCGCGCTTTTTCAGACTCGTGGCTTTCAGATCGTTTTCTGACGTTCAGTTTGTGCTTGTGGGTTTGTATCTGCTCTTCAGTGCGTGCAGTCAGTTCGTATTGGAGTTTTCTGTGTGATCTTGCCTGCTCGTTGCTGTTTTTCAGGTCGCTCTTCACAGGCCTTGCTGTTCTTCAGTGCGTTCTGTTACTTCGTTCTGAGCAGCCGACCGTTTTCTAGCCATGTTTCGTATGCGTACTCCTCGTAGAGTTCGTGCTGTGCGGGGGCTTGGTGTTGGGGTCCTGACCTTGACACAAGTCCAGTCCATGAACAGGGTGGGGAGGAGTTCATGAACCAAGAATTGGTTGCTTCAGCGTGACCAGTTCTGTCATATGCCTTTGCTCCGTGAGATCCGTGAGAATAATCCTGATGATTTCAGGAACTTTCTCAGGATGACGGACCCCGTGTTTCACCGTTTGTTGGCTTCGCTGACCCCCTATATCAGCAGGCAGGATACCTGCATGAGGCAAGCCATCACTCCGGAGCAGAGGTTGGTCGCTACCCTGCGGTATTTGGCCACAGGGAGAAGTCTGCAGGACTTGAAGTTCTCGACAGGCATCTCCCCCCAGGCTCTGGGGATCATTATCCCAGAGACCTGTTCTGCCATCATCCAGGTCCTGCAGAAGGAGTATATGAAGGTAAGATTTTTATCCTTTTATATCCCATTTTATTGTATTTAATGTTTGATAATATATTGTATTTCTTCCCTCATTCCCTAATTACCATGATTGTAATATGCCCCCTTTGTTCTCATGCATGCTGGATTTTTAGGTAATTATTATTTTATGTCCTTCATACATATTTGCCCTTCAATAACCTCCCCAGCATGGTGTCTCCTGGCCTATATTCACCTCATGTAGTCACTTAAAAATGTATTTTATCAGCTCCATAGTAGTGCTTTACCCCAAACACCCCCTAAAATGTTTGGAAATGTTATTTTTGATTTAAATTCAGGCAAAGTGCCAGAGGCTTTTTTTTGTGGTGTCCCCAATTTTTTTTTAACCCTCCCCCCCAACTGCTAAGTCAGCTGATCCCAATTCTCTATCTATCCTCAATCATCTATCTGCTGACTTTGCCAAACCCATACACACTATACCCACCTCTTTACTGGTCAGATTTAGGGATGAATTCCCCAAAGCATGTAGTGCAAGGGCCTGCCTGTATACTTTCCAATGGTACTGTTTAAAGTTTTTGTATCCTATTATTATCTTGATAGGTAATAGCAGAATGTTCAAATGTCCTCAAATGTGTACAGTGTGTATTCATATCTTTGTATTATGACACTTCTTACCTGTCCAGTGGTCTGCCAATAGTGTAACTAAGGAGGGGCTGTTCCAAGTAATACCCTGTATTTAGGCATTCATCTCTCAATGAAGTGAAGAGGGTTACCTGTCCAAGAGTTCCCCCCCTATAATGTTAGAAATGGCCCATGAGAGGGGGGGGGGGGAATATGATAGGTGTACCTTATACTTTGGCCTTGTTAAATTCCCCTTAGTAAATGCTATCTGGAGGTTGCCCCAATAATGTTTGTGTCTAATCTGCTTGCCATGTTTCTGTGAAAAAATAGTAAGGTTTATTTTTTTTTCCTCAACAGTTTCCTTCAACGCCACAGGAATGGCAGACTGTGGCCTCCCACTTTGCCCAGCGGTGGGACTTTCCTAACTGCGGAGGGGCAATTGATGGGAAACACGTCCACATCGTCCCACCACCCAACTCGGGGTCGTACTATTATAATTACAAGGGGTTTAATAGTATAGTGATGTTGGCGGTGGTGTCGGCTAATTACGAGTTCTTGTATGTGGACGTGGGGAAGAATGGCCGGATGTCCGATGGTGGAGTGATTGCCCAGACGGAGTTCTACAGGCATCTCCAGAATGGCAGCTTGGACTTGCCACCTCCAGAGGACAATGTTGAAGGTCTCTCATTTGTGTTTGTTGCTGATGAAGCATTTGCGCTGGGGGACCACCTGATGCGGCCATTCCCGATGAGGACCCTCACCCCGGAACAGAGGGTTTTTAATTACCGGCTGGCCAGAGCCCGAAGAGTGGTGGAGAACACATTTGGAATCCTGGCCAGCCGGTTCCGATTATTTCTGACACCCATCCATATGGCGGAGTATAAACTGAACCATATAATACTTGCCTGCTGTGTTCTCCATAATTTTTTAAGAAAACATTCAGCCAACTATGCTGGCTCAGTTGGGCCTGAGGCCGGAATCCCTAATCCATCAACACTGACGGCGCTTGAAAGTGGCCGTCCTGGCTTGCCCTCCCTAAATGCCCGTGATGTCCGGTTACGCTACCTGGAGTTCTTTGCGGGTAGGGGGGCTATCAATATGCCAGACAATCTGTGACACCTTTTTCAAATAAAAAACAACCAAAAGAAATTCTTGGTGGACATTTACTGCTTGTGTTTGTTTTAGCTGACCCTGACAGAAATGTGTTGAGTGCAGAAAATGTCGTGATTGGGTAACCTTAGAAAAAACAGTGTTGGCTGGTACTTCCTAAATGCAAAAACACATTTCACTACAAGTGCACTTGCAACTGCACTGAACCTGCACTTGTAGTGCAAAGAGGATTTGCCCTTAGGAAATAACCCCCATTTTTGCATAAAACAGCAATTACATCACCCCAAAAGTGTTGTAGTGTTGAGACAATAATCCACACATTCTTGAGTAAGGCACTTTTTTATACGTGCACATTCACATGTGCATTTCCCAAAGGTTTTTAAAACAAACCAAAATGTTTGTTGTATAACAATGTTTGCAGTAGCATTATGAAAAATCAAAATATCCATTTCAGATAAAACAGGCCTGTGTAAAACCAACAAGAAAGCCAAAAAACTTGAACTTACAAAGTTCACATTAGGTAAAACCTGAAGGCTATATCAGACATCAGTATTTAGGAACTGGGTTTGATATAGTGTTCAGATGGGGGGAAATCACCCCTGGAAAAGCCAAATTTGGAAGATGCACACCAATTTACGAATGTCAATATGTGCTATCTGCCATCAGGGGGGATCAAGGGACGTGTTTGGGGGGAGCAAGCCCTTCCTCAATGCTACTTTAGAATTGAGGAAGGGGTTGCACCCCCAAAACGCGTCCATTGATATCCCGTGATGGCAGATAGCACATGTTGGCACACTGTGTGCATCCTCCAAATTTGGCTTTTCTAAACATTTAAAAAATTTTGGTACGATAAAACAGGTGATTTTGTGGGGTTTAAATTCGCCCCAAAACATCAATGATGTTATTATTTTTTTTAATAACATCAGTGATTTGTTGCTGGATGTTTTGCAATTGGAGATTACACCCCATGATCTCCCCGATCAGGATCTGGGCACTTTCAGATGTAAAGCGTTCTGGATCACAATCACCTAAAAAGAGATAAAGAACAAAAAAAAAGGTCTCAAAAATCTGCCACCATCCATCTCTTTTACCTGAGCCTGTGGTCGCAGACACTCACCTGTTGTGGTGCCAATCTCCACCACATCTTCTTCTTCCTCCTGCTCAGCTTCTTGGGTTGGTATTTCCCCTTCTTCCAGAGGGGGGGGGTCTCTGGTCTCCTGGGATGAGGGGTGTCCTCCGAGTCTTTTCTCCCCTATGTAAAACAAAAATGGTATACTTAGCACACAGATATTTGATGGCAGAACTAGAAATAGGAAATATTGCTCGGAAGTGAGGTACAATTGTCTATTTTAGCAGAGTTCCAAGATGTATATTTTTTATTGCCCTTTGTCAAGCTGCAATACTTTACCTGTTTGGTACAAGCTTCACAGATGTAACCCCCCCTATAGTATACACTGGAGCACCTGTGTGGCCCCCCTAATAAAAATGGTGTTCTTGTGTCCCACACTAGTGCTCCAGTGTCCAGATGTGAAAACAGCTGCTCAGTGTCCTCTCCTTACACACAATCTAGTTTGCATTTCATTCTAGTAACAAACCCATCTCCACAAACAAATATTTGGCATCCAAGTAGGCCCCCAAAAATGTGTAGAAAATGCATATGGCCTAAACAATGGTGTTCTAGAGGCCGAAAGAAAAATGTTTGATACGAACGAATAATGTGCCCATGAACATTAAAGTTGACCTTTTGAAACGTTACAACTAATAAAAGCATATGGAGCAGAACAAACGGAATAAAGACAGAAAGAATAGGAACACAGCACAACTACTTACTTTTTTGCAGCACTCTCCGGATCTTTCGGTACTGCTCTGGCTCTCTCAACTTCAGGTCCGACCACCGCTTCCTGAGCTGATCTTTAGACCTTCGTACCCCGAAATTCCGCTCTAGACTCCTGACCACTTTCGCCATGATCTTGGCCTTTCGGATGTTCGGGTTGGGGTAAGGCCCATATTTTCCGTCATAGTCGGACTTCCTCATGATGTCGACCATCTCCAACATCTCCTCAAACGACATATTTGTGGCCTTAAAACGTCTCCTTCTGGATCGGGACGTGCCTGGATCCGCCCTTTCCTCCTCCTCCTCCTCGTTGCTACAATTAGCCCGCACCTGCTGTATGTCCGCCATCATGTTCTTCCCCCACTGCGCCGAATGAAAAGGGGCGGGGAATATACTAGAAAGAACGTCAGGGGCGGGCGGAGTTACACGCATGCGCAGTGTATATAAAGCGTAACACGCGTGCGTATTACGTTTGATCTGAGAGCGGAGGAAGGAGCATTGGACGCGGCGATCGTAAGAACGAAGGTAAGAGACAAACTTGTGCCTATACTGCTTCTAGATTGAGGCCTATATTGTAACAAGATTAGGAGAGTTTTGTGTGACATTAGGCTTTGTCTTGTGTTCTGTCTTGCAGTGAACATGGATATGGTCCTGAAAGATAAGGACTTCATTTCAGTCTTCGTAGAGATGCTAAGTGAGCTGCCCTGTCTGTGGGAGATTAAACATCCCCATTACAAGAACCAAGCAAAGAGGAAGGCAGCACTGGAGCAATTGTGTGAAATTGTGAAGCAGGTGATCCCCACGGCAGACATCACTTTTTTAAAGATTTTCATTGGTGGCCTGAGGAGCACATATCTGAGGGAGCGCAATAAAGTCCTGGATTCGCAGAGATCCGGAGCAGCAGGTGACATCTATGTCCCCAGGATGTTGTACTACGACAGGCTGCACTTTCTGGCAGGCCAGAATGAACCCAGGCCATCCCTCTCCAGTCTTCCTTCCACGCTTCCTTCCCCCCCCCGGCTGAGGCTTCTGACGCCCAACCTGGGCCTTCCAGGCCACATGTGGAGGAGCCCAGATTGAGCCAGGTATAGCATTCCTCTAAATATTTCTGCTTGTACAATCAATGATGATAACTAGATGTTAGTTGGGAGTACTAATTAAGGATTGTGATTGATGATGCAAAACATTACAACTATGTCCCTTTTTCATACACAGGGAAGTCTCAGCCAGGAGGTGGCCGGGCCGAGCCGGCTGGCTGATCTGCAGGTCCCTCCATCCCCCCTGGAAACAGAAAGTGGCAGTAGGAGGAGTGCCCTAGAGGAGGCGGCTATCAGATTCTTTTGTAGGGCTACAGAGGTCCTGGGAGCACCACACACCAGGCAGGAGAACATTGCTGCATTCATAGCATATAAAATGCAGAGGATGGAGGAGGGCCAAAAAGCCATGTGTGAGGCCCTCATATCTGAGGCTCTGGCGAAAGGTGTGAGGGGCCAAATTACACCTCACACACAGCTTTGGGATGGTCCTCCTCCTCCTCCTGCAGGTCCTACTCCTCCTCCAGGTCCTACTCCTCCTCCTGCCACATCTCCAACTGCACAGTCACAGCCCGGAAGGAAGTGTGAAAGGAAGACCAGAGAGTGATTGCCCTGGATCCAGTCTGGTCGGCCAAAAGATGCAGCCTCTTGTGGTACCACAGCCTGGGGACACAGATGTCATCTGCTGCTATCCGAGTCTCTGTGAATCCCGGACCAGACTGCCCTCCCTTACATATGGACTCCTCAGGCCACCAATTTTGATGTTTAAGAATTGATGTCTGCCGTGGGGGTCCCAGGCTTCACTAATTTCTGCTGTTGATCCAGTGTTGCCTTCCTCTTTGTTTGGTTCTGATCCCTTAATAAAGGATTTTTGTTTTGAATTATACTCTCCTATGTGTTTTACTTCAAAAATGACAGTTGGTTTGTGAGGATTCAGGTACATTTCAAATATACAATGTGAAATGAACAAGGGTCATCAACAACAAACAATCTCCTTGAGATTAAATAATAAAAGATATCAATGGTGTTGGGGTAACTTGACACACAAAACACACACAAAAATATTCTGGAGTAAAAATAAAAATAACATTGAACAAGATCAGCCTTGGAAAAAATCCAAACATTAAAGAAAAAAAAAGGCTTAAAATAAAAAAAAAAAAAAACATAAAAAATATAAAACTGTCAGATGTGACAACTAATAACAATATATTCAGGGAATCCCACTAAAAAAACACAAATCAAACTTTGTGAGAAGTGTGTGTGAATATGAGCAGCAAAACTACTTAATTCTTGTCACATTATAAAGAAGAAGAGAGTGCGCTGTATTAAACCATTTTTTACATTGCAGCGTGACGAAAGTGCTGTATCCATTGCGAACGCTAAGTTTACCAGAACGAGCTGTCCCGTGTCGGAATTTCTACTGAGCATGCGTGGCACTTTGTGCGTCGGAACAGGCCACACACGGTCGGAATTGACGCGATCGGATTTTGTTGTCGGAAAATTTTATCTCCTGCTGTCCAACTTTGTGTGTCGGAAAATCCGATGGAAAATGTCCGATGGCGCCCACACACGGTCGGAATTTCCGACAACACGCTCCGATCGGACATTGTCCATCGGAAAATCCGACCGTGTGTACGGGGCATTAGTCTGTAGGGTTCAATATTGAGTTTGCAGCTATAACAGCTTCAGCTCTACTGGGAAGGTTATCCACAAGGTTTAGGAGTGTCTATGGGAATGTTTGACCATTCTTCCAAAAGCGCATTTGTGAGGTCTGATGTGGACAAGAAGGCCTGGCTCGCAGTCTCTGCTCTAATTGGTCCCAAAGGTGTTTAGGTCAGAACCAGTCAAGTTCTTCCACCCCAAACTCGCTCATCCATGTCTTTATGGACCTTGCTTTGTGCACTGGTGCGCAGTCATGTTGGAACAGGAAGGGGCCATCCCCAAACTGTTCCCACAAAGTTGGGAGCATGAAATTGTCCAAAATGTTTTGGTATGCTGACACCTTAAGAGTTCCTTTCACTGAAACTAAGGGGCCAAGCCCAACCCTTGAAAAACAACCCCACACCATAATCCCCCCTCCATCAAATGAATTTGACCAGTGCACAAAGCAAATCCATAAAAACATGGATGAGCGAGTTTGGGGTGGAGGAACTTGACTGGCCTGCACAGAGTCCTGACCTCAACCCGATAAAACACCTTTGGGACGAATTAGAGCGGAGACTGTGAGCCAGGCCTTCTTGTCCAACATCAGTGCCTGACCTCACAAATGCGCATCTAGAAGGATGGTAAAACATTCCCATACACACACTCCTAAACCATGTGGACAGCCTTCCCAGAAGAGTTGAAGCTGTTATAGCTGCAAAGGGTGGGCCAGCTCAATATTGAAGCCTACAGACTAAGATTGGGATGCCATCAAAGTTCATGTGGGTGTAAAGGCAGGCGTCCCAATGCTTTTGGTAATATAGTGAATTTTGGTAATATGTGTGTACTACACAATTAAAGCACAGCAAAAGCCTATGCCCACAGGGTTCGGGCATGTTTTGACATCAGTTTGTTACACTTCTGAGATCATTCAGAATTCAATGACACTGATAAGTACATATGACCTGCAGTTGACTTCCTTCTGACCTACATGTGATCTGCTTCAAGTAGGTTTTGCATTTGCACAGACAGGTTAAAAAATCTGTCTCAAGCAAACAAAATCCTTTCAACACGGGCCCTTAATGCAATGACAATGTAATGTACATTGAAGCAATTAAAGGGGTTGTAAAGTCAGAAGTTTTTTTAATGTAATGCATTCTATGCATTCTTCTGTGTGCAGCCACCCCCCTTGGTCCCCCTAATACTTACCTGAGCCCATCTCTGTCCAGCGATGTCCACGAGTGTCTCAGCCGTCCAACACTCTCCCTCCTGATTGGCTCCCGCTGCTGTCAATCAAAGTCAATTAGCCAATCAGGAGAGAGAGGGGCGGGGCCAGGCCACAGCTCCATGTCTGAATGGACACATGGAGCTGTGACTCGGCTCGGGTGCCCCCATAGAAAGCTGCTTGCTGTTGGGGCACTCGACAGGAGGGAGGGGCCAAGAGCACAGAAGAGGGACCCGAGAAGAGGAAGATCTGGGCTGTTCTGTGCAAATCCACTGCAAGAGAGCAGGTAAGTATAACATGTTTGTTATTTTTATAGAAAAAAAAACAAGACTTTACAATCACTTTAAATATTACCTAGCTACGACAGGTTTATACTTCCCTTTCCCCATAAGCCAAGTGTTTTGTGCTGCCTCAACCCCACCTTAGTAGACTAACCTTGGTATCACACTAACAAGGTCAGATAGTACAGCTACAAAATGAAAGCTGAGGCTGAGAACAGATGGAGAAGCTGAAAGACACAGTTTGCGTTGTTTACCGCCAATCCATCTAAATCGACTTCAAGAGCAAGGCAAACTTTTACATTATTCTGCTAGCAGTTTGGTTCTCTGTATATAGACTCAAAGTGGATAAACTACATATTACAAAATTTCAATGACAAAATTATGTAAAACATAAAGGGTCAGCAACAACGAGGACCTAGCTGCACTTGCAAGGTCATCAGACGTCAGTTTGGAACCTTTCATTTTACACAGGAATCTGTTACTTACATTCAGCATCAAGATGTGAGGGTGGTTGTGTGCTGGCCCTGGAAATCCTGCTGCCCTAGGCCAGTCTTTTTTCAGGGTGGCCAGGCAACCTGGGGTGTCTCTGGTTTCTTCAGGGGTGCCTTAGCAAAATGCCTAAAAATTGCCCCATAATTTTATACAAGCCAGTGGGTGGAGCAAGCCTGCCTTTTAATTACACAAAGCTACAGGTTTTCATTGTGCACCAGTGCGACCTTCTAGCTGAACCAATGACATCATCTGTTGATAAGGAGGATGTTGGGTGCCTGCATAGCATCCTGGTTTGCCCCTCCCCTGCCCCTCTCCATCAGCACTAGGGTCTCATTAACTGAGCGAGGGAGAGAAACTGAGGGAGATGAGAAACATTTGTAGTTTCCCTATGAAGAAGTCACGGTATCACGTGACAAAATGCTTCAGGGTGTAACCACATGACATCATCACGCCCGCAAGTCGTGGAGTGGCCATTTTAACATATCCTCTCCCAGATGTGCATGCTTAAAGAGGTGATGTATATGTGATTAAAAGGCAATTATATCTTGTGCACATGATTTAATAGTGCATTTTCTTTGGGAGTATATTATCTATTTTTTGCTGAATGGACTATAATATCGGTTCATACTACACTATGGAAGTTTTTTTTATCTTTTCCTACTGAGTAGAACGCTTCCTGAGATATAGAGTGGGGGGCGAGTTGGTGTACACCTTATGCCGCGTACACACGATCGGACTTTCCGGCATACTTGGTCCAGCGATCTTTTCGACGGACTTTGTACGCTAGGTGCACCGGACTTAGAAACGGACGGACTTGGACACACACGATCACTCCAAAAGTCTGATGGTTTTGAACGCGGTGACGTACAGCACGTACGACGGGACTAGAAAAGGGAAATTCAAGCCCCACTATGCCACCCTTTGGGCTCCTTCTGCTAATCTCGTGTTTATCTCGTGTTAGTAGAAGTTTGGTTAGAGACGATTCATGCTTTTCACACTTATTATTAACAGCTTATTTCAATCGTTTTCTGCGGTTCAGTTTGTGCTTGTGAGGTTTGTATCTGCTTTTCAGTGTGTGTTGGTAAGTTCGTAACCTGCCTAGCAGCCGTTCTGGTCCGCTCGTTCCTGATTTTCAGGTCGCTCTTCATAGGCCTTGCTGTTCTTCAGTGCCTTTGTTCTAAGTTTGTTTGTTTGACCAGCCGACCGTTTTGAAGCCATGTTGCGTGGACGTACTCGTTCTCGAGTTCGTGCTGCATGGGGACTTGGTCTTGGGGTTAATACTTTGACCCGAGTCCAGTCCATGAACAGGGCGAGGAGGAGTTCATGGATGAAGAATTGGTTGCGCCAGCGTGACCAATTCTCGCACATGCCTTTGCTCCGTGAGAATAATCCTGAGGATTTCAGGAATTATCTCAGGATGACGGACCCCGTTTTTGAACGTCTGCTGACTATGCTGACCCCCTATATATCAGCAGGCAGGATACCTGCATGAGGCAAGCCATCACTGCCGAGCAGAGGCTAGTTGTCACTTTACGTTACTTGGCGACTGGGAGAAGTCTTCAGGACTTGAAGTTCTCGACAGGCATCTCCCCCCCAGGCTCTGGAGATCATAATCCCAGAGACCTGTTCTGCCATCATTCAGGTCCTGCAGAAGGAGTATATGAAGGTAAGTTTTATCCTTTAACATTACATGATATGTATTTAATGTTTGCTAATGTATTGTCTAAATGTCCTCGTTACCTAATTACCATGCTTGGAATATGCTGTGAATGTCCCCTTTATCTTCAGGCATGGCTGTTTTTTTAGGTTAATAATTTTTTGCCCTACATACATATTTACCTTCAATAACCTCCCCACCATGCAATCCTGGGTCCATTTATATCTCTAGCCTATAGTCCCTTGAACAATGTATATTGTCAGCTCCATTGTACTGTTTTACCTTCCCCCTCCCCCTCAAATGTTTGCAACTGTCATGTGTGTTCTTGGCCCCAATTAGTACCCCTCCTCCACCCCCTCAAATGTTTGCAACTGTCAGGTGTGTTCTTGGCCCCAATTAGTACCCCCCCCCCCACATACAAATTGATCAATGGTCCATCAGAGGGGGTGAGTAATGTTATAAGTGGCCTTTTTAAAAAAAAAAAAACACATATTAATAATGTTCAACTGCTGTTGTTCAATAATGTTTTTGTGTAATCTGATATTCAAGTTATGTTTAAAAGTACTTATATGTTTTTTTTTCTTGTTTGACTCCACAGTTTCCTTCAAACACACAGGAATGGCAGACTGTGGCCTCCCAGTTTGCTGACCGTTGGGACTTTCCCAACTGTGTCGGGGCGATCGATGGGAAGCATGTCCGCATTGTGCCACCACCCCATTCGGGGTCTTAGTTCTACAACTATAAGGGGTTCCATAGTTTAGTTTTGATGGCGGTGGTCTTGGCACAATTGGAATTTATGTTCGTGGACGTGGGGAAGAATGGCCGGATGTCTGACGGAGGAGTTTTTGCACAGACCGAGCTGTGCCAGCATCTCCAGACTGGTGGCCTGGGATTGCCACCTGATGAATGTGGATGGACTCCCCTCAGTTTTTATCGCTGATGAAGCGTTTGCTTTCACACTTGAGTTTGCACTTGATGAGGCCGTTCCCCAAAGGACACTCACCCCTGAAGAGTTGTGGAGAATGCCTTTGGGATTCTGGCCAGCCGGTTCCGTTTGTTCCTCTCCGCAATAAATCTAGCTGAATACAAATAAATCATGTGATCTTTGCTTGCTGCATTCTGCACAATTTTTTGAGAAAACATTCTTTAACATATGTATCTTCTGTTGGGTCTGAGGCCGGACTTGGTGTTGATGTACCACTCACAGGCCTGGAAAGTGGCCGTATTGGCTTGGCCCCCCAAACCGCACAGGAAGTGCGTGACAGATATGTCAATTATTTTAATGGTCGGGGGGGGCATTGCAATGCCACAAGATCTTTAATTTTTTCTAGCAAAAAAAATAAAAACTTTTGGCCAACAATCTCTTGTTTTGATTTCTGTTTGCATTCTGTTTTGTCTGTCTCCTAGTGCACTTGTAGTGGCAAGTGCATTTCCCTTTAGTTAATAAGGCCCTTTGTCACTGTAACCACACAATTAAACTAAAAAATGTTATTGATAAATAAGAAGCCACACACATTGTAGTAGTAAAAACATTTTACTGTGTGCACATTGAAAATTGCATTTTGTTTGAACGTGTTTTTATATTTTTATTTTTTTGCAATTTTTTTTTTTTTTTAGTTTCGGCATATTTATCGAAAATATACATTTTTCAAAACATTGTGCTTCACAACAGGGTTTTAAAAACCATAAAAAGACCAAAAAATAAAAGGAACTTACAAAGTTCAACATGTTAATAACTGGTGATGTCACCCATGTAAAACAAAAAAATTGCAGATGCTCACAATTTCCACTGAAAAAAAAGGTTCAAGTCAACATGTGCTATCTCCCATCATGGGGGAGCAATGGACGTGTTTTGTGTGTGCAATCCCTTTGTTCCTCTCACAAACTAACATTATTCTGATGAAGGGGTTGCAAACACAAAACAAGTACATTGATATCCCCTGATGGAAGATAGCACATGATGACACACCGTGTGCATCTGCAAAATTTTGACATTAGTATTTAGCAAGTTAAAACATTTTAGAAAAATAAAACTTGACAATGAAATGAAGAACATGATTGATGTTTTTAGGCAAAAAATTATTAGATTCTGCCGAAAACATCAATCATGTTCTTCATTTCCTGTTGCATGCTGTCCAGCCGATTTCTCATGCTGTCAATTTGGTCACGCATTCGATCAATTTGGCCATTCCACACCATTATCTGGCCAATGAGTCTTTGTGCGCTGTCTGTGCTAAATGGCTCCGCCGCTTGGCCTTCCACAACCAGAACATCACCTAAAATGTGTGGAAAAAAAAATGTAGTAAAATATGCACGCCTAAATAGATTAACTTAAGCTGGGGTGTCAGTCACTCACTTGGTGAGGTGCAAATATCGCACACTTCCTCCACCTCTCCTTCCTCCAGCTCGTCGGGTGTGTGTGGGCTTGGGCTGGGGCTTGGGCTAATTTCAGCTTCAGGCTGGTGACTTGGGGGGGGTCCTGGGATCCTTGGACTGTTGTCTGAGTCTTTTCTCCCCTATGTGAATTAGACAAAAGGTATAGTTAAAACACAGTGATATTTCAGTCTTGAAAAAGGAATATGAAACTTTCGTTAGAAGTTGTGGACAATTGTCATTTTTTTCCAACAAAACTTTTGAAGACAGGATCTACATTCACTCTGCCCAAAAATGCCAAACAAAACACATTTTCATGCAAGTTTCACAGATGCAGAGACCTCAAGTATCCCCTGGAGCCCCTATGTGTATTACCCACAAATATTTTCTCTGGTGTCACATAGTACACTAGTGCTCGTGAGTTCAGATGTGGAAGCAGCTGCTGTGTCCTGTCC
Organism: Aquarana catesbeiana; assembly: GCF_042186555.1. Lineage (NCBI taxonomy): Eukaryota > Metazoa > Chordata > Amphibia > Anura > Ranidae > Aquarana > Aquarana catesbeiana. Next base: position 520,841,790 of record NC_133328.1, read on the forward strand.
TTAAATTACACTGAATCATTTTTGAAGAAGCATTATATTTTCCAACACATCTACACAACATCACCACATTTTTGGAATACAACAAATTATCAAGACCTAAATGTATGTCCAAACCCTGTACCATCGTATTTGGCGAAAAAAAAAAGTCATTTTCTAAGTATCATGTATCATGTATCAGCTTCTTTATTCGCCAATATTGTTCAGGCTCCCTACTTTTGAGGTCAGACCACTGCTTCCTCAATTGTTCTTTAGCCCATTTAGTGCCAAATTTTTGTTCAAGAGCGGTGACAACTGAGGACATTATTTTGTCCTTCTGCATATTGGGTCGGGTGTACGGTCCTTTTTTGCCATCGTAGTCCTCCCTTCTCAATATGGACACCATCTCCACCATCTCTTCAAAGGCCATGTTGGTGGCCTTATATCTCCTCTTGGATCTGGATGGTTGTGGCTCCAGGCTTTCCTCCGCGCTACTTCCAGAAAATCTCTCCGCCATCTTTCTCTGTATACTCCCACTGCGCAACAAAGAGTGAAGGGGCGGGGACAAATCGTACTAAAGAACGCCAGGGGCGGGCGACGCAGGCGTAGCATGACACATGCGCAGTGTATATAAAGCTATTACGCTGGCCTATGTATGTCTGAGCAGAAGTAGCGAGCGTCAGAAAGAAGGTAAGATTAAACGTGGGTGTGTGTTTGGTGAATGTGTTTGGTGTAAGTGTGTATGTGTTTGTACCCTAGATTGAGCCAAATATAATACTGGGAGTTTAGACTGACATTACAGTTTTTATCTTGTGTCTTGTCTTTCAGCAAAAATGAATCCTTTTAAGGATCAAGATTTTTTGGCACTTTTTTTGATTTGTATGAAGAAAACAGAAACCTGTGGGAGGTCAAGCACCCATTATATTCCAATAGAGAGGCAAGGAAGGCAACACTGGGCCCACTTTTGGAATTTGCGAAGACTCGAGTCCCCCAGGCAGACCTTAAGTTTGTGGACACTAAAATTGGTATCTTGCGCAACATGTATAGGCGGGAACACAGGAAGATCCAGGAGTCGCGCAGATCCGGAGCAGCAGCAGACCAGGTGTATGTCCCCAAGCTGTGGTACTACCAAAAAATGTGATTTCTGGATGACCAGACAGAAGCAAGGCAATCACTTTCGAGCCTTCCCTCCAGCCTTCCCTCCACCCTTTCCTTCAGCCTTCCCTCCACCTCCATCCTTCCTTCCAGCCTTCCCTCCACCCTTCCCTCCACCCCAGCTGAGGAGTCCCAAGAAGAACTGGGCCCTTTCATCATTGATGAGGTGGATGCACCCAGCTTCAGCCAGGTATACTTTTTTGGTGAATTTGGGATTGTGTAAATATTAATGATGTAAACCTCTAAATGTTTTAAGTGCTTCAGCAAAAATTACTTCATCACAATTATTAATATGTAGACATATCAGTAGACAGTAGTGCGCAAAAATAGACTTCAAATATTGGTGAGCAGCTAGAATAATGGTGGGGTCAAAATGATAGCCTTAATATTTCTTTAGAATTATATTTGCAAGTCATGAGCTGAAAATTGTGTGTGATTGCGTAAGCAAAAATTGCAAATACCGGTATGTCCCTTTTTTTTACCCAGGATGAGCTCAGCCAGGAGGAGTCTGTGCCCAGAGGTATAGAGGAGGAGGCCTTGCCCAGTGGCAGCGAGAAGGAGGCCGTGGCTGGGCCCAGTAGAAGCCTCACGGAGTGTCAGGTGCCTTCCCTCCACATTACCACCAAAAGGGCAAGAAAGATGACTCGAACTGATGACTCGAGTGAGTGATGACTCGAACTGATGACTCGAACTGAGGAAGAATCACTAGCCCTCATTCGCGAAGCCAGCCAAATCCTCAGCACACCACCCAATGCGGAAGAGGCGTATGGAACCTATATGGCCACCAGATTGATGGAACTCGAAAAGGGGCAACGCCTCCTCTGTGAGGGTCTGATTTTTCAAGCCTATCAGAAGGGCTTGAGAGGGGAGCTTACTGCAAAATCATATATAGCAGATGAAGCCACTCCTGCTACTCCTCCTCCTCCTGCCCCAAGTACACCACTAGAGGCACAGGCTCCAAGGAAGGCTGCAGCGAAGCGTGGAGGGAAGGCTGCAGGGCAGTGTGCAGGGAAGGCTCCACAGAAGACTCAAAAGTGATTGGCTGGCTTCTGTCTGGTCTGACTTCTGACTGTGCTCCCTAGGCGCAAGATACCAATTTTATTGTCCTCTAACTTGATGTGTGTCCTGGGGGGACAAAAGGCTTCACACATTCCAAAAGTGTCTCCAGTGTTGCCTTCCTCATTTCTGTTTTGACCCAAATAAATGGATATTTTCGTTACCTTACATTATTGACTATGTGTTTTGATTCAAAAAGGACATTTGGTTTGTGAGTAGGCAGGTACAGGTCAAAAAGACTATATGTGGGTTATTTACAAATGGCTAAATCATTTTGCAATTCTACTGCAAAGTGCACTTGATAAATTGCACTGCAAGTGCACTTGTTGGAAGTGCAGTCACTGTAAATCTGAGGGGAAGATCTGAAATGAGGGGAAGGTCTGCTGATTTGATCATACAATCATGTGCAAGAGTATTTTTTTTTGTTGGGGGGTTCCTTGCATGTGCTCCTCGGATCCACAGCGAATGCACTTACAAATGCTCTTTCAGGGCAATTCCAAGTACAATTTGCACTTGTAGTTAAAAATGACTTTGCCTTTTTAAAATAACCCCCCTATGTCTAATTAACAAGGGACACCAACCTCATTAAGATTCATTAAAACAATAAAAATTATTAAGGTTATTGTGGTAACTTGAAACTCAAAATCCAAAAAAAAAAAAAAAAAAAAAAAACATTTTGGATAATTTAGCACACATTGTAAAATCTATATTGTTGAATTCTGTAAAAAATAAAGATGAGTCCAAAAACAAATTTGCTACTTTATTTCTGGAGATCTGGCTTTTCAAAAATCTAATATTAGTCATGGCATGAGGATAAATCATGAAAAAAGTAGTTTGTGAGAACTCTGTGTGAATATAAGCAGCCAAAGAACTTCCTTCTTCTCGCATTATAAAGAAAAAAAAAGCGCTGTATTAAAAGATCACAGAAGAGAAATGTGCTAGCTTCAATACGAAGGCTAGTTTTACCAGACCGAGCGCTTCCATCTTGTAATTGCTTCAGAGCATGCGTCAGTTTGAGTCAGTCGGACTAGCACACAGACGACCGGTTTGTCCGCTAGAAAGAAGAGTCCGTCGGATAGATTTGAAACATGTTTCAAATCTAAGTCTGTCAAACTTTTGAGAAAACAAAGTCCGCTGGAGCCCACACACAATCGAATTTTCCGACGGACTCTGGTCCGCCGGACCAAGTATGCCGGAAAGTCCGATCGTGTGTACGCAGCATTAGGAGAATTACGGAAGTGTTTGGACAGCTCTGGTTGACCTTACCACTGTGTGGGTCGACTTTTGAAGTAAAAGGCAGCAGAGCCAGATGGTGGTGAAGCACTTTTTGGTCTGTTTTTGAACATCATCATGTTTTTTTTTTTGGAGCATGTATACAATGAGGTGCACTGTAATTTTTAAGAAGTGGACTGTGTATTTAGATTAGGACTGTCACTTCATTTAGTTTATTTTGTGATTAGATCAATCCACTTTAATATATTTAAAGGGCACTTGTATATTTACTATATATGTGTAGCACTACCCCCGTAGGAGTTGAAAATGTCAGGGTTCCCCTCTGCTGCACAACCAGTCACATAGCATTTCCTTCTTGCATCCAGACACAGAAAACAGTTTTTTGGCTTGTTTTTGTTGTTTTTATTAGGGGGATAATAAATTGGATGGGGTAAGGATTATGGGATGTACAACTTGACAAATAAAAACAGAACCAGGGACAACTTCCTCACTTATTTACAGCTTCCACTTGAACCTCCTGCACAAACTATTGATCCTTTGTACAGCTCTGCTGGGTTCAGTCCTTTAGGAATTAACTGCCTTTTTGTTAGCTTAGCAACAGCCCCTTACAGGCTAGGAAATCGCATCCCTTGGAAAAGTAGCACATGAGGAGTGAACTGCTTCCTGCCACCTTCTGCTTCCCTGTAGACACTTATCCCAGCTCTACCCCTTGCAGAGATGCTAGCCCACCTGGCTGCTGCTTCACCAGCCAACCTGGCTGCTTCTTCTTCCCAGTCCTCCTGACTTACACACTGGAGAGCTCCCAGGGCAATGCTGAAGACTTAAGCACACCACTGTCTTCAAGTGAGACCTGCTGCATGTGGCAGTCTCTCCCTTTGTCTGTCCCTGCACCATGCTGATCTACTCACTCTGTCTCTCTGTGCTCCTGTTGCCTCTCCAGAAAGCTTTCTTCCAAATGTCTTCTGTAGTAGGATCCTTTCAGTCAAGCCACCTGAGCTCTGGCCCAAGGTAAAACCCCTCCCTGGCCACAGTCCCTCAAGGGCCAACAACAGACTCCCTCAGCACTGCTTCTCCATCTTCCACCCACTCCCCTGCTGGCACTGTTCATGGCTACTTAGCTCCCTGCCAGGCCCACTTCCTGCAGATTGGCTAAGGGCTCATAAATATGCAAGACATTCCTCCTAGCTTCTGCCCACTATTTTCTAGAATATTCTTCAACATTCTAGAACCGGGGCGAGGCCCTGAGCTCTATTGAACCCTGGCCCAGATTATATGGCTCAGGTTTAGCCCTGGGCCAAACTATAGTTTTCCTGCACTACCACTAGTAGCACACTAGAGGGTTCTAAATTTGATATAGGGTGAATTAATACTATTACGGTTTTGTGTCATTAATTATTGTGTTGCGCTGCACTTTAAGTTTTATGTAAACATTTGAATACTACTCAGTACCAGTGTGCAAAGGTGTATGCACCTTAAAAGAATAAATAACCCCTGATGTTGGATGTTCTATGTGTGTGGATGTTGCTGCATTGTGTAAAACTATTAGGATAGGTGCTTTAAGACTGTCCATCATTTTAAAGGGTGCCTCAAGATTGACCAAAATTTTAAAGGGTGTCTTGATTGAAAAACGGTTGAGGAACACTGCCCTGGGCCATGGCCTATGTCGGCTATGCAGAAATTCATTCCAGATTATGTGTATAGTTTTGCATCTGTGCTTATAAAGCTTGCCTGTATACCACCAGGACCTAATAATTAGGGGAGGAATGTGAATATTTGGCCTGGTGAGAAAATGCATCCAAGTGGCCCTTTTATGGTAGGGACAGATTTATTTTCCAGTATCATCTTCCTTTGTGGATTTTGACATTCAGTTAAATGACATTCCAGATCCAAAAAAGAGATTAGTGCTTCAAGACATCCCTCTGCAAGGTTTCAGTGTACCCAGGGGGCAGATAGTTTAGGACTGTGCCTTCACCAAAGGCTTATACTCACCCGTGGACTTCCATATAAATAAATGTTTTTTATACTTTTGTGAGTATCCAATTGTAACCTTTCTTTGTAAATAAACCTTCTTAGAATTTACTACACCAGAATGGTGGCACTGTCTCCCTCCCTTCCCTTCTCTTTGTTTTACAGATGGAGTCCCACCTCCGTTTTGACAGCAGCACCCCTAGGCCATCAGTTCCTTTTGTCTAGCTATAAGGGCTACCTGCTCATAAAGCCCCACCAAATTTCGGTCTTTATTGTCTTTGTTCATTTTATGGGTTATTTTTTAACTGCATCATTCACATTTCTCATGAGTGGTTGAGCGCTGATAGCCTAGCGCCATTCCTGGTGTTCAGGAATAGAAGTATAATACCCAATACCTATACCTCATTGCAATTACCACCTTGATTGATGTAAGAATGGTGAAGCAGCTTCATTCGGTGCAATCAGTCCAACATATCTCATTAGTACTGACCCAGGGGACAAATATCCACCTATGTCCAGTCCAGTCCTCCCTGGTAATATTACATTGTTACAACTTTCTTGATATAAAACAAGAGCATTATATCTACTTTTTTCACTTTCACGGCTTTATTAATTTTTCTTTGTCTTTTTTTTTTTTACATTCACATACAGTTATAAGCTTAGTTAACCACACTCATTATGCCTCCCAAGGGGCCAATATAGTTCTTAAATCAGGTTTTGCTTGATCCAATCTGGTTTTACTGTCGATGTTGTATTGTATCAGCACCTTTTACTGAGCGTTCAATGACCTGCCGTCTGAAAGAGTCACAGTTGCTAATCATTCTTAACCTCTCTGATGCTTTTGACATACTGGATGATCACTTTCCCTGTGATACACTTCACACCGCTGACATATGTGACACTGCTTTGTCATCATTCATGTCATATTTAACTAACTGATACTTCCCAGCCCTTCCATTCTTCATCCCATCTCTAACATTCTCTTCCCCTTGTCATACTTCTGTCCTTCATGTATATTTAGTTATTATTTTCAGTACACTTTAAAAATGCCAAGCTATCTATATGTAAATATCGCCATCATTCAAATATCACTTCCAAAAAAAGCATTGCAGCTGATTTAGAAAAATGTGTGTTGCCTATAGCAACTAATAAGTCTCTTTCATTGCCTAACTCCCATAAAAAAATAACAGCTACAATTATTATTATTATAATACATGACTTATATAGCACCAACAGTTTACGCAGCGCTTTACAATATAAGCAGCGCTTTACAATATAAATTGATTGTATGTCATCAGATAAATTAATAAAAAAACAAATAAATATGTATTATATCATGTTTACGTAATGATGAATTTTTAACCCATAAAGACTAGAATGACTTGTTTTGTATATTGTGTTTTGTTTGCACACTAATATAATAATTTCCAAGTGAATGTTTTTTTTTTCAGTACAGATGGGCTTTAATTTTGCTTCTCATGCCTTGGCTGGGTTAACCCTAATGGCCCATTCACACTGGTCCATTGCGGTGAAATTGAGTGTTAATGTTGAGCTCTAATGTGCATTGCCTTAAAGTGGTTGTAAACCTCAGACATGAAATATGAACAAAAACCTATCCCTTTATAGTGTGTACTTATCTCAGTTAAGAGCACTAAGTGTCACTTTTGTCTCCTGCTTCATTCCTCTGCTACCGGCATGAATCACTTCTGACAGGTTTTCCTGACACCAAGAAAAAAAAGGTGATGGGGAGGAATCTCCAGCAGATTTACAGCCTCAGCTCTGTTCCTGTTTGCTGTGTAAAGGGGAGGTGTGTGTCCCTTCCCTCCAATCAGCTCTCAGAGCTCCCCACACTGCACTCTGCAGAGTGTAATTTCAGCTCTCCGCCCCCTTTTTTCTGAGCTTTCGGACAAGGTTTATGATTCAGCATTTTGAACAGATGTAGAGAATATAAGGCTGCAGATAGATACAACTTATGTAGGAGGATTTGTTTCATCTCTGTGTATCACCTGAGGCCACATCACTGGGTATATGGAAGGGTTTACAACCACTTTGGACCTAAAAATGTACCTGCTGCATTTATTGTATGGCAATGCATTGCAACACATTGTAGTGTGGTACTGTGCTTTGCAGCGCAAGTGTGTGGTGGAGGTGTGTATGGCTGCGATTCAAAATGAATGGCACCGCAGCACAAAAACGGATTTCCATAATGTGTGTTTTACTGAGTTTAACCACAATGCACAAGTTCTGGTGCCATTCATTTTGATTGGTACTCCATACACTATTACACAACACAGCTGGATCGACACTGGGTTTAGGGTTCTGAGGATGTAGGGAAATATTTTATGTACTTTTATCTTTTTGTTGAAATCAATGGACATGTATCTTTTTTTGAACCTATCTATGTAATACTTGCCTTGTAATGTGATGCATTCACAGGTATATGCAGGGGGTGAGCCAGATGTGCCTGAGCCCACCCTAATCACTGCATGCAGTGCCAATGACCCCTTTTGCCTGGGCTTCAACCCATGTTCCACTCCCAGAATGGAGAGTGTGGGAAGGGGCTAGTAAATATGTCATTTACCAGTCCCTTCCTTTTCTAAATGAACACAGTGAACACACTCACTCACTGTATTCATTCACAACTGAACCATAGTAAACTGTGTTTACTATGTTTCAGTTTGTGAATGAACAGGAAGCTGCTCAGCACAGAGCACTATCCCATTTATTCACTGTCCAGTGCAGCTGAGGCTGCAGAGAAAGGCATGTGTGTTTGAGCTTTGGGATGTACACCCTAATGCAACAGGCTGTGCACACCTATGGGTGCATTGTATTAAAGAAAAAACAGTATATTCAAAATAATTGGGCTGCCTCAATGAAGTACACCTTAATGCAGAATAATGTGATGCATTAACAAAGTGCATAGTTGGAATAGTCCTTCAGGACCATGTCACACTTTGTTGCACAGATTAATCCATTTATGCCGCAGAAACGGATCTGGGAAGTATAAAAAGCCATACTTCCCAGATCTATTTCTCCTGCATCTAGATGTGCTTGCGTGAATGCGTGTTTATCTGCAGAAAACCAGGCTAAATGTTCCTAGGATGCACAAAATTCTTGTTTGTGTACAAGCACTAGACTCAATGCACCTAGGCCATAGACATGCTTAAATGGGGTGCCAGGTGAGCCTGGGCACACCCTAATCACCCTGTACTATGCAGATTCCCCTTGCTGCCTGACTGCAGAGAAAGGGACTGGTGAATCTCTGTCTTCAGTCCCTTTTTCTGTCTTAAAAGTGAGACATCAGGGGTCTGTTTAGACCTCTGATATTTCTCCAAAGCATCCCAACGGGGCTCCTAAACAAATTGTAAAAAAAAATAAAAATAATATTGTAAAAGATAATAAAAAAACAAAATTGTAAAAAAAAAGAAATAAAATAAAAACCACCTACTGACACCAATCTCTGTCCTGCTGATATGTCCAGTGCTCTATTGACACTGTCCACTGCCCTACTCTCATATATATGTATATAAAACATCTCACAACAGTAAGTACATTCCTCACATTTTTGTAAATATTTTATTATATCTGTTCATGTGACAACACTAAAGAAATGACACTTTGCTACAATGTAAAGTAGTAAGTGTACAGCTTGTATGTGTAAATTTGCTGTAAATTTGCTGTCCCCTTAAAATAACTCAACACACAGCCATTAATGTCTAAACCGCTGGCAACAAAAGTGAGTACACCCCTAAGTGTCCAAATTGGGCCAAATTAGCCATTTCCCTTCCTGGTGTCATGTGACTCATTAGTGTTACAAGGTCCCAGGTGTAAATGGGGAGCACCTGTGTTAACTTTGGTGTTATCGCTCTCACTCTCTCATACTAGTCACTGGAAGTTCAACATGGCACCTCATGGCAAAGAACTCTCTGAGGATCTGAAAAAAATAATTGTTGCTCTACATAAAGATGGCCTAGGCTATAAGAAGATTGCCAAGACCCTGAAACTGAGCTGCAGCACGGTGGCCAAGACCATACAGCGGTTTAACAGGACAGATTCCACTCAGAACAGGCCTCACCATAGTCGACCATAGAAGACAGTGCACGTGATCAGCGTCATATCCAGAGGTTGACTTTGGGAAATAGACATAGGAATGCTGCCAGCATTGCTGCAGAGGTTGAAGGGGTGGGGGGTCAGCCTGTCAGTGCTCAGACCATATGCCGCACACTGCATCAAATTGGTCTGCATGGCTGTCATCCCAGAAGGAAGCCTCTTCTAAAGATGATGCACAAGAAAGCCCGAAAACAGTTTGCTCAAGACAAGCAGACCAAGGACATGGATTACTGGAACCATGTCCTGTGGTCTGATGAGACCAAGATAAACTTATTTGGTTCAGATGGTGTCAAGCGTGTGTGGTGGCAACCAGGTGAGGAGTACAAAGACAAATGTGTCTTGCCTACAGTCCAGCATGGTTGCGGGAGTGTCATGGTCTGGGGCTGCATGAGTGCTGCCGGAACTGGGGAGCTACAGTTCATTGAGGGAACCATGAATGCCAACATGTACTGTGACATACTAAAGCAGAGCATGATCCTCTCCCTTTGGAGACTGGGCCGCAGGGCAGTATTCCAACAGGATAACAACCACAAACACACCTCCAAGACGACCACTGCCTTGCTAAAGAAGGCCAAGATGGCCAAGCATGTCTCCAGACCTAAACCCTATTGAGCATCTGTCGGGCATCCTCAAATGGAATGTGGAGATCCCAAGGTCTCTAACATCCACCAGCTCCGTGGTGTCGTCATGGAGGAGTGGAAGAGGACTCCACCGGCAACCTGTGAAGCCCTGGTGAACTCCATGCCCAAGAAGGTTAAGGCAGTCCTGGAAAATAATGGTGGCCGCACAAAATATTGACCCTAATGCAATAAGCTGCGCACACCTTTTACCTAGATGTAACTGAACGTCTAAGTGTGAATTCAATCATAACAAAGCATTGCATGCTTCCAGATGCATTTGAAATGAGTTGCAAACGCATCTGGACATATATATATATAAATACCTATACTAATAAAATAATAATAAATGCATTTTGACAAACTTGTGCATGGGATCTACTGATTAAACTAAATCTGTGTCTGGCCTTTTAGTTCACTTATTTCTGAATATTTCATAATAATCTGCATTTGTGCGTATTAATACAGCAATTCAGCAGTTTTTAGATATAATTACAATGTTATAAAATAATAATAAAGCCAATATTTTAAGTAAGCAGACAGCCTCTGATGAAAATGAAGGCATTGTCTGATGAGTAGGGCCGATGACATTATTAAGCAGCCTCTTCAATCCAGAATTCTTGCATACATACATAAAATAATGATGAAATCTGTGAGTCTAGCACAGGGAGTACAATGTAACTCTGACAGACGTACAGTAGCGCTATGCTGTCAACACCCACAGCCATACATAATACATTAGCTTGTCTAGAAAGCATAGCTTGTGGCTTGACTAAATTGTGCATGTGGTTTTCATTAGGCTGCTTCAAATCTAAACAAAGAAAAAAAAATCTCTTTAAAATTAGCGAACTGGGTTGTCAAGAGTCGTTTGCGATTTGATGACAAACATTTCCAACAACTGTGTTGTGTGAACATGAGCAAGAAAAGAAAACACTTCTTCACACAAAGGCCCATCGTGAACGCATCTGACAATATTAATACCACTGAAGGACGGAGCGTACAGTTAGACAGCCGTACTCAGAAATGATTTCCAGGACCACCCATGCAATGACACAGCCAATTGCCAGCAATGATAGCAAAAGTGTGGACTCACTTATACCCACAATCTCTACACCTATTCGTTGTGTGTATATATATATATATATATATATATATATATATATATATATATATAGTATCTCACAAACTGAGTACACCCCTCACATTTTTGTAAATATTTTATTATATCTTTTCGTGTGACAACACTGAAGAAATGACACTTTGCTACAATGTAAAGTAGTGAGTATACAGCTTGTATAATGCCGTGTACACACGGTCGGACTTGTCCGACAGACTTTCCAGTGTACTTTCGACGGACTTTTGACGGACTTCCGACGGACTTTCTAATGAACGGACTTGCCTACACACTATCACACCAAAGTCCGACGAATTCGTACGTGATGACGTACACCGGACTAAAATAAGGAAGTTGATAGCCAGTAGCCAATAGCTGCCCTAGTGTCGGTTTTTGCCCGCCGGACTAGCATACAGACGAGTGGATTTCTGGGTCCGGCGGAGTTACGACGTAAAGATTTGAAGCAAGTTCCAAATCTAAAGTCCGTCAGATTTGTGACAGGAAAAGTCCGCTGAAGGTCCGGTGAAGCCCACATACGATCGGATTGTCCGCCGGCTTTGGTCCGTCGGCGTCCGTCAGACCAGTCCGGTCGAAAAGTCCGACCGTGTGTACGCGGCATAACGGTGTAAATTTGCTGTCCCCTCAAAATACCTCAACACACAGCCAATAATGTCTAAACCACTGGCAACAAAAGTGAGTACACCCCTAAGTGAAAATGTCCACATTGGGCCCAGAGTGTTAATATTTTGTGTGGCCACCATTATTTTCCTGCACTGCCTTAACGCTCTTGGGCATGGAGTTCACCAGAGCTTCACAGGTTGCCACTGGAGTCCTCTTTCACTCCTCTATGGCGACATCACGAAGCTGGTGGATGTTAGAAACCTTGCGCTCCCCCACCTTCCGTTTGAGGATGCACCACAGATGCTCAATAGGGTTTAGGTCTGGAGACATGCTTGGTGTGTTTGGGGTCGTTATCATGTTGGAATACTGCCCTGTGGCTTCAGAATGTCACAGTACATGTTGGCATTCATGATTCCCTCAATGAACTATAGTTCCCCAGTGCTGGCAGCACTCATCCAGGCCCAGACCATGACATTCCCACCACCATGCTTGACTGTACACACACTGTAGACACACTTGTTTTTTTACTCCTCACCTGGTTGCCGCCACACACGCTTGACACCATCTGAACCAGATAAGTTTATCTTGGTCTCATCAGACCATAGGACATGGTTCCAGTAATCCATGTCCTTAGTCTGCTTGTCTTCAGCAAACTGTTTGTGGGCTTTCTTGTGCATCATCTTTAGAAGAAGCTTCCTTCTGGGACGACAGCCATGCAGACCAGTTTGATAAGTTTATCTTGGTCTCATCAGACCATACGACATGCTTCCAGTAATCCATGTCCTTAGTCTGCTTGTCTTCAGCAAACTGTTTGCGGGCTTTCTTGTGCATCATCTTTAGAAGAGGCTTCCTTCTGGGATGACAGCCATGCAGACCAATTTGATGCAGTGTGTGGCATATATTCTGAGCACTGACAGGCTGACCCCCCCACCCCTTCAACCTCTACAGCAATGCTGGCAGCACTCATACGTCTATTTCCCAAAGACAACCTCTGGATATGAGCACATGCACTCAACTTCTTTGGTCGACCATAGGGAGGCCTGTTCTGAGTGGAACCTGTCCTGTTAAACCGCTGTATGGTCTTGGCTACCATACTGCAGCTCAGTTTCAGGGTCTTGACAATATTCTTATAGCCTAGGCCATGTTTATGTAGAGTAACATTTTTTTTTCAGATCCTCAGAGAGTTCTTTGCCATGAGGTGGCATTTTAAACTTCCAGTGACCTGTATGAGAAAGTGATAACACCAAATTTAACACACATGCTCCCCATTCACACCTGAGACCTTGGCTAATTGGGCCCAATTTGGACATTTTCACTTAGGGGTGTACTCACTTTTCCTGCCAGCGGTTTAGACATTAATGGCTGTGTATTGAGTTCTTTTGAGGGGAAATTTACACTGTTATACAAGCTGTACACTCACTACTTTACATTGTAGCAAAGTGTTATTTCTTTGGTGTTGTCACATGAAAAGATATAATAAAATATTTACAAAAATGTGAGGGGTGTACTCACTTTTGTGAGATACTGTACATACAGTGAGTATAGAAAAGAATCACCCCTCCTTTAATATAATCACATTTTGTTGCTTTGCAGCCTGAAATGAAGACAGACACAGTTTTTATCCAGCTATATTTTAGTGCAACTTAAAACATTCAAATGAAAGATATAATACCAACATGTCAGAAAAAAAAATCAAAAACAGAATCACTGAGTGGGAAAAAGGATCACCCCCTTGTGTCAGTATTTTGATGAACCTGATGGGTTTTACTTCATCTTTATTTCCCTGCAAAGGTAAAGCATAATGGGCTACTATGCATCGCCCAGTTCACACTGGTGCGGGGATCCGACTTGGATCCCCGCCAATGCCAGGCACTGTGTTTGGTATGAATCTTGAGGGGGAACTCCACGCCAAATTTTAAATAAAAAACTGGCATGGGTTCCCCTCAAGGGGCATACCAGGCCCTTAGGTCTGGTATGGATTTTAAGGGGAACCTTAAACCCCTACGCCGAAAAAACGATGTGGGGATCCCCCCAAAATCCATACCAGACCCTTATCCGAGCACGCAGCCCAGCCGCTCAGGAAAGAGGGTGGGGACAAGCGAGCACCCCCCCTCCTGAACCGTACCAGGCCGCATGCCCTCAACATGGGGGGTGGGTGCTTTGGGGGAGGGGGCAACCTGTGGCCCCCCCACCCCAGAGCACCTTGTCCCGATGTTGATGAGGACAAGGGCCTCTTCCCAACAACCCTGGCCGTTGGTTGTCGAGGTCTGCGGGCGGGGGCTTATTGGAATCCGGGAGCCCCCTTTAATAAGGGGGCCCCCAGATCCCGGCCCCCCACCCTATGTGAATGAGTATGGGGTATGTCGTACCCCTACACATTCACCTAGGGAAAAAAGTGTCAATAAAAAAAAACACACTACACAGGTTTTTATAGTAATTTATTAGACAGCTCCGGGGGTCTTCTTCCAACTTTGGGGGTCTTCTTCTGACTTCGCGGCTCTCTCCGGCCTCTTCTCCCGACGTCCAGTTCTTCTCCCAGTGTTCGACCTCTTTTCCCAGTGTCCGGTTCTTCTGCTCGTCCCCACCCCCTTTCCTGACCGGCCGGGCTGCGTGCTCGGATAAGGGTCTGGTATGGATTTTGGGGGGGGCATTTTTTAGACGTAGGGGGTTTCCCCTTAAAATCCACACCAGACTGAAGGGCCTGGTATTCCCCCAGAGGGGAATTCCCTCTCGCGCCCGCCGCAGTAGGAAAATGTGTTTTTCCTATTGCAGCCAGCGTGAAATGTACAGTACCCTGTCGCCGAGAACAGAAACAATCTCGCGGCTGCATACTGTAGTTTGTACAAAAGTACAATGGTTTTGTGTACACGCGATCGGACTTTGCTCCATCTGACTTTTGTTGCCGGAAAGTTTGTGTGTTCGCACAGCCAACAAAAGTCCGATGGAAACAGAAAATGTTTGTCCGATGGAGCATACACGCGGTCGGATGTAAAACAGCTAATTTGCATGTTTGTTGCCAAAAAGTCTGATCGTGTGTACGGGCCTAAAGGGTGTAGCAGTACTCATTGAAGCATAGCAAACCAGGTAGAATAGCCATTGGTCCCAACAGTCAACAGGGGTCTGTGTTTGGATTCAAACAGAGGATTCAATCGAACCTCAGCCTATAAGGTGTGAAGCATGTTGTTGTAAAGGTATCACTTACTTCTCTATCTAAGATCAGCCCAAGTGGGCTTGCATATATATTCCTTTGTCTAATTAGGTGAGGAAGGGTTGGGTCCTAAAAATTGGGTCTGACTGTTGGGGAGGCATCCTTAACGAATCGGCTTTTTGGTGTTGGATGTAAGGATGACAGCCAACCACTTGGGCTAATGTACATGTGGAGATGTGTATGTAGGGCAGTGTAGCACGGACGAGGGGGAGGACAGAGGAAGGGGAAAAGGGTGGGGGATAAGGGGAAAAAAAAGGGGGGTGCTAAAAGGAAGGGAAATCCGAGGGTCTCACCTCCTTGGTCTCCATAAGGGGCAGTGTATGGGTAAAGGGCAGTATTGGGATCTATTCAAGAGTGGTCTCCTTTAAAAGGGGGAGATGCTCAGGCTTGACCGTTGAGTAAGGGTGGGAGGTCCTTTGCATCATATCAAAAGAGTAATCTCCTTACAAGTATCAATGGGGTAGCCAGTTACCTATTGGAGGGCTCGGGATGGGTTAGTCCCATCAAGGTGGTATATCTCTCTGTAGAACAGAAATGGGTCCAACAGGCCCAAATCCGTGAAAATTTAGATGGGGAGTCCTCCATTTCCGCTATTTTTCCAAGACGGGTAAGCCACTCAGGGACAGTTGGAACGTGGGACGATCCCCAATGAATTGGAATACACAGCTTGGCTGCGTTGATCATGTGTATGACTAGGGACTTCTGGTACAAGTGAACAGATGTAGAGGAATGGTGAAGTATGAACTGGACTGGGGTGTAATCTACAGAGTATGTGGGAATTTGTGAAGTTATTTCACTGACTTTTGTCCAAAATGGCTGTATTAGCGGTCAAGACCACCATATGTGCAGAACCGTGCCTGTTTCTTTGGAGCATCTCCAACATTTGTTTGGCGTGTCTGGATTTAATTTGTTGAGTAGCTCAGGTGTTCGGTACCACCGAATAATGGCTTTATAATTGTTCTCTTGGGTTGTGACATTAAGTGAGCCTTTATGGGCTATTGTGAAAATACGTTCCCATTTTTCCTCAGATAGGTCTACATGCAGTTCCCTTTCCCAGGTCTGGTATGCTTTCCCGGCTTTAGGGGAGACAGATGCATAGAGCATGGTATGGATGTTAGAAATCATGTGTTGCTGCTGTGTGCTTTGGGTGCAGAGATTTTCGAATGGGGTTATGCCGCGTACACACGAGCGGACTTTACGTTAGACTTTGCTCGGCGGACTTTACGCCGGACTTTGTCGGCTCCTTTCGCCGGACTTAAAAAGGGACGGACTTGGACACACACGATCTCTGCAAAAGTCCGCTGGTTTGGAACGCGGTGACGTACAGCACGTACGACGGGACTATAAAAAGGAAGTTCAAGCCCCACTACGGCACCCTTTGGGCTCCTTCTGCTAATCTCGTGTTTATCTCATGTTAGTAGAAGTTTGGTTAGAGACAATTCGCGCTTTTCACACTTCAGCTTATTTCGATCGTTTTCTGCGGTTCAGTTTGTGCTTGTGAGGTTTGTATCTGCTTTTCAGTGCTTGTTGGTCAGTTTGTAACCTGCCTTGCAGGCCGTTCTGGTCCGCTCGTTCCTGATTTTCAGGTCGTTCTTCATAGGCCTTGCTGTTCATCAGTGCGTTTGTTATAAGTTTGTTTGACCAGCCGACCGTTTTGAAGCCATGTTGCGTGGATGTACTCGTTCTTGAGTTCGTGCTGCATGGGGACTTGGTGTTGGGGTTAATACTTTGACCCGAGTCCAGTCCATGAACAGGGCGAGGAGGAGTTCATGGATGAAGAATTGGTTGCGCCAGCGTGACCAATTCTCGCATATGCCTTTGCTCCGTGAGCTCCGTGAGAATAATCCTGAGGATTTCAGGAATTATCTCCAGATGATGGACCCCATTTTTGAGCGTCTGCTGGCTATGCTGACCCCCTATATCAGCAGGCAGGATACCTGCATGAGGCAAGCCATCAGTGCGGAGCAGAGGCTAGTTGCCACTTTACGTTACTTGGCGACTGGGAGAAGTCTTCAGGACTTGAAGTTCTCGACAGGCATGTCCCCCCAGGCTCTGGGGATCATAATCCCAGAGACCTGTTCTGCCATCATTCAGGTCCTGCAGAAGGACTATATGAAGGTAAGTTTTATCCGTTAACATTACATGATATGTATTTAATGTTTGCTAATGTATTGTCTAAATGTCCTCCTTACCTAATTACCATGCTTGGAATATGCTGTGAATGTCCCCTTTATCTTCATGCATGCCTGTTTTTGGACATTAATCACTTATTGCCCTACATGCATATTTACATTCAATAACCTCCCCACCATGCAATCCTGGGTCCATTTATATCTCTAGCCTATAGTCCCTTGAACAATGTATATTGTCAGTTCCATTGTACTGTTTGACCCTCCCCCACCCCCTCAAATGTTTGAAACTGTCATGTGTGTTTCTTAACCTAATTAGAACCCCTCCCCCACCCCTCAAATGTTTGAAACTGTCAGGTGTGTTTTTGACCCTAATTAGAACCCCTCCCCCACCCCCTCAAATGTTTGAAACTGTCAGGTGTGTTTCTTAACCTAATTAGAACCTCTCCCCCACCCCTCAAATGTTTGAAACTGCCAGGTGTGTTTCTTAACCTAATTAGAACCCCTCCCCCACCCCTCAAATGTTTGAAACTGTCATGTGTGTTTCTTAACCTAATTAGAACCCCTCCCCCACCCCTCAAATGTTTGAAACTGTCAGGTGTGTTTCTTAACCTAATTAGAACCCCTCCCCCCACATTCAAATTGATCAATGGGCCATCAGAGGGGGTGATTAATCTTATAAGTGGGCCTTATGTTTTTTCTAATTTAAATTACAAACACGCATATTAATAATGTTTGACTGCTGTTGTTCACTAATGTTTTTGTGTAATCTGATATCCAAGTTATGTTTAAAAGTCCTTATCTTAATTTATTTTTTTTTTGCACTCCACAGTTTCCATCCAGTACACAGGAATGGCAGACTGTGGCCTCCCAGTTCGCTGACCGTTGGGACTTTCTAAACTGTGTCGGGGCGATTGACGGGAAGCATGTCCGCATTGTGCCACCACCCCATTCGGGGTCTTATTTCTATAACTACAAGGGGTTCCATAGTGTAGTTTTGATGGCGGTGGTCTTGGCACATTTGGACTTTTTGTTTGTGGATGTGGGGAAGAACGGCCGGATGTCTGACGGAGGAGTGTTTGCACAGACCGAGCTGTGCCAGCGTCTCCAGACTGGTGGCCTGGGATTGCCACCTGATGACCAGAATGTGGATGGACTCCCCTCAGTTTTTATCGCTGATGAAGCGTTTGCTCTCGGTGAGCACTTGATGAGGCCGTTCCCCCCAAAGAACACTCACCCCTGAGAGGAGGGTATGTAATTACCGGCTGGCCAGAGCAAGAAGAGTTGTGGAGAATGCCTTTGGGATTCTGGCCAGCCAATTCCGTTTGTTCCTTTCAGCCATAAATCTGGCGGACTATAAAATTTATCACGTCATACTTGCTTGCTGCATACTACATAACTTTTTACGTAGACATTCTGCTACATATATTACCTCTGTTGGGCCTGAGGCCGGACTTGTACAAGATGAAACACTGACAGGCCTGGAAATTGGTCGTATTGGCTTGGCCCCCGAACCGCACGTCAAGTGCGTGAGCGATATGTGAATTATTTTAATGGTCGGGGGGCCATTGCTATTCAAGAAGAGCTTTAATTTTTACAAAAAATAAAAAAAATACATTTTGGATAAAATATATTGTTTTTCTTCTTGTTTGCATTTAGTTTGGTCTGTCTCCTACTGCACTTGTAGTAGTGGCAAGTGCATTTACCTTTAGTTAATAAGGCCCTTTGTCACTGTAACCACACAAAAATTTGCAAAACATATTATTGAGAAATAATCAGTCACACACATTGTAGTAGTAAAAACATTTTACTGTGTGCACATTGAAAGGTGCATTTTTTGAAATATTTTTAGTTTTTTTGTATTTTTTTTTTTTGTTAATTTAAAAAAAAAAAATTTTAATTTAAAAAAATATTTTGTTTTTTTTTAACGTTATTAAAGGCATATTTAAACAAAAATAGACCTTGTTTAAAATCTTTAAATTCACAACAGTGTTTTTAAAAACATACAAAAAAATCAAAGAACTTACAAAGTTCAACATTTTAAGAACGGTGCTGGTGATGTCACCCTTGTAAATCGATAATTTTTAAGATGCTCAAAATTGAGCATTACAAAAGGGTCAAGTCAACATGTGCTATCTCCCATCCTGGGTGAGCAATGTACGTGTTTTGTGTGTGCAATCCCTTTGTTCCTCTCACCACTAAATAATTTTGAGGATGAAGGGGTTGCAAACACAAAACAAGTACATTGATATCCCATGATGGAAGATAGCACATGATGACACACCGTGTGCATCATAAAATTCTTTTTTTAATGAAAAAACTTTAAACAAAAATTTCAAGAAGAAAGAAACTTCACAAGGAAATGAAGAACATGATTGATGTTTTTAGGCAAAACGTTATTATATTCTGCCCAAAACATCAATCATGTTCTTCATTTCCTGTTGCATGGAGTCCACGCAAAGTTGCATGCTGTGAATTTGGTCACGCATTTTGGCCATTCCACAGCATTATCTGGCTAATCAGTCTTTGGGCACTGTCTGTGCTGAATGGCTCTTCCGCTTGGCCTTCCACAACCAGAAGCTCACCTAAAATGTGTGAAAAAAACAAGGGTTAAAATATGCACGCCTAAATACATTACCTTAAGCTGGGGTGTCAGTCACTCACTTGGTGGGGTTAAAAGCTTGCATACTTCCTCCACCTCTCCTTCCTCCAGCTCGTCGGGTGGGCGTGGTCTTGGGCTTGGGCTATCTTCAGCCTCAGGCTGGTGACTTGGGGGGGTCCTGGGATCCTTGGACTGTTGTCTGAGTCTTTTCTCCCCTATGATAATTCAACAAAAGGTATAGTGATATTTTAGATTTTTTAAAATAATCTGAAACGTTGGTTATGAGTTGTGGACAATTGCCTTTTTTTTGTCCTCAAAAATGTAGAAGACAGGATGAACATTACCTATGAACAACAATTATAAACAATACACATTTTCATGCAAGTTTCACAGATGCAGACACCTCAATGATCTCCTATGTGTATTACCCCTCTAAAATGTATTTATGGTCACATAGTACACTAGTGCTCGTGAGTCCAGATGTGGAACCAGCTGCTGTGTCCTGTCCTTACATTACACTGAATCATTTTTGAAGAAGCATTATATTTTCCAACACATCTACACCACATCAACAAATTTTTGGAATACGAAAAATTATCAAGACATAAATGTATATGTCCAACCCTGTACCATCGTATTTGGCGAAAAAAAAACATCAGTTTCTTTAGTATCATATGTCTTTGACAAAGAACGGTCTTTACGAACGATGCTGTATAAACGAAAAAAATATGGATCAGCATGCAAGTTAAGTATCTCAATAGGAAAACACAACAAGTACTTACTTTTTTTATAAGCAGCTTCTTTATTCGACAATATTGTTCTGGCTCCTGACTTTTGATGTCAGACCACCGCTTCCTCAATTGTTCTTTCGAACGTTTAGTGCCAAATTTAGCTTCTAGAGCGGTCACAATTGAGGACATTATTTTGTCTTTCCGCATATTCGGGCATGTGTATGGTCCTTTTTTGCCATCGTAGTCCTCCCTTCTCAATATGGACACCATCTCCACCATCTCTTCAAAAGCCATGTTGGTGGCCTTATATCTCCCCCGGGATGTGGATGGTTGCGGCTCCGGCTTTCCTCCGCGCTACTTCCACTGATTCTCTCCGCCATCTTTCTCTATCTACTCCCACTGCGCAACGAAGAGTGAAGGGGCGGGGACAAATCGTACTAAAGAACATCAGGGGCGGCCGACGCAGGCGGAGCATGACACATGCGCAGTGTATATAAAGCTATTACGATGGCCTACGTATGTCCGTGCGGAAGTAGCGAGCATCAGAAACGAAGGTAAGATTAAATGTGGGTGTGTGTGTATATGTGTCCCCTAGATTCTTCACAAAATAATCCTGGGAGTTCTGACTGACATTACAGTTTTGATCTTGTGTCTTGTCTTTCAGCAACAATGAATCCCTTTAAAGAGGCAGATTTTTTGTCGAGATTTATCGACTTATATCAAGAAAACAAAAACCTGTGGGAGGTCAAACACCCACTTTTCAATCGAGCTGTAAGGAAGGCAACACTGGGCACACTTTTAGAATTTGTGAAGACTCGAGTCCCCCAGGCAGACCTCAAGTTTGTGGACAAGAAAATTGGTATCTTGCAAAACATGTATAAGCGGGAACAGCAGCCGACCAAGTTTATGTACCCAAGTTATGGTACTACCACAAAATGCAATTCCTGGATGACCAGACAGAAGCCAGGCAATCACTTTCGACCCTTCCCCCCACTCTTCCCTCCAGCCTTCCATCCACCTCCACCCCAGCTGAGGAGTCCCAGGAAGAACTGGGCCTTTTCATCCCTGATGAAGTGGATGCGCCCAGCTTCAGCCAGGTATCCTTTTTTGTGGAATTTGTGATTGTGTAAATGTTATTAATGATGTTAACGTGTCAAATTTTTAAGTGCTTGCTAAAAAATTACTTCATCACAAATATTAATATGTAGACATATCACTAGACAGTAGTGGCCAAAAATATACTTCTGCATAGGTGTGCGCAGCCTCTTGCATTAGGGTGTGCACCCCAAAGCTCAAATACATATGCATGTGTATATGTACTGATTGTGTCAGTAGGGCAGTGGACAGTGTAATTTTGTTTATTTTATTTAAAAAAAAAATAATTTTCTTTTGTAACTTTTTTTTGGGGGATGAAATATCAGTGGTCTAAACAGGGGGGAATATGCACCACACAAGGCGATTAGGGTGTGCCCAGGCACACCCTTTGCGCACGCCTATGTACTTCAGATATTGTTGATCAGCTGTAATAATGGTGGTGTCAAATAGATAGCCTTTACTATTTGTTGAGAATTATATTTGCAAGTCATGAGCTGAAAATTGTGTGTGATTGCGTAACACAAAATTACAACTATGCCCCTTTTTTTGACACAGGATGACCTCAGCCAGGAGGAGGCCTTGACCAGTGGGAGAGAGGAGGAGGCCTTGCCCAGTGGGAGAGAGGAGGAGGCTGTGGCTGGGCCGAGTAGAAGCCGCACGGAGTGTCAGGTGCCTCCCCTCCGCATTCTCACCAAAAGGCCCAGGAGAATGACCCAAACTGAGGAGGAATCCCTAGCCCTCATACGTGAAGCAAGCCAAATCCTGAGTACACCACCCAATGCAGAGGAGGCGTATGGGACATATATGGCCACCAGATTGCTGGAATTGGAAAAGGGGCAACGCCTCCTCTGTGAGGGTCTGATTTTTCAGGCCTATCAGAAGGGCTTAAGAGGGGAGCTTACTTCTACAACGTATCTGGCAGATGAAGCCACTCCTCCTCCTCCTCCTCCTGCCCCAAGTACACCACCAGAGGCCCGGCCTCTGAGGAAGGCTGCAGAGAAGCGTGGAGGGAAGGCTGCAGAGAAGCGTGCAGGGAAGGCTCCACGGAAGACTCGAAAGTGATTGCCTGGTTTCTGTCTGGTCTGACTGTGCTCCCTGTGCTCCCTAGTCACAAGATATCAATTTTCTTGTCCTAAAACTTGATGTGTGTCCTGGGGGACGAAAGGCTTCACAGATTCTAAAAGTGTCTCCAGTGTTGCCTTCCTAATTTTTTGTTAACCAAAATAAATGGATTTTTTTGTTACCTTACATTATTGACTATGTGTTTTGATTCCAAAACGACATTTTGTTTGGGAGTAGGCAGGTACAGGTCAAAAAGACTATGGGGTTGATTTAATAAAAGCAAGTAGACTGTGCAGTTGCCCTCTGCAAGTGCAATTGCTCCAAAGCTTAGGAAATGAGGTAAGGCTTGACTTTGCAAAGAGTACCCAATCCTGTGCAACGAAAATTCAAAAAACAGCATTTTTGCTTGCACATGATTGGATGATGGAAGTCAGCAGAGCTTCTGCTCATTTACTAAGCTTTGGAGCAACTGCTCTTGCAGAGGTCTTTTTCCCTTTAGTAAATCAAACCCTATGTGTGTTTTTGCCAAAAGGCTAAATCATTTCTAAAATCAAGTGCTAAACTAGTGAAAAGTGCACTTTAGAAATTGCACAGCAAGTGCACTTGTTGGAAGTGCAGTCGCTGTAAATCTGAGGGGAAGAGCTGAAATGAGGGGAAGCTCTGCTGATTTTATCATACAATCCAAGTACAATTTGCACTTGTAGTGAAAAATGAATTTGCCTTTGGAAAATAAACCCCCCTATGTCTAATTAACAAGGGACACCAACCTCATTAAGGTTCATTAAAACAACACAAAATATTAAGGTTATTGTGGTAACTTGAAACTACAAAAATAAAAAAAAATAAAAAAGTTTGTATAATTTAGCACACATTGTAAAATAGATAGTGTGGAAATCAATACAAAAAAAAAAAAAAATATGAGTCCAAAATCTAATTTAATACTTTATTTATGGAGATCTGGCTTTTTAAAAATAGCATATTAGTCATGGCATGAGTATAAATCATGAAGAAAGTCGTTTGTGAGAACTCTGTGTGGATATAAAGCAGAAAAACAACTTCATTCCTCTCGCATTATAAATAAAAAAAAAGCGCTGTATTAAAAGATCACAGAAGAGGAATCTGCTAGCTTCAATACGAAGGCTAGTTTTACCAGACCGAGCGCTTCCGTCTTGTAATTGCTTCAGAGCAAGCGTCAGTTTGAGTTTGTCGGACTAGCACACAGACGACTGGTTTGTCCGCTAGAAAGAAGAGTCCGTCGGATAGATTTAAAACATGTTCCAAACAAAGTCCGCTGGAGCCCACACACGATCGAATTGTCCGACGAAATCCAATACGCCGGACCAAGTCTGCTTGTGTGTACGCGGCATAAGGGTTCGAGATACTGAGGAGACGCGATTCATTATTTGAAAGAAGTGGCGGACCTGGAAGTATATCCAGTAAGGAAAGGGGTTGTTGTTTAAATTTGTTGGGAGCGAGTTACGGTCTAGGAGGGTGCCATCTCGGAAAAGAAGTGGTGAGCTAATATTTCATTGTGTGGCCATGAGCCTGTTAGGAATTGGGTGGACATCCCAGCAATAAAGGCTGGATTGAACTGTATAGGTTCAATCTGGGTTTGAGGAAAGTTGGGTTTGAGGAAGCCCTGGGTTTGAAGAAAACTGAAACTTCTTGCATACCCCTCTAAAGCAGCTCAGGGTAAAATCAATAACAGGGTTTTCTTTTAAGGCCTGGGGGATGTGGCAGGGAGGATACAAGGTATAGATCTTATTGGCAGGGGTGAGAAAGAAACTTCTAAGCTATCCCAATCTTTGAGTTTTAGGTTTCGAGAGTTGGTCGAAGCTTATCCTTGGGCATTTATGTTTCCATAAGAATTTAACACATAGTAGTTTAAATGTCTGGAAGAAAGTTGGCTGGTGTGTAGTCAGCTGAATTCCTAAATATTCGATCGCATCTGGTTTCCAAACAAAGGGAAAGTTATTCTGGCATTGTGTGACCAGGTCTTTTGGAAGGAATATATTGAGGGCGTGAGACTTGGAAAAGTACATTTTTAAGCTGGAATAGATCAAAATCCTTTAAAAGGTTTGGGATCGATGTGAGTTGGTCACTTAAGAACAAAAGAATGTCATCTGCAAAGGCTGCTAGTTTGTAGGTGTGTTCTGCGATAGGAATACCTTTTATGTCTCTATTGGTTCGTAAGCAACGCAGGAGGGGTTCTAAAGCTAGAATAAAAAGAATTGGAGAAAGTGGACATCCTTGTCTCGTTCCATTCTGGATGGAGAAGGTGTCTGACAGGTAGTCGTTGACCCTGACTCTAGCCGTTGGCATAGTATACAAGAACATGATAAATTGAACATTCGGTTCTGCAATCCTAAGTGGCAAAGAATGGCCCCTAAATAGTCCCAAGCCAACCTGTCAAATTCCTTCTCCGCATCCATCGATAGAAAGAAACCCTTGTGCTTCTGGGTGGATAACAAATAGTATAAGTTTAAAAATGGAGCAGCTATAATTACTGCAGCTGCTGACAATTAAAATAAGGACACTTACCTGTCCAGGGCACCTCGGCTCCGGGTGCAGGCGCTGGCATCTTCAGTAAGGGAATCAGGAAGTGAAGCCTTAGGGCTTCACAGCCTGGTTTCCTACTGCGCATGCACGAGTCGCGCTGCACGTTCTGAATGGTCCCTGATGTCTTTTGGGACCTGTGTGTCTCCCAGAACACAGCGAGGGGACGGAGGAGGGGCCGGACATGGCGTAGTTTGCCGCGGATTCTGCGGCGCTCTTTTGCCGGAAGTAGGAGCAAATACCTGTATTAGACAGGTATCTGCTCCCCCTCCCCCCTGAAAGGTGCCAAATGTGACACTGGAGGGGGGGAGGAACCGGATCAGCAGAAGTTCCATTTCTGGGTGGAACTCCGCTTTAAGCAGGAAAATCGGTCTGTAATTGGTAACTGATGTGGCATCATTCCCTTTTTTCAGTATAACTGTGATGTGAACCTCCAATAATCTGTGGAAAGGTAAGGCTGATGAGGAGAGAGAGTTAAAGGCCTTTAAAAATGGGGCTATGAGTGTGTCTGCAAAATTTTTAAAATAGGACGCCGTAAAGCCATCCAGGCTAGGGCTTTTGCCTGTTTTAAGTTGTTTAATCGCTCTTTTGAGCTCTTCTTCAGACATGGGGTTGTCTAGGTTGCGAGCATCTTCCATAGAGATGAGTCTAGGGCTAAACTTCTTGAGGAAGTCTTTAATGAGTGCTGCTCTTGTACTATGACCTGTAATTTCTTCAGATTGTTGAGGTAAGTTGTAAAGTTGTAAAGTTCAGTATAGTATCATTCAAAGTGGGATGCTATGTCAGTCGTGACTACACTAGATCATCCTTGGGGATCCTTAAAGTGGAAGTAAACCCATCCATAAAACAGTTTCATTTCAGGCACATTCCCGGAAATGAAACACTCCCATTGGTTGTGCTCTCAACCAAACTGTCAAACCATCCAATGGCTGGTGTCATAGCTGATCACATGTGCAGCATCATGGCATCTGTAGAATAAACAGAGGCAAAGATGGCAGCTTCCATGACTGAAAACGATGAGGGGGTTTACTTACACTTTAATGATATGGATGTTGGTGCTTGCTTTCTTTGCTTGGATAGCTCTAGCCAGTTGTCTACCACATTTATTCCCTTGTTCATAGAAAAGTTTCTGGTTTAGTATAATTTTGCGGGTTTTATTCCTCAAGTAGTAGCTTCCTAGTTTGAGTGAGTTCTAAGTAAGTTTGTTGGGCACGAGACCGTTTATGGGCTAGTTCTAGAGTCTTGATTTTGTTAAGCAGCACTAGTGTTGTTGCCTGCTTTTTTCCAGGTGGCTTTTTGTGCTAAAAATTCCTCTCAAATAACAGACTTGTGGGCTTCCCACTGGATAAGTGGAGCTACCTCAGGACTGTCATTATCCTCAAAGAATTCACATAAGCTAGTGCGAATGTGATTAACGTCACATTCTGATGTAAGCAGTGGATATTCTAGTCGCCAGATTTTTGAAAAAGGATTTCTGTCTGGGAGGGTTAGGGAAAGGGTAATCGGGTGGTAGTCTGAGAAGAGCATTGGCTCAATGGTAGCGGTCTTTGGGAAGGGGAGATCTTTTTGAGAAAGGGACATGTAATCGATTCTGGAGTATTTATTGTGGGGGGCTGAGAAGAAAGTATAATCTTTTTCGCTAGGGTGTAAGGTGCACCAGATGTCATGCAGGAGGAGCTCTTGTATCTGTGTTTTAATTTGTCGTAGAGCTTTATATGGCAGAGATGAGGAACCGGACGATGAGTCCAGCAGGGGATGTAGTGCCACATTGAAGTCGCCCCCAAGGATCGTAATTCCAGATTGGAAGACAGCAAGGAGGGTTGAGATAGATCCAGAGAAACTGACTTGGGCAGAGTTGGGGCTGTATATATTGGCTAGAGTAACCGGTCGATTGTGTATAACGCAAAGGGTAGCGACTTTCTGGGTCTATAAGGGAATCTGTCAGTTGCCAGTGAAGATTTTTGGAAATCAGTATTGAGACTCCTTTCATTTTAGCCAGTGAGTTGGTGGCATGGAAAAATGTTGGGTACATACGGTTTGCAGGTTTAGGAATATTATTAGTGCGAAAGTGTGTTTCTTGAAGAAACACCACGTCCGCCTTTAATTTGTGCATCATATTTAAAATTTGACTGTGCTTCTCAGGGACGCTGAGAGAGGGTTAGAGAGAAGGTTAGAGGGGTGGGGATTTTGAAGAGGAGAGAAAATATGAGAACCGGAGGTAGGTGTATACCAGCTACCTTACCCTAATAGTCGTTATAGGGGCTTGTGTGGGTCAACAGTAGTAATCCCTATCCCGTTGTATGGAGGAGTGGGAAGTATCGATAAGTAGATTTCTAGTAGCTCTGGTCCACGGGTGGTCGCCAGGGTCTCTAAATTGTGACGGAGGAGCCTGTAGTCTTGACATTCAGATACACTGATGAATACTTTGTTCGTAAAGTTCACTGTTTTCTCAAGATTTGTACCCCCAGTGTTGCTGGGTGACCTGCACTTTATTTGGATTACTGAATGTGCCTTTTTGAAGACTCCTTATCCCTTTTTGCTTTGTTTCCACTTTGGTTTATCTCATTTTGGCAATGGACCCTTTGCCTCTTGAGCACACAGCCCCCAAGGGGTGAAGTTTCACCATGTACAGTTTGGGGATTTAGGCCTCCCTCAGTTTTAAGTAGACATGTGCGAATAGTTTCGTACGAATCGAAAATTCGTAAGAATTTCCGTAAATTCGTGCATTCGGGAGGATCCGAAATACGAATTGCTATGCTTCTGAATTTTGTACGAAATACGAAATTTCATTTACAAATTTCGGATCCAGATTCCTAATGAATATTCGTAATTGTTACGGACAGTTAACGAACCTAAAAGTTAAAAACCCAGGAAGTCAGCACAGCACAGGGATCTAGGGAGCCACTCATAATGAAAAATTCATCATAAGGAACATCCGTAATTGTTACAAAAAGTTAATGAACCTAAAAGTTAAAAACCCAGAAAGTCAGCACAGCACAGGGATGATGGGAGCCGCTCATAATGATAATGTCAGACCTCTATTTACCAGACCGGTGAGTCCGCTTGGGCAGAGGGTAGACTCCCTTACGTGTCCAACTCGTGGCCCCTGGTAGAGAATACAGGAAGTACAGGAGTGCGGAGTGGTATGGGAGCCTGATGTAGAAGTCAAGATGCCAGAAGAGAAGTGAACTTTAAACAGCAGGCAGGAATCTGGAACACTGGCAACAGGTGCTGAGCAGGAGCAGAGCAGGGAAGTCCAGGTACAAGCTGGGTTCGGCAACAGGCAGGCTACCAGGTACAATGGAGCAGGCAGAAGAGTAGTCAAACAGGCAGAGGTCAGGTGCGGGCAGAGTTCAGAGGAATCCAAGAAACAAGCCGGGTCGTCAGGAGATCAAAGCACAGATACAGGAAACAGGAACAAGGCACGGAAGAGCTGTTGATCAGGCAGCACCGAGCAGTGTGAAGCAGGCCTAAATAGGCCGATTGACGCCAAACGCCGCGCACAGGCGCGCGCACCCGCACATGCACCCCCCAACACCGGAGCGCGCACCAGCACCCACAGGAGCACGCCAACCAGTGCCCAAAGGCACACGTGCGGGCACCCGGGCACCACCACGCACACCAGGGTCAGCCGGAACATGCCCACCAGTGTCAGCAGGAGCGCACACCAACGCGCACAGGAACGCGCGTGCCAACACGCACCAACGCGCACCGGCGCCCAACCAGGTAACCTCTCTGACAGATAAATTCATCATAACGAACATTCGTAATTGTTACGAAAAGTTAACAAACCTTAAAGTTAAAAACCCAGGAAGTCAACACAGCACAGCGATGGTGGGAGCCCCTCATAATGATAAATTCATCATAATGAACATTCGTAATTGTTACGAAAAGTTAACGAACCTAACGAAAATTTGTATTTCGTACGAAATTTCGGACATGAATTACGAAATATGAATTAATGCTAATACGAAATGGAACGGAACAAAACTAATTTATTGACGGCGCACATGTCTAGTTTTAAGGGGCTTAGCGGGGAGGGGGGAGTGGGGAAATGTTTTTGATATTTAGGACTTTTGTGTTCTATGCTTTAATTGTTTCTCTTGAAAATGCACATTTCAGACAACTCGTTGTTGTACAATGTATTATTAGTATTGAGGTCTGGGCACTACCGTTCCATGTGGGTATGTAAGTACACTGAGCTCCTAGGCAAAAATTCTTCCCTCTTGCTTCTATGGCTCATTTTAATATAGTGTCATGGAACACAAGAGGGCTCAATTCTCCTGTTAAACAGTCCCTGGTATTCCGTTTCTTGAAGGATCATAATCCTCATATGTGTATCCTTCAGGAAACCCATCTGATGGGTAGTAAGACAATCAGCCTTAAAAAACCCTGGATAGGGTTTCATTACCATTCCAGCTTTTCTAATGCCGCGTACACATGACCAGACTTTCTGGGAAACTAGGTCCGACGTTCTTCCTGCTGGACTTCCGGCGGACTACCGCCGGACTTTCTGAACGGACGGACTTGCCTACTGTACACACGACCGGACTTTCCGGGCAGACTAGGTCCGCCGGTCTTCCCGACGGACTTTCGCCGGTGTTACGGCGGACTTTCAGAATGAACGGACTTGCCCACATGCCCCAAGTGGGAACAAGAATAAAAAACCGCAAACACTACACCATGGGTGAAGCCGATACCAGGAAGAGCTTTCCCGCAGCGTGCGGTCCAGCTGCGTTCCAGGCTCGCTAGCTCCGTACCCGGAAATGACGTAAGTGCATAGCCCCACCTTACGTAAGTGCGTAGCCCCGCCCGACGTTATCAAAGGCGGCCTGTGGCCGCCTTTGATAACGTCGATGAGGAAACGCGTAAGGCGGGGCTACGCACTTACGTCATTTCCGGGTACGGAGCTAGCGAGCCTGGAACGCAGCTGGACCACACGCTGCGGGAAAGCTCTTCCTGGTATCGGCTTCACCCATGGTGTAGTGTTTGCGGTTTTTTATTCTTGTTCCCACTTGGTGATCAGTTTATTTTAATAAAGCCTTTTTAATTTATACTACACTATGAAGTGATATCTTTTCTTGTGAGGATTTTTCTCTGGCGATTCCCCTTCTTGGACGTGGTGGTGGAAGGTGTTATGGATGATTGACCTAGGAACCCTGAGACAGAGGATAACCATATTTCAGCAACCACGGGATACCATCCAAGAGGACGGCATTGGAATCTTATAGTGTCTGTCACCCCTGCAGGGGTATTGGGAGCCGGTTAGTGGGGAGCCAAAAGGGGGAGCACAGAAGTCACGGATATCCTTCTTTGTGGGCACCACAGTCACCAATGCAGTTGGAACTTTGTTCTGATATTTTTGAATATACCACTTTTGATTAGACTTTTTGGATTTTTTACCTTATTTGAATTTTTTACCTTATTTATTTTTTCTTTTTATTTATTATTAATTTTTCCCACTGGCTTGCATTTGTCATCTACTTTTGGAACACGTTGGACTAATTATAGAGTTGCACATGCACTATATATAACTAATAGCACTCAATGGTTAGCACCTGTAACTGATTAATACTTCACGCTTACCCACTACATGCGGATGGGATGTTTTCATCATTTTTTTCACATTTTTCAATGGTATTAATCAATGTATGAGCAATGAGATTTGTTGCACTAATTTACTTTTTGTGATGGTATTCTAATATTCACTATATTATCTATTTCAGTATTCACTGTATTCACTTATATACCCCCCAAAAGGGAGCGCCATAACCCCCATCTACACTTTGATACATTCGTTAGCCCTTTGAGGGTCTAAATTAGGGGAGGCAGCACACCTTTTCCTTAGTCCTTCTTTTCTTTTCTTTAGTTCTCCTTCTTTTCCTCCTCTTCCCCTTTTCCTTCCTCTCTATAGTGGGTTCAACCTTCCCTCCCTCTCCCTTTCCCTTCGCCTTGTTTCTATCATCCCTGCCTTCCCCTCTTTTCTTCTTTCCTTTTTTCTTTTCTTTTTTTCTCTGTCCTAAGCGCAGAGATTTTGTGGTTCTGAATTATAACATCTAGTTAACATCATTAATATTAGGACACTAAATATGTATAAAACTAATTTACCTGACTCCAGATGGTCACATCCGGTTCTTCCAGGATGGTAGACCCAGCTTGGTCCTCATAAGCCTCTGCTGGGGTGGAGGGAAGGGTGGAGGGAAGGGTGGAGGGAAGGGTTGAAAGTGATGCCCTGGCTTCAGTCTGGTCATCAAGAAAACATAGTTTATCGTAGTACCACAGCCTGGGTACATACACATCATCTGCTGATGCTCCTGATCTCAGGGAATTCTGGATCTTGTTATGCTCCCTCCTATACATATTTTGCAAGATCCCAATTTTCTTTTACAAAATCTCCACGGTTGCTTCTGGAGTGAAAGTCTGCACAAATGCGAGAAGTCTCTCCAGCGTTGACTTCCTTACTGGTTTAATGTAATATTGAGGGTGTTTGACCTCCCACAGATTCCTCATCTCCCTGTACTTCTCAATAAATGCTATAAAAAATTCTGGGTCCTTAAATTTGGCATTCATTTTTTCTGTAGAACATAATACAAAAGACAAAAACACTAATGTTTCAGCTAAACTCTCATCATCTTATCCCAACATAGGCCTCATCAATCTTTAAGCAATATAGGCTGCTACAAAGTTACAAAAATTTACCTTCATTTTGGACGCTCGTAACTTCAGTTCCTCTATCCTCCACGCACAGATCGTACGTATGACACATGCGTAGTATCTTTATATACACTGCGCTTGCGTGAAACTATGCCTGCGTCGCCCGCCCCTGGCGTTCTTTTTTAATGAATATTCTCAGCCGCCTTGTCTCTACGCACAGAACGTACGTAAGGCACATGCGTAGTATCTTTATATAAACTGCACATGCGTGAAACTCCGCCTGCGTCGCCCGCCCCTGACGTTCTTTTTTAACGAATATTTTCCGACCCTTCTCTCTACGGTGCGCATATATTATATATATATATACATACATACACATATACATACATACACACACATATATATATATATATATATATATATATATATATATATATATATATATACATACACACACTTGTTGGGGTGTCTCTATCTGTGAAACGTGGCCAAAAATGGTAAAGTTTTCCATCTTGTTTCAAAGGGAATTTTAATTATGTCTTCAACTAGGAACTCTGCCCAAACAGACAATTTGTAGACCACTTCACTACAATGTTTCAGATTACTATTCCTGGACTCAAATATCTGTGTGCTAAGTATAGCTTTTGTTTCATTCACATAGGGGAGAAAAGACTCAGACAAGCTGAAACCAGTGACCCCCGACCGCAACATCCGGATTGGGAAATCAGCCCAAGCCCCACAGAGGATGTTGAGGAAGGAGAGGTGGGCGACATGGGCACCCCACCAGGTGAGTGTCTTACGCACCAGCTCACGGTAATCTATGTATGGCTGCATTTTTTTAATTACATTTTTTATCATCTATTTTAGGTGATCTGGTTGTGGAAGGGGAAGAAGCAAGCACCAGCGCCACCCCCAAGGATGTGTTTGAAGGAGAGTTGGAGGAAGTAGGCGACATGGATGTGTTTGAAGGAGAGATGGAGGAAGTAGGCGACATGTGCACCCCACTAGGTGAGTGTCTGACACAGCTGCTTATGGTAATCTATGTATGGCTGCATTTCTAAATACATAATTTTTTCCTTTAATTTTAGGTGATGTGGAACCTTTTAGCACAGACAGTGCCCAACACTTAATTGGACAGATCATGGCCTGGAATGGGGATACTGATGCCATGCGCACTACCATAGACCGAATGTGGAATCGGCTGGACAATATGCAGCAGGAAATGAAGAACATGATCGATGTTTTGGGGAGAGAGGCCTGTTTGTTAAAAAAAAAAAAAAAGTTATATAGAGGCCTGTTTGTTTTTCTAAAAAAAAAAAATGGCGTTTGTAAAAAAAAAAAAATTCTAAAATAATGTTAACAAAAAATTATTAATGATATTGTTTAAAACTAAAATATATATATTTTAACATATACAATTTGACTAAACGCACATGTGAATGTGCACAGATTAATAAAAATAATGTTATTAATCAACAAGATGTGTGGCTTCTTCTTTCAATGCTCAATACCAGTTTTCTAGGTTATTTGTTGTTTACAGTGACAATGGTGCTTATTTACTAAAGGAAAATACACTTGGCACTACAAGTGCTCTAGGATAACCTAGGAGAAAGTCAAAAAGAAAGGCAAGCAATAAATATAATTGTTATCTGATCAGTATTTTTTATTCAAAAAAAATATAGATTCTGTGGCATTGCAATGGCCACCCTACCCGTAAAAAATTCAACATATTGATCATGAACTTGACGGGCACTTTGGGGGGCCAAGCCAGTACGGCCAGTATCCAGGCCTGTCAGAGGATTCTTTATAAGTCCGGCCTCAGGCCCAAGTGATACCATATAATTGGCCGAATGTTTGTGTAAATAATTGTGCAGGATGCAGCACGCTAGGACAATGTGATTTATTTTGTATTCCGATATGTGGATAGCTGTCTGAAACAGGCGGAAGCGGCTGGTCATAATCCCAAAAGCATTCTCCACAACTCTTCTTGCTCTGGCCAGCCGGAAGTTAAAAACCCTCCTCTCCGGGGTGAGGGTCCTTTGGGGGAATGACCTCATGAGGTTCTTGCTCAGACCGAAGGCTTCATTTGCTATGAAGACAAAGGGGAGTCCTTCCACGTTATCAGCATCAGGTGGCAATCCCAGGCCACCACTCTGGAGACGCTGGTAGAACTCCGTCTGGGCGAAGACTCCTCCATCCGACATCCGGCCATTCTTCCCCACGGCCACATACAGAAATTCATATTGTGCCAACACCAGCGCCATTAAGACAATACTATGGAACCCCTTATAATTAAAATAATATGACCCCGAATGGGGTGGTGGCACAATATGAATGGACGTGTTTCCCATCTATAGCCCTTCCACAGTTGGGAAAGTCCCAACGGGTGGCAAAATGGGATGCCACAGTCTGCCATTCCTGTGGCATTGAAGGAAACTGGGGAGTCAAACAAGAAAAAACAAAAATCAGTTATTTTGAACATAACATTGCAAGCACATTACACAAAAAACATTAGTGCCCAGCATCAATAGAACATTCATTGTAACTAAAATATAAAGGCCCACTTATCAGATTCCTCACCCCCTCTGATGGCACATTGATAAATTTTAGGGTGGGGGGGTGGAAATTTTAAATCAAGTTAAGGACACACAGGAGTTGATTTACTAAAGGCAAAAAGACTGTGCACTTTGAAAAGTGCAGTTGTTGCACTCTGCAAGTGCAGTTGCTCCAGAGCTTAGTAAATGAGGTAAGGCTTCATGTTGCAAAGAGCACCCAATCACATGCAAGGGAAATTCCAAAAACATCATTTTTGCTTGCTTGAATTTTTGCCTGCACATGATTGGATGATGGAAATCAGCAGAGTTTCTGCTCATTTACTAAGCCCTGGAGCAAATGCACTTGCAGAGTGCAAGTGCGTTTTGCAAAGTGCAATATCTATTTGTTTTTAGTAAATCAACCCCACAGAACATTTTAATAAATTTAGGGGGAGGGGATTCTAAATCAAGTTAAGGACACACAGACCATTTGGATAAATTGTAAGGGGAGGGGGGATTCTAAATCAAGTTAAGGACACACAGACCATTTGGATACATTTTAAGGGGGGGGGGGATTCTAAATCAAGTTAAGGACACACAGCCCATTTGGATAAATTTTAAGGGGGGGATTCTAAATCAGGTTAAGGACACACAGACCATTTGGAAAAATTTTAAGGGGGGGGGGGAGGGGATTCTAAATCAAGTTAAGGACACACAGACCATTCTGATACATTTTGGGGGGGGGGATTCTAAATCAAGTTAAGGACACACAGACCATTTGGATAAATTTTAAGGGGAGGAGGGGATTCTAAATCAAGTTAAGGACACACAGACCATTCTGATACATTTTAGGGGGGGATTCTAAATCAAGTTAAGGACACACAGACCATTTGGATAAATTTTAAGGGGGGGAGGGTATTCTAAATCAAGTTAAGGACACACAGACCATTCTGATACATTTTGGGGGGGGGGGATTCTAAATCAAGTTAAGGACACACAGACCATTTGGATACATTTTAAGGGGGTGGATTCTAAATCAAGTTAAGGACATACAGACCATTTGGATAAATTTTAAGGGGGGGGGGGATTCTAAATCAAGTTAAGGACACACAGACCATTTTATTAAATTTTAAGGGGGGGGGGAGGGGATTCTAAATCAAGTTAAGGACACACAGACCATTTTGATAAATTTATGGGGGGGATGGGATTCTAAATCAAGTTATGGACACACAGACCATTCTGATACATTTAGAGGGGGAAGGGATTTTAAATAAAGTACTACAATGGAGCTGACAAAATACATTAAAGTGAATAGACTCGGTGGATATGGGCCCAGCATTGCATGCTGGGGAAGTTAGTGAAGGCAAATATGCATGCAGGACAAAAAAGAGCATTAAAATATTACAGCATGCATGAGGACAGAGGGGACATTCACACTATATTGCAATCTTGGAAATTAGTGTTTGAATAAAGAAATACATTACATTACTGAACATTAAATACAATAAAATGTGATGTTAAAGGGTAAATCTTACCTTAATATAGTCCTTCTGCAGGACCTGAATTATGGCAGAACAGGTCTCTGGGATAATGATCCCCAGAGCCTGGGGGGAGATGCCTTTTGAGATCTTAAGGTCTCCCTGTCGCCAAGTAACGCAACGTGGTGACTAGCCTCTGCTCCGCAGTGATGGCTTGCCTCATGCAGGTATCCTGCCTGCTGATATAAGGGGTCAGCAAATCCAACAAACGGTCAAAAATGGGGTCCGTCATCCGGAGAAAGTTCCTGAAATCCTCAGGATTATTCTCACGGATCTCACGGAGCAATGACATGTGAGAGAATTGGTCACGCTGGAGCAACCAATTCTTCGTCCATGAACTCCTCCTCGCCCTGTTCATGGACTGAGCTTGGGCTTAAGAATGAACTACACCACCAAGCACATACAAAGCACGAACTCTACGACGAGTACATACACGCAACATGGCTTCAAAATGGTCGGATGGTCAGAATGCACTTAACAGAATGCACTGAAGAACAGCAAGGCCTGTGAAGAGCGAGCTGAAAATCAGCAACGAGCGGACAATAAGACACTGAATGAATCAATGCGAACTGACCACACTCACTGAAAAGCAGATACAAACCTCACAAGCACAAACTGAACAACAGTTAAACGATCTGAAAAATACGAGTCTCACAAGCGCAAATCGTCTCTCACCAAACTTCTACTAACACGAGATAAACACGAGATTAGCAGAAGGAGCCCAAAGGGTGTCGTACGAACTATTGAACTTCCGTTTTATAGTCTCGTTGGACTTGGTGTATGTTACCGCGTACTAGGCTGTCGGACTTTTGTGTGATCGTTTGTTAGAAAGTCCGATGCTTTCACCTCCAGACATCCAGCAGACCATAGGTCTCCGCCCAGCATGCCAATGCCAAAGGGGGGCACTTATCAGCAGAGAGTCTGTCCACTCCAGGATCCGGAGGCATAATAAAGTCTCCCATAATCAGAATATTGTCCGTAGTGCAGTTAGCCACCAACCTAGGTATCCTATGAAGCAGTTTAGTTGAGGTGGGGGGTGGAAAATACACGCCCACCAGCACCAACTCTAGGCCATCAATCACAGCATGTACCAACACATACCATCCATCTGGATCTAGATCCAAATGTAATACTGTGTACACACGCTCAGACTTTACAGCAACAAAAGTCTGACGGCCTGTCCGACAGACTTTTAAGGGACTTTTGGCGGACTTCCGACAGACTTTCTAACGAACGGACTTAGGGCCCATTACAGACTCCTTTGCGGACTACTATGTGGAACTGTATACCTCGAGAGTTGACTATACCAAGGCTGACCTGGACAACTACTTAACTTCTGTTGACTTCCTGGTCCTGACTGATAAATATAAAGCCAGATTAGACTCCCCTATCACCCCTAAAGTGGTTCGAACAGCCATTTCCTCTCTTCAGACTGGGAAAACACCGGAACCGAATGGTTTTCTGGTGGAATTCTTTAAGAATTAAAGCTAGCTCCCAGGTTCCACTCGATGTTAGTACATTCGTTATGGGAGGATAGTCTGCCTCTGTCGGAAGCAGTGGTCTTGGTAGTCCCTAAAGACCGTTCACTCATATTGATATGGCGACAGAGGATTCCCCAGGAGTGATCGCCTCTCTCGATGCTGAAAAAGCATTTGACTCCGTCGAATGGGAATACCTCTGGAGAGTGTTGGAGTGTTTTGGGTTTGGGCCCAAGTTTATTGGTTGGGTAAAACAGTCATACCGCAGTCCAGTAGCTAGAGTGTGGGTTAATGGGGTACTATCATCTCCCTTCCCCCTCTCTAGAGGGATGAGACAGGGCTGCCCACTCTCCCCAGGGCTGTTTGCAGTGGACATTGAACTCTTGGTGATTCTCCTGCGGCGTGAACCTGGGGTTAAGGGAATACAGGTGGGTCCCCTGCATGAAAAGATATCGCTGTACGCAGATGATGCATCATTGTACCTGCAGGATGTGGATTCCTCCCTACGTACTGCAGTGCATATTATAGATGGGTTTGGTCGGTTCTTAGGGATCCGTATCAATTGGGGGAAGTCCGTCCTTTTTGCCCTTCATCCCTCGGTTCCGAGGGGCGGTACACATACGCCATTACAATGGGTAGAGGAATTCACGTATCTTGGGAAAAAAGTGCGCAATACGTTGGATGCCTAGTTAGAGGACAATTTAGTACCCCTGATCTCCCAATTTGCGCGCAAGAGCCAGACCTGGCACACTCTGCCGTTGTCACCGGTTGGTAGGGTGAATTTGGTTAAAATGCTCTAGGTGCCGAAATTTCTTTTTTAGGAACATCCCAGTCCCTGTATCCAAGCCAACTTTTGTCAGGCTGAATATTATGGGCAAGACCCCTAGATTGGCTAGAACAACTCTTCAGTTACCCCAGGGATGCCTTGCTCTCCCCACTCCAGTTGTACTACTGAGCTGCAGTGCTGGTAACGGTTTGCTGGTTGTTCAGCCAGTCCACTCAGAGCCCGGAAACTACATTTGAGGCAGCCTTGCTTGGCTCCTACGCTGCATTGACTAACCTAGTTTACCGAGGTCCTAAGGAACACCAGCTGGTCACTGGACCTATGCGCACCAACCTACGTGTGTGGGTCCAAACTAGGGGAATATATAGGTCGGAGGGTCCCTTCTCACCTCACACCCCCCTATGGGGTAACCCCCAATTGAGACACCTCACTCAGATCCCGGATCCTCAGCTATGGGCAGCTAAGGGTATTGTGACCCTAAAGCATGTTATAAAAGAGGGGAGAATCTCCTCCTTTGCTGAACTAAGGATTAGCTTTGCCCTGCCTCTTAGCATGTCCTTCCGATATTTTTAGTTACGGCACACACTTTGGGCCCAGTGCCAGGAACCTATTAATTTAGAGCCTGATAGAATTGAGAGGCTGCTGATGTCAAGACTGCTGGACAAACCCCTATCCTCCTTGTATCTTAATTTGTCAGACTCATATGTCCGCACCCCTAGTAGGACTTTTGGTAGTTGGAAAACGGATATACAAGAGCTTACTACTGATGACTGGGAGGACTGTCTGGACTCTTATATAGGGACGATGATTTCAGCTAGAGACTGCTTTATCCAGTTAAGGTTCCTTCATGGGGCGTATTATACCCCTCAGCGGTTGGCGGTTATTTACCCGCAGATTAGCTCTACCTTTATGCGGTGCTCATCCTCTATGGCAACCGTCTTTCATATGGTATGGCAGTGCCCGGCTATCCGCGTGTATTGGGAATCTGTGATTGCAGATCTGAATGAGCTTGATCCCTGACTGGCACTATTGGGTATTATGGAAGACATTGTAGCCTCTAAATATAAGAAATTATGTCTGTTCTTTACACTCTACTATGCACATAGGGAGATTCTCTTTAGATGGAAGCAGCCCAATCCGCCGATGCTCACTAGCTGGGTGTCTGCGGTCATCTATTATGATGTTTTATCTATTAAGTTGCTGTAGTCCCACCGCTGTAACCAATGCCCATAAGTATTTTTTGCCTTCCCTACCCCTGTGTCCCCTCAAGATCTGAGACAGGGAAGGCGTCACCATGAGCGCATGTCTCTTCCCCTATAAACTGGCGAGTTACTAGTGGGCATGACCTGAGGAAGGAGGTTTGCCTCCAAAATGTGTTGACATTGCAACTGTGTGACATCCTCTCTCTCTTCCCCCCTGTATCCTGCTTGCGTGGGTTTGTGTGTCCTCAAAGAGCAGTGCTGGCTGGACTGGACGCAAGTGCATTAGGATCTGCGTGTCGAGCGTGGTGGTGGATAGCCTCGGATGTGCTGCCAGCATCCTGGCAGCTAGGTTGAATGTCCATGGCTCCCCCTTCCCCTGTCGGGATCTTGAGGTGCTTATAGGAGTGCGGCCACAGTGGAATCCTTATG
The DNA here is from genome assembly GCF_042186555.1 of Aquarana catesbeiana. Classification (NCBI taxonomy): domain Eukaryota; kingdom Metazoa; phylum Chordata; class Amphibia; order Anura; family Ranidae; genus Aquarana; species Aquarana catesbeiana. Next base: position 520,881,642 of record NC_133328.1, read on the forward strand.
CTGTATCTATCTTCACACAATGTGAGTTTGACCATTGTAGTGTTTTTAACTTTACCATATTAAAGCCGAGTTACACTAGGGCAGCTTTGTGCTCTCTTCTCTTGTGTTTTGTCTAGATGTGTTCCTGACACTCAGAGGATCCATAGAGAGCAGCAGCACCCTTTGACTTGTCTAATTATCACCAATAGCCAGCTGGAGGGCTATACCAAACTGTTAATCAGCGCACCTGCTAGTTTTTTCTTATGTGTGTATTTTTTGTAAAATGAAATGCATGTACAGCAAGCTACATTACATGTCCAAAAACCCTGTATGTTTTGCTGATGAATGGGAAACTCAGTGTATGCATAAAGTCTGTTTATATCTGCTGCTCTATAGAGGTGAATTGAGGGTTCGACTGGGTCCACCTGAAAAATGGACAGGCGGACCCGATTGGACCGATCGTGTGAAAGGGACCTAAGGCTGCTTTTATACTGATGCAATACGGTTTACCTGCACCTTAACTGACCTCAGTCTTCACTTCTTTCTCAGGATTCCTGCAGGTATCGCTGACTGCTGCTGTCCCCCAGGCGAGTATGGCTGGTGTCTGCTGCTGGCTGTCCTCCAGGGCTAGTACTGCTGGTGGGTCCTGCTGGCTGGTACTGCTGGTGGGTACTGCTGGCTGGTGCTGCTTGTTATTGCTGGTGGATACTGCTGGCTGATAATGCTGATGGGTACTGCTGGCTGGTACTGCTGGTTAGTACTGCTAGCGGGTACTGCTGGCTGGTACTGCTGGTTGGTAGTGCTGGTGGATACTGCTGGTGGGTACTGCTGGTTGGTACTGCTGGGTGGTACTGCTGGTGGGTACTGCGGGCTGGTACTGCTGGTTGGTACTGATGGTGGGTACTGTTGGTGGATACTGCTGGCGGGTACTGCTGGCTGGTGGTGTTGGTGGGTACTGCTGGTGGGTACTGCTGGCTGGTGGTGTTGGTGGGTACTGCTGGTGGGTACTGCTGGCTGGATGTGACAGGAGCCAGTGCTATACAGGAAGCATCGGCTCTGCTTCCTCTAGTGTCGGCTCTGTCCTTCACACTGATGCTCAGGGATGGTGCATTAAGATAAAGAACATTCTGCCTTTACAACCACTTTAATATTGTCTTTCTAGTACCTAACCCCTTCCTACTCACCCCAGAATACCTTTAAAAGGTTTTGAATGCCTAGGAGGCAGGAAGGATCAGTAATCATGTGGCCACAGTGATTGGCTGTCACAGTAGTCACATGATTGGTAGCCTGTCCCACCGGTCTCTGTGTTGGGAACACGCAGTGAGCACCATCTCAACACAAAAACATCGGTCTCCCATTGATGCATATGTGCGGCATGTGGGAGTTAAAGCCCTCCCTTTAGCCTCTGCACTTTTGTGTTAGCGAGCGGCAACAAGTTAAAGTTTACGTTATGGTTTATCAGTAAATACACCATTTTGCTTGAAATGTGAATATTTTTATTTTATTTAGGGAATATAAGTTTGAAACTATAAAACTATATTTGAATAAATGTACATTTAACACTAATCCCGATTACCCTTGCAAGGTTCTCGTAATACCATTTTATTTAAGGTTTTATCTTATTACCAGATGCCTTGCAGAATAGCTAATTATCTCAGACAGTTTTCTTCCCTATGCATATAAATTATTAATACTCATTAACACTTTCTTTATTTGTTGTGCCACAAGGTATGTTTAGTTCCATGTAATAAATACTACAATCTTAAAAATATACTTCATAGCCACAAAAATTAATTTTCTGCTTTGAAAGAACATCACCACTAACCGACAGGAATTTTTTTAAGGAGGAACTCAAGTTGTAGCAATCATTTGATTGTTTTAACCAGCTTTTTTGAGTAAAGATAGTTTTTTTTTTTTATATTAATTCAAAAATGTTTAATCAAACAACCACAACCCTGGACTTTTTATTAGTAGTAGTAGCACACTTACAAATACTGCAATCACAAGAAATAAAACTCAAAAAGATTCTCTTACAAAGTGCCATCTCTAAACTCCATTCCTAGTAAAATTTGACAATGTAGTCATGTAAAGATTCAGCTTATTCCTCTCAGTGTCAGCCAGTTCAGGCTAAAACAAGCCATTAAATCATATAATAAACTGAGGTTGATTTGCATAAGGAGTAGAGGCTGTTCTGCTTCTGCAGTCTAAGCACAGAAGTAATAAATAGGTTTATACTTACCATCTCTGTGCCATGATACCTCCACTTGCCTTACCTCCACTTCTGGGGTCCCCCGTCAGTAATCTTGGCTCCTTCTCTTCTGTGTCTGCCGCCATAGCAGATACATTGCTATGGGGTAGATTGCAGGCTCGCTCCTGAGCCGGACTGTGTGTGTCCATTGACCACCCCTCTCACCCTCTGCCAATGGCTCCTGCTATTTCCAGTAAACCTGGAGATCCAGATAGAGAGGGAGAGAAGACCTGCAGCCAAACACAGCGCTGGATCGATTCAGAAATCAGGTAAGTGCTGGGGAGGGAGAGAAGGGGGGGGGGGCACACAGTTGAAGATTTTTTACCTTAATGCAGAGAAAAAAACCTTTAGACATTGAACCATTTTAACTTACAGTCTCAGTAGCTTGGCAGACAGTGGCTCAATCGAAAATTACATCTTGCAAATCGTAGAAAGCTTTAATGCAAAGACTTGTGCAGATCATAACAGATGAACATCAGATTGGTCAACAAATCATAGTATGTCTAGCTCCAGCAGAATATAGTACAAGTGGTGAATGGAGGATAAAGAATGCAGAAGAAGAAGGGTGGGACTAACTGTACAGAGCATCTTTTAGCTACGGAGTGAGGAAAGGACAAAATTATTTAAAGGCAAACAAACTGCAATGTACAGTATGCGTAACATGATAGAGGCTGTTTATTTAGGAAAGTGAATGTTCATTAAGTGTAGTAAATAAGGGAAAACTGTGTTCACGTCAATAAAACAATCATGTCTTAGCAACAAACCCTGTTTTTTAAAGCCTAAATTTAGTAAAAAAAAAACAAAACAAAAAAAAAAGAAAGACAAAGACAAAAAAATTAGCACAAGGGACATTTTTTACTAGTAGTGCAATGTGTCTTGTGCTGATGGCTCCTGCATTAGTTAAAATCTTCCTCCTATGTTCCCACCCCTGCCACCTTAATTTTTCTGTATGAGGGGGTTAAAAGAGCCAGCGGACCTGAAAGGGCACTCATTAGGAGTGATGACATTACCCACCCTTTCCACCCACCTCCCCCATTTATCGAAGCCATACTGTAACCTCTATAAATTGAAAACGATCTATGAATGAAGGAGGTGGGTGAACAGAGCAGGCATAGTTTGCACTCTTGATGAGTACCTATGTCCGCTCCATTAAAGTGGATGTATTAATTATGTCATAATGTAGAGCCCAGTCTTGCCACAAAGAGTTAATCCAACTCTGAGCAATCCTCTTTTATTGTTCAGGGAGATAAAACTTGACAAACAGAGAAAAACTTTGTCAAATCCTCCCCCTTGCTGTGAGTGACAGGTGATTTACATATCTTGTGCACTAGCCTAAGACACAGGCATTATTTTTTAATTCCCTCCCACTCCTTTCTTCAGCAGCTCTGCAAGGATTGGCTATTACACACCTCAGCATGATTTGGCATGCTGAAGTCATGTGGTTACTTTCCTGTCTTTTCACTGGATGTTAGAGATCATAGCAGAAGTTCAGTGTAATGCCCTGTACACACGGTCGGACTTTGTTCGGACATTCCGACAACAAAATCCTAGGATTTTTTCCGACTGATGTTGGCTCAAACTTGTCTTGCATACACACGGTCACACAAAGTTGTCGGAACATCTGATCATTCTAAACGCGGTGACGTAAAACACGTACGTCGGGACTATAAACGGGGCAGTGGCCAATAGCTTTCATCTCTTTATTTATTCTGAGCATGCGTGGCACTTTGTCCGTCGGATTTGTGTACACACGATCGGAATTTCCGACAACGGATTTTGTTGTCGGAAAATTTTATATCCTGCTCTCATACTTTGTGTGTCAGAAAATCCGATGGAAAATGTGTGATGGAGCCTACACACGGTCGGAATTTCCGACAACAAGGTCCTATCACACATTTTCCGTCGGAAAATCCGACTGTGTGTACGGGGCATAAGAAATACACAGGAGAAAATGCATACTGACAAGGGGAGTGTAGAGGTGGGCGGGGAGTCTCCTGACATCACGACTCCACCCACCGAGCTCCAGACAACAGACCCACCCACAGAATATGCAGTTTTTCGGGTCTAATAACAGATAGAGGGGAGACATTTGACAGGTAAAGATACATGCAGGAGGCATGTATATCCTTATAGATAACCCCTATGGCAGTAGTTTAGAAAGGATGACATTGAGTTTACATCCACTTTAACCCCTCTGTACTGGATTACGGTGATGGGGGTAGAGGGAGGTTGGAGGAGCAAGATTTCAACTAAAACAGGAGCCAGTAGCACAAGGGATATTTTAGATTGATAGTACATAATGTCCCTTGTGCTGATTTTTTTTTTTTTAATACTAAACAGAGATTTTAAATTTTCTTTGGGTTTTCAAAGCAAATACAGGTCCACCTTAGTTAATATCATTCACTTTCTTAAAATATTTTCATGAATCCTGGGCTCATCTTTACCTTATAGCAATCAAGGGCATGGTTGGAGATAGTCGTATGTATTATTGTATGTATTTCTTGCAAATTGTGGAAATACCCACCTATTCTGTTATCATGTAATATGGTTCTGTACTGTTTTTCTACATATGCTTTGTGAGTACCCAATGTTTTTTGATTGTAGTATACCATGTATGGCACATAGATGCCATAAAATTCCATTATTACTACCGTATGCATTTTGGCTGTGTTTGTTATGTTTGCTTATTAAAGTTTAATAAACTTTATTCCTGATTTTAAATATAAATATATATATATATATATATATATATATATATATATATATTGAAATGTTTGCTATTACATACACTTGTAACTTTAGGTCTTGACAAGAATCAAACAGTCTAATAGTTCTATAGCGTGTGTGACAGCTACACCTAGATCCTGCAACCAGTAGGTTGTATACTCAAATATGCAGTGTGGGGCATACTTGTAGCTGTATCAGGCTCGGTTCACACTGCCGTGACCTGAAAGTCGTATGACTTACAGTGAGACTTTGCCAGAAGACTTCCTGACGAATTGAGTACTACTTTGAACAAGGAAAGGGAGGGATTGGAATGTGTGTGGACAAAAATTTGGTCTGTCCGACTGAAATTAGAACAAAGAAAGAAAACCTGGTGCCCAAGAGCACGGTTGAAACCCCTAAGGATCTATTATAGACAGACCAAAAAATTGAGTAAAAAAAGTATACATTTATTTTTATTTTCGTATAACAATAATATGCATGTGAATCAATACATAAAAACAATGTTCGATACCCAAGTTATACAATTGTATGAGCAAACCACTGTCCTGGTGTGGGATGGACTAGTGATGATCAATACAGATGTAAAACACCTTACATGTTACGGACTAAAATGTCCTTTTTCAAAAGGCATAGCAAAGGTCACTAACAGGTGTATTAAGTGCATTCAATAAAGCACTAAAATAGAGACCTGGCAGCATCAACCAGGCTGCATGGAGTAAGGTCTGTGTTTGGTAGTAATAAATGTAGTAAGCATACCTTGAAATACTGGATGTACCGAGATGTGCTGCTTTTCAACCATGAACTCCTTCAGCATATGAAATAAATGCTGGGAGTGCTGGTATATAAAAGGAACTTAGTGAGGGCATCAGGCCAATCACAATGTTAATTGTGATGGCCGTCAGTTGGCCACAGTGAACGGGCAGAGAAGCATGGCCGAGATTGCCATCAGACTCTGCCCATAAGTCCCCCAGTGTAATGACGCTTGGCAAAAGCCCACTCAAGGAGGGCGAAGTCATGTCCCGTGTCACCGCGGCGCAAGTCCAGATTGGAGCGCAGAGCAGAGGGAAACCCGGAACCGGGGAATCCATAGCCAGAACGGTGCCCCAGGCTGCCCCTCCACAATGTAAGGGAGAAGACGAGGGAATCCTACGCGCCAGGAGTGGAGCAAAGGGTGCCCCTGACCCGAACGTGAGCAAGGGAGAGAAATGCCAGATGCTTCACCATGAGTGGAGCTTGCAAACAATCGGAATATGTTAATAAAAATCGCATGATGGAAATAACATAAATACAAAGCAAGTCATCCCAACAGGAGATTTAGACAGTCTGATCCCCAATTGGTTCAACATTTTATAACAATAAACTATATTTGATTCAATATATACAGTAGGAGAATAGAGACATACAAAAAAGAAGATAACCTAAAAAATGCAACTCTATTGATAGACTGTTACAAATAGATATAGTGCACCCTAGTGTCGGTAATTGAAAGTTAACCAGAAGTTGTATGAAAAAGGTTCCTATATTTCACCTCAAAGATCTAGCTTGCAGACTCCTGATTCAAAGCCAGCGAGATAGGGCCTGTGTCAGAAACCATGAATGAGACTGAGACAGAAGTACAGTTAAATCACATTTGTTTAATAATAATAAAAAAAGGTAAACAGAATAAACGTAGTTAAAACAGACATCTGTGTGGTGGCTCTCCAGGGACTTGGAAAATATGAGGTTATCGTTGAGATAAACCACCACACATAACTGCAACAAATCTCGGAGGACATCGTTAATAAATTCTGCAGCGGAATCGAATGCTTCGATACAAAGGCAGCATCAATGAACAGGCCTGCATCCCCAGGCCTGTCAATTAGAGCCTGTATCTCGATGGACGACTCAGCCCAAGAAAGGGTAAACAAAACCAGGGTCTTATCCTTCTGTATAATTGGGGGCGAAATGCCACCTAAGGTCTGTCCGTGACAGGACCTCAGGGTTCAGGCGTTCCCTGGATGGGTAGGACAAGACTTCAAAAAGTGACCTTCCTGGCCACAATAATAGGCACAATCTCTACCTCCTCCTAAGTGTTCTCTCATCCACAGAGAGATGTGGGAAGCCCAAGTGCATGGGTTCATCTTCATCTTCACCGACTCGGTACCAGGAGACATTGGAGGTGAGGGAGGCAAGGGTGGGACTGCAAAGCTCGGAGACAAATATACAGAAGGCTTCAGCAAGCAGTCTTTAAAAGAGTCTTTCTCTGAGTCTGGAGTCAATGAGGATGGCAAACGTGATCAACTTTTCCAGCTCAGTGGGTATATCTCGGGCTGCTATCTCATCCTTAATGGTATCTGAGAGACCATGAGAAAAAGCAGCCACGAGGGCCTCATTGTTCCAAGTAACCTCTGCTGCCAGAGTACGGAATTTAATGGCATAATCGGCAACAGTTCTCGTACTCTGTTTGATGGACATGAGGCACTTGGCAGCAGAAGCAGAGCATGCGGGAGCGTCAAATACCCTTTTAAAGGAAGCAACAAATTCAGGGTAACTCAAGACAACAGGTTTTTGCGTCTCCCATAGAGGGTTTGCCCAGGCCAAGGCTCTCTCAGAAAGCAAAGATCACGAAACCTACTTTGCTTCTGTCCGTGGGAAATGCCTGTGGACGCGATCGCCCCCCAAATCACTGGGGAAGTGGAGCGGAACCAGACATACCTCTTATAGAGGTAATATTAGAGGTGGATGCCTGCACAGAGACTGGAGCAGCAGCAGGGATGGCCTGCAACAGGTTGTACCGGAGCAGCCACAGTGGGAGATTCCAGGTGAGCCGTGCAACTCAGGAGCGTTTGTAACGCCATGGCAAACTGATCCATGCGGTGATCCTGCTTATCCAATCTGGAAAAAATATTACCAACAAGTGGATTAACTGCATCTTCTGAATTCATGGCCTTCGCCTACTGTCAGAAACCATGAATGAGACTGAGACAGAAGTACAGTTAAATCACATTTGTTTAATAATAATAAAAAAAGGTAAACAGAGTAAACGTAGTCAAAACATAGCCAGAGTTCAGGAACCGGAACGGATAGTCAGACAAGCTAAAACATCAGGGAGCCAGAGATGAGCATAGTAGAACAGCAAGCAGGATCTGGAGCCTGAAGGAATGTCAGCCAAGTAAGTCTTTAGCAGGAACACAGGAGAGCGTCTCTGGAGATGTGACCAAGGCAAAGGCAGAGATCATCTGGGCTGGACGGCTTAAGTAGGCAGGACTGACGAGCAGCATATCATCAACAGGTGAGTCGCTGTGGAGGGATAAGAGCTGGCAATTAGCCGACAGCTGAGCGGCCAGCACAGAGAAGGAAGGGCTGAGCCCAGCCCTGACAGCCTGAAGTTGAAGGCCTCGTTGAGGCCAGGAGATGTGGTAGCTTTAAGATGGAATAGCCATTTAAGTTTGTTCTGTAGGAGAGATTTATTATAGTCACCACCCCGTGGGGTAGTACCGATATGATCCAATGCTAAAAATTTTACTTTGGGCGCGATATCCCCATGCACCAATGCACTATGCCTACCCAAGGGGAGAGAGGGATCTTGTTCTTCAATACTAACCACATGACAGTATATGCGGCGCCAGAGTTCTAATTTAGTCTGTAGAAACTGCAGCAGTCGAAGGTCAGTAAGTACCCTTGCTGTGTGACAATTCATGTAGTGTTTTGGTTTGAAGTCATCCCCATTAGGCAGGATGATATTCTTGCGTGTATCCATGTATTTACAATAGCCACAGTGGCCACATGGATACGTGCCATAATATTTGTTTTAAGTCTTTTTTTAGTCTTTTCCGTTGTAAAGTCACTATGTACTAGTTTGTCAAGGAGTGAGGAGGCCCACTTAAATGTAATAAGGGGGCAGTCATTAATCAAGGGTGCCAAAGTGATGTCGGTATAGAGCAAGCGCCAGTGTTTGTGCAAGATGTTTCTTATCTGTCTATGTTGGGAGGTATACTGAGTGATAAATCTAGTTGGGTTATTAGTCTCAATAATAACCCAATATTAGTCTCAATTTTTGTGTTTTGTTTTTAGCTTTTTTGTAAGCTTTTTTCAGAATGGTATTTTAATAACCTCGGGCTCGTAATCTCGCTCTGCGGACTGCCGCCTCCTTCTCGAAGAGGGCGTCACTCGAGCAGTTTGCATATGGTCAAATCTAAAAAAGTAATAGATGAAGAGCTATAATTCATAGTGAAGTTGAGATTAAATTCATTCCTAAACGCTCAAGACAGAGTAACACTTACAATGGCTCTGAGATGGAAGATTCTACCTCCTCACACACTACTGGTCACCGTAATAGCTCTCATAGTAATACACAATCTAAAACTCAAATTTCACATAACACTTCCCGAGGGTCTTCAAGATCTAGCACCCCTCTGTCCACCCCAGTTTCGGGGGATTCACAGTGTGGTGATTTTTTAGACCTATTACGAGCAAAAAACCCTTGATTAATGACTGCCCCCTTAATACATTTAGGCAGTCCCCCTCACTCCATGACAAACTAGTACATAGTGAATTTACAACGAAAAAGACTAAAAACAAATATTGTGGCTCCTGGCCTCAACGAGGCCTTCAACTTCATGGGTGGGTCCTTGGGTGGGCTTGTGCCACACGTCATTACGCCAGGGGACTTATGGGCAGAGTCTGACGACAATCTCAGCCGTGCTTCTCTCGCCTGTGAGACAGAGAGAGAGAGAGAGAGAGAGAGTTTTTGTATTTTTTGCAATTTATAATATTGATACTAATTATTGTATACTAAATTGTACTATTTGCAAATTTTCCCTGTTGTAGAAATTCTGTACCCATCTGAACCAAATTAACCTCTGAAGAAGGACATTTTAGTCCGTAACATGTAAGGTGTTTTACACCTGTATTGATCATCACTAGTCCGTCCCGCACCAGGACAGGGGTTTGCTCATATAATTGTATAAATTGGGCATCAAACATTGTTTTTATGTATTGATTTACATGCATATTATTGTTGTATGAAAATAAAAATAAATTTATACTTTTTATACTCAATTTTTTGGTCTGTCTATAATAGACCCTTAGGGGTTTCAACCGTGCCCTTGGGCACCAGGTTTTCTCTTTCTTTGAGTACTACTTTGAGGCACAAGTCTGATAGAAGTTGCCTTGAAGTAGTACATACAGGAACCTATTCTAAAGTCGGAGCGACTTCAGTAATGCTAATTAAGACAGCACTCATTGACTAACATGGGATTTCACATGTCTCTTGACTTGAGGTCTCACAAGTGTGAACCGAGCCTTAGTGAATTTGCAACAAAACAAACTAGTACTGTCTGTAATGCTTTTTATTTGCATAACAATACAATTTTCAGGACATTGCAAAGTCATTTTTAATGTTTTAAAAATGTGCAGCTTTCATTAAAAGGCATGTTAATCCTTACATAAAGATCCTTGTTCTGGCATTTTCAGTTATGATGTGTCTACACTCTGTCTCTGTTTTCCAATTGCCACTAGGAAACCTGCTCTGGGACAAGCATTCCAACAAGGATGCCTTTTAGAAAAATAAATGTACTTTTGGTACAATGGCCCTTTAATTACCCTCTCCATCTTCTCCTTCAGTGCAGCCCACCCAGATAAATACTTACCTCAGCTCTGATCCAACCATATTTACTGTAAGGCCCTGCCCACTGGAAAGAGTAGTGCTGCAGTGTAAAAAGGGACCAGCAGTATATTTTTTGTGTGCAAAAAGTGGTGTGGCTATGAGTAGGGCTGCTTATGAATATTGCTGGAGTGAGGCTGATGTAAGTATCTATCAAGGTGCACTGCACTCGGTTTCGGAAGGAGGCAGGCATGTAATTAAAGGGCAAATGGACAATGGGTACTTAATAGATTTTTTCCTTTGCTGAAAGTTCCAGAAAAGAGCATCTAAAAAGGTAAGCAGCATTTTTTTAAATGCTTTTTTTAAAAAAATGCTATGTGAATGGGGACATGTACCACATATAAAATATTGTTACAATTTGGTTTCAAAAGTGTAAAGACCCTTTTAGCTGGTGCCATGACCACTGCCCACAGGCTTCATGTTTCAGGATGGTTCCTTTTTCTTGCAGCATCCTATGGAGCCATCCTTGCATGAAAAGCCAAAATTGTGTCTCCATACACTGTGTGCATCTATAAAAACATAAAGCCCTATAGCCTAGGTTGGCAAGGCATTCCCCTGCTCCTCCCTCCTCTCTCTCTAAGGTAACAAACTGACCCCAGACTGCATTGTCCACTGTTAATTCTTTCTTGTGAAGGCCAGAACTTCAGGGAAGCAATACTAAGGCAGCCCATACATTATGTTTTTTTTTTTTGTTCAACCAGTGGATTGAATGAAAGAAAACGCCTAGATTCCCCCATCCATACATTTGAGGATTTCCTCGTCATCAGAATACAATAATCAATGTTGTCGGCTATAGCGGCACTGATCATCTAGACAAAACTTGACAGGCTTGTTATACACAAGTTGATCTATAGATCGACTTGCGACTTGCATACAACCAGCCTGCCCATACATGGATGTCCCTGCCGAACTGGACCAGAGAAGGGGAAATAGGGCGCTTCTGCCTAGTGGGTCTGCCCTGTATGGATAGGGTCATAAACCAAAGAGTATTCACACAGCTGGAGATAGTATTCCCATTTCCACCCCCTCCTCCCCTATTTAATCAGACTCATTTACACTGGGGATGCGGTTTTGAAGAAGGAGCCTTGTGCCTTGTGCCCATGCTCTGAAATGTGTCACCGCCCCTGGCGTGTGTGCTCCATACACATGGCATGCGTTGCACCGTGGTCCTGGAAGAATGGCGGTCATCTTGACTGAACGATCCTATCCACCCTTACAGCTGCTGGTCGGCACAAAAAGAAGGAGAAACAGTGACAGGAGCCCCACTAGGAATATGGTACTATGATGAGCCTATTTAACGCCCACTCCTTGTAAATGTTTTTAAATTCTGTTGGTTAATAAACTGCTGATATTCTGTACTTAGAGGCACCTTCTTTGTTTTTCTCTTTGCCTGCCGAACTGGATGAATTTTGATCCATGTATGGCTGGCTTAAGGCTGGCCATACATTATTCATTTTTTTTATTCAATCAGAGGGTTGAATAAAAAATAATACCCAATTGCCCCATCCAAATCCTTCATGCTGAGTTACTGTATTCTGACAGTGGGGAGACTTCCCCTCCATTCTGAATACACTTATCACTGCTGCCAGCTATAGCTGGCGGCACTGATTGATAAGGAAAAATCTCGACAGGCTGGCTGTACAGAAGTTAATTGGTGGATTGACTGCTGTGCAACCAGCTTACCCATACATGGATCGGAATTCGGCTGGTCACTGACCAAATTTTGATCCATGTATGGTCGGCCTAAGAGAGCAGAAGTCAGCCATATTGAAACTGTCAGAGGAATAATTTTAACAAATACGTTTATTGGGGAATTTTTATTTTATTGTGCTCAATGTATTAAACTGAAAAACGCTTAGGGTTTAATACTACTTTAATTTAATCATGCAAATTTATGCAGTTTATTCATAAATCCACTTTAAAATTTTATCTTTCATCTCATTTATTAACAATAAAACAACTCAACTGAAGTTCATTGTTCATGGGTTTCTGTTGCAAAGTTATCTACTCTCATTTGTACACTTGATTAATCATTTTGCAGCATTTCTGAGTAGCAAATACTGTGAAATAACATGTTGCATAATTGTTAATTCTTTGATATTTTTATAGGTAATTATGAGTCATTATACATTGTTATTTTTTTTTTTTTCAAACAAATTGGCCAGAAATAGTGAATGCTAATAAATCTCTGAGCTAGTTTTAGGTCCATCAGTGTAGTGTAAAAAAAATCTTAAACATATGTTTACCCTGCTAATCTCAAATATAAGACTGGGGAAGCGATAGAGTGTGAAGTTTTAAATATTTTGTATGTCAGCTCCATTGCTCTTGCCTTTTGTTTTTGTCTTTCTTGTCTCTCATCTCTGGAACAGATGGGCTCATCACTCCTCTATTTTCCTATTGTTTGTGACTGTGCTAGCTCGAGGTCAGTTGTTCTCCCAGCAATTGACAAAGAACTCAGAATAGGAAGAAAGAGACAGTTGTCCCGTACGCTCATGCAGTGGATCTATTAGCCGCACCCGGTTTTATAGTAGGTCATTCCTGTGCCTGCGGCCCAGTGTAATAGTTTTGGCAAGCGCAGTGCGGAATCTATGGTGTCTCTTATTGTGTATGTGGAGAGGGAGCACTTAAAGATCTGAAAGTATTGAAAGAATGGGATATTTGATTTCCCTGTGCAATTCTAATTACTGTCATTCCTTGGAGATGCTGACTTGTTTTTATTTTGCTTCATTTTCTTGTTCAGAGTCACTTTGGTATTCTGTGAGTGACACAATTTTTCCACATCTACTTTTAGTAACTATTTAGGTTCCAAAGGATAAATAGTTAGAATAAAGAAGACAACTTCTATATTTCAGATAGCAGGACTGTGATGAATAATGCCCCGTACACACGGTCGGATTTTCCAATGGAAAATGTGTGATAAGACCTTGTTGTCGGAAATTCCGACTGTGTGTAGGCTCCATCACACATTTTCCATCGGATTTTCCGACACACAAAGTTTGAGAGCAGGCTATAAAATTTTCCGACAACAAAATCAGTTGTCGGAATTTGTACGCAAATCCGACGCACAAAGTGCCACGCATGCTCAGAATAAATTAACCACTTGACAACTGGGCACTTAAACCCCCTCCCTAACCAGACCAATTTTCAGCTTTTGATGCTCTCACATTTTGAATGACAATTACTCAGTCATGCAACACTGTATCTATATGAAATTTTTGTCCTTTTTTTCACACAAATGGAGCTTTCTTTTGGTGATATTTAATCACCGCTGGGTTCTTTATTTTTTGCGCCGTAAAAGAAAAAAGACCGAAAAATCAGTAAAAAAATACATTTTTCTTCATTTCTGTTATAATATTATGCAAATTGGTAAATTTTTTCTTCATATATTTTGGCCAAAATTTATACCGCTACATATCTTTGGTAAAATTAACCCAAATCGGTGGATATTATTTGGTCTTTGTGAAAGTTATAGAGTCCAAAAGCTATGGTGCGAATATCTGAAAATTGATCACACCTGAAGTACTGACGGCCTATCTAAATTCTTGAGACCCTAACATTCCAGAAAAGTACAAATACCCCCCAAATGACCCCTTTTTGGAAAGAAGACATTCCAAGGTAATTAGAAAGATGCATGGTGAGTTTTTTGAAGTTGTCATTTTTTCCCACAATTCTTTGCAAAATCAAGGTTTTTTTTTTACTTTTTTTTTTTCCCACAAAATTGTCATATTAGCAGGTTATTTCTCACACACAGCATATGCATACCACAAATTACACCCCAAAACACATTCTGCTATTACTCCCGAGTATGGCGATACCACATGTTTGAGACTTTTACACAGCGTGGCCACATACAGAGGCCCAACATGCAGGGGAGCACCTTCAGGCATTCTGGAGCACCCAGGCCAATTCTGACATTTCTCTCCTACATGTAAAAATCATCATTTATTAGCTAGAAAATTACATAGAACCCCAAAATATTATATATGTTTTTTTAGCAAAGACCCTAGAGAATACAATGGCGGTCGTTGCAACTTTTTATCTCGCACGGTATTTGCGCAGCAATTTTTTTAACGCGTTTTTTTTGAAAAAAAACTGTTTTGTGCTTTACAAAAATCAAAACAGTAAAGTTAATGTTTTTGCATAATGTGAAAGATGAAGTTACGCCGAGTAAATAGATACCCAACATGTCACCTTTCAAAATTGCACGCGCTTGTGGAATGGCGCCAAACTTTGCTACTCAAAAATCCCCATCCCCTTTAAAATTTTTTACTGGTTACATGTTTTGAGTTACAGAGGAAGTCTAGGGCCAAAATTATTGCTCTCGCTCTACCGATCGCAGCGATACCTCACATGTGTGGTTTGAACATCGTTTTCATATGTGGACGGGACTTACGTATGCGTTCGCTTCTGCATGCGAGCACACAGGGACAGGGGCGCTTTAAATTTTTTTTTTTTTTTTTTATTGTTCATTTTACTTTATTTATTTTAGTTTGATGCTTTTTTCCAAAAAAAAAATTTTGGACCACTTTTATTCCTATTACAAGGAATATAAACATCCTTGTAATAGGAATATGGCATGACAGGTCCTCTTTACAGTGAGATATGGGGTCAATAAGACCCCACATCTCACCTCTAGGCTGGGAAGTATGAAATAAAAAAAAAAAAAAAACGATCCTGGCTTCGATTGTAGCGGTGAGTCGGTAGAAGCGCGGGAGGGGGGGACATCCCCTCTCGCCTCCCGTAAGAATGGTCAAGCAGTGGAACAGCTGCTATGATCGTTCTCATGGTGTAGGGAATCGCCGGCTTAAAAAGCTGATATCTGAATGATGCCTGTAGCTGCAACCATCATTCAGATATCCCCGCACAAAGTCAAGGACATTGTATGACGGCCGGCGGGCGGGAAGTGGTTAAAACGCTTTTTTTTTTTTAACACAAAGTTGTCCATTTATACAATATTTCTACCACATAACATGTACATACCAAAAATGACACCCCGAAATAGATTCTCCTGCTCCTCCTGAGTACGGCGATACCACATGTGTGAGACTTCCACAGCCTGGCCACATACAGAGGCCGAGTACAGCCGAGCATGGCTCAGCATGGTAGGGTATGGCGGGGTATTGCGGAGTATGGCGGGGTATTGCAGAGTATGGCGGGGTATGGCGGAGTATGGCGGGGTATGGCGGAGTATGGCAGGGTATTGCTGAGTATGGCGGGGGCATGGCAGAGTATGGTGGGGGCATGGCAGAGTATGGCGGGGGCATGGCAGAGTATGGCGGGGGCATTGCAGAGTATTGTGGGGGCATTGCAGAGTATTGTGGGGGCATTGCAGAGTATTGCACAGCATTGCAGAGTATTGTGGGGGCATTGCAGAGTATTGTGGGGGCATTGCAGAGTATTGCACAGCATTGCAGAGTATTGTGGGGGCATTGCAGAGTATTGCACAGCATTGCAGAGTATTGTGGGGGCATTGCAGAGTATTGCACAGCATTGCAGAGTATTGTGGGGGTATTGCAGAGTATTGCACAGCATTGCAGAGTATTGCACAGCATTGCAAAGTATTGTGGGGGCATTGCAGAGTATTGCACAGCATTGCAGAGTATTGTGGGGGCATTGCAGAGTATTGCACAGCATTGCAGAGTATTGTGGGGGCATTGCAGAGTATTGCACAGCATTGCAGAGTATTGCACAGCATTGCATAGTAGTAGGGATGGCTGAGCATGGATGTATGGATGGCTGGATGTCTCTGTGCAGCGCTGTGGGCACTACACATACAGCCCACAGCGCTGCAGCCATCCATCCATCTCCCTCTCCTCCACAGTGTACCGATCGGTACACAGGAGGGGAGGAGAGGAACCGGCGTCATCAGATGACGCTGGTCTGTTTACATGTGTTTACATGCGTCAAATGACGGCGCGATCACATGGTAAACGGCCGCGATCAGCGGCCATTTACCGGGATCCGTGATGCCCTGGGTCCTCTGGACCCGGCGGTCACGGATGTGTTCGGGTGCGCGCCCCAGGGGGCCAGAGTTATCCAACCGCCCTGCAGCCGTCATTCGGCTATGGGCCGGTTGGTAAGTGGTTAAGAGATGAAAGCTATTGGCTACTGCCCCGTTTATAGTCCCGATGTACGTGTTTTACGTCACCGCGTACAGAATGATTGGATTTTCCGACATCTTTGTGTGACCGTGTGTATGCAAGACAAGTTTGAGCCAACATCCGTCGGAAAAAATCCTAGGATTTTGTTGTCGGAATGTCCGATCAATGTCCGACCCTGTGTACGGGGCATAACAGGGGGCTACTGAGTGCAGTTAGGAGAGTTTGAGATGCCTAGAATGAGGAAAGTAATGAGGAGATAGAAATCCAAAGATGAAGTTGACTTCAGGTGCTAGAGGTCAAGAAATAAAGTGTCAGGGATTAGTGCGGGCTCTCCAGGTCTTCAGTGATCAACTGCAACCATGCCAAATTGTTGAGGTGCTGGAGGTCAAGAACTAAAGTGTCAGGGATTAGTGTGGGCTCTCCGGGTCTTCAGTGATTAACTGCAACAATGTCAAGTAGTGCAGCTACAATAGAGCACAATCTGCACCATGGACCCCCACAGAGAGAACTTTTGTGATACTCCCAGACCTTTGCTTTCCTTCTCTGATGACAGTTTACAGAAAAAATTAAACAAAGTACAGACATGTACAGCAGAACTGTTCTTAATAGTCAAGCAAGTCAGGACAGGCAGAGTACAATCAGAGATTATACACAGAAGCTTTTGACAGGTGGCAGAGAGAGGAGCACAAGGCATAGAGGTCAGGCCATGGTTGTTACCAGGGTAATGTGATTTCTTAAGACAGAATACAAATGTCTAGTAAATCAGGAATCAAAGCTAAGCACAGGACAGAATGCAGGCAACAAGATCAGAAGACTAAGCTACAATACAGGAATCAGAAGCATGGTAAGGTTTCATGTACACTGCTGTTGGTAAACGGACATTTAGGAGCAGTTGGGCGTTTTTTTTTTTCAGCTGCCCCTGAACTAGGTTATCTTATCAGTACATGTACACAGGGTCGTTTATAGTCGTTTCTGGGTTGAGGTTAGAAGCATTTTTTGGAAAGCATAAAAAATGCGTTCAAGACGGATGTTCAGAGGCATTTGAAACGCCAAATGCCGTAACAGCTTGTAAATGCGGTAACTCGCTTTTAGCCATATTTCGTTTTAGTCGCCTTTAAAAGCAAACACGACTAAACGCAGCATGTACACGCGTCAAAATGAATAAATGAATGTTTTTAAATGTCGGTTACTATCTGTCAAGTTAGATCGTTCAGGAGAGGTTTTAAATTGTCCTGTGTACATTAAGCCTTGCAGGAGCAGGGTAGCAATTTACATAACACATTATATCAGAAATAAGAGGGAGAAGAATAACTGCATATCCTCATGGATTGTTGAAATGAAGCAAAGATAAGGAAAGCAGAAACAGCCTGAGAAAGAGATGCAGGACAACATGAGATAGGGCAAAGTCATGAAGATATTTACTTACTTAACATGTATGTAAACATTCTGCTATACTCAGTGAAGTGAACAGCCTCGGATTATACACAGAGATGAAAACAGATCTCCCTATATAAGTTTTACATGTATATCTGCTGTCTTCAGCTTGCTATAGTCTTTAGAATTCTTACATGCGTTAGAATTTTTACTTCCTCATTCAGCTGTAGGAATGGATTTTTGGCTTACACTGTGTGACAGCTGATTGGAGGAAAGGCACACACCCCCCCTGTACATAGGCAGAGGAACGAAGATTCTTTGAGAGCTGTGCTGTGAATAGACCAGCTCTCTGCTGATCTATTTATAGCACCCATCCCGACACAAATGTCAGGCTGTTTTTACCTCCCGTCTTGGAGAACTTGTCAGAAGTTATCATGCTGATAACAGAGGAACCAAACAGCAGAAAGACACAGGACTCAGGGCTTTGGAGAGACAAACGTAAACACTACAGATATATGTGCCTAGGTCAAATTCCATGAATTGGGTTTACATCCACTTTAAAGTGTTACTAAACCCAGGGCCCTGCATTCACTATATCTGGTCACCCACAGTATACAGAACATGCAAATGCAATTATTTTAGTAAATACTGTATAAACTGCTAAGTACCTTTTTTAATCAGCAGTATATAGCAGTCTTGTGACTTCTGTCAGTGTCCAGTCAAGCACTGGCTAAGGCTTTTAGGAGGAGTTTTCATTCTGCTCTGACTGTGAGGCTGCAGGACCCCTGACACTCTGTGTAGACAGTGTTGATTGGCCCTATGCTGATCACATGCACCCTCCCAAGGGAAAAAAAACTCTATAGCAATACACACCCAACTGAGCATGTGCAGCTTGCCCCCAAGGCTCTGTTCTACCAGGAGATGGTTTGGGGACTATGGAAGAAGGGGAGGATCAGATTAGACAGGATCAAACAGCCTTTTTACACAATGCAGAGGATTAACACCTTAGCTTCCACAGTGAGTATAACAATCATGCTTTACTGCATATACAGACTGATTTTAATGTTGTGGGTTTAGTGACACTTTAAAGTGACACTGTAAAGGGAATAAAAATGTGAAAATAAGAGCTGCCTGTAAAAAAAAAAAAAAAAAAAAAAAAAAAAAGAAAGAAAGAAAAGAGAGAAATGTATAGTTATTTACCTCTTTGCCCAGCTTCACTCCCTAAAATACTTAATTTAGATATTTTCCTCAAAAGCCACAAAGGACACGAATCAACTTTGTTGGCCTCAAATGCCTTTTCAAACCCAGATATTTTGTTGTAGTAGTGGTAACATGGTCATTGTTCTGCACATACCCTATGTAGAGAGAAGAGCTGTGGGTGGGAGAGCAGCTGCAATTGTTCTTTACAACAGGAAACTCATACACAGATGAAAAGTGCAGAAGTTGCTTATTGCTGAAATACTGCACAGATTTGGAAGAATTAAAACATTTCCAAAACACATTACTTATTAACCAACAACATACAAAGCCATCTACAATTCTCACTGGGCTACATCACCAACCACATCTCAGAATATCACCCATACCATCCTCTTTGCTCATCCCAAGACCTCATGCTTTATAGCCCCCCCATCAGCTCCTCCCTAGGCTCATCTCCAGGATTTCCCCAGATCCTCTCCCTTCTTATGGAACTCCCTACCCCAATCTGTCCAGCTATCTCCTCCCCTGTCCACCTTTAGGTGATTCCTAAAACTCATCCCATCAGAGAAGCCTATCTTGCCTCCACCTAATAAACTGTACTTTTACTATAAGCTCATCCCATAAAGTTTTTACCTTTTTATCACTTGCCTCTCCCATTTAGATTGTAAGCTGTCATGAGTAGGACCTTACCCTTTTGGATTGAATTGTATTGTAACTGAATCCCCTCCCTTTAATTTGTAAAGCGTTGCAAAAACTGCTGGCAATATATACGTCCTAAATCATGTATAATACAGTGCATTTAAAGAAGTATTAATTCTCCTTGAAATTTTCCACATTTTGTCATGTTACAACCAAAAACATAAATGTATTTTATTAGGATTTTATGTAATAGACCAACACAAAGTGGCACATAATTGTGAAGTGGAAGGAAAATGATAAATGTTTGAAAAGTGTGGTGTGCATTTGTATTCAGCCCCCTTTAGTCTGATACCCCTAACTAAAATCTAGTGGAACCAATTGCCTTCAGAAGTTACCTAATTAGTAAATAGAGTCCACCTGTGTGTAATTTATTCTCAGTATAAATACAGCTGTTCTGTGAAGCCCTCAGAGGTTTGTTAGAGAATCTTAATGAACAAACAGCATCATGAAGGCCAAGGAACACACCAGACAGGTCAAGGATAAAGTCGAGGAGAAGTTTAAAGCAGGGTTAGGTTATAAAAAAATATCCCAAGCTTTGAACATCTCATAAAGTACTGTTCAATCCATCACTTGAAAATGGAAAGAGTAAGGCACAACTGCAAACCTATCAAGACATGGCCATCCACCTAAACTGACAGGCCGGGCAAGGAGAGCATTCATCAGAGAAACAGCCAAGAGGCCCACAGCTCAGGTGGGAGAATCTGTCCACAGGACAGCTAATAGTTGTGCACTCCACAAATCTGCCTTTATGGAAGAGTGGCAAGAAGAAATCCATTGTTGAAAAGAAGCCGTAAGAAGTCCCATTTTCAGTTTGCGAGGAGCCATGTGGGGTACACAGCAAACATGTGGAAGAAGGTGCTCTGGTCAGATGAGACCAAAATTGAACTTTTTGGTCTAAAAGCAAAGCGCTATGTGTGGTGGAAAACTAACACTGCACATCGCCCTGAACAAACCATCCCCACTGTGAAACATGGTGATAGCAGCCTCATGTTGTGGGGATGCTTTTCTTCAGCAGGGACAGGGAACCTGGTCAGAGTTGATGGGAAGATGGATGGAGCCAAATACAGGGCAATATTAGAAGAAAACCTGTTAGAGTCTGCAAAAAAACTTGAGACTGGTGTGCAGGGGCGGATCCAGGGGGGGGGGGGGCAACAGGGCAATTGCCACCCCCGAAATAGTAGCACTGCCACTGACATGTTGATTGATTTGTCACAGGTGCCGCTGCGGCGCTGCCTCTGACCGAGTCTCTCTCACATCAGCCGATCAGCGGCACCAAGAGAGACTCCCACTGACTGCGGCTGAGCAGGATACCAGGAGGAGGAGGAGGAGGCGGGTGGAGCCTCTTCCCTGCACTCGTTGCTAACGCCAGGGCCGCCTGGCGTCTAGCAACGAGTGACGTCAGCAGGGCCGCTACAGGCAGTACTCCTGTAAGGGGCCCGAGCGTCCCAAGGGGCCAGCCTGGCCGCCCCCCCCTTCCCCCCTCTGGGGCATGCTATAGAGAGGGAGAGGGGAGCATACACATTCTGTTGCTGGTATAACATCCAGCACAGCCAGGGAATGGGATGGACGAGCAAGCCATCTGGATGTCCACTGTGCAGAGTGGACTAGAGACTTCACCTGTCAGATGAGAGCTGTGATGTCGGGTATGGGCGGGACTACTACTCATACCCGCCCCTTTGTCAAGCAACCAGTGTATACGGGAAGAGGCATTCCTACATTGCTGGCTGGGGAAAAGGTACCAAGGCATGTTTTTTCAGCTTTCAGTTTCTGCATTAATTGAAAGTGGAGGTAGAGCAGCTCTCCCACGGCTCCTTCAACAGCCTCCTTGCTCTGTACCACAATCCTTATCTCCTATCTGGTCAGGCCATTCAGAAGCTGAAAAAGAGTTTACAGAAAAGTTCTTTTACAAAGGTAATCATGTGGAGGATGGTGGAGCTTTGGGGGATGGGAAGATGAGGGGAGAGGAGAGGTGTGTGGATTGCAGAAGTTATTAGCAGTGGAGGAGAGGTGCAGTATTGGGATGTACATGGATGAATGGACTCTGTACCTAGTGTTCTCTTGAACCCTGTACATAACATACACCAGAACCCACCTTCCTGTACATAACATACACCAGAACCCACCTTCCTGTACACAACGCACGCCAGAACCCACCTTCCTGTACATAACATACACCAGAACCCACCTTCCTGTACATAACATACACCAGAACCCACCTTCCTGTACATAACATACACCAGAACCCACCTTCCTGTACACACCGCACGCCAGAACCCACCTTCCTGTACACACCGCACGCCAGAACCCACCTTCCTGTACATAAAGCACGCCAGAACCCACCTTCCTGTATACACCGCACGCCAGAACCCACCTTCCTATACACACCGCACACCAGAACCCACCTTCCTGTACACACCGCACGCCAGAACCCACCTTCCTGTACACACCGCACGCCAGAACCCACCTTCCTGTACACACCGCACGCCAGAACCCACCTTCCTGTACATAAAGCACGCCAGAACCCACCTTTCTGTACATAAGGCACGCCAGAACCCACCTTCCTGTACACACAGCACGCCAGAACCCACCGTCCTGTACATAACGCACGCCAGAACCCACCTTCCTGTACATAACGCACGCCAGAACCCACCTTCCTGTACACACCGCACGCCAGATCCCACCTTCCTGTACACACCGCACACCAGAATCCACCTTCCTGTACACACCGCACGCCAGAACCCACCTTCCTGTACATAAAGCAAGCCAGAACCCACCTTCCTGTACATAACACACGCCAGAACCCACCTTCCTGTACATAAAGCACGCCAGAACCCACTTTCCTGTACACAACGCACGCCAGAACCCACCTTCCTGTACACAACGCACGCCAGAACCCACCTTCCTGTACACAACGCACGCCAGAACCCACCTTCCTGTACACAACGCACGCCAGAACCCACCATGTCATGTGCTGCACCATGCAATGCCTACCATCTAATGTGCTGTACTCACCATGTAATGTGCTGTAGATTGTCCACCATGGCATGTGCCGCGCAGTACCCACAATGGAATGTACTGTGCAGGGCTCACCATGTCATGTGCGGTGTCCACCATTTAATGTGCTGTGCTCACAATGTAATGTGCTGTGTCGTGCATGCCCACCGTGTCATGTGGTGTCATGCAGTGCCCACCTTGTCATGTGCTGTGCAGTGCCCACCATGCCATGTGCAGTACCCACCATATAATATGCTGTGCCCACCATATAATGTGCAGTGCCCACTTGTAATGTGCAGTGCTCACCATGTCATGTGCTGTGCCCATCATATAAGGTCCTGTGCCCACCGTGTGCATGTGCTGTTGTGCCCACCATGCAATGTGCTGTGTTGTGTAGTACCAACCATGTCATGTGCTGTGCCCACCATATAATGAACTGTGCCTACCTAGTAATGTGCTGTATTGGGCAGTGCCAACCGTGTAATGTGCTGTGCCCACCATGTAATGTACTGTGCTTTGCCCACCATTAAATGTGCTGTATCCATGTATCCACCATGTAATGTGTTGTGCCAACCATGTAATGTACTGTGCTATTCCCCCCCCCCCCCGTGTTATGTACTATGCTGTGCCTCCCACAGACTCACCCACTCACTCCCACCCCCCTCTCTTTTACCCCCCTCACCCCCTCTCTCTCTCATCCCCTCTCTTTCGCCCTGTTCTCTCTCTCACCCTTTTCACCCCCTACCACCCCCTCTCTATTCCCCTTTTTCTCACCCCCTCTCTCTCGTCCCCTCTCTCTCTCTTATTCACCCCCTTTCTCTCTCTTTCCCCCTCCCACTCATCCCCTCTCTTTCAACCCCCCCATCTCGCTATCACCCCACCCCCCCTCTCCCAACCACCGTCTCACACCCCTCTCTCTCTTTAATTTAAATTTAACAAAAAATTGTTTGTGTTTTCATTGTATTTATTTCCATAAAAAGGCCCACCAAAATCCTTAGCACCAGGCCCATGTTGCTCTTAATCTAGCCCTGTAAGCAACACCTTTTTTTCTGCCAGTGCCCCTCCCGAGACTAGACTCTGGATCCGCCCCTGCTGGTGTGGAGGTTCACCTTCCAGCAGGACAACGACCCTAAACATACAGCCAAAACTACAATGGAATGGTTTAGATCAAAGTATATTCATGTGTTAGAATGGCCCAGTCAAAGTCCAGACCTAAATCCAATTGAGAATCTGTTGCAAGACTATAAAATTGCTGTTCACAGATGCTCTCCATCCAATCTGACAGAGCTTGAGCAATTTTGCAAAGAAGAATGGGCAAAAATTTCACTCTCTAGATGTGCAAAGCTGGTAGAGACATCCCCAAAAAGACTTGCAGCTGTAATTGCAGCAAAAGGTGGTTCTACAAAGTATTGCTGAATACAAATGCACGCCACACTTTTCACATATTTATTTGTAAAAATTTCTGAAAATCATTTATAATTTTCTTTCCACTTCACAATAATGTGTCACTTTGTGTTGGTCTATCACATAAAATCCCAGTAAAATACATTTACTTTTTGGTTGTAACATGACAAAATGTGGAAAATTTCAAGGGGTATGAATTCTTTTCCAAGGCACTGTAATAAACAAGTAAGAATGCACATGCTCTTCCATGTAGACCTGCCTTTCTCAACCTTTTTAATATTTAAGAACCCTAAAATAATTTACTGGTGTCAGTGAACCCAAGCTAATAATCACTATAACTAGAGCTCTTGATATATTACTGTAATGGTCATTGGGAAGAATGTGCCTTGCATTTGTGGTCAGTAAGAAAAATCCTAACCCTGCAGATGACTTAAAAAGGTCATTGGTGTCAGTAGTTACTTATCTGAGGACCAGAACCTGCTCAATGCTGAAGCAATCCATAGCCCCTCCCTTCTGCCCAGTGCCTCACAGCAAGCAAATTGCAATGGGGCACCCAAGCAGACTCGTTCCCAAGCCGTGGCTTTGTGTGTCCACCCCTCTCTCCTCATTGGCTCAATGGCTGTGATTGACAGCAGCGGGAGCCAATAGCTCCCGCTGCTGTCTCAGCTGAGGCTCTCGTGCACTGGAGGAAGATTGGGCTCAGGTAAATATTAGGGGGCTGAGGGGGGCTGCTGCACAAAGGTTTTTTTACCTTCATAAATAGAATGCATGAAGGTAAAAAAACCTTGAGCCTTTAGAACGACTTTAAGAAATGCTGGTATAGATAATGTTTGTTAAGCTTCAAAGAGTTAAAATTGTTGAAGAATCACATATTTAGCGACAGAGTCATTTTAACAGCAGCGTTTTAGAGGAAGTACACAGGAAGTAAGACAAGGAGTTGTTCAGACAGAACGTACTGTATATAGCTTTTGCACAAATACAAATGTGTTAGCCATTTTGTGGACTAGACCAACATTTAACCGATCTATTCCTTTGGAAATAATGGAGCCATTATACTATCAGGGTTAGCTGATTCAAAAAATTAAGAAGAAATTGTTAATGCACATGCAGAAAAATGTGGAAATTAGTAAAAATGGGAAGGGGTTCACCCTTGAGGCAGTTTCAACAATGGTTACAAATTGTTCATTTTATCATGTTCTTAACGAGATATCTGCGTGTTTATGAGAAGTCTAAAGGTGTCTAAAAACAGAAGACAATGTTTACCTGATAAGGCCATTTATGGTTGGATTGAGAAATATTAATATATCTATGGGATTTGTATGAGCCAGACTTGGGGGAGATTCTCCCAGCCAGTTGTTTTTTTTTCCTGCCTTAGGTAGCTACTCCACCCTCCCCAATAGAAACAAATGTGCAAGTTTCTTTTATGTGAACTTGTACTTTTTTTATAATGATCAAGGCAGTTTTCTTAATAGATGACTTGTGGTTTCTGCCTGAGCTGGGTGTTGTGCCGGTCTGTTAAAGGTTACCATATGTATCATTTTTCATATTAATTGATGAAAATTATGGACTTGTATTTTGCAATCAATGTTCCAGAAGCAAGTATTACTTGTTATAATCAGCATAAGCGTTAACAAATTAATGACAAGCATGACTAAGCAATGACAGTATTTTTTGTCACTTTCTTTCATTAATTTTTTTATGCTTTCTATGTGGCCACAGGGGAAATTTCCTCTTACTTCCCCTACTTATTTAGGTATCAGATAAAATTGAAAGTGGGGGGCAGGGGGTCTCTGCAAAGGCAGAATGCATGCAATAAAAGGGTTAAAACCTCTGTGTTGTTTTCAAATGAAAAACTAAAATGCAAACCTGGAAAACCTTACCTGTCCATATAAGGTTATGAAGCTCTGGTGCACAGAAGGGCTACTAATCACCCATAATATCTGAAGACTGTACAAATATTTCTTGCACACAGCTGGCATTCCAATACTTTATTATTTCTCAGGGAACACCAGTAAAAATGGACATACAGTAGCTAAAGAGTTTCAGCCTTAAAGTGGTTGTAAACTCTTACAGACCACTTTTATCTACAGGTAAGCCTAGATTAAAGGCTTACCTGTAGGTCCAAGAAATATCTCCTAAACCTACATGGTTTAGGAGATATTTGCAAAAAGACAGGCACCGCTGTCTACAGTGCATGCGCCCAAGACAGCGGCACGTAGGCGCGCTGAGCATGCCGCTGCTAACGGCGATATGCCATTAGTGGCGGCTCCCGTGTGCATGCGCAGGAGTGACGTCATTGCGGCTCCGGCCAATCACAGTGCTGGAGCCACGATACCCGGAAAGAAGATGGATGCTCTGTAGCAGAGGGGACAGCAGTGACAACGCAGGCTCCTGTGTCAGGTAAGTGACACATAATGGGCTACTATGCGATGCATAGTAGCCCATTATGTGTCACTTACCTGACACAGGAGCCTGCGATGTCACTGCTTTGCATTCCCTGCAAAGGTAAAGCATAATGGGCTACTATGCGATGCATAGTAGCCCATTATGCTTTACCTTTGCAGGGAAACAAAGAGGAAGTAAACCCATCAGGATTTATTTCCTCTTTAAAGTGGATGTAAACACATATATACACACTTCACATATACCTAGTGAAGTGAACAGCCTTGGATGATACACAGGGATCAAGCAAATCTCCCTGCATAAGTTTTACATGTATATCTGTTGTCTTCAGCTTTCTATATTCTTTGGAAAGTTCAGATCGTGTTGTGAGATTCTCTCTTCCTGTTTAGCACTGCTGTGAAGCCTGGGCATTTAGACAAGAAGTTGATTGCAGGAAAGGCACACACCCCTTCTCCCCATAGGTAGAGACTTTCAGAACTGTTCGTTGAATCGTTCAGCACACTGCTATTTATAGCCTCCTCCCCAACACAAAATTCAGACTAGTTTTATCTCAGGCTGATAACAGAAGAACGGAGCAGGAGACAGCTACGGGACATAGTGTTTTGAAAAGAGATAAGTAAACACTACAGATATATGTGCCCAGCTCAAATTTCATGAATCAGGTTTATATCTACTTTAATCATAGCAATTATATGTAAATCTGCTCCTGTATGGAGTGGGAACTATCATATTGACCAACCCCAGGAGACTGGCATCATGATCTTTCGCAACTGGATTCTGTAGAGTTCTTTGTTTAAAGTTCGACTAACCTTTGGTTTAAAAAAAAAAAAATCTGCTCAAGTATATATTCTTAACTCAAAAAAGTACCTTCTGTTGCTGCCAGCCTCCTCCAAATCTCCAAATTATTTTTTTTGATGCTGTGATCTGACTTCCTGTTAGAGGGTGGCTATGTTCATTCTCTATAGTCCTACTGTATGTAGCAAGCCAGCCAACCTCTCTTGTTTACTCCCAAGATGGATGAGGGACTATGGGCTATAGAATTTGTAGTGCGCATACAGCAGTACACGTGACCACACATAACGTGCACTGCTTATTCCCAACAAGAAAAAGTGAAGGAGAAAAATAGAGGCCCAGGAACTCACAGAGGATGTTACCTTTTAGAAGAATGCAGAAAAAAGGAAAAAATCATATCATGAAAAACTGATTACAGGACCGTTAAAGTGATTGTAAAGGTTTTTTTTTTTTTTTAAATAACGAACATTGTATCTTACCTGCTCTATGCAAGTCTTTTGAACAGAGCAAAACCATTGTGCATTGCCCCTTCTCACTGGCTGTAATTTAGAGGAGCAGGAGCCAATGGCTCCCACTGCTGCCTCTGAGTCTGCCTCTGAAGAGGGAGAGAGACAGAGAGCAGCGTTGCTGCTCTTGTGCACAGCACTGGAGCAATATCAGGCTCAGGTAAGTACAGATGCATCTCATAAAATTAGAATATCATCAAAAAGTTAATTTAGTTCAAAAAGTGAAACTCATATGTTATATAGATAGTAGAGTGATATAGAGTGATATATTTCAAGCATTTCTTTCTTTTAATTTAGCTGATTATGGCTTATAGCTGGTAAAAAACCCAAATTCAGTATCTCAGAAAATTTGAGTATTACATAAGGCCAATAAATAAAAGGATTTTTATTACAGAAATGTTGGCTCACTGAAAAGTATGCCCATGTACAGTATAGTATGCACTTAAAACTTGGTCGGGGCTCCTTTTGCACGAATTACTGCATCAATGCCGCATGGCATGGAGGCGATCAGCCTGTGGCACTGCTGAGGTGTTATGGAAGCCCAGGTTTGTTTCATAGGGGCCTTCAGCTCGTCTGCATTGTTGAGTCTGGTGTCTCTCTTCTTTCTCTTGACAATACCTCACAGATTCTTTATGGGGTTTAGGTCAGGCAAGTTTGCTGGCCAATCAAGCACAGTGATACCATGATCATTAAACCAGATATTGGTACTTTTGGCAGTGTGGGCAGGTGCCAAGTCCTGCTGGAAAATGAAATCAGCATCTCCATAAATCTGGTTAGCAGAGGGAAGCATGAAGTGCTTTAGAATTACCTGGTAGAGGGCTGTGCTGACTTTGGACTTGATAAAACACAGTGGACCAACACCAGCAGATGACATGGCTCCCCAAATCATCATGGACTGTGGAAACTTCACACTGGACCTCATGCAACTTGGATTCTGTGCCTCTCCACTCTTCCTCCAGACTCTGGGACCTTGATTTCCAAATGAAATGCAAAATTTTCCACAGTCTGTGATGATTTGGGGAGCCATGTCATCTGCTGGCGTTGGTCCACTGTGTTTTATTAAGTCCAAAGTTAGCCCTCTACCAGGAAATTCTAGAGCACTTCATGCTTCCCTCTGCTGACAAGCTTTATGGAGATAAGAGAGAAGGAATCCCCAGTGCCGCACAACCATGCAAGTAGTATTTAAGTTAAAAGAGACAAACTCAGCCCGGGCTCCCGCCAGTACATCCCCCCGAAGCAGAGCCAATCCCCATGACACAGGGGCAGAGCAAAAAACATTGAGGGCGTGGCTTGTCGGGAGCCCAGGCTGAGGTTGTCTCTTTCAAATTAAACACTACTTGCATGGATGTGCGGCACTGGGGATTCTCTCTCTTCTCTTTAGCGGTCATTTGAATTACTGATATAAATGAACTTTTTGATGATATTCAAATTTTATGAGATGCACCTGTAGGTAAGGGTGGAGGGGGGGTGCTGGACATAGAAGTTTTTTTTTACCTTAATGTATAGAACCTTTCTGCCTTTAGATCTACTTTAAGTAATGGATGTGTATAGATTACTTTGTGAAAATAGGAATATAATTAAGTGTCGCCTTAGAGTTCCGCTCTTATCTGATGATAATGCACATATAAAGGTAACCCAGTGCCCCATAGGCAGTAATGAGGCGTTACCTGACTTGAAGTAGGTGAAGGAAGGATTGTTGAAGGACCTAATTATTTATTTCCAAATTATTTGATTCCTCCATATATAGGGTCAGTTTAACTTAATTCTTCCTCGGATCTCTTCTTTCTTTTGAGTACTATGGCATTGTATGTGCCTTTTCGTTTTACCTTCTCAGATAGGAATATTTGTGTAAATATCTGACAGCTTCCAGTCCCTGTAGAAGTCTTGTATTCTGTATTACAGGTTCTGCAGAGGAACATGAATAATTTAGCTGGTGATTCATGTGAAACCTTAGTCCCCTCTGTAGCTGCTGTTTGTAATAATGTATCATACAATACTCCCCCTGGGAAAATGGTCCTGAAGATCGTCATTTTCTTTGTCTTTGCTTCAAGTGACCTATTGTTTTATTTTGCTGCACATAATTAGAAGGAATAAAGACAGCTTGTGAGTGTAGGTGTTCTTTGTGAAGGGATCAAGGATAATAATAATAGGGGTCATTTACTGAAGAGCAAAAGAGCAGAAGAACATGTTTTCATGGAGGCAGGTGTCTGTAGCTGGCCCTACCTCAAAATGGCGGTTGCACAATTAGAAATGATTTGGCACTTGAACGATCTCTCTCTCCTTCAGTATGCATATTGACATGCACACCTATACCCAATGAACATGCACCACAGATATCATCATTGCCAATGCTAGCCTAAATATTCAGATCAGGCAATCAGTTAATGCATATGGGTACCATAAAGTGAACCTGACCTGTCCTAACACATTTCTAAGCTAGCAACACGTTATGATGAGTGATGCCTGAATGTACCAGTGATGGTCTTCAAACTGATCCCTTTGCCCTTGTAAAGCCTGTCACTAAGCTACAGCCCCTGGCATTCAATCTCAATGGTTGAGGAAAGTGAAAACATTTCACTGGACCCATGAGGTTATCTTATTGGCATTGCTATCCTAAAAAATTCACAACTAGGTCACAATATTAATGTTGATGTAAACAATCGGATTCCCAGGCAGGGGGCTTCTACAAACCAGGAGATCTCCTGATCTCCTTGGCTTGGTGTAATGTACCAAAAATGTAAACTCAAGTGTTATACCACCGCTAAAAGGTCCAGATACAACTTTATACCAATAAATGTCAGGGGGACAATCCAAAAATTGGCCAAAGTGTTTAAGGGGTTCAAAAATGCCCCCTTCATCAGGGATTGAATGAAACAATGTGAGTTGACTAGGAGTGAACTTAAAGTGGTGTTCCGGCCGAAATTATACTTTTTAAATAAAAATACCCCTATAATACACAAGCTTAATGTATTCTAGTAAAGTTAGTCTGTAAACTAAGGTCTGTTTTGTTAGTTTATAGCAGTAGTTTGTTATTTTATAAACTTACAGCAGGCTGTGGCCATCTTAAGTGTGGGCATCTGAAGCCAGACTGTATTTCTTCCTGGATCTCATCCTTGCAGATCTCGCACAAGCTCAGTGCAGCACAAGCAGTGTAATAGGTTTCAGGTCAGGTTTCCATAGCAATGGCAGTTTCGGAGGAAGTTGCCGCCCCTTCCCAGAAGGCATTGCAAACAGGAAATGATGTGATGGGCCGCGGCCAGGGAGGAGGAAGTGAAAAATGAATACAGCAGATATACAGTAGGTGCTGAGAAAAAAAATAAAAATTATCCAATTCGTTTACAGTGCACAGTTTAGGGATGCTGAAGAGTTGTAAAAGTGGGTGGAACTCCACTTTAACTTTTAACTGAATTTATTCCAGTGTGATTACAGGCACAGGTCTTGTCAGCAGCTGGTTTGCCATTAAAGGTGTAATTCACTTCTAGTCTATTCACATTGTTTTCAATCAACCCTGATGAAAGAAATGTTTTTGGACCTCTGAAACACATTGGATTTACTCTTTGGATTGCCCCTCTGAATATTGTTGGAATAAATCATAAGCTGATCACTTAGCAGTAGTGTGAAACTTTGATTTTCATTTTTGTTATATTCAGCCTTAATGAACAGCTAATTTGCACCCAAGTGCTACCATTTTCTAAACTTTTTTCAGTGCTAAGTTTTAAAGAAATTAAATTATAAAATCCTTCCTGGTCTTTGGTTTTCTAATGAAGACAAGCTAGAGAAAAGTATTAAGCCTCTCAATGCTTTCAATGGTGCTGCTGCCTGCAGCTAATCACTGGGAACCCCCACTGATTTTCTTACATGTAATCCCCAATTACACCATTTGCAAGTGGCCTTTAAGGTAGCGCAGAACAATACTAATAATACTAATGCAATATCTTATAGTATACAGAAATCACACATTAGCTATATAGAGTAAGCTGAAATCTGACTGGCTGTTATGAGTTTGCACTTTCTATAGCTTCCTGCTGCCATTTGTATTGTCTAATGCAGGGGTCTCCAAATGTTCTAAAAAAAAAGTGCCAGTTTACTGTCCTTCAGACGTTAGGGGGGGCTAAATATGCTCAGTGGGAGTAAACAATGCCCCATCTTTGGTATTAGGGGGAGAAATAGTGCCCCATTGTTGGTGTCAGTGACAGTAATAGTGCCCCATCATTAGTGTCAGTGGGAAGAATAGTGCCCCATATTTGGTGTCAGTTGCTGGAATAATGCCTCAAGGGACGGTTAAAGGCAAGCAAAGGGCCACACCTGGCCCCCGGGCTGCAGTTTGGAGACCACTGGTCTAAGGAATAAGCCTTTTCCCTATCACTGCCAGATCCATTTTTGCCTTTTTGCACCCATGTTTAAAAAATAATTTTAGCTCTGAAGATTGCATAAAACCCCAAAAACACAATATGTTTTCTGAAAGCAGACACCCTAGAGAATAAAATGGTGGTAGTTCCAATTTTTTATGTTACACAATATTAACACTAAAAAGTTAATTTTAGGGCACATAAACACAATAAATTACCCAATTACCCAAAATATAAAAGATGAGGTTGCGCTGAGTAAATAGATACTTAACATGTCAAACCTGTTGCATGTGTCTGAAAGAGGTCGACAAACTTCAGTACCCTATATTTTCCATAGGCGGCACTTTAAAAGCCCCTACAGGTCATCAGATTAGAGTCATGCAGGAGCTCTGGTACTAATTTGATCTCATCTGCCCTCCAATGAATCCAGTGCAGATTGCACTGCATGAGATTCATCCCTTGGGAAAAGTAAAAGGGGTACTCAAAAGTGACGTCATGCATGTCACTTCTGGGTCAGCAAGAAAAAGGCGAGGAGAGCGGATGCATTTGTGCTCAGCTCCCTCCCCTCTACCTGGCGGCTCCTGCCATACTGGGGCCCACAGATGGTTCAAGAGGAGCCTGGGATGAATGGCTGGGGCCCACACGGGGGGGATCCGTTACCTGGGAGTTTGTAAGTGATCCGGTGGCTGGATTCAATTCCATCTGACAGCCAGCAGTCGGCTTGCCAGATATACAGGGAGAGTATGTAAAACCCCCTGCTGTCAAGTCAGTGCGACGTAAGGACCTGGTGGTAAAAGGGTTAAACTGGTTGTAAGCCCTTACTTATACCCAGTGAAGTGACTGGGTACATATACATATACTGTACATATATGCAGAGATTAAATAAATCCTCCTACATAAGCTGTACCTGTTTATCTGAAGTCTTCTCTTCAGCCAATCAAAAGGCAGAATTTATACAGCTTGTCTGAGCTTCCACAAAGCAGGAGGCAGGGAGCTGAAGTTACACTTTGCAGAGCTTAGTGGGAGCTGATTGGAGAGAAGGGACACATCCACCTATCACCCAGCATACACGAACACAGTTAAGGCTGGCAATCACAGGCTGATCACAGGATCAGCAGCTAACACACCACATTGAAAAAATGGTATACAAAAACAAATATAACAAAGTGTAGCGCTAAAAGATGATGTGCCCAGTGCAGTCCATACATAAATAACACTGGAATAACAGCATAAAAGTGCTAGATAAAAATGATATACACAATCAATACTCTTTAAATAAAAAAGTCCATAAGTAATGGTAGATGTGAATCTTTTCCCAGTCTGAGTGCGAGGAAATCTTGCAAACAGTGAATGTATACACTTGTGAAGAAACACCACCACCAAGTAAAGGGGAGGCTTACCAGATCGTTTGAACAGGTCAGAGCATATGCTCTGCGTGTCAAACAGGCTTGAGTATAATTGGATGGACCCTGGATCAATGTCGTCAGACAGATGTGTGCAGATGGCAGCCAGGTGGAATCATGGGAAATGTAGTACCACAGGCAATAAATGAAAATAACTCACATAGATGTGCGTAAAAACAACGCTGGTATAAAATCAATTAGGCAGCAGTGGGGACCGCTCTGACGCGTTTCGTCTCCACGGACATCGTCTGGGGTCAAGACGATGTCCGTGGAGACGAAACGCGTCGGGACGGTCCCCACTGCTGCCTAATTGATTTTATACCAGCGCTGTTTTTAGGCACATCTATGTGAGTTATTTTCATTTACTAAATTTATTCTTGTTTTACGGAATTACGCTATGGTCCTTTTTCGTTTTCCTCTTTGATACTCTCTATATGCCTATGGATTTTTGAGCTTTGGTCTGCCTGTGGTACTACATTTCCTGTGATTCCACCTGGCTGCCATCTGCACTCATCTGTCTGACGACATTGATCCAGGGTCCATCCAATTATACTTAAGCCTGTTTGACACGCAGAGCGTATGCTCTGACATGTTCAAACGATCTGGTAAGCCTCCCCTTTACTTGGTGGTGGTGTTTCTTCACAAGTGTATACATTCACTGTTTGCAAGATTTCCTCGCACTCAGACTGGGAATAGATTCACATCTACCATTACTTATGGACTTTTTATTTAAAGAGTATTGATTGTGTATATCATTTTTATCTAGCACTTTTATGCTGTTATTCCAGTGTTATTTATGTATGGACTGCACTGGGCACATCATCTTTTAGCACTACACTTTGTTATATTTGGCAATCACAGGCTGTAAGCTGGAGATCCCTCCCCTGTTACCATTTTTCTCTTGGTGTCAGAAAAACTTGTCAGAAGTGACTTATGCAGATAGCAGAGGCACAAGGCAGCAGTAAGAAATTACACTTTGTGCTCTGGATTGAGACAAGAACACACTATAAAGGGATATGCTATGTTCATATTTTGTGCCAGAGCTTTAAAACCACTTTTAACCAAATTTGACCTGCAGGTGAAACTGGAGCATTCCATGGCTGGAAAATCATTATATACCTTAAAGCGCAACTCCACTTTTGTGGAGAAAAAAAAATCCCCCCCGGGTGATCTACGTACATTGCAAGGATTGTAACAAACTTTGTTGCAGATTCTTGCCTTTTGTTATTCTGAAGAAATCCCTCTGTGTTTTGTCTGTGACTCTGGGCTAAGTGGGTCTAATGGGAGTGGTTTGATAATTATCAGTCAACTGTGGCAGCTGCAGGGCACTAATGAGGAAATCTGCTGGGCCTGCATCCCTTTAGACATGTTCTTATTGGAAATATCTCACCAAAAATGACATTTTTGTTACAGGGGATGCCTGAAATCTGACTTGTATCTTAGGCAGACTTCTGGGAAAATTAGTAAGCCAATCACACAGCAGGAAATTATATTTCTGGGGAGTGGTCTGTACACATCCTGTGTACAGAAGACCTCCGAGTAGCCATATTGCATTGCAATGTATAGAAAATTACAGTGGCTGCATATTGAAAAGGAAAGGTAAGTTTTAATAACATTCAATTACAATATGACTTGTGTCGCAATTGTACACACTATACTATTTTTTTCCCACAAAAGTGGAGTTACTTTAGAGTTAGCTTGGGGGCTGCTATGGGGGCACCCGAGTCGCAGCCGCAGCTCCCTGTGTCCATTCAGACACGGAGCCGCGGCCCAGCCCTGCCCCCTTTCTCTCCTCATTGGCTCACCGACTTTGATTGACAGCAGCGGGAGCCAATGGCGCTGCGCTGCTGTCTCAGCCAATGAGGAGGGGAGTCCCAGAAAGCGGATTCTCTCGTGCAACATCGCTGGATATAGATGGGGCTCAGGTAAGTATTAGGGGTGCCGAGGGGGGCTGAGGCACACAGAAGGCTTATCTTAATGCACAGAATGCATTAAGATTAAAAACCTTCTGCCTCACAACAAATCACATTTTTGTGGATGGAGTGGTGTCAGCCCTGAACAATTTATCCTTTTGCAAAAGTACATAACCAGGACACAAGATAAAAGCAAATCCTGTTTGTAGTCCAAGATAAGAACTAGGAACACTCTTTGAGACAACACAGGAAGTGTGCAGAGAACAATGTCTGAATTTCTGACAAGATCAACAGGTTTTATTTGGCATTTGTCAAACAGATATAACAAAATGCCTCAATTGGTATATTAAACAGACTAAAAGGGAGCAAATAACAGAAGCTCATTGTTTTACTTTCCATAAACTTTAACCACTTCAGTACCCGCCCATTGTCATATGACGTTCGCAGATGGGATCTCCCATCCTGGGCGGGCGTCATATGACGTCCTCAGCTTCCCGGTGGTATAGGGGGGGTACACGTGCCGCCCGCTGCATCACAGAAGAGGTGATGCGTGTGCCTGGAGGCCGCGATGGCCGCTTGGCACCCATGTGTAAACACACAGATCCACGTCCTGTCAGGGGAGAGGAGACAGATCGTGTGTTCCTAGTATATAGGAATACCGATCGGTCTCCTCCCCTAGTCTTTTTTTGTTTATAGCGCAAAAAATAATAACCGCAGAGGTGATCAAATACCACCAAAAGAAAGCTCTATTTTTGGGGGAAAAAAATGATAAAAATTTAATCTGGGTACAGTGTTGCATGACCGCGCAATTGTCATTCAAAATGTTACAGCGCTGAAAGCTGAAAATT
Organism: Aquarana catesbeiana; assembly: GCF_042186555.1. Classification (NCBI taxonomy): domain Eukaryota; kingdom Metazoa; phylum Chordata; class Amphibia; order Anura; family Ranidae; genus Aquarana; species Aquarana catesbeiana. The sequence goes on from NC_133328.1 coordinate 520,918,226, forward strand.
GGCCTGGGTAGGAAGGAGGGGAAAATGCCTTGTATTGAAGTGGTTAATTGTATTTGCATACAACCAAATGTAATCATAGGACTTAAAATAGATTGTATGAAACACTGATTGGATATTAGCACTAAGCACACCGTAGAGCTGGTCATACAGATCAGTCTTCCTTATATCAAATTGAATTACTTTTTGTTTGTAAGAGATTTTCCTTTTTGTACCATTCAACCTAACTTTACTAAGTTAGATACATGTTATAGATTGATCATGCAATTAAGCTAACACTGCACAGTGTACATTGTACTAAATATAGGTTTAAAAAGTACAAAAAAATGTTTTATGCTAAAATACATTTTTTATTAGTAGGTTAAACTGGCTATATACGGATCGGCTGGTTCAACAGTGATCATTGTATTCTAATGGCTGGGAAACCTCCAGCTGTCAGAATAAAAAAGGCGCCGCAGGAGGGAATCCCCCATCAACACTAACTGTGTTGATGGGGGAATCAAGCTATTTTATTTCCTTCAACCACGGGTTGAAGGAAAGAAAATTGCATAATGTATGGCCTTGCCTTATACCATTATATTCTAACATTTTGTTAAATGACAAATGCATTTACTTTATAATACTGACTTGATATAAGTGAATTAGTAACGTATATGGACCAATCAGAATAACTTTTCTTATTAACCAACTGAAATTACTGACTCGAGTTAAATAAAATGTGACAGCTAAAATGGTTAGTGATAATCAGTTGCCTAAATATAGATATACTGTAGATAGATAGCTATTTATACGCTTGGACTGTGTTCTAGGTTCATTGTCATCCCTGGATAGCTATAAAGGGAGGTCCGCCATCTTTCAGGATGGAGAATGGTATCCTGCTGATAAACTGCCTGATAGAGCCTGCCTACTACCTATATTATACGATGCTAACATTTCTTAATGAAGCCTTAACCAGACCCATCAGTATCTCTTCAAACAACTATGGTTCAATATACCCAATTTCTTCCATAAAGGGGAATTCTAGTGTTATAATATTAAAGTGATTATAAACCCAAAACCAAAAATGTAGTATATTGCACTTTACCAATCATTAGATATGATGGCTAAATTAGTTTTCTTTTTTTTAGGCTTTTCCCCCTCTGTTTTCACCTGGTGATCTGGCCAGTAACACACCCCCTGTGTTAGAGTGTCCCCACTTTGAATCAGGGGCAGATCCAGAGTCTAGTGTCGGGGGGGGGGGCACTGCCAGAAAATGAAAATTTTTGCGGGCAATTTTTTGGGGCAATGGCTTTTGTTAGCACTTCCATCATCAAGGCACCATGGTTGATATGGTGTCAGGATGATTGAAGCACATTATTTCTATTATTACATTGTTATTTAAAATGAAATAGTTCAAGTCACCATAATGCAGAATCAGTGGGACCCCCAAATGTGTCACTTGCCATGTCACCTGCCTTCAGATGCGGATTGTCACTTGCCACGTCCCTGACACAAGTTGCGGATTGTCACTTGCCTGCCACCAGATGCAGATTGTCACTTGCCACATGTTGCTGATTTTCACTTGCCACATGTTGCTGATTTTCACTTGCCACGTCACCTGCCACACATTGCGGATTGTCACTTGCCACATGTTGCAGATTGTCACTTGCCACACATTGCTGATTGTCACTTGCCACATCACCTGCCACACATTGCTGATTGTCACTTGCCACGTCACCTGCCGCACATTCACTTGCCGCGTCACTTGCCACATGTTGCGTATTGTCATTTGCCACACGTTGCGGATTGTCACTTGCCACACGTTGTGGAATGTCACTTGCCACGTCACATGCCACACGTTGCTGATTGTAACTTGCCACATCACTTATTTGTGGATTGTCACTTGCCACACGTTGCGGATTGTCACTTGCCATGTCGCTTGCCAGGCGTTTCTGATTGTTACTTGCCACATCACTTGCCACACATTGCGGATTGTCACTTGCCATGTTACCAGCCACACGTTGCTGATTGTCACTTGCAACGTCACTTGCCACACGTTGCAGATTGTCACTTTCCACGTTGTCTGCCACACGTTGCTGATTGTCACTTGCCACGTCACTTGCCACATGTTGCGGATTGTCACTTGCCACACGTTGCAGATTGTCACTTGCCACGTCACTTGCCAAATGTTGTGGATTGTCACTTGCCATGTCACCTACCACACGTTGCTGATTGTAACTTGCCACGTCACTTATTTGTGGATTGTCACTTGCCACACATTGCTGATTGTCACTTGCCACACGTTTCTGATTGTTACTTGCCACACATTGCGGATTGTCACTTGCCATGTCACCAGCCACACGTTGCTGATTGTCACTTGCAATGTCACTTGCCACACGTTGCAGATTGTCACTTTCCACATCGTCTGCCAGACGCTGCTGATTGTCACTTGCCACATGTTGTGGATTGTCACTTGCCACGTCACCTGCCACACGTTGCTGATTGTCACTTGCAACATTACTTGCCACATGTTGCAGATTGTCACTTTCCACGTCGTCTGCCACACGTTGCAGATTGTCACTTGCCACGTCACCTGCCACACGTTGCGGGTTGTCATTCGCCTGCTAAGGTGCAGATTGACACTTGCCAGAGTGAAGACAGGCAGCAGAGAGATGATGTAATCTCTCTGCTGCCCACTGCTGCACAGTGAGGGTGGAACTGCAGTGATGCGGGGTGGGCAGTTAGAGATGATGTCATCTCTCTGCTCCCCTGCCCGCTAGCTCGCTGACTGGCCAGCCTGTCCGCTCACCTGCTGAGTGCCAACTGGCCCCCCCCAGCTCATTCACCACCCGCCCACTGGCCTGCCCACTCACCTGCCGGCCCATCACTCATTTTTCGGGGGGGGGGGCAATTGCCCCATTGCCCTACCTGGATCTGCCCCTGCTTTGAATGAAGAAGTTCAGGGGTCATTTGGACAACAGCATTGTCAGCCTTGGTGAAGGGCAGTGTTAGATGTAGTAGCAGATTTAGATACACTAACAGAATTAATTAGTTATCTCACACTGTAGTTACAGCAAACAGCTTTTGTTCCTTGTGGAATAAAGGTTTTACATGAACAAATAAAAGCGGAGCATTGTAAGCACCCCTGCTGGAGTTAAATGGTTTGTCTCCTCTCTGTAGCTGTGACCTGCTGGAGAGTTTGTGCTTATAAAACACAACAGACTTACTGGCCAGATCACCAGATGAACATAAAAGAAAAAAAGCCAAAAAAAATGGATGCAGTCATCACATCTAAGAAATGGTAAGCTACAATATAATAAATGTTTGCATGGATACATGGGTAAATGATATCAGCTTAAAATGGCACTAAACTCAATTTTTTTACATGAATTGTTCTAAAATATCAAGTATATCATGGCTCTGTTTTTTTAACTTTCTTACTGTTGTTTTCAGGCTTCTTTTTTGTCTGTGCATGCTCCTGATCCTCCTCTGATGCACACCACCACTACTAGTGTAGAACGAGCAATGTCCATTATTTCTAGTCACATGCTCCACTCTATGCATACAACAATTCCTATAGAGCTGCATGTGTCTGCATGTAGATGTATAGTTCATCTCTGGGGTGAGCAGGAAAGGGTGGCTAGATTCACATACATACTAGGGGGAATCTGGAGAACAAATGTAGCCACTCTAGAACAGGAAATATGGGAATAGCAGATAAGTCACTGTCTCTCTGCTCTGCCCATCCAGTGCTACCTGAAGTTCCAGGCTGTGGAGGGGGTAGGAGCGGCTGGCTCAGGCTCTCAGAAGCTGAGCCAGCTACCGGTCCAGCCATCTGGGTGGATCCCGATATTAAAGTTGGGATATCTCGAGAGTCTGGACCAGCTGAGTGCTGTCAGCAGGCTTTAGCCACCTGTTGGCTGAATATGGGTCACAAGTCTATAGAACGAAGTGAACCCTTGTGATCTCCAGGAGAAGTAGGGCCACAAGAGCTTTGGCCCTACTTCTCCTTTAATGTCACTTTATTTTAAGTAATCCTATCAATGTGTATCAATAAAAAACTACATTTTTAAGGTCTCACTTTCCCCATGGCTTTGCAATCCAAAATATCTGGCCACATTTCACAACTGAATTGTACAATATACTGAGTTTAGAATTTCCCCACCAAAATTGTGGGTCGGCTCATATAAGATCTTGTACTTTCATAATATGGATGAGGTTGTATAAAACGTTGATTAGTTGAGTTAATCTAAATAGATTTGGCCTATTGTGGCCTCACATTTTATTCTGACTGTACAACCCTTTTATATTTATCTTTCTTTCTTTTCCAAGAATTGTATTAGGATTGCAGTACATTACACAGAAGTAAAACATAATCATGTACAGTAAGGTACATAACTTCCAAAAGAGACCATATTCATAATTAAAATAAAAAATACATGTAACCTTAAATATAATAAAGCTTGGTTACGTCAATATTGCCAATTATGGGATGGGATGACTGTATCTTCGATCGTATAGAAAAAAAAGGGGAGCATATAAAACGATACATATATTGTCTAATATATTTTTCTACAAGTGAATTGGTATACCTCTTGTATAATTGTATCGTGTTGGAGGAGTAGGGGCAACGTATGGTATTATGTGACAATATCTGAGTGGCAGTCATCTATAGGAGGACATGTAGCCTGACATCTGGAGATAGAGGGGTTCGGAGGGAAAGTGTGGGGAAGAGAGGACGTCAAAGGGTATGGGAGAGAAGCCCAAAGTTCGTACAGCCAGAAGATTTATGAACAAGTTTGTAATAGGAAAGTATACCAGACTGGATATAAATTGAATGGACTAATTATGATGGCCACTTATACTAAATAATTGCAGACAACGCCTAATATGTATGGCAATCGTAACACTGTATGCATTCCTTAAAATCTACTCTTTTAGATTTTTTTTATATCACCTGCCCAGCTCTCATTGAGCGCTCTAAGTACACACCCAGAACATTCCTTCTAAATGTGGAAGGGGTTCACCTCGGTTATAGGATGCAGTACTACTTCCCCTAAAACAATTATACTCTGTTGTGGCCTTGAATGTTATTTAGAACCATTCAAGCTAACCTATATTGTTGCACGCAGTTCAGAAAACATGTAGGTTGCCATTGCTAACCTCTCCTTTGAAGAATGCCCTTTGTTTGGCTATCATGCAGATTCTATGGACCAGAATACACATTACAATTTCTACCTTTTCCTGGTCCACCCCAGTACAACCCAACTGGAACCCTGATTTGTTTGGTCTGATACCTGATCCACAATAAGGATACGTGACAACCCACTGGGGGTCTCTATACAGAGGTGTATCACTCCCCTAGTTAGGTTGCTAGGATGTGAGGCAAATTTAGTTCTTTTTAGCTCCTCTGTAATCAGTAAAGCAGTTACTGATTGCTTTGGGCTGTTTAACAGGCTGCAGGTTTGATTATTTCCCCCTGCATTCTAAGCTTTTCTAAAACATAGTGGACTGTAAACTCAAATAAGCAATCTAAATATTTAATCCCTGGGGAGGCGTGCCCAGTAGGTGGCTGAAGAGCACATAAATATTCTGAGGCCTAGAGCAGCCAGTCTTTTGTTCTACAGGAGGAGTCCCCAGCTTGAGGCAGACTGTTGGATTTTGCTACATGTTCATCGAGGTCCCAGTTTTGGTATAGCTGCACGGCCTATTTATAAAATCCTTCTTTGAAAGGAATCAAGGGAATTTCACCTAAGGACCTGGTCTGGAAAGCTCACTGAAAAGTGCTCAGGTGAAGTTGGAAGGGGTCTTACTGCCCTGTGGCATTTGAGCATTAGTCTCTTCATCACTGAAGAGTGTCTGGAGGATACTGGAAGGAGCCATCTGGTCATCTTGTGACATTGTGAGCACGGACCTAAGCTCAGGGTCCTAGTGACTGAGTGTTGTTTCCTTTGGGTGGAAAAGCTAGTGGCATTTCTGTCTGGCATGGCTTCTAAAAAGGGACTGTCATCTATATTTGCTCCTGTATAGAGACTGTTCAGGGAGGCTTAGAAAAGTGGAGTCTCTTGTAAAAATTCAGTACATTTTGAGTATCCCATATCACCCTTCACCCCATCCAAGTTCTTCAGCAATAAAAATCCTAAAAAGACATCCCCTAGACTGACTACTGAGCCAGAGTGAGTCAACTGTGTGCCTGCCTGCCTCTGCACTAAGTTTCGGAAAAATCCGGCTAAATTACTGCGGTTCCTTCAGGGGGTATCGCTACAGAGAGTTGAATTAATTTCTGGCTTTTTATATCTCCTCAGGACTCCCACATAAAATTCTAAGTTCTGTGTCCTCCATTGAATCTACAGCAGAAGGAGTTTAAATTCTCCTGCTGTATTTATAAAACAGACAGTAAGACTACCCATTCTGATGGCTGCAGCAGGTGACAGGCCCAGAATTGAGATGCACAAAACATGCTACAAGAGTTCCAGGCAGATACAAAACATGGTTTTGTTATACTTGTTGATTCATACTAAAAACTGCATTTTTAGTTTGTAACTAACTGACTTTTTAATAATGTGTTCCCATCAGTTCCAGCTTTAACTTGATCATTTAATTTACTGGTGGGGCAATGACTGCCCTCCATAAGCCTAATTGTATATGGGTTCTAATCAGTTCCCTACCTTCTTTGCAGTAACTAAGAATGTATGTCAAACTTGTGTTAAGCAAATTCAGATGTCAGTCTCAGCCACACAGACAGTGACACTTTGACACGTCCGCGTTGTGAATTCCTAATGATCTAGTTAGTATTCTATTATATAACAGTGATTGTCTCTGTGTGTCCAAATAGAGCATTGTTCTTACACAGTGTTTTCCCAATTCATCTCATAATTCATTGATATGATCATAGCATGAATCGCTACAGCAGTGACAGGGCATCATCCTATTAGTGTCTTCCCTAATCAGCCATAAATTTACAGATCTAGTCACATTTTTCTAGAGATGAAAATTAAAAAAATTGCCTACTAGTAATTATTCATATTACAACTCCAGCTCTAAATTAGTGACACGGGTAAAATTTCTACACGATAAAGGATTTTTTTTCCTTAATATTTTCAGCTTATCAGCTCTTAAGGTGGTTGTAAAGGCACAAGATTTTTTTTTACCTAAAACCTTCTGTGTGCAGCAGCCCCCCTAATACTTACCTGAGCCCTGTCAATCACAGCCAGTGAGACAATCAGGAGACAGGGGGCAGGTCTGAGGCACAGCTCTGTGTATGAATAGATACACAGAGCCACGGCTCGGGGTATGCTTGCACCCGGCAGGAGGGAAGAGCCAGGAGCGCTGGTGGGGGGCCCGAGAAGAGGAGGATCCAGGCTGCTCTGTGCAAAACCATTCCCTGACTGGGGAACCTTATATATAGGGGTGGGTTGTCAGTGCCTGAGGCAAGTCAAGTAATGTGCACTCCCTACCTCATAGACTATGTAATATAAAACATAATATATGAGTGCAGGGGTCAAGAGTAAGCTACAAAGCAGCATATAGAGTGCAGAAGTCAGGATGAATCCTCTGTTCACATCAGAGTTCCCCATTACATCACAATCCCCAGCATTTCCTTATAGGTCATGGTTTCCAGCATCCCTCAGTCCTCAGTATTCCCCCTTACACCAAAGGCCCCCCCTTACATAAGAGTTCCCTTTTACATCAGAATCCACAGAATTCTCCCTTAAATCAGATTCTCCCCAGCATTCCCTTCTTACATCCGCAGCATTTCTCCTTACATCAGAGTCCACAGAATTCCTCTTTACATTAGAGTGTCCCTCTTAAAGCCCCCTTTACATCAGCATTAAATCAGAGTCTGAAGAGTTCCCCTTTACGCTGTAAGGGGGAGCTCTGCAAACTCTGATGTATAGGAGAACTCTGGGGACTCTGATGTAAGAGGAGTTCTGGGAACCATGATTTAAGGGGAATGCTGGGGACTCTGATGTAAGAGGGAATGATGTGGTCACCAGAGCTTCCCCTTGCATTAGAGTTTCCAGAGTCCCCCTTACACATCCATTCCTCAGTCCCCCACAGTTTAGGGCACTACAAGTCCCAGCATAGCAGACTGCTATGCCTCAGTCCCCACAGAGGGCACTACAAGTCCCAGCATAGCAGGCTGCCATACCTCAGTTCCCACAGAGGACACTGTAAGTCCCAATATAGTGGGCTGGATTCAGAGGGGCAGGACCGGGTCTCTAGCAAGCAGAGCCTAAGCAGGTACAGAGGTGTGTCCTTTCTAATGGGACACCAGGGCAGCCAAGGGGAGCAACTGCCCCCTGCCCCTGTCTACCCCTGCCTCCTTCAATAACCACCTTGGGGGCACTCTCCTCCTTCAACAACCACCCTCTAACTCCCCCAACCACCCCAGGGCCCTTTCCTCCTAACCTGGGACTACCCAGGGACCCCTTCCTCCTCCAACCACCCAAGGGCCCGCTTTTCCACTCCCGACCATATCAGGGCCCTCTCCTCCACCAATCATCCTGGGGCCCGCTCCTCCTCTGCCAACCACCCAGGGGCCCTCTCTAATGATCACCTTAGAGGTCCTCTCCTCCTCCCCCAACCACCCAGGGGCCCTCTCCTCCTCCCCCAACCACCCAGGGGCCCCCTCCTCCTCCAACAACCATCCTGAGGCCCCCTCCAACCACTTCAGGGCCCCTCACCTCTCTTTCCTTAGCAGACACCCCAAATATGTGACCAGGCTGCAGAGCGTCTAGTCAGGAGTGTGGTTACCTGCGTGTTCCCAGGCCAGGGGGCACAGATCTCCTACCGGGAGAAGGTGTAGGGTTTACTCATCAGTCATTGTTGGATCAGAGCCAGCAGGACCCCAATCACCCTCACCAGCACTATGGCCCTGCAACAGAGGGACCTGCAACAGCTGAGCATGGCAGAGAGTAAACAGGTGGACTGGGCAAACTGGGCAACCACTTGCTACTCCCACATGGACACACAACCTGCCAGACTCCTCCAATACAATGACATTGGATGGCCAATCTAGACAGAGAAGGCGGGTGAGTTTCAGTGCACAACAGCACACGCACTACTCAATCACTATATCCTTGGATCTAAAGCAATATTCTACTACCTGAGCCCCACTGGGGAGATTTCGCTAAATTTTGTGCCCGCCCCCCCCCCCCATATGGTACGCCACTGCCTGGAGTGAGTGGTAGGTCGGGGGCAGAGCATAAACTGGTGAGGGAAGTGCATAGCACAGGGAAAGGTTCCTAGAGAGTAGGGTCAGAACAGGGACAATGTCTGTAGTAACGTGGAGCTCTTCCAAGCAGTGCTACAGTGTTGTCCCGGTACACCGCCAACTGCCACCCCTCCAAAAGAAGCCATCCTTCAGTAATACAGTCCCAAAACTGGTAGCACTGTGTGAACATCAGTTGTCATATTGCCTTATCTTAGTTCCTACAAGATCTGTCATTATTCATGACCACTAACCAGTATATACTATAGATACGTAAAATACTTCAATCAAGGATTGTGTACGGTCTTTTCCTGATTTGGTACCCTGGGCCTAAGCCCCACCTACATGTTAACCTCTGATGTAATGGTTTTTAATGCAACATACCTGACTGGACAGGTGTGAATCCCGCCTTAAGGTAATCACAGGACTGGCTGAACAGAATTACCCGTGTTTTGATGGGTAATGCACACCTATGTCTGTTTCAAGTGGGCATTTAGCCGTTGGATGGTGCTCGGCTTTAAGAAAGTTATTTTGTACCTTTTGGAAAAGATCTGTTGTCCTGATTGTTGCTACTTACTAGTGAATCACTTACAATAATTGGGTAGCCTGGGGGCTAACAAATGAGCAATAACAAGGTCTTGCCTGTGACAAAATTCCATGGAATCAGTCACAGAGATTTCTAGGTATGCTTGCAAATTTCTGTGTGATGTGTTCAGTATAACAGCTCCTAAGAGGAAAACTGTTTGAGTCAGAGTTTGAACTAGTAGCCCCAGGGATCGTAATGAGAATGGTATGATGTATATCTGTAGTCACATCTGATGAAAGTTATGTTTGTGTACGCAGGCTTTAGGCCCCGCTCGCACTTTTTTGCTACCTCATGGTGAAGATTGGCCTCTCCAAGGAAGCTTTCATTAGAGTTAATAAGGCAGCCGCTAGCCATATATCAAAGACCCTGCATGCTGAATGTTTTGTAGAGAACATCACTGAGGTGTACACAGACTTGTTGATGCTTGGGATTTTTTACACTGCGCTTCACTTTAAGGAAGCTTGTGTTAAGAGAGATATGTGGGCTGCCATTGCCAACCTCCTTCTAAAAAATGCTAGTTGCCTGGCTGCCTCTGCCTTAGATAATAGGTTGTTTAAACTGGTCAAGTGTATTGCAAAAAACTGGAACAGAGGTGAATACCTGCTGCAGCATCAAAAGAGTATATACAGCTATAAACCCCTTATTAGGATTTAAAGTTGAACTCCAGGTTTCTTGTGACTTTACATAGTTAATTTGGACCAAGCTGGTCCAAACCAACTTTTTCATTCACTAGAAGATGTGCCTGCTGGGAGTGCTGTAAAGACTAGCTTGGTCCAAACTTACCATTTAATGTCACAAAAAAACAGCTTTTAAGTTTCTAATATCAGGACAGTGGGCAGTGATTTACACCCTGTTGGCCAGATGCACTTCCAGAACTGCTGGTGTATAGTGCAAATGAAGCCCAATAATATAGAGCCATTTATTGCATACAGCATACAGCTGTTTTAGGCTATCTGGCAATCATTACTGTGGTGTTTTGGAAAACATGAAAAGCCATGTTGGTGTACCTGAAATCACAGTCACTTGACAGGCTGGAGAATATGAGCCCCACCAGTCTGTGATATCCACCCATCTGTCCTCCTCCTAACCATTCCACCCCTAGCTTGCAGCAAATGAATGGAAAGTTCAAGAGCAGTGACATGTTGACTCATACAGGAGAATACCCATCATGTCATATCCCCAGCTCCACATTCACTCACTGCATGCTACAGGGCAGAATTGCTACATGGTCTCTAACTAAGGACTCATGCACACTGCATCTAAAGAAGCAGCTCCTACAGGCATTTGAGCTTTTTTGAGCTCTCATTTTTTCTACATGGAAACTCCCCCCCTTGTTAGCCACTTGAATTCCTCTTGCAACGAAACCAGTCGGGTTAAGTTAGTTTGAGCCAATGGTTGTTTATGCTGAAGATAATTTTTTTTTTATGTAATGGCATGTAAATGCATTACCTGCAATAAAGCCCAACTTAAAAGCATTTTACACTATTTGGCGTCTTATCTCTTTGCTGACATATTCCACTGAGCACTATGGTTGGAAGCAAGAGGAGTATCATCTCCATATGATGGTTGGATGATCCCCCTAGTCTACCCAGCATTGAGGAGTGACCATGGACAGAGCAGATGAGACATATGAGACATATGAGCCCTTTTTGACCCCCCCATAATAGGTGGTCAATACTCTCTGGTAAGAATACATCTTAACCTTTGGTGGTGGTTTATTCACAAGGTGGAAGAACCGAATTTGATGTTGACAAACACATAACTTTTCCACATATTAGATTGCTGTAAAGGCATCACACTGGTGCCATACTGAAAACATATGGACTGATTTATCTAGCGCAACACATTTTTTAATTAACATGTTTATGTGATAATATCTCAGTGGTGCTGCTAATCGTTTTGTTTAGTTTAAATTCACAAGCACAGTTTTTTCTTGTTTTCCATTTCATATACAATTTTTGCCTGTCCCTTTTCCTTGTTTCCTAAATTCATTATCTGTTCACTCCACCACTGCTTTATTCATCCACCAAGAAGTCAAACACTCAGTACTTTTAGGTATGGGGAGCATGTGACTTGCTTCCCTTTCTCCCAGGATGCAGTGCTGGGTGCCTAAGTGGCCAATCATAAGACCCCAGCACTGACACAAGGGCAAAAAGACCTTAGCTCTGTGACCTAAATAACTTTTGCAAGACCTTTTCCATTTGTTCTGACCAGCAAGAGAAGCATGAATTATTTTTTCCCTGCCCGTGCTTATATGAAAGTGATAATTCTCTCTGAATTCAAGAACGGTGCAGAGTCATTGACACACCATCACAGGAAGCTGTATTAGATGGATGTCACTAGCAGGTTCAACCAGTATTTGTGGGACTTTAACTTGGGGAACCTCCAAGGATGTGGAGAGAAGAGACAAAAAAAAACAAAGACAAAGACTGCTGGAGAGATCCTTATAGTGTAGTCGGGGGGTCAGCAACCCGTAGATCGCGATCTACCAGTAGATCGCGAACAGGTGACTGAGAGATCGTGGTCTGGGTTTGTTGACCTACCATTCCAGAGCATCAAACAGAGTACAATGCAGAGGGATTACTTGTAAAGTTGGAGCTGTAGTAGGGAGCAAGAGACGCATAAGCTGATGTCTCCTCTGTAGCGCTGGCTCCTGTTCCATGTGGAGTGATGCCAACTGCACTACACCTCTTATCCCAGGTAGCGGTCTCCAGAGTGGTGCCAGCAGCAGGAAAGAAAAAATCTTCAGGTCAGTGTGAAGCAATACACTGGGCATAATAGTACAGGGCTGTTTTCACACTGATGGAGATGCATTTCGCTGCAGTGGCCAGGGTTGTACACATCCTGCAGCAGCAGAAGGAGTTATACACCCTGTCATAGTTAGTGGGTTAACACCTGACAAGCATGACCCATTCAAGTAAATAAAGCCCCCCAAACTTTACGTGTGAACAAGCCCTAAGGGTGCCGCTGCCGAATGCAACTATGGGCTCATTCACAAGTGCAGGAGGCTCTGCTGCTCCTCTGAAAAGTGATCCGAGTGTGTTTGACAGGGGGTGAGGAGGCGATCTATTGCCTCCTCTCCACCTATTTAAACCCATAACTGCCGTGCAATGCACGCAATTGCGACACGTTAGTATGGCAACTAGAGGTTTAAAACAGGTGTGAGGAGATGACACTGTGCTCAGTGATCTTTGACTTCTCCCATGTTGCCCAGGTAGATCTCCACCTCTTTAAGGTTGCCTACCCCTGGTGTAGTCGTTTAACCACTTCCCGCTCGGCCTATAGCTGAATGACGGCTGGGCGGTGGATCTGTTATCCTGACTGGGCGTCATATGACGTCCATGCAGGCGCGCAGCAATCGCTGGTGCGGCGTGTCAGTCTGACATGCCACATCTCCGATCATGGTAAGCAGCTTCTGACGGCGGCTCTCCCTGCCAGAGGGGGGCAGCACAATGATTATCAGCACAGCCCCCATCAAATGTACCCATCAGCTGCCAATCAGTGCCCAGCAGCTGCCAGTCAGTGCCCCATCATTAACTCCTGTCAGTGCCTAATAAAGTGCCAATCAGTGCCCACCACAGTGCAAATCAGTGCCCACCATAGTGCCAGTGCCCATCACAGTGCCAATCACTGCCCAGCATTAACATCTGTCAGTACCTGCCCAATCAGTGCTGCCCATCAGTGCCATCTATTTGTGTCCATCAATGCCACCTGTCAGTGCCAATTAGTGTCGCCTATCAGTGCCAATTAGTGCCACCTGTCAGTGCCAATTAGTGTCGCCTATCAGTGCCAATCAGTGCTGCTGGTCAGTGCCAATCAGTGCTGCCGGTCAGTGCCAATCAGTGCCGCCGGTCAGTGCCCATCAGTGGTGCATATCAGTGCCACCTATCGATGCCCATCAGTGCTGCATATCAGTTTTGCCTATCAGTGCCCATCAATTCTACATATCAGTGCCTCCTCATCAGTGCCCATCAGTGCCAACTCATCAGTGCCGCCTCATCAGTGCCCGTCAGTGCAGGAGAAAACAAAAGTTTATAACAGAAACAAAGAAAAACTTTTTTTTTTTTTAATTTTGGTCTTTTTTGGTTTGTTTAGCAAAAAATGAAAACCCCAGAGGTGATCAAATACCACCAAAAGAAAGCTCTATTTGTGGGAAGAAAATGACACAAATTTAGTTTGGATACAGTGTTGCATGACCGCACAATTGTCATTCAAAATGCGACAGCGCTGGAAGCTGAAAATTGAACAGGAAGAAGGGAAAGTGCCTGGTATTGAAGTGGTTAAGGATAGTTCCCATCTTTTGTGGCCCAACGATTTTAAATTTGTGGGATTTACAGAGGGACTGCAGAGAAAACTGTCAGTGCAGATGTGCTTATAATTTAGGATGAGGAAGCGAGAGCGTTCTAATCAAAAAGATTAATAACCAGGTAAAAGTACCATCATCCCAAGTGACTAATACAATAATAATGAGGATGAGGTAGAGAGCGGTCGCAGTTAGCTGCCTCTGTCGGCCAGTATCTCAATACCCCATGCAAAAGAACAACAACCCCTATAGAGGGGGGAAAGGGGGGACTATTGCGGTACTAGATGTAATCAAAGTTACAGTGAACAGGGATAGAGAAAGAAAGCGATAATAAGGTATAAAAATTCAATTTTAATAGAAAACATAATTAAAAAATTGTAACAATGTCACATAACAGTTGTAATTTAAAAACGGAAGCAGTCAATACAACCAATTGGATTACAACCCATAGTGATAGTAGACACAAATAGAGCTTGAATTCTCGACCGGTTTCGCGGTTTTACCGCTTCCTCAGGAGAGCAATATCTGTGGTGCAACATACAATAATTATAATGAGTACAACACACAAAAGTTACATAGTAGCGTTATTAATGCAGCAAAAACATTTGAACAGAATATTACACAATTATATACAATTGAGATAGGAAAAGGATGAGCTCACCCATTCTAACGTTCCCCGTGGGTGTACACGGCCCCAAGCAAATCCCCCTGCGGCGGACACAGGGGATGGCTAAACAGCCTCTGAACGGATAAATTAAATGGTAAGGTACAGGGGATATGGACTGGAAAATCAATCAGAAGGAAGGTAAGGTGAGGGGGTGCCATTAGTGTGCCTCTGAAGTTGAAACGGTGTGCAAGAAAAGGAACCAAAAGGAGTGTAGATGGAAATGGATAGGCAGTGAGGAAAAAAAAAAAAAGGGGAAGGGTGGGGGGTAGTGGGAGGTGGGGGGGGGGGGCGGGGGGGTAAAGGGGGGAGGGGGGAAGGGGGGAAAAGGGGGGGGGGGAGGAATAAGGGAAGGAGGGGGGGGGGAAACAGTGGGGTAAGTTAAAGGATCCCTGCAGATGAGTATGCTAGAGAGAAAAGATTGAGAAAGATTGCACACAAGGTGAAGGACTGGCACTCACCCCTAGGGTACTGATGTGTTAAACCACATAGGTTGAGCTGAATGAAAACCAGATGCAGATTGTAAGGTGAACGTAATGAGGCCAGCTGCTGTTGGATGATAGTAAGGGAGCCCCCAGGTTGGCTACGATATTAGTATACACTGGAAGCGATTACAATGCCAGCTGTAACAATAGTAGTCATGAGGTTACAAACGGGGTATGCAGGATAAAGACATCAGCGAACAGTGCCCACAGGAGAAGAAATCTGCCTGAGAGCAAGAAAGGTGGAGGGCGGCAGCACTTACCAGCAACAGTGGTCCTATGTTCACCAGCGTCCAGGGGCTGTAGGCTCACATAGCGGCCATGAATGGCCGCTATAAGAGCACCCCAACCCGTCCCTGACTTCCGGGTTGGGGTGCCCAAACCCTCGGTTCTCTCTCTCGCCTCTCCCCGGCGTCGGCATTACAAGTGTGGGCACCCGGCTGTGACAGCTTGCGGCTTCACAGCTGCGTGCTCACTGTGCATGCGTAAGTCGCGCTGTGCATGCGTAAGTCACGTGTGGGTTTAGCACAGGTTTATTTTAACCCCCCTGACGGTATTCCCAAGTTTTGGGCTTGGGGTGGATTTTCAATACCAAAAGTGGTATCCCCGAGCCAGACTCGGGATCGCATCGCAAGATCCATGTAGAGGATACTTACCTTGTCCCCTGGATTCTGCGTTGTCTCCCCGCTGTGTTCGGCGAGCTGCCGTGTCTCGCTCGATTCACAGTGCCGAGCTCCGTTCCCTGCGAGCGTTGCGACGCATGGGGACGGAGTTCGGCGGCAAATTCAAAAAGTGAAACACAGTACAGATACAGTATACTGTAATCTTACAGATTACAGTACTGTATCAAATAATCACACATCCCCCTTGTCCCTAGTGGTCTGCCCAGTGTCCTGCATGCAGTTTTATATGATAAAAACTGTTCTTTCTGCCTGGAAACTGGAGATTGTCCCTAGCAACCAAAACTGTCCCTTTACATCAAAAGTGGTTTTAGACCAGCTAGAAAACAGCGATATTAAATTAGAATCACTTGCAGAATTGAGTGATAGTGATTCGTGGGGAAATCCGTCACCAAACACTAAAAGTAATGAAAGCGACAATTCTGCAACTGAGCAAATTTCAGTGTTTTTGATTTGATTACATTATTGAATAATTTTTATTATTATTATATTATTATTTGGTATAATTATTTATAGTTATTTATTATATTATAATTTTTTATTTCATTTTTCAAACTTTATCATACCCGGGATGTCTACTAGACTCTTGTTTGGACAGATTTAAGTGAATTATTCCTAAGAATTACAGGCCTATAATATAAAACGCCAAATTTCTGTGCAAAATAATTGTACCGCTTTCAGCACCTAAAATCTGAAATAATCATACCGCCAGGGAGGTTAAATGAAGCCTATTAGATATTAACATAATAGCCTATATTAGATTTCATATTTTCTTCATTAACCCTGTGAATGGAATTCCTTTACTCATTTTAAATACAGTGTTTAACCACTTCCCGCCCGGCCTATAGCAGAATGATGGCCGGGCGGTAGTTCATTTATCCTGACTAGGCGTCATATGATGTCCAGCAGGATAACAGCCACCGTGATGTAAACAGGAAGAGCCATTGACCGGCTTTTCCTCACTCGCGTCTGACAGACGCAAGTAGAGGAGAGCCGATCGGCGGCTTTCCTGCCGGGGGGGGGGGGTCAATCAGCGCAGCCCTCCCCGCGGATGCCCCCACTGGACCACCAGGGATGGATTACCAGGGATGCCACCCTAGACTGCCAGGGATGCCAGTAAGTGCTCAAATAATGCCAATCAGTGCGCACACATCTTGCCAGTCAGTCAGTGCCTGCCAGATGTCTCCTCATCAGTGATAAAATACAAAATATTTTACAGCGCACACATACAAGAATGACATTTCCTGCAGGGCTAGTTAAAAACACCTGAACACCTGAACATATTCAAAAAATACGGGGGTTTGGTCACACTATATGGTCATATAGTGCTAAGCCCACTTACTGCGACAAAGTACCCCGAATTAGTGGGTCCTACACTAGTAATAGAATGGAAGATCCTCTGTCTCAACCATGGGAGCTGAACTCCTCTATGTGGGAGAACTGAAAGGGATACATCCTAATCACTGGTGGCCACTAAATAGGAGGTAATGAGGAGGGGGAGGGGTGCTCCAGCCCAAAAACCTGGTCAGGGCCTATTACAACATACAAGTACATATTTGGGGGGCACACCATACAATGCATTTAAATTCAAGATGGTGCTGCTGTAAGACCTATAAACAGTACAAAATATTTTACAGCGCACACATACAAGAATGACATTTCCTGCAGGGCTAGTTAAAAACACCTGAACACCTGAACATATTCAAAAAATACGGGGGTTTGGTCACACTATATGGTCATATAGTGCTAAGCCCACTTACTCATCAGTGATGCCCAGCAGTGCCATCTATCAGTGTCCATCAATGCCACCCATCAGTGTCCATCAGTGCCCATCTATCAGTGCCAATCAGTGCCCACCCGTGCCACCTATCAGTTCCACCCACAAGTACCCATCAGTGCCACCTATCAGTGCCCATCAGTACTGCCTATCAATGCTGCATTCCAGTGCACATCAGTGCCGACTTATTGGTGCCACCTCATCAGTGCCCATCAGTGCCACCTTATCAGTGCCCCTTAGTGCAGCCTCATCAGTGGCCGTCAGTGAATGAAAAAACATATTTATTTACAAAATTTTATAACAGAAACAAAGAAAAACTTTTTTTTTTCAAACTTTTCAGTCTTTTTTTATTTCTTGTGCAAAAATTGTCATTCAAAGTGCGACAGCGCTGAAAGCTAAAAATTGGCTTATGCAGGAAGGGACAAAAGTGCCTGGTATTGAAGTGTTTAATACACAAAGTAGAGGGAAAATCATATTTTACACATCCAGCTTTTACAATAACCCATGCAATCTCTTCAGCTATAACTGATTCCTTTAAAACAGCATAGCTTTATGTAGCTCAACACAATACACAGCACTTTGCCTGCAGCTGACACACTTGTCTTTTGAAATTTTATATCACTCACATGCCTAATGTAACCTGAAAAGGAGATGAACGGAGTTGCTTAAATGGTTAGGAAAGAACTGTGTAATTACTCCTAAGCAAGCTCCATAATTACAAATTACTAATCCTGTTTAGTAAAACAGTGACACGCAGGGATAAGAATAAAGAATGCTGAATTACTTCAAAATTCTGTGAAATCATCTTATTTCTAATTATTGTCTTTGGAATATGTGTGACTTAGCATTTCTAGACACACCATACACACAGGCGCTCTGTCCATGCTTGTATATCCACACATGAACATGGAGTATGCAGGTTCTACAGCCTCACCTCACCTACCTCACATACAGGAGCACTGGGGATCTGAGGGTTTCTAAGCTTTAAATATACAGTACTTACCTTAATGGTAGGCATCTCCATAAGTACTAAAAAGGGCAAATACAGCATCAGCTATCTACAGGCCTTTAAGCAGATTTTACACAGCATTAAAATAGTGTATGGGTAAGATCCAAAAGACCAGCTACTTTAAGCTCAAATAAGTATGATAGATGGGTTATTTTAACACAGATCATTATTTATAGGATGATTTACTGCTAAGAATGTGTAATTGATGATCGGAAATGCTGCTTACTAATAATTATGTTTTTACATGAAATGGACATTTAAAGTGGATGTAAACCCAATTCATGAAATTTGAGCTGGGCACATATATCTGTAGTGTTTTTTATCTCTCTGCAAAGCCCTATGTCCTGTAGCTTTGACCTGCTCCTTCTCCTGTTATCAGCATGATAACTTTTGACAAGCTCTGTGTGTGATTAGCACATTGTTAAACTATTCACAGGCACGCTTCGTGTGTGTGTGTGCGTGTGTGCCTTTCCTCCAAAATTTCATGCAAAACATTGTACTTGAGCATCAAAAATCTGACATAATCATAGCGCCAGGGAGCTTAAAAATAGGTTGCATTTCCCAAAAATGCTGTTTCAGTCTCCACATTTTCCACTCATGACATGAGCACTTCAAACACAGGAGGAAACAAACTTTAGAGATCAATAACCATGTAACAGGCGTATTCTATTCAATAAACAGTGCAAGGAGCAATTCACAAAGTGCAGTGATCTTTGTGTCCAGTCAGCAGTCACTTTACTGACAGCATTACAAGATGATGATTACTTGCTACAGGTACTGCCCTTTGCAGTGTGTTTTCTCTAAATAAGCCTAATAGCCTTGCAATTGTCTTTGCGGCATTTCTCAATCAGGGTTACCCCCAGAGGTTGTTAAGGGTCCCTGATTGACCACCAATGTAAGGGGCCCTTCTCTCACTGACCATCAATCTGGGGGAGTCTTTCTCTCACTGACCACCAATCTAAGGGGGCCCTTTTCCCACTGACTACCAATGCAAGAGGTCCCCTTCTTATAATCAATGCCAATGTAAGGGGCCCTTCTCCAACTGACCACCCTTCTGAGAGGGGAGGTATATATGTATAGAGCCTTCTATACATATATATATATATATATAGGGTCCTTCTCTTTCTGATCACCATTCTAAGCGCCGGTTCACATTAGAAGCGGCACGACTTGCAGGTCGCCTCACCGAGGCGACCTGCACACGACTGCCGCGGCGACTTGCAAGACGACTTCTGTATAGAAGTCTATGCAAGTCGCCCCCAAAGTAGTACAGGAACCTTTCTTCTAAGTCGGAGCGACTTGCGTCGCTCCGATTAGAACGGTTCCATTGTACAGAACGGGAGGCGACTTGTCAGGCGGCTAGGTCGCCTGACAAGTCGCCCCCGTGTGAACCGGCTCTAAGGGGTGCTTCACTTCACTGACCACCAGTGTAAAGTTGGCACAATAGTTTTCACTGTCTACATTTCTTTCCTAGACATTATTCATATTTGTTTCATTCCTGCATTACTACTGAAGATAATTTTTTTGTAAAGACTTAGAGCCCATTCACACAGGGGCAACTTTGGATCCGACTTCAAGTCGCCCCAAGTCACGGTACATGAAAAAATCAATGTAAGTGAATGGATCCGTCTTAATGCACACTACTGCAGTCGCTCCAACTTCAGAAAAGGTTCCTGTACTACTTCAATCCGACTCTCACACACAGCTGATAAGCTCTGATTGGCCACTTGTAAAGTTCCCTGTCCTGGAGGCGACTTCAAGTTGTGTTGTAAGTTGCCCCAAGTCGTGCTGTGATTCATACTCAAGTCGTGTCCAAGTTGCCTCCCAAAATCGCGCTGGAAGTCGTGTTGCCCCTGTGTGAATGGGCTCTGAGGATGTTGAAGATGATCTGCTTTTGATGTCAAATATGCTAGGTATAAAACAGTTTTTCTTGTTATATTTAGTGTTCG
This sequence comes from Aquarana catesbeiana, assembly GCF_042186555.1. Classification (NCBI taxonomy): domain Eukaryota; kingdom Metazoa; phylum Chordata; class Amphibia; order Anura; family Ranidae; genus Aquarana; species Aquarana catesbeiana. The sequence goes on from NC_133328.1 coordinate 520,938,866, forward strand.
CTACAACTTAGTAATCACATTATTGTACCAGGAGCTGTAGATATAAACATTTTAAGCTGGGGGTCACTGAGACCTAAGATTTCATTTTAAGATTGATTTTATTTCCTTGTTTGTTTAAAGGTTTAGAAAGGCTGGTTTATACTATTGGATTACTATATTTTGAAGCCAGTTGAAGCAAAGGTAAAACATGCAGTAGTTGGTTCAAGAAGGAATTGAGCTTTTAACCCTTATTGACCCATGGGGGTTAATTCCTTAAACTGAAAATTGCAAAATCTGCTGCATCTTTACATGGTAGCCAATCAGCTTTTAACTTTAGCTTGTTCAATCAAGCTTTGACAAAAAAAACCTGGAAGCTGATTTGGCTAGAAACCAATCAGCTTCCAGGTTTTTTTTTGTCAAAGCTTGATTGAACAAGCTAAAGTTAAAAGCTGATTGGCTACCATGTACAGATGCACCAGATTTTGCGCTCTCTCTTTTTAGTAAATCAACCCCATGGTGTCATAAATGCAGGCAACCTTCACACACTAAACTCCTTCCTGCAACAAATGATGTCCAATAATTCTACACACAGAAGCATACAAACTAAATGTTTCTGAAAGCCGAGGTATAGTTTACAGCAGGAATACTGGAAGTTTGGTAAATAAGCCAGCTTCCTCATACCTTCATTAATCCTCACACACAGCTTTATGATAAGCTTTATGATATGTGGATTCTGATATACACAATATTGACTCCCTCCAAGGGTTTTATTACATTTGATTAATTGAATGTTTTAGCCATATCTAAAGGGAGTTGTGAGTCTCCTACTGAGAGGGTTAGATTTGCTTTGCTCCAGTTAAAAATGGTAATATATTTTCTGGGTCACGGCTGAGATGAATGTCTAATTGAGTTATTATAATGTTTGAAAAGTGCAGCCATATTACTCCAAAAAAAGATTTATTTGCTTTTTAGTTTTTCCTTGGTAGGTTAGCAAGAACAAATATGTTCATTTGGTAATACAGATTCCTGACTGATAGATTTGCTTTGAGGGTAGTCAGAAATTTTACATGTGACGAATACATGTATGTATTTTTTAAAGTAATATGGCCAGCTCCTGACAGATTTTGAATAGGTTCTTCAGATATTCATAGTGTACGGGGAAAAAAAAGAAAAATGACCATTAGCACTAGGGATGAGCATAGTGATTTTAGCTGAAGTGATTTTGCTTTGGAATTACCAATTTCGCTGTCAGTGAAACTTCACCAAAGCAGAGACCCTCAATACTGTTTATTGAACTCCTGGTTGGTTGCAAAAAAAGATCTACATTTTATTTTGTGTTTAGAGGATGTTTTGGTATGTAGAGTAGTTTAATTTATTTTATATAAAGTTGCTTGAATTTGTGTTTTTGTTTTTATGTATTTTATCATTATGTGTCTACTATCATTTATTTATCCTTTTTCTCATTTTTTTTCTATCTGTAAAAAAAACACTTCATAGAATAATGAGGTTAATGTGAGCTGCTTTCTTATGAGAATAGGTCCAGGATCGTTGTAAAGAGCTTCTGTAACCCTCAGAAACCATTAAACGCACAATGCACTTTAAAAAAACTTTTTCACCTTGATGTTTGCTTACATTTTTGAGCAATTAAAATTTTCATTTCCAATTGCATTTTATTTTATCAGGTATTGATGACATTTAGCTAGAAACACCTTTTTAGCATCATAGCTAATTTTAGCAGATGCAGGCTTAGGCTGGCCATACACAGTGCAAATGTATTTCCTGCAACCATGGGTTGCAGGAAAGAAATTCACACAATTCAACACAGACTGCGCTGACAGGGGAATCAGCAATTGTCTTTTCCTGGAGGGGGGGCAGGGGAGGGAAAAGGAAGCTGTCCCCACCGGGAGAAGACAGTGATTATAGCCACTAGCGATAATCGCAAGAGAATCCGTCAGGCTGGTTGTACCCAAGTTGATTGATCGATCAACTTGGTACATTCAGCCTGCCCATTAATGGTTTGAATCTCGGCCAGTTCCTGCTGAACTGACCAAGATTTGGACCATGCATGGCTGGCCTTAGGGTTTGCCTTCACTCGTGGTGGCACAAACTTATTATAGTGCTTGAATAAAAAATGATAATCTTTTACAGTAAATGGGGACTCCTACAATAAGGGAAAAGTTTGATACCACCAAGGTTTACTGTGACTTAAGGTTGAATCCTGGCTATACACTAAAGCTGGGTACACACTATTAATTTTTTTTCATTTAACCCCACGGGTTGAACTAAACAAAAACTGTAAGCTTAGGTCAGAGCTGCTATACTAACCATGTGAGGTTAGTTCAGCGATCTCCCCCGCTGAGATGTTGTGCGCGGACAGGGGGGTGGCCCCTCCACCAGAACACTCCGGTCAGTGCTCTCTGCCATTGGCTAAGAGCGCTGATCGAGAGCCTGTCAGCTGCTGGTTTTCCAGCTTGTATGTCCAACAGTAGCCGGCCGGCTACTTTTGGACAGACCAACATACACACGGTCCAAATATCAGTCTTTTTTTTTAACCGTCCGTTGTCTTCCAACATTCAGCCCGTGTATACCCGGCTTGAACTAGCCCTTCAACTTTTCCATCTCCAGACTTTACTAGCCAGTGTCAGAGAGCTCTCCTCTCCTTTGCAGCCACCACTGACTGACACATGGGAAATTTTGTGAATGGACTGGAGTGGCCTGAAAAACAGGTAAATATACTCATCTTTCATACACAGGTTAGTTAGCATAGGTGTTAGGAAGGAGGGGGGACAATTTTAAGACTACTCAGATGTATAGCCGATAAGTGATAAGTAATTTTTTTCCAAAACGGTCTTTAACCTGGTGAATGTTATAGGTTCTCTTCCCCTACTTATTAGTAGTGGGTGGTCCTAAATTCTGCAGAGAATAGACCCATGTAATGATGTAAGCATTTTCCTGAGAGCTCAGGATTGCCTAAAGGAATTGTAAAGGCAGAAGGTTATTTATCTAAATGCATTGTATGCATTAAGATAAAAAGCCTTCGGTGTGTAGCAGCTTCCCTCAACCACCCTAATACTTACCTGAGCCCCATCTCTGTCCAGCGATGTCCACAAGCCCCATCCGGGACTGTCCCTCCTGATTGGCTGCGCCACTGGCTCCTGCTGCTGTCAGTCAAAGTCAGTGAGCCAATGAGGATAGAAAGGGGGCAGGGCTGGGCTGCGGCTCCGTGTCTGGATGGACACACAGAGCTGCAGCTTAGCACAAGTGCCCCCATAGCAAGCTGCTTGCTGTGGGGGCGCTCGACAGGAGGGAGGGGCCAGGAGCTCCAAAGAGGGACCCGAGAAGAGGAGGATCTGGGCTGCTCTGTGCAAAACCACTGCACAGTGCAGGTAAGTATAACATATTTGTTGTTAAAAGAAGAAAAAAAAAACATGAGACTTTACAATCTCTTTAATGAAGACAAAGAATCCATGGGTTTAGAGTAAGTAGGATAAATGATGCTGGATCAGAGAGTGGTGAGCCTGAAGGGGGACAGCAATGGGGATGCATACATTTTTATTTTTTCTACATTTACATGCAGACAAAGGTAACAGAGAGAGGGGCTGGGATAACCTGTAACACTACCATGCTGAGTGTGCTGTAGGAATTGTAGCAAAAGATTTAAACCATGTGACTAAACGATAACCTTTGCAAGCACTGTAAAGTAGTAAGACATACAAGGGTAACCTCTTACCACCATTAACCTTCCATGCAGCATTTTCAGCACAGGGCAATTGGAGTGGCTTCACTGTAATATTTTGCATGGAACTTCCCAGAGTTCATACTATTCTAAGGCTGAAACAGTGAAACATCACCCCTTTGGTAATTCTAGGCAAAGGCCCAGCCTGGTCTAATGAGATCACAGCTCCAGTATCACACTCGTTCCCGGCACCTGTCCCTTTGTCAACATACACAGTTATTGATCAAGAGAATCCCCTCTGAGAAAATAACTGTCCAGACTGGAAATACATCATAATCAAATATATGCTTTACTGTACATTTCCAGTAAAATAACTTTCAAAAGCTGAAAAATATCTATTATTTTGCATTCACTTCTGTGGTACATACTCTTCGTAAATGTTGCAAGCAACGAATTCCCCTGAGGAGACCCATGTCCATACATTGCTTCCTCTTGCTGATAGATACTCTTTCCAACTAAAGGGTTCCATGGCCTGCCTCCCCTCTCCATAGAGAGTAGTCCAAACCTCACCTTCCCCTGTGAGGGTGGGGGGCATATAACCCAGCTCTGTATTCACTTTCATGTTGTCTTAGTTGCAGGCTTGCAGTGAGATGCCCTATACTGTTCTGCTACAAGCCAGCAACCCCACCTTTACTTAAGTATCACTGTAGCAACGGAAAGAGTGGCCGGAAGAGGTTGCTGTCTAACCTTAAGGCAGGACTCCAATGTAAAGGGTCTTATATCCGACTATAGCACCTCTAAAAGTGTAAAAATGCTGCTTAGGGCTTTATCCTGTGCTGGTCATGTGGCCAAATGTTTTTAGACATTTGGTCACAAGATCTCTGTTGCAGAAGAGAATCAAATTTCAAACTGGCGGATGCTACACCTCAGTACAGCCCATGTGATCAATTGCTTAGGCAAATGAAGTAGCTTGGAGAAGTGTTATGCCGCGTACACACGACCGGACTTTACGGCGGACTTTTTGACGGACTTTGTCCGCTAGGTGCACCGGACTTAAAAACGGACGGACTTGGACACACACGATCACTCCAAAAGTCCGATGGTTTTGAACGCGGTGACGTACAGAACGTACGATGGGACTAGAAAAAGGAAGTTCAAGCACCACTACGGCCCCCTTTGGGCTCCTTCTGCTAGTTTTGTGTTTATCTTGTGTTAGTAGAAGTTTGGTTAGAGACGATTTGCGCTTTTCACACTTCAGCTTATTTCGATCGTTTTCTGCGGTTCAGTTTGTGCTTGTGAGGTTTGTATCTGCTTTTCAGTGCGTGTTGGTCAGTTCGTAACCTGCCTAGCAGGCCATTCTGGTCCGCTCGTTCCTGATTTTCAGGTCGCTCTTCATAGGCCTTGCTGTTCTTCAGTGTGTTTGTTATAAGTTTGTTTGTTTGACCAGCCGACCGTTTTGAAGCCATGACGCATGGACGTACTCGTTCTCGAGTTCGTGCTGCGTAGGGACTTGGTGTTGGGGTTAATACTTTGACCCGAGTCCAGTCCATGAACAGGGCGAGGAGGAGTTCATGGACCAAGAATTGGTTGCACCAGCGTGACCAGTTATGTCACATGCCTTTGCTCCGTGAGATCCGTGAGAATAATCCTGAGCATTTCAGGAATTATCTCAGGATGACGGACCCCGTTTTTGAACGTCTGCTGGCTATGCTGACCCCCTGGCTAGTTGCCACTTTACGTTATTTGGCGACTGGGAGAAGTCTTCAGGACTTGAAGTTCTTGACAGGCATCTCCCCCCAGGCTCTGGGGATCATAATCCCAGAGACCTGTTCTGCTATTATTCAGGTCCTGCAGAGGAACTATATGAAGGTAAGTTTTATCCTTTAACATTACATGATATGTATTAAATGTTTGCTAATGTATTGTCTAAATGTCCTCGTTACCTAATTACCATGCTTGGAATATGCTGTGAATGTCCCCTTTATCTTCATGCATGCCTGTTTTTTTACATTAATCATTTTTCGCCCTACATGCATATTTACCTTCAATAACCTCCCCACCATGCAATCCTGGGTCCATTTATATCTCTAGCCTATAGTCCCTTGAACAATGTATACTGTCAGCTCCATTGTACTGTTTGACCCTCCCCCACTTCCTCAAATGTTAGCAACTGTCAGGTGTGTTTTTTAACATAATTAGAACCCCCCCCACCCCCTCAAATGTTTGCAACTGTCAGGTGTGTTTTTAAACATAATTAGAACCCCCCCACATTCAAATTGATCAATGGGCCATCAGAGGGGGTGAGTAATCTTATAAGTGGGCCTTATGTTTTTTTTGATTTTTTAGAAAAAAAAAAACACATATTAATAATGTTCGACTGCTGTTGTTCAAGAATGTTTTTGTGTAATCTGATATCAAAGTTATGTTTAAAAGTACTTATCTTATTTTTTTTCTTGTTTTACTCCACAGTTTCCTTCGAGTACACAGGAATGGCAGACTGTGGCCTCCCAGTTCGCTGACCGTTGGGACTTTCCCAACTGTGTCGGGGCGATTGATGGGAAGTATGTCCACATTGTGCCACCACCCCATTCGGGGTCTTATTTCTACAACTATAAGGGGTTCCATAGTATAGTTTTGATGACGGTGGTCTCGGCACATTTGGAATTTATGTTCGTGGACATGGGGAAGAACGGCCGGATGTCTGATGGAGGAGTCTTTGCACAGACCGAGCTGTGCCAGCGTCTCCAGACTGGTGGCCTGGGATTGCCACCTGATGACCAGAATGTGGATGGACTCCCCTCAGTTTTTATCGCTGATGAAGCGTTTGCTCTCGGCGAGCACTTGATGAGGCCGTTCCCCCAAAAGGCACTCATCCCTGAGAGGAGGGTATTTAATTACCGGCTGGCCAGAGCAAGAAGAGTTGTGGAGAATGCCTTTGGGATTCTGGCCAGCCGGTCCCGTTTGTTCCTCTCGGCCATAAATCTGGCGGAATATAAAATAAATCATGTGATAATGGCTTGCTGCATTCTCCATAATTATTTGAGAAGACATTCTGCTACATATATGACCTCTGTTGGGCCTGAGGCCGGACTTGCAGTTGAACAACCACTCACAGGCCTGGAAAGTGGCCGTATTGGCTTGGCCCCCCAAACCGCACATCAAGTGCATGACTGATATGTTAATTATTTTAATGGTCGGGGGCCATTGCAATGCAACAAGAGCTATAATTTTTACAAAAAATAAAAATATCTTGTTTTTAGTCTTGTTTGCATTTAGTTTTGTCTGTCTCCTAGTGCACTTGTAGTGGCAAGTGCATTTCCCTTTCGTTAATAAGGCCCTTTGTCACTGTAACCACACAAAAATTAACCAAAAATATTATTGATAAATAATCAGCCACACACTTTGTAGTAGTAAAAACATTTTACTGTGTGCACATTGAAAGGTGCATTTTTTGGAAACGTGTTTTTTTTATTTTTTTTAGAAAAAATATTTTTTTTTTTTGGTATTTTAGGCATTTTTCAACAAAAATAGACCTTGTTTACAAAATTTAAATTAACAAAAGGGTTTGTAAAAACATACAAAACAAAAAATGAACTTACAAAGTTCAACATGTTAATAACGGTGCTGGTGATGTCACCCTTGTAAAGCCAAAAATTTGCAGATGCTCAAAATTGTGGATTAAAAAAGGTTCTAGTCAACATGTGCTATCTCCCATCATGGGGGAGCAATGTACGTGTTTTGTGTGTGCAATCCCTTTGTTCCTCTCACAAACTAACATTTTGATGATGAAGGGGTTGCAAACACAAAACAAATACATTGATATCCCCTGATGGAAGATAGCACATGATGACACACCGTGTGCATCTGCAAATTGTTTGAATTATTTTTTTTTAATTTTAAAAATTTAAGAAAAAACAAACTTGACAATGAAATGAAGAACATGATTGATGTTTTTAGGCAAAAAGTTATTAGATTCTTCCCAAAACATCAATCATGTTCTTCATTTCCTGTTGCATGGTGTCCAGCCGATTCCTCATGCTGTCAGTTTGGGCATTCCACACCATTATCTCGCCAATCAGTCTTTGTGCACTGTCTGTGCTAAATGGCTCCGCTGCTTGGCCTTCCACAAGCAGAACATCACCTAAAAAATGTGTGGATAAAAAAATTGTTTAAAATATGCACGCCTAAATAGATTACCTTAAGCTGGGGTGTCAGTCACTCACTTGCTGGGGTTGAAATCTCGCACACTTCCTCCACCTCTCCTTCCTCCAGCTCGTCGGGTGGGCGTGGTCTTGGGCTGGGGCTTGGTGTTTCTTCAGCTTCAGGCTGGTGACTTGGGGGGTCCTGGGATCCTTGGACTGTTGTCTGAGTCTTTTCTCCCCTATGATAATTAAACAAAAGGTATAGTTAAAAACACAGTGATATTTCTTTTTGCCAAAAATAATATGAAACGTTGGTTAGGAGTTGGGGACAATTATCATTTTTTGGCCACAAAAATTTAGAAGACAGGATGAAAATTCCCTCTGAACAAAAATTTAAAAAAATACACATTTTCATGCAAGTTTCACAGATGCAGACACCTCAATGATCTCCTATGTGTATTACCCCTCAAAAATTTCTTTAGGGTCACATAGTACACCAGTGCTCGTGAGTCCAGATGTGGAAACAGCTGCTCTGTCCTGTCCTTACATTACACTGAATCATTTTTGAAGAAGCATTATATTTACAAAAACATCTACACAACATCACCCCATTTTTGGAATACGACAAATTCTCAAGACCTAAATGTATGTCCAACCCTGTACCATCGTTTGTTGCGAAAAAAAAAACGTCATTTTCTTAGTATCATATGTATTTTACAAAGAACGGTCTTTACGAACGATGCTGTATAAACGAAAAACATATGGATCAGCAGGCAAGTTAAGTATCTCAAAAGGAACACACAACAAGTACTTACTTTTTTTAAGTAGCTTCTTTATTTGCCAATATTGTTCAGGCTCCCTACTTTTGAGGTCAGACCACCGCTTCCTCAATTGATCTTTAGCCCGTTTAGTGCCAAATTTTTCTTCTAGAGCGGTGACAACTGAGGCCATTATTTTGTCCTTCCGCATATTGGGTCAGGTGTACGGTCCTTTTTTCCCCATCGTAGTCCTCCCTTCTCAATATGGACACCATCTCCACCATCTCTTCAAAAGCCATGTTGGTGGCCTTATATCTCCTCCTGGATGTGGATGGTTGTGGCTCCGGTTTTCCTCCGCGCTAGTAGCAGAGAATCTCTCCGCCATCTTTCTCTGTATACTCCCACTGCGCAATGAAGAGTGAAGGGGCGGGGACAAATCGTACTAAAGAACGTCAGGGGCGGGCGACGCAGGCGGAGCATGACACATGCGCGGTGTGTATATAAAGCTATTACGATGGCCTACGTATGTCCGTGCGGAAGTAGCGAGCGTCAGAAACGAAGGCAAGATGGGGTGTGTGGGTGTGTGTGTGTATGTATATATATATATATATATATATATATATATATATATATATATATATATATGTGTGTGTGTGTCCCCTAGATTCTTCCCAAAATAATCCTGGGAGTTCTGACTGACATTACAGTTTTATCTTGTGTCTTGTCTTTCAGCAAAAGATGAATCCCTTTAAGGAGGCTGAATTTTTGTCAAGATTCATTGATTTGTATCAGGAAAACAAAAACCTGTGGGAGGTCAAACACCCATTATATTCCAATAGAGATGTAAGGAAGGCAACACTGGGCACACTTTTGGAATTTGTGAAGACTCGAGTCCCCCAGACAGACCTCAAGTTTGTGGACAAGAAAATTGGTATCTTGCACAATATGTACAAGCGGGAACACAATAAGATCCAGGAGTCGTTCAGATCCGGAGCAGCAGCAGACCAGGTTTATGTACCCAGGCTGTGGTACTACCAAAAAATGCGATTTCTGGATGACCAGACAGAACCAAGGCAATCACTTTCAACCCTCCCCCCCACCCTTCCCTCCAGCCTTCCCTTCACCTCCACCCCAGCTGAGGAGTCCCAGGAAGAACTGGGCCCTTTCATCCTTAATGAAGTGGATGCGCCCAGCTTCAGCCAGGTATACTTTTTTTTTGATTTTATGATTGTGTAAACATTAATGATGTAAACGTCTCAAATTTTTAAGTGCTTCACCAAAAATTACTTCATCACAAATATTAATATGTAGGCATATCACTAGACAGTAGTGGCCAAAAATATATTTCAGCATAGGTGTGCGCAGCCTATTGCATTAGGGTGTGCACCCCAAAGCTCAAATGCAAGTGTATATGTACAAACGAGAAGATCTGGACAGCCGCACTCCAGGAAGTAATAATCCAAGTTTCTTTATTTTAAAATCAGGAACACATCAGATACAGGACATCATAGACAGAGTGTACAGATCATAGGCTAATGCGTTTCACACTTGTCCAAGTGCTTACTCATAGCTTACTCATAGCTATGAGTAAGCACTTGGACAAGTGTGAAACGCGTTAGCCTATGATCTGTACACTCTGTCTATGATGCCCTGTATCTGATGTGTTCCTGATTTTAAAATAAAGAAACTTGGATTATTACTTCCTGGAGTGCGCTTGTCCAGATCTTCTCGTTTGCACATAGTCTCTACTAGCATGAGCCAGCACCTGGAACCTCTCATCTCTGGAGTGCAAGATCAGCTTTACACCTGGTGAGACCTAAACTAGTGCGGGGATAACTTTTGCATGTGTATATGTACTGATGGTGTCAGTAGGGCAGTGGACAGTGTCAGTAGTTTTATTTTTATTCTTTAAAAATTATTTTATTTTGTAACATTTTTTTTTTGGATGAAATATCAGTGGTCTAAACAGGGGGGAATATGCACCACACAAGGCGATTAGGGTGTGCCCAGGCACACCCTGTGCGCACGCCTATGTACTTCAGATATTGGTGAGCAGATAGAATAATGGTGGGGTCAAATAGATAGCCTTTACTATTTGTTTAGAATTATATTTGCAAGTCATGAGCTGAAAATTGTGTGTGATTGCGTAACCCAAAATTACAACTATGTCCGTTTTTTTTACCCAGGATGAGCTCAGCCAGGAGGAGGCCTTGCCCAGAGGGAGAGAGGAGGAGGCCTTGCCCAGTGGGAGAGAGGAGGAGGCTGTGTCTGGGCCCAGTAGAAGCCGCACGGAGTGTCAGGTGCCTCCCCTCCGCATTACCACCAAAAGGCCCAGAAAAATGACCCAAACTGAGGAGGAATCACTAGCCCTCATTCGTGAAGCCAGCCAAATCCTCAGCACACCACCCAATGCAGAAGAGTCGTATGGGACATATATGGCCACCAGATTGCTGGAACTCGAAAAGGGGCAACGCCTCCTCTGTGAGGGTCTGATTTTTCAGGCGTATCAGAAGGGCTTGAGAGGGGAGCTTACTGCTAAAACATATCTAGCAGATGAAGCCACTCCTCCTCCTCCTCCTGCCCCAAGTACACCACCAAAGGCACAGCCTCCAAGGAAGGCTGCAGAGAAGCGTGGAGGAAAGGCTGCAGAGAAGCCTGCAGGGAAGGCTCCACAGAAGACTCGAAAGTGATTGCCTAGTTTCTGTCTGGTCTGACTGTGCTCCCTAGTCGCAAAATACCAATTTTCTTGTCCTAAAACTTGATGTGTGTCCTGGGGGCCGAAAGGCTTCACAGATTCCAAAAGTGTCTCCAGTGTTGCCTTCCTCATTTTGTTTTTTTCCAAAATACATGGATATTTTCTTTACCTTACATTATTGACTATGTGCTTTGATACAAAAACGACATTTGGTTTGGGAGTAGGCAGGTACAGGTCAAAAAGACTATGTGGGTTTTTTTCCAAAAGGCTAAATCATTTAGAAAATCAAGTGCAAAGTACTAGTGAAAAGCGCACTTTAGAAATTGCACTGCAAGTGCACTTGTTGGAAGTGCAGTCGCTGTAAATCTGAGGGGAAGATCTGAAATGAGGGGAAGCTCTGCTGATTTTATCATACAATCATGTGCATGAGAAAGGTCGTTGGTTTTTTTTTGTGGTTCCTTGTTATGGAAATGATTAAGAGCTCCAATCGAGCCCAAGGTTATCTGCTGCTGTCTCTAATTGGAAAGTGTGGCTATGCATGCATATAAAAGTAAACACTCTGAGACACGCTCAGCACCGTTACTTTTTACACTTCTAATTTATTCAAGGCGGTGCTAATGTTTTATACACAAAAATACGTCATTGCTATGTTAGTCTAATAGGTACATCTCATTGGTTAAGATAGAAAAGAAGATGGAGAATCTTCATAACGAGGTTTGGCTGTCCTTGGTTTTATCTTCAGTTCCGCGTTCTTCTGATGTGTGGGATGTAGGGGGTACCCGCCATTTTGAGAAAATATAGGAACAGAGCAAATCTGTATACTTATATAATGAGTAAGGTAGAAAAATATGTATGCACATAAGAAAATAGACATTTTCAGATTATTATTATTATCTACATCACATTCCTTCACACCTTGCATGTGCCCCTCAGATCCACAGCGAATGCACTTCCAAATGCTCTTTCTGTGCAATTCCAAGTACAATTTGCACTTGTAGTGAAAAATGAATTTGCCTTTGGAAAATAAACCCCCTATGTCTAATTAACAAGGGACAACAACCTCATTAAGGTTCATTAAAACAACACAAAAAATATTAAGGTTATTGTGGTAACTTGAAACTCCAAAACTAAAAAAAAAAAAAATATATATATACATTTTGTATAATTTAGCACACATTGTAAAATAGACAGTGTTTAAATCTAAAAAAAAGAAAGATGAGTCCAAAATCTAATTTAATACTTTATTTATGGAGATCTGGCTTTTGCAAAATATGATATTAGTCATGGCATGAGGATAAATCATGAAGAAAGTAGTTTGTGAGAACTCTGTGTGAATATAAGCGGCAAAACAACTTCATTCCTCTCGCATTATAAAGAAAAAAAAAGCGCTGTATTAAAAGATCACAGAAGAGGAATGTGCTAGCTTCAATACGAAGGCTAGTTTTACCAGACCGAGCGCTTCCGTCTTGTACTTACTTCAGAGCATGCGTGAGTTTTGGTTCGTCGGACTAGTACATAGACGACCGGTTTGTACGCTAGAAAGCAGAGTCCGTCGGACAGATTTGAAACATGTTTCAAATCCAAGTCTGTCAAACTTTTGGGGAAAAAAGTCCGCTGAAGCCCACACACGATCGAATTGTCCGACGGACTCCAGTACCCCGGACCAAGTTTGCCGGAAAGTCCGCTCGTGTGTACGCGGCATTAGTCTTTAGATGTGGTGGTTGCATTAGTTTTCTTTCTTATTTAATATTTTTCTTCTTTTTTTATACCTGGTTTCTCCCAAGTAATTCACTGCCAATTCAGAATAACAACACTCTCACCCTACTGTATCAGGACAGCAGAAGTAAGATAGGACTACAGAACCCTGCCCCACACTTATTCTCTATAACATAATGGTTCTGTAGTCCTCAGAGATGGCTAAGAACAATATAAAAGATAACAGTCAGCACAGGCAGAGAGCAGAGGAATTTACCAGCTCATAAGGTTTCTGGCAGGATCACCAAGTATTTTTTTTTAACTTATCAAACAGATATATCAAAAGCTTTTAACGCTATATTGAAAAAAACTAAAACGCACCAAATAAGAGAAGTTAGTGTTTACACTTTGAGTGAGTTTCAGTCTATTCCTGTGTATGAATTGGGTTTACTCTACTACACAGATTTTTTTGTGTTCAGCACTGCTTTAAACAAACTGCAAAAGTGTCAAGAACAAAGTATAATGTAAGGAACAAAGTAAGAAATCAGTACTATGACCCAGTTATTTGCCACTTGAACAGTTTTGGGTTACGCTAATCTCTGTTGGTAATAAGAGAGGTTGCAGGTGAGTCTATGGCCGAGAATAGGCAACATCTTACCTACATTTTGGCATCTATATACTTTAGTTGTGCTCCTCTTCTTATTTTATTATGATGAATGTTTATTTTTTAATCTTTTCAGTGATGCCATAAAAAGAAATGTGTGGTTAATGCATAAGCAGCCATGTAACTGTAAAGTGTTTCCTTTTCAAAGTTTCCTTTTCAAAGCTCCCCTTGTACTACCCTCATGGATGTTCTGGTTCTTTGGCCAACCAACACTCGCACGTCTGTCTTTGTCATCAGCTATTGGCTTCTTTCTGTTGCATCCCACTCCCTTTTGTACCCCAATATGTACTATTAATAAGGAATTTCCTGCCAATAGAGACCTTTGTGAATTATTCAAAAGACAGATAAATCTATAATGCTTTATCCTGAATTTACAGTATATTAATGTTTTGGCAAAAGTCATCCTTCCACAATCGGTGCTCACCGCTGAAGCAGTATTTGTTTGACCTTTCCCTTTCTACTATTCTGCCCTTTTATTATTACTGTGTAATTCCATAGGTCACGTATTGAGCTACGGAACAGAAAGAGTTGACTTGGTGTTTAGAGAGCTATAAAACAATGATACTTGAAAACCTGATGGAGACCCTGGCCTAAATCATGTTGTCAGCAGCCTGTGACCTTGGATGGGTTATTTGTCTCCCTTGGTCCTTGGCTTAAAAATTAAATTGTATAGTCGAGTAAGCAGATGTAGTGTGTCTTGATTATCTAGTGTACAGGAAACACCTTAAGAACAGATTTATTTTTACACTAAATGATAAAGTGAATATCTAATCCATTATATTTCAGATTGTGACTTGCTGGCTTCAGCATCATATCTGCTGTTGAAATTGCTTTAAATAGAAGAAACACCTCTCAATTTTTGAAAACAATGTATAAGGAAAATGTGTAATGTTGTTTATAACAACCAAGCAGATATTTCTACAGCGAACAACCGATCGACTGGTCATTTAAATGTATAAAAATGTATTAAAAAGATTTGATTGCTGTGGGTCTCACGTCCACATTCCTCACTTGTTTTTTTTTTTTTTTTTTATCATGAGGTAGAAGGTGAAATATGCTTAATTAATAATGAGCAGATTAGTTTGTGTGCCTTTCTGAACTGTGGTTATTTCTTACTCTGATTTGCTCATGGCTATTCATAGTCAGGTTTTCATTGCTTGTAATCATTATGTGTAGTTTGGTTCTGTGTGCAATACTTTTATGAAAGGGGACCCAGTTGTGTTGGGGAGATGGATCCCTGATATTCATTAGCTTCCCAAACTTAAATGTCCAGATACTGTATTTTTATTATACCAGGGATATGGTTGAACAGCTGTAAAACAGTGTCTTGATTAGCAATCTTTACCTCTGCTCTAGAGTCCCCTTACTTTACCACCAGGTACAAAATCAACATGAAGTGTGAATGTTGTCCATATGTTTGTGTGAGTTTTTCTGAATACACCAACTTGAAATAAATTGGTAGGTAGGTGCTACCTTATGTCAGGGTGATAAGACCCCCCTATATGTCCTCCCTATAGACACATGCCACAAAACAAATGTAAGAATATTCTAAAAAATATTAGGGATGTTATTACTGACCCATTTCTAAAAATGCTACTTGCTTGGATGCTGACCCCCTGGCTTCATTACTTTGTAAGCCATTGAACCAGACCATGTATAATGAACAGTCTTTATTGGCATGCTTATTCCTGGCCAATGAAGCAATATATTGAAGTTAAAGAGTCAACATAACAGCCATGGAACTAGCAATCTTAAAAGAAGAAGTCAACAATGAAAATCTTCACGTTTCCCTCATTACAAATCCATTCTCTAATAAAGCCCAATAGTCAAACACCTTCCATGACCTTCCATGGCCATTACAATCACCAGATCTAAACATAATTAAAACTATTATAGGAAATCCTGTGAAATACTGTAGGTTTTCACCATCAAGACAGATATAATAGCTACTGCTTGAGAACAAGTTATAGCATATCCAAAATATCTTAAACATAACATGGAGATGGAACTGACAGTGTTTTCTACTTGAATATATTCTGGCGTTACTGAAGATGCAATAATAATAAAGAAGATTGATTTACGAGGTCCTTAATGCCAGTCTTCTTTCTTGATTTTGGAATAATGTAAGAGATGCCTAGCAGGGTGGACTGTGGCATGGAAAGCTGCTTTGACATTGGAGGAGTGTGAACATTTGAATAAACCTAAACAAGTAGATTTCCACCTTTTTCATCCTTCCAAGGACTAAGAGCTTTTCGTATTAAAGAATGGTGTATTAAAGTGGTTCTAAAAGTAGAAGTTTTTTTTAACTTAATGCATTCTCTGCAATAAAGTAGAACTGTAGGCATTTTTTTTTTTTCATTTTGGGAAGAGTAAGGGAGGGTTATAACCCCTGTAAGGGTTTTATTTTGTCTTTGTCCCCAATGGGGAGATTTACATTTACGTCCTGTTCCATAGCCAAAACAGGAAGTGAGTGGAAATCCCTGC
The DNA here is from genome assembly GCF_042186555.1 of Aquarana catesbeiana. Taxonomy (NCBI): domain Eukaryota; kingdom Metazoa; phylum Chordata; class Amphibia; order Anura; family Ranidae; genus Aquarana; species Aquarana catesbeiana. The sequence goes on from NC_133328.1 coordinate 520,954,959, forward strand.
AAATTAATGGAATCTCCTGGGGGCCACCAGAACTAGTTTCCCCATTGGAGGATTCCCCCTCTATTACTTTTCTGGGGACAACCCAAAATTTGGGATATTCTTTTACTTTCAGTGATAATGGTAAACAAGACAAGTAGGGAGAGTGAATTTCCCTAATAGGGACACGGGCATCAATAAAAGCAGACAGGTGTTCTAATACCTCTCCACGCTAAACAAAAATGTAAAAAAAGCTTTGTCTTTAATTACATCTTAGGGTAAAAAAAAATTCCCCTCTGCCCCCCCCTTACCTGTGGCCGATCTTGATCCAGCACTGTGCCCACTCTATCTGCTCGCTCTGTCCTCACTGGAGATTGTGGTAGCAGCTGGAGCCATTGGCTCTTGCTACTGTCAATCACAGCCAATAAGGAGGTAGCTGGGGTGAGGCCAAGTGGCGCTGTGTGTGTCAATGGACACACACAGTGTGGCTAGGGAGTGAACCCACATTAAAGTCCCCACAGCAAGCAGCTTGCTATTGGGCTACTTAGAGGAGGTGAGGAGCCAGAAGTGCCAATGATGACCCTAGAAATGGAGCACCGGGGCACAGAGCAGGCAAGTATGTCTTCTCACAGCAAGAATTTATGTTTTCTGGAACTTTTTAAAGATACTTTTATATCACTTGGGTGATTTATTTTTTATACATGGACTTTCTATTATCACTTTGAACATTTTTTTCTTGGATTGATTATTCATTTGACATGTGTTTTGTATATTATGTATACACTAAAGGGGAACTCTTCACTTAGTTCTAAATATTTGGTTTGGTGATGATGTGTATGATCACCAATCTGTTTTAGCGCGATTCAACCCCCCTTTTTTCTCAAGTATGACATGCTTAGTGTTTAAAAAATCATTTAGAATCACTTTAACCTACTATATACAGTTTATCATTTGTATTGCATCATTTTAAGATGGACTAAAGCTGTAGCCTGACTACTTTTTTTCACATAATAATTGATGTACTTTACTCTGATTTACTAAGTAGGAGTAGAGAGTTCTCACTTTGCAAAGTGATTTTTAACTTAATTTAATGAATGAGGTGAAGCAAAGTGAATATTTTCTTTGCAAAGAACACCCAATCATGCGCAAGGAACATTAAAAAAAACAGGATTTTATGCTTTTACATTATTAAGTCAGCACAACCTCAGCTCATTTCAAACTTCACAGAAATTCCCTTTGCAAACAATAAATCCACTTACTTAGCTTAGTAAAAAGGTTAAGCTGTGTTGATTTAAATCATCCAATGAGGTTCAAGCAAAAATCCTTTTTTTTTTTCAAATTTTTCTTGATGATTTTTCTCTATGATTCTTTGCAAGGTGTTTTTTTTCCCACATTCAATAAGTAAGTCAAAGTTCCCTTACAAAATTAAAATGCTTAAGTAAATCAGGGTCACTGTTGGATTTTTTGTTTGGTCCACCTCCTGTATCTTTGCAGCTGGAAAAATATGACTAGCACATATAAATGCATAGCAGTGAAGAATATTCATTATTACATACAGGCTGTAGGTGTATTCTTTACTTAAAGGGGTTACATAGTTACATACATAGTAGGTGAGGTTGAAAAAAGACACAAGTCCATCAAGTCCAACCTATGTGTGTGATTATGTGTCAGTTGTCAGGAGGGTTGTAAACCCTCCTGTTTTTTCACCTTAATGCATCCTATGCATTAAGATGAAAAAACACCTGGCAGTGACCGGGCCCCCTGCCCCCCCCCCCCGTTTTACCTACCTGAGCCCTGTATTTCCCTCGGAGGGAACGTGATGTCCCTCTCTCCACGGGGTCCCGGCTCTTGATTGGATAGATTGACAGCAGGGCAGCCATTGGCTCCCACTGCTGTCAATCAAATCCAATGACGTGGACTCCAGGGGGCGGGGCTGAGTCCAGCATTCGTGTCTATGGACGCAAATGCTGGATTAGGGAGCGCGCCCGCAAGGTAACCCCCAGGAAGAGTGCTTCTCCTAGGGGGTTATCTGATGTGGAGAGGAGCTGAGAAAGCCGCCGAGGGACCCCAGAAGAGGATGTTCGGGGCCACTCTGTGCAAAACGAGCTGCACAGTGGAGGTAAGTATGATATGTTTGTTATTTAAAAAAAATTAAAAACGAGCCTTTACAATCACTTTAAAGCTGACCAGGACCCTCTACATTTTTTACTTAAATTTCATTTTTAAGACTAATATTTGGCTTCAATCCAGCCCCCAAGCAATTTCTTTCACCCTTTTCTTAGAACATCCTCCTTTCTTTATAACAGCAATAAAGTGGGGAATGAACTACACCACAAAGGTAATTGTCTCATTCATGATTCACAATTTATCAAATTGCCATCTATCAATTACTTCCTACACACTTTCCTCCTCTCATCACAATCTCATTACGGCTTTACACATTAATCTGTTTACATTTTTCACCTTCAAGACAACATGAATCTTGCCACAGTATGCTCATACACCGGAGATTTTTTTTACTTTTCCAATTCTTTTCTGAACTCATGTGCTAAACCCCTCCATGCAAATCCTGCCTCTTGCACAACACTGGATTCTCAGTAATCTAAGGCCCATTAACACCAGAAACTGCACATAACTACACGTTTTTGACTGCATGTTTACATGCATTTGAAGCGCGCTTTATGTACGCATAACACGCGCTTTCATGCGCTTTGCATATGTTTTTCTCTGCATTTAGCACTGCATTTGCAGTGCATTTTTCTATACGTTTTTGGGCTTGGCTTTCTTGGCTTAAAGGGACGCAGTGTGGTGCATTTGAATCGCATTTGTAGTGTGTTTGTAGGCATTCCCTGCATTGGTGGCTCAGAAAAATGCAGCATGCTCTACTTTTTTTTTTTAACTGTGCTGAACTGCACTGCAATGATGTGAACTATGCCCATAGGATTACCTTGATTTTGGGTTGTCTATGCAGTTGAAGCGCGGTTCAAAATGCATCTAATTGCATTCGATGTGAAAGGGCCCATAACTGTGTGTTTTTGACTGCATGTTTACATGCATTTGAAGAGCGTTTGATGCATGCTTTATATGTGCTTGACGCACACTGCGCTGTGTTTAGTACTGCATTTGCAGTGCATTTTGCTATAAGTTTTTTGAGCTTGGCTTTCTTGGCTTAAAGCAGTGTGGAGCAGTGCATTTGAAGTGCATTTGTAGCACGTTCCCTGCATTTACAGTGCAGAAAAATGCAGCGTGCTCTACTTTTTTTAACTGCACTGAACTGCGCTGCAATGATGTGAACTATGCCTATAGGATTACGTTGATTTTGTGCTGTCTATGCAATTGGAGTGCAGTTCAAAATGCAGCCAACTGCGTTCGGTTTGACATTTGGGGTGACGTATGACATCAAGGGCCCTTGATGTCATACGTCACCCCAAAAACATGTAAGACACAGCTGGACTATTATTTTGTTTAGCAAAAGGTTGTTATATGGAGGGGATAAGGGACTACAGTGGGGACGGAAAGTATTCAGACCCCCTTAAATTTTTCACTCTTTGTTATATTGCAGCCATTTGCTAAAATCATTTAAGTTCATTTTTTTCCCCATTAATGTACACAGAGAACCCCATATTGACAGAAAAACACAGAATTGTTGACATTTTTGCAGATTTATTAAAAAAGAAAAACTGAAATATCACATGGTCCTAAGTATTCAGACCCTTTGCTGTGACACTCATATATTTAACTCAGGTGCTGTCCATTTCTTCTGATCATCCTTGAGATGGTTCTACACCTTCATTTGAGTCCAGCTGTGTTTGACTATACTGATTGGACTTGATTAGACCTTACAGCTCACAGTGCATGTCAGAGCAAATGAGAATCATGAGGTCAAAGGAACTGCCTGAAGAGCTCAGAGACAGAATTGTGGCAAGGCACAGATCTGGCCAAGGTTACAAAAAAATTCTGCTGCACTTAAGGTTCCTAAGAGCACAGTGGCCTCCAAATCTTTAAATGGAAGACGTTTGGGACGACCAGAACCCTTCCTAGAGCTGGCCGTCCGGCCAAACTGAGCTATCGGGGGAGAAGAGCCTTGGTGAGAGAGGTAAAGAAGAACCCAAAGATCACTGTGGCTGAGCTCCAGAGATGCAGTTGGGAGATGGGAGAAAGTTACAGAAAGTCAACCATCACTGCAGCACTCCACCAGTCGGGGCTTTATGGCAGAGTGGCCCAACGGAAGCCTCTCCTCAGTGCAAGACCTATGAAAGCCCGCATGGAGTTTGCTAAAAAAACACCTGAAGGACTCCAAGATGGTGAGAAATAAGATTCTCTGGTCTGATGAGACCAAGATAGAACTTTTTGGCCTTAATTCTAAGCGGTATGTGTGGAGAAAACCAGGCACTGCTCATCACCTGTCCAATACAGTCCCAACAGTGAAGCATGGTGGTGGCAGCATCATGCTGTGGAGGAGTTTTTCAGCTGCAGGGACAGGATGACTGGTTGCAATCGAAGGAAAGATGAATGCGGCCAAGTACAGGGATATCCTTGATGAAAACCTTCTCCAGAGTGCTCAGGACCTCAGACTGGGCTGAAGGTTTACCTTCCAACAAGACAATGACCCTAAGCACACAGCTAAAATAACAAAGTAGTGGCTTCACAACAACCCCGTGACTGTTCTTAAATGGCCCAGCCAGAGCCCTGACTTAAACCCAATTGAGCATCTCTGGAGAGACCTAAAAATGGCTTTCTACCAACGTTTACCATCCAACTTGACAGAACTGGAGAGGATCTGCAAGGAGGAATGGCAGAGGATCCTCAAACCCAGGTGTGAAAAACTTGTTGGATCTTTCCCAAAAAGACTCATGGCTGTATTAGATCAAAAGGGTGCTTTTACTAAATACTGAGCAAAGGGTCTGAATACTTAGGACCATGTGATATTTCAGTTTTTCATTTTTAATAAATCTGCAAAAATGTCAACAATTCTGTGTTTTTCTGTCAATATGGGGTGCTGTGTGTACATTAATGAGGAAAAAAATTAACTTAAATGATTTTATCAAATGGCTGCAATATAACAAAGAGTGAAAAATTTAAGGGGGTCTGAATACTTTCCGTCCCCACTGTATATACAAGATTTTAGTAACGAGAACGGTATCATTAGCAGTAATCAGCATGGATTCATGAAGAATCGTTCTTGTCAAACCAATCTATTAACCTTCTATGAGGAGGTGAGTTGCCATCTAGATAAAGGAAGGCCCGTAGACATGGTGTATCTGGATTTTGCAAAAGCATTTGACACAGTTCCCCATAAACGTTTACTGTACAAAATAAGGTCCGTTGGCATGGACCATAGGGTGACTACATGGATTGAAAACTGGCTATAAGGGAGAGTTCAGAGGGTGGTGATAAATGGGGAGTACTCGGAATGGTCAGGGGTGGGTAGTGGGGTTCCCCAGGGTTCTGTGCTGGGACCAATCCTGTTTAATTTGTTCATAAACGACCCGGAGGATGGGGTAAACAGTTCCAACTCTGTATTTGCAGACGATACTAAGCTAAGCAGGGCAATAACTTCTCAGCAGGATGTGGAAACCTTGCAAAAAGATCTTAATTAATGGGGTGGGCAACTACATGGCAAATGAGGTTCAATGTAAAAAAATGTAAAATAATGCATTTGGGTGGCAAAAATATGAATGCAATCTATACACGGGGGGGAGAACCTCTGGGGGAATCTAGGATGGAAAAGGACCTGGGGGTCCTAGTAGATGATAGGCTCAGCAATGGCATGCAATGCCAAGCTGCTGCTAACAAAGCAAACAAAATATTGGAATGCATTAAAAAGTGGATTAATTCCAGAGATAAAATGAAAATTTTCCCGCTCTACAAGACTCTGGTCCGGCTGCACCTGGAGCATGCTGTCCAGTTCTGGGCACCAGTCCTCAGGAAGGATGTACTGGAAATGGAGCGAGTACAAAGGGCAACAAAGCTAATTAAGGGTCTGGAGGATCTTAGTTATGAGGAAAGGTTACGAGCACTGAACTTATTCTCTCTGGAGAAGAGACACTTGAGAGGGGATAGGATTTCAATTTACAAATACCATACTGGTGACCCCACAATAGGGTTATAACTTTTTTGTGGAAGAGAGTTTAACAAGACACGTGGCTGCCACTCATTAACATTAGAAGAAAAGAGTTTTAACCTTAAACTACGTAGAGGGTTCTTTACTGTAAGAGCGGCAAGGATGTGGAATTCCCTTCCACAGGCGGTGGTCTCAGCGGGGGGCATCGATAGTTTCAAGAAACCATTAGATAAGCACCTGAACGACCACAACATACAGGGATCTACAATATAATACTGACATATAATCACACACATGGGTTGGACTTGATGGACTTGTGTCTCTTTTCGACCCCACCTACTATGTAACTATGTTATACATCAATCAGCAAAATTGTACTTATTTATATAGTTCAAACATATCACAGTCTACTAGCATTTCCACAGTCTCATTGATTTTTGCATATTGAATGTAACCCCAGCAGCAATTTCAAAACTAGGAGCTCTATGCAGACTGCGTCCCTGTTGGGCATTGACCCCAGGACCTCAGGACTACAAAGCAAGAGAGTTAAATCGATTATCCACTATTTTTCTTTTCTATCATCTTTTTGATATTGGATTGCTTTTGGCCAGATGTTGATTGACAAATGAGCTAAGTTGTTGTGATTACAGCTTTTAGGAATAAATCATAATAAGAGTGGCCATAATTGGTCCAATCCCACTCCAGATGTGATGGTCCAATGCAACTTGGTGAAGAAGGGGTCAATTAGGGTTCCCCCGGGCTGTGATAATAATGTATGATGGGAACCCCTGGTAACGCGATGGCACCAATCCTTCTAAATTCTCAGTGAGGTGAGGTAAGGAAATGAAAGGTCTTAAACGCACATGGACTGCTTCTGTCCATTGGGCAGTCTTCACCAGAAAATAATGTCTGTTGCCAGTGCTACAGAATATGAGAAGATGTCTCCTTGCCCACAGTTCTCGGTGAAACATATATCTACCAATGGCCAACTTAAAAGTTGGACAATTCCTTCTTTACTATCAGTTAACCTAGTTACTTTCAATAAAACCCAATATCATTGTTTCCCATTGTTTTGGTAATATTTTCCTATGAAGCATACTTTTGGTTATGGTTTATCATTCACCCTATTGGTTTCTTAATACAGCCATTGCACTATTTTCCAAATTAAACCATTGCTTCCACAGCTTTGGTCTGTAAAAAAAAGGCAATTCAGCTCTGGATATCTCAACATATGATGCCTGCCATTCCTCTTCAACATAAATAATCTTTTCCACTTCAAAGCTGTAAGGTACAGCAGGCTTTTGCTTTATTTTTGTCCCAACTCGCCATCACCTAAAGGTTTATACTTCCACCTTTTTTTGTAATTGGGTTAACATGAAAATTTGCATATAAATACTTGTATTTACATTGCACCTTCATGATGCTCTTTTTAAACCAGCAAGTTGAGCTAGATTTAAAGTGATTGTAAATCTCAATTTTCTGCTTTTAATTAAAAACCAGCAAGTCAAACTTAATTTAAAGTGAATGTAAAGTGAATGTAAATCCTAATTTTTCTTTTTAATTAAAATAATAAAGATGTTATACTTACCTGATCTGTGCAATGGTATTGCACAGGGCAGTCTCTTGCCTCCCCTTTTGAAGTCCCCTGTCAGCTGTCTCCACTCCTTCTCTTCTCTGAGTCCCCCCTCAGTAAGCAGGCATGTGCTGTGGGGGCACCCATGCACATATGCTCTCGAGCCAGGCTGTGTGCGTCCATAGACACACAGAGTGGCCTGACCACACCGCCCACCCTCTCTGTACAGGATTTGACTGACAGCAGCAGGAGGCAATGGTTCCAACTGCTCTAAGCGCAGGCTGTGAATTGGGGAAGAGATGCAGATGGGCACAGCGCTGGATTGAGAGAGGACTCAGGTAAATGTTTAGGGAGGTAGGGAGGGGGGTAAGGAACAGGCAGTTGAAGGTTTTTTATCTTAATGCAGATAATGCATTAAGCTAAAAAAAAAACTTTAAAGTTTAGAACCACTTTAAGCTGGATTCACACTGTTTCAATGTGTTATGCAGCATGTTGCTGTGGGTTGCAAAAAGACAATACATTCATTTGAATGGGCAGCCTAAAGCACCGAAAGTGGTACATAAACTTTTTTGTACTGCAGTGCAACACAACAATTAGCAGTGTGTTATTGTGCAATCTAGTGCTCTGCAGTGCAGGTGTGCTGGGGTGCCATTAAGAATGAATGCCTTGTGAATGCCGTGCCTAACACAACAGTGTGAGAACTCTTAACCTCCCATTGGTAAATCTTTTTAGATAACCAGCAGTACTCTGGGAGGTGTTTGGAATATAATAAGTACTTATTTCTCAAACAAATATCACATATCTATAGTAAAGCAGATGCAGGCATTATCCCAGTATTGTTTTTTTCAGGCGGTGGAGCACTTTCATAAGCAATCCTAGTGGCTAAATAGCTGCTAACTTGCTTTTACAAGCAGCGGAAAGAGGTCCCCCCCACCGCTGCCTTCCCGGCCTCTCCCGTCCCATTGGGGAACCTGGGACCGCAGCTGGTAGTTCTGTCAGCTGACCATAGAGCTGATCGGAGACAGGAATCACCCCGATCACCTCCATGGTCTAGGAAACTGGAAGTGACTAGCATTTAGTCATTTCCGGTTTTGCCGGTTGTAAACAAACCATTACTGGTTTGAAAAAAGCTTACGATAATACCAATCTTGGCATGATTCAAAGCTTTTAAGGGCAGAGGAGAGATCTGGGGTCTAATAGACCCCAGATGTCTCAGTAAAGAGGACCTATCGCAAGGGGTGTTTACATTCCTTATGATAACAATAAAAGTGATCAAAAAATGTATAGGTACAGTTTAAAAATAAATAAATACAATGAATAATAAAGTAAAACATTTTTTTAAAGTGCCCCTGTCCCAACATACTCACGTGCAAAGACCCTGTCGGTGCATAAACAGCAATCGCACCACACATGTGAGGTATCACCACGAACATCAGATTGAAGAATAATTATAGCACCAGACTTCCTATGTAAACATAAAGTGGTAACCTGTAAAGGCTTTTAAAGCATCGCCTATGGATAATATATGTAGTTTGTCACTGTTCCATGGGCGTTTACAATTTTAAAACCTGACATGTTTGGTATCTATTTACTTGGTGTATTATCATATTTTATATTTTAGAAAACAATTGGGTATTATACTTTGCTTTTGTGCAATTCAATTCATGAGAGTGTATTTTCTTAAAAAAAAAAAATTGCGTTTGAAAACCCGCTGCGCAAATACCATGTGACAAAAAAAAAAAGATTTAAACACCCACCTTTTATTCTCTAGGGAATCTGCTTTAAAAATATATATATAATATTTGGAGTTTTAAGTATATTCTAGCAAAAAATACTGATTCTTGCATGTAAACAAAATGTGTCAGTAAAAGGCCTGGTTAAAACATTCTAGTTAAAAGAAACAATTATATTACAGATGCATTTAAATTCTATTAAAATAAAAGTTATTCAAAAATGAATATAGCTTTCCTTTGAGAACCCATCAGTAGAATCCATCTTTTAAAATTTGACCACACGGGCCAATCTGATTACAGTACAACTGTGTATTTGCATGCTGACCATTAGTTATCAGGCTATTGTTCAGGCAGAGGATTTGAATACTTCCCAAACATCTGCTGAAAGTTGACTGATTTCCTGTTTCGCTTAATCTAGCTGATAATCAGCAACACTAGACAGAAATATGCACTATACCAAAGGTAAATTAAGGTTAAATAAATAATAAATTCCCAAACACCATCACCATTTATAATCAAGAGTGCCCCATTCTTTGGTGGTTTGCTTCCACCCCCTGGTTAAGGTAGAGAGAGCATTGCTGTCAGATGACCCAGGTTTGCCCTCAGGCCATGCATTCATCAATCTCCCATCATCTTTGTGTTAGCATTTGAATAGTTTAAGATAAGGCTTTAAAGACAGCAGGGGCTCTGACTCTCTTTGAGAAGTGATTTTTTTTAAAGATCTCCTAGATTACCTTTTTGTCCTCCTACCTTATCAACAAGAGGATGCTCAGCTCCCTGCTGTTCTATTTGACCTTTAAGTACTGTAAATTTGAGGCTATTATGTCTCTTTGGGAATTTCTTTTATATTCTTCTTCACAGAGAAGAGTACTTAAGAATGCAATAAACCAGGAGTGCACAATTAAGTGAGGGTGTAATTAACCCCTTCACTGTGGCCGGTGGAACACCAGAGGTGTGGGAAATGACATTCCCTGTCAATAGTTCTCTTTATTGTAATATGTTGAGCCTTTATGACACCTTGACCTTTTGGTGATCCAAAAAGAAGCAGTAAACCAAGTGCACTAGGGAAAGCACTTTGCTTTGTCGCTTTTCTGCCAATTATTGCACTCATAATTCATTTGCTTTAATAGTATGTATGATCACTTCTTTCTTGCAAATATTTCTTCTTGCTATAATCCAAGAATAATTTACAGTGAAGTTTAATGTCAGACATGTTTGATTTCATAGGCAGGGTTGATAGTAAAAAGTGACACTAAACTCTGGTTTAAAAAAAAAAAAAATTCTATTCAAGTCTGTATTCCTAACTCAGTAAAATACTTTCTATTGCTCTCCGCCTCCTCCACATCTCTAAATTCCTTTTTTTGCTGCTGTGATCGGATTTCCTGTTAGAGGGTGGCTATGTTCATTCTCCATGGTCCTACTGTATGTAGGCACGTAGCCACCCTCTTTTGCACATTCCCAAAATGGGCTAGAACTATGGACTATGTGACTTACAGTATATGTAAGGGGGTAGACCCATGTTCTGTCACGTCCTCCATGTTTCCCTCTCTCGTTGGATATCAAGCAAGGGTCATATAAGAGGTTCTCCATTGGGGTGGGTTCTTTGGACTACACCAGGCATGAGCCACTGCTCATTTCACCAGTCATCCACCAGGACATTACCTCTGTTATCTCACTCCATGTGACATGTTTCAAATGCACCGGTCCCTGCACCCCCTGAGTCCCCGTTTTCACAGCAAGCGAGGATCTTCTCCCCCCCGCTCGCTGTTATAATCACGCCCGTCCGTGTAATCCATTCCCAGTGTTCTTTGCGGCTGTCGGCTTGTAGTTCTCAATGAACTACCAGAGTGATGTTGATCGCTCTAGGACTAGGTAGTTCACTGTGTTTCCTGTCAGAGTGTAACTGCCTGCCTGTATCGGTGGTAGTGGCAGACAGCTACACAGACAGTCTGCAGGACCGTTGTATTACATCAACAATCTGCTGATCGTGGGTGCAATGCTATACAGGTCCCTACCAAAAAAATTATAAATTCATTTTTTTTTACTTGAAAAAAATGTGCATTTATTTATTTGTTTTTAAGTGAACTTATCCTTTAATTATTCTCTGTAAGCTTTAGTTCCAGATATTTATAACATGCTGGTAAATATATGAATGCTACATTTATCAGAGAGTCTGGATGGACATTTGCTCACATTTGGAAGGAAACTTGAAGCCTTGGTGGTCATCACATTATCAGGCAAGATCTTTGATCAAACAAATATTTTTCAGGTTTTGCACAGATTCCCTTTTTGTCGTTTGAACAGCAAACAGTCTAAAGCAGGCCTCCAAGCTTTTTTTTAAAAAAAGAGACAGTTTACTGGCCTTCAGACTTTAGGGGGGCCATAAGCAGTTGAAAATTGCCCCAGTGTAAAAACAAATTACATAGTGCCTGTGTTCAGTAGGCGGACGGACAATGCCCTATCATTGATTTTAGTGGGAGGAATATGCCCGATAGTTGGTGTTGGTTGGAGGAATAGTGCCCCATCATTAGTGTCACTGGGAGGTATAGTGCCCCCTCATTGGTGTCAGTGGAAGGAATAGTGCCCCATCATTGGTATCAGTGGGAGTAATAGTGCTCCATCATTAGTGTCAGTGGGAGGAATAGTGACCCATTGCTTGCGTCAGTGGAAGGAATAATGCCCTCTCATTGGTGTCAGTGGAAGGAATAGTGTCCCATCATTGGTGTCAGTGGAAGAATTGGTGCCCCACCATTGGTATAAGTGGGAGGAATAATGCCCCATCGTTGGGGTTAGTGGGAGGAATAGTATTCCATCATTTATTTCAGTGGGAGGAATTATTTGTTGGTGTCAATGAAAGAAATAGTGCCCCATCGTTGACTTCAGTTGAAGGAATAGTGCCCCATCGTTGGTGTCAGTGGAAAGAATAGTGCACAATTGTTGGTGTCAGTGAGAGGAACAGTGCCCCATCGTTGGTGTCAGTGGGAGGAATTAGGCTTCACTCTTGGTGTTAATGGGAGGAATGTTGCCTCATTGTTAGACTGGCCATACATTATACAGATTTCCTATTAATTTTCCTTTAGATTTACCTTCAACTGTGTAGTGCATGGGCCTGTCTGACTGCATACAAATTGAAAGTGTTTATGCTTGACCTCATATTATATGGTTTTAGTAAATCTAAAGGAAAATTGTACAAGAAGGTTGTATAATGTATGGCCATCCTTACTGTCAGTAAGAGGAATAGTGCCTCTCATCAGTGGGAGGTGTTAGGGGCAACTCTTAAATAAGTTGCTTATAGTTTATATTGCTTTGTCTAATTATTGCTTCATATAGGAATTAAGACACAGAGTCAGGTATGTCTGTATCAAAGTTCTGAGCATCCCCAAAAAGACTGCTCCCTTTACTTCTTTTATAGGCAGTTCCAAAAGCAGTAATCTTATCGGCATTACCAAATGAGGTTAAGGTACAAAGAGTTTCTCATCAGCGAACATGTAATGATTATTCAGCAGTTCCAAATTCCATCTAGATACAGATTGATAGAACAATTGATATGTACACAGGTAAGAAAGGAGCACAAACAATTTAAATAGAACAATTGATACGTACACAGGTAAGAAAAAACAGAAACAATTAAAGTGGAACTCTAAGTCATTATTTCAACCCTATCAATTTCCCCCTTTGACATCATCCTCTCCTTCCCCCTGGGTCCTCATGAATAAGTTCTAGTCAGTTTTTCCCCAGAGTCCTTTCCCTGACCGCGAGTTGTCAGAGGGGTAGAACCCATCCCCCTTGGTATTACCAACATCTTAAAATTCAAGAAGAGGAGTTTTATAGGAGTAGGGTGATGTCAATACACATTTATCAGTATACCCTGTCTATTCTCCTAATTTTCCTATTTATTTTCCTGTATACACATATATTCGTGATTGTAAGTGATATTAATATTAGAATAATAATTACCATTGGACTTAACAACCAGTGAAAGGTATTGGTTGCTGTAGAAGACATTCCACTAAATATATCCCACCAATGTGGTGCAGTATCCTGTTGTATCTGTGAGGAAAGATGTACTAGTCTACCTTTGTCAATAATAATTTGCTACTTTAGGATCATCTATAGCCCATTCGAAAGTTGTTGTTTCCTCTACTTCAAGTACATTAATACCAGGAGTCCATGCATATATTTGTAAAACAACAATCTTCAACAAAAAATCTGTAAGTAGATATTTCATCATGTTGTTTTCTCGGGTTGTTTCTTGCAATGTGATGCGTGTATCCAGGTAGGTTTTCCTTCCAGCTTTACTGAGGTGGCTGTGGTCAAGAGTACTTGGTAAGGACCTTCAAACCTGGGTTCCAATGTCTTTCTGGTGTGTTTCGTCACATATACATAATCCCCTGGTAGCAGAGTATGTGTACCTGTTATTGAATTAGGGTCTGGAAGAGAAGAATACACACTTTTGTGGATCTTAGTTAGACGTTGTTGTAATTGTATCACATATGCAGTCAAACTATCACATTGCAATTGCATACTCTGTGGAAAGTATAAACCCAATCTAGGTGCATTCCCAAAAAGTATCTCATATGGGGATAATCCTGTCTTTCCTGTTGGAGTGTACCTTATAGAGAACAAAGCCAAAGGCAGGCATTCTGGCCAAGGCTTGTTTAACTCTTGCATGGCTTTTTGTATTTTTAACTTTATTGTCCCATTTACTCTCTCCACTGATCCTGAACTCTGTGGGTGGTAAGGGGTGTGAAAACTTTGTTGAACCCCTAACATGGTCATCACATTCTGCATGATTTCTCCTGTAAAGTGTGTCCCCCTATCTGATTCTATGGTTTCAGGAAGACCAAACCTAGGTATTAACTCAGTGATCAGTTTCTTAGCTGTGGCTTTAGCTGTAGCCGATTTTACTGGATAACTTTCGGGCCAACCTGAGAATAAATCGATACACACGAGGACAAATTCAAAGGGGCCGCTCTTAGGCATTTGTATGTAATCAATTTGCAGTCTCTGGAAGGGGTATTGGGCCCGGACCTGGTGTTTTCGTGGGGTTTTCACTTTCTGTCCTGGGTTATTCAGGAGACAGATTTGGCAGGCTGCACAGTAGTTTCTTGCAGTGCTACTGAATCCAGGGGCGAGCCATCCTTGGTTCACAATCCTATACATGGAATTGGAACTGACGTGTGTGGGTAGGTGAACTGCCGCTGCCATTTCTGGGTACAGAGAGGCAGGCAGGCATATTTTGCCTCCTTCCCTCCATACATTGTCAAGGTCTGGTGCTGCTCCCATCCTGACCCACTTATCTTTCTCGCTCTCCCCTGCTTGCTCCTGTAATTTACTCAGCTGCTGCCATGTTGGTTCTGGGATACTCACCTCTACCGCTGCTAAGGTCTCAGGGCTTCCTTCCCCTAGAGCTGCCTGTTTTGCAGTCAAATCTGCAAATGCATTTCCTTTTGCCTCAATTGTTTTTGCGCTCGTGTGTGCTGCTATCTTCATAATGGCTACTCGTTTAACCTTTTGAAGATTGTTCAGGACTCTCTTAATCCCTTCTCCATGTTTTACAGGTGTACCTGCTGCTGTCAGATAACCTCTAGCCCTCCATATGTGGCCATAATCGTGCGCTACACCATAAGCGTAGGCAGAGTCAGTGTAAATATTCCCTTCTCGTTCTTTTAAGTATTCTAGGGCTTGTTCTAAAGCTTTTAATTCTGCTTCCTGTGCTGACATGTGGGCTGGTAAGGCCTGTGCTTCAATTACCTGCGTATCAGTCACTACAGCATACCCTGTGTGATATTTACCCTTGTCATCAGCAAACTGTTAAATGCAACTGTTAAATAAGTTGCTTATAGTTTATATTGCTTTGCCAAATTATTGCTTCATATAGGAATTAAGACACAGAGTCAGAAATCCGTGTATCAGTTCTTGAGCATAATGGACTGCTGCTCTTTACTTCTTTCAAAGGCCTTTTTTATAGGCAATTATACAAACAATAGCATCAGCACAACCCCTCACAAAGGGCAATGGTAAACAACAACAGGAGTCACCTGGGCTACGAACACAAGCTTCAACACCATGGCAATATAGTTACAAGAAAACAAAAGCAGCGTCAATTGAGTTCAACAGCCAAAAAGTAAAAAACAGATTTACATGTAGGCATCATATTAAGTGAGAACTCTAAATTAAATCCCTGACCTTATCAATTTCCCCCTTTGACATCATCCTCTCCTTCCCCCTGGGTCCTCATGAATAAGTTCTAGTCAGTTTTTCCCCAGAGTCCTTTCCCTGACCGCGGGTTGTCAGAGGGGTAGAACCCATCCCCCTAGGTATTACCAACATCTTAAAATTCAAGAAGAGGAGTTTTATAGGAGTAGGGTGATGTCAATACACATTTATCGGTATGCCCTGTCTATTCTCCTAATTTTCCTATTTATTTTCCTGTATACACATATATTCGTGATTGTAAGTGATATTAATATTAGAATAATAATTACCATTGGACTTAACAACCAGTGAAAGGTATTGGTTGCTGTAGAAGACATTCCACTGAATATATCCCACCAATGTGGTGCAGTATCCTGTTGTATCTGTGAGGAAAGATGTACTAGTCTACCTTTGTCAATAATTGCGGATACAAGGTTATTCTATAGGGTATGTTCTAGTGTTTCTATGTGTTGTCTTAACAACTCTGATTGTTCCAAAACCTGTTTTAGTGGGTCTAAAGAAATTATAAAGGGTGTAGTGTCAGTGAGATTATGTACCTCATAGACTGAAGAGAATATCTTATCGGCGTCTGGTTCAAAAAGATAGGTGTCGTTACCCCATTGTAATATTTTAATCTTTTTTATACATCCCGCAAACGGCGCCGATTTATTTAATGCTGACATGGTGCGGTTATCATTAGTAATGATACATATATGCTGGGGTCCTATTTCTATGAATCTATTGTTCACATTTATCGGTGTTCTTTGCATTTTGCATATGCTAGTTTGGTATTTTAACAAGCAAGGTTCATATACTGGGGAACTTCTGCCACATACCATTCCCTTATTAGTTCCTTCACATAGAGTTAAATCATGGGTTCTGTTTCTTTTATCTACATATTTCCCATATATTTCTGGATACCAAAACTCGTCTTTAATTACTAGTGGCATGACCACTATTTTACACATTTCCA
Source organism: Aquarana catesbeiana (assembly GCF_042186555.1). Lineage (NCBI taxonomy): Eukaryota > Metazoa > Chordata > Amphibia > Anura > Ranidae > Aquarana > Aquarana catesbeiana. Next base: position 520,971,476 of record NC_133328.1, read on the forward strand.
TTACATCTGCTACCCGGTATGCTTCAAACCTTCCTACACACCATTTCTCCTCACATTCTATCTTGTCCCCTTTTACTTGGAACCATACACCATCGTCAGTTAAACCCTTAAAATATTTCATCCAGGTATGATAATTTCCCAACTGTAGTTCAGTCCTGGCCCTATTTATTTGTATATGATAGGATAAGAGGTTAAAAGAGCACTGTGTGAAATTTACAAACTGTTGATTTTGATTCCACAGCTGGAGCTCTGCTCCTATCGTGTGATTTATTAACCCTCCCAAAAATTGTAATAGGGGTATTTCTTGCAATTGGGTTTCAAAAGTGGTGGGTAACCATTTGCTTGTGATAGTCAAGCTGTCAGCTATGTGCCCCCCTGCATGCTTCCATCTGTTGTTCATTTCTTCTATCTCGACCGAGTTTAAAATTCCCATCCCTGTACCTGTCAGTCCCAATAGTGTGTCGTACCATTCTCGTTTATATCTACACTCCGGTATCGAGGGAAAGGTGATATTGAATTTTATTTTTGTTTTCTGTTGTGATGTTGATACATTTATGCAAGTGTTTGGTACGGGTGTTAATATGGAAGATTCAATTGTTGGCATTACTTCTTCCTCCATTTGTATGTGAAACCCATAGGCCTCTGCACTCCAATACCACCCATCATTTCTCTCTTCCCTCCACCAAGAGGCACAGAGGAAAGTACTGGATTGATTAACGGTAATATCTGTCAGATTGAACATCCCTTCGGTTATATTCCCTCCTTCTGCCATGACTGTTAATATTTGGTACATTTGTCCCACTACCCGTTCCCGGGCTTGTTTCCATGTCTGTGAAAGGGATATTTTATGACACCTATGGTTCTTACTATTGTTAAAGGGGAAACCCATATTATCATTCCACTGGAAAGTTACGGTTACTTCTGAGAGGGGGTCTGCCTGTATCCATGCTATACCTACATCTACATGAAATGGTCGCCTATGTCCTTCAACAGTATAATTACCCACAGTGTAATCCTTATTTATCTCATATCCTGATACATTTGCTACTTTAGGATCATCTATACTCCATTCAAAAGTCATTGTTTCTTCTACCTCAAGTACATTAATACCAGGAGTCCATGCATATATTTGTAAAACAACAATCTTCAACAAAAAAATATGTAAGTAGATATTTCATCATGTTGTTTTCTCGGGTTGTTTCTTGCAATGTGATGCGTGTATCCAGGTAGGTTTTCCTTCCAGCTTTACTGAGGTGGCTGTGGTCAAGAGTACTTGGTAAGGACCTTCAAACCTGGGTTCCAATGTCTTTCTGGTGTGTTTCTTTACATATACATAATCCCCTGGTAGCAGCGTATGTGTACCTGTTATTGAATTAGGGTCTGGAAGAGAAGAATACACACTTTTGTGGATCTTAGTTAGACGTTGTTGTAATTGTATCACATATGCAGTCAAACTATCACATTGCAATTGCATACTCTGTGGAAAGTATAAACCCAATCTAGGTGCATTCCCAAAAAGTATCTCATATGGGGATAATCCTGTCTTTCCTGTTGGAGTGTACCTTATAGAGAACAAAGCCAAAGGCAGGCATTCTGGCCAAGGCTTGTTTAACTCTTGCATGGCTTTTTGTATTTTTAACTTTATTGTCCCATTTACTCTCTCCACTGATCCTGAACTCTGTGGGTGGTAAGGGGTGTGAAAACTTTGTTGAACCCCTAACATGGTCATCACATTCTGCATGATTTCTCCTGTAAAGTGTGTCCCCCTATCTGATTCTATGGTTTCAGGAAGACCAAACCTAGGTATTAACTCAGTGATCAGTTTCTTAGCTGTGGCTTTAGCTGTAGCCGATTTTACTGGATAACTTTCGGGCCAACCTGAGAATAAATCGATACACACGAGGACAAATTCAAAAGGGCCGCTCTTAGGCATTTGTATGTAATCAATCTGCAGTCTCTGGAAGGGGTATTGGGCCCGGACCTGGTGTTTTCGTGGGGTTTTCACTTTCTGTCCTGGATTATTCAGGAGACAGATTTGGCAGGCTGCACAGTAGTTTCTTGCAGTACTACTGAATCCAGGGGCGAGCCATCCTTGGTTCACAATCCTATACATGGAATTGGAACTGACATGTGTGGGTAGGTGAACTGCCGCTGCCATTGCTGGGTACAGAGAGGCAGGCAGGCATATTTTGCCCCCTTCCCTCCATACATTGTCAAGGTCTGGTGCTGCTCCCATTCTGACCCACTTATCTTTCTCGCTCTCCCCTGCTTGCTCCTGTAATTTACTCAGCTGCTGCCATGTTGGTTCTGGGATACTCACCTCTACCGCTGCTAAGGTCTCAGGGCTTCCTTCCCCTAGAGCTGCCTGTTTTGCAGTCAAATCTGCAAATGCATTTCCTTTTGCCTCAATTGTTTTTGCGCTCGTGTGTGCCGCTATCTTCATAATGGCCACTCGTTTAACCTTTTGAAGATTGTTCAGGACTCTCTTAATCCCTTCTCCATGTTTTACAGGTGTACCTGCTGCTGTCAGATAACCTCTAGCCTTCCATATATGGCCATAATCATGCGCTACACCATATGCGTAAGCGGAGTCAGTGTAAATATTCCCTTCTCGTTCTTTTAAGTATTCTAGGGCTTGTTCTAAAGCTTTTAATTCTGCTTCCTGTGCTGACATGTGGGCTGGTAAGGCCTGTGCTTCAATCACCTGTGTATCAGTCACTACGGCATACCCTGTGTGATATTTACCCTTGTCATCAGCAAACCTACTGCCATCTATGTACAAAGTGTGCTCAGCATTTAAAATTGGTGTATCTGTAACGTGTGGGAATCCCATTGTCTCCTGTTCCATGAGCTGAAAACAATCATGTTCATTTACTTCTTTAAACAAGAGTGTCAGGTACCTCCTTTCCTTTCTCACTAGTACTATTAGCACTATCATTATCATTCCCCCTTGCCAAATCTGGTGACTGAAGAGGCAAAAAGGTGGCCAAATTTAAGGTTGTATAGCGCTGAAAAGTAACATTTGGAGGTAAGAGTAAAGTACACTGTAATCTTAATTGCCTAGCCATTGAAATGTGTTTGGGCTGTACCTGAGACAAGATTGCATGTATGTCATGTGTGGTATGCACTACGACTGGATTGTCTAGAACAATCTCTGATGACTTATCTATGATAATTGACACTGCAGCTACCGCCCGTACACAAGACGGTGAACCTCTAGATACTGGATCTAATGCTGCTGAAAAGTAAGCGATTGGTCTTTGTTTCACATGTGCCTGTGTCAGAACACCTGTGGCGTGTCCAGTGATCTCAGCAATGTACAGATTAAATATCTTAGTATAATCTAAAATGATAAACGACTCATAAGCTACTTCTGTAAGCATATACGGTACAATTTTCAAACAATCGTATAATGGCTGCATCAAAGCGCTAGCATGTGGTATCCACTGTCTACAATATGACACGATACCTAAAAACATACGCAATTGTTTGAAATTCCGTGGGGGTAACATTCCCTTTATCACTTGAACCCTCTCCTCAGTGAGATGTCTCGTACCCTGTGATATACAATGTCCCAAAAAGATAACTTTTTCCTGACACACTTGTAACTTTTTCTTATTAACCTTGCAACCTTTTTCTGCCAAAAATCACAACAAATTAAGGGTGGTGTGCAGGCTTTCAGTCTCTCACTTATCTGTGGAATTAATCCTTCCATAAACTGTCTATTGAAGGCTCAGATCGTGACTGGCAGCTCTAAATCCATTCCCTCATCTGCCATCATACTTTCCATAGATAAGTAAAATTCCGATACATTCTGTCCTGGCATTTGTTTCATGGGTGATATTGACCCCCTCTCTTGTTGTTTTGCCTGACAGAAAACTTCTAATCTAACAATAAAAGGGGCCCTTGAGTCTATGTGTCTGTCTGTCTCCAGTATTGCCATCCCCCTCAGCTCGGTCTGCAGGTCAGTCATAAACTGGTTAAACAGGGTCAGAGTCATTTTTATGTCTGCATAGATCCTCCCCATCCTGCCAGGTCGCTTCATGTGTATTCATTAACTGTGTCACAAATCTACAAAAAAAAACAGCTGGCATTACTATAATGCATGTATCAGTGCGTACGGGAGCTACAGTTTCTGAATGAAATTCTTGTGCCCCACAATGCACACATTCTACTGCCCATTCTGGGTTTTGTGCTCCACAATCCTGACAAACCCATCCTCTCCCCTCAAGTACCGGATATATCTTGTGTGGTTTGCGTTCTACGTCAGTGTATGGGGGTGGGATGGCTGAGCTGGGAGCCTTGACATATTTTGTTCTTCTATCTTTCATATCCCAACCATCACAATCTGGATTATACTTCCACCCCTCTTCTTTCGCTCTATTTGAGACCTTAATTAAGCATTGAACCTGACGCATCCATTGCTTCTCTAACACCTCTCCTTGTCTGTCCCTTTTTATTTCACTCCATACATCCGGGTCTAAGCCCGCTGCTCCTTTCACCTTAAATTTACGAAGGACATCCTTTAAGTCCTGTGCTTCGGTTTTCCCATAAATGTTCTTAATTATCTGTGGCACCGTATAGTGCGCCACAATTCCCTGACGGGGTTTTGTGTTCCTCTGGCCCATTCTAACAGTCCTGCCTAGGTAGCGTGTGGGACACTTAGTGTACAATATAATGCGGCTACAACATATACAAGAATGAATAATTACTTTATATGCTAGCCCAATAGCAAACCAGCTAAGTTACACTAGTTCCTCGTTGCCTTCCTCCTAGGGTGCTAGAATTCTAGAAACCTCTCCGGAATGAGATTTCTGAAACCGAATTACTTTATATGCTAGCCCAAAAATAAATAATTACTTTATATGCTAGCCCAATAACAAACCAGAATGCGGCTACAACATATACAAAAATGCGGCTACAACATATACAAGCATTCCTTTAAGTGGCCAGGTATCCGACTAGATCTCGGGACTTTGTTGAGATCTTATTCCCTCCCCGTATCTGGGATCCCTCTCATACACTCTTATCCCTGCTTTATGGAGCAGACAGGGCTTATACTCTCAACCCGTCTATGGTTTATGAGTTAGATGTGAGGTTAAGCATAAGCGTCAGACCCCCAAGCTCACAAGCCCTCAGGTTCCCAATCGTGTGAGGTAAGGCGCATTCTGTTGCTTAGTTCGGCAATCCCCTTCTAACTCATACCATCCTTGACAAGGCTCATTCACTTTCTCAACAAGACAGACAAGACAGATAACAAAACAAACAAATAATTCCAGCAATATAAACTAAAATATGCAGTAATTCTAGACTCACCACTACAGAGGCTGGTGTTTTAAAACCAGGAGAACCATAACTGACAGAACGGATAGGCACAAATCAGGGGAGCACAGAATATAAGAAAAATAAAGCTTTTTCTTACCTGCGCAGGTTTTTTGATCTGTGGTTCCCGGAATGCCTGCCTTTTGTTCCGTCAGCGTAGCTCATCCACCTCTTGTAGTATCATCGGTGAGTCCCTCGTCCGGGCGCCAAAATGTTAAATGCAACTGTTAAATAAGTTGCTTATAGTTTATATTGCTTTGCCAAATTATTGCTTCATATAGGAATTAAGACACAGAGTCAGAAATCCGTGTATCAGTTCTTGAGCATAATGGACTGCTGCTCTTTACTTCTTTCAAAGGCCTTTTTTATAGGCAATTATACAAACAATAGCATCAGCACAACCCCTCACAAAGGGCAATGGTAAACAACAACAGGAGTCACCTGGGCTACGAACACAAGCTTCAACACCATGGCAATATAGTTACAAGAAAACAAAAGCAGCGTCAATTGAGTTCAACAGCCAAAAAGTAAAAAACAGATTTACATGTAGGCATCATATTAAGTGAGAACTCTAAATTAAATCCCTGACCTTATCAAAACCTACTACCATCTATATACAAGGTGTGCTCAGCATTTAAAATCGGTGTATCTGTAACATGTGGGAATCCCATTGTCTCCTGTTCCATGAGCTGAAAACAATCGTGCTGATCTACTTCTTTAAACAAAAGAGTGTCAGTGTCCTCATTTCTTTTCTCACTAGTACTATTAGTACTATCATTCCCCCTTGCCAAATCTGGTGACTGAAGAGGCAAAAAGGTGGCCAAATTTAAGGTTGTACAGCGCTGAAAAGTAACATTTGGAGGTAAGAGTAAAGTACACTGTAATCTTAATTGCCTAGCCATTGAAATGTGTTTGGGCTGTACCTGAGACAAGATTGCATGTATGTCATGTGTGGTATGCACTACGACTGGATTGTCTAGAACAATCTCTGATGACTTATCTATGATAATTGACACTGCAGCTACCGCCCGTACACAGGACGGTGAACCTCTAGATACTGGATCTAATGCTGCTGAAAAGTAAGCGACTGGTCTTTGTTTTACATGTGCCTTTGTCAGAACACCTGTGGCGTGTCCAGTGATCTCAGCGATGTACAGATTAAATATCTTGGTGTAATCTGGTATACCAATAGCCGGGGCAGAAATCAACAACTTTTTCAAAGTGATAAACGACTCATAAGCTATTTCTGTAAGCATATACGGTACAATTTTCAAACAATCGTATAATGGCTGCATCAAAGCGCTAGCATGTGGTATCCACTGTCTACAATATGACACGATACCTAAAAACATACGCAATTGTTTGAAATTCCGTGGGGGTAACATTCCCTTTATCACTTGAACCCTCTCCTCAGTGAGATGTCTCGTACCCTGTGATATACAATGTCCCAAAAAGATAACTTTTTCCTGACACACTTGTAACTTTTTCTTATTAACCTTGCAACCTTTTTCTGCCAAAAATCGCAACAAATTAAGGGTGGTGGCCAAACAAGTTTCTTTGTCAGGGCAGCATAACAATAAATCATCCACATATTGTAACAATACACAGGAATCTGGTGGTACCCATTCTCCCAACACCGTTTGCAATGCTTGCGAATACAAGGTAGGTGAATGCGCCATACCCTGAGGTAGGCGTGTCCAGGTTAGTTGCCGATTTTTTATTGAAAATGCGAACCAAAGTTGGCATTCTTCAACAAGCGGGAGGAAAAGAAAGCATTCGCTAAATCTATAACCGTAAAGTACATACTGGTTGATGGTATTTGTGACAGTAATGTATGTGGATTGGGTACTAAAGGTGTCATCGGGGCTAGTATTTTGTTGACCGCTCTAAGGTCTTGGACCATTCTATACTTAACCGGACTACCGGCTACTGATTTCTTTTTAACCGGGTACAAGGGAGTGTTTGCCGGTGATTTTACCTCTTTTAGAACTCCACTTTTTAAGAAGGATTGGACCTGCATTTCTATGGCCGTTTCTTGGGGTGCACTAAGTGGATACTGCTTTTGTTGGGGAAGCACTGCTCCTGGAATCAGCTGTAGGGTAACCGGAGGTATGGGCAAAAGTCCAACATCAGCTGGATGTTTTTCCCATAGTTCTCCTGGAAGGGACGACAAAATCTGATCTAAGTCTGAAGGAGGTGGGCCGGACAATTCCGATTCCTCCTCTAGGTATTGTATCAGGTTACACATCTCCATGTGTTCTTGATTATCCCCTATAGCTAAGGTGACAGTGCCATCTGGGTGATAGGTAATGTTAGCTCCTATTTTCTGCAAAATGTCAGCTCCTAACAAATTAGTGGGGGCTCCTCTGGATACCAGAAAGCGTGAAAGGAACATGTGGTTTCCTACTTTAACTTTCAGAGGTTTTGTAAGCGGGGCGTCGGCTAAAATGCCATCATATCCAGTTATTAGTAAAGTGTCAGGTGATTTTTGGCCAGGGAGTAGTTCAGAGTCAGAAAGTAACGAGCGTGAAGCTCCTGTATCGACTAAACAAGAGATTTTCTTATTACCAACCGTTATATTTGTCTTAAGCATTGTTGTTTTGGATTTTTCTAAAACCGGGGTGAGTCATGCTCGTGGACCATCTCCCTGCTGCCTGATATGACTATTTTTGTTGTCCCTGGGCTGGTTCCTTCTCTGATTAACTGGAGAATCAACACCTTCCTCTCCTTCATCCCTTATTCTTTTCTTACAGTTGCGTCTGATGTGACCAATCTTGTTACAGTAGTGACAGGTAAGGGGTTTGCGAAAGGAACCTCTACCTTGCTCTTGGGGACCCCCGAGTGCGTTGATAGCATGAGATTTCCTCCCTTTGGTTTCTGCTAAGTCCGCCTCTATGCCTTGCGCTTTTTGTAACAACGTCCCTCTATCTCTAGTTGCCCTCCACTCTGGTGTGCAGGCTTTCAGTCTCTCACTTATCTGTGGAATTAATCCCTCCATAAATTGTCTATTGAAGGCTCGGATTGTGACTGGCAGGGCCAAGTCCAATCCCTCATCTGCCATCATACTTTCCATAGATAAGTAAAATTCCGATACAGTCTGTCCTGGCATTTGCTTCATGGGTGATATGGACCCCCTCTCCTGTTGTTTTGCCTGACAAAAAGCTTCTAATCTAGCAATAAAAGGGGCCCTTGAGTCTATATGTCTGACATGTCCTGTCTCTAAATTGCCATCCCCATCAACTTGTCCTGCAGGTCTGTGTGGACCTATTTCTGTCATAAACTGGTTAAACAGGGTCAGAGTCATTTTGTGTCTGCATAGATCCTCCCCATCCTGCCAGGTCGCTTCATGTGTATTCATTAACTGTGTCACAAATCTACAAAAAGCAGCTGGCTTTGCTACCGGGTCTGGGGCGCTCTGTATTAATGCCATAAGGGTGTCTGCCGACCATGGTGCCCAAGTCCTTATTTGCATTCTACGAGTGACAGTAGGCGGGGCATTTGGATGGGCTGCTTGTCCAAATTCTGGATTGTTTACCTGAACAATGCGTGTATCAGTGCGTACGGGAGCTACAGTTTCTGGATGAGGTTTTTGTGCCCCACAATGCACACATTCTACTGCCCATTCTGGGTTTTGTGCTCCACAATCCTGACAAACCCATCCTCTCCCCTCAAGTACCGGATATATCTTGTGTGGTTTGCGTTCTACGTCAGTGTATGGGGGTGGGATGGCTGAGCTGGGAGCCTCGACATTTTTTGTTCTTCTATCTTTCATATCCCAACCATCACAATCTGGATTATACTTCCACCCCTCTTCTTTCGCTCTATTTGAGACCTTAATTAAGCATTGAACCTGACGCATCCATTGCTTCTCTAACACCTCTCCTTGTCTGTCCCTTTTTATCTCACTCCATACATCCGGGTCTAGGCCCGCTGCTCCTTTCACCTTAAATTTACGAAGGACATCCTTTAAGTCCTGTGCTTCGGTTTTCCCATAAATGTTCTTAATTATCTGTGGCACCGTATAGTGCGCCACAATTCCCTGACGGGGTTTTGTGTTCCTCTGGCCCATTCTAACAGTCCTGCCTAGGTAGCGTGTGGGACACTTAGTGTACAATATAATGCGGCTACAACATATACAAGAATGAATAATTACTTTATATGCTAGCCCAATAGCAAACCAGCTAAGTTACACTAGTTCCTCGTTGCCTTCCTCCTAGGGTGCTAGAATTCTAGAAACCTCTCCGGAATGAGATTTCTGAAACCGAATTACTTTATATGCTAGCCCAATAATAAATAATTACATTATATGCTAGCCCAATAACAAACCAGAATGCGGCTACAACATATACAAAAATGCGGCTACAACATATACAAGCATTCCTTTAAGTGGCCAGGTATCCGACTAGATCTCGGGACTTTGTTGAGACCTTATTCCCTCCCCGTATCTGGGAATCCCTCTCATACACTCTTATCCCTGCTTTATGGAGCAGACAGGGCTTATACTCTCAACCCGTCTATGGTTTATGAGTTAGATGTGAGGTTAAGCATAAGCGTCAGACCCCCAAGCTCACAAGCCCTCAGGTTCCCAATCGTGTGAGGTAAGGCGCATTCCGTTGCTTAGTTCGGCAATCCCCTTCTAACTCATACCATCCTTGACAAGGCTCATTCACTTTCTCAACAAGACAGACAAGACAGACAAGACAGACAAAACAAACAAATAATTCCAGCAATATAAACTAAAATATCCGGTAATTCTAGACTCACCACTACAGAGGCTGGTGTTTTAAAACCAGGAGAACCGTAACTGACAGAACGGATAGGCACAAATCAGGGGAGCACAGAATATAAGAAAAATAAAGCTTTTTCTTACCTGCGCAGGTTTTTTTTTGATCTGTGGCTCCCGGAATGCCTGTCTTTTTGTTCCGTCAGCCGCGTTCGTCCACCTCTTGTAGTATCATCGGTGAGTCCCTGTTTCGGGCGCCAAAATGTTAGGGGCAACTCTTAAATAAGTTGCTTATAGTTTATATTGCTTTGTCTAATTATTGCTTCATATAGGAATTAAGACACAGAGTCAGGTATGTCTGTATCAAAGTTCTGAGCATCCCCAAAAAGACTGCTCCCTTTACTTCTTTTATAGGCAGTTCCAAAAGCAGTAATCTTATCGGCATTACCAAATGAGGTTAAGGTACAAAGAGTTTCTCATCAGCGAACATGTAATGATTATTCAGCAGTTCCAAATTCCATCTAGATACAGATTGATAGAACAATTGATTTGTACACAGGTAAGAAAGGAGCACAAACAATTTAAATAGAACAATTGATACGTACACAGGTAAGAAAAAACAGAAACAATTAAAGTGGAACTCTAAGTCATTATTTCAACCCTATCAGAGGACTAGTGCCCTGGGCTGGAAAAGGCAGGCAAAGGGCCACATCCAGCCTGTGGGCTACAGTTTGGAGACTACCAGTTTAAAGTATGAATATGTTACCTGTCTGAGCATAGTAAAAACATATTGTGGGAGAAAATCAGAGCACCTGCAAAAAATACACAGGTACACTCATGAAGCATAAATACTCAATGCAGAAGGTGCATAGGTGGGTTTATATTGCAAGTGGGGACTAGATGGACTTGTGTACTGCTGAGTTTTTTCCAGGATTATTGTAGGCACCCAGAGCTGGGCTACTTTAGCAGAGTACTGTGCCTGTTACATAGGTACACAGTTGGTAAGGCTGAATAATGACACTAGTTCATCCAGTTCAAACTGTGTGTGCACGTGTGTTTATGTCAATAATAATTCCTATATCCCTGTATTTTGTGTAAGAAAAAACAAATGCAGGCGCCTCTGAGTTAGACTGTAAAGTATGTATTAATAAAAACACATAGTAACTTACATCTAGGTAAACAAGGAAGGGTACATCTGTGGGCAAATGCTCTGTGGGGCATCCATCACACTGGTCAGCCACTCTGTGGGCTCTCCCGGGCCAGCAGGAAGATGGTATGATGGTGGAGAGCTGGAGAGGAGGCTTGGAACACTTCCTGGATCACAGTGCTAGAGGGGGTGACCTCACAGGCTTGATCGCTCAAGTAAGTTACTATGTGTTTTTTATTAATACGCACTTTACAGTCTAACTCAGAGGCGCCTGCATTTGTTTTTTCTTGCATATCTTGGAGACCGCTTCTGCTTCCCTGCTAAGGCTGGCCCTAAATCAGTAGACTATTTTCAGGCTGCATAGCAGCCCACTGGCCACTTGGACTTCAGTACTATAGGATCTGTTTCAGTACCAGCGCCACATGTATATTTGTCTGTATTTTGTGTACGCTAAGATGTCTATCTAAAAGTTTTTTAAAATTGGCGACACTTCCTGCTGACACTACCAATTGTGGTAGGGAGTTCCACATCCTTATTGTTCTAACAGTAAAGAACCCCCCTGCGCAGTTTAAGGTTAAACCGCTTCTCATCCAACTTCACGTGTCCTCAATTAGTGACCACTACATATAATTAATAGCTAAGCTCATATTTACAATGTTATGAGAAATCCTATTAAAATTAGAAACACTAACATGACATCGCTGCAGGGTTACTGTTGTCACTTCCTGCTTTACCTATTTCCAATTATTGTAACTTATGCCAAATGAATTATTATAATTAACATAAAAATACCTTTAACACCAATTATTGCAATTCATTTATCCCGGTAGGAAAACAACTGAGGGAGTAATAAGAGAGGACAATTATCTTCAGGAGGATGAAATTAATTATAGATAAAGGCTGGAACACATGAGAAAAATATTAGATGAGCCGTGTTCTTCTTCTTCATACTAATATCAATAATAGCATAGCCACCTATAAGATGTCATTTGTTCTGCTTACTATCCTCCCAAATGTAGGTGATGATTTTCAGCACTTCGTTTAAGTTCTGTAACTAAAGGAAATCCATAAATGCTTTTATTTTTTTGTTTTTCTATGTATATAAATCCAAACTGCTTAATTTAAATAATTTCAGTGATGTTATGGGCTTTGATTTATAGTTTTTACTTTTATTTTTACACATGGGGAGTCACATTTGCACATTACATATACACATTGAAGAACAATTGTCAAGAATTAGACACACATCTATGCAAAACAGACCGCATCTCACTTAGAAAAGTATATGTAAATTTTTTGGGGTATTTGAAAACCGTGCTCTTGCAATGTTGGGCAACAAACAGACAGTTTTGAAGATGAGACAAATTTTTACTTAAAGCGGAAGTAAACGCATCCCTAAAACAGTTTCATTTCCGACATGTGCCAGAAATGTAACACTCCCATGGGTTGTTCTCTCAACCAAACTGTCAAACCATCCAATGGCTGGTGCCATAACTGATCACATGTGCAGCATCATGGCAGTTGTAGAATAAACAGAGGCAAAGAAGGCAGCTCCCTTGGCTGAAAACGATAGGGGGGTTTACTTACACTTTAAGGCCCCATGCACACTGGACAATTTTACAGCTCGGGCGTCAGGTGTTTTTTTTTTTTTATTCCTGCATCTAAACTCCCCTTTGCCCCATCGTGCCGATTTGCAGCTCACTATGTATATATGAGTTGCAACGATTGGCACATAAGGGGTAAATAGGCCGAGTCATGGATCCTATTTTAGACCCGGATGTTGCGTTGTGAGATCACGCCCTCAGTTGAAGTCGGAAGTGATGAATCGCGTCAGTTCCATGGTCTCCACGACGACCATAAGTGACATTTGCGGGTCACGGTCAGCTGGAAACCACTATTAAGGAACAACGCGACTATTCTACGCCTTATTATATGCTCTATTTTTAACATTAGCTAGTACGAATATTATGTATGGGGCTTTTGGCTACAATAAAATTTAAAAGCAGGATTACGCTATGTGGTATTTTATTTTCTTCTATGATCCAGTGATATTTGAGCCATTTACACCTTTACCCTGACAGAGTATGTGGATGACTTGTCCTTAAAGTGATAAAACGGATTACCTTAAGGCGTATGAAATACTAACATCTGGTGGGTGTGTATCCTAAGGGGAGCATTACTCACGTGGTGGCGTCCGTGGTATGTGGTGCATGAGTGATACGATTAGGATTACCATATCATTTCACCATTTTCTTATATGCTGAATCATATAAATGCTTGTCACATTCGGATGGACTGACATGAGCGCTGCTACAGCATTTTAAGGACATAAGACTGATTGGACTTGATATTTTATTCATTTGGATATTTTTTTTTATAGTAGCTGCTGACGTGATTAATGTTTTACTTTGTATAGCGGCTGGATTCAACTCTATTTTATTAAAAACATTTTATAATATAATATTTCTTTGAAAGTTTGGTGTTGAGTGGTGCAGATAGGCCTTTATTGTGCACTGTTTTTTTTTTATTAATTTGTTTCCCCTGCATGTTAGCCTATGTGTCCATGCACACATAGGCTTTTAATAGCGTTAGTGAAAGGAGAGTTTGGAAGCAACCTAAAAACCTACTGCCAGTGTGTCCAGGAACAGCAGAGTTTTGGCAGAAAAAACTCTTGATGCTGCTAAACGCGTCTAAATGTGCCTAATTGCTAGCACTTTAGCATTTATTCATTTCAATAGCCAGAATAAATTTAAATTCTGGCCAATTAAAGCAGAGTTCCACCCAAAAGTGGGACAGTTCCTCCTTCCATCTTCTGGCCTCCTAGGCAACTCCCCCTCTCCCCCTAGGCGGCCCCTCCCTCTCTGCAATCTTCTGGGACATGTCACAGGTCCCAGAAGATTGCCTGGCCACTAGGAGAGCACAGCACGACTCGCGCATGCGCAGTGCACACCCAGCTGTGAAGCCCCAAGCTGTCACATCCGGGCAGCCACAGTTGCAATGACGGCGCCGCAGAGAAGAGGGGGAGAGGAGCGAGGCTTCGGGAGGCCGCATTGCTGGACCGTTGGACAGGTGAGTGTCTGTTTATTAAAATTATAAATAAAATAAAGTCAGCGCAAAAAATCCAATATTTAAAAATACAAGCAGCTGAACACTGAAGGTAAACATAAAAACCTCAAAGTACATAGGATAAATAAAGCAGTGCAGCGCTATACCCAGAAGTTCAAATATTACTAATAAAAGTCCCTTTAAATTTAAATCCAAAAGTTGATAGAGAAAAGGTCTCCTCTGTAGTGGTCTAAGTGCTCATGATAGTCCATGCAGTGCTATACATCCGTGATTCCACCACCAGCTAGCCAAACCGCTCACCTCAGCATATGGACCCCTGAGCTAACAGACGGGTCAAAACAGCATTTACTACATTCAGTGGATAAAGATGGAGACTTGCATGGGCAGATGATCACACGATATAAAGGCAGCACTCAGTAATTGATGATCATGTTCACATGCAATAAAAATAAGAGTACATCGTGCACACTGTGTGGCTAAGAAGATCACATTTATTAAAAGTCAAGTACTCACATACACAGCACTACACTCTAGTGCTGGGATAAAGGTAAAATGGCATCAAAGGATAACGTCAAGTAGTAATGGTGGCTGCAGTGATGTCCAAGGAACTCCCGTCAAGTAGTAATGGTGTCTGCAGTGATGTCCAAGGAACTCCCGCCAAGTAGTAATGGTGGCTGCAGTGATGTCCAGGGAACTCCCGGTCAAGTAGTAATGGTGGCTGCAGTGATGTCCAAGGAACTCCCGGTCAAGTAGTAATGGTGGCTGCAGTGATGTCCAAGGAACTCCCGGTCAAGTAGTGATGGTGGCTGCAGTGATGTCCAAGAAACTCCCGTCAAGTAGTAATGGTGGCTGCAGTGATGTCCAAGGAACTCCCGGTCAAATAGTAATGGTGGCTGCAGTGATGTCCAAGGAACTCACTGCAGCCACCATTACTACTTGACGTTATCCTTTGATGCCATTTTACCTTTATCCCAGCACTAGGGTTTAGTGCTGTGTATGTGAGTACTTGACTTTTAATAAATGTGATCTTCTTAGCCACACAGTGTGCACTATGTACTCTTATTTTTATTGCATGTGAACATGATCATCAATTACTGAGTGCTGCCTTTATATCGTGTGACCATCTGCCCATGCAGGTCTCCATCTTTATCCACTGAGAGTGGTAAATGCTGTTTCGACCCGTCTGTTAGCTCAGGGGTCCATATGCTGAGGTGAGCGGTTTGGCTAGCTGGTGGTGGAATCACGGATGTATAGCACTGCATGGACTGTCATGAGCACTTAGACCACTACAGAGGAGACCTTTTCTCTATCAACTTTTGGATTTAAAATTTAAAAGGGACTTTTATTAGTAATATTTGAACTTCTGGGTATAGCGCTGCACTGCTTTATTTATCCTCTGTTTATTAAAAGTCAGCAGCTACAAAAAGTATAGCTGCTGACTTTTAATAAACTGAAAAAAGACTGGAATTCCGCTTTAAATAAATAAATGCCCATACACTTAACGCTGATAAACTCTGCCAAACGGTTTGAAAAAAAAGCAGCTTAGGTGAGTTTTTAACACTGATTTTACAATAAACCCGTGTGCATGAGACCTAAAACATATACACAATTAGTCTATGCTGCAGATTTTCCCGGTTGTACGGAGTTAAAAATCACAGATGTCCTTCAGGGCGCTTCCTATCCCCCTAGTCAAGGCCCACCTAAAACTATTTCAAACCAAAAGCATTAAATTTGTCTGAGGAGGGGATACAGGCTCTCTAAATCGGTCCTATTCCGCTCAAGGGAGGAGGGAGGCCTGGGCCTTCCAAACCTACTTTGGAATTACCAAGCAGCACAATTAGCCCAGATTTCGGCAGTCTACTCTCGCTGGGAATTACCTGACTGAATATACATTGAACATCAGGCGGTCCCACTCCACACCCTAGACTATCTCTCTTATGGTGCCAAAAAAAAATTGAGACCCCCAATATTATCCCCGATACTCTCCCACTTGAGCCTGAAGGGTAACGAGCAGTTGACCTCCCCCATTGAAACACCTCTTCCAAAACCTGGCATTCCCACCAGGGTTAAACATAAAAGCCTTCAGGTGGTGGCTCGACAAAGGGCTATATAGAATAGGGCACTTCCTCAGACCCATAGGCCCACTTTCTAAAGCATACTGCATTAGCAATTTGGATACGCCACTCTCTGAACTCTTTCACTACACCCAGATCTCCAACTTCCTTCACAAACTATGGAAAACGCAACCTAATAGCCCCCAACTCACAACCTACAAACAGTGGTGTGGTCAGGCCGATGAGCAGAAGGGGAGAATCACAGTGATCTACAGGGCACTGTCCTCAATTCGCTCCACGATTTCCTACATGTTGGCCTGGGAAGAGGACCTTTCTCAACAATGGAAACTAGAGACATGGAATAGAAATTTCTTTCAATCATACAAGGGTTTTTTCAACTCTAGCCTCGCAGAAGCAAGTATAAAAGTAATTTCCAGATGGTACCTGGTCCCATCTAGACTGGCCAAGCTATACCCGATGTCATCCCCCCTATGCTCTCCTCCACCTCCCTTCTTTCCTCTGGAAAAGGGCTTATGCAGATCCTTAACATCACCGCTCACCTCTTAGACTAGGTTCAGATTTCTGTGGCCAGAGATTGTTCACAAAATCAAACCTGTTCCCGACCCGCAGAGAACTGTGTTACACTTGTGCAGGGGTGCCATTAATTCCTAATACCATGCCCACATATTACCACCTATGGCACATTTTTGCACACACCAAACCCCATGGCGCTGAAGCACCATGCAGCTTGCTGCAGTGTGATTTAAAAGAAATGGTCAGGGATGACTTCTTGTGCATGGGGCATCCCTTTAAAATGGATGGGCTGCCCTAGCTGTGACGTGCGTGTGCAAATGCGCATGCACAGATCCCAACTGAGCCTCATATCACAGTCCCTCTCTTTACCATACCTCCCAATTTTTGAATTTCGGAATGAAGGACAATTGAAGTAGGAAGTGAGCTACTTGCCCCTGGTAATGTGTGGATGTGGCCAAAATCTTAACAGTGGGAGGGGCTTAAGCGGCATGGTTAAACAATACCCAGGCTTCCTGGGAGACAGGAGTATGTAATGCATAGCAGCAGTCAGGAGCACAAAACAAAAAGAGTGCAGAAGTCAGGAGTGTGTAATGCACAGTGAGGGGTCCCCTACTTTACCCTTTCAGCAAAAAATCCCATTCCCTCGCCTACAAAAAACAAAGCACTAATTTGCACACTACCCCTTAACCCCCCACAGTACAGCTCTCACAAATGCCCCCAGCTCTCTCACCTCTCACAAATTACCCCCCAGCTCTCAAAAATCCCTTCTGCTCTCTCACAAGTGCCTCCCCCTACCCCCCCAGCTCTCTCACCTCTTACAAATGCTCTCCAGCTCTCTCACCTCTCACAAATGACACCCCCAGCTCTCACAAATCCCTTCAGCTCTCTCACAAGTGCCCCAGCTCTCACCTCTCACAAATGCCCCCCCAGCTCTTTCACCTCCGACAAATGCCCCCCCAGCTCTCTCACAAATCCCCCCCAGCACCCTCACCTCTCACATATGCCCCCCAGCTCTCTCACAAATGCCCCCAGCTCTCCCACCAATCTTCCCCAGCTCTCTCACAAATAATCCCCAGCTCTCTCACCAATGCCCCCTTGGCACTAGCACACAGAAGCTGGTGGAGGAAGCGAGTGGGAAAACATTCTCTACTGGTGTGACAGGCTCAAAAGTGCAAGGCTGCAGGACTTCTCCTACCAGGTGGGAGACGCAAAAAGGCAGGAAGTGGGAGCCAAAGGCGGGATGCGGAGCTGGGGAATGGCTTACAAAGTGTGTCATTCATTGCTAGGACGTTGGTGGGCTACATTGAAGAATGAGGAGGTGAGGAGGGGGGCAGAGATTGCCAACAAGCTCTGTTAGCAGGAATTCTCACTTGGTGCTGGGTGTGAGAGCACACATTGCACACATTGAGGATACAACTACTGAGTGTTCCAGCACTGGGCCCTGGGACTCCAGCCCAGATCTGCGGGACTTTGGGACTTACTTGAAATCCGGGATGGTTGGAAGGTATGTCATTACATCACAGTTCCCCTCCCTTCAAAATCCCTTCTTCACATTACTGTCCTCAGCCCCCCCATAATTGTTCTCATCCCCACACATTACAGTCCACACCCCCCCTTACATAACTGTCTTCAGCCCCCTCCTATTACTGTCATTAGCCTCCCATAATTGGCCTCAGCTCCCCCCTTACTGTCCTGAGCCCTTCCAGTACTGCACTCACCCCCATAACTGTCCTCAGCCCCCTCCCATTACTGTCCTCAGCTCCCCCCATTACTTTCATGAACTTTCCCCATTACTGTCCTCAACTTCCCCCCATTACTGTCCTCAGCCGCCACCCATGACTGTCCCCAGCCCCTTCATTATGGTCCTATGCTCCCCATTACTGTTCCCAGCCTCCTCATGACTGTCTTAAGCCACCCCACTACAGTCCTCGCCCCCCATAGTTGTCCTCAGCCCCCCCACCTTAGCACCCCTCATACTGTCCCCAGCCCCCCATCAGCTTACTATTACTGTCTTAAACATAGATGTGCGTAAACACCGCTCTAGATCAGTCTCCCATCTCCACCTCCACTAACACACAGACCAGGTGCTGGCCCTGTCCGTCACAGATTCCAATGAGCAAAAAAGAATTCCGGTTGGCTGCACATCCAGTAAAATCACCTTTATTTTAGCAAGTCCATATAAAACTTGTCCAAAAACACAAAGAGAGGAGAACAGCATTACCACTAACGCATTTCACACTTCATTAGTGCTTATTCATAGCTTACCGTCTTAAGTAGCCTTTCTTCACATTGCCTCCCTCTCCTGTCTACCTTACACAGACAGGGAGGATAGCGGGAGGCACAGCAGGTCTAGACAAAAGGAGGGAGCTGCAAGCTGGTGATTGGTTGGTAGTACAGCCCTAGCAACCAATCTGTCTGTTAACTCGGGAAGAAATCCCTCTGTCCAGAACTATCCTGTCTCCCATGGGCTATTAGGATGGTGGCGGTGAAGGCGGCAAGACACAACAGGCTTCTAAATGGTAGGACTGCGGTGGTCTAGACAGGACAGTGAGTCGGTCCAGATGCCGATTCATCCATTTATTGATACCTGCCATAGATTATGCCATTTTATGCCAGGTTGCAGGAAAGAAAAATCGCTTGATTTCCCTATCAACACAGTCAGTGTTGATGGATGAATCCATCCCGTACAGCTATTGTGTTCTCCCAGCAGGTAGATGGGGGGGGGGGGGGTTGTGGAGAAGTCCATGCTAGGAGAACACAATGATTATAGCTAGCAGCTACAGCCACTGGAAATAATCGCATATTAGAAATCCGACCTACTGGTTGTACACAAGTTGATCAATCAGCCTGCCTGTAGATGGACCAAATCTCTGCTGGCCTTGTTGAGATTCGAACCATCCATGTCCAGCTTTACTGTCTACTGAAACCGTTGTGACAGTAAAACTTCTGGGTGGGCCTTATATGTGGTTATGGTGCGAAGGGATCAGGTGACACAGATTTTCCTTAACCACTTGCCGACCGCCTCACGCATATATACGTGAGCAGAATGGCACGGGCAGGCAAAATCACGTACCCATACGTGATTGCCTTCCCGCGGGCGGGGGGTCCAATCGGACCCCCCCCCCCCGGTGCCAGCGGCGGTTGGCATTTGGCTAGGAGCGATGAGAGACGAGGGGGAGACCATCCGATCGTGGCCCCCCCCTCACGATCGCTCCCAGCCAATGAGGAACATCCCCTGCCTGTGTATAGTACACACAGGCAGAGGATGTGATGTCATCTCTCCTCGGCTCGGCAGTTTCCGTTCTACCGCCGAGGAGAGAAGACATGTAAGTGCACCAACACACACACACAGTAGAACATGCCAGGCACACAAAACACCCCCAATCCCCCCCCGATCCCCCCCCCAATCACCCCTCCCCCCTCCCTGTAACACTGACACCAAGCAGTATTTTTTTTTTTTTTCTGATTACTGCAGGGTGTCAGTTAGTGACAGTTACTGTGGTAGGACAGTGAGTGTTACCCCCCTTTAGGTCTAGGGTACCCCCCTAACCCCCCCTAATAAAGTTTTAACCCCTTGATCACCCCCTGTCACTAAGCGATCATTTTTCTGATCGCTGTATTAGTGTCGCTGGTGACGCTAGTTAGGAACGTAAATATTTAGGTTCGCCGTCAGCATTTTATAGCGACAGGGACCCCCATATACTATCTAATAAATGTTTTAACCCCTTGATTGCCCCCTAGTTAACCCTTTCACCACTGATCACCGTATAACCGTTACGGGTGACGCTGGTTAGTTGGTTTATTTTTCATAGTGTCAGGGCACCCGTCGTTTATTACCGAATAAAGGTTTAGCCCCCTGATCGCCCGGCGGTGATATGCGTCGCCCCAGGCAGCGTCAGATTAGCGCCAGTACCGCTAACACCCACGCACGCAGCATACGCCTCCCTTAGTGGTATAGTATCTGAACAGATCAATATCTGATCCGATCAGATCTATACTAGTGTCCCCAGCAGTTTAGGGTTCCCAAAAACGCAGTGTTAGCGGATCAGCCCAGATACCCGCTAGCACCTGCGTTTTGCCCCTCCGCCCGGCCCAGCCCAGCCCACCCAAGTGCAGTATCGATCGATCACTGTCACTTACAAAACGCATAACTGCAGCATTCGCAGAGTCAGGCCTGATCCCTGCGATCGCTAACAGTTTTTTTGGTAGCGTTTTGGTGAACTGGCAAGCACCAGCCCCAGGCAGCGTCAGGTTAGCGCCAGTCGCGCTAACACCCACGCACGCACCGTACACCTCCCTTAGTGGTATAGTATCTGATCAGATCAATACCTGATCCGATCAGATCTATACTAGCGTCCCCAGCAGTTTAGGGTTCCCAAAAACGCAGTGTTAGTGGGATCAGCCCAGATACCTGCTAGCACCTGCGTTTTGCCCCTCCGCCCAGTCCGGCCCAGCCCACCCAAGTGCAGTATCGATCGATCACTGTCACTTGAAAAACACTAAACGCATAACTGCAGCGTTCGCAGAGTCAGGCCTGATCCCTGCGATCGCTAACAGTTTTTTTGGTAGCGTTTTGGTGAATTGGCAAGCACCAGCGGCCTAGTACACCCCGGTCATAGTCAAACCAGCACTGCAGTAACACTTGGTGACGTGGCGAGTCCCATAAATGCAGTTCAAGCTGGTGAGGTGGCAAGCACAAGTAGTGTCCCGCTGCCACCAAAAAGACAAACACAGGCCCGTCGTGCCCATAATGCCCTTCCTGCTGCATTCGCCAATCCTAATTGGGAACCCACCACTTCTGCAGCGCCCGTACTTCCCCCATTCACATCCCCAACCAAATGCAGTCAGCTGCATGAGAGGCATTTTCTTTATGTCCTCCCGAGTACCCCTACCCAACGAACCCCCCCAAAAAAGATGTCGTGTCTGCAGCAAGCGCGGATATAGGCGTGACACCCGGTATTATTGTCCTTCCTGTCCTGGCAATCCTGGTCTTTGCATTGGTGAATGTTTTGAACGCTACCATTCACTAGTTGAGTATTAGCGTAGGGTACAGCATTGCACAGGCTAAGCACACTTTCACAGGGTCTCCCAAGATGCCATCGCATTTTGAGAGACCCGAACCTGGAACCGGTTACAGTTATAAAAGTTAGTTACAAAAAAAAAGTATAAAAAAAAAAAAAAACACATACAAAAATATAAAATAAATAGTTGTCGTTTTATTGTTCTCTCTCTCTCTATTCTCTCTCTATTGTTCTGCTCTTTTTTACTGTATTCTATTCTGCAATGTTTTATTGTTATTATGTTTTATCATGTTTGTTTTTCAGGTCTGCAATTTTTTATACTTTACTGTTTACTGTGCTTTATTGTTAATCATTTTTTTGTCTTCAGGTACGCCATTCACGACTTTGAGTGGTTATACCAGAATGATGCCTGCAGGTTTAGGTATCATCTTGGTATCATTCTTTTCAGCCAGCGGTCGGCTTTCATGTAAAAGCAATCCTAGTGGCTAATTAGCCTCTAGACTGCTTTTACAAGCAGTGGGAGGGAATGCCCCCCCCCACCGTCTTCCGTGTTTTTCTCTGGCTCTCCTGTCTCAACAGGGAACCTGAGAATGCAGCCAGTGATTCAGCCAGCTGACCATAGAGCTGATCAGAGACCAGAGTGGCTCCAAACATCTCTATGGCCTAAGAAACCGGAAGCTACGAGCATTTTATGACTTAGATTTTGCCGGATGCAAACAGTGCCATTGGGAAATTGGGAAAGCATTTTATCACACCAATCTTGGTGTGGTCAGATGCTTTGAGGGCAGAGGAGAAATCTAGGGTCTAATAGACCCCAATTTTTTCAAAAAAGAGTACCTGTCACCACCTATTGCTATGATAGGGGATATTTACATTCCCTGAGATAACAATAAAAATGATTTAAAAAAAAAAAAAATATATGAAAGGAACAGTTTAAAAATAAGATAAAAAAAGCAAAAAAATAATAAAGAAAAAAAAAAAAAAAAAAAAAAAAAAAAAGCACCCCTGCTCTCACGCTAAGGCGAACGCAAGCGTCGGTCTGGCGTCAAATGTAAACAGCAATTGCACCATGCATGTGAGGTATCACCGCGAAGGTCAGATCGAGGGCAGTAATTTTAGCAGTAGACCTCCTCTGTAAATCTAAAGTGGTAACCTGTAAAGGCTTTTAAAGGCTTTTAAAAATGTATTTAGTTTGTCGCCACTGCACGTTTGTGCGCAATTTTAAAGCATGTCATGTTTGGTATCCATGTACTCGGCCTAAGATCATCTTTTTTATTTCATCAAACATTTGGGCAATATAGTGTGTTTTAGTGCATTAAAATTTAAAAAAGTGTGTTTTTTCCCCAAAAAATGCGTTTGTAAAATCGCTACGCAAATACTGTGTGAAAAAAAAAATTGAAACATCCACCATTTTAATCTGTAGGGCATTTGCTTTAAAAAAATATATAATGTGTGGGGGTTCAAAGTAATTTTCTTGCAAAAAAAAATAATTTTCGCATGTAATCAAAAAGTGTCAGAAAGGGCTTTGTATTCAAGTGGTTAGAAGAGTGGGTTATGTGTGACATAAGCTTCTAAATGTTGTGCATAAAATGCCAGGACAGTTCAAAACCCCCCCAAATGACCCAATTTTGGAAAGTAGACACCCCAAGCTATTTGCTGAGAGGCATGTCGAGTCCATGGAATATTTTATATTGCGACACAAGTTGCGGAAAAGAGACAATTTTTTTTTTTCTTTTTTTTGCACAAAGTTGTCACTAAATGATATATTGCTCAAACATGCCATGGGAATATGTAAAATTACACCCCGAAATACATTCTGTTGCTTCTCCTGAGTACGGGGATACCACATGTGTGGGACTTTTTGGGAGCCTAGCCGCGCACGGGAACCCGAAAACCAAGCACCGCCTTCAGGCTTTCTAAGGGCGTAAATTTTTGATTTCACTCTTCACTGCCTATCACAGTTTCGGAGGCCATGGAATGCCCAGGTGGCAAAAAAAAACCCTCAAATGACCCCATTTTGGAAAGTAGACATCCCAAGCTATTTGCTGAGAGGTATAGTGAGTATTTTGCAGACCTCACTTTTTGTCACAAAGTTTTGAAAATTGAAAAAAGAAAAAAAAAAAAATTTTTTTCTTGTCTTTCTTTATTTTCAAAAACAAATGAGAGCTGCAAAATACTCACCATGCCTCTCAGCAAATAGCTTGGGGTGTCTACTTTCCAAAATGGGGTCGATTGGGGGGGGTTTGTGCCACCTGGGCATTCCATGGCCTCCGAAACTGTGATAGGCAGTGAAGAGTGAAATCAAAAATTCACGCCCTTAGAAATGCTGAAGGCGGTGATTGGTTTTCGGGGCCCCGTACGCGGCTAGGCTCCTAAAAAGTCCCACACGTGGTATCCCCATACTCAGGAGAAGCAGCTAAATGTATTTTGGGGTGCAATTCCACATATGCCCATGGCCTGTGTGAGCAATATATCATTAAGTGACAACTTTGTGCAAAAAAAAAAAAAAAAAATTTGTCACTTTCCCGCAACTTGTGTCAAAATATAAAATATTCCGTGGACTCAACATGCCTCAAAGCAAATAGCTTGGGGTGTCTACTTTCCAAAATGGGGTCATTTGTGGGGGGGTTATGCCATCTGGGCATTTTATGGCATTCAAAACTGTGATAGGTAGTGAGGAGTAAAATAAAAAATGTACGCCCTTAGAAATCCTGAAGGCAGTGATTGGTTTTCGGGGCCCCGTACGCGGCTAGGCTCCCAAAAAGTCTCACACATGTGGTATCCTCATACTCAAGAGAAGCAGCTAAATGTATTTTGGGGTGCAATTCCACATATGCCCATGGCCTGTGTGAGCAATATATCATTTAGTGACAACTTTTTGTAATTTTTTTTTTTGTGTCATTATTCAATCACTTGGGACAAAAAAAATTAATATTCAATGGGCTCAACATGCCTCTCAGCAATTTCCTTGGGGTGTCTACTTTCCAAAATGGGGTCATTTGTGGGGTTTTGTACTGCCCTGCCATTTTAGCACCTCAAGAAACGACATAGGCAGTCATAAATTAAAGGCTGTGTAAATTCCAGAAAATGTACCCTAGTTTGTAGGCGCTATAACTTTTGCGCAAACCAATAAATATACACTTATTGACATTTTTTTTTACCAAAGACATGTGGCCGAATACATTTTGGCCTAAATGTATGACTAAAATTGAGTTTATTGGATTTTTTTTAGAACAAAAAGTAGAAAATATCAATTTTTTTCAAAATTTTCGGTCTTTTTTCATGTATAGCGCAAAAAATAAAAACGGCAGAGGTGATCAAATACCATCAAAAGAAAGCTCTTTTTGTGGGAAGAAAAGGACGCAAATTTCGTTTGGGTACAGCATTGCATGACCGCGCAATTAGCAGTTAAAGCGACGCAGTGCCAAATTGTAAAAAGTGCTCTGGTCAGGAAGGGGGTAAATCCTTCCGGGGCTGAAGTGGTTAAAACATCCTTTACTGTGCTGAGTAATCAGCAGTGGGAAAATTGTTAAGCCTTCTTTTAGATTCAACTTAAGCAACCAGCTAAACCACTTATCCTCATCAGACATAAAGAAGTTTCAGTGATGCAGCAGGCATACAAATCTTATACTCAGTAGTTTGCTGGGGGCTTCCTTCCTTAAGCTGATTTGCCTGTAATGGATCAAGTGACCTGCTGAGAGGGATGTTCCACTGTCCCACAGGAAGTTCTTTCTTCCCATCAAAGAGTACAAACAAGAGACATTTGGGGTGTTCCTAAGCAGTCCCTTCCCCACGGGAACCACCAATAGGCTTATCTTATTTCTCCCTCACAAGTGGTTCTCTGTCCCTAGTTACTTTCCCCATACTGCAGGGCTCTTCAAAATAAAACAGCAGTTGCTTTGTATGCCCTCTTTTGCAAAGATGGACTCCCATATGTCAAGAGAACTCAGGCTCCCCCAAGATGGCATCCACAGTCCATTTCAGATGACACATTGGTGCTATTTCTGACTTCCCCTCTTAACATAATTCCAACTAAGGAACTAGGGATACATAGGGACATCTAGTGGTAGAAATTGAGAACTACACCAGAAATTTCACTTGAGGGAAACAATGTGAGACTTAAAATGATCGTAAACTCTGTTTTTTTTTTTTTATAGGAAAAAAAACCAAAACATGTTATACTCACCTGCTCTGTTGCAGTGGATTTGCACAGAGCAGCCTGGATCCTCCTCTTCTCGGGTCCCTCTTCAGTGCTCCTGGCTCCTCCCTCCTGTTCAGTGCCCCCACAGCAAACAACTTGCCATGGGGGCACCCGAGCTGAGTCACAGCTCCCTGTGTCCATTCAGACACGAAGCCCTGACCCGTCCCACTCTCTCCCCTGATTGGCTAGCTGACTTTGATTGACAGCAGTGGGAGCCAATGGTGCCGCTACTGTATATCAGCCAATCAGGAAGGAGAATCTAGGACGGCTGAGACACTCGTGGACATTCCTTAACAGAGAGGGACCTCAGGTAAGTGTTAGGCGGGCTGAGGGGGCTGCTACACACAGAAGACTTTTTATATTAATGCATAGAATGTATTAAGATAAAAAAACTTCTGCTTTTACAACCCCTTTAAAGAGGAACTGCAATCTGCTCACATAATTTGTAATAAAAACATATTTGCTATTCTAAAGCTTCCCTCCAACCACTTTGCATATTATTGTATATATACTGTGATTCTGTACTTACCAAATATGCTGCAGAAATCTCCCTCCATTGAGTCTGGCTGCAACCATTTTAACTGTGGGCAGCGGAAGCTGCTGCCTGTTCACTTCCTGGATTTACACAGACATACAGAGGCACACCTCCAGCTCTGCAGCCCCCTCAGCTTTCATTGGCCCTCTTATGATTCATCCCCCCCATGGCAGGCGCAGCAATATGAAGGGCCTTATGCGCTGTAGCATTAGAAGAATTGTAATCTCTGACCTTTTAGTCCAAACAAGACTATCTTTTACTGTATAATTCTTCTAGCGCCGTTCTATGGAAGCAGTAGGTTTAAAGAGCACACCAAACCTTTATGATATCTTCTTTATTAACTTTAGATTTTCTTCATATATAACACTGACAATTTAGCAGCAGGCAGCGCATGTACAAACATGTTGAATAAAGTATAACAAAATAGTGATTCAACTGTTTGATCTTGTCATTTTACATACAATGGTAGATGTATTTCTCTCTTCAGTATCTGTACTCTCACTTTTAAGTTCCTTAGACACTTTATGATCTCTCTGAGAGGTATATCTGAGGCTTAAGAAATAGTTTTACTTATCTGATATTGCAGTTTGCATGCTCGTTTGCTGATTTGTTCGGTTTGTTCGTTCGGTGGAACTACAAGTGAACACATAACTAGTTCAGTATACAGTTCTAATCACATTATATAACAATAGTAACATATATGACTGTATTAAATACCTATTTTGGTCACTTGCTTCCATAAAACTGAACTCTGGCTTGATCTGCAACCTGTTCAGGTCCACACTCTCTGATATAATGAGATCTAGCAATGTGCTGGGTAATTTCTAGACAAAATAATAGGTGTAAGGCTGGCTGTGATTGGCCTAAACTCTTGCTCAGTGTGAGATTGGCTGTGACTGGCCAAAACTCCTGAGAGTCACAAAGGCTTAACTCTTTGCTTTCTGGTTTGCTTCTGTGAACACAATATACAACTGTTATATGACATCCATATATAAAGTCACAGTAAATAACTCTGCTTTTATCTCTCACATGGGAGCATATGAACTGTATTAAGGTTATTAGCAGGTCTAGCTGTATATGCATGTAAGTCACTTTAGCAACCTAGGACAGGTCTTAGCTGGCCAGCTACACCCCCTCCCTTCCTGGCAAACTCTCAGGAGAGTGAGAGAAAGAAGAAAGAAGTGGGCTGTATGAGATATTTACTGGCAGAAAAAAATGTTTTACTATCCAAAGTTAAAACAGCAAGGACAGAAGATTTAATAGATGGAAAGTTGAAAAAATGACTGAAGGTCCACTTTAAGCTGGATAAACACTATACAACTTTTTTTGTTAGATTTCTTTTAGATTTACCTTCAACTATGTAGTACAAGGGCCTGCATGATTGCATTCAAATTAAAAGTGTTTAGGTTTGATCTCATATTATATGGTTTTGGTAAACCTAAAGGGAAAAATCTAAAGCAAATTGTATAGTGTGTATCCAGCTTACCACTGTGCTACATACTAGCCATGCACAGCTAGATCAATTTCCCCATCCACACTAAACAGCATGGACTAAAGAATCTCCATTTTATTCAGGCAACTGTGGCTCCCTCAAGCTTTTCACAGTCAGTATAACTTAAAGTGGAGTTCCACCCAAAAGTGGAACTTCCACTCATCGGATTCCTCCCCCCCTCCGGTGTCACAGTTGGCACCTTTCAGGGGGGTGCAGATACCTGTATATTACAGGTATCTGTACCCACTTCCGGCGTAGATAGCCGCAGAATCTGCGGTTATTTACGCCACATCCTGTTCCCCCCTGCTGTCTGCTGGAAAACACACGGGTCCCAGAGACAGCAGGGACCAGCCGTATTGCGCTGTGCGACTCGCGCATGCGCAGTAGGGAACCGGGAAGTGAAGCCGCACAGCTTCACTTCCTGATTCCCTTCCCGAAGATGGAGGCGGCAGCACCTGAGGACCGAGAGACGGTTCGGCCTCGGGTGCCGACATCGCGGGCGCCCTGGACAGGTAAGTGTCCATGTTTTAAAAGTCAGCAGCTGCAGTATTTGTAGCTGCTGACTTTTAAAAAAAAAAATTTCGGCGGAGCTCCGCTTTAAAGTGGATGTAAACCCAATGTCATACGCTCTATGCTGACGACACACAAATCTATCTCTCCACTCCTCAACTCACTCCATCAGTCTCCTCACACATCACTAACTTACTAACCCACATATCTGTATGGATGTCACACCACTTCCTCAAACTCAACTTGTCCAAAACCGAGCTTATAATATTTCCTCCCCCACGTTCCTCTTCCCCGGACTTCTCTGTCAAGAGCAATGGCACAACCATCCACCCGTCCCCACATGTCAGGGTGCTAGGTGTTATTCTGGATTCTGAACTCTCCTTTTGGCCCCACATCCAATCACTTTCCAAAGCTTCCGCCTCAACCTCCGCAACATCTCTAAACTACGTCCCTTTCTAACCAACGAAACCACAAAGCTCCTGATTCACTCCCAGGTTATCTCTCGCCTCGACTACTGCAACTCCCTCCTCATTGGATTACCTTTAAATAGACTATCCCCCCTTCAGTCCATCACGAATGCTGCTGCGCGACTCATCTACCTTACAAATCGCTCAGTTTCTGCTACCCCCCTCTGCCAATCCCTCCATTGGCTGCCACTCGCCCAACAAATTAAATTCAAAATACTAACAATAAGTTACAAAGCCATCCACAACTCTGCCCCAGCTACATCACTAGCCTAGTCTCAAAGTACCAACCTAATCGCCCTCTCCGTTCCTCCCAGGACCTCCTGCTCTCTAGCTCCCTCATCACCTCCTCCCATATCCGCCTCCAGGACTTCTCCCGAGCCTCGCCCATCCTCTGGAATCCCCTACCCCAATCTGTCAGAATCCCTGAAGACTTTCCTCTTCAGAGAAGCCTATCCTGTCTCCATCTAACAACTGCACTATTTTCTCCATTAGCTCATCCCTCACAGCTATTACCCTTTTGTATAACTTGACCCTCCCTTCTAGATTGTAAGCTCTAACGAGCAGGGCCCTCTGATTCCTCCTGTATTGAATTGTATTGTACTTGTACTGTCTGCCCTAATGTTGTAAAGCGCTGCGTAAACTGTTGGCGCTATATAAATCCTGTTTATTAATAATAATAATAATAATAATAAAATGTCATCCTTTCTAAACTACTGCCATAGGGGTTATCTATAAGGATATACATGCCGCCTGCATGTATCTTTACCTGTCAAATGTCTCCCCTCTGTCTGTTATTAGACCGAAAAACTGCAGATTCTGTGGGTGGGACTGTTGTCTGGAGCTTGGTGGGTGGAGTCGTGATATCAGTAGACTCCCCGCCCACCTCTACACTCCCCTTGTCAATATGCATTTCTCCTGTGTATTTCTAACACTGAACTTCTGCTGAACTTCTGCTATGATCTCTAACATCCAGTGAAAAGACAGGAAAGTAACCACATGACTTCAGCATGCCAAATCATGGTGAGGTGTGGAACAGCCAATCCTTGCAGAGCTGCTGAAGAAAGGAGTGGGGGAGGGAATTAAAAAGTACTGCATGTGTCTTAGGCTAATGCACGAGATATGTAAATCACCTGTCACTCATAGCAAGGGGGAGGATTTGACAAAGTTTTTCTCAGTTTGTCAAGAATTATCTCACTGAACAATAAAAGAGGATTGCTCAGAGATGGATTAACTATGTGTGGCAAGACTGGGCTCAAATGATAAGAAATCTCATACTCTACAGTATGATTAAAAAAAAAATACATTTTTCGGGTTTACATCCACTTTAATGGTGCCCGTTTTCTGTAGGGAACAGTGAGGTAATCTCATGAAATCGTCTACACTATATGATTGTTTTTTCTTTTTTAAGGCAGCTCTCCCAAAATATTGCAATTGTATGTATCCTAATTGTACTGAAGTTGATTATATTATGAAATAATCCCTCTTTGCATACAACCAGCTGGAGCCACTCAGGCATACATCAAGAAGATACACATGACTTATTCCTCTACTGTGTTGATGCAGAAAGTGCACATTCTAAGAGGTGATATGTATAAGATATACTGTACATATGCAGTGTATATCAGCACAGCTTCTAGGTAATTTGCATATAAACATAGTAATAACATTAGTCAGTCTGCTTTTTACCATAATCACACACACTGGCAATTTTTAATTTTTTTTGTAAATTCTTTTTATTAAGGCCCTTTTCACACTGGGGCGGGGGCGTCGGCGGTGCTTTACAGTCAGTTTTCGGCCGCTAGTGGGGTGGTTTTACCACCTGTTAGCGGCCGAGAAAGGGTTAAAGACCACCGCAAAGCGCCTCTGCAGAGGTGCTTTGCCGGCGGTATAGTCGCGCTGTCCTATTGATTTCAATGGGCAGGAGCGGTGTATACACTGCTCCTTCCCCACTCCGAAGATGCTGCTAGCAGGACTTTTATTCCTGTCCTGCTAGCACACCGCTCCAGTGTTAATGCCCTCGGGGCTTTCACACTGGAGAGACAGCAGTGGCTGTTTCGGGTCGTTTGCAGGCGCTATTATTAGAGCAATAGCGCCTGCAAACCACCCCAGTGTGAAAGGGGCCTAAAGGTTTTCCGCATAGAAAAAATATATACAAACTTAGAACATAATAAACATTCAGCACCGGTGTACATTGCAGCTCCCATATCTAATAGTAACAGATATCAGAAAGTTTTCCATACAAAAATCATAGCAAAGACAAATCAAACAAAAAAAAGGGGGGAGAGAGAGGAAGGGGGAGGACAAATACAATATACAGTTATTATACTCAGTATAATATCCCCCCAATAGCCGTAGTAAAGGAGAATATAAAATTCCCATCTAGGCTTACACAAGCCTCACCACCCGCCACATAATTCAACTAGTCACTGGGAGGCATTCAATCAGATGCAGTGGAATTATCCTCAATCCAGCCACCCCACACCTTTTTAAACTTAGGTACCCCTCTACTGAGATATGTAGCTTCATACAGCAGCAGAGCCTTATTAATCAATGCCTTCCAGGCCAT
Organism: Aquarana catesbeiana; assembly: GCF_042186555.1. Classification (NCBI taxonomy): domain Eukaryota; kingdom Metazoa; phylum Chordata; class Amphibia; order Anura; family Ranidae; genus Aquarana; species Aquarana catesbeiana. The sequence goes on from NC_133328.1 coordinate 521,003,114, forward strand.
GAGGGTAGGAGCCAGCGGTTGCTTCCATGATAAGATAATCACTTTGCGAGCATAATACAGGAGCAACGTGAGCAGAGTACGAATCACATTTTTGGGTGCTAATGTGTCTACCAGGCCCAACAGACAAATTTCAATGGATGGTGCAATAGCAATTGTAGTTACCGACCTAATACAGTCCATCACACTCACCCAAAACCACTGCATGTGCAAGCAAATCCAAAAAATGTGCAGAAAATCTGCTCCATGTGCATCACACCTCCAGCAGTTTGAGGGGTGCACAGGGAAAATCCTTGCTAATTTAGCAGGGGTATAATATATCCTATGAAGAAACTTGAACTGAATCAGGTGATCACGAGCCGACACCAGTCTGTCAGATGTTATGCTCTAAATATCATCTCACACCCTGCCAATTCTAAACAATTTCAGTAAAAGAATAAAGGGTGTCGCTAGACTCTGCCACCATTCATATCTATCTTGGGTCTAATGCATTGTAAGTATACTGTCTGCCCTCATGTTGTAAAGCGCTGTGCAAACTGTTGGCGCTATATAAATCCTGTATAATAATAATGCTTAATGCATGTAATGTTTTCAGTTTTACATGAGGCTATTGTTATTCATGTAGGAGTGATTTGGGTAGCACCTGATCATTTTTACATGCCAGCCTACTTCCACCCCCTTGTTAGACTGGGTCCCCTGGAGAGGGATTCAGGATGGAGAGCAGGATGAGATTAGTGAACTACCACTAACTGATCTCCTTTTCCATTAACATCTTGGCGTCCGCACTATAGCCGAATGACGGCTACAGCACGGACCTGAAAATCCAGGAGGCCGTCATATGACGTCCTCCCCTTTGTACGCTCCCGGTTCCCCCCCTTCAGGGCGCGCATGGCGCGTGCCGTGATCACCGAGTCACAGAGACTCGGGTGATCACAGATCCGAGTAAGGGGCCGATCCCGGCTCCTTACCACATGATCAGCTGTCAGCCAATGACAGCTGATCACGTGTGTAAACAAAAGCTCGGTAATCTTTTTTTTTTTTTCTCTTCACGCTGACAGCGTGAGGAGAAAAAAAAGTCGATCACTGGCTTATGTGCAAGGGACATCGGTCCCGAAGAGGATGCCAATCAGTACCCTCATCTGTGCCAATCATCTGTGCCAAACAGTACCCCCTGCCAGTGCCACCTGCCAGTGCCCACAGTGCCCACCAGTGCCACCTATCAATGCCCATGAGTGCCCACCAGTGGTGCCAATCAGTGCCTCATCAGTGCCACTTAGCAGTGCTCTGAATCAGTGTAACCTACCAGTGCCCATCACTTCCACCCATCAGTGCCCATCACTGCCACCTATCAGTGCCACCTATCAGTGCCCACCAGTGCCACCTATCAATGCCCTTCAGTGTCACCCATCAGTGCCACCTATCAGTGCCCACCAGTGCCACCTATCAATTCCCTTCAGTGTCACCCATCAGTGCCACCTCTCAGTGCCCACTAGTGCTGCCTTACAGTGCCCACCAGTGCCGCCCATCAGTGCCCACCAGTGCCGCCCATCAGTGCCCACCAGTGCCGCCCATCAGTGCAGCCTCATCAGCGTACATCAATGAAGGAGAAAAAAACCTGTTTGCAAAATTTTATAACAAAATATAAAAAAATATAATTTTTTTTTTTTTAAATTCGGTCTTTTAAAATTTTTTTAACAAAAACTAAAAACCGCAGAGGTGATCAAATACCACCAAAAGAAAGCTCTATTTGTGGGGAAAAAATTATAAAAATTTCATTTGGGTACAGTGTTCTATGACCACGCAATTGTCATTCAAAGTGCAACAGCACTGAAAGCTGAAAATAGACAGGAGGGAGGGTTTAAGTGCCCAGTAAGCAAGTGGTTAATGAACTCAAAAGCTTTGGAGCACTTAAGATTTAGAGTAAAGTGAAAGTAATAAAAGTAATAAAATAAAAATGTACAAAGTAATTTAAAAATAACCAACCCCCTTGCATCACCTTCCCTCGCATGGAAAAAAAAAGAATAAAATGGTTTATTCTTTGGAATTTAAAATCTACACACTTGTTTATTAACCATACCTTACTAACATGTCCATACCAAGAAAAACATATGTGTGATTCCTATAGAAGAATCAATAGATACTGTATTTTTGGCCCTGCAAGGTAAAGGCATAGTGTGCTAGTATGCTGTGCTTTTCTTCAGAGCGCATGTGATGCCACTGGCTGCATTTACTCTAAATATCTCCTAAACGGTGTACGTTTAGGAGATATTTACACTACTTATAGGTAAGCCTTATTATAGGCTTACCTATAGGTAAAAGCAAAAGATGGAAGTTTACTTCCACATTAAAGCTTTGTTTATTTAGCAATTTTGTCAATTTTCCTATTAAAAAATATAAATTTTAAAAGGTAACAGCACTTTCGTGGGGAAAAAAAATAGCAAATAAAGAAAAAATTATATAGCGTATACAATTGCGCCACAAGTCATATTGTAATTGAATGTTATTAAAAATAACCTTTCCTTTTCAATCTGCAGCCTCTGTAATTTTCTGAAAATGCAATGCAATATGGCTACCTGGAGGTGTTCTGTACACACAATGTGAACAGAACGCCCCCAGAAACATCATTTCCTGCTTGTGTGATTGGCTCACTGATTTTCCCAGGAGTCTGCACTAAGATACAAGTCAGAATTCAGGCATCCCCTGCAACAAAAATGTCATTTTTGGTGAGATATTCCCAATAGCAACATGTCTAAAGGGATGCAGGCCCAGCAGCTTTCTTCATTAGTGACCTGCAGCTGCCACAGCTGATTGATAATTAATAAACCACGCCCATTAGACTCACTTTCCCACATGGACACAGAGGAGCACACATACATTTCTTCAGAATAACAAAAGGTAGAAATCTGCAACAAAGTTCGTTAAAATCCTTGCAATGTACATAGATCACCCAGGGGGGAATGTTTTTTTTTCTGAACAAAAGTGGAGTTGCACTTTAAGGTGTTTTCAAAACATACCAAATGAAGGCCCATATGTGTTAAATGATATGAAATTTATTTTAGTATGCAAAGTGGTAAAATGCTATTCTTAACTGGGACATACCAAAATTTTAGAAATTGGTCATGAAGGTTTTGTTACCCCTAAATTTGAAAAGGCTAAAGATTAGCAAACCTTCACATTGTCACTCCCCCAAGAAGAATTTAAATAATAATGACAAATCACCCCTGTTAAACTGAACCCTCCCAGGGATCTTTGTCACTGTTTACAGACAATGTGTTATCAGTCTTGTTCAGTGGCCAAGGTGTTCTCTAGTGAGATCACAGAATTCAATACCTTACAAATAGATTCTGGTTGGTTGTTGCAAATGCTACAATTTAATGCTTTTGGTCTTGTGAGTTGCAATACTGAATAAGCTAATTCATTTTTGGTGTTGGGTGGTTTAAGGAGGTTCTATCACTTAGGGCATAGTGACAGGTACTTTTGAAGAACAACCTCCAGCCAACCCATACTGACCATCCCTGCTGCTCTATTTCTTTGTTGGAGCTGGGAATCCAAACTCTGTTTAAGCTTCACCTTCTACATTTCTTAAGCTTATACTGGGTTAATAACTTCCTTTCCTCTTTCAAGCACTGCATCCTAGGAGAAGAGGAGGAGGTCACATGTTCAGTGTTCAGTCTGGAGCTCCATGCAAGATTTTGCCTCATGGGGTAAGGATGATCATGAGAAAAGTGAGGGATCCACCCAGGGCTACACGGGAGGAGCTTGTGAATGATCTCCAGGCAGTTGGGACCACAGTCACCAAACAAACCATTAGTAACACAATACGCCGCCATAGATTGAAATTCTGCAGCGCCCACAAGATTCCCCTCTTCAAAAAGGCACATGTACAGGCCTCTCTGAAGTTTGCCAATGCCATCTAAATGATTTAGAGAAGGTTTGGGAGAAAGTGCTGTGGTCAGATGAGACCAAAATTGAGCTCTTTGGCATTAACTGGACTTGCCGTGTTTGGAGGAAGAAAAATGCTGACTATGACCCCAAAAACACCATCCCTACAGTCAAGCACGGAGGTGGAAACTTTATGCTTTGGGGCTGTTTCTCTGCTAAAGGTACAGGCCGACTTTGCCGCATTGAGGGGCCAATGGATGGGGTCATGTATTGCAAAATCTTGAGATGAGAGGCTTCTTCCCTCAGCCAGAAAACTGAAGATGGGTTGTGGATGGGTCTTCCAGCATGACAATGACCCAAAACATACCGCCAAGGCAACAAACGAGTGGTTCAAGACGAAGCACATTAAAGTCATGACGTGGCCTAGCCAGTCTTCAGACCTTAATCCTATAGAAAATTTATGGAGGGAGTTGAAACTTCGAGTTGCCAAGCGACAGCCAAAAAACCTTAAGGATTTAGAGACGAATGTAAAGAAGAGTAGACCAAAATCCCTCCTGAGATGTGTGCAAACCTGGTAACCAACTACCCAAAACGTCTTACCACTGCGCTTGCCAGCAAGTGTTTCTCCACCAAGTACTAAGCCATGCTTTGCTTGGGATCAAATACTTATTTAACTCACTGAACTGCAACTCAATTTATAACATTTGTATCATGTTTTTTTTTCTGGATTTTTGGCTGATTTTCTGCCTCTATCATTCAAAATACACCTATGATAACAATTATAGACCCTTCATTTCTTTGTAAGTGGGCAAGCTCACAAAATCTGCAGGGGATCAAAAAAGTATTTTCCCCACTGTAAGTGGGTGGGATGGGTGGGGGGAGTTGATTGGGATACATTCTCTATAACCGCTTGCCGACCGCCGCCTGTACATTTACGTTGACACAATGGCACGGATTGGCAAATGGGCGTACAGGTCTGTCCCTTTAAATTTGCAGCCGTGCCATCACGTGCGCTCCCGCCACGAGCTCCGTGAGTGTGATCGTGGGGATACCTGCGATTTTCTCACGGAGAGGAAGAACAGGGAAATGCTGTAATTGGGAGTGGTGATCATTGTCGTGTCACACATAGCCCCTTCCCCCCCACAGTTAGAATCACTCCCTAGGACACACTTAACCCCTACAGCACCACTAGTGTTAACCCATTCACTGCCAGTCACATTTACACAGTAATCAATGCATTTTTAATCGCACTGATCGCTATGTAAATGTGAATGGTCCCAAAATCGCGGCAAAAGTGCCCGATCTATCTGCCATAATGTCACAGTCACAATAAAAAAAAAAAATTTTAAAAAATTGCTGATCGCCACCATTACTAGTGAAAAAAAAAAAAATCAATAAAAATGCCATAAAACTATCCCCTATTTTGTAGACGCTATAACTTTTGCGCAAACCAATCAATAAACGCTTATTGCGATTTTTTTTTTTTTTTTTACCAAAAATATGTAGAAGAATACATATCGGCCTAAACTGAGGAAAAAAAATCTTCTTTTTTTTTTTTATATATTTTTTGGGAATATTTATTATAGTTAATAAAGCATTGTAGCATTGTATCTTACTGGTGTTTCCTGTCAAAAGAACATTTTTAAAAAGTATTTACCTGGACATAGTCATCAGAAACCTATCTCATGATTTAGCTGGACAATCCAAACTAAACCTGGAAGTAGGACAATGTGATTTGATGGGTTTTGTATATGTTTGCTGTATAGAGTTGCACACTTTATTATAGATTGAAAGAAGGAAACGGAAGAAAGAATCCACGTCAGAATGTAGAGAGGACATCTGATATGACTGAAGTTAAAGGGAGTGTCCGCTGACTCATGAGCTCCATAAGTAAAATGAAAATGAAGCTCAGTCCTAGAAAAAGAGGCTGTGATATGCCTGAGTCACATAAGTGATCACAGACAGAGAACATTTAATTAGTCTCTAACTAGAATCTGAGTCACCTCTTCTTCTTTTCATACTTAATCTTCTACCTGTGATAAATCTGTCTGCCTGATCTCTGTTTTCCAGTAACTCAGTAACCTGCTTCCAGTAAATATGATCCCCCAGGTAACATTGTTACCATTGTTTGATGTGCATCTAATCTTTTCCCCATGACTGTTCCAATTCTTAACCCCTTATATCACCTAATTGTAATTGAATAAATAATGGCCCTATATTAAAGGTAGCTTCAGGCCCCCGCTCTTTATGTATATGTTTGACCTCTTACTCTTGTATTTCTAACCTTTCCAACATCCAAGCAAGATGTGCTTTACATCACATCACCATATACGCGTGCTTTCGTGTGGCTACGTTAAAAATAGCTGAGGTTTAATTTAGCAGGCTTCCAAAATAAATGCTAAAGGTTAATATAGCAATACTCCCACCAAGAGGGGGGCGTGGCCGGACACTGAGCGCGATGGACGTGTGATCTCCCTGCTCTCCATGGACCTGCTCCAGCGAAGCTTCTAACGGGGACACAGCTTCACACCGATGGGCAGAAATCAAGCCAGCAGATCACAGAAACAGGGGGAACCTCAAGACACCTTAATCCATGGATCCGGGATCCGGCATGCGGGAGACAGAGAACATGGCGCCGCAGCGCGCCACACAGCCACCTCCCCCTCCAGAAGCTCTGGCAACGTCGCCGGTGGCTACAGCGGGTCCCACGGACACTATACCAAGCGGTATGTCAACCCGCAGCAGACCCGCCGCACGCACATCAACCCTGCCAGCTATGCATGGCCCATCTCCACCACACAAGGGAGAACAACAGCCTCCATCTTGCTGGCAGGACATCGGGACACCTTCCACAGCACCGCGGGTGAGTCCCTCTCCTGTCCCCTCACCCTCTAATGGCCCTGGACTTGACTCACTCTCCCTTCGGGGCAGCCCATCGACCTTACAACATTGGGGACTCCCCCCCACATCCCAATCGGGCCTCTCACAAACCCTGCCGCAGCCTATCTCTCCTGTAACCCAGACCCCATCTTCAGCCCCAGGCTCACCAAAGCCCCAGAGACCGCTTTGCACCTGCAAATCCAGCACCACCTGCTTAACCGCGGTCTGCCCGGAGCTCCTGCCTTCCCATGCTCCCCCCGCCTGTCCCCCATCTGTGTCCAGCACCACCAGTACAGTTGGAGGACCAGAGAGAATGGTTCAAACCGTGGACCTCGCCCTCGCACGCTCTAGCCCACCATCAGGCTCTCCCCAGAATACTTAATATAGTATATAGAATGGAATATAATATAGAATAGAATAGTTCATGCTGATGAACTGGTCTCCTGGTGGGAACAACTGCACTCACTACCCACCAAAGATGACTTTAAGCTGATAATCTCTGAGGTCAAAGAAACCTGTCGTAGTGAGATTAAAACTCTGTAAGCGGACTTCCATCAGCTGGCCACTTAGGTGGAGGACCTAGATGAGGACCTGCAAGCCACTAAGCTCACTGTCTATCGAGTCCAATCCCAACAGACAGATGACCGCTTTATGCTCCGTGACATGCAATGGCACTTAAAAGACATGGAAAATCGCAACCGCCACAAAAATATTAGGATCCAGGGTCTCCCGGAGTCTTCTGGCCCGGAGGATCTACAATCGGTCCTCCAAACAATCTTCAACAACTTACTGTGAGTCCCTGCTTCCACACACATCGAAATGGACAGGGCATACAGAACTTTGAAGCCTAAAGACGAAGCGTCCAAACCTAGAGATGTAATCTGCAGAGTGCACTCATTCACTTTAAAAGAGGGCATCATGCGCAAAGCCCGGTTGATTAAACCAATCCTTGTGGATGGCACTCCAACCCAACTCTTTCCTGATCTATCCTGGATCACCCTACAGAAACGTAGGCTACTTCAACCGCTCCTTCATTCCCTGCAGGATAACACCATCACCTACCGAAGGGGATACCCCTTCAGCTTGATGGCTGTACATGCCAGGAAGACGGCGACACTTTGAGTACCTGAGGACATTTGTTCCTTCTGCGAAACTCTCAACATTCCCATCCCAGACCTCACGGGTTGGTATATCATCCCCCCTCCTCCTCCTCCCCCATCGACTGGCTGGCAAAGGGTTCCTGTGAAGAGGAAGAAATGACCCCCTGACTCCCCCAGTAAGAATCCCAAACAACGGCCAGCCTGAGAACTGCCATGGCTAATAATGCCCTCCTTGATCTATTTTTACAGATAACAGGCCCAATCCTGGAGGAACACTTTGTTTTTGTACAGTTGTCCAAAGTTGAAGTTCATATTTGCAATGGCTGATTTATCCTTTCTCCCCAGGTTGTTGTCTCCTCCCTGCAGGGGATGGCCTTCGTCCCTCCTGGATGGCCTGTCCTTTGGCGGGCTCGCCGGCATCTGGGCCATCTCGTCAGGGAGGTAGTTCTCCTAGCGCTCGGCCTGGATGCGGACGACCCCGCGACGTTGCCTCTCATCATGCATGTTTCTTATTACATGTGCAAGTTGTTCATTAAGTGACTAGTATTGTCCCCTTGCTTATATGTAGCCTTTAACTGCTTTGTTCTTTAGCAGGTCCCAGGTCTTAGGTACCAATTGCAGTTCGGTATCTGACACTACCCCCCTAACTTGTTTAGTGATTTAAAGTTCCTTCCTAATCATCACTTACCCTCCTCACCCCTGTTGGACGATGGCGGTAACATGGATCTATCAGTCTATTGATGGATCTTCATTATCTGTTCTGAGAATTGTGAATTATCTTTACATGTTTTTGTTTTTTCTCCTTTCTTCTTTCTTACGGCTCTTCTTCCCTGGGCTCCCATCTCTCTCCATGTGCGATGGTCACCATCTCCGTTCTCAAGTCTTGTTCTCCTGGACCTCTGGGTTCGATAAGTATACAACACCCCAACATACGTACTCACAACACCACCTGCTCACACCCACTCACCCACAGTGACTCTCTCTCCCAAATTTTTTTTATTGGGCCTTCACCCCCCTAAATTACCCAGTTTAGCCAAAAAAATTGTCCACACATATATTAACGGTGGCTAGATGTCTAGTGGCCCTTCAATGGAAACAACGAAACCCCCCAACATTATCTGATCTTTATGCCAGACGTAAGGACGTGGAGGTTATGGAGTCCATGTCGGCTAGACTAAGTGACAGACAGACACATGGCAACATAGGATCCTTGGCATCAACGGATGGCTCCCCCTTGATTCCATAAGACCCCCCCTGCTCTGTATACCATAAGCGCTCAGAGCCCAGGAGAGACAAGCTCAACTGATTGGAGCTTTCCTATATCTCTTCCCTTCTCTTTTCTCCTCTTCTCTCCCCCTTTTCCTCTCCTTTTTTTTTCTGGAAAAGCAGGCCACGCAATTATAAATAACAGAACATGCTAATTTCTCACTGCTATTTCTCCAGCATTGTGTCCTTCTGTTTTATAGAGCTGTAACCTAGCTAACTATGCCATTAGACTTTGTATCAATCCTGATGTATCAAGGACGCCTATGCCCTCTCCAGAGTTGTTTGTTATTACCACCTCTCTCTCTTTCCTCCTTTAACTGTGTTTAATACCTTTTGTAATGAAAATGATAAAATCTAATAAAAATTGTCACTTATAAAAAAAAAAATATTCCCACCAAGGGAATTGATTCAACTTCTCTTGGTGGGTTGGAGGAGTTTTGTTTTACCTCTCTCTCGACCAAGTCTACAAAAGTTCTGAGAGGTTGAACTTGATGGACATCAGTCATTTTTAAGTCATATTTACTGTAACTGTAATGTATGAGAGAAGACTAACATTACAGGTGGCACTCTCTCTACACACATTATAATCTGATTGTACAATCTTTTTTAGATGTAGCTTCTAAGTCTCTCTACACACATTACAATTTGATTGTACAATATTTTTTGATTTACCAACAACATAGACGGTTTGGGGGCTCAAATTGAATGGATTGTTTAAGTTGTCTGCTACATTATATACTGTATATGTAAATGTAAAGGAGATTGTACAGAAATCTTACAGTCATGTTGTAATGTGTGGGGCTAGGTTAGTACTTTGGATCCTCTGTATCAGCAACTAAATGATATTGGTATTTGACAGCATGGTACCAGCAAGTGATGGGTGTGTAGATGCAGTCCTAATTTTTATTTGGCAGAGATTTAGGCCTCATGCACACTGGACGTTTTTTGACGTTATTAAAGCAGCTGTTTTTGGCTGTAGATGTTTTTTTCTACAGTCATTAAACTCTCCATCATGTTATCCTATGTGTCCATGCACACATAGGCTGTTATCAGCAGTTTTGGGTAGTGGCGTTTTTGAGCAGTAAAAATACCCCAAAACCAGTGGGTTCTAAGAGACGTTTTCAGCTGTAAAAACGCTCTAACGCTGCTAAACATCGATAAATGCTCAAAATCGTCGCTCACCAGCGTATAACGTTTTTGATCCATTGAAAAAAAAATATATATATATTTTTTTTTTCTTCAAAAAAAAAAAAAACGCTAAAAAATGCTAACGCAGAAAAACGCTAATAAATGCTAAAAAACGATATTGGAAAAACGTTGAAAAAAATTGAAAGAAGTTGAAAAACTCACTGCAAAGCTACTGGTGTTTTTATAACGTTATTTTAATGTCCATTGTGCATGAGGCCTTAAAAGCAGGGGCAGGCTAATTTGCTTTTATAAGGCCTCATGCCCACGGGCGTTTTAAAAAACGAGCTGCAAAGCTAGTACCGACTTCAGGAAAAAAAAGCGGCATTAAACGCGTTTTGCATTGGTGTCAATGTGCATTTAGCCATGCTAGCTTTCAGCCGCGTTTCTCTGTCTCTATTCACTAGACACTTTTATTAAGGTGAATGGGTAGGGGTTCGCTGTACCCCATACGCATTCACCTAGGGTGGGGGGCTGTGATCTGGTGGGCCCCTTGCACCAACCCCCCCATGTTGAGGGCATGTGGTCTGGAATGGTCCAGGGTGGGGGGCGCTCCTCGCTCTCCCCCCCCTTTCCTGATCTGCTGGGCTGCGTGCTCGGATAAGGGTTTGGTATGGATCTTGGGGGGGGAACCTCACGCAAAATATTGTCGGGGCTCCCCTTCAAGATTCTCAGCACACAAGTCGCACCGCAAGTCATCTTGCTCCAACTTCTGGTGCGACTTCTATTCAAATCAATGGGCTCCCATAGGGAACCATTGATTTTGAACAGAGACAGAGAAACGCTGGACGAGGTATAAAGGTATTTATGGCGTCAAGCCTTGTTAAATTGCGTTTAACACCTTTTACCGGCGTCTGGCGTTTTTACAGCTCTAGCGCTGGAGCCTCAGAACGCACTGGTCCTGGGTATTTTTGTAGCTTAAAAAACGCCTATGCCACTTACAGCTCAAAAACGCCATGGTGGGCGTGAGGCCATAGGCTAACATAGAGAGGCATTTTTAAGCTACAAAAAACTCTCATAAAAGCGGCTGTAAAAATGTCTGTGGGCATGAGGCCTAAGGCACACACAAACCCTGATCCAGGCATGCAGCCTAGTTGGCCGGGAAAGGCGGGGCAGTGAGTGTGCACCACCCCCCTTGAAACATACCAAGCAGCATACCCTGCAGAAGAAAAAAAAACAAATAAACGAAAAAAACAGCATAGGATTCCCTCCAAAATCCCTATCAGATCTTTCTATGGGCATGCAGCCTGGCTGATCAGGAAAGGTAGAGCCAGTGAGTGTGTCCATTGACCCCAACAGAACCATACCAGGCCATATGCCCTCAACATGGTGAGGGCAATGTGGGCCCCTCCTAGCAAGGCACATAGTCCCAATGTTGATGGGGACAAGGGCTTTATCCTTACATCCCTGTCCCTGTGGATGTTGAGGTCTGTGGGGAGAAACTTATATGATCTAGAAGATCTAGAAAAAAAAGGGGTCCCAACTACATGAATGAATAGGGGTTACATAGTACCCCTTGTTTTTCATTCAATTAAAAAAAAAAACAGACAATGTAAATAAACACACAGATACCATAGAAAGTCATCAAGATTTATTCACATTTACCTGCACACAATCACCCTCACAAAAGTCCAGACCCATTCGTTTAGTGCAACCACCCAGACACGACAGGTGAGTTATTAACATTACACTACTTAAAGCGGAGCTCCACCCAAAAGTGGAGCTTCCACTCATTTGTATCCTCTCGCCTCCAGTGCCACCTTTCGGGGGGGGGGGGCATACCCTAACCCCACTACCAGGAGACCAGACCGCGGCACATTACGTCAGCAGCTCGGCTCCCTCCTCCTTCCACCCGCCGCCGGGCCAGTAGGAGAGCGCAGCGGTGCTTCGCGCATGCACAGTAGGGACCAGGCGTGAAGCGGTAATGCTTCATTACCGTGTTCCCTTACTGGCAATGGTGGCGGGAGCACCCGACAGCTGATGGAAACATTAGCTGCGGTGCCGACATCGCTGGACTCAGTAGCTGCAGTATTTGTAGCTGCTGGCTTTTAATTTTTGCAGGGGTGGGCGGACCTCTGCTTTAATGGCAAGCTGCACCATGATCATGGCCAGTGGTGCACTGTGGGTGCACGGGCGCCGCCCCCCCCCCCATCCATGCACCCCTTTCAGGATGCCGGAAGCATGGACTCCTATGGCGGGGGTGGTTTCAAAATAGGGTGGCCTCAGGGCGCAGAGAGTGCGCCTTGATCCCACCCAATTGTGTGTCGATAGTGAATTAATTTTTGCTATTTTCACACTAACCTTCCTCCCCGCCAATCAGGAGGCAAGGCGTCAGACCTGTTTCCTGATTGGCCAAAGCACCAGGCCACCCTATTGAATGCCTGGCGCTTAGGAAGAGGAGCAGAGGAGACGCACTGGAGCGGAGGTCGCCGCCGCTCTGAGAGGAGCTGCTGCAGTGCTGTGGTAAGTCCTCTCGGCTCTGTTAGCCGTGTGCGCAGGGGGTTGCCAGAACAGCGAGCCCCGCATGGGGGGTGGGGGGTGGGGGTGTCGGTGGGCACAATGGCTGCATATACTGGGCAAAAATGGCTGCATATGATGGGCACAGTGCAAGTGGCTGCATATGATGGGCACAGTGGCTGCATATGATGGGCCCAAGTGGCTGCATATGATGGGCCCAAGTGGCTGCATATGACGGGCCCAAGTGGCTGCATATGACGGGCCCAAGTGGCTGCATATGACGGGCCCAAGTGGCTGTGTTTGATGGTCACAAGTGGCTGTGTTTGATGGTCACAAGTGGCTGTGTATGATGGGCACCGTGGCTGCATATGATGGGCACACATGGCTCCAATTGATGGGCACAATGGCTGCATTTGAGGGGCACAGTGAGGCTGCAATTGATGGGGGGTGGGTTCAGTATTTTTCAGTTTGTTTGTGCCCCCCAAAAAATTTTGAGCACCAGCCACCACTGATCATGGCATGTTTACATGAACAGAGCTATGTGAATAAGCTGCCTGTCGCACTGTGATCCTGGTCCCTGGTCAGAGTATAGAAAGCATTAAACATGAAATAATTGTAAATAGTGATATCTACAGGCAAGAGGTATGAACACCGCAAACAATAAATGTTGATATTTAAATGAATACAGGTATACAGTGTAGCACTCACATTTTATGCAGCTCTTTACATTTTTTTACATTCACATCAGTCCCTGCCATTAAAGCGGAGTTGCCCCCAAAAATAGATCTTCTGCTTTTCCTGTTCCCCCTCCACCCCCGGTGACACATTTGGCACCTTTCGGTAGGGAGCAGATACCTGTATAATACAGGTATTTGCTCCCACTTCCGGTGATCGCTGCAGATTCCACGGCAATCTACGTCATGTCCGACCCCTCCTCCACCCCCCCCGCGCTCTTCTGGGAGACACACAGTTCCCAGAAGACAGTAGGGACCAGTGAGATCACGCAGCGCGACTCGTGCATGCACAGTAGGGAACCAGGCTATGAAGCCGAAAGGCTTCACTTCCTGATTCCCTTACTGAAGATGCCGGTGCCTGCACCTTGGAGCCGAGGGACAGATCGGCTTCAGGTGTGGACATCGGGGGCACCCTGGACAGGTAAGTGTCCTAATATTAAAAGTCAGCAGCTGCAGTATTTGTAGCTGCTGACTTTTTATTTTTTTTCAGTGGAACTCCACTTTAACATGCATATTAGGGCCAGTTTATACAGAAGTCAAATAACCTACCAGCGTGTCTTTAAAGTACCTGGAGGAAACCCATGTGAGCACAGTGAGAACATGCAAACTACATGCAGGTAGTATCCTAATTGGAGTTCAAACTAAGGACCCCAGTGCTTTCGGGCATGAGTGCGAACCACTAAGACCCCTTTCACACCGAGGGCGTTTTGCAGGCGCTATAGCGTTAAAAATAGCGCATGCAATGCGCCCTCAAACAGCTGCAGCATTGTCTCCAATTACCGCCGGCAAAACGCTGCTATTGCGGCGCATTGCGGGCGGTTTTAACCCTTTCTCGGCCGCTAGCGGGGGGTAAAAGCGCCCCGCTAGCGGCCGAAATGCGCTGCTAATCCAACGGTAAAACACCGCTAAAAATAGCGGCGTTTTACCGCCAACGCTATAGGCGGCCCGGTGTGAAAGGGCTCTAAGGATGAGCTCCGGCGTGTTCTCACACTCCACGTGCAGAGCCTGCCAGGAAGTCGGCACTGTTCTGCACTAATCACAGGCAGTGAGACATTTCCCGATCTCTGCAGCAGCGCATCGGGACAATGTCTCACTGCCTGTGATTAGCACAGTGCCGACTTCCTGGCAGGCTCTGCACGTGGGGTGTGAAAACACGCCGGAGCTCATCCTTACTACCACTAAGCAAAAGTCCCAAGAAGCCTACAATTCATGAGATGCTGGAACTACCCTGTTTGCTGCCAACAATTACACTACAGTCAAAGTCACTTTGATCACACATCTTCCTCATTTTGGCCTAAGTTCACACTCATGTGATGCGGGAACCAGCATGATTACAGCGCTGGTTCCCAAATCACTCCTCTCCCGCAGGCAGTTCACACTGCCCTCTGTGAACCGCTGCGGGTGTCATTACATTGTGAATGACACCTCCAGATCGGTTCACAGATCGCAATACGAACTGTAAACTCACACAGGAATCGGATCGCATGGGTGAGAACACCCATGCAATCTATGGTTACCACCTCATCCCTTTAAACCTGAACACATATCAATTACACAAGTTCTGTGACTGATTAAGGTGGTAATTAAACTCACTTGCTGCCTTATCTGCATTCAATTAGCCTCAAACCCCGAGTAATTCATATATGTTCAGGTTTAAAGGGATGAGGTGGCAACTCTACGCAGGGTGCGAATCACATGCGATGTCGGTGATCGCAGTAGTGTGAACCCGAGCTTAATGTCTAAACAACATCTGAACCGAATGGGTGCACCTAATCAAGTGTCCACAGTGTAGTTATCTTAATAATAAGACATGTGTTAGGAGTCCCTATGATCTGCATTCTTGTGCGTTATGTAATATATGACAAAGGTCCAGTATTAGGGAACACAGCACAGCAATTTGGACCCTTTAAGAAGCCAGACAGTCTAAATGACTAAGGGTTAATTCCCCAGAGCCCTCTGCACCAGGCTCTGAGAGCAGCTCAACAACAGACACAGCTGTCTCTTATTGTCCCGCAGGAATAGTATTTATGTTTACATGAATGATCACATGGTAACCTTTCTTAGCTTCTGGCCAGGCCAGTCACTTACCTCATCGTCAGGAAAATTATCTCACCCATTTAAAATGTAGTAAGTGCAGAGCAGTCACAAAGCACAACATCCTCAAGGGCCCGGCTGCATCATTATCAGGATGTGAAGACGCTCATTTAACCAGACTGGAAGAGATATGACCATGCTGGTTATTCAATTCTCATTGATTTAAATATTGAAAAAAAAAATAGCATAAAAGATAACAACTTTCTGATAAAACGCAAGGAGTTGAATTAAAAATAAATTGCATGCTGCAAAGGTCACATCTTAAAAAATTGCAGGTAAAAGCACAGAAAAATCAAGGGTCTTAAATGGTTACTTACAATGGTTTTCCTTTCCATAAATATTTTTTATTCACTTTAAGCAGAGTTCTGCTTAAAAAAAAAAAATAAAAGTCAGCAGCTACAAATACTGCAGCTGCTGACTTTTAATAATCGGACACTTACCTGTCCCACGGTCCAGCGATGCGGGGGAGCGAAGCCCCGCTCGTCTCCCCCTCCTCTCTGTGGCGCCGGCACTGTCACTGTGGGCGCCCAACTGTGCACGCGTCGGGTGCCGTGACTGGCCGGGCAATCATTTGGGACCTGTGACGTGTCCCAGATGATTGCCGAGAGGTAGGGGGGAGGGGTAATCTCCCTTCCGGTGCCACGGTGCGCCAGAAGGAAGTGGGAGCAGGGACCCTCTGAAAAGAAGGTACCGGCTCCCCCCCCCCCCCCCAAAAAATGACATGCCAAATGTGGCATGTCAGGGGGTCACCTCCCTTAAAGTGTAAGTAAACCCTCCTATCGTTTTCAGCCAAGGAAGCTGCCATCTTTGCCTCTGTTTAATGTACAACTGCCATGATGCTGCACAGGTGATCAGTTATGGCACCAGCCATTGGATGGTTTGACAGTTTGGTTGAGAGCACAACCAATGGGAGTGTTACATTTCCGGCACGTGCCAGAAATGAAGCTGTTTTATGGATGAGTTTACTTCCGCTTTAAAGCGGAAGTTCCATTTTTGGGTGGAACTCCGCTTTAAAATGTGCCTTTGAACTTGCTAGCAAATTTGACTTCTTAAGCAAAGTCTATTCTTTAGACCCCATACACACTTATAGATTTTCTGTAGATTTTTGTCTTCAGATTTACCAAAACCATATTATATGAGGTCAAACCTTTATGGCCTGTACACACGGTCGGACATTGATCGGACATTCCGACAACAAAATCCATGGATTTTTTCTGACGGATGTTGGCTCAAACTTGTCTTGCATACACACGGTCACACAAAGTTGTCGGAAATTCCGATCGTTCTGAACGCGGTGACGTAAAACACGTACATTGGGACTATAAACGGGGCAGTAGCCAATAGCTTTCGTCTCTTAATTTATTCTGAGCATGCGTGGCACTTTGTGTGTCGGATTTGTGTACACACGATTGGAATTTCTGACAACGGATTTTGTTGTCGGAAAATTTTATAGCAAGCTCTCAAACTTTGTGTGTTGGAAATCCCAATGGAAAATGTGTGATGGATCCCACACACGGTCGGAATTTCCGACAACAAGGTCCTATCACACATCCGACCGTGTGTACAGGGCACAAGAGTTTCGATTGGTATGCAATCAGGCAGGGCCTTTCACTACATGGTTTTGGTAAATCTGAAGACAAAAATCTGCAGAAAATCTAATAGTGTGTATGGGCCCTTAGCATAGCCCCCTCCCTCCTTACACATCCCCTCTTCTGGGAGTCTCTAATTACTGTCAGTGCTGGCCCAGCTCCCAGAGCCTGGCCTTTTCACTTACCTTTCTACATAAATGTTTATGTAGCTGCTGGGGAGAGATTGAAGGAGAAAACTATAGAGCAGCCTTTCTCAAACTTTTTACCCTGAGGAACCCTTGAAACAATTTTGAGGTTCTCAGGAAACCCTTGCTAAAAACAATTCTTCCTAAAGCTCATTGTACTGTACATTAGAGCAGGCTTTCTCAACCTTTTAACCCTAGAGGAACCCCAAAAATAATTTTCATGTCTCGAGGAACCCTTACTAAAACCAAATCATCAGGGCTCAATAGGAACAATGCTCCTTATATTGGTGGTCAATAGGAAGAATGTCCCCCTTAAAGTGGTGTTCAGAATGCTGCCCTTAAAGACAGCTAAAAAGATATTTGGGGGGGGGGGATTTACTAATACTGGAGCACTCAGGATCTGGTGCAGCTGTGCATGGTAGCCAATCAGCTTCTAACTTCAGCTTGTACAATTAAGCTTTGACAATAAAACCTGGAAGCTGATTAGTTTCAATGCAGAGCTGCACCAGATTTCGCACTCTCCAGTTTTAGTAAATAACCCCCTTGGTGTCATACTGCTGGCTTTGCTAAGTGGTGCTGAACCTTGAACTCTGTAGGCATCATCAAATAGGTGGTTCATCAGCCACAGCTCAAGGAACCCCTAGCAACCTCTGGAGGAACCCCAGGTTTTCACGGAACCCTGGTTGAGAATGGCTGCGTTAGAGTGATCAATAAGCTGAAGAAAAAAATGTTTGAAATAAAGGAATAAGTAATGTGGCATACCTAATGTATTTGACATCCAGGGCAGATGATTTTGTAACCAACCCTGTACAAATTAAAGTAAAAAAAAAAAATATTCTTGAAATGAAGAATAACTGTAGAAAAGAAAGGCAGTGTCAGGAAGATCTTGTGCATGACAGAACAGTTCATGGAGCAGTACACAGAGTCAGGGCATGCTTTTCTGAATTGGTTCCTCCTCTGCTCCGTTGTTGCTGACTTTGGTTTGGTTTGACTATGGCTATGACTCCTGCACCTGCGAGCTTCTGTGCTCCACCTTTGTGATAGCATTCTGCACAAGTTCCAGTCCTGCAGCCACAGCATTTCAGCAGTATTCAGAATGTCATCTGACCACCCATGGTGTCAAGACCTTCCACAGGCACCCATCCTACTCCTTGTCCTTCCACACCCTGTAACTAACTCCAGGGGGTATTAGACAGGAGGTGTAAGGGAAACCCTCTCATCAGCTTGGTCTCTACCAGGTACAGGACATGCAAACAGTATAAATTGTTGTGGCATCTAACATTGGTCAGGGTAGAAGTGACCTCTAGACATGTGCAATTTGTTGCGTTCCACCTGAAAACTCAAAGATTCGGAAATTCGAAAATCCAAAAATTTAAAAATTAGAAAATCCAATAATTAAAAAATCCGAAAATAAGAGAGAAAATCTAAAAAATTTGACCGAACGAAAATTTAAAAAGTTGAAAATCTGAAATAATATCTAACAAACTAATAATAACTATTAAATTATAGATAGGTATTGGAATTTCCTTTCAAATATGGCTGTTAGGCTGGATTCACACCTATGCATTTTTTGTGCTTTTTGCATTTTGTAGATTTGCACTACAGTCCATTTAACATTGTTTCCTATGGAACACGATCTGTAGTGCAAATCTGAAAAATGCAAAAAGCACAAAAAATGCATAGGTGTGAATCCAGCCTTAGACTCCATCCACACTAGCGCATTTTTTGATGCATTTTCAGTTTTGCAGAAATGCATGGGAATTTTTTAACATGGGTTCCTATAGAACATGTTCACATCAATGCATTTTTGTACCTCTGCGTTTTTGGAAAGGGTCAGGGACTTTTTTTCATGCAAAATGCAGCGTTTTGCATGTAATAGAATTCAATGGACCAGCATCAAAAATGCAAGTACAGCGTTTTTGTAGCGTTTTTACAGAATTTTTGTGGCGTTTTAGACGCGTTTTGCGGTTTTTTTTTAGACTGTATACAGTATTAAAAAACTGTAAAAAAAAATAAATAAATGCAAAGCGCGGCAAAAACGCCGCAAAAACGTTGCAAAAATGCTGCTCAAAAACGTGGCAAGCATCACAAAAAACACTGCAGAAACGTTCAAAAGCAACATGCATAGGTGTGAATCCAGCCTAAGGCCCCATTCACACTAGCGCGTTTTTTGATGCATTTTGCATTTTGCAGAAATGCACGGGAATTTTTTAACATGGGTTCCTATGGAACATGTTCACATCAATGCTTTTTTGTATCTCAGCGTTTTTGGAAAGGGTCGGGGACTTTTTTTCATGCAAAAAGCAGCGTTTTGCATGTAATGGTTTTCAATGGACAAGCATCAAAAACGCAAGTGCTGCGTTTTTGCAGCGTTTTTGATGCGTTTTTGGTGCGTTTTTGCCGTTTTTTTTTTTTTTTTTTTTTTGTAATTTTTTTTTAAGACTGTAAAAAAAAATGAAAAAAAAAAAAAAAATGCAAAACGCAAATCGCGGCAAAAACGCGGCAAAAACGCCGCAAAAACGCGGCACAAAAACGTGTCAAGCATGAAAAAAAAACCTCCAAAAACGCTCAAAAGCAACATGCATAGGTGTGAATCGAGCCTAAGGCTGGTCATACACTATTCAATTTTCCTGTTCAACTTTCCTTTAGATTTACCAAAACCATATAATAGGAGGTCAAACCTAAACACTTTCAATTTGGATGCAATCAGGCAGGCCCTTGTACTACATAGTTGAAGGTAAATCTAAAGAAAACTGAACAGGAAAATTGTATGGTGTATGGCCAGCTTTAGGCTGGATTTACACCTATGTTTTTTTTGGTGCTTTTTGCATTTTGCAGATTTGCACTACAGAACTTGTTCCATAGGAAACCATGTTAAATGGACTGTAGTGCAAATCTGCAAAATGCAAAAAGCACTAAAACTGCCTAGGTGTGAATCCATCCTTAGGTTCGATTCACATCTATGTATGTTGCTTTTGAGCGTTTCTGGAGTTTTTTTTGTGATGCTTGCCACGTTTTTGAGCAGCGTTTTTGCCGTGTTTTGCGTTTTTTTTTTTTTTTACTGTATACAGTCTAAAAAAAAAAAAAAATGCAAAACGCATCAAAAACGCTGCAAAAACGCTGTAAAAACGCTGCAAAAATGCTGCACTTGCGTTTTTGATGCTGGTCCATTGAATTCTATTACATGCAAAACGCTGCATTTTGCATGAAAAAAAGTCCCTGACCCTTTCCAAAAACGCAGAGGTACAAAAAGGCATTGATGTGAACATGTTCCATAGGAACCCATGTTAAAAAATTCCCATGCATTTCTGCAAAATGCAAAATGCATCAAAAAACGCGCTAGTGTGATTGGAGCCTTAGTGAACTGAATGAATACAAATTTATCCAAAGTTACGAATCATCCAAAATAACAAATGCCGCATCTAAACGAATTGAACGTAACAAATTAATAATAATAAATAATAATAATACTAATAAAAAAAACTTTTTATTATTAATTATTATTTTTTGTGACGTTGAATTTGTTTAGATGCGGCATTTGTTATTTCGGATAATTTGTAACTTCGGATAAATTCGTATTCGTTACGTTCACTAACAGCCAAATTTGAGAGGAAATTCCTATAATTTAATAGTTAGTTATTATTTCGGATTTTTGAACTTTTGGATTTTCAAATTTTCCAATTTACAAATTTATTCGAAATAACGAATTTCGAAAAAACGAGAAAAACAAAAATGAAAACGAACAAATTTTTTGCCAGTTCACATGTCTTACAATGGTGGTTAGTGGAAAGTGGGAGATCAATCCACCTTTGCTCATTGCTCTAGGAACCCCTGAAAACCTCAGAAGGAACCCTAGAATACCATGAAACACTGGTTGAGGAATACTGCTAATTACCTCCCAATTGTCCCAGATCATTCTCGAGATTTCAAATAAATCTCAGCATCTCGCAGATCCAGGCGGCAGTCCCAGAGCCCCAATCCAGAAAAAGTTCCAGCTCTGGGCCCCAGTAATGTAACTTGCAGGGGCACACTAGCGCTGGGCACCCAGGGCACCTGCCCCGCATCTCCTCCGGTCTGTTCAGGTGCAGGGATCACCCAGTCTATTACTGTGACAGGCAGTCAGTGGGGAGAGATGCCAGCTGCCTGTCACAATAATACACATCAGAGCCGGGAGCAGGGAGCTTCCCCTAGGCTCCTCCTCTGCTCTGACTCGTATCAGAACACAACAGAAGGCAGAGCCTGGGAGGATGGAGCCACACTGATCTGAGGTCTGAAGATTGTACTGAGGACTGGGTAAGTGGGGGGATCATTTGTGCTGGGGACAATTTGAAAGGAGAGGAGATTTGTTTTAGAAGGTGGGGAAGGGAAGATGGGGGAGGATTTGGGTTTGGGAAAGCATTGTGCTAGATAGGGGTTTATGGCGCTAAAAGGGAGGGGGGGTTTGCTGGGGTGATTTTTGCTAGAAGGGGATATTAGCAGGGGGAACATTTATGCAAGAGGGGAAAAAATTTCTGCTGGGAGGAATAATTGGGGGAAGTTATGCAGAGCGGATTTAATTTGTGTTGAAAAGAAGGATTTGGGGGGGTAGGATTTGTGCTGGGAGGGAATATTTGGGGGGATTAGTGCTGGGAGCAGGATTGGGGGGAGGGGGGGTAGGCTATTGTGCTAGGAGGGACGATTTGGTGGGGGGGGGATTTTTGCAGGCAGGAGGGATGGGGGGGGGATTTGTGCTAGAAGGGGGAGAAGATTGCTGTTGGGAGGGGGATTTAAGTGAGCTTGCGGTTATTTTTGCTGAAAGGGTAAAGTGGAGGAAAGTATTGCTTGCGAGGGGAAATTTGCACACTCTTGACTCACACACTGTGCATTACACTCCCATGACTGCACTCCTTTTGTTTTGTACTCCTGATCCCTACTATGCATTACACACTCCTGTTGCCTGGATTTTATGCATTACATACTCCTGACCCCTGATCTCTGCGTGTCACGTAAACCCAACACTGACTGCAACACTCCTGCACTATATACTATATTGTACACTACATTAGTCTGACCAAAGTGTTCATTGTCTCAACAGTTGTTACATAGTTACATAGTAGGTGAGGTTGACAAAAGACAAGTCCAACCTATGTGTGATTATGTGTCAGTATTACATTGTATATCCCTTTATGTTGCGGTCATTCAGGTGCTTCCACTGCCTGTGGAAGGGAATTCCACATCCTTGCCTCTCTTACAGTAAAGAACCCTCTACGTAGTTAAAGGTTAAACCTCCGGGTCTGATAGATAGAATCCAGAACTTTCTAAAAGTCATACACAGTGGCGGCCCATCCATTAGGGGCACCTGGGTGCCACCCCCTCTCTCTTCTCCACCCCCTATATGCAGTGGATAAATTCATGCATAGCATGAATCTATCCACGGCTGCTGCGGCCGCCCTCTATTCATGTGTCCGGCCCCTTTCGGGTCACTGGTCACATGAATTACAGTGGCCAGGTTTTTTTTTAAGCACCCGATTAGAGCCATAGGCTCTGATAGGCTTCAAAATAGCATGGGCTTGGGTAGCAGAGCATGCGTCCTGAGCCCACCCAACGTGTGTTGCAACACTGATCCTCCTCCCGGCCAATCGGGAAGCGGGTCTGGTACCCATCACCCGATTTGCTGACAGTACAGGCGATCCTATTGGATGCCTTGCAAGGAGGAGAGAAGAGATGCATGGCGTCTCTATTAGAGGAAACAGAGCCGCTCCCGGGACACATCTTGCTGCCATTCACCCGCTGCCTGACCCGCCACTAAGATGAGATAAGTGCCGGGCAGACAGCGGGCAGGGGTCCTCCTGGATCAGTCCACTCCTCTGACTGGGTGGGGGGTAGGGGTAGCTGTGTGCATCCGTGCCGCTGGCAGCATGCCCCGGGGGGGGGGGGGGGGGGTGTCGCTGGATGAGTCCGCTGGTGGGGGTTGGCAGATTGCCACCCCTGGTCAAATATTAGACCACATTCCCAGCCTCCACTGCAGCAACTGCACATCCCGGTCTAAAATACCAGGTCAAAGTGTATCTCCGGGCAGCCAATTAAGCAATGAGGCACCAACACACTATTTGGGTCACCCTGCTCTCTCCCCTGTCAGCATGTTCATTGTCAGCACTGTGAAAAATTCAGGTACTTACACTAGCAGTATATAGACCACAATGACACCTGTGCACACACATTCATGTTTAATGGCACCAAAACACACATATGAGCAAGGTGCAGTGTGGTGCGGCAGGCAGTGAACAGACAAAGTACAAGTTAGGCAATAGAGTTATATTGTAGAAAGGTTCAACGCAACTTACTGAGGCTCGGTAGGTAGGCACACTTGTCTGGAGCCACTTAGGAACTGTGACAGCGTTCTGAAGACTTGAAGGTCTGCAATTAAGAGCGGAATGTGGCCTGGTAGGTCCACGCCCAAAGGATAGGCTTCCTGGAAAGAGAAGGATGTAGTTCCTGCACTGTCCCTACTCAAAAGGAACCTTTCCCTACCTCTAAGTACTGTCCCTGCCAGACAGAGAGCCTGTCCCTTTGCTAGCCACGACCATAAAGCGCATCAAACCCAGGAGTTGGATTTTTAAACAGACTCTGCCTGACCCAAGATTGCCACTGGAGTCACATGGCGTGCCAGCATCCAATTGGACAGCTGTCTCCTTGTGATCGAACCATAGAGGAACCAAGCTCCTCACAACATCCTTCCGTTCTGCATTGCTCCTTTCGGTTGAGCACCACCTGCAATGCAGAGTACAAACTGCACCTGCCTACATGCATACGCACTCAAAACGATCGCTCCTGATCCTCAGCACATCATAATACATTCAACATATAATAAATGCGATGTCTTGTGGTTTGCTGGAAAAAAATAAGTCAGATGCATTTTTAATCTGTGGACTTATTCTGAGGACCCATAGAAAATAGAAAATGTTCACATCAAAAGACACTTTTAAAAAGTACCTAAAATTGAATGTATTTAAACTTATCATACTGTAGATATGGTGGCTGAATTTCTAGTATTTTAATCTACACTTTTTTATTCTTTATTTGAATTTCCTGTCGTAGGTGTCAATTGTACCATATCTAGGAGGAGCAGCGTTGTCATGGTAGGAATGGAGTGTGTTTTGTGATTAGAAAATGGGCAGATGAATAAAAGTTCTGAATTCTACAATTATGAAATGCTTTGCATCGGAACCTCTAGTAGGGGGGCTATGATTGGAGCACGGGGACGGAAAATTTTCATGAGTGCCTCTCACAGGTAAAGCCACTGATATTAACACCTACAACACCAGAAGGGAACAGCTGCAGCGGTATATGCGGCACTGAGGAATGAGAATTTCATTAGTAAACGGCAACCACCAGCACGTGGGTCACACTTCTTTATTTTTTTATTAGTTATTTATTTGATGAAAGGATTGGGTATACAAAAATGGAACATAACAGCTCAGATCCAGCTGAGTAGTAAATCCACCATTAGCACACATCCTCTATACATGTAGCCAGACATAACCATGAAATGTAAAGAAATCATTGCAAATGATGATAAATGCAAAAAGATCAGAAGTCAGCTTAATTTTTTTAAGGTTTACACCTATGTGAATTAGATGCGTTACACCGCATCCAATTCGCAGGACATTTTAAAATACATTAATTTGAATGCATCTGGTTCACATATGTGCGTTGCATTCGCACTGTGCATTGCCCAAAAAACGTGTGCGTTTTCTGGATATTGCGGTGCGAATTACAAGCACATTATCTTCTATGGGAACGCATCGAATTTGCAGATGCATTCCGCTCTGAACACGAATTCTCTCCCCTCCTCACACACCTCCCCCCTCTCCCTGCTTACTGAACCACAGCTACAATGGAGAGGAACCGCTGAACAGCTGTTTTTTCGCAAAGAAAGAAAACGGAGCTGGAATTCGCACCGCACATGTGTGAACCCAGCCTAAAAAGCAAATACTGATTTATAAAAATCTGGATGTGATTCTCTTCTTTCATAAACTACATAGAATAATCCTCATCATCCCATCCCTATTTATTATTGGCTGGGTCATAGCATTTTTAGATTCTAGCTTATCCCAGTTTCATAATCAGTCTTACCTGGGGTTCCAAAGTTTGGGGACCCTTTTTGGAAGTGTACTATGAGGCTGAGTTCACACTGGTACGACACGACAGTCGTACCACTTTGGATCTGACTTTGCCCTGCGACTTAAAGTCCGACATGCGTCCAACTTCAATGAACAGGGATCCGAATTTATTCCCCGACAATACCAGACACTGTGTCTGGTATGAATCTTTAGGGGGAACTCCACGCAAAATGTTAAAAAAAAAAATGGCATGGGTACCCCCCCAAGGAGCATATCAGGCCCTTCAGTCTGGGATGGATTTTAAGGGGAACCCTCAGGCCCAAAAAACTGCGTGGGGGTCCCCCCAAGATCCATACCAGACCAAAGGGCCTGGAATGCTCTTGAAGGGGGAACCCATGACATTTTTTTTTAAATTTGGTGTGGAGTTCCCCTTCAAGATCATCAGAGAACAAGTCGCATGCCAAAGTCGGATCAGTTAGGACGGTGATCCGACTTCAGTGATATTCAGTGGGCTGAAGTAGGATCAAAGTCGGACCAAAGTAGTGCAGGGAGCATTTTTTAAAGTCGGACCGACTTGTGTCGGACCAGTTAGGATGGCTCCCATTGGGAAACATTGATTTTCACACGTCATGCGACATGAGCTCCCAATGTCGGAGCGTTAATCGTACCAGTGTGAACCCGGCCTCAAGACAATGTGAGCACTAGCTCAGGGTCCATAGCTGCAATGGGAGCAGACCAGTGATAACCAAAATCATAATTGTTTTATATGGAAAGGTATATGATTTATGAGCGAGTGACTTGGAGGCTATTTCAGTGAACTTGATTAGGATTTACTATTATTGTTGCACTAAAGCTGAACTTAAGGCAGCTATAAAAGATACAAATTATGGTTGTTCTGTATTCCTTAATATATCTTCAAATGCAAGCCCCTCTACAGCATAACTCAGACTGGGTGAGGGAGAAGTAGCACAAAGAGCCAATGCATTGTGATGGAGTGCTCATATGCTGACAAGGAAAATGCCAACAGGATGAGAGAGCTGAATGACAGAGAGATGAGCTTATCAGTGTGCTGCTTATCCTGTCACTGCCCAGTAAAAAGCAGAGGGAGAAGCTAGACCTGTAAACATTACAGAGCTGCAAAAGATTTACAGGGCCATGCTGTGTGGCAAAGCTGTATACTGTAATGCCCTGTACACACGATCGGACATTGATCGGACATTCCGACAACAAAATCCATGGATTTTTTCTGACGGATGTTGGCTCAAACTTGTCTTGCATACACACGGTCACACAAAGTTGTCGGAAATTCCGATCGTTCTGAACGCGGTGACGTAAAACACGTACATTGGGACTATAAACGGGGCAGTAGCCAATAGCTTTCGTCTCTTAATTTATTCTGAGCATGCGTGGCACTTTGTGCGTCGGATTTGTGTACACACGATCGGAATTTCCGACAACGGATTTTGTTGTTGGAAAATTTTATATCCTGCTCTCAAACTTTTTGTGTCGGAAATTCCTATGGAAAATGTGTGATGGAGGCTACACACGGTCGGAATTTCCGACAACAAGGTCCTATCACACATTTTCCGTTGGAAAATACTATCGTGTGTACAGAGCATTAGTCTAAGGACTGGCTGGACAGAAATAGAAATTCTTTGGCAAGCTCAAGAGCTGTCTATGATTATGTTTATGAATTTCCTCTGTGTATTTATATGTTTGCCTGTAGTTCAGTTTTACCTTGGGAATACTTTGCATGTACACTATATTGCCAAAAGTATTGGGACACCTGCCTTTACACATACATGAACTTTAATGGCATCCCAGTCTAATGCCCCGTATTTCCGACAACAAGGTCCTATCTCACATTTTCCGTCGGAAAATCCGACCGTGTGTACGGGGCATTAGTCCGTAGGGTTCAATATTGAGTTAGCTCACCCTTTGCAGCTGTAACAGCTTCAACTGTTCTGGTTAGGTTGTCCACAAGGTTTAGTAGTGTATCTATGGGAATGTTTGACCATTCTTCCAGAAGCGCATTTGTGAGGTCAGGCACTGATGTTGGATGAGAAGGCCTGGGTCGCAGTCTCCACTCTAATTCATCCCAAAGGTGTTCTATCGGGTTGAGGTCAGGACTCCATGCAGGCCAGTCAAGTTCCTTCACCCCAAACTTGCTCATCCATGTCTTTATGGACCTTGCTTTGTGCACTGGTCCAAATCATTTGGTGGAGGGGGGATTATGGTGTGGGGTTGTTTTTCAGGGGTTGGGCTTGGCCCCTGAGTTCCAGTGAAGGGAACTCTTATGCCGCGTACACACAAGCGGACTTTACGGCTAACTTTGCCCGGCGGACTTTTCAAAGGACTTTACGACGGACATTCTGAATGAACAGACTTGCCTACACAATCAACCAAAGTCCGTCGAATTTGTACGTGATGACGTGCGACCGGACTAAAATAAGGAAGTTCATAGCCAGTAGCCAATAGCTGCCCTAGTGTGGCTTTTTGTCTGTCGAACTAGCATACAGACAAGCGGACTTTTCGACCGGACTCAAGTCCGTCGGATAGATTTGAAACATGTTTCAAATCTAAGTCCGTCCAACTTTTGAGAAAACAAAGTCCGCTGGAGCCCACACATGATCGAATTGTCCGACGAAATCCCGTCCGCCGGGCAAAGTCTGACGTAAAGTCCGCTCGTGTGTACGCGGCATTAAGGCGTCAGCTTAGGAGACAGTTTGGACAATTTCATGCTTCCAACTTTGTGGGAACAGTTTGGGAATGGTCCCTTCCTGTTCCAACATGACTGCGCACCAGTGCACAAAGCAAGGTCCATAAAGACATGGATGAGCGAATTTGGGGTGAAGGAACTTGAGCGAGTTTGGGGTGAAGGAACTTGACTGACCTGCACAGAGTCCTGACCTCAACCTGATAAAACTCCTTTGGGATGAATTAGAGTTGAGACTGCAAGCCAGGCCTTCTCGTCCAACATCTGTGCCTGACCTCACAAATGCGCTTCTGGAAGAATGGTCAAACATTCCCATAGACACACTCCTAAACCTTGTGGACAGCCTTCTCAGAAGAGTTGAAGCTCTTATAGCTGCAAAGGGTGGGCCAACTCAATATTGAACCCTACGGACTAAGACTGGGATGCCCATAAAGTTCACGTGTGTGTAAAGGCAGGTGTCCCGATACTTTTGGCAATATAGCGTATACTGTATAGGTGGATGATTCTCTACAAGCATATACAAACAAGTATGTAATCTGAGTAAATGGCCTTAGGGTTAATGATAGTTTCAATTCACCAATATACTTTCTTAATGCTACATATTGGAATGTATATAAATTAATACAGTTAATGGATATATTTATTGCATGTGTTTATACAGAGCCAATGATTTACACGGCTCCCTCAAGGAGCTTTCAATCTAAGGTCCCTATCTCACGTGTATACACACATACTAGGGGCAACTTGGAAAGGAAGCAATTAACATATAGAGTTACCATGTCTGTTGTATTCCCTATAAAGCCAAAATGGGGGGATTTACTAAAACAGGTGCACACGGAAACTGGTACAGATGTGCATAGTAACCAATCAGATTCTAATTTCAGCATGTATGCTGACAACAATAAAACCTGGATGTTGATTGGTTACTTTGCACAGCTGCACTATGTTCTCCGTACACCTGTTTTAATAATTCTCCCCCATACTTTCCATATCTTGCATTAGGAGGACTCACAAGTCTGAAATAGTTTTATGCTAGTCGGAATACATGGCCATTTAATTAGAAGCAGTATTTGGTTAATAAATTATAAAGGAGTGATTTGCATCGCTCCAGACACTATCTTTAAATGAGAAATAACCATTTTAGATATATGATTGAAATTAGGGCAAGTAAATACCTTCTCGTTTAAGAAGACGGTGTTATACTTAAGGGTAATGGGATTTAAAACAACAAAAGAAAGAAAGGAGAAACCAAAGTGTCCTTTCCTGCAACATTTTAAGAAGAATAATAACTTATTTTCCAAGCAGGGACCTTTCTGCACAAGGAAGACATGCCACTGAGATGCGGAGATCTTGAAGGGCATCATTATATTATATTTTCTGTCTCATAGAAATATGGATGGAGCATACAGAGCTGCCCCTACCTAACAATGCCAGGTGTGCACGGATGTTATTTTTCACAATGCTGCTTCCCGGGGGAAGAAAATATAGGGGAATCAGGTAATTAAGAAGTTGCATGTGCTGCACATCAGGGCAAGCTGGCGTGTTTGAAGCTATGGCTGGGAATTTGAAGGACAGCTCTGTGAGCAGGTGATGTGTGCACATATTTCACACCATGCCAACTAAATCCTTGTTGCTAAGGTCTCTGAGACAAAAGGATCAAAGTCAGGTAAATAATGAAAAACATTGATGACGCTTACAATATGGTGGAGGTCTCTAGGCTGTAAATATGTCAATATTATTCAGGAAAGTGTGAGTATGTATATGTGTGCAAGTGGATGATTCCATGTACCATGTATGCAAGAAGACACCATTGATAGAAAATAAACGGATGGAATCATTTCCACTTAACTAGTTTCAAGTTTTTGTGTAAAATTTCTTTCTTTAAAATATATTAATCTGTTCCCAAAATAAAAAATACACAGTGTATGTATGATACAATTCCAGAGGGTCTGTGCCCTGTGTTCAAATACAACAGATGAGAGTGATCCACAAGCACCACATCCATTCAAAAAGCATTAATAATGATGTGAACATGTAGATCAATAATATCAGTTAAATCAGATGACATTTGCTTGAATTCATAATGAAGCTGGGCATCCATATAGACAACTACTGGGAAAGAGGTAAAAGCCACATGAGTCACCAGTCTGGGGACCACATTGTCCCCAAAAGTCTTAGTAACCATACAAAAAAACAGGCTTTATCTTCTCTACTTAAAGTGCTTCTAAGCCCAAGAACAAAAATATAATATACTGAAGCTTGCCAATCCTTAGCTGTTATAGAGGTTATAACCCCTGTAAGGTTTATGTCTACCATCTTTGTCCCGTTGGAGAAATTTCCCTTCTTTTTCTGTCCCATAGCCAAGCAGGAATTGAGAAGAAATCCATGATCCAGGTCACCAGAACTAGTGTCCCCATTGGAATATTTTCCCTCTATTACTTTTCTGGGGTCAACCCAAAATTTGGGACTTTCTTTTACTTTCACTTTCAATGATAACAGTAAACAGGACAAATAGAGAGGGGGAACCTCGGGGGTAACGAGGATACAAATTGACAGGTGTTATAATCCCTCTCCTCTCTATCCAAAACTAGCAAAAAAAGTTTTGCCTATAGTTATGTTTTTTTTTTTTTTTTTTTTTTTTTTTAATCAAGTAGTTTTTTTATTCGTATACAAAGAAAAAAGCTTTTTTATACATCTTTCACATTCTCTAACCCACCACCACAACATTTAACATGCACACATTTGTTTATATAATGCATTACAGTTCCTTTTTTCCCCAACCTATCAAAAGTAATGTACCAATTTTTTGATTATTCACTATACATCATTCCAAGAAGCAAAAAAGAAGAAAAGATTCCTGGAATCCTAGAAAACTAACCTCAATTCTGTATCACACCCTTCCCTTGTCTACTAATCCAGCATTCCCATATTTTTTGGAACATTTTTACATTCCACCTTTTGTTATACACAAATCTTTCCTTTCTTATTGTTTTATTAACCTCATCCTCCCATTCTACACGGGTTGGTGGATTTGACGCCAGCCACTTCCTTGCTATCATTTTTTGTGCCAAAAAAAGGCATCTAATTATTGCTATTTGTCGACCCCACATATTGTTATCCTCTTCCATACAGCCCAATAGGCATATTGTGGGGTCTAAGTCAAGAATGATTCCAAAAACTTTATTTATTTTTCCGATACCTTCACTCCAATATCTATTTAATTTAGGGCACCTCCACATCCTGTGAACTAGGTCTCCTTTTGGGTTCTCACATCTTGGGCATTTAGTGTCCGACCTCCACCCATATAAGAATAATTCCTGAGGTGTCTTATATGCTCTATGCAGCAGCATTAAATACGACACTGTATGTGAGGGTGATAGGGTACTTAAGGGACCTATTTCCAGGATATGTTTCCACTGTTCATTTGTTATGTCCCCCAGATCTTCCTCTTATCCCCATCCTACAGGGAAGCTCCTCCTTTCCCCTTATTACCCTATCACATAGTTACATAGTTACATAGTAGGTGAGGTTGAAAAAAGACAGTCCATCAAGTCCAACCTATGTGTGTTATTATATATCAGTATTACCTTGTATATCCCTGTATGTTGCGGTCGTTCAGGTGCTTATCTAATAGTTTTTTTAAACTATCGATACTCCCCACTGAGACCACCGCCTGTGGAAGGGAATTCCACATCCTTGCCGCTCTTACAGTAAAGAACCCTCTACGTAGTTTAAGGTTAAACCTCTTTTCTTCTAATTTTAATGAGTGGCCATGTGTCTTGTTAAACTCCCTTCCGCAAAAAAGTTGTATCCCTATTGTGGGGTCACCAGTATGGTATTTATAAATTGAAATCATATCCCCTCTCAAGCGTCTCTTCTCCAGAGAGAATAAGTTCAGTGCTCGTAACCTTTCCTCATAACCAATATCCTCCAGACCCTTTATTAGTTTAGTTGCCCTTCTTTGTACTCGCTCCATTTCCAGTACATCCTTCCTGAGGACTAGTGCCCAGAACTGGACAGCATACTCTAGGTGCGGCTGGACCAGAGTCTTGTAGAGCGGGAGAATTATCGTTTTATCTCTAGATTCCTCCAGAGGTTCTTCCCCCAGTGTATAGATTTAATTCATATTTTTGCGACCCAAATGCATTATTTTACATTTTTCTACATTAAACCTCATTTGTCATGTAGTTGCCCACCTCATTCATTTGTTCAGATCTTTTTGCAAGTTTTTCACAACCTGCGGAGAAGTTATTGCCCTGCTTAGCTTAGTATCGTCCGCAAATACAGAGATTGAACTGTTTACCCCATCCTCCAGGTCGTTTATGAACAAAATAAATAGGATTGGTCCCAGCACAGAACCCTGGGGCACCCCACTACCCACCTCTGACCATTCTGAGTACTCCCCATTTATCACCACCCTCTAAACTCGCCCTTGTAGCCAGGTTTCAATCCATGTACTCACCCTATGGTTCATGCCAACGGACCTTATTTTGTACCGTAAACGTTTATGGGGAACTATGTCAAATGCTTTTGCAAAATTCAGATACACCACATCTACAGGCCTTCCTTTATCTAGATGGCAACTCACCTCCTCATAGAAGGTTAATAGATTGGTTTGGCAAGAACTATTCTTCATGAATCCATGCTGATTACTGCTAATGATACCATTCTCCTTACTAAAATGTTGTATATAGTCCCTTATCATCCCCTCCAAGAGCTTGCATACTAGTAATGTTAGGCTAACTGGTCTGTAATTCCCAGGGATGTATTTTGGACCCTTTTTAAATATTGGTGCTACATTGGCTTTTCTCCAATCACCTGGTACCATTCCAGTCAGTAGACTGTCAGTAAAAATTAGGAATAGTCTGGCAATTACTTGACTGAGTTCCCTAAGTACTCTCGGATGCAAGCCATCTGGTCCCGGTGATTTATTAATGTTAAGTTTCACAAGTCTAATTTTAATTCTGTCCTCTGTAGGGATGGGCTGAACACCCCCCTGTTCGGTTTACATCTAGAACACGCAAACAGGCAAAAAATTTGTTCGAACACACGAACACCGTTAAAGTCTATGGGAAACGAACATGAAATGAAAAGTGCTAATTTTAAAGGTTAATATGCAAGTTATTATCATAAAAAGTGTTTGGGGACCTGGGTCCTGCCCCAGGGGACATGTATCAATGCAAAAAAAAGTTTTAAAAACGGCCGTTTTTTCGGGAGCAGTGATTTTAATAATGCTTAAAGTGAAACAATAAAAGTGAAATATTCCTTTAAATTTCGTACCTGGGGGGGGTGTCTATAGTATGCCTGTAAAGTAGCGCATGTTTCCTGTGTTTATAACAGTCCGAGAGCAAAATGACATTTGTAAAGGAAAAAAAAAAAATGTTAAAGTGCTAGCGCTAGTGCCGGCTATTAATGAATTGTCGGTCCCGACAATACACATAAAAGCCATTGAAAGTCATTGAAAAATAAAAAAATGCTTGGGGGTCCCCCAAAATTCCATTACCAGGCCCTTCAGGTCTGGTATGGATATTAAGGGGAACTCCGCGCCAAAATTTAAAAAAAAATGACGTTGGGTTCCCCCAAAAATCCACACTAGACCCTTATCCGAGCACGCAACCTGGCAGGCTGCAGGAAAAGAGGGGGGAGGAGAGAGACCCCCCCTCCTGAACCATACCAGGCCACATGCCCTCAACATGGGGAGGATGTCCCCATGTTGATGGGGACAAGGGCGTCATCCCCACAATCCTTGCCTGGTGGTTGTGAGGGTCTGCGGGTGGGGGGCTTATTGGAATCTGGAAGCCCCCTTTAACAAAGGGGACACCCAGATCCCGGCCCCCCCTATGTGAATTGGTAAGGGGTACATTGTAAAAAAGAGATTCCAGTGATGTAATCCAATAAAGCCATGCTCCTACTCCAGCCATGTAATCCAATTCTCGATCTCCAGCGATGGACAATCTCCAGCAATGGATGATCTCCAGCGAGGAACATGCACAGGATTCTGCCTCCACCAGAGGCACCCAGCCAATGATGCGGCGTTAGCTTGACAGCTTTTATGTAGCTGAGGGCAGGGCCACCCGTCACATGACCCCGCCCCCTCTGACAAGGGGAAACGCTGGGGTTTCCCAGTGACGTGTATGGGTGACTTCGCCCCCCTCTGATGCAACACAGGATTCCGTGCGGCCTGCCAGGTTGCGTGCTTGGGTGAGGGTCTGGTGTGGATTTTTGGGGGAACCCCACGCCATTTTTAAAAAAAATTTTGGTGCGGAGTTCCCCTTAAAATCCATACCAGACCTAAAGGGCCTGGCAATGGAATTTTGGGGGACCCCACGCATTTTTTTTTATTTTTCAATGACTTTCAATAACATTTATGTGTATTGTCGGGACCGACAATTCATTAATAGCCGGCACTAGCGCTAGCACTTTTAATTACTTTTTTTTTTTTTTAGAAATGTCATTTTGCTCTCGGATTGTTTAAACACGGGAAACATGCGCTACTTTACAGGCATACTATAGACACCCCCCAGGTACGAAATTTAAAGGAATATTTCACTTTTATTGTTTCACTTTAAGCATTATTAAAATCACTGCTCCCGAAAAAACGGCCGTTTTAAAAACTTTTTTTTGCATTGATACATGTCCCCTGGGGCAGGACCTAGGTCCCCAAACACTTTTTATGACAATAACTTGCATATTAACCTTTAAAATTAGCACTTTAGATTTCTCCCATAGAATTTTAAAGGGTGTTCCACGGCTTTTCGAATTTGCCGCGAACACCCCAAATTGTTCGCTGTTCGGTGAACGGGCGAACAGCCAATGTTCAAGCCGAACTCATGTTCGACTCAAACAAATAGCCCATCCCTAGTCCTCTGTTAACCATAGAGGTGCTTCCTGTGATGTGTCATAAGGATAAACACTGAAATTTTGGTTACTGAAGCCCCTCCGATTCCCTTGTGAAGACTAAGGATAAGAATAAATTCAATACCACCGCCATCTCCCCATCCTTTGTATCCAGATGTCCTTCCTCATTCTTTATGTTGCCAATATGGTCTGTCCTCCCTTTTTTATTGTTTACATACTTAAAGAATTTCTTGGGATTTGTTTTTGCTCTCCTCCACTATGTGTCTTTCGTGTTCTATTTTAGCCGCCCTAATTGCACCCTTATGCTGCGTACACACGACCGGATTTTACGGCATACTTGGTCCGGCGAACCGGAGTCCGTCGGACAATTCGATCGTGTGTGGGCTCCAGCAGACTTTTTTTTCTCAAAAGTTTGACGGACCTAGAAATGAAACATGTTTCAAATCTGTCCGACGGACTCGAATCCGGTCGAAAAGTTTGCTCGTCTGTATGCTAGTCCTACGGACAAAAACTGACGCTAGGGCAGCTATTGGCTACTGGCTATGAACTTCCTTGTTTTAGTCCGGTCGTACATCATCACGTATGAATCCGTCGGACTTTGGTTGATTGTGTGTAGGCAAATGCGTTCATTTGGAAAGTCCGTCGTAAAGTCCGTCGTAAAGTCCGTCGAAAAGTACGCCGGACAAAGTCTGCCGTAAAGTCCGCTCGTGTGTACGCAGCATTACATTTCTTGTTGCATTCTTTTTTTTTTTTTAAAATAAATATCTATACAGGCATCTGCAAAAGTATCGAAGAAGGCATAGTATAAATGAAGACTTAAGTAAATATTACTGTTTGCTGCCCCCTGAAATCGAGGAATAAAGAGCTTAAATACTAGACTTGAAGTTGCCCGCATCCATTTTCCTATGTTCAAACAACAAACAAAAATGGCACACAAGAAAAGGGGGGAGAGATGGGGTTATAGACAAGGGAGGGGTATTAAGGGAAAGGGAGACTTAATTATCGTTGGTTCCGGATAGCTAAGGTGCTCAAAAGGTGTATTTAAAATTAACTTCGATTTCCCAGAGGGGTCAAGCCTTCTACAGACAGAACAAACTGTTTCCACAGTCTTCAAGTTATATTTTTTTCTGTTCTCCTGTTGGTGTTGTGTGGTCAATACTAGTTCTCATTTTACTTATATCATCCACTTTACGTAGCCAATCCGCCACCGTCGGCGGTATCTGTTTCTTCCAATAGAGCGAAATACAGGACTTTGCAGCATTTAGAAGGTGTTTTAAAATAGATTTTTGATAGCTTTTGGCCGAAATAGTGGACACATGCAAAAGAAAGAAAGCCGGATCGCCAGAAATCTTATAGTTCGTAAACTTTTGAGTCACTTCTTGGACTGTCGTCCAAAAATGGGACAATTTAGGGCAGGACCAAAATATGTGAAATAAAGTTTCTCTAGTAGTATCAGGATAATACCAGTGTAAAAGATGGTGGGTGAGATACCATCGCGTCAAAATTTTATAATTGGACTCTTGAATTTTCGTACAAACGGATGACTTTAAGGCGAATCTTAGTTTGTGTTGTATTTGGGCCGGTGTAAATTTCCGCTGAAGGTCTTGTTCCCACTTATCCAAGAACGGCAGATGTGGCTGAGCCGCTGAACAGTTTAGTAGAGAATACGTTTTAGAAAGTACCTGTGTTATGACGCCTTCCTCGGAACAATACTTCTCTAGCGTCGTCAAAGGACGAACAAAGCGCATTGGGTCAGGCAAGGTGTCCAGAAAATGTCGCAGCTGTAATGCAGCCAGAAGGACAATGTAAAAGGGCCTGACTCTGCCATCAGTTTCTCCATAGAGGGCCATCTGCCATCTATTAGAAAATGGGGCACCTGAATTTTGCCCAACTGTCGTAGGGTTCTGAATGTATTAGGGCAAAGACCTGGTGAAAAGCTTGGATTTCCCAGAATAGGAAATAGGGAATCTGAAGAAAAAAGTGGGAATTGTTTGCTAACCTGGGATCCTATATGAAGTGTTGCACCTATTATAGAGTGATTCTTCAGTGGCATCTTAAGATAATCATAGCACCACAGGGTCCCTGATAGCATAATATGTGTCTGAGCTTGTTCTATCTGAGCCCACATTTTAAATTGACTATGACGGCACCAGTCTATAATCCTACTCAAATGAGTCGCTTGGTAGTATTTCCGGGCGTCTGGGAGAGCTAGGCCGCCATTTTGTTTGGGTAGTGACAATAACTGGAAAGAAAGACGTGATTACTTATGTGCCCGGACAAACTTAACAAAGAGCGAGTTAACCTGTTTGAAGTAAGCCGGAGGGATCTTAATTGGTAAGGCTTGGAATAAATAGAGGAACTTCGGTAATATAGACATTTTCAATAGATTAATTCTGCCAAACCATAAATGTAAACCTTTTTTCCATAAATCTAGGAGCACACGGGTTCTAGATAACAGTGGTGGGAAGTTAAGTTTGAATACACGTGAAAGATTTCTGGGAATATAGGTGCCCAGATACTTTAGGGCCTTCACCATCCATTTGAAGTTAAAACTAGATCTAATTGTAAATAAGAGGGTAGAGGGTATCCCAATTCCCATTGCCCCTGATTTATCTCAATTTATCTTCAAATTGGAAAAAGACCCATAGGTTTCAAACTCTTGTAAAAGATTAGGGAGCGAAATGGCAGGGTTTGTCAAGGAAAAGAATAAGTCATCTGCGTAAGCCGAGATTTTGTACTGATTGCCTCCAACAACCAGGCCCTGTATGTCTGGGTTCAAACGAATTTTGTTCAGAAATGGTTCTAATGACAGAGCGAATAACAAAGGAGAAAGCGGACACCCCTGTCTTGTTCCATTTGCTATAGGAAATAGGTCAGACACAACTCTTTTGAATTTAACCTGGGCTGTAGGTTGAGAATATACTGTAGTGATCCAATTAATAATAGTTTCCCCAAGGCCTAGATGTCGAAGAAGCGTAAACATATATTGCCAGTTCACACGATCGAATGCTTTTTCAGCATCTGTATTAAGAAAAACGCAGCGTGTATTGGTGGAACCGGCTATATGGAGTAAGTTAAGGACATTCCTCATGTTATTCCTAGCTTCTCTAGTGGGGATAAAAGCCACCTGGTCCAGGTGCACCAGGTCTGGCAGGTGTTTGGCTATACGGGTCGCAAGGATCTTTGTGAATAGTTTAAGATCAGCATTTAAGAGTGAAATTGGCCTATAGCTGTCGCATGAAGTCGGGTCTTTGCCTTCTTTCGGGATAACAGAGACATGCGCCTTCAAAGTATCTCTAGGTAAATTTACATCATTACCGAGGCCATTAAACAAATCTACCATTAGGGATGAGCTTTGTGTTCAAGTCGAACCCATGTTCGACTCGAACATCGTGTGTTCGGTCGTTCGCCGAATTATGAACAATATGGGCCGTTCCCGCCAAATTCGAGTGGCGCGTCACGGCCCATAATTCACTGCGGCATCGCAGTGCATTGCTGGCTGATGATTGGCCAAGCATGCACTATGACCCGCATGCTTGGCCAATCACAGCACCGTCTGAACAGAGAGCCGTAATTGGCCAAAGCCAAGGAGGCTTTGGCCAATTATGGCTCAGGGGGTTTAGTACACACCCCACACTATATAAGGCCGCCTGCACGGCGGCCCTGTGTAGTGTGTTCCGGCGTTCAGATAGAGAGAGAGATATAGAGAGAGAGACAGTGTCATTTGATTTAAGTTAGAGTAGGCAGGTCAAGTCAGTTAGCTGCAGTTAGTGTATTGTGTATATATATGCATCCCAGGGGTTGTGTGTGTGTGTGTGTGTGTGTGTGTGTGTATATATATATATATATATACTGTATTCAGTTTAGCTAGATCCTGTTCTTCTCTTCCTAATATACTGACAGGCAGGCAGGTGTTTTTAAAGTATTTCCAGCTACTGTACTGTGTACCCTGCACAGTCTCACCTACAGTATAGCAACCCACAGCCAGGTGCTTGTGTAGGCCCATTGAAGTATTTCCAGCTACTGTACTGTGTACCCTGCACAGTCTCACCTACAGTATAGCAACCTGCAGCCAGGTGCTTGTGTAGGCTCTTTGAAGTATTTCCTGTTACTGTACTGTGTACCCCGCACAGTCTCACCTACAGTATAGCTACCTACAGCCAGGTGCTTGTGTAGGCTCATTGAAGTATTTCCAGCTACTGTACTGTGTACCCTGCACAGTCTCACCTACAGTATAGCAACCTTCAGCCAGTTACTGTACTGTGTGCCCTGCAGGGTGTTATCGTACTAATGCAAGTGTAGGTGTTATCGTACTAATAATACTACAAGCAGTTGATTCTGCTAGCTGCAGTATAATTGGGGTATATATATATATATATATATATATATATATATATATATATATCTCCCAGTTTTGTGCAGCTCACTGCAGGCCAATAGTATGTCTGGAAGGCCAACAAGGAGAGGCAGATAGTCACAAGCCAATAAAAGAGGTCAAACAGGCTTTGTGTCTAGAGGCAACAGTGCTGGTCGTGGACATGGTGCACCTCATAAGCACGTGGCCATGGGACACGCTTGGCCTTTTTTTCGGCAGCTGGCCATGTTGAGCGGCAACATGCGGAAGACTTGGTTGAGTGGATGACCAAGCCATCCTCATCCTCCTTATCCTCTCTCACCCAGGCTCAGGGTACTTTGTCTGGCAAAGCAGCTGCCAACGCGGCCTCTTCCCTTGGCTCAATGGCATCAGTGACTCCTTCCCTAGCCCACCATGTCCTCCTGAGGAATCCCTCAAACTGTTTGACCACAGTGTTGGGTACTTGCTCCAGGAGGATGCCCAGCATTTTGAAGGCTCTGATGATGATACTGAGCTAGATGAAGGCAGTAACGTAAGCGCGGACAGAGGGGGTGCCCAAGAAGGACAGCTGGCAGTCATGTTCCCCCTGCTGCAGCATACTGCCAGGTTTGCTCCAATGATGGGGAAGGAGGGGATGATGAGGTCACTGACTCAACGTGGGTGCCTGATAGGAGAGAGGAGGAGGAGGCACATCACCAACGAGGCAGGATGCCCTCCAGGGGCCAGCCTAAGGGCAGCACACTGACTGCATCACACCGCAGAGCTCCGCATGTGCAGGGCACTGCTGCCTCTGCGCGTTATTCCAAAAGTTCTTTGGTGTGGGCCTTTTTTGAGACAAGTGCATCAGATCGCACCGCTGCTATTTGCAACATATGTCTCAAGCGTATCTCGCGTGGCCAAAACATCTCCCGCTTGGGCACCACATGCTTGACCAGACATATGTTGACCTGCCATGCAGTTCGTTGGCAGGCATATCTAAAAGACCCACACCAAAGAACAAAGAGGACCTCTCCTTGCTCCTCATCAGCTGGGATCTCCAACCCCACTATACCTTCAGTCCTCTCTGAGACCTGCACTGAGAGGAATGAAGGTGTAGAATTAGGTGTGTCACAGCCAAGTACTTGCGGGCAATCTGTTATCGGTACACCGACGTCAGATTGTACCAGGCAAATTTCCCTGCCCCAGCTGCTGCACCGCAGAAAGAAGTTCGCTCCCAGTCAACCATATGCCCAGCGGTTGAATGCTAGCTTGGCAAAATTCCTAGCACATCAACTTCTACCTTTTCAGTTGGTAGACTCTGCCCCCTTGCGTGAGTTTGTGGAATGTGCGGTTCCTCAGTAGCAGGTTCCCAAACGCCACTTTTTCTCATGGAAGGCGATTCCGGCTCTCTACCGGCATGTGGAAGGCAATGTCTTGGCCTCGCTGGACAGGGTGGTCAGTGGTAAGGTGCATATTAACACTGACTCATGGTCCAGCAGGCATGGACAGGGACGTTACCTAAGTTTCACGGCGCATTGGGTGACTCTGCTGGCAGCTGGGAAGGATGCAGGACAAGGTGCAGTAGTGTTGGAGGTTGTTCCACCACCACGCCTCCAAAATGCCACTACTGGTGATTCTGATACACCTCTCTCCTCCACCCCCTCCTCTTCTTCTTCCTCCATGGCCTCTTCCTGTGCTTTGTCCTCAGAACCAGCGGTGCTCCGTAGGCGTTCAAGGGGCTACGCAGGTACGCAGGCCAAAAGATGCCATGCGGTACTTGAGCTGGTGTGCTTGGGGGACAGGAGCCACACTGGGGCAGAGGTTCTGTCAGCTCTGCAGGGGCAGGTTCAGAGGTTGGGGACGCCACGCCAACTTAAGGCAGGAATGGTGGTTTGCGACAATGGCACCGACCTCCTCTCCGCCCTCTGACAGGGACAAATGACCCATGTGCCCTGTTTGGCTCACATCCTTAACTTGGTGGTGCAGCGATTCTTGGGCAGGTACCCAGGCTTACAGGATGTCCTGAGGCAGTCCAGGAAAGTCTGTGTGCATTTCCAATGGTCATATAATGCCAGTGCTCATCTGGCAGACCTCCAAAAGGAATTTAACCTGCCCAAGAACCGCCTAATCTGTCACATGCCCACCAGGTGGAACTCAACGTTGGCCATGCTGCAGCAGCTGCA
This sequence comes from Aquarana catesbeiana, assembly GCF_042186555.1. Lineage (NCBI taxonomy): Eukaryota > Metazoa > Chordata > Amphibia > Anura > Ranidae > Aquarana > Aquarana catesbeiana. Next base: position 521,044,675 of record NC_133328.1, read on the forward strand.
CACGCAGCAGAGGGCCATCAATGAGTACCTGTGCGACTATGGCACAAGGACAGGGTCAGGGGAGCTTGTTTTTTTTCCCACACCAGTGGGCCATGATCAGGGATGCATGCACTGTCCTGTCACCATTTGAGGAGGCCACGAGGATGGTGAGCAGTGACAGTGCATACATCAGTGACACTGTCCCCCTTGTCCACCAGCACACACTGCGTGGAATAATGGACAGGGCACTTGAGGCAGAACAGAGGCAGGAAGAGGAGGACCTTAGCTCTCAAGGCCCCCTTTATCCAGACAGTGTTCCTACGTGCCCGCTGATCACACAGGAAGAGGACGAGAAGGAGGAGGAGGATTGTGTCAGCATGGAGGTGGAGCCTGGCACCCATCATCAGCAGCAGTCTTTAAGGGATCATTTGCAGTCCCGAGAAACCCATGGACTTGTACGTGGCTGGGAGGAGGTTGCTGCGGATCATGTCATCCTTAGTGACCCAGAGGACTCCGGACCGAATGCCTCAGCAAACCTACGCTGCATGGCCTCCCTGATCCTGCAAAGCCTGCAGAAGGTTCCTCATATTTGTGGTATCAAGGAGAGGGATCAATACTGGCTGGCAACCCTCCTTGATCCACATTACAAGGGTAAGGTTGCGGACCTTATCTTGCCATCGCAGAGGGAGCAGAGGATGAAACATCTTCAGAGGCCTTGCAGAAAGGTCTGTGCAACGCGTTCCCAGAGACTGGGAGGTTACAAACGCCTGTTCCTGGACAACGTGTTGCTGAGGCTTCGGTCAGTCAAAGAGGGAGCGGTGGAGAAGGTGGCCGTCTGACCGATGCGTTCAGGCAATTTTTTAGTCCGCAGCCCCAAGGTATAATCGGTTCCAGCAACCATCGCCAGCGTCTGTTTTACATGGTGCAGGAATACCTAGGGGCAAGATCTGACTTGGACACCTTTCCCACCGAAAATCCTCTGGGTTATTGGGTCTTGAGGATGGATCACTGGCCAGAGCTTGCACAGTATGCAATTGAGCTACTGGCCTGTCCTGCATCCAGCATTCTTTCGGAACGCACATTCAGTGCTGCTGGAGGCTTTGTAACCGATCACAGGGTGCATCTGTCCACCGACTCGGTCGATTGACTGACCTTCATAAAAATGAATCAGTCTTGGATCACCACCAGCTACCAAGCACCTAGTTACATAGTTACATAGTAGGTGAGGTTGAAAAAAGACACACGTCCATCAAGTCCAACCTATGTGTGTGATTATGTGTCAGTATTACCTTACATATCCCTGTATGTTGCGGTCATTCAGGTGATTATCTAATAGTTTCTTGAAGCTATCAATGCTCCCCGCTGAGACCACCGCCTGTGGAAGGGAATTCCACATCCTTACCGCTCTTACACTAAAGAACCCTCTACGTAGTTTAAGATTAAACCTCTTTTCTTCTAATTGTAATGAGTGGCCCCGAGTCTTATTAAACTCTCTTCTGCGAAAAAGTTTTATCCCTATTGTGGGGTCACCAGTACAGTATTTGTAAACCAGTAACCAAATAATTTTTTTGGAAATGTCAGATCCCTTCAAAGACTGCCTATGCTGATGCTGAGTGACTATCCTGTTATGCTGAGTAATTATCCTCTTCCTCCTCAATGATCATGCTGATAGCTTGTAAGAACATTTTTGGTTCTGGGCGCCGCCACCAGTGCCTAAGGCCCAATTTTTCAGCCCCTGTTTAACAGGGGCGTGTAATTACAATTTTTGATGCAATTCTTTGCAGCAGGGCTCGTTCCGGCGCTCCAACTAGAGTATCTGTGAGGGGTTGCAGCGTTGTGGCACCAGTGCCTAAGGCCCAATTTTTTTGCCCCTGTTCAACAGGGACATGTAAATAGAATTCCTGATCTAATATTTCACAGCAGGGCCCGTTTCTGCACCCACCAAGAGTAACTATGAGGACTTACAGTGTTGTGGCACCAGCACCATCACCACCACCACCAAAGGCCCAATTTTTCTGCCCCTGTTCAACAGGGGCATGTAATTACAATTCTTGATCTAATATTTCACAGCAGGGCCCAGTGAGGGCTTACAGTGTTGTGGCCACAATAACACCTAAGGCCCAAATTTCTGCTGAGTATATAGGGCAGGCCCCTACTTTCAAACATCCAACTTACAAACGACTCCTACTTGCAAACGGAAGGAGACAACAGGAAGTGAGATGAAATCTACCCCTAGGAAGGGAAATTCTCTTAATATGGGAAAAACGTTTCTCCTTTCCACTGATGCTTTATCACCAATCCTTGTTTCACTAAAAATCCCAAATTTTTAAAAAACATTTGTCATTGGGACAAAAAGTGAGGTGAAATCTTCTGAAGAGGTGCACAGACAGCAAAACAAATGTCACAGGGGTGATAACCCTTCCCTATGTTTTCTAAACAATAGATTTTTTTTGCTGGAGCTAAATACGTTAAAAATGTACCAGTTCAAAATTACAAACAGATTCTACTTAACAACAAACCTACAGTCCCTGTCTTGTTTGCACCGTCTGTATACTACTACACCTTTCCTTTTTTTAATTTGGGTGCGGGGTTCCCCTTAATATCCATACAAGACCCAAAGGGCCTGGTAATGGACTGGGGGGTAACCATGCAGTTTGTCTCACTGATTTTCATCCATATTGCCAGGACCGGACATTACATTAAAGCCGCAAGCAGTTTTAAATGACTTTTATTCCTTTAAAAATGTCATTTTGTGCAGGGACTGTTCTAAGCATGGGAAACACGTGCCACTTTACAGGAATACTATAGACACCCCCCAGGTACGATATTTAAAGGAATATTTCACTTTTTTTTTAACTTTAAGCATCATTAAAATCACTGCTCCCGAAAAAAGTCAGTTTTTAAAACTTTTTTTGCATTGATATATGTCCCCTGGGGCAGGACCCGGGTCCCCAAACCCTTTTTTAGGACAATACCATGTAAATTATCCTTTAAAATGAGCACTTTTGATTTTGAACGTTTGAGTCCCATAGACGTTAATGGGGTTCTAACGTTCGTGCAAATTTTCGGTCCGTTCGCAGGTTCTGGTGCAAACCGAACCGGGGGGTGTTCGGCACATCCCTATCTACCATATGGGGACCTAAAATAGGGAGCAACGTCCGGTAATACAGAAGAGTAAGGCCATCTGGGCCCGGGGCCCTACCCGGCTTAGTGGAGCCTATTGCCAGTTCCAGTCCCTCTAGATTTATTGATGCGTCTAAGTCTGCTCTAATTTTCGATGAAATTGTGGGCAGCTGAGAGGAATGAACATACTCATCCATTAGAGTTTGAGACTTCTTAGCAGAGGGTAAGTTATAAAGAGATGCATAGAAGTCTCAAAAGACTTCTGATATTTGCTTTGGTAAGGTAATGAGCATTCGGGGACATAATATGTGGTATGTATGATTGGAGTTAGTGTTCTCTAATTGATCTGGCTAAGGTTTTCCCGCATTTATCCCCATATTCATAACTAATCTTCCTACATCTCTGTAAAGCTGCTTTGGCCTTATATCGTAATAGGTCATTAATCTGAGAACGCAGTGTAGCAAGTTCCTGTTCCAGAATAGGGGAGGGTGCATGTTTGTGCCTAGATTCAGTCATTTGAAGCTTAACCAGAAGTAGATTTAATTGCTTATCCCTCTCTTTTTTGAGTCTAGATCCATGTTTAATAAAAATGCCTCTAATAACTGTTTTATGAGCCTCCCAGACCATACCCGGGCTACTATCTGGGGTTTGATTCATCAGTATAAGGGCATTTCTTTCTTAATTTCTGCTAGTATTTCTGGAATTTGGAGCAGGCTTTCATTTAACTTCCATACGTGTGATGCCTGAGAGGTGACTTGCAAAAGAGCGTATGTCAAAAAAATGGGAGCATGGTCTGACCATGTGATCGACCCAATAGAAATTTTACGAACCGCATGTAGGTAAGCGTGAGGAATCAGAAAATAATCGATTCTCGAATAAATTTTATGAGATGAAGAATAGAATGAATAGTCTCTTTCTCCCGAATGTTGAAGTCGCCACACATCGATTAACTGAGCCTTATGTATGGATTGTGTAATTCGCTTTTGAGAGCTTACTGGAATAGAGTATGAGCTTGAAGATGTATCTACTTTGGGGGTTAGGGGGACATTGAAGTCGCCACCTAGGATCAATTGACCGTCTGTAAAGTCTAATAGTTTAGTCAAAGTCTGACGGATAAAAATATCCTGGTGATCATTAGGTGCATAAATTGTTGCCAATGTCAGCCGCACCCCACCCAGTAGTCCTCTTACAAATGCAAAGCGACTTCCCGTATCCAGAAAAGTTGTACTACAAGACCATGGAAGTTTACTAGATATCAAAATAGATACCCCCTTATGCCCTGTACACACAGTCGGATTTTCCGACGGAAAAAGTGCGATCGGATTGTGTTGTCAGAAATTCCGATTGTGTGTGGGCTCCATCGGACTTTTTCCGTTGGAATTTCCGACACACAAAGTTTGAGAGCAGGATATAAAATTTTCCAACAACAAAATACGATTGGTTAAATTCCGATCGTGTGTACACAAATCCGACGCACTAAGTGCCACGCATGCTCAGAATAAATTAAGAGATGAAAGCTATTGGCTACTGCCCCATTTATAGTCCCGACGTATGTGTTTTACATCACCGCGTTCAGAACGATCGTATTTTCCGACAACTTTGTGCGACCGTGTGTATGCAAGACAAGTTTGTCCCAAAATCCGCCGGAAAAAATCTGACGGATTTTGTGATCGGAATATCCGATCAATGTCCGATCATGTGTACAGGGCATAAGACTTGGCTGCCCTATTAGTAGAGTGATAGGTCACTGAGAAAAATCTGTTTTTAAGTACCGGCAGCTTATCGTCTCTAAAATGAGTCTCCTGTATGAATGCTATATCAACACAGGATGCCTTCACATTGTGTAAAAGCATCTTTCTTTTCTCTGGGATATTCAGACCCTTAGCATTTAGGGAGAACACCTTAAGGCTATCCATTGCCAACTAGGGAAGGAAAAGACAAGGGGAGAGGTAGAAAGAAAAAAAAAAGGGGGGGGAGAGCAAGGGACGGAAACACGATCTGTTCCTCTCACCACCCCTAAAACTAAATTTGGTTAATACCAATTACAATATACACACATGCCCCCCTAAGTTCAGAGGGCCTGTGTGTCTGCCTATGTGGGGGAGCGGATAGAGCAGGCTCCGTAAAAGCATCCCTTGCCCACCTCTACCACCCCGGCCCAAATGAAGAAATACATTTAAACAGCATGCAATAATCATATAACAATCTCCCTGTAAATCTGAGACGAGAGTGTAAAAAACAATGAGGCAGCCATGTTCACATCTCGCCACCAGTCTACCACCCCCCCGAGAGAAATATCAGGGTACGGTAGGCCAGTGGCGGGAGGCCGGCACCCCCCCAAAAAAAAGAAAGATGACCCCCCCCAATCCCTACTCACTCACACAAAGGTGAGCACTTATATATTTAATCGTCAAGTATTTTAGTCCCACCTATGCTCTGTCATAGGTCCGTACAGTGTATCGCTCCCCCCGATCTCGATGGCGTCAAGGCTATTCAGTGCCCAATGGCTAACAAAATTTTACATCATGGAGATCAGGGTTGGATGAGAACAAATAACTGTCTACTTATGATGACTAATGACACAACACATGTCCTAGTAGATTACAATCCACAAGTGATGTCAAGCAATGTGGCAAATAACAACCCGCTAATGGTGGCAAACAATGTGACAAGTGACATGACAAGTGATAATCTACAAATAGTAACCAGTGACAATTTACAAATGATGACGAGTGACATGACATGTGACAGCCCGCAAATGACAGCAGGCAACATAGCAAGTGACAACTTGCAGAATAACCATCCGCAAGTGATGCTAAGTGACAATTTACAAATAGTGACAGGTGTCTACAAATAATAATGAGTGACATGCCAAGTGAATATCTGCAAATAACAACTAACAACGTGACAAGTGACAATCCGCCATAGTGACATACAGCAGTCTACAAATAGCAACCCACAAGAATCCACAAATGATGACACACGACGTGACAAATAAGAATCCTCAAACAGTGACAAGTGACGTGACTAGTGAAAATCTACAATCAGTGATGAATCACGTGTTTTTTTCCTTTCACTTTCCTTTTTTTCCCCTTTCCCCCTTCTTCCCTCCCTTCTTCTCTTTTCCCCCTCTTCCCTCCTTCCTGTGTCATTGTGACAAGTAAGAATCCGCAAATAGTGACAAACAACATGGCAGACAATAATCCGCGAATGGTGCCTGATAATTTGCAATAAAAACCCCGTAATTCGTGACAAACAATGTGACAAGTGGGGCCAATATGGTCCATCCTCCCTTTTTTACTGTTTACATACTTAAAGAATTTCTTTGGATTTTTTTGCTCTCCTCTGCTATGTGTCTTTCATGTTCTATCTTAGCCATCCTTATTGCACCCTTACATTTCTTGTTGCATTCTTTATAAAGTCTGAATGCTGATGATGATCCCTCAACCTTGTATTTTTTGAAGGCCTTCTCCTTTGCTTCTATATGTATTTTTACATTGGAGTTAAGCCATCCAGGACTTTTGTTCGCTCTTTTAAATTTATTACCCAATGGGATGCATTGGCTAATGCCCTTATTTAATATGCTCTTAAAGCAAACCCATCTCTCCTTCGTGTTCTTTGTTCCTAAGATTTTATCCCAATTTATGCCTTCTAACAAGGTTTGTAGTTGGCTCTTTTGAAATTCAGCGTCTTTGTATTCCCCTTATATTTCCTATTTTTGTGATTTATACTGAAGCCAATTGACCTGTGATTGCTGTTTCCTAAATTACTCCGTATTTCCACATCCGTGATCAGGTCTGTATCGTTGGTAATCAGTAGATCCAGTAACGCTTTATTGCTAGTTGGTGCGTCTACCATCTGAACCATGAAGTTGTCCTGCAAGACATTTAGGAACTGGCGAGCTTTAGGTGAATGCGTGGTTCCCTCCGCCCAGTCTATGTCTGGATAATTAAAATCCCCCATCCATCCTTGCTGCTAATCCAACCTGTGATAGGAGATCCGTCTCCCCCTCCTCCCTCAGGTTAGGGGGCCTATAGCATACTCCCAGTAATATTTTCCCCTTAGCTTCATCCCTTTGGAGCTCTACCCATAAGGATTCCTCCTCCTCCCTAGATCCCTTAGTGATGTCATCTCTCACATTCACATTATTCTTGATATATAGGCATACCCCTCCCCTTTTTTTACCCTCTATATCCCTGCAATAAAGGGTATACCCCTGAATGGTTGCCAGCCAATCATGAACCGGGTCTCTGAAATTCCCACAAAATCCAAATCCTCCTTGTACAACAGTATCTCTAGTTCATCCATCTTGTCCGCCAGGCTCCTGGCATTGGTGAACATCCCACATAGTTTAGACCGGTTGCCTACTATCCTCTTATTGGGTGTTCCGAGATTGCAACTAGGACTTGTTATTATGCTTACCTTGGGTTTATGTGCTTTAGTCAACCTACCACTAATGTCCCCAATACTACACCCCGGAATTTGTTCCGCGCTGACTATCTCTACCTCTGGGCCCCCCATAACCTAGTTTAAAAACATATATTGTCGTAATTTAATAAGATCAACCCCTTAGATGGATCGTTATTAATTATTTTTCCGAGAGTAGTTACCTCACTCCACTCCACTGGCCTCTCTTTGAATTGTGTCTTCAGAGCATGTCTAACTTAGAGATGTTTAAAGAAGGACTGATTTAGTATGTCATATTCCTCCTTAAGTTCCAGGAATGATTTAAAGTGGGGTTCCACCCAAAAAACAAAAATACCTGGAAAAATTCTTAAAAAAAAAAAACAAAAAAAATTTGGATATTTTTTTTTTTTTTTTACTTACCTCTAAATGCCTGTTGCTAGGTGGTCCCTCGTAGTCTGCCTGTTCCTCTGCGTGGGCTGGTGACATCACTTCCCCCCCAGGCACAGGAAGGGCTCTGCTCTGCTCCCTCCCTCCTGTCAATCATCTGGGACCCATTACAGGTCCCAGGTGATTGAGCGGCCAATCACAGCGCGCGGCGCCGCTCGCGCATGCGCAGTGGGTGCCAGGCTGTGAAGCCACAGCCTGGCGCCCACAGTTGAAATGCCGGCGCCGACGACCGAAGGGGGGGGACGAGCGGGGCTTCGATCCCCCGCATCGCTGGACCCAGGGACAGGTAAGTGTCCAATTAAAGGTCAGCAGCTGCAGTATTTGTAGCTGCTGACTTTTAATTTTTTTTTTTTTGACGGCCCCCCTGGGTGGAACTCCTCTTTAAGTACACCAGTCCTATATAAATGAGCAAGATAAATGAGACCGCATCTCTCCCTGTCCCTACTCTTTTCTACATTAGATAGTTCCTGCAAATGTTTATTATTCCACAATGGTGAAAATTCTGTAAATTCCCGATACTCTAGTATTTCTTTGACCACTTTCCATAGTTTCTTTATCAATAAAAGCGTGGGAAATTTAAGTGAAAAAGAATCAGCCTCCCATACTACACCCCCAGAGGGTGCCGTTCCAACATTAATCCTCATAAATTCCTCTAGGGATGATGTCACTCCCGCTTTCCCCCCTATTATCTCTAGCCTATATGGGCTTTTTTTTCCATTCCCCTTTACAATACTCCTCCCCTGACTCAGTGACACAGTCTTAGTTATACTTTAACTTCTTTTCTTCTACATAACTAAGCGGGAGGCATTTTTTTAGTTCACAAAAGTGCAACAGGTAGGTGTGCAGCACAGGGAGAAAGCACAGGAAGTTATCAGGTTACAAAATTGTACAGTCAACTGTCCTGTTTACGAAGGGCTGATTTATCTTACATTCAATAAATTCATTTAAAACAGTTTTTAATGCATTGCCATGTGTTTTTGTGTTTTCTACATGTGGTTTGAATTTATTTTTGTATATTATTTTATGCCCTGTGTTTTTAAACAATCTCTCACGTTGAAATGCAAGTTGGCGAGAAATTAAAGGTATGCATGTCAATGCATTTAACCTGTGTTGTGAAAAAAAGAAAAAAAGCACAGAAATAGAGATGGTATGATTGAAGCCTAAATGTACTCACCGAAACAAGATGACTGGACCTGGAGAAAATTTTTACGAAACACCAGGAGGAAGATCAATCAGAACAGCCCTCTTATTAACTTTGTTGCCCTTCTCTGGACTCTTTCTAGTTCTAGTACATCCTTCTGCTGACCAGAACTGGAAGGCAAACTCAAGATGTGGCCGAACCAGAGTTTTGTAAAGTGGTACAATTAAAGTTATGTCTCTTGAGTAAATACCTTTTTTAATGCATGCTAATATTCTGCTGGCCTTCTTGCTGCAGCTTAGCATTGCATGCTACTGCTGAGCCTGTCATCAGCTAGGATCCCCAGATCTTTGTCCATCCCTAGCATGTAACTTGCATTCATATTTTTCACCCCCAAGTGCATTACTTTAGATTTCCCTACACTCAACTTCATTTGCCATGTGTTTGCCCATTCCTTCAATTTATTGAGGTCTTCCTGTAGAGTTTCAATATCCTGTTTTGAATTTATTGCCCTATTTAGCTTTTCATCATCAGCAAAAACTGAACTTTTAATATCAGCTTCTATATCAGGGGTAGGCAACCTTTTGAGCACAGTGTGCCGAAAAAAGTTTTCAAAGAAATTGAGCGCGCCGATTTTATAACAAAAAAATGTCAACTTCACACTCTCAACCAAGAAAAGGATTTTTTATAAAGTAAATGCTGTAAACTAATTTAGTAGTGATAAATTAACATCCTGCACTCTCACGCCTCAGATCAGCCCCAATTCCTGCAACTCCACACTTCAGATGAGCCCCAATTCATGCACCTTCACACCTCAGATCACTGTACCCCCTGCAATGCAAATCTGTTTCACCACTGTACCCCCCTGCTAATCTGCCCCACCACTGTAACCCACTGCACATCTGCCCCATCACTGTACTGTACTACCCTGCACATCTGCACCACCTCTGTACCCCTCTGCTCATCTGCCCCACCACTGTACCCCCTGCTCATCTGCTCCACCACTGTATGCCCCGCTCAATTGTCCCACCACTGTAAACCCCTGTACATCTGCCCCACCAATGTTCCCCCTTTCTTATCTGCCCCACCACTGTACCTCCATGCACATATGCTCCACCACTGAACTATTGTCATGTTTATGCAATAGAGTTTTGTCTATCATCGTATCTGTCTCCATCTGTTCATCTCTAAAGACCAGCTGACTCTCACCTGACTGCTTTTATTAACTCTCCTCTAGCATGGCTCCACCCCAGCTCCTATCAGAGAACTCTATATTAACCTCTGCACTGCAGGCCAGCCCTGCTGATCAACCCTTGTGTGTTTGGCTTCCTGTTCCTGCCTGCCGTGTGCTCTACGTTTGTTTCTGTTACCGACCTTGGCGTGTTCTCTACTATTCCTGGCTGCTCGTGACTCTGACCTTTGGCATGTCCCCGACTATCCCTGTTTGCCTGTGACCCTGAACCTTGGCGTGAACTCTGTTGTCCTTGTCTGTTTGTGGCCCTGACCTTGGCTTATTCCTTTACTATCCCTATCCTCCTGCTGCCTACTGTGGGTGTGAGCTGGGGGTCGTGACCTGGAGCCAGTTGCAGCCCAGTCCATCCTCACCACTAGAGGCTCTGGTGAACACCTGCTGGCTCTTAGATTCCGCGCCCCAGGGAATCCTACGTTCTAACCCCGGTGGGATCCGTGTTGGTGTTCCAGTGGCCCTGCCTTCCTTACCACCCGAACTCCCATCCGCAGCAGTCAGCCATAGGGTCCACTGCCTTGTGGTGCACTCCTGATCCCAACGGTGTGCATCTGTCACCCAGCCTCAAGGTGACCTGACAGTTTGATCAGCCATGGACCCGGCTGACATGTCTCTTCCTGCAGCCGATCCATTGCAGGGCATAGTTCGCAGACTCGAGGCCCAGGAATCTAATCAGACTCAGGTGATGCGATTCCTTAAGGATCTGGCTTCCCGCTTCGAGCAGCTCCAGGCCTCCTTGGGAAACCTGAACCTGCAGCCTCAAGTACAAACAGCAGCTGCACCTATCGCACCAGTCGCAGCCACACATTCATATTTACTGCCAGCTCCGTCCTGTTTCTCTGGGGACTCCAAGGCCTGCAGGGGCTTCCTCAGCCAATGCACCATTCATTTTGAGCTCCAGCCTCAAAACTTTCTGTCTGATCGGGCTAAGGTAGCCTATATAATTTCCCTCCTCTCTGATGAAGCTTTAGATTGGGCTGCCCCCCTGTGGGAGAAGAATGACCCAGTGGTTTCCAGCCTGTCCGACTTCTTGAAGCTTTTTCATAATATCTTTGAGGAGCCAGCTCGGGTTTCTTCAGCGGCTAGTGCCCTTTTACGCCTTCGCCAAGAATCTTGTTCAGTGGGACAATATGCGCTTCAGTTCCGTATCCTCACAGCTGAATTGAGCTGGAACAATGAGGCCCTGGTCGCAACCTTTTTACATGGCCTCCCTGACCGAGTGAAGGACGAATTAGCAGGAAGAGCGATCCCCGCCGGTCTGGACGATGTAATTTCCTTGTGCAATCAGATTGACATTCGTTTCCAGGAGAGGTCACTAGAAAAAAAGACGCCAGCACCCCCTAGGTCCTAGTCAGCCAGAACTCTTCTCCCGTCGCCCTGTGGAGCATCCTCTGCCTGCAGAGGAACCTATGCAGCTGGGCCGGACCAGACTAACCCCCGTAGAACGTGCTAGACGCAGAACTCTGGGCTTGTGTCTTTATTGTGGGGGCAAGGGTCATTTTCGTGACTCCTGCTCACTTCATCTGGGAAACGCTTGGGTCTAATACATTTAGAAGGTGGAGTATTGGACCCAGAAACATCACCTTCTCATCTTCTTCTTCTGGTGTTCCTCCATGTAGGCCCTTCTCCCCAATCGGTCCTAGCATATCTGGACTCCGGGGCTGCCGGCAATTTTATGGACTGGAGAACTGCTTCTTCTATGAAGCTTACCCTTTCTCCCCTCGCTACACCACTGGTAGTCTCGGCAATGATGGCACTGTGCTCCCAGGGGGCCCTATCCGTTTCCAGACGCTACCTATTAGGATGTCGTTAGGGATAATCCACCAGTAGTGGATTTCCTTCCTCATTCTACCCAAGGCCTCTACCCACATTGTATTGGGCCTTCCTTGGCTACAGCTCCACTCTCCACATGTGGACTGGGTCTCTGGGCAGATCCTGGCTTGGGGTCCTTTGTGTTTCTCGTCCTGTCATCTCAAGGTGGTCCCCAAGGAGATACTTCCCATTGCTACCACATCCGTATCTTCTGATCTTCCCGCGGCATACAGCCATTACCGGGATGTGTTCTGTAAGAAGTCTGCTGAGGTGCTTCCTCCCCACAGATCTTTTGACTGTGCCATTGACCTTGTCCCTGGAGCAACTCTACCCAGGGGTCGTACCTACCCTCTGTCCATTCCAGAGACCCAGGCCACGTCTGAGTATGTCGCCGAGAATCTGGAGAGAGGTTTCATCCGGAAATCCTTGTCGCCTGCAGGAGCAGGGTTCTTTTTCGTTGCTAAAAAGGATGGTACCCACAGACCCTGCATCGACTATCAAGGGTTAAATGCAGTGACTATCAAAAACCAATACCCCTTACCTCTAATATCTGAGCTATTTGACAGGTTGAAGGGGGCTTCCATTTTCACCAACTTGGATCTCAGAGGTGCATACAATCTCATTAGAATACGGGAAGGTGATGAATGGAAGACTGCGTTTAACACTAGGGACGGGCATTACGAATACCTGGTTCTGCCTTTTGGTTTGTGTAATGCTCCAGCTGTGTTCCAGAACTTTGTCAATGAAATCTTCAGGGATCTACTATACCAGTTTGTTGTCATCTATCTGGATGACATTCTCATCTTTTCTGAAAATCTGCTTGCTCGCAGAAACCATGTCTGCACCGTACTTCAGCACCTTAGAGAGAATAATCTCTAAGCCAAGCTGGAGAAGTGTTCCTTTGAATGTCCTGAGGTCCTGTTTCTGGGATGTTTTGTTTCTAGTTTGGGTCTTCGCATGGATTCCGGAAAGGTCTCGGTCATTACCAACTGGCCCCTTCCTGCTAGCCTCAAGGCCACACATCGCTTTCTTGGCTTCACAAATTATTATAGGCAGTTCATAAGGAATTACTCTTCCATTGCCGTGCCTATTATAGCTTTAACCAAGAAGGGTGCGAATGCCAAAGACTGGCCTCCCGAGGCTGTCTCTGCGTTTCACGATCTGAAACAGGCCTTTGTTTCTGGACCTCTCTTGAGGAGACCAAATCCTGAGGACCCATTTTTTATTGAAGTAGACGCTTCTTCGATGGGGGTGGGAGCTGTGCTTCTTCAGTTCTTTGAGAAGAGACGTCAACCATGTGCGTTCTTCTCCAAAAAATTTTCTCAGGCAGAGAGAAATTATGGCATTGGTGATCGGGAACTTCTGGCAATTAAATTGGCGTTGGAAGAGTGGCGTCATCTCTTGGAGGGTTCCCCTCACTCCATTACAATCTTTACTGATCACAAGAATCTACAATACCTACAGAATGCTAAACTTCCGAACCCTAGACAGGCCAGGTGGAGTCTCTTCTTTTCTCGCTTTAAATTCACGATTACGTACAAACCTGGTTCCTGCAACGGTCGGGCTGATTCGCTCTCTAGGTCATTTGACACTTTGGACGAGGAGTCCACCCCTGATCCTGAGCCGATCATTCTGACCTCATGCATTGTTGCCCATTCTACCACCCTGGAATCAAAAATTCCTCCTGGCAAGACCTTTGTTCCCACGGAGCTAAGAGCTAAGATCCTTCATTGGGGACATGATTCCAAGGTGGCAGGTCATGCTGGGTTCCTCCGATCCTTCCTGCTCATCAGTCGTCTCTACTGGTGGCCTAACCTCCGCTCGGATGTTAAAGATTACATTAAGGCTTGTCATGTCTGTGCTCAGTCTAAATCCAAGGGCATGAGACACAAGCCCCTGCTGATCTTCTCATGCCCTTGCCCATTCCTAAGGAGCCCTGGTCTCAGATCGCCATGGATTTTATCACCTATCTTCCACTGTCGGAGAATAATACAGCCATTTGGGTGGTAATCGATTGGTTCTCCAAGATGGCTCATTTTGTTCCTCTTCCTGGTCTCCCTTCTGCCTCTGCCTTAGTTCCCATTTTTGTACGAGAGATTTTCCGCCTTCATGGTGTTCCTTCCCATGTCATTTCGGACAGGGGTGTTCAGTTTACGTCCTGTTTTTGGAGAGCCTTTTGCAAACCCCTCAACATTACCTTGGATTTTACCTCTTCTTACCATCCCCAATCCAATGGCCAGACTGAGAGGGTTAATCAGGAGTTGGAGGTCTTTCTCCGTACCTTGGTCTCGGCTCATCACGATGGTTGGGCATCACTACTCCAGTGGGCAGAGTTCTCCCACAATAATCATGTCAACGTCAGTTCTCAGAAAACACCCTTTATCACTGTTTATGGAGAACATCCTCAACTCCCTCTTCCTATGACCTGTTCTTCCGACATTCCAGCCTTGGCTACTGTTCAGGAATCATTCAATTCCATGTGGGCTGACGTTCATGATTCCCTCCAGAAAGCTGCCAACAAATTCAAGAATTTTGCTGACCGTCGCAGGCGTAAGCCGCCTTCTCTTCAGCCAGGAGACAGTTTGGCTCTTCACCAGGAACATCAAACTCTGGGTTTCTTCTCTCAAATTTGCCCCAAGATTCATTGGTCCTTACACCATAACTTCTAAACTGAATCCAGTTTGTTTCAAGCTCCAGATTCCCAAAAGCCTCAAGATCTCTAACTCCTTCCATGTTGCCCTTCTGAAGCCTTTAGTCCTCAATAAGTTCTCTCGTCCTCTTTCTACCGCAGCGCCGGTCTCTGAGGATGATCAGGAGTACGAGGTTAGCCAAATTTTGGATTTCCGACTCTGTAGAGGCATTCTCCAGTACCTCGTGCATTGGAAGGGGTTTGGTCCTGAGGCGAGGTCGTGGATCAAGGCTTCTGAGGTCTTTGCACCTCGTCTGAGGAAGTTTCATTTGAAGTTCCCCTCTAAACCTGGTCCCAGGCGGGGAAGGGGGAGGCCTCGTAAGAGGGGGGATACTGTCATGGTTATGCAATAGAGTTTTGTCTATCATCTTACCTGTCTCCATGTGTTCATCTCTAAAGACCAGCTGACTCTCACCTGACTGCTTTTATTAACTCTCCTCTAGCATGGCTCCACCCCAGCTCCTATCAGAGAACTCTATATTAACCTCTGCACTGCAGGCCAGCCCTGCTGATCAACCTTTGTGTGTTTGGCTTCCTGTTCCTGCCTGCCGTG
The DNA here is from genome assembly GCF_042186555.1 of Aquarana catesbeiana. Taxonomy (NCBI): domain Eukaryota; kingdom Metazoa; phylum Chordata; class Amphibia; order Anura; family Ranidae; genus Aquarana; species Aquarana catesbeiana. Next base: position 521,060,069 of record NC_133328.1, read on the forward strand.
TGCTCTATGTTTGTTTCTGTTACCGACCTTGGCGTGTTCTCTACTATTCTTGTCTGCTCGTGACCCTGACCTTTGGCGTGTCCCTGACTATCCCTGTTTGCTTGTGGCCCTGACCTTGGCTTATTCCTTTACTATCCCTATCCTCCTGTTGCCTACTGTGGGTGTGAGCTGGGGGACCCTGGGGGCCGCGACCTGGAGCCAGTTGCAGCCCAGTCCATCCGCACCACTAGAGGCTCTGGTGAACACCTGCTGGCTCTTAGATTCCGCGCCCCAGGGAATCCTACGCTCTAACCCCGGTGGGATCCGTGTTGGTGTTCCAGCGGCCCTGCCTTTCTTACCACCCGGACTCCCATCCGCAGCAGTCAGCCGTAGGGTCCACTGCCTTGTGGTGCACTCCTGATCCCAACGGTGTGCATCTGTCATCCAGCCTCAAGGTGACCTGACAACTATCTTCTCATCTGTCCTAACACTGAACTTATCTACTCATCTGCCCCACCACTGTAACCCCCTTCCTCATCTGTCCCTCCACTGTACCTCCATGCACATCTGCTCCACCACTGAACCATCTTCTCATCTGTCCTAACACTGAACTTATCTACTCATCTGCCCCACCACTGTAACCCCCTTCCTCATCTGCCCCACCACTGTACCTCCATGCACATCTGCTCCACCACTGAACCATCTTCTCATCTGTCCTAACACTGAACTTATCTGCTCATCTGCCCTACCACTGTAACCCCCTTTTTCATCTGCCTCACCACTGTACCTCTATGTACATTTGCTCCACCACTGAACCATCTTCTCATCTGTCCTAAAACTGAACTTATCTGCTCATCTGCCCCACCACTGTAACCCCCTTTCTCATCTGCCCCATGACTGTACCCTCTGCCCATCTGTTCCACCTCTGTTCCCCCTGCTCTTCTGCCCCACCACTGTAACCCCCCACTCCTGTGTTCCACTGGTGTTCCTCCTTTCTCCACTGCACCCCTCTGCACATCTGCCCACCTCCGTACCCCCTGCTCCTCTGCCCCACCGCTGTAACCCCCTGCTCATCTGTCCCACCAATGTACCTCCTTTCTCCTTTGCCCTAACACTGAACCCCCCCGATCATCTTTCCTACCACTGTAACCCCCTTCAAATCTAGCCCAATACTAAACCCCCCTGCTCATCTGCCCCATCACTTTACCCCCCTGCTTTTTTTGTCCCACTGCTGAACCCCCTTCTCATCCCTCCCACTACTGTACCTTCTGCACATCTGCCCCACCACTGTACCCCCTTGCTCTTCTGTCCCACCACTGTAACCCCCCTGTTCATCTGCCCCATCAATGTACCCCTTTTCTCATCTGTCCCACCACTGTACTTCCCTGCACATCTGTTCCACTGCCGTATCCCCATGCTCTTCTGTCTCACTACTGAATCACCTTCTCATCTGTCCTAACACTGAACCCATCTGCCACACCACTGTTATCTGTTTTCTCATCTGCCCCACTATTGTACCTTCTGCACATCTGTCTCACCTCTGTATCCCCTGCTCTTCTGCCCTACCTCTGTTCCCCCTGATCTCCTGCCCCACCATTTTAACTCCCTGCTCATCTGCCCCACCAATACTCCTCCTTTCACTTGAGGTGTATTGGTGATAAATGGTTTTAAAAATGTCTTACAAATACATATATGAAAAGTGTGGCTGCATTTGAATTCAGCCCCACTGAAAGCCATTGTTGAAAGAAAGCCATTAGAAGTCCCGTTTGCAGTTTGCAATAAGCCATGAAGGTGCCAAGGTCAGATGAGACCAAAATTGAACTTTTTGGCCTAAAAGCAAAACGCTATGTGTGGCGGAAAACTAACTGCACATCACCCTGAACACACCATCACCTCCGTGAAACATGGTGGTGGCAGCAGCATCATGTTGTGGGGATGCTTTTCTTCAGCAGAGACAGGGAAGCTGGTCAGAGTTGATGGGAAGATGGATGGAGCCAAATACAGGGCAATCCTAGAAGAAAACCTGTTAGAGTCTGCAAAAGACTTTAGGCTGGGGCAGAGGTTCACCTTCCAGCAGGACAATGGCCCTAAACATACAGCCAGAGCTATGATGGAAAGGTTTACATCAAAGCATATTCATGTGTTAGAATGGCCCAGTCAAACTCCAGACCTAAATCCAAATGAGAATCTGTGGCAAGTCTTGAAAATTGCTGTTCACAGATGCTTTCCATCCAATTTGACAGAGCTTATGCTATGTTGCAAAGATGAATGGGCAAAAATTTCACTCTGCTGGTAGAGACATACCCAAAAAGACTTGCAGCTGTAATTTCAGTGAAAGGTGGTTCTAGAAAGTATTGACTTGGGGGGCTGAATTTAAATGCATGCCACACTTTTCACATATTTATTTGTAATCAATTTTGAAAACCATTTATCATTTTCCTTCCACTTCACAGTTATGTGCCACTTTGTGTTGGTCTATCACATAAAATCTCAAAAGAATACATTTACGTTTTTGGTTGTAACATGACAAAATGTGGAAAATTTAAGGGGTATGAATACTTTTTCAAGGCACTGTAACTGCAGACCATTCAGAAAATATGTCACTTATCGCCACCTTTTGGGCGCGCCCCTGCAACCAGTTTTCAGGTCCAGGTACATTTACTATCATCAATGCACAAAGACCTCAATTTGTGGATTAAGCGTTTATGGGGTACTATGTCAAATGCTTTAGCGAAATCTAGATACACTACATCCAAAGGCCTTCCCTTATCCAGATTACAGCTCACGTCCTCATAGAACATTCATAGGTTGTCTGGAAAGAATGATCTTTGATAAATTCATGCTGGTTACTACTACTGATACTATTCTTATCTGAAAGTTCCTGGATATGGTCCCTTATCACCCCCCTCCAAAAGTTTACAAACTCTTGATTGAAGGCTGACTGGCCTGTAGTTTCCAGGTATGTATCTCGGTCCCCTCTTGATTATTAGGTGTTATCCCAATTTCGCTGTAAAAGCCAAAAGCAAAAATTATATTGCAGCTTACCAATTCTTAGATGTGATGTCTGTATTAGTTTCCTTTTTTAGGCTTTCTTTCTTCTATTTTAATCTGTTGATCCAGCCAGAAAGTCTGATGTTTTTCACAGCACAAACTCTTCAGCAGAATGTATCAGTTTACATAGATAAGATACCTTAAAATAGAATTTTTTTTAATTTATTTATGCAAAACCTTTATCCTAAAAGGAACACGACAAAGCCTAAGAAAAGAAACTTGATGTAGCCATCCAATGATTGGTAAGCTGCAATAAAAAACATTTTTGGTTTTTGGTCTAATACCGCTTTAAGCCCTAAAAAAACTGGGGGCATACTTACTTTCTGATGAGTGCCAAAACTGAACTTCCTAAAATGCAACCCAAGTGCACTCAATTGCCTCCATAGGCAATGTTTCAAATTTTTTTACAGGTTACCAGTTTAGAGTTATAAAGGAGGTCTGGCACTAGAATGATTGCTCTCGCTATAACATTCATGCCGCTACCTAAAATGTGTGGTGTGAACACCGATTACATATGTGTGTGTGACCTATGTATGCGTTCACCTCTGTTCATGAGCAGGAGGGAGGAGGGGTGCTTTAAAAAAAATATATATATTTATTTTATTGTACTTTTAAATTTTTCTACACTGTCCCTTTAATTTTTCTTATCATTTTTATGCCTATCACAAGAAATGTGAACTCATTTAAGCGATGGGCTTCAGCCGAGTATATTGGGACCATGGTTCCCAGGTGGCCTCAAAGTGGGGTCCAGTAAGGTGCTCACCATTTTCTCCTGGGTCATGATCTATGAGACCTTCCTATTAACCAAGGTGAAGGAAACATAATAAGGCATCAAACCAGTTTGGGGGCCCCTGGGATTGGAAATTGAGCAGCGCTATGTGGGGATATTTCTGTATGGGAAGACCCATGATTTTCCTGATCATGTGGAAAATTTTGTTACAAAGTCCAAAGAGATTGGGACATTCCTACCATATGTGCATCGCCGATCCAACGTGTCCGCAATTTCGCAAACACAGAGGGGAGGATGTCGGGTAGATTCTAGCTAGTTTAAAGGGGACGAGATACCATTGCATTAAAACTTTCAGTAAAGCTTTTTTTCAAGCACAAAACAACATAGAGACAAATTGTCATACAGATCAATAAAACTAAAAAAGAAAAGAAAAGAAAATATATAAGCAAAAACCAACATACAGCTCTAAGGTTACTAACTGTCATTGTTAGGTATATATATAACCCATACACCTCTATGGTCCCTAACAAGGTAATAAATATCCCACAAGTAACAGTAAGTACAACATCCTCAACAAAAAGAAATAGAAGGCCACCTAACATCTATCCATGTAGACCATATTGCAGCAAACTTGTGTAAAGTGTTGTCAAAAAGGTATTTATATTTCTCAAACAGAATATATTTGTTCATTTAGCATTTCCACTCATCTACCGATGGTGGAATAGAAGATACCCACCGTGAAGCAATCAGTTTTATTGCAATAAAAAGAGATCTTAAAAATGCAACAATAAGCTTAGAGTCCAGTGTATTGGAATCAGCGTAGCCTAGAATACATAAAATGAGGTCAAGGGTTAGGGAAATGCCATATTAATCATTTGAAGTTGAAATAACCCCATGCCAATAATGTCTAAGCTTTGGGCATCTCTGCAATAAGTGGATGAAGTTACCATGTGACTGGCCATATCTAATGCCGCGTACACACGGTCGGACTTTTCGTCTACAAAAGTCCAACGGACGCTGACGGACTAAAGCTGGCTGGTAATCCGATCGTGTGTGGGCTTCTCCGGACTTTCAACGGACTTTTTTAGCCTCAAATCCGACGGACTTTAGATTTGAAACATGCTTCAAATCTTTACGTCGTAAGTACGACGGACCCCGAAATCCGCTCGTCTGTGTGCTAGTCCGACGGACAAAAACCCATGCTAGGGCAGCTATTGGCTACTGGCTATGAACTTCCTTATTTTAGTCCGGTGTACGTCATCACGTACGAATCCGTCGGACTTTTGTGTGGTCGTGTGTAGGCAAGTCCGTTCGTAAGAAAGTCTGCCGCAAGTCCGCCGAAGGTACGTCGGAAGTCTGTCGGACAGGCTGTCGGACTTTTGTAGACGAAAAGTCCGACCGTGTGTACGCGGCATAACACAGTGTGAGTTCTCTCTGCAGCCTATCTTATGCAAAAATTCTGGTGTACGATCCACTGTGCAAAATGAAAAGCTGTATTACTTTGTGGGATGGAGAGCGTGCAAATAATCTGACTATTTCACAGCACGGCATCTCAAAGCTCTTTGAAGAGGGGACCCCGATCTTCCTCCTATCTGCGCTTACACAGGAGGGAAAACTTGAGAATAAATTTTGACAAAAACTGTGTATGCTGCTGAGATAAGCCCCTTAGTAGTCTCAGCCTGGGCAAGTATATCAAACAAAGGTGTTTGAGCAAAGGAGGTAGACGGAATCATGCCATGTGCATAAAGTGCATAATGTAACTGTAAATATTGATAAAACCAATGCTGTTCCATGTTAAACTCCAAACGCAGTTGCTGAAAAGATTTTAGGATTCCATCAGAATAAAGTTGAGACAGAGCTGTGATTTCTGCCCTTTCCCACTTTGAAAAGCCTTCCAGCTGATAGAGTTTGGCCAATGTATCATTGGATCAAAGCAGGGTATAGCTCGTATATCCAATGATTTTCAACAGAGTTTTAACTGTTTGCCAATTTATGCATCATATTTAGTGTAGGATATACAGACTGCACTTTAAAAACAGTAGTGTCTAACATTTGTAATGGGTTTTTACCTTGAAGTACGGAAGAAAGTATGTTATAAGAGAACCCCAAGGGCCATATCCCTCCCATCCCGCAATGTGCCAAAGCTGAGCAGCAAGAAAATATACCCATGGGTTAGGAGCTGACAGTCCCCCCCTGCTCTTTGAATTATTGCAAACATTCTAATTTAATCCTGGGAAATTTCTTTCACCAGATCATACCTCTAAACACCACATTAATCCTCCAAAAATGTCTGAGTGGAATCCAACAAAGCAAATTATGTAAAAGGTACAACGGTTGGGGCATCCAAACCATCTTGAGAAGATTAGTGGGGCCTGCTACAAATAAAGGTAGTTTACAGCATACAGAACATTGGGAGTAAAATCTAGTATGTAACAAATTTAAATTCAGGGGGATATAATCTTGCATCTGGCCAGTAGTCTGCACCCCTAGGTATTTAAACTGGGAAAATGTTTTAAACTGGGGCAATACAGAAAAGGATAAATCAGGGAGTGGATCAAGTGGAAGCAACGCAAATTTGTCTCAATTCATTCTAAACCCTGAAAATGTGCCAAACTCAGTCATAAGAGGCATTATACATATCAGAAATAAATATCAAAAATAAATATATCATCAGCATAAACTGCTACCTTCTCCTCATGCATTCCCCTACAAAAAAACACGCACTGGATTCTGTCTTTGCCAATGGCTCTATCATAATTGCAAGGAGGAGAGACGTTAGAGGGCAGCCTGTCTCCTTCCATGGTAAAGTGGAAAGAGAGCGGACTGCACATCATTGACCCAGACAGAGGCCTTTGGAGAAGTATACAACAATTTAACCCAGCTACAGAAAACCTCTCCAGACCCAATTTTTTTTAAAACTCCCCACATACTATATAACACCACTCAATGCTGTCCAATGCTTTGACAGCATCAAGTGAAAGAGGGGCTCTTCTTGTTAAGGTTTGAAAGGATAGGTCAGTTCTGGACAGTTTTACTACTTTTCTGTACATATCCTGAAGAGCTTTCAAGCAGGCCACAGCAGTGAAGTCCAGCTTATCTCTCTAGATTTTGGTGACATCTGAAGCAGGCATTCAGAGATTTGCAGACTGTTGATGGTGTCTGCCAACTCACTACAACCAGAAAGATCTGTAATCCACAAAACTATAAGACAGAGAAACCTGTAATTGTCCCCCAGTGGTGGAATCCCCTCTCTTTACAATAGAACAGTATCTCCATCAAAAGATTACAACTGGGGTGGCAAAATGACATCTGAGCACTCCAATGTCCTGTATGGCGTATCATTCCCACTCTCATTCCTTAGAGTTTGAAACAGCATCCTTGGATAAACGATCTCCAGATGAGCAATTTCTGCACACAGTAGAGGCAGTCTAACGTGCATTAGTAGCCTCTACATCAGCAGTGTCTGGATTAGCAGTCTCTAAATCAGCAGTCTCTAAATGCACCAGTAGTAGTCCTGGATGCAGCAGTGGAAGACTTGGATGCTGCAGTTTCTCTCACTGACAGGAGTTGTAGGACTGATCACAGTTTCAGTGCAGTGATGCTGTTTATACAGGGTATACAGGGTAGGCAGTTGGCGATTGAATACAGCACAGCTCTCTGTCTCTTGACTTTCTGCAGTAAGCTTATGTCCCTTCAGCACAGTAGCCTGGCTTCCCCTCTCCCACAGAGTTGTCAGAACTACCACCAGAAAGTACCCCCATCACACGCTCCATGGTGCCCTTCCTGCTGCAAGCCTGTGACTTTTTTCTTTTGGTCCCTCGGGCTCCTCCTACAACTGTGGCTGCAGCCAATGACCATCCTTCTCTTTCCCCTGCAGCTCTCTCCCCACTGCTCAGTCCAATTCTGCAGCAAGGAGAAAAGGGACCCAGCTGCAATTGGTTGACAAAATCTGAGCCATGTGGCTCCTGTTCCCCGAAAGGGCCAGGTTGCCTACCTGTCTATATTTGTACAATAAAGATTGAATTCATATTGTTAGGACACTATGTTTTTCAGCAAAAACTTTGAATAATGTTTTCTATGTATCATGTTCACAATACAATGGAGTGTAAAAGTGCAGAACAATCCAGCATTCTGGAGCTCTTCTGACCACCTTACCACCAATGTAAAGAGACAGCTCTCCCACTGATCACCACTAGGGATGAGCTTTGAGTTCGAGTCGAACTCAAAGCCGCAGAACACCCTTTAAAAGTCTATGGGAGAAATCAAAAGTGCTAATTTTAAAGGCTTATATGCATGGTATTGTCATAAAAAGTGTTTGGGGACCTGGGTCCTGCCCCAGGGGACATGGATCAATGCAAAAAAAAAGTTTTAAAAACGACCGTTTTTTCGGGAGCAGTGATAATGCTTAAAGTGAAACAATAAAAGTGTAATATTCATTTAAATTTCGTACCTGGGGGGTGTCTATAGTATGCCTGTAAAGGGGCGCATGTTTCCCGTGTTTAGAACAGTCTGACAGAAAAATGACATTTCAAAGGAAAAAAAGTAATTTAAAACTACTCGCGGCTATTAATGAATTGTCGGTCCGATAATACACATAAAAGTTCATTGAAAAAAACGGCATGGGATTTCCCCATAGGGGAACCCCAAACCAAAATTAAAAAAAAAATGGCGTGGGGGTCCCCCTAAATTCCATACCAGGCCCTTCAGGTCTGGTATGGATATTAAGGGAAACCCCGTACCAAAATTTAAAAAAAAAAGCGTGCGGGTCCCCCTCAAAATCCATACCAGACCTGTCTGGTATGGATTTTAAGGGGAACCCCGCGCCAAAATAAAAAAAAATGGAGTGGGTTCCCCCCAAAAATCCATACCAGACCCTTATCCGAGCACGCAACCTGGCAGGCCACAGGAAAAGAGGGGGGGATGAGAGAGCGCCCCCCCTTAACCGTACCAGGCCACATGCCCTCAACATTGGGAGGGTGCTTTGGGGTCCCCCCAAAGCACCTTGTCCCCATATTGATGGGGACAAGGGCCTCATCCCCACAACACTTGCCCGGTGGTTGTGGGGGCCTGCGTAAAATTTGGCACAGGGTTCCCCTTAATATCCATACCAGACCTGATTTTTTTTTTTTAATTTTGGTTCGGGGGTCCCCTGTGGGGAAATCCCATGCCCTTTTTTTAAATGTGTATTGTCGGACCTATAATTCATTAATAGCCGTGAGTAGTTTTAAATGACTTTTTTTCCTTTGAAATGTCATTTTGCTGTCAGACTGTTCTAAACAAGGGAAACATGTGCCCCTTTACAGGCATACTATAGACACCCCCCCCCCCCGGTACGAAATTTAAAGGAATATTACACTTTTATTGTTTCACTTTACGCATTATTAAAATCACTGCTCCCGGAAAAACAACGGTTTTTAAAAATTTTTTTTTTTTTGCATTGATCCATGTCCCCTGGGGCAGGACCCAGGTCCCCAAACACTTTTTATGACAATAACTTGCATATAAGCCTTTAAAATTAGCACTTTTGATTATTCATGTTCGAGCCCCATAGACTTTAACGGTGTTCGCATGTTCGAACAAATGTTTTGCCTGTTTGCATGTTCTGGTGCGAACCGAACAGGGGGGTGTTCGGCTCATCCCTAATCACCACTAATATACATTGAATTAAATATATCAAAGTAAAATATCTATAAAACATCAAAAACTTTAGCAGTTTCAGTGGTGTTAAAGTGGTACCCTGCTACATTTTTTAAAATGGGCCCCTAGGTGGTTTATACCATAATTTGGCTAGTATGAACCGCATACTAGCACACTATGACATTCCTACCTGTAAAGTATGCCCTCCAGTGCTGCACTGGCAGTGTTCGGCACTTCCATCTTTGCTCAATCTTGCTTTTGGGTTCCACCTGTTTGGCCACTTTCATGGTCATGTTGTTATGACATTACTCCCAGCACTGTCATATAACACAGCACTTCAAAGATACATAGATGTATTCACATCAGTTAAAGAGCGCACAATTAAATTTACTCACTATACAGTACATACTAGACGGAATGACAATTACCCACTTGCATGATTTTTGAATATTGGAAGGCGCTCAGAGCACACCTATGCGCATAGGACAACAAAGAACCCATATAGATTATATCCCAGGTCAAAATAAGGCGCTTACATTTCTTCTGGCTGTTGTGATGTGTTAAAGTACACAAATTAACATGTCTTACGACAGCCTATTCACTATAAATGGTCTGCCAAAGAATGGCAGTGTCCCAAAAATTGGACCTGATTCTTTTTTTTAATGCAGCACACCACAATGAATATCATGTGCGTGGTGGTATGATTTGGCCTACTCTAATAGGGTGTTGGGGTGCCAGTCTAAATAACACAACAGACAGATATCAAGGGAGTCTAAACCCAGGAAATAGTGCCACCATGAAGACATTTAATAGTCAAAGTTGGCAAGCATGGAGGACTGAACAACATTAATATCTAATTTCCTCTAATAGGATCTTATTAGAGTCCTGGTGGATCTAACTTTTTTAATTTAAATAAATAACATTGGTTAAATTATTCACTTAACTTCCAAAGTCAACTATTTATGAGACTCGATTCTGTATTTTCTTTTAGTAAATAACATTATATAATAATAAATGGTTTTTATAACCCAAAAATGATTTAGTTAAACAGGCTTGTTTAACAATCCAGGAAATAATCATATGTGAAATGTGGTTACCCATAGCTACTAGACTCAACTCTTTCCAGTTTCAAGCTGTCAGTGAAAGGAGATGGTAGATTGATTAGTAGAAATTGCTGTGCTTTCTACCTGATATAATAATATAGAATAAGTCTTCTTTGTGCAACACTCAGATGGCAATTAGGGTGATGATACCAGTTTTTACAAGTATTAATCTGTGGATGCAAGTAAATCCTCACAATGTGGGGAAAATGTACCTTTTAAAGGATTTACTGTAGTAAATATGGATTATTAGTTTTGTTACTGTGACTCCTGCATGAACACCACAATTACACTTCAAAATGTCTTCATTTACACCATTATTGTATGGTTAATCTCTACACTGACACAGCTTGACTTAATAAAACCACATTATTAAGCATTTACTCAGGACTCAGGTAATAGAGGGCTTCAAAATACAATGTGGGCTCATGCCGTGATATCATTTTTTGTCAATGTGTTTTCCCAGTTAATTTGAATTCCCTGCCTGATGATTCTAAAGTGCTGCTTTGACAAACCATGATGGGTTCTCTCTAATGTTATGTTGTTCTATTGCACAAACAATGGTTATGTTTCTTTTACTTGTGTTCGTGCATTCCCCTGTAATTTTCTGTATATTCTATTAAATCAAAAGGTTTCAAAATTCCAGCTCCTTGTTATTTCTCACATCTCTATGGCAAGTCATTATATGCTAATTCACTACAAAATGATGGGTTATTAAATGAGTTTTGTAGATATGTGAATTGATAGGAGCATAGGTGGTATTAGAGTGCAACAGAGGAGGACACAGAACTATATTAGTAATCAAGGGTTTACTGAAATTGGGGGTAGGGATGGTAGATAGAGCATTGTACAATGGAAGCTTAAGACAACATACACATTTGCAATTTTACTATATGAGCTATGAATGCAGCTTTCATGCTGTAGGAATATAGGAACCTGACAATTCAGGCACCTAAAAGACTGTGTAGCCAAATCATTTCCCTTTACTTGTAGAACTGGGCCTTGTGCTAAACAGAATGTCTAAAACTTGTGTCTACATTCAACAATTGGATAAAATAACATGAACTAGACAGAAACAAGGAGCTGCATTTAAGTGAAGAAACCAGGGCTTTTTTTCAGCAGGAATGCGGGGGAACGCAGTTCTGGCACCTCCAGAACTGAATGCATGTAATGACAAGGGGTGCTGGGGTGTGCTGGAGGGTCTATTGATGCTGAGAGGATCTGATTTTGCAGAGGAAGGAGGGATCTATTGTGGCTGGGGTGGATCATATGTTGTTGGGGGTATGTCATTGCTGGGAGGGATCTACTGTTAAGGGAAAGTCTATTGATGCTGGCTGCTAGGGAATCTATAGTTTCTGGAGGGAATCTATTTTTGCAGGGGTGTCTATTGTTGCTGGGGAGGTCTATTGTTGCTGGTGAGGGGTCTATTGTTGCTAATGACGGATCTATTGTTGCTCAGGGTGGGTATTATGTTGGAGGGAGTCAATCATTGCTAGGAGGAATCTACTGTTGCCTTTCTTGTTATCATTAACGAATTCCATACAAAATAACACAAGCACCACAAAACGATGCTTGGTTCTCTATTCTCTAAAAGGGGTGGTACTGGGAGGTGGGTAAGGTATGGAACAAAGGAATGGGGCTCGGAGGTGGGTAGGGGGCGGAGTCAAGGGGTGACTCGGAATAGAGGAGTTCCTGCACCCATTCTCTGAGAAAAAAAGCCCTGGAAGAAACTACTGTTACAAACAAATATAATGGTACCCATAGATATGAGATGATCTCATGTCGGTGGGTGGCAGCCAGTTTTGCAGGTTTACTGAGTTCAAGAAAAACAACTAATAGAGGGGTATAGAAAACTTGTCAAGATCTTTATCTTTGCCCTCTGATTGGACAGCTTCAGTGCCTTTCTACATCTCTCTTCTTTTTATTCAAAGTTAAGCCAAGGCAAGGTTACATGTAATGACTGCTTTCTAATTTTCAGCTAAAATCTTCCTCTAAAGTTTACAAGTGGGTTAACGTGCATGTCTGGGTAAGTAAAAAAACAAACACATGCAAAACAAAAAACAAAAAATTGGGGATCCTGCCTGAAATTCAGTCAGCTCCTAACTTTGTGGGCTAACAATGCTGCCTCTGCTGCACTAAAATCCCATGAAGTGTGGACAACCCTGCCTGAGTAATCCACAGCTGGACTGTAGAAATCCACCTATCCCCATTCTTTTCTGTCCCTAGCCCTCATATACAGTATACGTTGATTTATTTCCCAGGAAACGCATGCTGCCTTGATTCCCAGTAGCCTGACCACACACTATAGGACACTGGGAGATGTAGTTCTGAAAACATGCCTGTGTCAGTAGGAATTGTGCAGCCAGCATCTGCTTCTGCAAGAACTTTACAAGCCTGTTGCTATTCCATAAAGCAATAAAAACTGCCATGTAGGAACACTAGAAAAAGAAGGAATCTACAGATCTTGTAGAATATACAGAAACATGTGCCCAGGCTAAAGATGGGAAGGCCTGGAAAAAAAGGTAAAATTGGGAAAAAAGACATTTTTTTCCATTTTTTTTCAAAGCTGTTTTCTGTTTTTTTTTCCCGGAAAAATTGGGAAAAAAAATTGTGGAATTCTTTTACAATGATAAGTAATATATCCGTGACATGATATTCAAACTACAGTATATAACAGGAAGAAGCTAATGAAAGATTTCTAAGACTTTATATACAGTCTTAAATTATTGCAAATTCTCTCAGCTGGAGACAAGGACATCCTGGAAAACAGTTCAAGTAACACTGTACTTTGTTTATCTTTATAATCTTTAAATGATTCCTATTAATGTTCTCCACCTTTGCAGCATAGTATTTACCTATAGTCTGGTCAGTAAATTGTTTTTCTTTTCCTTCCCTTAGTAAAATGGTGAGACCAACATCTAGAGTTTGGAATTATTTCCACAGTGCAATTATTGCTGAGAGCAAAGCAAATTATGCAAATTATGTGAGAAGAAATATTCCTTTCCAAATTCTACAAAGATGACAAAACACATCCTTGCCAGAGATGCCCTAAGGACATTAAAAAATACCTTATGAAATGAAATGACGAGGATCAGAATAAAAGTGTGGTGAGCTTTTCCCCCCATTTCGCATTCCAGAAACACTCTTTCTGCTGCTTCTGAATCATCACAAAGTGTTTCCTGACCAGCAGCATCTTTAGGTAAGGAAGTGTTACAAATCATTGCCTCCCAAAATCACACAATCCCTTCATTTATAGATAAAATGACACCTGAAAATCGGGGGAACATTGATCAAGCTCTTGTAAGAGCAATATATGATTCTGGATCAGCATTGTCAATAAAATGCATATTGTCAGGAAGTTGTTAAATTGTCATGACGGAAAGTGGGTGGTTACCTGTTCTCATGGCTGAAATGGTCTTAATATATACAGTCCTTGTGGTTCCATTTGTAATAAAAAATACAAATTTAAAAAGCAAGTTTAGTTTATTTACTGAGTAAGCTGCACTTTTATTGCAAGCAAAATACTTTTATATACACTGAATTTCACCTTCCCAGTATAACAAATCGACTTTCAATTTGTAAAACGACTTTTTCCAGAAAAAAACCAGGAAAAAAAAAACATTTTTTTTCCCATGGCTTCAAAACTTCCAGCAATTTTACATCTCTAGAGCAGTCCATAAAATAGTTTGGGTTGGAAGACAATGGTTTTGTTTCATTTCATATGGTTTCCTCCTGGTACTCCGGTTTCCTCCCACACTCCAAAGAAATGCTGGTAGGTTAATTGGATCCTGTCCCTAGTATGTCCCTAGTATGTATGAATGTGAGTTAGGGACCTTAGATTGTAAGCTCCTTGAGGGTAGGGACTGATGTGAATGTACAATGTATATATATATAAAGCGCTGCGTAAATTGACGGCGCTATATAAATACCTGAAATAAATAAATAAAATAAATATGCATTATAATATCTAGAAGTTGATGGAGAGATTTTGGCAAAACTGAATCAGTGTCACTGTTGTTGCAAATTTGCTTGAGAAAAATCTATTCTTTTTTCACTTTATTTAGAGAGTATTTTGGGTGTTTTTAATAATAGTAGTTTGGTTATTTCATAGTGTTCTTTGTATTTGTGTCAATGTACTGTTTTTGTGTGTTACATCATTATGTGTTGCTGTCATTTTCAATTTTTTATGTCACTTTTTCCATTGCCATTTTGTTTTCTTTTTTTTAAAAAAAAGGTAAAGTAATAAGGCTAATAAGGGCATATGTTTACACATTAACAGGTCCAGTATAGGTAAAACGAGCTTCAGTGACACTCAGAAAGCTGCTTTTTCCTGAAACATCTTAAAGCCTAATTGAACACTCAAGTTAAATCTATTAAATGGTGTTTGGTGTCTTACAATTTGTTTTCTTCTAAAGCAGCCACAGCCTGAGTAGAAAAGTTTGTCCCCTGCCAGTATGTGGAAGAGTTGGGACCCTTACTCTCCTTGTGAAAGCAGTGTTCTTTCTGCAGATGTCCAGCTCATCCCCTGCTAAGCCAGGGCTCTCCAATCAGCAGGGAGCACATGCTTTACAAATTGCAAGGCTTTAGATCTGACTCAGTAGGGGGCATGTTGGACCTCTGCAGAGAGATCACTGGTCCCCACAGGGAGCAAGTTTTCTACCAAGCTGGCAGGTGTCAGACATTTCTACTCAGGCTGTAGCGGCGATCTTGCCTGGAAGTGGAAGCAGGTAGCTGTCAAACCCCCCAAAAAGTGCCAAATGTGGCAGTGGTGGGGGAGAGGGTACGAAGAAGTGGAGCTTCCCCTTTTGGGTGGAGCTCTGCTTTAAACAATTTTTGTTTTGATGCACCGGGGATGCATTTAGCAAATTTAAACTGAGAGTTAATTTGGGCTTTAATTACACCAATGCATTTCACCAAATTGGCAAAATGTCATCAAAATTTCCCAATTTTTGCCAAAGTCTCAGGGAAATGGAAACTCTTATCTTTAGGCCCCTTTCACACTGGGGTGGTAGGGGGCGTCGGCGGTAAAACAGCGCTATTTTTAGCGCTGTTTTACCGCGGTATTCGGCCGCTAGTGGTGCGGTTTTAACCCCCCGCTGGCGGCCGAAAAAGGGTTAAAACCACTCGTATATCGCGGCTATAGCCGCGGTATTGCCGCGGTATAGCCGCGCTGTCCCATTGATTTCAATGGGCAGGAGCGGTTTAGGAGCGGTGAATACACCGCTCCTTCATCGCTCCAAAGATGCGGCTGACAGGAGATTTTTTCTTCTCCTGCCAGCGCACCGCTTCAGTGTGAAAGCCCTCGGGCTTTCACACTGAATAAACAGCGGAGGCTGTTTTGGGGCGGTTTGCAGGCGGTATTTTTAGCACAATAACGCCTGCAAACCGCCCCAGTGTGAAAGGGGCCTTACTCATCCCTAATATTGACTTGCATATAAAATTACAAGATAAAAGTTACAACAGAATATTGTAGCTGACAGCCATTTTATCATATAATAATATAATCTTGCCTGGACTTTGTAATAGACTTGGGCTTTTCCTTAAAAATGTATGATGGTCAGTGTGATAAAGCTACTAGCATTTTAATACTGTATATACATTGTGATGTTGTGACACAATGGGGACACTGAGTGTGCACTTTGAATCCATTTTTCCACAATCTGTGGGCTTGGAATCCTTTTAATAAGCCTGGTGCATTGTGGGTGCAAATTTCTAGGGTCAGTCCATAAGTATAGACCTCCAGAGGAAGAATTACCATGTGAAGAATGGGATCAGAAGAAGGGGGTTCTGTTTGTAGCAATGCAGGAGAGATCAAGCCAGAATCATTAATACTGCTAGAAAAGAGGCCGCCGTGACATTTAAGACAAGTTCATGGCTGCTATTGAAGCTGTCAGCCTGGATTGACCCTTTGATTGCCACAAACACCTTGTTATGGGATGCTTAGGAGAGGAACAGTAGGGTTCATGTCAACTGGCATAATAGTTGAACACTGCATTTTCCATCTGAATACATGCAGCTGTGTTCTAATGGAAATCACAGTGTTAGACAAGAAAATGCTGCACTTGACATGCTTTGCCTGCAGTTCAAATACACCTTATTAGATCATGCTAGAGATCCAAAGAAATGCAGCACAATGCAAAGCAGATCAAAAACCGGACATCTTAAGGGATCCTTAAGTGGACCAAGCAGATGGTAATTTGAGGGAGAGAGATCTGGAATATTTGCAGAATACCTCAAAGTGTTTGAACAGTGTGGATGGCAGTATGTAGGTATGCATTGACATGCAATAACAAACCTCTTTCGACAATAGTCCTCTAAGTTTGGTTGGAATTACAGGCTTCAGCTTGTTGCACAGCATCTCACTGTAACATGCACTGTTTATTGTTGAGACCTTCTCCAAATAATGTTCCAGTATTGACCTTGTCAGTCCCAAAACTCTGTAAGCATCACTTTTCCTGCAGAGGATTATGTTTTGAATTTCTTCTAGACTGGCTATTCTGGGTGTTTCCATTCCATACTTTGGCGTTCACTTTCCAGTTCAAATTGATGGAACCATGTTTCATCCCCAGAGACTATTCTTTAATAATAATAATAATTTAATTTAATAATAATAATAAACAAATAACCTTTGTTAGCATAGCATTCCAATAAACGTTGACAGATGGCCAGACGTTTGCACTTGTGCTCTTCGATGAGCTGCTTCAGGACCCATCTTAAACAAACTTTATGAAAGCCAAATCTGTTATGGATAATCTCATATAGAGAACCATGGCTAATTAGCATGTGATATGCCATTTTGTTGATAGTCATTCACTGGTTTGTCAGAATCATGGCACAAACTTGCTCAACGTTGTCAACAATAGTGGATGTGGATGGGCGTCCTACTCCATCTGCTTGCTTATTGCTTGTCTGACCGTGTTTGAACTTCTCAATCCATTAGTATACACTTTGTCATGGTAAAACACTGTCCCCACATTGTGATGAAAGTCTTTGATATATTTTCCTGGTACACCTTAAAGTGGTATTAAAGCTTAAAAAAAAACCCTGCAAGGCAAAGGTTTCATGTGCTAGTATTAAAGCAATGTCAAAGGAAAGGACTACTAACACTGTGACCCAAAAAGACCAAATATAGATGCCGCTCAGGTAGAGAGGTAAAGTCCAACTAGACCGCTGTGAGGGCAGGCAGGGACAGGGAGCTCGTCCTAGCTCCAAGATGCAGCAATGTCAAAGGGAAAGATCCATAAACCGCACATAATGAAGCAGATCCATGTGCATGAAGTGAGATGAATGACAGCCTCAGCTCGGACTCCAGCCAGGCCACGCCCCTAACACATTTCTCCATAATGAAGCTCCAATGGGCGTTGTGAAATGCATTAGGGGTGTGGCCTGGCTGGAGGTCCAGGCTTCATGCATGTGGCTTCTTTTCCTTTGACATTGCTGCAGCTTGAAGCTAGGACGAGCTCCCTGTCCCTGCCTGCACTCACAGCAGTCTAGTTGGACTTTACCTCTTTACCTGAGCGGCACCTAAATTTGGTCTTTTTGGGCCACAGTCCTAGTATGAAATATTTACCTTGAAACAAAGCCCTCCAGAGTTGCACTGTCACCGCTGCAGAGGCTTCCATCTTCACCCAGTGTTCGTTCTGGGTTCTTGGGCCGAGCCGCGATGATGTCACGGCCCAGGCACAGAGCTCTGAAGGAACAGGACGAGTATTCCGTTCCTTCAGAGCGCATGCACCGCTGACGTCACTGGTTGCTGCTCCCTACAATATCTCCTAAACAATGCATTTTTAGGAGATATTCATTTAACCTACAGGTAAGCTTTATTATAAGCATGCCTGTAGGTTAAAATCAAAATACAGACTTTACTACCACTTTAAGACCATCAAAAACAGATCGCTGTTCGCAGTTCTTCTTTGGTGCAAACAGGCAGTGGTGCAGACATGTTTACTGTACAACAGGAGCAAAGGAAGCTGAGTGATGAAGATCAAAGATTTGATAAAGTGATGACAAAGATGTCATTCCTCAACACGTGCGTGCAGAAATCAGTTCTGCCAACCTAAAGATTATTATAGCAAGTGCAGATAATAAATTACTAAATGACTAGCCTTCATATTTTACTGGCAGAGAAAGAACATACTTTGCTAGTGTAGTTACCTGTAATTCTTATGTTAAATTAGCAATTTCAGATTAATCTAACAGGGGAAGTTTCTACAGTGGCCGTCAATATAAGCAAGAAGTCTGAAAGTAAAGCTAGCCATATACTATGTGAATTCACAGTTCGTTAGGCCACCACCCTTCTGCCCAATATTTTTAAATCAATTGAGCAGGAGGGAAATTCTTCAGCTCAACAGTGGCTGCGTCCATTCAGATCCAACCGCTGTTTGGGTATTCTGACAGCCACTGATTCCAGCTGTCAGAACACAATAGCTGCAGTTAGAGATTCATCCATCCATGATGTATAGTGTGGATGGAAGAATTTGTTAGAGCCTGCAGGATGAACAAAAAAAAAATCTTGACTGTGTATGCCCATCTCAAGCATCAGTTTTTCTGTCTTTTTCAACCAGTTTGAATAAAGCTCCTAGTTTTTTTTCCTTTGAAATACATTTACTTTTAAATCTTTTAGGCAAACTGTATGGCTTGAAATTGGTTAAACAAATAAAGAGAACAACGTTTTTATACCGATATTTATTTACCTACTATTCCCACCCTAAGTACAGAATTTAGAAATAATAGCTCACGCTTCATCTGTTATCATGTCTGACAATCCATTAATACTGACCTTTCGCTATATACCAAAGCCATTTAAATAATTTTATTCATGTGGTCCTGCGTCTTCTCTTGGTTGCAGTGTACCCCCTGATGCTACCAGTTGACTACACAACCATTAAGCCATGTCAACATCATATACTATTAATCATGCTCCAGATGCTGGAACCAATTTAAGATAACAAAGTACAGGGTTTTGCTGAGTCTGTGTCTCTTGGACAATGGGTTTTTATTTTGAAAATATTATAACGTGCGTGAAAGAGATTAACAGACCATTCACCGCTGCTAACCTACGGCTGTAAACTGCTGTCTGGAAAACTGTAGCAAGTAGAGAATGAATGAAATGATTAAGAAGATTTAGAATAAATTAATAAAATTTAAACTCAGAAATATTTCACTGATTGAAAAACAATATTTTGCTTTGATTGCTCCATCCTGTGCTTATTTTTTTAAGCCAAATAATGCAGCACAAAACAAAATACATTTCATTATAGATTAGCCCTTTAGATGGCAATGGTTTAGTATGAGTTCACTCGAAAAGCTTCCGTACTGTTCCCTTCCCACTTGCGATAAGCAATAAAAAGATTTATATTTCTACATTAAAACCTAATTCAACTTTAAGCTTAAATCAGTCAAATACGTTCCAGGTGCAGCAAAACAAATGCTTCAATTCAAAGTCTTGTAGTTTATTTTCTTTAGGAAGCAGCCACAGCCTGAGTATAAAAGCCTGTTCCTGCCAGCATGCTGCAAAAAAGGACCCATGCACTCTGTGTAAAAAGAGTTTTCTCTCTGCAGACCCAGCTGAGCCAGACCATTAGCTCTGCAATCAGCAAAACTCTATCTCTGACTTAACAAAGGGTATGTAGGACCTCTGTGGAGAGACCACTGCTTCCACGCAAAAAGCAAGGGTTAGTTTCAGCAGCATACTGGCAGGGTACAGCTTTTTTTTCTTTACTCTAGGCTTTTATTAGACTATGGGGTTGATTTACTAAAGGGAAATAGACTGTGCACTTTGCAAAGTGCAGTTGCACTCTGCAAGTGCAGTTGCTCCAGAGCCTAGTTAGTAAGGTAAAACCTTACTTTGCAAAGAATACCCAATCACATGCAAGGAAAATGAAAAAAAAAAACCCAGCATTTTTGCTTGCACGTGATTGGATGATGAAAATCAGCAGAGTTTCTGCTCATTTACTAAGCTGTGGAGCAACTGCTCTTGCAGAGTGCAACTGCACTTTGCAAAGTGCACGGTCAATTTGCCTTTCGTAAATCAACCACAAAGACTGTTAAAACAAACTGTGAGGCATTAATAAAAAACATTTGCTTGATGGACTTGGGGTGTTTTGAGCTTGTTTTAACTGAGCTCAGTTTATTTGTAAAGCCTAGTTCCAGGAATTGGTCAAACTCTGCCTTTAGAAAGGCCCCTTCCTAATCAGTTGACTACTCATTCAGTCCTGGGGTGCAGGAAAAAGATGTATTACTTATCTTATCCTTCCCTCCAGCAGGGCCCCTCCATTGGTGCAAAGAGTCTTGCAAAGCCTTCTCTCTAAGGAGCTCATTGGTTTGCAGAGGGGCCACCCAAATCTGGAGCATCACTTGGAGAAGAGGAGAGTGTTGGAGCTGGGGACTGGGTAAGGCAAGCGTAATGAGCATTTAAGATTTGGCCTAATTCCTGGAGATGGGCTTGAACATAAATATTACTTTCTTATTTGTAGTGGACCTTTCATTAAATTCCCAAGTCTGGATAAATTCATGATATGTCTCAATATACAACAGTATACATTTTCATTTAAACTCTACCTTATATGAACAAAAAGGCATCCTTGATCTTTACTACAGTAATTTTTTGTAGACTGAGGTGTAATTGTACAGTTGAAAGAGACACTAGAACAATGCCCAAGGTTCCTTTTTCTCAACAGTTACCCTGCAGCTGTGCACATTACACAGTCACTCTTCGGTTCAATGAACAGTACAGGAGTTTTCTTTTTGGTGTTTTTATTTTTGGGTAACTTGGATAGGGTTAGGGTATTGAGTGGGATACTCCAGAAGGACAGGAGGACACTTATTTTCTATACAGTTCTATACAGTCCAAGCAAAGTCCTTTCATTGGGAATTAAATAGACTAAGCTCTTCCGGACTCTGCACAATATGTCCCCTTTACACACACAGCTGACTCTAACACCTGGGGGATGGCCTCAGTCCAAAGTCTCTAGGATCTCTCTAGAGTCTGTACTCACAAATGTCCTTGGAAGATTGGTTGCCTTATTCTCTCTGTGATACCAGAGTAGACCCCCAGATGACAGTCCCTCGGTCCACTTTTTGGAGCTTCCAGCAAAGCAGGCCCTCAACACCCTGCAGGCACATGGCAGGATGGCCAAAGTGAGCAAGCAGCCCTCCTTAGACTGTGATCCCCTTCTAAGGAAACAGACATGCATGTTCTCTGTCTCAGAGTATTTATACAGGCTTCCAGCTACCATCTGGGTGACCCTCCCCACGGATTACCCAGGGTTGTATGAATATTTACATGCTGATTAGACTCGTCCTGCCCACTAATTTCCAGATCTTTCTGGACTAATCAGGGGAAAGCAGACAATCCTGCAACTACTGAAACATAGACCAAAACAATCAACACAGCCACACTGGTTACAGTGAGGCAAAATTAATTTGCTAGCAATGAAGAGCAGCTCCACTGGGTATAGTTAAACAAAATTTACCTAATCCTAGCACCTATCTAGGAGGGTGCTACATAATCAATCTACAGTCTTACTGCAGCAAGGAAGAACAATATGTCAGTCTCCTCAGTGATGACAAAGACTGTACATTGTAACTGTGTAGCAAGCCACAAAGAGAGGGGTAGCAGCAAAGGGATTATCTGTGTCAGATATTTGTGAACTAATTCAAAAACTGCATGGGCACATGGACGTGCATCTGAATCTAGAAAGTAAATGCTGACCACGTATAATGCCCAAACAACAATGGCACCATCCTTCTGGAGAGATAAGCACAGAATGGCTTTTTTGGGGGGGGAGTGATGAGATCTCTGTAAGAGATAATAAATACCTGTAAGAGTTTTACTTACATACTACATAGCCTGCATGAACTTAACATGAACACATCTATCTCATAATTGGAACACTTTAAATATTCATAATCTTTATATAGCAAGTCCCACAGCTTGTATTTAGGTTTAAGTAATGGTTAAAGTGCTCAGTCTCCCCCTGGGCTCTGCAGTGTTAGTTTCATTTGGAGCAGAACTTATAAAAACGTGGTTCAAAGTCCTTTATAGAACAATGTAAAATAGTTGCCCTCCTCACTCCAACTCAAGGACTCTAAAATCAGCCTGCCAGCCTGCCATAAGGTCTTATGGTTCTTTTTGCTAACTTCTTGCTCAATATATTGAATATATTCCAGAAACTGCGCAACAGTTTTAGTCATCCCTTCTCTTCATCAGGTGCATGCGTAATCACAGTTAATCAAGGTTCAAATATATCCTGAGGGCAGAAGTCACATAAATTGTTTTTCTATTTAATCGTTTTCCTACTTTTTTACTTTGTGAGGGGTATGGATCTGGTCAGTGAAGACTGGATCCAGACCCTTACTGCAGTTGTGCAGCCTCAGATTACTTCTAATAGGGACTGATCTGCTGCTGACTACAATCAGCCAGTAGTAGATCACTATAGCAGTGATGTATTGCTGCAGGGAGAATCCAGACAGTGCTGCAACAGCTTTGTCCCAGTCTCAATATGCAAAAGAGTGGCAGTGATGGCAGTTATGACATCACTACATTCCCAGTGTGAACTCAAGGAGGAAGCATTGTGTTTTCATGGTTTCATTGATCTGCTACAAGCACTCCTATAAATTTCCGTGCAGCAAGATCAGAAACACAGGAGTTGACAGTTACAGCTCCTGGGCTTAGTGCTGGATGTTGGCTGTCACTGATGGCTAGTGGTTCCAGCCTGAACTTCTGCTGGGACCTGCAACAGCAGCTGATTCCTTGTGCCATTTCAAATCACACTTGGATGAATAGCCACTCTTCCAGTTTATTTCCATTTTAAAATGACACTGGTGGCTCAAGTGGTTCACCTGCACCCACATTCTTAGGGATGTGGCAGCAGTGGCAGTCTGGTAAAGCTACATTAAAACTCCAGTTTTAGTCAATTTTTGCAACCCATAATGCCCATTTATATGTGCCTAGTGGAGCTGTTGCAGAATGTGATTCATTCTTAGCTCTACCCCAACAAAAAAATTGGCAGGTGAAAAGGGAAGGTATGAATTTTATCTGTGGTCATGGGGACTGTCATAGTGTATGAGCATCATTAGCCTAATTCTTGTATGTACTCTTGGTAGCCATCAGCTGGATGCTGGAGATCAATACCGGGACATGTTCATTCAGCGCACAGGGCAAGGATGCATTACTGCGTTCCCTCCTCTGCTGCCAATAAGTGCTGTAGAATGGGTTTACCGCACTGCACCCACCATCTGCCCCCTGCTCCAGCTGCCCATGGTTGGCATGGAGTGTGCACTGCACATGCGCAACCAATTGTTTGCTTTATGATTGCCTGTCACTGGAGCATGTGTGCATATGGTAAGGGGATTCTCCCACCCACTGCTACATCTGGGGTGGTTGCCCTTCCTGCCCTCCCCTTGTCCTGCCTTTGCTGGGGATTATAGAGTGGAGAATGATAACCTCACACAGCCTGTAGACCAGGGGTCTCCAAAGTTTCTACAGAAAGAGCCAGTTTACTGTCTTTCAGGCTTTAGGAGTGCCAGACTGTGGCCCGTGGGAATAAAAAAATGCCCTGGCATCAGTGGGAGTAAACAGTGCCCCTCCATTGGTTTTAATGGGAGGAATATTGCCTCACTGTTGGTATGAGTGAGAGGAATAATGCCCCAATGATGGTGTCAGTGGGAGGAATGGTGCCCATCATTGGTGTCAGTTGGAGGAAAAGTGTCCCAAGGACTGGATAAAGGGAAGCAAAGGGCCCCATCTGGTCCCCGGGCCACAGTTTGAAGACCACTGCTGAAAGTGGCATAGTGGATCAAGGCTGGTAAATCCAGGGAGAAGATCCTATAAGAGAAAAAAACATATAGACAGTAACATCAACTTCAAATAAAGCACAGACAACAACCCCAAAACGTAGAATTTGCCCATTAGCAATTTTGCAACATAAACTAAAAAGTCGGTGGTGGATGGACTTGACATTCTACTTAGAACACAAAATGGCATTGATTGCACTCTATGGTGCTTAGGTGGAATTAAATTAATTTGGTTTTCCAGTAGGCCTCAGGTCCTTTCCTGTTTCAAATCTCTCCTTTGAAAAATTTACAGCATGCCATTGTAAGGTTCATGTCACCAAGCCCAGGACATCAAACTGGTAGAGTAGGAAGAAATAAACAGACCAAAGTGACTTTTTCATCTTTATAACTTTCAATAAGGGGTATGCATTCTATAAAATAAATGTATGCATTTCCTCAATGCTGCATCTCAGCATTATTTATGCCATCAATTTCACAAAGGCTCTATATTATAATTTGCAGCCCATGCTATGTGCAGAATTAATCTTTTTAATTTCATTTAGAATAAACACAGCAGTAAAATTCAGTCAGCGTCTCCAGTTTTTTATCCGGGCACCTCTTCTATTCTGAGTTTTTACAAATGGATTGCTGGCAATGAGGAGTTTGCTTATTTATGTATGTTTTTATCTGGTTTAAAATATCGAATGAGATAATAATAATAGCAACATTCTAGTTTTTAATTTTGTTTTTGCCCCAGAAAAATGTTCAGATTGCAAACAAGAATTAGATTACTGCTTTTATTCTCCATATGTAATTGCCACGGACAATACAAACAGTTTCTTTGATTGAGAATGAGGTTCATTGTTTTCCAAACGAATATCCAGTGCATATATTCCAGTTCCTTTCACAGAAGCACAAGCGCCATAATAGCAATAATGTTCATGCTCCGCCATGCTTGTTCTTCTACAAGAATCTGCAGGCCATCTTCCCCTCATTTTTCCTTCTACCCCCTAACGACCAGTTAGAACTATTAAAACTGGACTTCTGATTGAGTCTGAGGTAAGGGTTTCTGCCAGCTTCCGTAAGCTTCCACTTCAGCAGGGATGGCAGAACCAGTGTGTTGATATAATTATTATTGTTATTATATTATTATTACTGATTTATATGGTACTTTGCGAAATAAAGGAAATCAGGAAACCGGAGAATCAGCGTAGTGGAACAGCAAGCAGGATCAGGAACCAGAAGGGACATCAGCCAAGTAAGTGTCAGAAAACATGAATCAGACCGAGACAGAAGTACAGTTAACCACCTCCTGTCCGCGCTATAGCCGAAAGACGGCTACAGCGCGAACCTAATTTGCCATGAGCACGTCCATGGACATGCTCCCATGCTCGAGTGACCTGTGCGCCCCCCTGCAGGGCATGCACGGTGCGCTCTGTGATCATTGAGTCTATGAGATTCGGCTGATCACAGATCGGAGTAAGGGATTGATCCCAACCCCTTACCACGTGATCAGCTGTCAGCCAATGATGGTAGCGTGAGGAGAAAAAAATTAGCCGATCACCGGCGGCTGTGAGAGGGACATCAGTCGCGATCTGGAGAGCCTCTGCAGAGGCTTCTGTGCCACCTATCAATGCCCACCAGTGCCACCTATCAGTGCCCACAGTGTCACCTATCAGTGCCACCTATAAATGTCACCAATCGGTGCCTCATCACCAGTGCTGCCTATCAATACCACCTACCAGTGCCCATCAGTGCCACCTATCAGTGCCCATCAGTGACATCTATCAGTGCCACCCATCAGTGCCCATCAGTGCCGTCTTATCAGTGCCTATCAGTGTCGCCTTATCAGTGCCTTTCAGTGTCACCTTATCTGTGCCTATCAATGCAGCCCATCAGTGCCCATCAGTGCAGCCCATCACTGCAGCCCATCAGCGCAGCCTCATCAGCGAATATCAATAAAGGAGAAAAATTACCCATTTGCAAAATTGTATAACAAACTATGAAACATGTTTGTTTTTTTTTCAAACATTTCTGTGTTTTTTTGCTTGTTTAGCAAAAAATAAAAACCCAAGTGGTGATTAAATACCACCAAAAGAAAGCTATATTTGTGTGAAAAAAATTATAAAAATTTAATTTGAGTACAGTGTAGCATGACCACGCAATTGTCATTCAAAGTGTGACAGCGCCGAAAGCTAAAAATTGGTCTGGGCAGGAGGGTGGTTTAAGTGCCCAGTGAGCAAGTGGTTAAATCACACTTGTTTAATAATAATAAAAAAAGGTAAACATAGTCAAAACATAGACAGAGTTTCAGGAACTGGAATGGATAGTCAGACAAGCCAAAACGCCATGGAGCCAAAGATAAGCGAAGTAGAACGGCAAGCAGGATCTGGAGCCAGAAGGAACATAAGCCAAGCAAGTCTTTAACAGGAACACAGGAGAGCGTTTCTAGAGATGTGACCAAAGCAAAGGCAGAGATCATCTGGGCTGGACAGCTTAAGTAAGCAGGACTGACGAGCAGGATATTATCAACAGGTGAGTCACTGTGGAGAGATAGGAGCTGGCAATTAGCAGCCAGCTGAGAGAAGGAAGGGCTGAGCCCAGCCCTGACAGTACCCCTCCATAACCCCCCCCCTCGGAGGGCCACCAGGCTTGATGGGAAAACGTCTATGGAAATCACGGAGTAGGACAGGGGCATGTACGTCCGAGGATGAGACCCAAGAGCGTTCCTCCGGACCGTACCATTTCCAATTCACAAGGTACTGTATGCGCCCACGGAACCTACGGGAGTCAACAATGGACTGTACTTTATACTCCTCATGGTTCTTAACCTGTACTGGGTGGGGACGTGGCACTGAGGTGGTAAAGCGGTTGCCGACCAAAGGTTGTAATAAGGAGACATGGAATACATTTGAGATACGCATATTAGAAGGAAAGGCCCAATAAACTGAGGTGCCAACTTCAGTGAGGTAACACGGAGTCGGAGGTTGTGAGTTGACAGCCAGACCCTGTCCCCAACATGGTAGGAAGGCACAGGCAGGCGTCAGCATGGAGTCTGTACCTATCACTGGCATGTCGCAAAGCCTCCTGGACTTGTGCCCAAGTGGAATGAAGACCACGGAGATGCTCCTCTAACGCAGGGATGCGCTGCGGAACAGATGAGTCAACATGGAAGGTTGGAAAACCATAGTTTGCCGAATATGGGGACAATCAGGAAGCAGAATTTAAGGCACTATTGTGAGCAAACTCCACCTAAGGTAAGAGGTCTGACCTGTTGTTATGATGGTCAGAAATATAGCAGCGTAGAAACTGCTCCAAGGACTGGTTGACTCGTTCAGTGGCCACATTAGACTGCGGGTTATATGCAGAGGAGAAAAAAAGCTGAATTCCCAACTGTGCACAAAAGGCTTGCCAGAACCAGGACACAAACTGACTACCCCTGTCCGAGACGATTACCTTGAGTAGCCCATGTAAGCGAAAGATCTCCCAAAGCCAGTTTCTTAGATGTGGGCAACTTCTTAAGTGGAATACAATGAGATATCTTCAAGAACTGATCCACCATCATAAGGATAACTGTGTTGCCCTGAGAGTTGGGTAACTCCACAATGAAATCCATGGACAGGTGGGTCCTCTCTCCATTGAGTATGGGTTGTAGGAGGCCCACCGGAAGGTGTCGTGGTGTCTTACTCTGAGCACACACAGAACAAGCAGCTACGAAGATGGCTACATCAGAACGTAGACTAGGCCACCAGATTTGTTGGGAAATGGCCCAAAAGAGTTGATTCTTCCCAGGGTGGCCAGCAGCCTTGTGAGAATGGTGGAGAAAGTCTGGAGCACAGCAGTACGGAGACTCTCGGGGACAAAACAGCGGTCACAAGGTTTCTCAGGAGAAGCATGGACCTGAACGGCAAGAATTTTATCACTCAAAAGAGAAGTGAGACTGGTGCGAACCATAGCCAGAATATGATCAGGAGGAATCACAGGAACAGGAACCGATTCCATCTTGGAAGTGGAGGAAAACTGTCGCAACAAAGCATCAGCCCTTATATTTTTAGTACCAGGTAAGAATGAGACAATGTAATTGAAACTTGACAAGAAAAGTGCCCATCGCACCATTTTGGGAGAGAGGCGTTTAGCCTCAGACAAGAATGTGAGATTCTTATGGTCAGTAAGAATGAGAACCGGCACAGTGGTACCTTCGAGGAGATGCCTCCATTCTTTAAGGGCTAAAATGATCGCTAACAACTCTCTGTCCCCAATCTCGTAATTGCATTCCGCAGGTGCCAATTTCTTGGAAAAGTAGTCACAAGGATGCATAGCGCTCTCAGGGGTAGGACGTTGAGACAGAAGGGCACCAACTCCAGTCCCAGAAGCATCTACCTCAAGGATAAGGATAACGTAGGATCAGGATGTGCCAACACAGGAGAAGAAACAAAGGCAGCCTTGAGACTCTCAAAGGCCTTAATGGACTCCGGAGACCAATTCTGTGGGTTACCGTCCTTTCTGGTCATATCAGTCAGGGGTTTGACCAGTGACAAGAAATTATGAATAAACTTTCGATAATAATTGGCAAAGCCAAGAAAACGTTACAGAGGACTATACCCAAGGGTCGGGGCCACAGTAGGGCTGCTGAAAGTTTCTCTGGGTCCATCGAAAAAACTGGCAGTGGAAATGACATAACCCAGGAATTTAACCTGTTCACGATGGAACTCGCACTACTCCAATTTACAATAGAGATTGTTCTCTCTCAACTTCTGAAGCACACGACAGACATCTGTGTGGTGGCTCTCTAGGGACTTGGAAAAAAATGAGGATATCGTCTAGACAAACCACAATACATAGCTGCAACAATGTGCGTTACAAAGGCCAAATGGCATTACGAGGTACTCATAATGGCCTGTTCTGGTATCAAAGCGGTGTTCTAGCTGCAATTTTTTTTTTTAAAGTCAGCAGCTACAAACACTTAATAAGGACACATACCTGTTCGGGGAGCCCGCGATGTCGGCCCCCCGAGGCTGATCCAACCATTGGATCGGGTGCAGACGCCGCCATTCCAACTAAGGGAAAGCGGCAGTAGAGCCTTGCAGCTTCACTGCTGATTTCTGACTGCGCATGCGCGAGTCACGCGCCACTTTGTGAATGGCCAGCTTGTCTTCTGGGACACACACAGGTCCCAGAAGAAAACGGGGGGGGGGGGGGGGCTCGCCCAGCCCGGCTGGATCAGAAGTACACTCAGTACTTCCAAAAAAGGTACTATAGAAGAAAAAAGTTTTAAATATCCAAAAAAGTGGGTGGAACTCCGCTTTAACCACTTAAGGACTAGCCTCGTTTTGGAATTTAGCTGTTTAAAACAGTTTTTTTTGCTAGAAAATTACTTAGAACCCCCAAACATTATATATTGTTTTTTTCTAACACCCTAGAGAATAAAATGGCGGTCATTGCAATACTTTTTTTCACACCGTATTTGCGCAGCGGTCTTTCAAGCGCGCTTTTTTTTGAAAAAATTTCACTTTTTTTGAATAAAAAAAATAAGATAACAGTAAAGAGTTAGCCTAATTTTTTTTTTTTATATTGTGAAAGCTAATGTTATGCCAAGCAAATTGATACCCAACATGTCACGCTTCAAAATTGCGACCCGCTCGTGGAATGGTGTCAAACTTTTACCCTCAAAAATCTCCATAGGCGACGTTTAAAAAATTCTACAGGTTGCATGTTTTGCATTACAGAGGAGGTCTAGAGCTAGAATTATTGCTCTCGCTCTAACGATCGCGGCAATATCTCACATGTGTGGTTTGACCACCATTTTCATATACGGGTGCTACTCACGTATGCGTTCGCTTCTGCGCGGGAGCTTGTCGGGACAGGGCGTTTAAAATTTTTTTTTTTTTTTTTCTTACTTATTTTACATGATTTTATTTATTTTTACACTGTTTAAAAAAAAAATTGTGCCACTTTTATTCCTATTACAAGGAATGTAAACATCCCTTGTAATAGAAAAAAGCATGACAGGTCCTCTTAAATATGAGATCTGGGGCCAAAAAGACCTCAGATCTCATATTTACACTAAAATGCAATAAAAAAAAAAGTCATTTAAAAAAATGACATTGAAAAAAATGTGCCTTTAAGACGTATGGGCGGAAGTGACGTTTTCACGTCGCTTCCGCCCTGCAGTGTCATGGAGACGAGTGGGCGCCATCTTCCCCTCACTCATCTCCATGCACAGCTAAGCAACAGACGCGATCCGCCGCTGCTGACGGCTCCGATAAGCGGCGGAGGGCACCGGATCGCGGCAGGAGGGGGCGGGAGGAAATAACTTGGAATTGGATTATCTCATGGTGAAGAGCCGCTACGACCATGGACAATGGAACCATCTCATGAGTCACATGGGCAGGCTGTAAAGGTCTCCCGTCAAGAGCCTCAATGGCAAGTGGAGTGGCACGAAGCTGCAGCGGAATCGAGTGCTTAGATACAAAGGCAGCATCAATGAACAGGCCTGCAGCCCCAGAGTGGATTAGAGCCTGTATCTCGACGCACGACTCAGACCAAAAAAGGATAACCGGGACCAGGTGCTTATCCTTCCGGATAACTGGGGATGAAACAACGCCACCTAAGGTTTGTCCGCTACAGGAGCTCAAGGTCTCAAGGTTCAGACATTCCCTGGACGGGTAGGACAAGACTTCAAAAAGTGATCTGCCTGGCCACAATAAAGGCACAATCTCTCCCTCCTCCTAAAGGTTCTCTCATCTGCAGAGAGATGCGAGAAGCCCAAGTGCATGAGTTCATCTTCACTGACCGACTCGGTACCAGGAGGCATGGGAGGTGAGGGAGGCAAAGGTGGGACTGTAAAGCTCTGAGACAAATGTACCGGAGGCTTCCGCAAGAGCTCCTTCAAAGAGAGTCTTTCTCTGAGTCTGGAGTCAATAAGGATGGCAAACGTGATCAACTTCTCCAGCTCAGTGGGTATATCTCGGGCTGTTATCTCATCTTTGATGGTATCCGAGAGACCATGAGAAAAAGCAGCCACGAGGGCCTCATTGTTCCACGCAACCTCTGCTGCCAGAGTATGGAATTCAATGGCGTAATCGGCAACAGTTCTCGTACTCTAATGGCCATAAGGCACTTGGCAGCAGAAGCAGAGCATGCAGGAACGTCAAATACCCTTTTAAAGGAAGCCACAAATTCTGGGTAACTTGCGTTTTTGCGTTTCCCATAGAGGGTTTGCCCAGGCCAAGGCTCTCTCAGAAAGCAAAGATATCATGGAACCTACTTTGCTTCTGTCCGTGGGAAATGCCTGGGGCAGAATCTCGAAATATATCTCAACTTGATTGAGAAACCCTCTGCATTGAACTGAATCGCCCGCACATTGCTGGGGAAGCGGAGTGGAACCAGACATACCTCTTATAGAGGTAATACTCGAGGCAGGTGCCTGCACAGAGACTGGAGCAGCAGCAGGGATGGACTGCAACACAGGTTGTACTGGAGCAGCCACAGTGGAAGATTCCAGGTGAGCCGTTCAATTCAGGAGCGTCTGTAACGCTAAGGCAAACTGATCCATATGGTGATCCTACTCATCCAACCTGGAAAAAATATTACCAACAAGTGGATTGACTGCATCTTCCGAATTCATGGCCTTTGGCTGCTGTCAGAAACGATGAATCAGACCGAGACAGAAGTGCAGTTAAAATCACACTTGTTTAATATTAATAATAAAAATAGTAAAAGGTAAACAGAGCAACGTAGTCAAATCATAGCCAGAGTTCGGGAACCGGGACGGAAAGTCAGATAAGCCAGGACGTCAGGAAGCCAGAGATCAGTGTAATTTAGGACAGGCCAGGAAATCAGGAAACCAGAGAATCAGCGTAGTGGAAGAGCAAGCAGGATCAGGAACCAGAAGGGACTTCAGCCAAGCAAGTCTTCAACAGGTACACAGAAGAGAGTCTCTGGATGTATTGACCAAGGCAAAGGCAGAGAGGGACTGAACTGAACAGCTTAAGTAACCAGCAGGACTGACGAACAGGATATCATCATCAGGTGAGTCACTGTGGAAAAGATTGGAGCTGGCAATTAAGCGACAGCTGAGTGGCCTGCTCTGAGAAGGAAGGGCTGAGCCCAGCCCTGACAAGAGGTCCTTTGATTTGAGCATGGCAGGAGGTGATGAGGCAGCTAGAGCATGAGATCTTGGGAGGAATTAAGGGGATTGTTTAGGTGATCATTTGAGATGAGATTGGTGATGTAGCTTGGGATTGTGGATGACTTTGTATGTTGCTGTCAGTATTTTTAATTTTATTTGTTGGGCAAGCAAAATCGAGTGGAAAGATTAGCAGACCCTGAGTGGTTGATAAGGTGGATGAATCTGGCAGCCAGGGCTGCTCATCAGGAGTATGGCCCCCAACACAAACAGTGTGGATTTTCAGGACACTCACTCACACCTGTGAAATTAGGACCTGTGGTTGTGTTTTTACAGCCGCTGCACCCCCATAGAGTAAAGCCTCGTACACACGCTTTAACGACAGAACGTCCGATTTTTGTGGCATGCTAGTCTCATGTCGAAAATGAAGTGGTTACTAATAATACGAGATTTTTCGTTTAACAGAATACAACGTCAGAAGTGACGTAATGTGTTGAATAGTTTTGTATGTGTTCTTTAGTTTCTGAGTATGCGTAGTCTTGCTCTTACAATTTTTTTCATACGAAAACCATACTGATGAAACGAAAATCAGATGTTGAGTTCACATCCGCCAAAAATGTTATAGTCTGCACATCTAGCTTTTGTCTGACAAAAAAGTGAAATCGGCTGTCGAAAGCACCGTACTAACGGTAAGATTTGCGGACGATCGGTCATCATAACACAATTGACTTCTGAAAATCAAAGTGTGCGTACGGGCCTTAATAGGCAGCTCCAACCACATAACAAACCACTCAAATATGAGCCCTTAACCACTTGACCTCTGAAAGGTTTTACCCTCTTTATGACCAGGCCATTTTTTGCTATTCAGCACTGCACTATTGTAGCTGACAATTGCTTGGTCATGCAACACTGTATGCAAATTAAATTTATGCAATTTTTTTCACACAAATAGGGCTTTCTTTTGGTGGTATTTGATCACCACTTTTTCTTTTTTTGCTATATAAACGAAAAAATGCCAAAAATTTTGAAAAAAACACAATATTTTCTACTTTCTGTTATAAAACATATCCAATAAATTTAGACTAAAATGTATTCTGCTACATGTCTTTGGTAAAAAAAAATCACAATAAGTATAGATTAATTGGTTTGTGTGAACATTATAGCATCTACAAACCATAGTATACAGCAGGAATCTTCAAACTACGGCCCTCCAGCTGTTGCGGAACTACACATCCCATGAGGCATTGCAAAACTCTGACATTCACAGACCTGACTAGGCATGATGGGAATTGTAATTCCTGAAAAACTTGAGGGCCGTAGTTTGAAGACCCCTGGTATACAGTATACATTTCAAAATGCATCAATCCTGATGTACTGACGGCTGCATATCCTGAGTAGGGATGAGCCGAACACTCCCAGGTCCGGTTCGCACCAGAACCTTCGAACGGACCGAAAATTCACAAACGTTAGAACCCCATTGACGTCTATGGGACTCGAACGTTCAAAATCAAAAGTGCTCATTTTAAAGGCTAATTTGCATGGTATTGTCCTAAAAAGGGTTTGGGGACCCGGGTCCTGCCCCAGGGGACATGTATCAATGCAAAAAAAAAGTTTTAAAAACAGCCGTTTTTTCAGGAGCAGTGATTTTAATGATGCTTAAAGTAAAAAAAAAAAGAAGTGAAATGTTCCTTTAAATATCGTACCTTGGGGGTGTCTATAGTATGCCTGTAAAGTGTTTCCCGTGCTTAGAACAGTCCCTGCACAAAATTACATAAATTTTAAAGGAATAAAAGTCATTTAAAACTGCTTGCGGCTTTAATGTCGGGTCCTGGCAATATGGATGAAAATAAGTGAGACAAACGGCATGGTTACCCCCCAGTCCATTACCAGGCCCTTTGGGTCTTAAATGGATATTAAGGGGAACCCCGCAACCCAATTTAAAAAAGGAAAGGTGTGGGGCCCCCAGGCCCTATATACTCTGAACAGCAGTATACAGGCGGTGCAAACAAGACAGGGACTGTAGGTTTGTTATTAAGTAGAATCTGTTTGTAATTTTGAACTGGTACATTTTTAACGTGTTTAGCTCCAGCCAAAAAATCTATTTTAAGCTTTTTGGAAAACATAGGGAAGTGTTATAACCCCTGTGACATTTGTTTTGTTGTCTGTGCTCCTCTTCTAATTCTAATTACATGACCCTGTTGAACAGGTGCTGAAAAATTGGCCCTTAGGCACTGGTGCTGGTGCCACAACACTGCAACCCCTCACAGATACTCTAGTTGGAGCGCAGGAACTAGCCCTGCTGCAAAGAATTGCATCAAAAATTGTAATTACACCCCCCTGTTAAACAGGGGCTGAAAAATTGGGCCTTAGGCACTGGTGCTGGTGCCACAACACTGCAACCCCTCACAGATACTCTAGTTGGAGTGCAGGAACTAGCCTTGCGGCAAAGAATTGCATCAAAAATTGTAATTACACGCCCCTGTTAAACAGGGGCGGAAAAATTGGGCCTTAGCCACTGGTGGCGGCGCCCAGAACCAAAAATGTTCTTACAAGCTATCAGCATGATCATTGAGGAGAAAGAGGATAATTACTCAGCATAACAGGATAGTCACTCAGCATCAGCATAGGCATTTAAAAAAAAAATTATTCCGTTACATCAGCATCAGGTGCTTGGTAGCTTGTGGTGATCCAAGACTGATTCATTTTTATGAAGGTCAGTCGATCGACCGAGTCGGTGGACAGATGCACCCTGTGATCGGTTACAAAGCCTCCAGCAGCACTGAATGTGCATTCCGAAAGAACGCTGGATGCAGGACAGGCCAGTAGCTCAATTGCATACTGTGCAAGCTCTGGCCAGTGATCCATCCTCAAGACCCAGTAACCCAGAGGATTTTCGGTGGGAAAGGTGTCCAAGTCAGATCTTGCCCCTAGGTATTCCTGCACCATGTAAAACAGACGCTGGTGTTGGTTGCTGGAACCGATCATACCTTGGGGCTGCGGACTAAAAAATTGTCTGAACGCATCGGTCAGACTGCCACCTTCTCCACCGCTCCTTCTTTGACTGACCGAAGCCTCAGCAACACGTTGTCCAGAAACAGGAGTTTGTAACCTCCCTGTCTCTGAGAACGCGTTGCACAGACCTTTTTGCAAGGCCTCCCGAAGATGTTTCATCCTCTGCTCCCTCTGCGACGGCAAGATAAGGTCCGCAACCTCACCCTTGTAACATGGATCAAGGAGGGTTGCCAGCCAGTGTTGTTCCTTCTCCTTGATACCACGAATACGAGGATTAGGGATGAGCTTCGTGTTCGAGTCGAACCCATGTTCGACTCGAACATCGTCTGTTTGACCATTCGTCGAATTGCGAACGATATGGGCCATTCACGCCAAATTCGTGTGGCACGTCACGGCCCATAATTCACTGCGGCATCGCAGTGCATTGCTGGCTGATGATTGGCCAAGCATGCACTATGACCCGCATGCTTGGCCAATCACAGCGCCATCAGTAAAGAGAGCTGTAATTGGCCAAAGCCAGGTTGGCTTTAGCCAATTATGGCTCAGGGGGTTTAGAACACGCCCCACACTATATAAGGCCGCCTGCACAGCGGCCCTGTGTAGTGTGTTACGGCGTGCTGAGAAAGAGAGAGAGACAGTGTCATTTCATTCGAGTTAGATTAGGCAGGACAATGTATTGTGTATATATATGCATCCCAGGTGTTGTGTGTGTGTGTATATATATATATATATATATATATATATATAT
This sequence comes from Aquarana catesbeiana, assembly GCF_042186555.1. Taxonomy (NCBI): domain Eukaryota; kingdom Metazoa; phylum Chordata; class Amphibia; order Anura; family Ranidae; genus Aquarana; species Aquarana catesbeiana. The sequence continues at coordinate 521,096,230 of NC_133328.1, forward strand.
ACACACACTGTATTCAGTTTAGCTAGATTCGTTCCTGTTATCTTCCTACTGACAGGTAGGCTTGTCTTTTTACAGCTACCTGAAGAAAATTGCTGGTGTTCTTTTGATCCTATTAGTACCACAGTCAGGCAGCTAGACTATTTACAGTTAGTGTAGTGCGTCCTCCTCACAGTGTTCAGCTAGAGCTACAAGTTAGTTAAGTGTGACCTCTGCACAGTGTTCAGCTAAAGCTACAAGTTAGTTAAGTGTGACCTCTGCACAGTGTTCAGCTAAAGCTACAAGTTAGTGTAGTGCATCCTCTGAACAGTGTTCAGCTAAAGCTATAGGTTAGTTTAGTGTGACCTCTGCACAGTGTTCAGCTAAAGCTACAAGTTAGTTTAGTGCATCCTCCTCACAGTGTTCAGCTAAAGCTACAAGTTAGTGTAGTGTGTCCTCCTCACAGTGTTCAGCTAAAACTACAAGTTACTGTGGTGCGACCTCTGCACAGTGTTCAGCTAAAGTTACAAGTTATTTTAGTGCGACCTCTGCACAGTGTTCAGCTAAAGCTACAAGTTAGTGTAGTGCGTACTCTGAACAGTGTTCAGCTAAAACTACAAGTTAGTGCAGTGCGACCTCTGCACAGTGTTCAGCTAAAGCTACAAGTTAGTGTAGTGCGTCCTCTGAACAGTGTTCATCTAAAGCTACAAGTTAGTGTAGTGCGTCCTCCTCACAGTGTTCAGATAAAGCTACAAGTTAGTGTAGTGCGTCCTCCTCACAGTGTTCAGCTAAAGCTACCTGTAGATGGTTGGTGGTGTTTTCCTGATCCTATCACTACCGCAGGCAGCTAAAGTATATACACGTTAGTGTAGTGCGACCTCTGCACAGTGTTCAGCTAAAGCTACCTGTAGAAGGTTGGTGATGTTTTCCTGATCCTATCACTACCGCAGGCAGCTAAAGTATTTACACGTTAGTGTAGTGTTACCTCTGCACTGTTCAGCTAAAGCTACCTGTAGAAGGTTGGTGGTGTTTTCCTGATCCTATCACTACCGCAGGCAGCTAAATTATTTACATGTTAGTGTAGTGCGACCTCTGCACTGTTCAGCTAAAGCTACCTGCAGAAGGTTGGTGGTGTTTTCCTGATCCTATCACTACCGCAGGCAGCTAAATTATTTACACGTTAGTGTAGTGCGACCTCTGTACAGTGTTCAGCTAAAGCTACCTGTAGAAGGTTGGTGGTGTTCTCATACTCTAGGCAGGCAGTTGATTTTGCAAGCTGCAGTATCAGTATATATATATATATATATATATATATATATATATATATATATATCCCAGTTTAGTGCAGCTACAGGCCATTAGTATGTCTGGAAGGCCAATGAGGAGAGGCAGACAGTCGCAAGCCAATAAAAGAGGGCAAGCAGGCTCTGTGTCTAGAGGCAACGGTGATGGTCGTGGAGACGGTGCATCATCATCAGCACGTGGCCGTGGGACACGCTTGGCCTTTTTTTCGGCAGCTGGCCGTGTTGAGCCGCAACATGCGGAAGACTTGGTCGAGTGGATGACCAAGCCATCCTCATCCTCCTCATCCTCCCTCACCCATGCTCAGGGTACTTTGTCTGGCAAAGCAGCTGCCAACGCGGCCTCTTCCCTCGGCTCAATGGCATCAGTGACTCCTTCCCTAGCCCCACCATGTCCTCCTGAGGAGTCCCTCGAACTGTTTGACCACAGTGTTGGGTACATGCTCCAGGAGGATGCCCAACATTTAGAAGGCTCTGATGATGATACTGAGCTAGATGAAGGCAGTAACGTGAGCACGAACAGAGGGGGTGCCCAAGAAGAACAGCAATCTGGCAGTCATGCTCCCCCTGCTGCAGCATACTGCCAGCTTTGCTCTAGTGATGAGGAGGGAGGGGATGATGAGGTCACTGACTCAACGTGGGTGCCTGATAGGAGAGAGGAGGAGGAGGAGGCGGCACATCACCAACGAGGCAGGATGCCCTCCAGGGGCCAGCCTAAGGGCAGCACACTGACTGCATCACACCGCAAAGCTCCGCATGTGCAGGGCGCTGCTGTCTCTGCGGGCCTTTTTTGAGACAAGTGCATCAGATTGCACCGCTGCTATTTGCATATGTCTCAAGCGTATCTCGCGTGGCCAAAACATCTCCCGCTTGGGCACCACATGTTTGACCAGACATATGTTGACCTGCCATGCTGTTTGTTGGCGAGCATATCTAAAAGACCCACACCAAAGAACAAAGAGGACCTTTCCTTGCTCCTCATCAGCTGAGATCTCCAACCCCACTATACCTTCAGTCCTCTCTGAGACCTGCACTGAGAGGAATGAAGGTGTAGAATTAGGTGTGTCACAGCTAAGTACTTGTGGGCAATCTGCTTTCGGTACACCGACGTCAGATTGTACCAGACAAATTTCCCTCCCCCAGCCGCTGCACCGCCGAAAGAAATTCGGTCCTAGCCATCCACATGCCCAGCGGTTGAATGCTAGCTTGGCAAAATTGCTAGCAATTCAACTGCTACCTTTTCAGTTGGTAGACTCTGCCCCCTTCCATGAGTTTGTGGAATGTGCGGTTCCTCAGTGGCAGGTACCCAAATGCCACTTTTTCTCACGGAAGGCGATTCCGGCTTTCTACCGGCATGTGGAAGGCAATGTCTTGGCCTCACTGGACAGGGCGGTCAGCGGTAAGGTGCATATTACCGCTGACTCATGGTCCAGCAGGCATGGACAGGGACGTTACCTAAGTTTCACGGCGCATTGGGTCACTCTGCTGGCAGCTGGGAAGGATGCAAGACAAGGTGCAGTAGTGTTGGAGGTTGTTCCGCCACCACGCCTCCAAAATGCCACTACTAATGATTGTGACACACCTCTCTCCTCCACCCCCTCCTCTTCTTCTTCCTCCATGGCCTCTTCCTGTGCTTTGTCCTCGGAACCAGCGGTGCTCCGTAGGCATTCAAGGGGCTACGCAAGTACGTAGGCCAAAAGATGCCATGCGGTGCTTGAGCTGGTGTGCTTGGGGGACAATAGCCACACTGGGGCAGAGGTTCTGTCAGCTCTGCAGGGGCAGGTTCAGAGGTGGTTGACGCCACGCCAACTTAAGGCAGGAATGGTGGTTTGTAACAATGGCACCAACCTCCTCTCCACCCTCCGACAGGGACAACGGACCCATGTGCCCTGTTTGGCTCACATCCTTAACTTGGTGGTGTAGTGGTTCTTGGGCAGGTACCCGGGCTTACAGGATGTCCTGAGGCAGGCCAGGAAAGTCTGTGTGCATTTCCGCCAGTCATATAATGCCAGTGCTCGTCTGGCAGACCTCCAAAAGGAATTTAACCTGCCCAAGAACCGCCTAATCTGTGACATGACCACCAGGTGGAACTCAACGTTGGCCATGCTGCAGCGGCTGCACACGCAGCAGAGGGCCATCAATGAGTACCTGTGCGACTATGGCACCAGGACAGGGTCAGGGGAGCTTGTTTTTTTTTCCCCACGCCAGTGGGCCATGATCAGGGATGCATGCACTGTCCTGTCACCATTTGAGGAGGCCACGAGGATGGTGAGCAGTGATAGTGCATGCATCAGTGACACTGTTCCCCTTGTCCACCTGTTGGAGCACAAGCAATTTTTCAGCCCCTGTTTAACAGGGGCGTGTAGATACAATTTTTGATGCAATACTTTGCAGCAGGGATCGTTCCTGCATTCCAACTAGAGTATCTGTGAGGGGTTGCAGTGTTGTGGCACCAGCACCAGTGCCTAAGGCCCAATTTTTCAGCCCCTGTTTAACAGGGGTGTGTAATTACAATTTTTGATGCAATTCTTTTGCAGCAGGGCTCGTTCCTGCGTTCCAACTAGAGTATCTGTGAGGGGTTGCAGTGTTGTGGCACCAGCACCAGTACCTAAAGCCTAATTTTTCAGCCCCTGTTCAACAGGGACATGTAATTAGAATTCTTGATCTAATATTTCACAGCAGGGCCCGTTTCTGCGCCCACCAAGATTAACTATGAGGACTTACAGTGTTGTGGCACCAACACCACCACCACCACCAAAGGCCCAATTTTTCAGCCCCTGTTCAACAGGGGCATGTAATTACAATTCTTGATCGAATATTTCACTGCAGGGCCCGTTTCTGCGCCCACCAAGATTAACTGTGTGGACTTACAGTGTTGTGGCACCAGCACCAACACCACCACCAAAGGCCCAATTTTTCAGCCCCTGTTCAACAGGGGCATGTAATTACAATTCTTGATCTAATATTTCACAGCAGGGCCCGTTCCAGCAACCATCAAGAGTAACTGTGAGGACTTACAGTGTTGTGGCACCAGCACCACCACCACCATCACCAAAGGCCCAATTTTTCTGGCCCTACAGTCCCTGTCTTGTTTGCACCACTTGTATTCTGCTGTTCAGAGTATATAGGGCCTGGGGGCTCCACGCCTTTCCTTTTTTTAATTTGGGTGCGGGGTTCCCCCTAATATCCATACAGGACTCAAAGGGCCTGGTAATGGACTGGAGGGTACCCATGCCGTTTGTCTCACTGATTTTCATCCATATTGCCAGGACCCAACATTACATTAAAGCCGCAAGCAGTTTTAAATGACTTTAAATTACTTTTTTTCCTTTAAAAATGTCATTTTGTGCAGGGACTGTTCTAAGTACGGGAAACACGCACCACTTTACAGGCATACTATAGACACCCCCCAGGTACGATATTTAAAGGAATATTTCACTTTTTTTTTTTTTTTACTTTAAGCAACATTAAAATCACTGCTCCCGAAAAAACAGTCGTTTTTAAAAGTTTTTTTTGCATTGATCCATGTCCCCTGGGGCAGGACCCGGGTCCCCAAACCCTTTTTAGGACAATACCATGCAAATTAGCCTTTAAAATTAGCACTTTTGATTTCAAACGTTCGAGTCCCATAGACGTCAATGGGGTTCTAATGTTCGTGTGAATTTTCGGTCCGTTCACAGGTTCTGGTGCGAACCGAACCGGGGGGTGTTCAGCTCATCCCTAAATGGATCCTTCCGCAGGCTTTCCAGGATCAGGGAGGCCATGCAGCGTAGGTTTGCTGAGGCCTCCTCCTCCTCCTCGTCCTCTTCCTGTGTGATCGGTGGGCATGCAGAAACACTGTCTGGATAAAGGGGGCCTTGACAGCTAAGGAAGTCCTCCTCTTCCTGCCTCTGTTCTGCCTCAAGTGCCCTGTCCATTATTCCACGCAGCGTGTGCTCCAACAGGTGGACAAGGGGGACAGTGTCACTGATGCATGCACTATCACTGCTCACCATCCTCGTGGCCTCCTCAAATGGTGACAGGACAGTGCATGCATCCCTGACCATGGCCCACTGGCATGGGGAAAAAAAAAAAAAGCTCCCCTTACCCTGTCCTGGTGCCATAGTCGCACAGGTACTCATTGATGGCCCTCTGCTGCATGTGCAACCGCTGCAGCATGGCCAACGTTGAGTTCCACCTGGTGGGCATGTCACAGATTAGGCGGTTCTTGGGCAGGTTAAATTCCTTTTGGAGGTCTGCCAGACGAGCACTGGCATTATATGACTGGCGGAAATGCACACAGACTTTTCTGGCCTGCCTCAGGACATCCTGTAAGCCCGGGTACCTGCCCAAGAACCGCTGCACCACCAAGTTAAGGACGTGAGCCAAACAGGGCACATGGATCATTTGTCCCTGTCAGAGGGGAGAGGAGGTTGGTGCCATGGTCGCAAACCACCATTCCTGCCTTAAGTTAGCGTGGCGTCAACCACCTCTGAACCTGCCCCTGCAGAGCTGACAGAACCTCTGCCCCACTGTGGCTCCTGTCCCCCAAGCACACCAGCTCAAGCCCCGCATGGCATCTTTTGGCCTTGCGTAGCCCCTTGAATGCCTACGGAGCAACGCTGGTTCCGAGGACAAAGCACAGGAAGAGGCCATGGAGGAAGAAGAAGAGGAGGGGGTGGAGGAGAGAGGTGTGTCACAATCATTAGTAGTGGCTTTTTGGAGGCGTGGTGGCGGAACAACCTCCAACACTACTGCACATTGTCCTGCATCCTTCCCAGCTGCCAGCAGAGTGACCCAATGCACCGTGAAACTTGGGTAACGTCCCTGTCCATGCCTGCTGGACCATGAGTCAGCGGTAATATGCACGTTACCACTGACTGCCCTGTCCAGGGAGGCCAAGACATTGCCTTCCACATGCCGGTATAGAGCCTGGAATCGTCTTCCATGAGGGGTACCTGCCACTGAGGAACCGCACATTCCACAAACTCACGGAAGGGGGCAGAGTCTACCAACTGAAAAGGTAGCAGTTGAAGTGCTAGCAATTTTGCCAAGCTAGCATTCAACCGCTGGGCATGTAGATGGCTGGGAGCGAACTTCTTTTTGCGGTGCAGCAGCTGGGGCAGGGAAATTTGTCTGGTACAATCTGATGTCGGTGTACCGATAGCAGATTGCCCGCAAGTACTTGGCTGTGACACACCTAATTCTACACCTTCATTCCTCTCAGTGCAGGTCTCAGAGAGGACTGAAGGTATAGTGGGGTTGAAGATCCCAGCTGATGAGGAGTAAGGAAAGGTCCTCTTTGTTTTTGGTGTGGGTCTTTTAGGTACGCTTGCCAACGAACTGCATGGCAGGTCAACATATGTCTGGTCAAGCATGTGGTGCCCAAGTGGGAGATGTTTTGGCCACGCGAGATATGCTTGAGACACATGTTGCAAATAGCAGCAGTGCGATCTGATGCACTCGTCTCAAAAAAGGCCCACACCAAAGAACTTTTGGAATAACGCGCAGAGACAGCAGCGCCCTGCACATACGGAGCTCTGAGGTGTGATGCAGTCAGTGTGCTGCCCTTAGGCTGGCCCCTGGAGGGCATCCTGCCTCGTCGGTGATGTGCCTCCTCCTCCTCCTCCCTCCTATCAGGCACCCAGGTTGAGTCAGTGACCTCATCATCCCCTCCCTCCTCATCACTGGAGCAATGTTGGCAGTATGCTGCAGCAGGGGAACATGACTGCCAGATTGCTGTCCTTCTTGGGCACCCTCTGTCCGTGCTCACGTTACTGCCTTCGTCTAGCTTAGTATCATCATCAGAGCCTTCTAAATGCTGGGCATCCTCCTGGAGCATATACCCAACACTGTGGTCAAACAGTTTGAGGGAATCCTCAGGAGGACATGGTGGGGCTAGGGAAGGAGTCACTGATGCCGAGGGAAGAGGCCTCGTTTGCAGCTGCTTTGCCAGACAAAGTACCCTGAGCATGGTGAGAGAGGATGAGGAGGATGATGACGGCTTGGTCATCCACTCAACCAAGTCTTCCGCATGTTGCGGCTCAACATGGCCAGCTGCCGAAAAAAAGGCCAAGCGTGTCCCACGGCCACGTGCTGATGAGGATGCTCCGTGTCCACGACCAGCACTGTTGCCTCTAGACACAGAGCCTGCTTGCCCTCTTTTTTTGGCTTGTGACTGTCTGCCTCTCCTTGTTGGCCTTCCAGACATACTAATGCATACTAATGGCCTGCAGTGAGATGTAGCTGCACTAAGCTGGGATATAGATATATATATATATATATATATATATATATATATATATATATATATACTGATACTGCAGCTAGCAAAATCAACTGCCTGCCTGTAGTATTATTAGTATGAGAACACCACCAATCTTCTACAGGTAGCTTTAGCTGAACACTGTGCAGAGGTCGCACTACACTAACTTGTAGCTTTAGCTGAATACTGTGCAGAAGACGCACTACACTAACATTTAAATAATGTAGCTGTCTGCAGTAGTGATAGTATCAGGAAAACACCACCAACCTTCTACAGATTGCTTTAGCTGAACACTCTGCAGAGGTCGCACTAGACTAATGTGTAAATAATGTAGCTGCCTGCGGTAGTGATAGGATCAGGAAAACACCACCAACCTTCTACAGGTGGCTTTTTCTGAACACTGTGCAGAGGTCGCACTACACTAACGTGTAAATAATGTAGCTGCCTGCGGTAGTGATAGGATCAGGAAAACATCACCAACATTCTACAGGTAGCTTTAGCTGAACACTGTGCAGAGGTTGCACTACACTAACGTGTAAATAATGTAGCTGCCTGCGGTAGTGATAGGATCAGGAAAACAACACCAACCTTCTACAGGTAGCTTTAGCTGAACACTGTGCAGAGGTCGCACTACACTAACTTGTAGCTTCAGCTGTACACTGTGCAGAGGTCGCAATACACTAACTTGTAGCTTTAGATGAACACTGTGCAGAGGTCACACTACACTAACTTGTAGCTTCAGCTGTACATTGTGCAGAGGTCGCAATACACTAACTTGTAGCTTTAACTGAACACTGTGCAGAGGTCGCACTAGACTAACTTGTAGCTTTAGCTGAACACTGTGCAGAGGTCACACTACACTAAAAAATAATGTAGCTGCCTGCGGTAGTGATAAGATCAGGAAAACACCACCAACCTACTACAGGTAGCTTTAGCTGAACACTGTGCAGAGGTCACACTACACTAACGTATAAATAATGTAGCTGCCTGCGGTAGTGATAGGATCAGGAAAACACCACCAACCTTCTACAGGTGGCTTTATCTGAACACTGTGCAGAGGTCGCACTACACTAACGTGTAAATAATGTAGCTGCCTGTGGTAGTGATAGAATCAGGAAAACAACACCAACCTTCTACAAGTAGCTTTAGCTGAACACTGTGCAGAGGTCGCACTACACTAACGTGTAAATAATGTAGCTGCCTGCAGTAGTGATAGGTTCAGGAAAACAACACCAACCTTCTATAGGTAGCTTCAGCTGAACACTGTGCAGAGGTCGCACTACACTAACGTGTAAATAATGTAGCTGCCTGCGGTAGTGATAGAATCAGGAAAACACCACCAACCTTCTACAGGTAGCTTTATCTGAACACTGTGCAGAGGTCGCACTACACTAACGTGTAAATAATGTAGCTGCCTGCGGTAGTGATAGGATCAGGAAAACATCACCAACATTCTACAGGTAGCTTTAGCTGAACACTATGCAGAGGTCGCACTACACTAACGGGTAAATAATGTAGCTGCCTGCGGTAGTGATAGGATCAGGAAAACAACACCAACCTTCTACAGGTAGCTTTAGCTGAACACTGTGCAGAGGTCGCACTACACTAACTTGTAGCTTTAGCTGAACACTGTGCAGAGGTCGCACTACACTAACCTGTAGCTTTAGCTGAGCACTGTGCAGACGTCGCACTACACTAACTTGTAGCTTCAGCTGTACACTGTGCAGAGGTCGCAATACACTAACTTGTAGCTTTAGATGAACACTGTGCAGAGGTCACACACACTAACTTGTAGCTTCAGCTGTACATTGTGCAGAGGTCGCAATACACTAACTTGTAGCTTTAACTGAACACTGTGCAGAGGTCGCACTAGACTAACTTGTAGCTTTAGCTGAACACTGTGCAGAGGTCACACTACACTAAAAAATAATGTAGCTGCCTGCGGTAGTGATAAGATCAGGAAAACACCACCAACCTACTACAGGTAGCTTTTGCTGAACACTGTGCAGAGGTCACACTACACTAACGTATAAATAATGTAGCTGCCTGCGGTAGTGATAGGATCAGGAAAACAGCACCAACCTTCTACAGGTAGCTTTAGCTGAACACTGTGCAGAGGTCACACTACACTAACGTGTAAATAATGTAGCTGCCTGTGGTAGTGATAGGATCAGGAAAACAACACCAACCTTCTACAAGTAGCTTTAGCTGAACACTGTGCAGAGGTCGCACTACACTAACGTGTAAATAATGTAGCTGCCTGCGGTAGTGATAGGTTCAGGAAAACAACACCAACCTTCTATAGGTAGCTTCAGCTGAACACTGTGCAGAGGTCGCACTACACTAACGTGTAAATAATGTAGCTGCCTGCGGTAGTGATAGAATCAGGAAAACACCACCAACCTTCTACAGGTAGCTTTAGCTGAACACTGTGCAGAGGTCGCACTACACTAACTTGTAGCTTTAGCTGAACACTGTGCAGAGGTCGCACTACACTAACTTGAAGCTTTAGCTGAACACTGTGCAGAGGCCGCACTACACTAACTTGTAGCTTTAGCTTAACACTATGCAGAGGTCGCACTACACTAACTTGTAGCTTTAGCTGAACACTGTGCAGAGGTCGCACTACACTAAAAAATAATGTAGCTGCCTGCGGTAGTGATAGGATCAGAAAAACACCACCAATCTTCTACAGGTAGTTTTAGGTGCACACTGTGCAGAGAACGCACTACACTAACTGTAAATACTGTAGCTAATAGGATCAGAAGAACACCAGCAATTTTCTTCAAATACTGTAACAACACCTGCCTGCCTGTCAGTAGGAAGATAACAACAGGAACGGATCTAGCTAAACTGAATACAGTGTGTATATATATATATATATATATATATATATATATATATATACACACACACACACAACACCTGGGATGCATATATATACACAATACACTGTAAGTGCAGCTAACTGACTAACTGTCCTGCCTAATCTATCTAACTTAAATCAAATGACACTCAGTCTCTCTGTCTCTGTCTCTCAACGGCGGAACACACTACACAGGGCCGATGTGCACGCGGCCTTATATAGTGTGGGGCGTGTACTAAACCCCCTGAGCCATAATTGGCCAAATGCGATGCCGCAGTGAATTATGGGCCGTGACGCACCACTCGAATTTGGCGCGAACGGCCCATACCGTTCACAATTCGGCGAACGATCGAACAGATGATGTTCGAGTCGAACATGGGTTCGACTCGAACACGAAGCTCATCCCTAATCCTGAGGCCCCTGAAATGCCAGGACAGTACAAATACCCACCAAATTACCCTTTTTGGAAAGTAGATAGTTCAAGGTATTTATTTTATATTTAGTAACAGGTATGATGAGCTTTTTTGAAGTTGTAATTTTATGTTAAATTTTTTTGGAAAATTAAGAAATTAAATCAAATTTTGTCAACATATTTTTTCTTTTTTTACTATCTTTATCTATACTTTCATCAGAGTAGTTCAGTGACACTGTAATACTTGGGGGGGGGGTTGGTGTGGCGATCAGGGTTTTTTCCCCTACACTTTGCTGTTAAACTGTAACAGCAGTGTTTTGAATTGTTGTGATCACTATTGTGTGCTGTGATTGGCCCACAGCTATCACATGGTACAGGGTGCTGTGCCTCGCCCAGGTACCATTTGATAGCTGTGGGCCAATCACAGTATCACAATACCAAGCACAGCTGTTATGAATGAAACCCATTCATAAAAGTTGTGTTTACATTGCGATCATGTGATACTCCAGCCGCTCAAACACAGTGGTCGTGGGAGAGCTGCGCTGCGCGCCCACTAGCCAGCGAGATAAATGTACATGATTGTGCCTAAAAAGTAGTAATAATAAAATTCAGCGCTGACTAGTAAATGGACACAACAAAATAAATGCAAGCAGGCACTAAGGTCAATTAAAAAAATACCTCAAAAGCATAAATAATATAAGAAGTGCTGCGCAAATAAAAAAGTCCTTAAATCAACATATGAAAAATGTAGTGACAGGATCAGAAGACAGGGACCACCAGTGACAATATGCACGCTGAGATCAATATCTGGATAGTGACTATTATCCCTCCACCGGGCATGGATGGCCCCTCACCTCAGATATTCGACCTGAAACAGGTCACACCGCTAAAAACATGGATGGATCAATCTGTATGGTTGGTGATTCCTCCTTCACTTCCCAGCACTCAGTAAAGTAACGAATGGTACATATAAAATAAAAGGCAAAACATAGTGCTCTCCGTAGCTAATTTATTGAATAGTAGAATAGTAGAAAAGCAAGTAGATAAAACACTCACAGAGACCGGCACTCCGATCCGAGTGCCGGCTGACAGGCTTGTGATCGTGTCTAACGAATGACCGCGGGTGACGTCATGCGGGGGAAGGAGCGCATGACGTCACCCGCGGTCATTCGTTAGACACGAATTATTCATATATTATATATTATATATTATATATTATTATATATATTATTCATGATTGTGCCTGGCTGTGCCGCCCATCCACAGTAAAATGACTGTGGACGGGACAGCAATTGGTTAATTATGTTTTTTAAAACAATTTTTTACAATTTAATTTTTTTTATTGTTTACAATTTTTACCAGCCCTGTGAGGAAGGGGGGAGTTTTGGTGAAATATCAGGGGTCTAAACAGACCCCTGATGTCTCACTTTTAGACAGAGAAATAGACTGAGAACACAGATTCCCAATCCTTTCTCAGCAACCACAGCTACACTACAGAATGAATGAACAGTAAGCACTCTGTACAGAGGTTTCCTGTTCGTTCACAAACTGAAGTATAGTAAACAGAGGGATTGGACCTGTGGGAAAGAAGAAATGATCTTGGATAGGGAGGGATGTGGTGACTGTTTTCTCCTAGTGATCTGGCCAGTAACACACCTCCTGTATTAGAGTGCCCACGGTCTGGAGGAATGAGCATGGGGGAAACTTTGGACAGCAGCATTGTCAGTCTGGGGGGACGGGAATGTTATGCCGCGTACACATGAGCGGACTTCTCGTCGGACTGAACTCCGAAGGACTTTTCAACGGAGTTCCGACGGAGTTCCGACGAAACAGACTTGCCTACACATGATCCCACCAAAGTCCGATCGTTTTGAACATGATGACGTACGACTGGGATAGAAAATGAAGTTCCATAGCCAGTAGCCAATAGCTGCCTCTGCGTCATTTTCGGTCCATCGGACTAGCATACAGACGAAAGTTTTTTTTCGATAGGAATCGAGTCCATTGGAAAGATTTGAAACATGTTCTATTTCTAAGCTCCATCAGATTTTTCGACAGAAAAGGTCAGATGAAGCCCACACACGATCGGAATGTCCGACGGATTCGTTCCGTCTGACCTTTTCTGCCGGAAAGTCCTCTCGTGTGTACGCATTAGTTGTACTAGCAGATTTAAATATACTAACAAATTGAAGCCAAACTCCAGCTAATATGTTACATAAGGGTACATCGAACAGTTTTTTTTCTTTTTGGGATAAAGGTTTTACATAAATAAATAAAAGCTGACCATTGTAAGCATTCCTGCTAGTTTTAAATGGTTGGCCTCATCTCTGTAAATGATTCATTCTTGTGGAGAGCTTGTTCTTTTGAAAAACACAAACGTACTGGTTGGATCATCAAATGAAAATAGAAAAATGCTTAAAGAAGAAAACAAATGCAGACATCACATCTAAGACAGCTGCAATATAATAATGCTGCGTACACACGAGCAGACTTTTCGACCGGACTGGTCCGACGGACCGAGTACGGCAGACAATTCGACCGCGTGTGGGCTTCATCGGACCTGCAGTGGACTTTTTCGGTCCAAAATCTGGTGGACTTTAGATTTGGAACATGTTTCAAATCTTTACTTCGGAACTCCGCTGGACCCAGTTCCTATCGAAAAGTCCGCTCGTCTGTATGCTAGTCCGACAGGCGAAAACCTACGCTAGGGCAGCTATTGGCTACTGGCTATGAACTTCCTTATTTTAGTACGGTCGTACGTCATCACGTACGAATCTGTCGGACTGTAGTGTGATCGTGTGTAGGCAAGTCCGTTCATTGGGAAAGTCCGTTGGAAGTCTGCCGAAAGTCCATTGGATAGTCTGTCGGACCCGTCTGGTCGAAAAGTCCGCTCGTGTGTACGCGGCATAACTGTTTGCTTTTGGGTTTAATACCGCTTTAAGGGCCTGTGTCGACAGGCTTTGAGCTTGTGTCAATGACATCAGTTTGAAGCTTGAATGGGAACGCAAAAACCTATTTGATATGAACAAAAGTCCATTGACAGTAATCCTTATGCCGCGTACACACGGTCGGACTTTTCGTCTACAAAAGTCCGACAGCCTGTCCGACAGACTTCCTGCGGACTTTCGGCGGACTTGCAGCAGACTTTCTAACGAACGGACTTGCCTACACACGACCACACAAAAGTCCGACGGATTCGTACGTGATGACGTACACCGGACTAAAATAAGGAAGTTCATAGCCAGTAGCCAATAGCTGCCCTAGCATGGGTTTTTGTCCGTCGGACTAGCACACAGACGAGCGGATTTCGGGGTCCGTCGTAGTTACGACGTAAAGATTTGAAGCATGTTTCAAATCTAAAGTCCGTCGGATTTGAGGCTGAAAAAGTCTGCTGAAAGTCCGGAGAAGCCCACACACGATCGGATTACCAGCCAGCTTTAGTCCGTCGGCGTCCGTTGGACTTTTGTAGACGAAAAGTCCGACCGTGTGTACGCGGCATTACCCTTACCTCTTGTTTAAGGATGAACCAATAATTCAGTTAGAACTTTCGCTATTTGGGCATTCAGATGAGCATCCAAACTTTTGCCTGTCTGGCCCTCTGTGCAGTGGGAGCCGAGTATTATATAGAAACTGTATTTCTACGGATTCTATATATGACAGCTTCCTGCTATTGTTGGTTCTTAGGGAAGTGTGTAAGGGCCATTAAGCTGGGTTCAAACTATCTTCGCATGCGGCTCACAGTAGGGGTCTGGTGTATTCCCGTTCACCGTTTCAGGTCCGATTTCAGCCTGAATTTTTGGCTGAATTTGAACCTGAAACGGACCAAAAGATGCACAGGTCTCCTGTGCAAATTTGCACCAGAGCCGATGCGGAGATGTGTGAACCGGCTCCATAGAGAACCGGTCAAAATCTCCTGCTATTGTGAATTGGATGCGGGAACCCGCATCCAATTCACAATGTTGTGAACCCAGCCTTAGAAGGGGTCTATGAGCTGTTTTGATGGTTTATTTTGTATTATTTTTAGGAAGCAAATTGCATTTTCCTGCAATTTTATGTCAGGGCATCAGCAGCACGTTCTGTACATCACAGAGATGCACCTTCACTTACAAGATTAGGACACCCCTCAGACATATATTTAAAGGAACTGGGCATTTTTTACATTTTTTATTTCATTGGAACATGTTCCCCAGGTCAGTGCCCACCCCATGCTATTTTTTGACAATTACTTTTTTATGGCAGAACATCACAATGCATGTATCTTTCTTGTGGTGTGGGTCTATACCAGGAGTGTCCAAACTTTTTTCAAAGAGAGCCAGATTTGATGAAGTGAACATGCGCAAGGGCCGACCATTTTGCCTGACATTCTTTGAACCATTAAAATTTGGTCTAAGTGTGTTTGTTCGAGCACTAATACACTGCCCAACAAGAATTCTCTTGCCTTTGTGGCTGTGTGTGAGTAAAGAGATGAGCTCAGGCGTATTATTTGGATATACCGTATTTATTGGCGTAAAACACGCAACTTCACTTTAAGAGGGAAGTTTCAGGAAAAAAAACTTAAACTTAAAAACTTAAAATTTTAAATAAATAACTGTGAAGCAAAATAAGGGTCAGTGCCCATCTGCAGCCCCACCATTGCCATGAATGCAGCACCACCAATCGCCAGGAATGCAGAACCCACCATTGCCAGGAATGCAGCACCCACCATTGCTAGGAATGCAGCACCCACCATTGCCAGGAATGCACCCACCATTGCCAGGAAGGCAGCACCCACCATTGCCAGGAAGGCAGCACCCACCATTGCCAGGAATGCATTCACCATTGCCAGGAATGCAGCACCCATCATTGCCAGGAATGCAGTCACCATTGCCAGGAATGCAGCACCCACCATTGCCAGGAATGCAGCCCCACCATTGCCAGGAAAGCACTCACCATTGCCAGGAATGCAGCACCGACCATTGCCAGGAATGCACTCACCATTGCGAGAAATGCAGCCCCACCATTGCCAGGAATGCACTCACCAGCGCAAGAAATGCAGCCCCACCATTGCCACGAATGCACTCACCAGTGCAAGAAATGCAGCCCCGCCATTAGCCAGGAATGCACTCACCATTGCAAGAAATGCAGCCCCACCATTGCCAGGAATGCACTCACCAGTGCAAGAAATGCAGCCCCACCATTAGCCAGGAATGCACTCACCACTGCAAGAAATGCAGCACCGACCATTGCCAGGAATGCACTCACCATTGCCATCAGTGCAGCCTTGGAGGGGACATGGAGAGGGCAGGAAGAGCGCCAAAGATATCCTACAGGAGAATCTCCTGTTTACACAGCGGCCTCTTTAAGTGAAAGTCCCGCCTCCTTTGATGGACAGAACAGTCGTTCAATGGCAGTGCTGGAGATGGGACTTCCTACTACAGAGGCTGCCGTGTAAACAGGAAATACTCCTCCTGTGTACACGGCGCTCGTCCCGCCTCCTCCCTCCGAGGCAGCCAGATCATATATCTTTTGTGGCCCCGGCGCTGGGAGATTGTCGGGGGCCACAAAAGATATATATGTTTAGATAACCAGGCGGGCTGTTCAAAACAGGACCGCTGGACGCGATTGGCCCACAGGCCGGACTTTGGACATGCCTGGTCTATACCCATACCTCCCAGCTTTCTGAGATGGGAACGAGGGACACCTATTAGAAAAACTATGTAGGCAAAGGACACACACCCTGCCACGCCCCCTTAGAGGAGAAATATACAAACAAAAAAGATTAGTTAAACTGACAAGTGGTTTTTTTTTACCACTATTTTTCCTTTATATTGTCTATTGACATTTACAAATGTAGAAATTTAGCAATAGGATGAAAGGTTTAGCACTTTTCCCCATTTGGTCTACAGAGGGCAGTAAAACCAGACACAGGTTCTAATCCTTCCCAACTATATCCAAACATAAAAAATGAATTGGCTATACCCACACTAGTCACAAGGGTGTTTGAATGTGCATTGCATCAAACAATAGGAAACACTCTGTGAGGACAGTACAGTGGGGCAAAAAAGTATTTAGTCAGTCACCAATTGTGCAAGTTCTCCCACTTAAAAAGATGAGAGAGGCCTGTAATTGTCATCATAGGTATACCTCAACTATGAGAGACAAAATGTGGAAACAAATCCAGACAATCACATTGTCCGATTTTTGAAAGAATTTATTTGCAAATTATGGTGGAAAATAGGTATTTGGTCACCTACAAACAAGCAAGATTTCTGGCTCTCACAGACCTGTATCTTCTTCTCTAAGAGGCTCCTCTGTCCTCCACTCATTACCTGTATTAATGGCACCTGTTTGAACTTGTTATCAGTATAAAAGACACCTGTCCACAACCTCAAACAGTCACACTCCAAACTCCACTATGGTGAAGACAAAAGAGCTGTCGAAGGACACCAGAGACAAAACTGTAGACCTGCACCAGGCTGGGAAGACTGAATCTGCAATAGGTAAGCAGCTTGGTGTGAAGAAATCAACTGTGGGAGCAATAATTAGAAAATGGAAGACATACAAGACCACTGATAATCTCCCTCGATCTGGGGCTCCACACAAGATCTCACCCCGTGGGGTCAAAATGATCACAAGAACAGTGAGCAAAAATCCCAGAACCACACGGGGGAACCTACTGAATGACCTGCAGAGAGCTGGGATCAATGTAACAAATGCTACCATCAGTAACACACTACGCCGCCTGGGACTCAGATCCTGCAATGCCAGACGTGTCCCCCTGCTTAAGCCAGTACATGTCCAGGCCCGTCTGATGTTTGCTAGAGAGCATTTGGATGATCCAGAAGAGGATTGGGAGAATGTCATATGGTCAGATGAAACCAAAGTAGAACTGTTTGGTAGAAACACAACTCGTCGTGTTTGGAGCAGAGGGAATGCTGAGTTGCAACCAAAGAACACCATATCTACTGTGAAGCATGGGGGTGGCAACATCATGCTTTGGGGCTGTTTCTCTGCAAAGGGAACAGGACGACTGATCTGTGTACATGAAAGAATGAATGGGGCCATGCATCGTGAGATTTTGAGTGCAAACCTCCTCCCATCAGCAAGGGCATTGAAGATGAGAAGTGACTGGATCTTTCAGCATGACAATGATCCCAAACACACTGCCCAAGCAATGAAGGAGTGGCTTCGTAAGAAGCATTTCAAGGTCCTGGAGTGGCCTAGCCAGTCTCTAGATCTCAACCCCATAGAAAAGTTTTGGAGGGAGTTGAAAGTCCGTGTTGCCCAGCAACAGTCCCAAAACATAACTGCTCTAGAGGAGCTCTGCATGGAGGAATGGGCCAACATACCAGCAACAGTGTGTGACAACCTTGTGAAGACTTACAGAAAACATTTGACCTCTGTCATTGCCAACAAAGGATACATAACAAAGTATTGAGATGAACTTTTTATATTGACCAAATACTTATTTTCCACCATAATTTTCAAATAAATTCTTTCAAAAATCAGACAATGTGATTGTCTGGATTTGTTTCCACATTTTGTCTCTCATAGTTGAGGTATACCTATGATGACAATTACAGGCCTCTCTCATCTTTTTAAGTGGGAGAACTTGCACAATTGGTGGCTGACTAAATACTTTTTTGCCCCCCTGTATGTGAACACATTTGTGGGAGCTCTGTGAATACAGCGGAATGTCTCTAAGTTCAGATATAAAACAGCTCTCATCTGATACATCATTTCCTGCTCTCGATAAGAATAGTTACAGGAAAAAGAGAGATTACATTAATTTGATGCTTACGTTTTATGTCATCGTTCCATGTTTGTGAGGAAGGAAGCTATGGGTTGCAATTGGAGTAGGCATTTACTTTGAGTTTTTTTAATGATAATGGCTAAAACCAGTCACTATGCTGACAGAGAAAGAATAGAACTCACATTATTAGCTGGGAAAACAGCGGTAATATTTAATTAGCCTTTTGAAACAGCTAATCTGGGAATCTGCACGTGTCAGCTCATCTTTACAACTGAGGGACTGTGTGTTTGTCTGCCAAAATCAACATGCTTGCTCTGGGGATTTGCTCCATTGGGGATTTGCAGTCCATAGATAGGGAAAACATATTTCCAGTCTTTACACTCTAAATATTCTGTTTATGACAGATTATTTTATGTTTAATTTCCAAAAAATGACATCATTTTTTAGTCTCAGAAATTGAGTGGTAATAAATTCGATATGTAACATCTAGGTCATTTTAAGTTGAAGATACCTCTTTCAGAGTCTGGGCAGAAGTTATTTTGCTAAGGAACAGAACAGAATTTTGCAATAGATACCTACAAAAATTGAATCTCAGTAATTAATAGCAAAGCAGATTGCTTGCAGTAGGTACAAACAACAAGGATACTTGCTGCATTGAGATACCGTAATTCACAATGTGTTGGGGGCTGCTCAATGTCAAATTAAAGTGAACTCAGTCAATAAGAGAAGAGAACCTGCAGAATTTCTCATCTGTATGGACAATTTACCAAAATTGTGCCGCATTAGCTTAACCACTTCAGCTCCGAAGGTTTTACTCTTTCCTGACCAGGCCATTTTTTGCGATACTGCACTGCATTGCTTTAACTGACAATTGCACGGTCATGCGACACTGTTCTCAAATAAAATTGATGTCCTTTTTTCCCCACAAATAGAGATTTCTTTTGGTGGTTTTTATTTTTTGCGCTATAAACAAAAAAAGGCTGACAATTTTGAAAAAAATATATATATTTTTTTTACTTTCTGCTATAAAACACATCCAATAAAAAAAAAATTAAAAAGTCGAATTTCTTCATCAATTTAGGCCAATATGTATTCTGCTACATGTTTTTGGTTAAAAAAAAAATCCCAATAAGCATATATTGATTGGTTTGCGCAAAAGTTATAGCGTCCATAAACTATGGGATAAGTTTATGGACTTTTTTTTTTAATTGTTTTTACTAGTATTGGCGGTGATCAGCGATTTTTGGCGGGACTGCGACATTGTGGTGGACAAGTCTGACACTAAGTGACACTTTTTTACAATGCCTCATGGGATGTGTAGTTCCGCAACAGCTGGAGAGCAGTAATTTGAAGATTCCCGATCACTCTGCTAGCTGCATGTCTTGAAAAAAGGTGGTTTCTCATGTGCCTTGTAAAATGCCCAAGAAATATCGTTTGGAAAATACAAGTGGGTCATGGCACATCTACATTCCAAATTTGGCACTTAAGGTGGTCATGCACTATGCAATCTGATTGGCCAATCTCTGTACAACTCGATATTTCGGCAAAATAGATAATAGGAAGATGCACTTGAACAATTAATTCAAATTATAGGAAATCAGTCAGGCTCTTGCACTAAATCTAATTTATTTAAGATCTAACTGATTGCAGTGTATGGTCACCTTTAAAGACCAAGATTTGAAAATATGAATTTATTGGGTTTAGAAACACTTCTCTGTTCTTTGTAATGTATTGAAAGATTTGGGTAAAAAAAAAAAAAAAACATTTCAAAGATATATTAGAGGTAATAGAAATGAGATTAGCATCAAAAGGGTTAATTAACTTGGAACACCTACTAATTGCCTAACAAGACACATCCAATTAGATGAAATTAAACAATTGTATTGGGCTTGCGCTATTATCAATGAGAAAACAGCAGTTAACCTAGCACCACTTGCAGTTTACATGTGCGGGTATTTATTATCGACATTTGCGCTTCAATGTGCGCCTGTTCGTACATTCGATTAATGACTTTTCCAGCGCACTAATTAATGTATGAACTGGTGCAGTGCCTTCTTCTTAGTAAATCACCCCCTTTGTCCTGTTGCACTACATCTAAATCAAACACTAAATCAACCCCCTTTGTCCTGTTTAAAATGACTAAAATTATTATTCTGGTACAAAGCATTACAAAGTTTTTAATTTTTAATGTGATACTAAAAAAGCTGACAAACTAAACAAATAAAAATGAAAAATATTTAAATATTAATGATTAATAAAGTTGAAAAGGACAAAAACAAAACCAGCAGGAAAATAATAGTTGAATGGGTTATTAATCCGGCAGACAATCCGATCGTGTGTGGGCTTCACCGGACCTTCAGTGGACTTTTCCAGTCGCAAATCTGACGAACTTTAGATTTGGAACATGCTTCAAATCTTTATGTCATAACTCCGCCGGACCCAGAAATCCGCTCGTCTGTATGCTAGTCCGATGGACAAAAACCGACGCTAGGGCAGCTATTGGCTACTGGCTATCAACTTCCTTATTTTAGTCCGGTGTACGTCATCACGTACGAATCCGTCCGACTTTGGTGTGATCGTGTGTAGGCAAGTCCGTTCGTTAGAAAGTCCGTCGTGAGTCAGTCGAAAGTCCGCTGGAAAGTTTGTTGGACCAGTCCGGTCAAAAAGTCCGCCCGTGTGTATGCGGCATAAGAGTAAAAGCGGTTGTATACCCAGCTTTCACATTTTTACCTACAGGTAAGTCTATAATAAGGCTTACCTGTAGGTAAAATGAATATCTCCTAAACCTGACGTCAGCGGCACATGCGCTCTGAAGGTCTGGCGGATGCTGCTGGAAAATGAGAGCTCCTCTGCAGAAAGAGGGCTCCCGCGTGCATGCGTGGGAATGACGTCATTGCGACTCTGGCCACTCACAGCGCCGAAGCTGCGAACCCGGAAGAAATGCCAAGGGAACATTTCAGCTCCCTCAGCAGTGACCGGAAGGCGATGTTGGCACTTCGTTCTAAGGTAAGTATTTCATAATGAGCTAGTATGCGGGCATACAACCGCTTTAATAAGGGGTTGAATAGAGGCATTTAAAAAAAAAAACTGACATTATATGAAAGCAAAACGTATTCCTTTGATTTATAAAAGAAAAATACAGCGCTGTGTGTGATATAGGTAAAACAGCAGCCAACACAGCTATAGAACCAAGCAGTAAATGTGAATATGAAAGTGTAGCACTATAAAACCTGAATAGACTCAAAGATAATGAAATCAGTGTCAAAATCTTAGTATCAAAAAATTCCTTTGATTTGCAGAGGAATGAAGAGTAGATACAAAAGTAACAATGTAAATTCCTATCCCCCTTTTTCCTGTCTAAACAATGTTGATAAACATGTCAGATAGCTTTTTTATTTGACAGCAGCTGCTGTATTTGCACAGAAACATCCTGCTTTTTTTTTTTTTTTTTTTTTTTTTTTTTAAGTAATTGTAAATGATCAGTTTGTGAAACAACCCATTCAGTTTAAAAAAGAAATGAAAGGCAAAACATTTGTGTTTATATATAAAAAATAAAAAAAATATATAAATATCTTTTTTCCCCCTTTTTATAAGTGATCACATTCCCTCTGTTCTCAGCTGAATAACAGCTGGAGGAAGAAAAGCAGCAGTCCACTGGTCTTCCTAATGAATGTCTGTGCAGCGGGGGTGTCAGGACAACTCTGATCATTGGAGGAGAGCAGGCTGAGTTTCCAACATAGCTAGAGAACTGACCACGGTGTGTTCTCCTGCTTAGTGCCGTCAGTTTTTAACAGGAAAGCAGAGGGCCTGGCAGGAACACCAGGTTCTATACACAAAGGAAGCAATACAAAGAAAACAGGATTATTTTTCATACAAGTTCATAGTACAGCAGACACAGATCAGGAATATTACATGTTGGGTTTACATACTCTTTAACCACATGCCGACCGGCTCACGCCGACATACAGTATAGGTCAGCAAAGTGGCACGGGTGCGCAAAACGACGTACCCGTACGTCACTCCGTCATCGGCGGCTAGCGTACCTGCGGGTCTCGCGGACTTGATGTCCGCCTGTGGCCAGCGATCATGGCATGGAGAGGCAGAACGGGGAGATGACTATGTAAACAAGGCATTTCCCTGTTCTGCCTAGCAACATGACAGGGATCTACTGCTCGGGAACAGTGATCTCTGTCATGTTCTAGTGAGCCCATCCCCCCTACAGTTACAACACACTGAGGGAACACACTTAACCCCTTGATCGACCCCTAGTGTTTAATCCCCTCCCTGCCTGTGACATTTTTCACAATAATCAGTGCATTTTTATAGCACTGATTGCTGTATAAATGCCAATGGTCCCAAATAGTGTCAAAAGTGTCCGATTTGTCCGCCACAATGTTGCAGTCACGATAAAAATCGCAGAATGCATCCATTACTAATAAAAAAAAATAATAATAAAAATGCCATAAATCTATCCCCTATTTTGTAGATGCGATAACTTTTGCGCAAACCAATCAATGCGCTTATTGTGATTTTCTTTACCAAAAATATGTAGAAGAATACATATTGGCCTAAACTGAGGAAGAAATTTGTTTCTTTTATATATTTTTTTGGGATATTTATTATAGCAAAAAGTAAAAAATATTGCTTTTTGCTATAATAAATTTACAATTAAAATTGTCGCTCTTTTTTTGTTTATAGCTCAAAAAATAAAAAAAGAGGTATTCAAATACCACCAAAAGAAAGCTGTATTTGTGGGAAAAAAAGGACTTCAATTTTATTTGGGTACAACACCCCACGACCGCGCAATTGTCAGTTAAAGCGACTCAGTGCCGTATCACAAAAAAGGGCTTGGTCAGGAAGGGGGTAAATCCTTCTGGGGCTAAAGTGTTTAAGCCAAGAATTGCCAGCATATGTGGCTGGGGGTGGTGTGGAAACAGGACAGAAGGACTGTATACACTACATACACCCTGTATACTTTGATGACTTTTTGGCTGTGTGTAGCACATTCAGTGACCTCAACCAGTTAAAAAAAATCATGCTTTGATCCTTTTTTCATCCTTGCTTCTCAGTGCTGCTGATCTCCTCCCAGCCTACTCAGCTTCTCAGTGTGTGGTTTAGAGCTGGAACCAGCGGCTTCTGCCCCCTCACCTGCCTGGTGTTCCAGTGAGTGCTGGAGGGGCAGAGCAGAGAGCTCTAACAGTCACTATTCTCTGCTGAGCTGACCGAGAACTGAGTGATCAGTGGACATGTGATTGATCAGTTCTCGGGGTTAGCGT
Organism: Aquarana catesbeiana; assembly: GCF_042186555.1. NCBI lineage: Eukaryota > Metazoa > Chordata > Amphibia > Anura > Ranidae > Aquarana > Aquarana catesbeiana. Next base: position 521,120,037 of record NC_133328.1, read on the forward strand.
AAGCGGGGGATAGCTGCAGCATCAGACCAATGCTGCAGCATGGAAGTGAGTCTGTATGTTTGTATTTTGAACAACCCCCTTTTTAGAATGTAAGCTCTAATAAACAGGGCCCTCTGATTCCTCCAGTATTAAATTGTATTGTAACTGTACTGTTTATCCTAACGTTGTAAAGCTCTGCACAAACTGTTGGCGCTATATAAATCCTGTATAATAATAATAATAATAACCCCAAATTTTTCCTTTCTATGGTGACTTATAGTGGCATCAGGTGACCTGTAGTACAAAATCAGAAAAATCCAGCAAGTTTGTATTTATATGCAACACACTGAAACCCACCTCAAGGTAGCATTGTGGTGTGAAAAGGGCATAAAGAAATAGTTTTCTGTGTGCTTGGGGTTAAACTCAACTGAACTGTGTGAAAGAGCCCTTAGAGCATTTGAAAGGTGCTTGTAGGCACCTTGTAATGCTTGATCTCCAGCTAGAATTATAGTTTGCACGTGTATTCCATAAGACAGGTTCCCTTTGAAGTCCAACACTGATCTGTTTAAGTGCCTGCCTGTCTAGTTTGAGCATGTAGGATGTCAGAAAATGTACTTGTGAATGGGGATGTGCCTATACATACATGTTATTTCCTAAAATGGGACAAAGCTTTCGATATGGTCTTCAGGTGCCCACAAGTGTCAATCCAAACATTTTATACTCTGTTCATATGGTAAAAATAAAGGTGTTTGGATATATCTGTTTTTGTTAGGTTGACTCAAAATGGAAAGGATGAACAGTATTATTTTTTTATGATTGGTAAACTGAATGAATGTTCTCACTTCTGTCATTTTAGATCACGCACAAAAAAAAAGAAATCAATCCAATGAAAATGTTTCTAAATTACATAAATTTGCAGGTCACCGTTAGGATGAAACCAAATAAAACAGCAAATGTGCGTAACATCTCAAAAAAAAAATGTATTCAATATAGTAATTCTGATAGGACCTAAAAAATGCAGCAAAAGTGATGTGTGTAGCCAGCACTGAACTTATGAAAGTTCCAACTGAGCTGCCAGACTGGCAGGTGTCCGGCCTGCTCTGGTGTTCACTTAGGCACACAGAAAGAGAGCCATATGTATTGTTGTAATGTCCAGATGATCAAAGCCTCAGAAGATCTCATTCTTATTTGGACATACACTGTTCAGTTCATGCCAGGTGAGCTTCCCATAGCCAGAAAAGCATGCTGCTGCTTGTATTTGCTAAATAATTAGAAATTGGACAAAATTGGACAACTAAATGTCCTTCAATTTCAGTGCAATACTGCTAGTATTTTCTGTTAAATTATACTTAATGCAACAGCCCTTACCCCTGGGAGGTAAATGGGGACCCCCTGTAGCTCAGTTGGCTGGCATTTCAAGGTAGAATCCTTGACTCTTTTTGGGGTGAAAAAAAATGGGATCCTGTCACTTTAGAACATTTAAGAGAGTTTTTAAAGCTCAAATTTTCACAGAGAAAAGGTTAGGACAAAGCATAACCAAAAGCAGCAAAAGTTTAACTCCACAGCAGGCATCTCTGCTAACAACAGTCAATACAGGCTATAGTCCTTTAAGACCAGCAATGTGCACTTCTCCAAATGTTAAGTAGCTTTAAACAGCACAAATATCTTCTGCAGTAGGTAGATAGGACTCTCCTGCAATGTCCACCTGTAGCAACTTGCACCCAGCTCTCCAGGAACCTATTCAGCAGGATAAAAATTCCTAGTAACACAAAACAATTCTCCTGTGCTTGGGTGCTGGGTCTAGAGGTGTGTGGTGCAGTCAGCCCTTTTGCATGGAATGTCAGTGGCCTTGCTGCCCTCCTCAGAACAATGGGTGTCCTTGGAGCTAAAACATATAGAAAAGAAGAAAGGGCGCACCAACCTTGTGCATTACCAAAAATAACATTTTAATAAAGGTAAAACAGTAATGGTTATACTCACATAGGAATGTGGTATACAGGCATAACAAAGCAACAGCAATAGCGAGCAGTAACTCTTATGCCCCGTACACACGGTCGGACTTTGTTCGGACATTCCGACAACAAAATCCTAGGATTTTTTCCGACGGATGTTGGCTCAAACTTGTCTTGCATACACACGGTCACACAAAGTTGTCAGAAAATCCAATCGTTCTGAACGCGGTGACGTAAAACACGTACGTCGGGACTACAAACGGGGCAGTGGCCAATAGCTTTCATCTCTTTATTTATTCTGAGCATGCGTGGCACTTTGTCCGTCAGATTTTGTTGTTGGAAAATTTTATATCCTGCTCTCAAACTTTGTGTGTCGGAAAATCCGATGGAAAATGTGTGATGGAGCCTACACACGGTCGGAATTTCCGACAACAAGTTCCTATCACACATTTTTCGTCGGAAAATCCGACCGTGTGTACGGAGCATTAGGTCTACAACTGGAACCAAAGGTGTTTGGAGGACCAGACGGTATTGCAGGGTGGCTAACGCGTTTCGAGGGAGAACCCTCTTCTTCAGAGCCAAAGCGATCTTCTTTTCTGCAATACCGTCTGGTCCTCCAAACACCTTTGGTTCCAGTTGTAGACCTAAGAGTTACTGCTCGCTATTGCTGTTGCGTTGTTATGCTTGTATACCACGGTCCTATGTGTCCAGAAAGACATACATATTTATAACTCAAAACGACTGTATCTTTCTCTATAGGCAGAGATTCTCCTCAATAGCAGGCAAAAGCAACCATTAGACTGAACTTAGGGGAAGCCTAGAGAAAAATTGAATTAATACAATATTTGGTTTAATCTAGATCAGTGGTTCTCATCCACTTGGGAGCTCCAGTGTCTATAGCTGGGGTGGCACTGTGCAGCCTACTGCTGAAAGTGCACACTCCCGGAGTTATAAGAAGCAGAGCTCAGGACTGGACTGCTGCGAGGTGCCAGTGTCCTCTCTCCACCTGTAGCAGCAAAGAGACCCCCAAGGCAGTTATGTGACCAGAGAGATTGCACAGAATCCAGGAGCAGCATTGAGACTGGAAGAGTCAGCGGCCACATGGGTTAGTGGGGAGAACTACCCTAAGTGACACTCGTGTAGCACTGGTAAGTGATCTACAGATGGAAAGATGTACCACCTGCCTATTGCCTGCTATATATGTGTATTGATTTACCTGACAGTCATGTATTGATTATGTGATTGAAAGGTAGATCAACAGTCATACATAGTAGGCACTAGGTAGATTAAAATAATTTATACTCACACAGTAAAAGTATGGGAATACATATTTTGCATTCCCATATCTGTCCACCACAATGTCGCAGTCCCGCTAAAAATCGCTGATCACCGCCATTACTAGTAAAAAAAAAAAAAATTATAATAAATCTATCTCCTATTTTGTAGATGCTATAACTTGCGCAAATCTATATCCGCTTATTGCGATTTTTTTACCAAAAATATGTAGAAGAATATATATGGGCCTAAACTAATGAAGACATTTATTTTTTGGGGGGATATTTATTATAGCAAAAAGTAAAAAATATTGTTTTTTTTTTCAAAACAGTCGCTCTTTTTCTATTTATAGCACAAAAAATAAAAACCGAGGTATCAAATACCACCAAAAGAAAGCTCTATTTGTGGGGAAAAAAAGGATGTCAATTTTGTTCGGGTACAGTGTCGCACGACAGCGCAATTGTCAGTTAAAGCAACGCAATTGCCCAGTCTTTAACCACTTTAGCCCCGGAGGATTTGGCAGCTCAATGACCGGAGGACTTTTTATAATTTGGCACTGCGCTGCTTTAACTGGTAACTGCGCGGTCATGTAATGTTGTACCCAAAAGAAATTTGCGTCCTTTTTTCCCACAAATAGAACTTTCTTTTGATGGTATTTGATTGCCTCTGCGATTTTTATTTTTTGTGATATAAATGGAAAAAGACCGAAAATTTTGAAAAAAAATTATATTTTCTACTTTTTGTTATAAAAAAAAATTAATAAACTCAATTTTAGTCATACATTTAGGCCAAAATGTATTCAGCCACATGTCTTTGGTAAAAAAAAAAATGTCAATAAGCATATATTTATTGGTTTGCGCAAAAGTTATAGCGTCTACAAACTAGGGTACATTTTCTGGAATTTACGCAGCTTTTAGTTTATGACTGCCTATGTCATTTCATGAGGTGCTAAAATGGCAGGGCAGTACAAACCCCCCCCAAATGACCCCATTTTGGAAAGTAGACACCCCAGGGAAATTGCTGAGAGGCATGTTGAGCTCATTGAATATTTTATTCTTTTGTCAGAAGTGATTGAAAAATGACAAGAAAAAAATTACACAAAGTTGTTGCTAAATGATATATTGCTCACACATGGCATGGTTATATGTGGAATTACACCCCAAAATACATTCTTCTGCTTCTCCTGAGTATGGGGATACCTCATGTGTGAGACTTTTTGGTAACCTAGCTGTGTACAGGACCCTGAAAACCAATCACCGCCTTCAGGATTTCTACGGGTGTAAATTTTTGATTTCACTCCTCACTACTAAACAGTTTTGAAGGCCATAAAATGCCAAAATAGCACAACCCCCCCCAATGACCCCATTTTGGAAACTAGACACCCCAAGCTATTTGATGAGAGACATGTTGAGTCCATGGAATATTTAATATTTTTGCCACAAGTTGCTGGAAAATTATTTATTTATTTTTTTTGCACAAAGTTGTCACTAAATGATCTATTGCTCAAACATGCCATGGGCATATGTGAAATTACACCCCAAAATACATTCTGCTGCTTCTCCTGAGTACGGGGATACCACATGTGTGAGACTTTTTGGGAGCCTAGCTATGTACAGGACCCCGAAAACTAATCACCGCCTTCAGGCTTTCTAAGGGCGTAAAATGGTGATTTCACTTCCTCTCTACCTATCACAGTTTCGGAGGCCATGAAATTACAAGATAGCACAGCCCCCCCCCCCTCAAATTACCCCATTTTGGAAAGAAGACACTTCAGGCTATTTGCTGAGAGGCATGTTGAGTCCATGAAATATTTTATATTTTGCCACAAGTTTGGGGAAAATTACACTTTTTTTTTTTGCACAAAGTTGTCACTAAATGATATATTGTTCAAACATGGCATGGCTATATGTGAAATTATATGCCAAAATAGATTCTGCTGCTTCTCCTGAGTATGGGGATACCACATGTGTGGAACTTTTTGGCAGTCTAACCATGTACAGGACCCCGAAAACCAATCACCACCTTCAGGCTTTCTAAGGGCGTACATTTTTTATTTCACTCCTCACTGCCTATTACAGTTTCGGAGGCCATGAAATGCCCAGTTAACACAACCCACAACCCCCCCCCCCCCCGCAAATGAACCAATTTTGGAAAGTAGACACTCCAAGATGTCTGCTGAGAGGCATGTTGAGTATTTTGCAGATCTCACTTTTTGTCACAAAGTTTTGAAAATTGAAGAAAGAAAAAAAAAAACATTTTTCTTTTCTTTCTTCATTTTCAAAAATAAATGAGATCTGCACCATGCCTCTTAGCAATTACCTTGGGGTGTCTACTTTCCAAAATGGGGTCATTTTGGGGGATTTTGTGCTATCTGGACATTTTAGGGCCTCCGTAACTGTGATAGGTAGTGAGGAGTAAAATCACAATTTTATGCATTTAGAAAGTCGGTGATTGGTTTTCGGGGTCCTATACATTGCTAGGCTCCATAAAGTCTCACACATGTAGTATCCCTGTACACAGTAGAAGCAGCAGAATGTATTTTGGGGTGTAATTTCACATATGCCCATGGCATGTTTGAGCAATAAATCATTTAGTGACAACTTTGTGCAAAAAAAAAAAAATAAAATAATTTTCCGCAACTTGTGGCAAAATATAAAATATTCCATGGACTCAACATGCCTCTCATCAAATAGCTTGGGGTGTCTACTTTCCAAAATGGGGTCATTTCGGGGGGGGGGGGGGCTGTGCTATCTTGGCATTTTATGGCCTTCAAAACTGTGATAGGTAGTAAGGAGTGAAATAAAAAATGTACACCCTTCGAAATCCTGAAGGCGGTAATTGGTTTTCGGGGTCCTGTACGCGGCTAGGCTTCCAAAAAGTCTCACACATGAGGTATCCCTGTACTCAGAAGAAGCAGCAGAATGCATTTTGGGGTGTAATTCCACATATAACCATGCCATGTTTGAACAATATATCATTTAGTGACAACTTTGTGCAAAAATTTTTTTCCCGAAATTTGTGACAAAATATAAAATATTCCATGGACTCAGCATGCCTATCAGCTTGGGGTTTCTACTTTCCAAAAATGGGTCATTGGGGGGGGTTTGAACTGTCCTGGCATTTTATGTACAACATTTAGAAGCTTATGTCACACATCACCCACTCTTCTAACCACTTGAAGACAAAGCCCTTTCTGACACTTTTTGTTTACATGAAAAATTTTTTTTTCTTTTCCAAGAAAAAACATACTTTTTTTAATTTTAATGCACTAAAACACACTATATTGCCCAAATGTTTGATGGAATAAAAAAGATGATCTTATGAGAAGTACATGGATACCAAACACGACATGCTTTAAAATTGCGCACAAACGTGCAGCGGCAACAAACTACATACATTTTTAAAAGCTTTTAAAAGCCTTTACAGGTTACCATTTTAGATTTAAAGAGGACATTCGCGGTCATACCTCACATGCATGGTGCAATTGCTGTTTACATATGACACCAGACCGACGCTTGCGTTCGCCTTTGCGCGTGAGCATGGGGGGACAGGGGTGCTTTTTTTTTTTTAAAATCATTTATTTTGCTTTTTTATTATATTTTTAAACTGTTACTTTCATTTTTTTTATCATTGTTATTGTTATCTCAGGGAATGTAAATATCCCCTATGATAGCAATAGGTAGTGACAGGTACTCTTTTTTGAAAAGATTGGGGTCTATTAGACCCTAGATCTCTCCTCTGCCCTCAAAGCATCTGACCACACCAAGATTGGTGTGATAAAATGCTTTGCCAATTTCCCAATGGCACTGTTTATATCCGTCCAGCGAAACCTAAGTCATGAAATGCTCGTAGCTTCCAGTTTCTTAGGCCATAGAGATGATTGGAGCCATTCTGGTATCTGATCAGCTCTATGGTCAGCTGGCTGAACCACCGGATGCATTCTTGGGTTCCCTGTTGGAACAGGAGAGCCAGAGAAAACCATGGAAGATGGTGGGAGGGGGGGGGGACGTTCCCTCCCACTGCTTATGAAAGCAGTCTAGAGGCTAATTAGCCACTAGGATTGCTTTTATATGAAAGCTGACTATTGGCTGAAAAGAATGATACAAAGATGATACCTAAACCTGCAGGCATCATTCTGGTATAAGCACTCAAAGTCCAGCAACATACCAGTACGTTGCTGGTCCTTGTTGGGCATACATTGTAATGTTCTTTTTTTCATGCAGCCTGTGGGCTGAATGAAAAAAAAGAGATTGATCAGTGGGTATGCCCACCATTAGAATACCGCCCTTCATCCAACCACTTCTAATGATGGGTATATATGCACCTTTTTTTTAACTGTGGTGGTGAAATCACCTTCGACAGCACTGGAGTCACGGCTTTACGTATCGTGGGAGCAAACAGGGTGGCTGTCAAGATAAATAAACCCGTGCTGCAGCTGAATGGCGAACCTGCTAAGCAAATGATATTTAACGATAAAACAAAGTAACATTACAGTATAACAGTAAGACTTACCATACCTGCAAAGCAAATACAATAAAACATAGTAAAAATAAAACATTGCAATCTGTGCCTAAAAAAATATATGCCGAAGCATGAGGGCAATCCACCCTTAATGTTAGGAGCAAATTGCTCCTCCACCCCTGCTGTCTCCATGCTTCGGCATATATGCTCTTTTTTTTTTTTTAAACTGTGGTGGTGAAATCACCTCTGACAGCGCTGGAGTCACGGCTTGTGGGAGCAAATGCTGTTGCTGTCAAGATAAATAAACCCGTGCTGCAGCTGAATGGCGTACCTGCTAAGCAAATGATGGTTAACAATAAAACAAACATTACAGTATAACATACCATACCTGCAAAGCAAATAAAACATAGTAAAAATAGAGAGAGCGATAGATATGGAACAATAGTGAGCAAACAGTAGAGCGGACAGCAGAGAGCGAACATAAGAGAGAGAACAATAAAGGATTAATTAGAGAAAAATACAACCACAACTATTTTTGGATTTTTTATTTTATTTTTTATTTTTTTGTGTTTTTGTGTGTTTTTTTTCCCACTTTTTTCACTTTTATAAAAACTGTAAAAAAAACTGTAAACTGAATGTTGCAGATTAGAATGTGATGGCCATCACATCTTTCGAGACCCCGAGACCCTGTGTTAGTGTGCCTAGGACTGTGTGGTGCTGTACCCTACGCTAAAACTCCACTAGTGTGTGGTAGTATTTGAAACATTCACCAATGCAGAGACCAGGTTGGTCAGGACAGGAGGGACAATAAAAGCGGGTGTCATGCCTAAATCTGCTTTTGCTGTAGACACAACATTTTTTTTGGGGTTTCTTTGGGTAGGGGTACCAGGGAGGACAAAAGGAAAATGCCTCTCATGCAGCCGGATCACTGCATTTGGATTGGGAAGTTAGGCAAAAGCACCGTCTGGAAACAGAAGGGCTCTGAGGATCTCTTCCTGGAATTTAAGGAAGGATCCAGTCTGTCCTGAAGATCTGTATAGCACATGAGTGTTCAGCAAAGCCAATTGAAATAAGTATACAGACACTTTTTTGTACCAGCGTCTGGCCTTACGGGCCTTATGGCCTTATGGCGCCAACAACTGGTCGTTAAGGTCCACCCCTCCCATGTTAAGGTTGTATTCGTGGACACAGAGGGGTTTCTCCACAACACCAGTCGCCGTAGGAATTTGGACTGCCGTGTCTGCGTGAAGCAAGGACAGAACGAAAACATTCCATGAATCCCTCCACTTCACTGCTAACAAATTATTACACCTCAAGCAGGCTCTCTCCCCCTGTCTAAGTCGGGATTCTACAAGCCGTTGGCGGAAGCCCCAGCGATTAGATCGCACGGTGCCACATGCTCCAATTCCATAATCAAAAAGGTGACTAAAAAGTGGCACGTTCGTGTAATAATTGTCCACATACAAGTGGTACCCCTTTCCGAATAAGGGTGACACCAAGTCCCACGCTATCTTACCAGCGCTCCCTATGTAATCTGGGCAATTCTCCAGGCTCTACGTGACTATCTCTTCCCTCGTAAATTATAAAACTATATGTATAGCCTGTGGCTCTGTCACAGAGCTTATACATCTTGACCCCATATCTGGCACGCTTGCTGGAAAGATACTGTTTGATAGACAAGCGGCCAGAAAACTTAATCAGGGATTCATCAACACAGACAACTTGATTGGGAGTAAACAAGGCTGCAAAACGTTGGTTGAAGTGGTTTATGAGGGGTTGAATTTTGTAGAGCCGATCAAATCCAGGGTCACCCTGAGTACCACAGAGTTCATTGCTGCTGAAGTGCATGAACCGCAAGACATGCTCGTATCGTGTCCTGGTTATGGAGGCAGAGAACACGGGTGTATGGTGAATTGTCTCAGTGGACCAATATGACCGCATATCACTCTTTTTGGTTATGCCCATGACAAGGGATAGGCCCAGAAAGGTCTTAAATTCAGAAACCGTAATTGGTCTCCAATCTCTGGCAAAGGTCAGCTGGGGATAAGGGGTGATGAATTGTTCAGCATACAAATTTCTTTGGTCCACAATAGATCTATAGAGATCTTCGGTGAAAAACAGCAAATAAAAATTAAGTGACGTAAAATCAACTGTTTCCACCTGAATTCCGTGTTGGCCAGTGAATGGGGAAAGTATGGGTGCTGCAGAAGTGGTGGGTTCCCAATTAGGATTGGCGAATGCAGCAGGAAGGGCACTATGGACTCGACTGGCCTGTGTTTGTCTTCTTGGTGGCAGCAGGTGGCTCTCTGCTCCATACGAGGGACCTGCGGTTCTTGTACCTCAACGACAGCAGAAGAAGATCGGGGTCTGGTGTGCCTGACCTTGGCAGGGACCACAACTCCTATCTGTCAGGGTGCCGCTGTCGTGTACAGGATCATATTCTGAGCCTGAATCTGACAGATGAGTGACTTTATCTTCACTATCTGTCATGCTCAGAAACGTATAGACCTCTTCACTAGTGTACCTTCGATTTGACATTTTGGTCTCTAAATTTACTGGTACACTAGTGAGACTCACAGGTAAAAAATCTCCTGTTAGTGACTGATTCAAACGCTACCAAAAAAACTTTTTGCGTTTGCAGGGATCAAGCCTGACTCTGCGAACGCTGCATTTATGTGTTTTGTGTTTTATAAGTGACAGTGATCGCTTGATACTGCACTTGGGTGGGCTGGGTGGAGGGGTTAAGCGCAGGTGCTAGCATGTATCTGGGCTGATCCCGCTAACACTGCGTTTTTGGGAACCCTAAACTGCTGGGGACGCTAGTATAGATCTGATCAGATCAGATATCGATCCTTTCAGACACTATACTACTAAGGGAGGCGTATGGTGCGTGCGTGGGTGTTAGCGGTACTGGCACTAATCTGATGCTGCTTGGGGCGACGCAGACCCTATCTGACGCTAAATCCTAACTTTGATCACCTGCCGGGTGATCAGGGGGTTAAACCTTTCCTGGGTAAAATACAGCGGGTGCCCCGACGCTATAAAAATTAAACTAGCTAAACTGCCTCACCTGTGACACTTATACTGTGATCACAGGTGACTGGGGTAATCAAGGGATTAAACCTTTATTGGGGGGGTTAGGGGGGTCCCTAGACCTATCTGGGCCTAAGACTAATTACCCTAACACTGATTTTTTTCACTAATGACAATAGTACAGCTATAAAAAAAATCTGATTGCTGTACTGGGTGACACAGTGACAGGTGGTGAAGGGGTTAACTGGGGGGGGTGATCGGGGGGTGAATTATGTGCCTATGTGACCTGGTGTCAGTGTAGTGTTGGTGCAACTCACTGTTTGATGCTCTCTCTAGCCTCAGTCTGGAACGAAAAGGCCGACACGAGGAGAGATGACATTGCTTTCCCTGTCAGTGTTTACAGTTACACAGACAGGGGAAAGATATCATTCGTCAGGAGCGATCACCAGGTCCAGGCCAGATTTCATTGGCCTGGGCCTGGGGATTGATCAGTTCCTGATCGAATCCGATTGTCGTGGACGGCAGGGGGGCGTGCTCGCCCCCAGCCGGCCGTGCGCATCACATATAGTAACGTGATTTTGCGCAGCCGAACCAACTGCCGCAATAAAACTGCGGCGGCTGGTCTGGAACTGGTTAAGAGGGAAAATATTCCCGGCCTGCAGTGGTTAATACTGCTTTAACACGAAGAAGTAAATGAGTATAGAAGGTTTTGGAAGAAAATTACTATGCCCTGGGCTCACTTAGATTGAGAACCACTGCTCTACACTTTCTTAAAAGTCATGCTGCACATAACTGCATGGTACTGCCATGACATGGGGTTTGGTAATTGCAAATGCACTGGGTTTTGTTAGATGTGTTTGGGGTGCCATTAACAGTTAATGCCACCCACGTGCATCTAACAAGGGCAGTGCATTCCCGTGTGGTGCAGGAAACACGCATGGAAATGTGCCTTTCCCGCACCGCATTCTGGTGCAAACGGACCCTTAATGAACATTTCTCAGACTAGTAATAATAACTGTACAATAATAACAACCCCTTCCTGCCTAGCTCAGCATCCCTTTAAGTGGGTCTTTACACCCGGGGAAAGGGGGCAATTGACTTCCCAATCATTTGACTACTGCGACTGACTGTCACAGCGGTTATATGATCAGAATCCTGCCCCGCCAGCTCCCAATCATGACTAGGGACCGTGAATTGTTTATTAAAACTCAAGCACTGTGCTGGGAACTCGCGGTGAGCAAGAACTCGGCACAGAAACCTTGGCCATCCATGGATGCATGTATGTGGCATGTGTGCACTAAAGCTCAACGTGTTTGCTGCAGCACATATGTGTTTCGTGGGCAGCAAGAGGTTAATAACAGTTTTAATAGTAATGATAGATAGATAGATAGATAGATAGATAGATAGATAGATAGATAGATAGATAGATAGATAGATAGATAGATAGATAGATAGATAGATAGATAGATAGATAATAAGTGAATATCAAGAAACAATGCTTCCTATATATGCCTTTACACTCTTCATCAGAGTAGGCCCTTGAAAGGTGTCTTAGATTTGAAGGTCAGTCAGCTCACTGCTCATCACAAATGCAATTTCTTTTCTATGCTTGTTGAGCAAAATGACCCTACATAACAGGTAGAAGAACTGAAGCTGCACCTCCCCCCTACTGCACAACACATTGCTGGCTGACAACTCTTATTTTTCTCAAATTCTCGGTCTCACTACTCATATGCACAGTGTTATCTTTGCTCCATTTTTATTATTTTGTTTTGATTGCATGTTGTCGCTTTTGTTGTTTTTTTTTTCAACCAAAGCTGTCATTTAGCGTAAGAACAAGTGTGGCCATGTGTTCATTTTTCTGCATTCGCTTTGGATTTGGTCCCAGTGCTAATGAACACCCTTTCAATGTGCTAAGGAGCTGATGCCAAAACCGGTTAAAGTGAAAACAATAGGGGAGTGGCATCTTGTGTATATGAGTGCGTTTGCAGGAGGGGACAGGAAGGCTCAGGCACAGCAGGCTTTGGGGAAATGCAACCTCCTCCGCCCGGCCTCTTCCCATAGTCATTATAATGCAATGGGCTAACAGCTGGAGGCACAACTTTAGATTGTGCACTCATTTTTTTTTTTTTTTTTTTAGTTTAACGAAAGCTAAATAGCTCCAAAGCTTTGGTTTTATACATAAAACACTACTGCTTTCACTAGCTTCAACATTAACTGGGTTTTCTTTTATTTATAGCCTTTAACTGTGTTGCTGCTGGTCTGATCATCAATATTCAACTGTGTGTAAAGAAGCACTCTACTGAACACATCACAGTGCAATTTCAGGAATACTAAGATTCTTGTTAACAAAGAAATTGAAAGGATTTAACCACTTATGGAAGAATTAAAAAGATTAAAACTCTGCAGATCTGAGCAAGGAAATAAAAGGTCCACTCCTATGACACCATAAGAGCTTCTTTTTAACAATGTCTAATTTTCTTTGCTGCAAAGTAAGAAGGTAAGACCATTAAGGACTTGCTCATACCAGCTACATAAAGCGTTGCGTTCTAGCACACAAGCTATTGCTAGTGCAGTGAAGGGTGGTGCAATGTTTCAGAGCATTGCATTGTTTACTTTTTTGCTTTTATAAATTTTTTTAAGTGTGATAAATTTACACTTTATTTGTGTATCCACACAGCAGTGTGTTTGCTTTATGAATACGATTGATGTTGCAGAATATACAGTATATATAGACTCCAAAGACATGCTGGTAGGTTAATTGGATCCTGTCTAATATTGTCCCTAGTATGTATGGATGTGAGTTAGGGACCTTAGAGTGTAAGCTCCTTGAGGGTAGGGACTGATGTGAATGTATAATGTATATGTAAAGCACTGCGTAAATTTACGGCGCTATATAAGTACCTGAAATAAATAAATAAATAAATATAGACAAATTTGAGCTGGTTGTGTCTGGATTTTTCTGAAAGTCTAACTTATATTATTAATACATGCAGCCAATGAATCATTAGCTACATACAGTGCAGCGTTGTGCTGTGGCAATGGTAGAGGGACTTTCCATCCCATTCTTAGAACAACATCAAGTCGGGCAGAGCTCTCTATTCAGCCATTTGCGTGGTATTTTATGAATGAGTACAAGGCTTCCTCTGATTGTCTGAGGAGGAAAGGCAGGCAGGTGACATCAGGATCTCCACCTCAGCCAGTCAGAGGAAGCCTAGTATTCATTCGTAAATTACAAAACTTTTGTTATAGCAGAGTGTGGTGCAATTATTTAAAAGTGCACCTTAACACACTATTATAGTAGTAATGCATGCACCTGCACTGTTGCACACCTGTAGGGTAGGAAGCAGTGGTGTATTTTGGTTTTGTGCTGCCCTAGGCAAGACTAAAATCGCCCCCCCCCCCCCCCATCTAAATTTGTCCCACCCCAGCCACGCTATACTGTTCTTGTTTCAGGGTCTGATGAAAAAGTGACAGCGAGCAGCTGTGGCTTCCTCATCAGACCCAGAGACATGATTTGTCCAAGTGCCACTTATGTGGTCAATAGAGCAGAGGATGGGGTCAGCAGAACACAGGATGTGGTCAGCAGGGCAGAGGATGAAGTGGCACTGATGAAGCTACACTGATATGCAGCACTGATAGGCGGCACTGATGAGGAGGCACTATTTGTCAGCAATGATGGGCACTAATAGGCAGCACTGATGGGCACTGATTGGCAGCAGTGATGGACGCTGATAGGCAGCACTGATAGGCAGCAGTGATGGGCACTGTTGGGGCTGCACTGATAATCAGGACATTAATAATCAGTGCCCTGATTATCAGTGTAGATGTCCCTTTTTACTCTTGTCGTTACTGGCTCTCTGCTCTCCTCACGCCATGACAGACAGGAATGCCGATATCTGGCAAGTGTGTTTGGATCGTGATCAGCTGTGATTGGACACAGCTGATCATGTGGTAAAGAGCTGCTGTGATTGGGTTTTTACCCCTGTAGTGGTTAGCACTTTCACCTAGCAGCAAAAAGGGTCGCTGGTTCGAATCCTGCCTGCAACACCATCTGCCTGGAGTTTGCATGTTCTCCCTGTGCCTGCGTTGGTTTCCTCCAGGTACTCTGGTTTCCCCCCCACACAAGACCCACACAAACACTCCCCCATGTAAAAATAAATAAAAAATTATCTTAATTTGCAAATAAGGATCATCTTTTCTTCAGAGAACAGTGAGAGGGGCATGGTGGTGGGAAGAAATTAGCAGCAGTACAAGCAACTTCCTTTAGGGGTGTGATGTCATTCCTGTGTGCTGGCCACTGCTTGCGCGAACCAGATATGCGCCACGGGTTCATACCCCAGCGCACACAGCAGTTGCGCATCTCACATACACAGCGGTCGCGCATCTAGCTGCAGGAACCCAATTTTTAGGGAAATTAATAGAAAAGCTGATGCAGATTTCCAGGACTGGACTAACAAATGTTTATAGTGAAATGCAACTGATGTTTTCTATTAAACAAGGTCTAAATGGGCCAATGACATGCATCCCAGTTGAACTTAGGAATGTGTCTTTGCAAAGTTAAACTAAATGAAATCCTTTCTTATTTTTGCTTGAGTGCAGAGGGATTAGAAGTCTTGTCAGTTTTTGGGGGTGTCTGCACCCCTGATAGGGTAAAGACACCTCCCAAATGTTGCCACTTTCTCCTTCAAATTTATTCACTTCCTGTCACATAGTCAAACAGGAAGTGAGGGTAAAACCCTATCAATGCCTTTTCTTGGGGACATACAGGTCAATCTAAATAGTTTCCCAATTAGGTAAATTGCACTCTAGCACAGTGTTTCTCAACTCCAGTCCTCAAGGCGCCCCAACAGGTCATGTTTTTAGGCTTTCCATTATTTTGCACAGGTGATTCGATCAGTTTCACTGCCTTAGTAATTACCACAGCCATTTCATCTGAGGGAAATCCTGAAAACATGACCTGTTGGGGCGCCTTGAGGACTGGAGTTGAGAAACACTGCTCTAGCATTTTGCTGTGTACAGCGCACGCGCACACACACACTGTTCAAAATCAAAGTCCCTGAGCATGCCCAGACCAACCCAAATGCAGCTAGCACAAAATAAGCCACCCCCTGTCCAAAATTAAGCACATCATACAACATGCTACAAAATTACAGATGGGACAAACACCCCCCGGTCCAGGGCGGCAAACAAAGGGCCTAACATGGGCAAAAGTTATACAACAAATACTATTGCAGTCTATGGGAACTGACTTGTTATTTTTTCTAGTCCCCCCTTGGCTGGCATATCTTTTAGTTATTGGCCTTAAAATGGCTATGGGGGCCCAGGTCCCACCCTGAGGGACATATATCAATGTTACCAATTTGGACAACCCCAAAAACGAAACAAGGAGAAGTGCCTTTAAAAATGCAAAATTGCTTAAAAGCTAGTAACTTGGGGGGGCTTACCCAGCCTGTAAAGTGGTGGTGCAAACTAGTGGGTACAAGGTGCTTTGTGGTTGGTATGAGGCTGAGCCCAACATACTCAAAAGGCAGCCAGCTATGTTGAGTGCATGTAGCCTTGTATGGTTCAGGAGGGGGTTGGGCGATCACTCTTCTCGCCCCTTTCCTAGCTGGCCCTGTTGTATGCTCTGAAAAAAGATGCAGTTTGGATTGGTGAAGGCAGCTCACAGTCTTTTGAGAATGGAGTGGAGTGTGGAGCGCCCCCTTTAAAAGCAAAAGCTAGCCCATGGAAATCCAAGGGATTAGAGGGGGGAGACAAGAGCATTGGAGAATGGAGTGTGGAGTTCCCCTTTAAAAGCAAAAGCTAGCCCATGTAAATCCAAGGGATTAGAGGGGGGAGACAAGAGCATTGGAGAATGGAGTGTGGAGTTCCCCTTTAAAAGCAAAAGTTAGTCCATGGAAACCCAAAGGGATTAGAGGGGGGAGACAAGAGCATTGGAGAATGGAGTGTGGAGTTCCCCTTTAAAAGCAAAAGCTAGCCCAAGAAAAACATATGCATTAAAGGGAGCAGGTTAAATGCCCTTTTAGGAGGAGCTAGAGGAGCGAGAGTCTTTTTACATAATTTTAACAAGGTGCATGTCACATGTTGGCAATGTAATATGCTAACATGACCTGCGTGCAAATCTCCGTAAAAAAAAATGGTCAAGTTTAGAGGTGCGCCTGTTCAATTGCATGTACGTTGCTTAACATTTACTAAGATTTTGGTCGTGCAGTGAACAAACGCATTTGAATGAGTGCAAGAGCCGCTTGTGCATGCGCATTGCTTACATTGATCTCACGCAGTCCTAAATGTACTTGCAGGCAAAGAAAAAGTTTCTTTCTCATTTTATTTTGGGCATATTTGTTACTTGGGCAGTTATTACTAAACTTCCTCACATGATCCCATAATATTGGCACCTCCATCTTCTGTCAATATTGAATTAGAGATACCGTGCGCCATGTCCATAGTGGTGCACAGATTGCATTCTCCCGTGCGCGGAGATTGCAATAGTAAATGGGGGATTCAGGCTCTGTTCTGGGCGCACCATTTCGTAAATATGAAAATGTGCGTTGCGCCTCGCCGTGCGCCATCATAAATCAGCCCCACTGTGTACCGGTTACTTGCATTGTACCTCTTTAGTAACTTCGAGAGAAAAGAACTCCTCTAACATTTGGGACTTTTAGGGTTCTGAGGAATGTACAAACAGCGAAATGTAAACAAGGAGTATTTATTGGTATCAAAAGTTGTTAAAAATTATTTAAAAGGTTATATAAATACATTACATAGAAAAAATTAATAGGCGGAAGCCACAGGCAAAAAGTAAATCCACTGAGCGGTGGTACTGGAGACTGATAGAGAAAACCATACACCAACATGTTTCGGAGTCCTTACAGCTCCTTCTTCAGGGTGCTCTAAGGACTTATCTTGACAAATATAATCTATAAAACAGAACACATATTAAAGCATTCATTGCTAATCATTGGTGACATGATACAAACAGAAAGGGAAGGAGTGGGAGGGAAAAAGGGCAAGCCAGCAACTACTCACAGTGCCTGAGCAGAAATGCAAAGCGCATGGCCAACCGGTGGTAAAAACATTATTTGTAATAGATCCAACCAAGGTAAAAACTACCGAACGCATCACGTAGGGTGTACAGGGATCACCTGGTATAGATAGAGGGAGAGGGAGGGGAAGGTATGTATATATGTATATAGTTATACTGTATGTATTTAAGTAGGATGACATTTTCATGATTTGGGATGGTCCTGAGGACCTATTAAAATCCTTTTTTAGGGAATTTAAACAAAAATTAATTTAATCTCATGTTTACCATGATACATCAACCCCTTCCTTGATGTCACGGTAACACATGACGCTGATGATATACTACAAAGCCACCTGTATCGCAAACCCACGGCAGGAAATTCTCTTTTGCACGCTTCCAGCTTTCACCCTAAATCATTACTAAGATCCATTCCTTACAGCCAATACCTCAGAACTAGAAGAAAGAAATATCTTTTCAGCAGGAGGCACAAAAACTAAGAGACTGATTGCTCAAAAGAGGCTACACTCAAACATGTTTAAAAAAAGCCTATAAAAAGGTAGTAGGCTTCACTAGGAGTGAACTACTATATGGCACCCAAGAAGCAGGCTCATTCCACTAGCATCATCATGAAATTCTCTAACCAACACTCCAGAATCAGACACATTATACAAAAACATTGGCACCTTCTGTCCCTAGACTCCAGCATAGGAAGATTTGTATCGCAGGTCTCCCAGATCACATATAGACGCTCTATGTCATTGAGAGACTCTATCACCCAGAGTGAATATACGGGAGAAAAAAAAGAAAAGACCCATGCAAGTATAAGGGCAATTATACCTGCAGAGGATGTAACCAATGTAGATACATATACACTGGTTCATCCATCATGTTACCCAATGGACGGATGTCTAAGGCAAAACATTTTATAAACTATAAAACCTGCGGTGTAGTATATCTTCTACCATGCAGCTGTGGTTCATTCTATGTTGACAAGACCCAAAATGAATTGTGTAAGAGAATCTATAGGCATATACTTAGTATGCAAACCCCCAACGCTGAATTACCCCTTGGCAGACATGTCCTAGTCATGAATGAGTGGATCTTCCCCAGAGTAAAACTTTGGCCTTTGGATCGGATCCACCCCAGTACCCGGGGAGGGGATCGGAACAAACTTCTCCTCCAGAGGGAGCTGAGGTGGATTCATCTGCTAAAGGCCACAACACACCCGGGCCTCAATGCAGCTGTCAACTACAAACCCTTTTTGGAAGGTTTTGTTTCTGGGGGTATGGAGTATTAATTCATCTCACTGCCCCCTATTTCTTCTTTTTCAATGCCATATCCCCCCTGCAGCCATTCTCTCATATATGCCTGTGATTCTGTGATGGAGCGCATACCAACCTATGGTGAAGCTTTATTATTATTACTATTATTATTTTTTAATATATACATACACCACCTAATAACCCCCAGGTACTAATTCAATTGACAATATATATATATTTTTCAATTTATTTTTTTTCACTATTTACTATGCATTATTATTCATTTTTATTTATATTTACTTTTATTTATTTTATTTTTCATCCTTATTATTTTATTTCATTTGCATTTTCCAGGTTTCTTGCTTGGCTTTGGGCAACCAGTTTGGCATGCCCAGGCCAGTGAGATTCAGGTAGTTTCTGACGCTTGGGGCTGTTTCCCCCTTCGTCACTCTCGCCAGCATCACATCGGCCTTTCTATGCCACCCACTTCCGGGTCATGCTCCGCTATGTACCTGTGACCTTTGGACGTCATTTCTCTCAGGCCCCACGTGGCCATGCCCACGGGTTGGGACGGTGTTCTGCCGAGAAAGTTCCGCTCGGCGGATAAGGACCCCCCCTACTGCGCAGGCGCTGCGCCTGCACAGTAGGATCTGGCGGAAATAGCCGAAGATAAATAGGGGAAAATCAGCTGTACACGGCGCCTGTAAGAGGGCCGCTCGCCACGCTTCAGGCACGGCCTCGCTTTGCTCGGCTCTTTTAGATTCCCCCTCTAGGTCCACTTGGATGGTGGGGAAGGAACCTGGACCCACGGCGCAGGCGCCGTGTACAGCTGATTGTAGATTTTGTCGTTCGGCTATCTCTGGTGGCTGCTAGTAATTGGCACTGCGCAGGCGCTGTGCCTGCGCAGTACAGGGGGGGAACTTATCCGCCGAGGGAACTTTCTCGGCAAGACAACGGCCATCGTGTCAGTGAGTTCCGAGTGCATGACGTCGCTCAGCACACCATGCCCCTTGTCTTGGGGGTGGTGAGTGGCAACGCTGTGCGCTCCATTCCTGTGGGATTGACCATTATGGCGCCTTCACTGGTGCTAATAGATGGCAGGTCACTGTTCTGGGTGAAGCCTCTCCCCTCCCTCTCATTACCAGCAGCTCCAGTTAACCTGCAGGTGTCCCTATATATAGGCAGGCACTTCCCGGCAGTATGTGATTTGGCCATGGATGTGCAGGCTGCATTACACAGGGAGGATTTGTTTCAGCAGGTATGTACCTCCCTCTCTTTTCAACTACTGTAACTAGTGCTTGCGGCGGTGGGGTTTAGGAGGAAGGATTTGTATCCTCCTCTTTCCCCACCAACGCACTAAGACCACACCTTAAATATATTATTGTATATACACACATATATACAATGCATACTTTTTATTCAGTGCTTGTTAGTGAACCATCAGTGTTTGGACACTTCCCCCCTGGATGCCACACACCGTGGAGGATTTCCCTAGTGAGGGCACTGCCCAAGCCATTTTGGTCTGTAATACCCACTGACTAAGGGAGCTATAAAGGCACTAACAGTTACTTTTCGAGCTGAGGCTTTTTCCGTCCTATGGGACAATCTCCTCTAGGATAAGGTGCGTGTGTTTTTTTGTTTTTTTAACACATCCCCATCCTACTTAAATACATATAACTATATACTATGTATATAGTATATATACATATATACATACCTTCCCCTCCCTCTCCTTCTATCTATACAAGGTGATCCCTGTGCACCCCACGTGGTGCATCCGTTAGCCAAGAGGACTTTTTACTTTTTTTACCTGTTTTATCTTGGTTGGATTTATTACAAATATTGTTTTTACCATCTATTGGCCATGCGCTTTGCATTTCTGCTCAGGCACTGAGAGTAGTTGCTGTTTTGCCCTTTTTCCCTCCCTCCCACCCCTTCCCTTTCTTTCATATTATGCTATGTCACCAATGATTAGCAATGAATGCTCTAATACGTGTTCTGTTTTATAGATTATATTTGTCAAGATTGTTAAAACCTTCCCTGAAGAAGGAGCTCTAAGGACTCCAAAATGTGTTGGTGTATGGTTTTCTGTATCAATCATCAGTACCACCACTGAGTGGATTTACTTTTTGCCTGTGGCTTCCGACCATTCATTTTTTCTATGTATTGTATTTATGTAACTTTTAAATAATTTTTAACAAATTTTGATACCAATAAATACTCTTTGTTTACATTTCGTTGTTTGTACATTCCTCAGAGCCCTAAAAGTTCCAAATGTTAGGGTAGTTCTTTTCCCTCAATCTACCAGGGATCTGGCCAAATTTCTAGCAGAATTTGAACCTCCTTTTTTTCATATTCTTTAGTAACTTCAAACCAGGCAAAGACAAAGTTTCAACAGCCTTACTCAAATAACTTAGGCATGACAGTAAAACAAAAGTAACAGTTTTCCCCTAAACTAATCCCTAACTCAGGCTTGTGGCTGTCCCAGCATACCTGCATGGGTAAGAGCCAATTTTTGGCAAAGTCCAGGGCTTGTATCTTCAGGGTGGACTGCAGGTCCCAGCAATCCTCCTATGCTGTGGAAGGCTCCTGAAACCAGTCTTTCTTCAGGTATTTTCCTGATGCCCCTGCCCCATGAGGTAGTTATACTTTGAATAGTTGTGTCCATTAGTTCATTAAGCTGTGGTATAAGTTCACACAACTCTTACTATTGTTTTCGTCCTCATGACAGCAGTCCCCAGGACAAAATAAATGGAAATGAGATGACAAATCTTGAAGACCTTTCTTGAAGACATCAGGATTGATGAAACACAAGTCGGGAGGGCTTTGTACTGTGACATTGTTACATCTGAAGGAGCTACCACAGGCATGGGGGTTGCTGATGTGGCACTTCTTCCACGATTGAGCAAGTTTTCTCAGTGCTGGGAACATGCTTTTATTGTGACCGACTATCATTTTGCTTATGTCTTTATAAATGAATAGTTTTACACTATTTTGGCTTCCATTTATCTGGGTTTCCCTCCACTTCTTGGGACAAGTTTTTTGGCAGCAAGGATTCAAGTTCTAGTTTTTTTTTCCTTTCAGTGTGAAAAAATAAATATTTTCAATACAAGTTACATGTCTTATAAGTAAATGCAATTTACCTCTTTTTAATAAAAAAATTCAGATGAAAAGCAGGATTTCTTCTCTGCACTGATAGAGGAGGGGAGAGGACTAAGTAGGGTTTTTACATAATTTCCCTGAGCTCTTGCAGATAGAACAATGTGCTGTCAATCCAAAGGCTATTCACTGAAGAGACTATCAACAGTGGCATTTAAGCAGCTACAGCAGCAGCAGCAAGGGTGACAATGCTGAAGAAAATTCATTGTAGAAGGAAGAACATAGTCACCCTATTAAAGGAAGTGCCTATCCAATAGTTTTATTGTAAGGATTAACAAATATTTACAAAATGTACTTAGAAAAAAAGGAAACCCTGTCTTACTGGTGTGGACAGCCTGCATCACATAGTTGATTATACAGTTTGACCATAGTTCTACTTTGAGTGCCAACTATTACAGTATTTTTTTGTCGAGCGTACATCTATATAATGCTTAAGGCAATGTTTTACAGACTGTGACATGCACCACTGGTGGTACTGGTTTTGAGAATAAAGATTTGCTGGTGATTAAGGAAGCCTTTTCTGCATGGAAGCATCTGCTGGAAGGGGCTAATCAACCAGTAACTATTCTAATTAAAAATTTGAAATGAGTTTTTTTCTGCTAAGAGATCGTCTTCTAGACAAGAATATTGGTCTCTATTCTTTTCCAGGTTCAATTTTACTATACCATATTGACCTGGGTCAAGGAATGGTAAGGCCAATATGCCTTATCAATGATGTTGCCTGAGCCTCCCCAGGAAGGCAATTCTGAATGTACAATCCTGCCTCAAAAGAAATTCCTAGGGACTACAAGTTCCATGACATTCTGGAGCAGTGGAGTCTCCTCAAAGAGGGGTATGAGAATGACTCACTTCCCAATCATCCTCCTAAGGACATTAATCTCGAGTACAAGAACCGCTTTTGGACTCATCATCTCTGTGTACCTGAATAAGTTTGGATAGAAGCTCCTAGCTTGGTACATGACTCTAAACTTGCAGGGCATTTTTGGGTTTCTAAGAATCAAGAACTATTATCACAATATTTTTGGTGGCCTGGTTACAAGAAAAATGTCAAGAACTATGTGACCTTGTGCCTGATGTGTTCATGCTGTAAGACACCCCTATCTTCTCCTTTAGGGTTACTTTAACCACTCCCTGTTCCATCATGACCACAGGGGGTCAATTTCTATGGCCTTTGTGGTCGATCTTCCTCCCTCAAAACAGATGACCACTATATTGGTAGTCGTTGACTGTCTCACTAAGATTGCTCAGTTTATACTTGTTAAAGGGGTACCCTCTGTTAAACAAATTGTGGAGTTGATGGTTCAAGAAATCTTTACACTACATGGAATTCCTGTTTATGTTTTGTCCGTTTTATCCTGTATGCATAGATCCTCCCCTCCTGCACTGTCTATCTGGGGAAAGCCAGCTCACACAGGCAGAGTAGCCGACCTGCACATGCTCAGTTGTGTCTTTTATGCTGGAGAGCACATTTACTTGTTGACCAGAGCTAGCCAGGTCACATGATAATGACATCACACATGTGGACGTGTATACAGGCTGCAATGAACAACTCCTCCTTCCTGAACTCTCAGCACTGGAGAAACTGTGCAGTTTATCATCTAACCATGGTATACAGATCATCCAAAAAGGTATATAGTGGCAGTATTTTAATGTAAAAAGGAGATTTATAAGTTGTGGGCACTGTGGGGGGGGGGGGGGGGCGAGGTGGATAAACTATTGTCATATTACTGGGTTTAGTAACACATTAACAAACATACACCACAAAGCCGATGGGATGACAATTGCATAACATACAGTATGTATACATGTGCATGGGGATGGAACACATAACATTGACGTGGATTCGTACAAAAAAGAAAATAAGTAAATCAGAACTTCACAACATCATAATGAGCAATGGTGCGCTCCATCTGAATGGAGTGATGATTTTAAGTGTAGTTGAAATATCAAGCCAAAGATATTCCAAATCGACAATGAGAACGTTGAATAAAAAAAATAGACAAAGACCTGTAAGTGCAATTATGTCATAACCAAGTCACAATCTAAAAGCCTGATAGACTAACACGCAAATGAAAGAAATACAGAGTTAAAGAAAGAGAGAAGCTGGTGAGCCAGAAACAAGAGGAAGATTCCAGGAAGGGTAGAGAAAGAGAAGAAAGAAGAGACAAAGATAAAGAGGTCTCAGGGAACTGTGGGTTAAAGTCCTCAGATTGGCATAAGGAGGTTATCAAAATGAGATGGCTGAATATGGGCTATCCAGGGCTGCCAGACTTGTAGGAATTTCTAATGGGTGTCAAGTAAAATGGCTGTCAATTTTTCACTGACCATAATGTTGATCATTTGGCGCTTGACTGCTTCAAAACTGAGAATTGGTGTTTTCCAGGCTCTTGCTATGGTAACTTTGGTTGCTGCAAAAAGATGCAATGCTAATTGCCGCTCCGGTCGGAGTAGCTCCTCAATAGTCTTACAAAGGAGAGCTTCGTACAGATTCCTTTTTGATGTCTGAATGGAAGAGTGTGCGTAGAAGCGCATAAACCTGAACCCATAGTATGCACACCTTTGGACACGACCATCATATGTGTGCAATTGTCCCCAGTTGGGAACAACCATGGAAGCGGGTCGATGGATAAGGAAAAAAATGAGCCAAACGTGCCTGAGAGTTTATTTTCACTTTAAGAACATAAGAGAAGCATTAAATCCTCAAATTATTATCACTAAACCCTACTTACAAATAGATTTATTATTCCTAATACATCAGTCTAATGCTGTTGTAAAAAGGAACTGACAAAAAGTTGGAGAGATATCTTCTCTGTTGTTTTAGTGCAAAAAATATGACATATATGCCTTTTTAAAAATCTCTGTGTTATACAGGCAGCAACTATCTACAATAATGAAAACCAGTGTTAGAACATTGTTTTTTCGTGATGGGTCATTGATACCTTATTTAGACTGTAGCAAACATTGTCTTTGGATGTCGTTGTAAAGCACCTGAATATAGCCGTAGTAGACCATCTACTTTTTGCAGCAGTGACATCTGCTGGTTGAAGGAAGGCTTAACCGGAGCAAGAGAAAATAATACCCCTTCTGCTGGGCAGGGATTTAAAAAGACAAGGGGCCCATTATGGTGGTTAAGAGGAAGCCATACAGGGGACCTGGGTGTCATGGAAAATGATTGTCCTCTCTTAAAGCATAAACCTATAAAAAAATAAAAACTAAATGTAATATATTGCAGCTTGCCAGTCTTTAGATTTGATGTCTGCCATAGTTTTCTTTTTTCGGGCTAAAAACATTTTCAGCAAGTACAGAAAATACTTGTTGATCTTGACAGAAATCCATTGCCTTGGTCACTTCCTATTTGCTGAACCGAAGAAAGAAAGTGTTGTTTTTCTAATATAAACTACTGACTTATCATCACCATGAAATGGAGATGAACAAAAGCAGACATATTAGGTGTCTAATCATGGTGACGGCCATAAATCTCTCAATAGTTACAGTGGAGCAATAGATGTAGCCAAAGACAGGAAACGTATTGTATTGCATTGAATTGTATTGCAGTTGTACTCTGTCTGCCTTTATTTTGTAAAGTGCTGTGCAAACTATATACTATGTAAATGCTGTATAATAATATTAATAATAGAAACAATAATAATATTCACAGGTAAATAAAAGAAAACACATGAAAATAAACTAAAAAAAAGCTTGAAGTTTGTGTGATGGCAAGTTAGTAAGCCATTGATATTTTCTAGACATTTGCAGTTTCCATCCTTTGTCAAAATGAAAAAATAAAGATGCATGTCCCTCAGGTAGCCTGAATGTTTTTTTTTTTTTTTCTTTTAATCAGATTTTATTTAAAGAAAATTTTAATCAGATTTTATTTAAACAAACAACCACCAAAAACACATGGAAAAAAAAACACAACCCATACCAGTGCAGTACATCCATAGCATTCCCGTGAAAACATTTATATTGTAGTATTTACTGTAAAATACATACAGCAATAAACATTATTGTGTCTTTCAACATGAAATAAACACTAGCAACTCTTTTCTCAAGTAATAACTGAAAGCATGCAATCCATTCAGTGAGACCAAATAGCTTTGAATTTAGACATTTGAACATTGTGCATGTAGTATGCTTTTCAAAAATTATTTCATTAATCCATTCTGAGAGAGAAGGTGGGCAGGGTGAGGTCCACTTCAAAGTGATCATTCTATGGGCAACAATTGTGCAACAAACAAATCTAAAGAAAGTAACAATTAAATGCATGTCCATAAAGAACACCTCAAAATGGCCTAAAACACATGTAAGGGGTTTTACCGGCAGATTGATACCAAAGAGACTGACTAAAGTGCTCACTGCCTCAGCCCAGATTCTCTTAAGTTTAGGGCAGCGCCATAAAGATATATAAAAGATACATGGGGATGCTTACATCTGTTCCAGCAAGAATCAGCTCTAGCTCTGATCTTATGTAAGAATAAGGGGTACGATAGACTTTATGGAAAATAAATAATTGAGTAAATGTATGCAAGCAGGACAAAAAAAACATTTGCACAGATTGAAGAATATCTTCCAAGACTTTGTAATAGGTCCAGCATCAACCTCCAACTTTGACCTACACTTCAAAGGAAACTTCCATAGAAATCTGTCTAAAAGAGTCAGATATACTTCCAAAGACCTTTGGTCTTTTTTAACTTGTACCAAACGGTCAATAAACAGAGTGGATGAGAAAGAGATGGATGTTAGACCCACCTGTGAGGCAGTAGACTAGTACATACATGTACAATAATTGTACTTTAATAGTGCATATTAAAGTACAACTATTTTTTTAACAGAATAAACTTTTATTAAAGGTATTTTAAAGTGCAAAGTATCATAAAATATTAAAAGTAGTACCACAGCTCAAGTATCATTGATAAGCATGTAGGTGGTGTGCAGCGTGGTGCAGCGGCAATAATTCATACAGGGGGTGCAATAAAGAACTTGTATGGAAGTATGCAGAAACAGTTCACAACAGAACCCGGGGGGAAAACCACCCAACTGGGTGCACTCACGGTTTTCAGCAAAGTTAATGAGTGATGCTCAGCCAGCCAGACTAACAGCGCCTGTAGGGCAGAGGGCAGAATATGGTACAGCCGTCTCATTCCCACTCGGGAAGATGTCCAGAGGAGTTGCAGACCCTATGCTTTCCCTCCTCGTCAGGAATGTTTCCCTACCACTAACACTGTCCCTAACAGGCGGGGTACTTTTCCCTACACTGCCCACATGCAAATGGGCCTTAAAGAGGCTCTGCCTGACCCAAGATGGCTGCCAGAGTCACATTCAATATCACATCCAGAGTTACATCCAATTGGACAGCTTCCCCAGTGCCCCAGGAAACCATAGATGAACCCTGTTCCTTTTGAGTTCCTCTCCAACCACATTGTCATCTGAAGTGGAGAAAGTAGACTGCACCTGCCTACGAGCACAATATAGATATAGAAGTGCAAAAAGTATGACTAATACATGCAAACTTATGTCATTCAAGGACTCCAGTGGAAGTATCCCTCCCATAATTTAGAGTTTTTCTTAGCTGTCATATCCATTATAAGACCAGAAATTACTCTTTCCCCAATAATTTCCCACAAGGTAGAATAAATATGTACTTGGTGCATCCAGTTACAAGATTGCAACACTTTTCTTATGGCCTTGTGGGAGGGGAGGTGACACTATCTACTGCAAAGATAAGTTGCCAAACAATTATCCCAGCGATATGAAAATGGAACAGTGTTTTTATAAACTGATACCCCCCAAAACATAAATATTGTCCTTGTCCACACCAAGCCTTGAAAGGCAATCTCCACTTTTAAGAATGAGCCATCCCCTGTTATCTCCGCCCTGCTCACAATACCCCTAACACAGATTAAAAATATATCCTAAATCCAGCCTTTCTCTGGTCAGTCCAATGTCATCATCGGTCTTTCTTCATGTTGAGTGGCTGTGGACAGTCTCTCCTGCATAGAATGGCCCTCACATCATCATGACATGTGGGTGCCATTCAATGCAGCAGAACTGTGAGGCCCGGCTGGCATGATGAAGCACCCCCAGAGGTCTGTCCATGACAGTCTTCACTCACAAGAAGAACATTGAATCCTGCTGACTATTATTTACCCTGAAAGGGCAGCGCTATCCATTTTTTTTTAAATAACAGAGACTTGATTTACGCTTTAACTATGTAAATCAAGATCCCGTTATATCGTTGAAGATCTAGTAAACTAAAGGGACCAATCAAAATACAACTTTCATCATTTTAAATTTTATAAAAATAATGAATTAGGATTCTAGTCACAAAAAAAAGTGCAGCGCTCTCCTTCAATATAGTGCATTCAAATAGTGCGTAAATAAAAATCTGAAAACAGTGTAAAGATCATCTATATATAATTAATATACGTGAGTCCATATTTTCTTTTAAACATATATACAGTCCATAAATAAATGATTCAATGCCCGTGAAAATGTTAGTTAATGTTGGGTACAGTTTCTACAAGGGGCGCTAATGTTAAGTTTAACTCTTTACTCCATCTATTCTGGTTATCTCCAGACTCCAAAACATGCAAATCTATTACCTGGCATCCACCCAAAAAATAACCCTATAGTTTGTATCACTGTGTCGGATACATATTAAATTAGAACTATGGCTTCCCATGATTAAAAAAATTATACACCTCATGCAAAGTCTAACAAATGCCTGTTGATCCTGCCAATAAAGCCCACCTAGTGCAGTTTCCTGTAATGGGGTGATAACCAGGGCATGAGCCTACAGGCTCCCTTCCTACAGTGTATGAGTTTTTTTTCAGACTTTGGGCTCGTGTGCCCTCCCCTTTGGGGGGGGGGTCGGATGATCATTCATGTAGCAACATTGTTGTTTATCTAACTATACTGTATATATTAATAAAGTGAAGTATATGGCAGCAGTGCAGCGTAATAATGCACTTGCATTTATACATTTGTGTTGTGGCAGTGGGCTGCTACCTGCTGTGGTCTTGCTGCGGCATCAAACACAGGCACAGCGACGCATGATGCGACCACTCACCAATACTGTAAATGGGGGGAGGGGCGCTTCAGACTTCTCTGCTTATAGGCTCCTGAGATGTAAATCTGGCCTTGGTGGTAACAATGCTGCACTGTTCATGAATTCAGATCGGAGTAGCCACTCTCATGGAGGTTGTGCCTGCTTGCACTACAGTGGGATGAGAAGATGTTGCAGGGGGTGTGGCTATAGCATTGTCCCAGCTCATTCACAAGAATGCAGCTTGTCAATCACTGCACCTAGCCCCGTCCACTGCCTTCTGGATTGGCAGCAACACCTCTGTTTCTGAAACGCTCCTATTGTGCGCTGCAGTGTCTGGGAGCAGGAGCACGCAAGACACAAATGAAGGGGGATTTGGCAGTCAGTGGAGGTAAAGGCATTTTCTGTTAACGTTATGAGGCTTGTACATCGCATAGTAACTGTATTTGATATTTGTTTAGACAGGAGCCTTTAGCTGTACTTTAATTGCCCCTTCTAGGGCCAGGCCATGTATGAAATATATACAGTATGTACCGCATAATTTGTCAGCACTAGCTTGAAGAATATATTAAATAAATACTAATTTCCGTGCTGCTCAGCAAACCTTTCTATGTGGTCAGTCAACATTCTATCCACATTCTTTCCTATCTTGGCTTCTGTAACCTTTTTACTATTCAGATATCCAGATTCATTGATTTGTATTTCACCTGCCAGAAAATAATTCATTGTTGTGGTCAATCTCTGACTTTAAACAGATCAAAGATTAATGTTCAAGGATTCTGAACAACATATATGTGAGAACGCACATGTACAAGTGCAAGCGTTCATTTATTTAGTATGTGTGCTGTACTGAGCAGCCTATGTCATTCCAGCTAGTAACTTTAATCTGAAAAGTAAACAGTACATTCTAGTTGTAGAAAAAGCCTTAAGTTATATATGTGATCACATTCTTAGTTTAGAAATGCAGCACATGGAGCATAGAATTAAAGGTTTACATGATAATACTTGCAAAGGAAGGAGCAGGATTAATGACTTTGTCAGCTGAGGTCGTTAAAAGCAAATGTCAGACATTAGCTACTGAAGATGTCAGCACTGACTGCTTTTATTAACATAGCCTAATATATATTCAAGTTAGACTTAGCCTGAGTAAACTCTGAAGTTCTGACTAGAAAAGTGAAACAGAAAGCACAGAAACTTGAAAATAAATATAGAATCTATAGGCTAAATGAGAATGTTTAACCAAACAGGTTATGGTGAGGTGGGCAAAAAGGAACTAAAATTCCCCCATTAAACTAGTGCAAAGCACTGTAGAGTCTTCTTAAAACAGAAGCTATTATAAGGTTGCCCCCGTTTTCTTCAAGCCAAACCTGGACACTTTAGCGGCCTCAGACACCATTGGGTGCCCCAAGGAGAGTAGAAATGCGGTGCGCATAGCGTGCCCCAGCGAACAGTGGGTGTTGCCAAATTGCTCTTGCTGACATCATCGCCCTACACCCCCCCAGTGATGTCAAACCTTCCCCCAGACAGTCACTTGCAGCTCCTGGACAGCAACAGATTTGTGTGTGACTATCTTGGTTACTTGGGGAGCCACAGCCCAGTCTGAATAATGGGTTTCAGTCCGCCTTAAACCCGGACTTATGGTCCAAAACCCGGACTGCCCGAGTGAATCCCGGACAGGTGGCAACCCTGAGCTATTAACATGTCTTAGGCTGCCCATAGACTGCCCATATATGGGCAGGTTGAATGTACCTAATGAATATTCCTAAACAGCACACTGGATCCCCACCTCTACCGTAAACGAAGTGTAATAATCAGTGTTTCTTACCTTAGCAGCTGGAATGAATCAGTTTCCCTTACAGAAAGGAAGGATAAAGAGAGGAATAACAAGTAGTTGTTGATGGACGTATGACGCTTGATCTTCTGTTATACAGAGACATTATTGAACTTTTGGAGTATTGAGAGCGCTAGTCACTTTTAATATTAAATGTACAAAATTTGATTGATCAACTTGGATACAATCAGCCTGCCAGATTTTACATGTGATGTATAGCTGCTAGCAATAACAATAATCACTGAGTTCTCCCAGTGGGGATAGCGTCCCCTACCCCCCCGCCCCCCTCATAAATACAACGGCCCGGCAGGAGGGATTGCCCTGTCAACACTGTTTGTGTTGATGGGGGAATCAACCCATAGTTGCAGAAAAGTTGTTTGAACCGTCAATGACTGGCCTTAGTTTCATCACAAATCCTCAAAATAAGTTTGAGTTTAAAGCCAGCCATAGAAGATTGAACCAGCTTAGATTCTAACCATATATGGTCAGCCTGACTGTACCAAGTTGATTGATCTATCAGCTTAGGTACAACCAGCTTGCCGGATTTCACATGCGATAATCGCTAGTGTCTGTTATAGCAGCTAGCAAAAATTAGTGTTTTCTCCCGGCGGGGACATTTTCAGCAGAAGGCTCAGCAGAAGGGATTCCTTCTGTGTTGATGCAGGAAATGAGCACATTTTTTTCCTGCAACCCGTAGTTGCAGGAAAGAAATTCACTCTGTCTATGGCCGGCCTAAGCCTAACTGTAGGTTTTTGGGTGGAGCCATGAAAATCATCCATTAATGTTTTTTGGGACAACTGTCCATTACAGACTTCAGCTTGAACAGCTTGGTACAATGTGGGGCAATCACAGACATAAGGGGACATAAGGCCAACAAACAACCAACACACAGGATTTATAAAAGTATGTAACAAATAAATGCATAAGTAGAGGATACCTTCAATGGAGACCTAATATCAGTAGATCCAGAAATACAGTACAAGCATGTTCTGTGCATAAGTTGACTTTTCTTGTAAAGCGGAGGTTGGCTCTGCTCCATCCTACTTCTAGAGCCTCCCCACTAGTCAGTGAAGCAGAACATTAAAGAATCATTAGGAAGGTAAAGAGGCAGGAGGGGCAGGACTCTATATGTTTCTGGATCTACTGGTTTGACTCATAGTTTTTTACTAAAAGTAACCCACTATCGCATTTTTCCTCATATGCTTAGTTTGGAAATAATCAAGTTTGTTACAGATTTACTGATAACCACAGAATAATTCAGATTTGAATTTGAGAAGTAGTTCTGCTAATATAAAAGATTATCTCCATTATTGTAGCCTGATGGTGGCATCCTTCTTTGTGATCACACAGTAAATATCCTATTTGTCTTTTTGTTCAGGTGCTCCTGCTCTAATGAAGCCAAGCCTATTGTCCTTCTGCATGCATTTTTCAGGTAAATGAGGGACTTCAATTTGTTTCTAAGCAACCTATTTTCCATCTTTGGTATGTGTAGCATCTACTTAATAATATGATAAGGTCTTATACCAGTAATCGACCTCAAACCAAGTGATGACTGCCACAGCATCTTCCAGCTGGGGAAGACCTGCGGAACTATCAATGTCTCTAGCAGAGGGATGAACCTTTGGCAGCTTGTGGGCCATATTTTAATTATTTATTGACAAATTGCTGCAAGCCATGGGAAGTCACCAACAACATGGAAAATCAAGGACTTTTTGCAAATTTTGCTTGGTTTCATGTTTGTTTCAAGTATACTTCGTAGCATGTATTCAGACAGATAGATAGTGGGAGAGATTTACTAAAACTGGAGAGAACAAAATCTGATGCAGCTGTGCGTGGTAGCCAATCAGCTTCTAACTTCAGCTTTTTCAATTAAGCTTTGACAATAAAACCTGGAAGCTGATTGGTTTCTATGCAGAGCTGCACCAAATTTTGCACTCTCCAGTCTTAGTAAATGAACCCCACAGAGTCTTTGCCAAGAGACTATTGGTATCTACACCAAAGGGAAGTTAGATTAAAGGTGCTTTAGGACATAAGGCAATACTTATTTGATTTGCCTGTATAGAATTAAATCAAAGATGTATGTATGTATGGGAGCTTTTCTCAGATGCTCCTTGATGGAGCTTGCTCAGTGAAAGATCTATTGGATGGGGTAAAAAAAGAGCACTTTTTTTGGTGCACCAAGGAGGAGGACCTAAAACAGTCTCTATGATATGGGCAGTCCTTGTGATCAATCCAAGAGTGAATGCAGTAACTGTACCCAGTGGAAGCCAATTCCAAGAGTTAGAAGCGACTCTGCATGTAGACAAAAAGGAATAGATAGGAAAAACAGCGCCATCTAAGTGTAGTAACATTTATCCATAAAAATGTAGTAAAAAAACTTGTCAAGCATGGAGCACCACTGTGTTGATACCGATCCGGTCCCGCTACACATCAGCCCCCCGAGCGCTGTCCTGGGCTGTGCTGGTGGCTCCTAGAACAGCGCTCGTGGTGCCGATGCATATTAGGACAGGGTCGGTATCAACACATGTAGTGATAAAGTTGATATACTAGTACCCTGGGAGGGAGTTTCTGCTAGGTCAATATTGTACTGTATGTGTACATATATATAATAATATAATGTCCCACATAATTCGGTGAACATATTACAACATCACAGTGGTGCTTCATGCTTGACAAGCACTTTTACTACTTTTTTATGTGAGTTGCCAATTTTATAGAATAAACTGTGGATAAGCACTACTTTACTTAGATGGTGATGCTTTTCCTTTCTATTCTTTTTGTATACTGGTTGGGGTGGATGTTTCGAAACAATATCCAGTGCCTTTCCGTGCCACTGAAAGTACCTTCAGTGCACCTCTGCTTCCTTCATAGGTATAAACATGCAAGTCTGCCTGAGGCAATTTGCATGTTTGTATTATGAATGTTCCTAAAAATTCTGATTTGGTGGCTGAATCATGCATGCATGGCCACCTTTAGCTAATGTATAGTATGTATGCAAATTTACAGTAAAAAAGTGATAGTACTAGGTAATAAGAGTAGATTCTGGGGTTAGAATCCCAGCACTGTTATCTTCTGGCATTAGAAGGGTTATTATTTGACACGGGTGAGTGTGAAAACAAGGGGTTAAGTTTACATAAGGAAGTGTTAGGTTTACAGGTAGCGTTAGTGTCATCACTACCTGTGCCGTGAGTTCTGCACCAAAAACGAACCAATCTCCATTACTTAAAATTAAAGTGTCAGCTTTTAATGTGTTACCTGAGCCACAGATTTGAGGCTACTGATTTATTGCTTCACTGTATCAATGAGAAATTTACTCAACAGTGAAGCAGAGCATTCAGGTTACACAGACTTGGCAAGAAAAGTTTTTGAACGCGCTTTAGCATTGGTATGTATTTTATTTTGTTTTAGATGTATTTAGGAAGCATTTGTAAAGCATTGTCTGAATTTTCACAAAGCCTTGTAAACATTTTTTTTTCATTTTTCTAAGGAAGACAACTTCTGAGTGCTGAGCAAAAAGTCTTATGAGCATCTATCGCATTTACAGCGGACTGCCACTGGCCCAAATAGAGGCATGTGATTTTGGAAGTTGCCAATAACTGCCAAAGATGTGAGGTGAGATCAAAAAGCAACAAAGAAAAATTCCCAGCTCACTTACCAGCCAGCCTGCAACAAACCCAAATTGTCCTGTCTAACAGTTCACGGGTGACAGGGGTTTCATTTGCACGCATTTGCAAATACATGCACAAGCTGCAGGGCCACTTCACAGCACCCCAGTGTACTCCAGTCCTAACTCTATAAATTTAGAGAGTCTCCAAAGTTGAACCACATATATGATAATAAATAGATTGAGGGCAGGTGTACCTGGAGGGAGTCCACCCCTCCTTAAAGGTATAGGAATGCACTGGACACCCAGCAATAACACAATGGCAGCGAAGGTATCCAGTGCATCCCTCACCAATTGATTAGCAGCACATACAAACAGCAACCACCCCAACCTTTAACTGATCTTTGCAGCAAGGAGCACATGGAAGGGTGATGCATGTCAAATAACAACAAAGAAAAATTCCCAGCTGTCTGTCCAGCCTGCCTAAACAAACCAAATTATCTTGTTTATCAGTTCATGTTAAAACCAGGGGTTTAGTTTGCACACATTTGCAAATATATGCATAAGCTGCAGAGCCACTTCATGGTACCTGAGTGTACTGCAGTCCCAACTCTATATATTTAGAGAGTCCTCAAAGTTGGAGCACATATATGATAATGGAAAGATTGAGGGCAGGTATGCCCAGATGGAGGCCACCCCTCCTTAAAGGTATAGGAATGCACTAGACACCCAGCAATAGCACAATGGCAGTGAAGGTATCCAGTGCATCCCTCACCATGTCGAAAAACAACAAAGAAAAATTCTCAGCTTACCTACCAGCCAGCCAGCAAAAACAACATGAAACAAAGCAACACAGTGCATTCTGATTTTAAGGTGTGTGCTACAATTTTCTTCTTCTCTTACAGAACAGGCAATGGCTCTGCAAAGTGTTTGGAAAGCTTCTAAATCCCGAAGCAAAGGTCTGCTCTTTTTGACCGTGTGAACGAGGCCTAAGAAAAGAAATCTTCTTTCAAATTTTTCATTTCAGAAAGGTGGATAAGCATTATTTTATCAAAGCAATGAAAGGTTATATTCAATCTAAATCTAGAATTAAGGTTTGGTTGGCAGACGCATTTAATTTTTTGAATCCCTAAGTAGTTGTATGACTGACACTACTGGCAGTCATTGAGTTAATAATAATTAAATATACATGAAATGTCCTTTTTACAGAATTTTAAAGTCACTGCTGAATTTTGACTCGGGTGTGCTGACATCCCGATGTTTCACCAAATGTCCAGTATTCCATCCGCTCAGCAGGGTTGTCCCAGCAGCTCGGCATACACCACCACCCTTGACAGGCTGTTTTGGGTTCCTGTGGCTCTCTGTTCACTGAAGATGAGGAGAAGACAATGTGATTTATTAGTTGCAGCCAAGCAGCTCGTGAGGGAATGGGGAGGAGGTGGATATGACTTCAACATGCCTGTCAGGGGGTGAACGTGAACGCTGTGCAGCTTGGTGAGAGACAAACAAACAGCAGCAGAAGCAAGGGACAGGTCAACTTCATCCCTGTGTGTCTATGTGTCAGGTATCGCACGCGTGCCTATGAATACAAAACCTCTGTGGCTTTTTCCTTAAAGCACGCCATTAGCAGCTTTACCCTACCGGCAGTTTAATTGTCATTATATCATGGCTGGTAGGAATTTTTTGTTCCAGTGCAAAATAGAAATAATGACACGAGAAATGTTGAGGTCCAGCATCCACTTTGCTGCAAAAGGAATATTTTGACATATGAAACAACTGAACAGATAGCTGTTATTGGCAGCCCAAGCTGCACAGCCAAGGTCAAATGATTTTGGCCTCTGCAACCTACTTAGAACATTCCATCATGGGACTACAATAGTATCATACATTTTCCATGTCATTCTTCAACATCTATAGCAAGCTGAGAAAAAATGGGCTCCCAGACAGGAAGGCGAGGTGTCCAGTGACCATTTTAGTAACATTTCTAAAGCTGCAAATCGTTGACTCAAATGTGTAGGATCGATATTTTGCATTTGCATATCTCTCTTCATTTATATACTACTTTTATTGTACAATATATACTAAGATATAAAAAGAGCACATTATAATATAACTGATACCATCACTATAATATTTTTAAGAGTGACCTTTGAAGCACATATAATATTAATACACTATTTTATGTGTGATACGTGATAATATATTGCATTATTTATTACTTTTCTTGTGTCCATATTTTGACCAGTGTTACTGGCACAGGAAGTGATGGGAAATCCAAACAAATGGGAATAGAGGAAACATTTCCCATTAAAAACACCTGTTCTGGTGACAGCTGTCTAATGCCCCGTACACACGGTCGGATTTTCCGATGGAAAATGTCCGATCGGAGCGTGTTGTCAGAAATTCCGACCGTGTGTGGGCTCCATCGGACATTTTCCATCGGATTTTCCGACACACAAAGTTGGAGAGCAGGAGATAAAATTTTCCGACAACAAAATCCGTTGTCGGAAATTCCGATCGTGTGTACACAAATCCGACGGACAAAGTGCCACGCATGCTCAGAATAAATAAAGAGATGAAAGCTATTGGCCACTGCCCCGTTTATAGTCCCGACGTACGTGTTTTACGTCACCGCGTTTAGAACGATCGGATTTTCCGACAACTTTGTGTGACCGTGTGTATGCAAGACAAGTTTGAGCCAACATCCGTCGGAAAAAATCCTAGGATTTTGTTGTCGGAATGTCCGAACAAAGTCCGACCGTGTGTACGGGGCATATGAGATATTTGCAAAAACTTCCTGCTGTGTCTTTGGGACAACAAGAAATGGGAAATCTCTCCAATGGGCAACAGACAGCCCCCCAAAGAGCCCTCCCCACTCTATCCAAAAATAAAGAAAAACATCATCATGTTTATGGATGAGCTTTATGTTCGGGTCGAACATGAGTTCAACTCGAACATTGGCTGTTCAATCGTTCGTCGAAATACAAACATTATGGGGTGTTCGCGCCAAATTCGCAGTGCATTGCTGTCTGATGATTGGCCAAGCATGCACTATGACCTGCATGCTTTGGCCAATCACAGCGCCGTCAGCAGAGAGCCATAATTGGCCAAAGGCAGGATGCCTTTGGCCAATTAAGGCTCAGGGGGTTAAGTCCACGCCCCACACTATATAAGGCTGCCTGCACGTCGGCCCTGTGTAGTGTGTTGCTGGCATTGACCGAGAGAGAGTGTCATTTCATTTAGATTGAACAGGCAGGTGATTCAGTTAGCTGCAGTGTATTTAATATATATATAGTCAGTCTTGTATATATATATATATATATATATATATATATATATATATATCCATTGTATCCAGTTTAGCTAGATCTGACTGCAGTCTGTTCCTGGTGTACTGTTTCTAATATACTTCAGGCAGGCAGGTGATTCAGCTAACTGCAGTGCATTTAATATATATATATATATATATATATATATATATACACACACACATCCACTGTATCCAGTGTAGCTAGATCTGACTGCAGGCTGTTCCTGGTGTACTTTGTCTAATATACTGTCAGGCAGGCAGGTGATTCAGTGAGCTGCAGTGCATAAAATATATATACAGTCTCCTACATATATATATATATATATCCACTGCATTCCAGTCTAGCCAAGCCAATATCTGACTGCAGGCCATTCCTGGTGTACGTTTTCAAATATACTTTCAGGCAGGCAGGTGATTCAGTGAGCTGCAGTGCATAAAATATATATACAGTCTCTTACATATATATATCCACTGCATTTTAGTCTAGCCAAGCCTATATCTGACTGCAGGCCATCCCTGGTGTATGTTTTCAAATATACTTTCAGGCAGGCAGGTGATTCAGTGAGCTGCAGTGCATAAAATATATATACAGTCTCGTACATATATATATCCACTGCAATTTAGTCTAGCCAAGCCTATATCTGACTGCAGGCCATTCCTGGTGTACGTTTTTAAATATACTTTAAGGCAGACAGGTAGGTGATTCAGTGATCTGCAGTGAATTTAATATATATACAGTCTCCTACATATATATATCCACTGCATTCTAGTCTACCCAAGCCTATATCTGACTGCAGGCCATTCCTGGTATATGTTTTCAAATATACTTTCAGGCAGGCAGGTAATTCAGTGAGCTGCAGTGCATAAAATATATATATACAGTCTACTACATGTATATATCCACTGCATTCTAGTCTAGCCAAGCCTTTATCTGACTGCAGGCCATTCCTGGTGTACGTTTTCAAATATATTTTCAGGCAGGTAGGTGATTCAGTGATCTGCAGTGCATTAAATATATATACAGTCTCCTACATATATATATCCACTGCATTCTAGTCTAGCCAAGCCTATATCTGACTGCAGGCCGTTCCTGGTGTATGTTTTCAAATATACTTTTAGGCAGGCAGGTGATTCAGTGAGCTGCAGTGCATAAAATATATATACAGTCTCCTACATGTATATATCCACTGCATTCTAGTCTAGCCAAGCCTATATCTGACTGCAGGCCATTCCTGGTGTAAGTTTTCAAATATACTTTCAGGCAGGCAGGTGAATCAGTGAGCTGCAGTGCATAAAATATATATATACAGTCTCCTACATATATATATCCACTGCATTCTAGTCTAGCCAAGCCTATATCTGACTGCAGGCCATTCCTGTTGTACTTTTTCTAGTAAACTTCAGGTGGTGTTTTGCTAATAACATTTTACAGCATGTCTGGAAGGCCACCAAGGAGAGGCAGATGCTCACATGCCACTAAAAGAGGGCAAGCAGGCTCTGTGTCTACAGCCAACAGTGCTGGTCATGGACACGGTACATCCTCAGCACGTGGCCGTGGGGCACACTTGTCCTTTTTTTTTGCAGCTGGCCGTGTTGATCCACAACATGCAGAAGAGTTAGTAGAGTGGATAACTAAGCCGTCCTCATTCTCCTCATCCTCTGTCACCCAGGCTCAGAGTAGTTTGCCTGCCAATGCAGCTGCCAAAGCAGCCTATTCCATCGGCTCAATATCATCAGTCACTCCTTCCTTAGCCCCACCATCATGCACAGAGGAGTCCCCCGAACTGTTCGACCACAGTGTCGGGTACATGCTGCAGGAGGATGCGCAGCATTTTGAATGCTCAGATGATGGTACCCAGGTTGAGAAAGGCAGCAACGTGAGCCCAGATAGAGGGGGTGCCCAAGAAGGACAAGAAACTGGCAGTCATGTTCCCCCAGCTGCAGCATACTGCCATGTTTGCTCCAGTGATGAGGAGGGAGGGGATGGTGAGGTCACTGACTCTACGTGGGTGCCTGATAGAAGAGGGGAGGAGGCACATCTCCAACAAGGCAGCATGCCCTCCAGGGGCCAGCTTAAGGGCAGCCACCTGACTGAATCACACTGCTCCGCATGTGCAGGGTGCTGCTGACTCCCCACGTATTTTGAAAAGTTCTTTGGTGTGGGCCTTTTTTGATACGTGTGCAGCAGATCGCACCGTTGCTGTTTGCAACATATGTCTGAAGCGTATCAAGCGTGGCCAAAACAGAAGCCGCTTGGGCACCACATCCTTGACCAGACATATGCCGACCTCCCATGCAGTCCGTTGGCAACAGTACTTAAAAGACCCATACCAAAGAACAAGGCAGACCTCTCCTTGCTCCTCATCAATTGGGATCTCCAACCCCACTATACCTTTAGTCCTATCAGAAACCTGCACTGAGAGGAATGAAGGTGTAGAATTAGGTGTGCCAAGTACTTGCGGGCAATCTGCTATCGCTACACCAACATCCGATTGTAGCAGGCAAATTTCCCTACCCCAGTTGCTAAACCGTCGAAAGAAATTCGGTCCCAGCCATCCACATGCTCAGCGGCTGAATGCTAGCTTGGCTAAATTGCTAGCACTCCAACTGCTGCCTTTTCAGCTGGTAGACTCTGCCCCCTTTCGTGAATTTGTGGAACGTGCAGTACCTCAATGGCAGGTTCCCAATGGAAGGCCATTCCGGCTCTCTACTGGCATGTGGAAGGCAATGTCTTGGCCTCGTTGGACAGGGCGGTCAGCGGTAAGATGCATATTACCGCTAACTCATGGTCCAGCAGGCATGGACAGGGACGTTACCTTTCTTTCACAGTGCACTGGGTAACTCTGCTGGCATCTGGGAAGGATGCAGAACAGGGTGCAGTATTGTTGGAGCTTGTTCCACCACCACACCTCCAAAATGCTAGTAGTGGTGATTCTGCCACACCTCTCTCCTCCACCCCCTCCTCTTCTTCTTCCTCTATGACCTCTTCCTCTGCAGATTTGTCCTCGGAACCAGCAGTGCTCCGTAGGTGTTCAAGGGGCTATGCAAGCACTCAGGCAAAAAGATGCCATGCGGTGCTTGATTTGGTGTGCTTAGGGGACAGGAGCCACACTGGGGAAGAGATTCTGTCAGCTCTGCAGGGGCAGACCCAGAGGTGGTTGACGCCATGCCAGCTTCAGCCAGGAATGGTGGTTTGCGACAATGGCACCAACCTCCTCTCCACCCACCAACAGAGACACTTGACCCATGTTCCTTGTTTGGCTCACGTCCTTAATTTGGTGGTGCAGCGGTTCTTGTGCAGGTACCCAGGCTTACAGGATCTCCTGAGGCAGGCCAGGAAAGTCTGCGGGCATTTCCTCCAGTCATATAATGCCAGTGCTCGGCTGGCTGACCTTCAAAAGGAATGCAACCTGCCCAAGAACCGCCTCATTTGTGACATGCCCATCAGGTGGAATTCAACGTTGGCAATGCTGCAGCCGCTGCACACGCAGCAGTGGGCCATCAATGAGTACCTGTGTGAGTATGGCACCAGGACAGGGTCAGGGAGCTTGGCTTTTTTTCGCCACGCCAGTGGCTACTGATCAAGGATGCATGCACTGTCCTGTCACCATTTGAGGAGGCCACGAGGATGGTGAGCAGTGACAGTGCATGCATCAGTGATACTGTCCCTCTTGTCTTCCTGTTGGAGCACATGCTTCGTAGAATAATGGACAGGGCACTTGAAGCATGACAGAGGGAGGAAGAGGAGGACTTCCTTACCTCTCAAGGCCCCCTTTATCCAGACAGTATTCCTACAGGCCACACAGGAAGAGGAGGTGGAGAAGGATGAGGATTGTTTCAGCATGGAGGTGGAGCCTAGCACTCAGCATCAGCAGCAGTCTTCAAGGGATCATTTCGTTCTTTCTTAACGCACATTTAGTGCTGCTGGAGGCTTTGTAACTGATCACAGAGTGTGCCTGTCCACAGACTCAGTTGATCGGCTCATCTTCATAAAAATGAATCAGTCCTGGATCACCAGCTACCAAGCACCTGATGCTGATGTAACCAATTCATTTTTGTATGAATGTGAGATCCCTTGAAGACTGCCTATGCTGAGTGACTATCCTGTTATGCTGAGTGACTATCCTATTCATCCTCAATGTTCATGTTGATAGCTTCTAAGAACATTTTTGTTTCAGGGCACCACCACCAGTGCCTAAGGCCCAATTTTTCTGCCCCTGTTTAACAGGGGCGTATAATTATAATTTATGCTGTAATATTTCGCAGCAGGGCTCGTTCTTGCGCTCAACTAGAGTATCTGTGAGGGGTTGCAGTGTTGTGGCACCACCATCAGTGCCTAAGGCCCAATTTTTTTGCCCCTGTTTAACAGGGGTGTGTAATTACAATTTTTGATCAAACATTTAACAGCAGGGCTCGTTCCTGTGCTCAACTAGAGTATCTGTGAGGGGTTGCAGTGTTGTGGCACCACCACCAATGCCTAAGGCCCAATTTTTCTGCCCCTGTTTAACAGGGGCATGTAATTACAATATTTGCTCTAATATTTCACAGCAGGGCCCGTTCCTGCGCTCAACAAGAGTATCTGTGAGGCTTTACAGTGTTGTGCCACAACCGCCTAAGGCCCAATGTTTCTTCCGCTGTTTAACAGGGGCATGTAATTACAATATTTGCTCTAATATTTCACTGCAGGGCTCTTTCCTGCGCTTAACAACAGAATCTGTGAGGGGTTACAGTGTTGTGGCACCACCACCACTGCCTAAGACCCAATTTTTCTGCCCCTGTTTAACAGGGGCGTGTAATTACAATTTTTGATCTAATATTTCACAGCATGGCCCGTTCCTGCGCCCACTAAGAGTAACTGTGAGGGCTTACAATATTGTGGCACCACCACCACACCACCACCAAAGGCCCAATTTTTCTGACCCTGTTTAACAGGGGCATGTAATTACAATTCTTGATATAATATTTCACAGCAGGGCCCGTTCCAGCACCCACCAAGAGTAACTGTGTGGGCTTACAGTGTTCTGGTACCACCAACACCTAAGGCCCAATTTTCTGCAGAGTATATAGGGCAGGCTGTATAGTATATACAGGCGGTCCCCTACTTTCAAACATCCGACTTACAAAAGACTCCTACTTACCAATGGGGGAGACAACAGGAAGTGAGAGGAAATCTACCCCATAGGAAGGGAAAGTCTCTCCTGTAAGAGTTAATATGGGAAAAATGTGCTTCCACTGATGCTTTATCACCAATCCTTATCTCCCTAATAACCCCAAATTTTTAAAATCCAATTGTCATTGGGACAGGAAGTGAAGTGAAATCTTCTGAACAGGGGCACAGACAGCAAAACAAATTTTACGGGGGTGATGATAACCCTTCTCTATGTTATCCAAAAAGCTTAAAAATAGATTTTTTTGGCTGGAGCTACACTTACAAAATGTACCTGTTCCAAATTACAAACAGATTCAACTTAAGAACAAACCTACGGTCCCTGTCTTGTTTGGACCGCCTGTATACTGCTGTTTATATATATAGGGCCTGGGGGCCCTACGCCTTTTCTTTTTTTAATTTGGGTGCGGGGTTCCCCTTAATATCTATACAAGACCCAAAGGGCCTGGTAATGGGCTGGGGGGAGGTACCCATGCCATTTTTCTCAATAATTTTCATCCATATTGCCGGGACCCGACATTACATTACAGCCGGAAGCAGTTTTAAATGACTTTTATTCCTTTAGAAATGTCATTTTGCGCAGGGACTGTTCTAAACACGGGAAACACGTGCCACTTTACAGGCATACTATAGTCACCCCCAGGTACGATATTTAAAGGAATATTTCACTTTTATTTTTTTCACTTTAAGCATTATTAAAATCACTGCTCCCAAAAAAATGGCCATTTTTAAAACTTTTTTTGCATTGATACATGTCCCCTGGGGCAGGACCCAGGTCCCCAAACACTTTTTAGGACAATAACTTGCATATTAGCCTTTAAAATGCACACTTTTGATTTTTCACGTTCAGGTCCCATAGACTTTAATGGTGTTCGAATGTTTGCGCGAACTTTCAATCCGTTCGCATGTTCTGCCACGAACCGAACCGAGGGGTGCCCGAGGGGTGCTCGGCTTATCCCTAATCATGTTCACCCCACCGAACGTCCTGCAGTGTGCTGCACGCTGCACAGTGCATTCTGCGCCCTGAATGGGCAAAGATTTGGTTGTTAAGGAGCGGGGCTGGGAATCCAGCCACAGCATCCTTACCAATCAATGAGTTATCAGCTGTCAATAGGCTTCCCCGCTGACAGTAAAAGAAAAAAAAAATTGCCAGTA
This sequence comes from Aquarana catesbeiana, assembly GCF_042186555.1. NCBI lineage: Eukaryota > Metazoa > Chordata > Amphibia > Anura > Ranidae > Aquarana > Aquarana catesbeiana. The sequence goes on from NC_133328.1 coordinate 521,164,297, forward strand.
AAAAAATAGTAAAAAACAAAATGGAGTGGGGTTCCTAAAAAACCCAAAAAAGTGGGGAAAAAAAACGCTCTGCCTGCTGTGAAGGTAAACCACCGAATGGCTGGCTTACCGTTTGATAGTTCTTGTGACATCACAGACCGGTGCATACTGGGTCAGTAACATCACAAGGGGGTGGTGCCACCAGGTGATGTTGCCAGGTGGCCCCGCCCTTACCTATATAAGGACTGTCAAATGGCGGAGGAGGCATTCACCAGTCAGCCGTTGATGAGTGCATAAGAAAATGTTTTAAATCTTTTATGGGTTCCGGCGGTGCGGTGGGCGTTGTGATTGACAATGGATTTACATCATGGGATTTTGTTTTTTAAATAAGGGAATTGTCAAAAACTGTCTCTGTGTTTTTATTACTTTTTAACACTTTTTTCATTAATAAGTACCCCATAATTATTCACATGAGGGGGCCAGATCTGGGGGCCCCTTTCTTAAAGGGGGCTTCCAGATCCTGATAAGCCCCCTGTCCGCAGACCCCAACAACCACAGCCCAAAACTGTAGCTGCTGACTTTTAATATTAGGACACTTACTTGTCAATTGATCCCGCAATGTCGGCACACCAGCCGATTTTCCGGTCGACTCGGGTATTGCCGCCATTCATGGTAAAGAAAACTGTCTGTGAAGCCTTTTGGTGCTTCCTAAACTGGCCCGGCGGCAGAGGAAGGAGGAGGGGGGCCAAGGTCGCCACAGGGCAGTCTCCTGGAAGTGGGTGACAGGTACCTGTCAAATACAGGTACCCGCTTCCCTCCCCCCCCTCGAAAGGTGCCAAATGTGGCTCCGGAGGCGGGGAGGAGGCAGATAAGCAGAACTTTTGGGTGGAACTCCACTTTAAGCATCATTAAAATCACTGCTCCTTAACCACTTAAGGACCGGAAGTTCTATAAGTATAAAATATACATTGTTATGTTGATCATAACATAAATCCAGAGAGCTCCTAAACCTCCTGCAGTGAGTTTCCAATGCTACAAAGAAATCTCAAAATTCATACATCATCCCTGCCTAGATCACCTTGATGAATTACTAGAGGACACCTCATCCCTATTTTGTGGCGATAAGTGAGGGTTGTTGTGTAGTTCTATCACGCTTCCTGTCCTATGGTAATAACACTGCCTCTCAATGGATACCAGTACAGAAAGGGAGTATTGTTACACCGGGACAGTAAAAATGTGTTCCTGGCAGAATAATCAGGTCAAAATAAGGGAAATAAGCCTAAAAAAGAAAACACATGCAGCCACTACATCTAAGAAATGGTAAGCTGCAATAAATTACATTTTTGTTTTTGAATTTAGTTACTACAGACACAAGCAGTATCTTCTGAAACGTGATTATAAGCATTTGTAAGGAATCACAAGATATACTTATGCAAAAGTATACAAAGCTGTAAATTTCTTTTTCTGCAACTTATAGCAGGCCATGCATCTGGTATGAGTCCTCAGGGGCTGAGGTGTCGATTCCTGTCATTGCGTTTGGATGAGAGCACACGATTGTTACTGTGCCCAACAGCATTATACGCTGATTTTATTCTGTTGACATGTAAGTGCATTACTTTTAAATAAAGCCCAATCGTAAAGATTTTACACTATTTGGCGTCTTATCTCGTTGTTGGGGTACGTCATCCGGTACCATGGTTTGAGACAAGAGGAGTGTCGATTTACCCACTGGTTACTTGGAGGGATCTCCTTCATTTTCCGTATGCTGGATATTGAACGTGATGGAGTATTTGAGATACATGAGCCTTCTCTGACCCCTCGTAATAGGTGGTCAACGCTCTCTGGTAAGAGCACATCCATTGATTGTGGTGGTGTATTCACAAGGTGGAGGATTCTGTTGGTGACTGTAATGTTCAAGACACCTGTACACTTATACATCGTTTTAGTGTCACACTAGTGACTCATGGACTCACTGAACTTTATTTAGTTTCATTATACTCTATTCAAGTGCAACACAATTTCTGTATACATTTCTGTTTTGTGATAATAGCTCACATTAGTGGTGTAGCTGTTTAATTGATGATTTGATATCACAAGCACAGTTTATCGGTTTTTCACTGATTATCAGTGCAGTCCCAACAGTGCCCACCAGTGCTGCCAATCAGTGCCCACCAGTGCTGCCAATCAATGCCTCCTCATCAGTGTCACCTATCAGTGCCACCTACTAGTGTCTATGAGTGCCCATCAGTGCCACCTATTAGTGCCACTTATCAGTACCCTTCACTGCCACCTATAAGTGCCCATTAGTGCCCCCTAATAGTGCACAGCAGTTCCAACTATCAGTGCAGCAGACCAGTGCTGCCTCATCACTGCTCATCAGTACACATCAGTGCTGCCTCATCAATGTCCCTCATCAGTGCCCATCAGCGAAGCCTATAAGTGCCCATCAGGGCAGCCTATCAGTGCCCATCAGTGCAGCCTCATCAGTGCACATTTTTTTTTGGTCTTTTGTAATTTGTTTAGCAAAAAATTTTTTAAAAATGGCTTGCTATGGGGGCACACAGAGAAGAGGAGGAGTAGACGGCTTCTGAGAGCACTTCAGAAGAGCAGGTATGGGACCTCTCTGTGCAATACCATTACATAAAACAGGTAAGTGTAACATCTATTTTATTTTAATTAGAAGAAAATGAAGGTTTGAAATCACTTTAATGCACAAAGCTTTAGCATTTGGAACATACATTTTATTTTTATTAATAATAATAATAATTATTATTATTATATTATTATTATTCACAATTTATATAGCACCAACAGTTTGCTCAGCCCTTTACAAAATACGGGAGATACAGATAAAATACAATTCAATACAAGGGCTCTGCTCCGAAAGGCTTACAATTTAAAGGGTGAGGAAAGTGATACAAAAGTTAATAACTTTGGGGATGCATTAATGGAGAAAGTAAAATTCCAGTTGCTAGGTAGAGGTAAATAAAGAGATGAGTTTTCAAGGATCACCGAAAGTGGACAGAGTAGGAGATTGATGGACTGGGGTAAGGAGTTCCAGAGGAAGGACGAGGCTCTGGAGAAACACTGGAGATAAGCATGGGAAGAGGTGAGAAGGGGGCTAGAGAGCAGGAGATCTTGTGAGTAGTAATGGAGCTTAGGCAGAGTTGTGGATGGTTTGTATGTTGTAGATAGTATTTTTAATGTTATGCTTTAGGTAAGCAGAAGCCAGTGGAGGGTTTGGCAGAGAAAGTTGTCGGACACTGAGCGGTTGGATAGGGGATGAGTCTGGCAGCAGCATTCATGATAGACTAAAGGAGGGGTAGCCTATGTAGAGGTAGCCCAACAACGAAGAATTTGCAATAGAGGTGAGAGATAATAAGGGAGTGACAGTCTGCATTACTAGAGAAATTGCCTTCAAGGTGTAGATTAGAGAGAGAGGTTTTGTTACAAGACCCCATTACACATGGAGGTCTTTTTTATAAATGTTCTCACCCAAGATTTACACAATATTCACCCATGATTCATAAATGTTTCTAATTTTATTCCATTGTAACAACAATTATAAATAGACCCTATAGTTAGGGTCTCATATTACCTATAAGAAATTGGGCTTCATCCACAAACATCTCAGAACAGAAGAGTTTTTTAATGCTCATTGCAATAGTTTCTCACTTTCATGCTTCCATACTGCACTTGAAAAGATGAAGGAGGTTGCTTGGGGCAACAAGAATTGTACTTACTTCTTCTTTAATCATAAGGTTCGTTTTGCTTTGAAAATCATCTTCAGTATCATGCAGTGCTGTTTACAGGAACTATGTGAGTTGCAATGGGAATATGTCCTCCTCCAAAATATTCCTGTGATTTTCCCATGTTGCGTAGACCTGTTTATGTTTCTTTGTCAATGATCAATTAAAAGTTTGCTCTGGGGATGCTGTTTGACCATGATGCTTTGCTATGGGCATTTGACTCCATGCCGAGGGGCTTCATTATTACAGACCAGCCAAGCATGTATCCTGATTATCTTGCTTGAAAACCACATTCTCTCAAACCTATTTCTTTCAGAATACATAAAACAATATGAAAAGGTAAATAAATAACTATAAATACATTTTTAGACTCTGCGGCATTGCATGGTTCTCCCGATTCTAAAACACGTATCTGATGATTTGTCCACCACGCACTTACCTTAAAGGTTAGGCATAATGCTTTGTCAGAAAGAGACATTAAAATCACCATCATTACTTTATCTGAATTCCCTTTGTGAAGGGTTCAGAAACTGTAAGTAAGCTGAAACATATAACAAATTGCATGTCATTAATGGAATAGGCAAACAAATACAATTAGAAGCCTAAGATTAATGTTCCATATGTGTGCCAAAATATCTAAAAAAAAACACACAGATCTCTCCACCCCAGACCTTAAGTCACCCATTTCCTGACTAATCCACCTTAACCATGTAATTTATCAACAAACTTTGCACCCTGTGAATAACAAGTATAGAAAAATTCCAGGACATTTCAGATTACTGGCAAGACTGTTGTACAGCCGGGGGGTGTTGTTGTAGGGAGCCAACACTTTTACCTGATGTCCCCTTGGCAGATTATCCTTTTTGAAGAGCTGCTTTTCTTTATGAAAGCAAATGGACAAATAAATTGCAGATGGAGACATGACTAAGGAAGTGTGCTAAATCTATGAACAGGTGCGTACAACACAGCTTACTAACTAGTCCAACATCAACTGAGAATTACTCTTTTTGTACAGCATGATTCTTTTGAAATAAAAGTAAACACGTTTTAAGGATTTAAATAAAGTTGTGTATTTTACAGCGCACTGGCTAATTTGTGAAATTCATAATTCTAGTGATCTGTAATGTGTTATAAACAATACAAAAGAGAGGGCACACCGACCTAGTGCATCACCAACATAATCATTTATTTAAAATTTAAAAGTAATCTACTTACAAGCTTTTGGCAAGCAAAAGCAAATACAATGGGTTCTAAAGACCACCCCAAGATCCACAGTCCTCTCTTTTGTATTATTTTATTTTCAGTACTTGTAAGGCTGTCCACAAGTCTTGATAGGGCCTCAAGACCACTGGCATCACACGCATCATTTGGAAAATAATTAAGAGACATATATACATCCACAGGCACCACAACTGAGCGCAGGTGAGATACAGTGGGGACGGAAAGTATTCAGACCCTCTTACATTTTTCACTCTTTGTTATATTGCAGCCATTTGCTAAAATCATTTAAGTTCATTTTTTTCCTCATTAATGTACACACAGCACCCCATATTGACAGAAAAACACAGAATTGTTGACATTTTCAGAGATTTATTAAAAAAGATAAACTGAAATATCACATGGTCCTAAGTATTCAGACCCTTTGCTGTGCCACTCATATATTTAACTCAGGTGCTGTCTATTTCTTCTGATTATCCTTGAGATGGTTCTACACCTTCATTTGAGTCCAACTGTGTTTGATTATACTGATTGGACTTGATTAGGAAAGCCACCCACCTGTCTATATAAGACCTTACAGCTCACAGTGCATGTCAGAGCAAATGAAAACCATGAGGTCAAAGGAACTGCCTGAAAAGCTCAGAGACAGAATTGTGGCAAGGCACAGATCTGGCCAAGGTTACAAAAACATTTCCGCTGCAATTAAGGTTCCTAAGAGCACAGTGGCTTCCATAATCCTTAAATGGAAGATGTTTGGGATAACCAAAACCCTTCCTAGAGCTGGCCGTCTGGCCAAACTGATCTATCGGGGGAGAAGAGCCTTGGTGAGAGAGGTAAAGAAGAACCCAAATATCACTGTGGCTGAGCTCCAGAGATGCAGTCGGGAGATGGGAGAAAGTTGTAGAAAGTCAACCATCACTGCAGCCCTCCACCAGTCGGGACTTTATGGCAGAGTGGCATGACGGAAGCCTCTCCTCAGTGCAAGACACATGAAAGCCGCATGGAGTTTGCTAAAAAACACCTGAAGGACTCCAAGATGGTGAGAAATAAGATTCTCTGGTCTGATGAGACTGAGTTAGAACTTTTTGGCCTTAATTCTAAGCGGTATGTGTGGAGAAAACCAGGCACTGCTCATCACCTGTCCAATACAGTCCCAACAGTGAAGCATGGTGGTGGAAGCATCATGCTGTGGGGGTGTTTTTCAGCTGCAGGGACAGGACGACTGGTTGCAATGGAGGGAAAGATGAATGCGGCCAAGTACAGGGATATCCTGGACGAAAACCTTCTCCAGAGTGCTCAGGACCTCACACTGGGCCGAAGGTTACCTTCCAACAAGACAATGACCCTAAGCACACAGCTAAAATAATGAAGGAGTGGCTTCACAACAATTCTGTAACTGTTCTTGAATGGCCCAGCCAGAGCCCTGACTTAAACCCAATTGAGCATCTCTGGAGAGACCTAAAAATGGCTGTCCACCAACGTTTACCATCCAACCTGACAGAACTGGAGAGGATCTGCAAGGAGGAATGGCATTGGATCCCCAAATCCAGGTGTAAAAAACTTGTTGGATCTTTCCCAAAAAGACTCATGGCTGTATTAGATCAAAAGGGTGCTTCTACTAAATACTGAGCAAAGGGTCTGAATACTTAGGACCATGTGATATTTCAGTTTTTCTTTTTTAATAAATCTGCAAAAATGTCAACAATTCTGTGTTTTTCTGTCAATATGGGGTACTATGTGTACATTAATGAGGAAAAAAATGAACTTAAATGATTTTAGCAAATGGCTGCAATATAACAAAGAGTGAAAAATTTAAAGGGGTCTGAATACTTTCCGTCCCCACTATATATCTGTTTGTTTTTGACTGTAATGTGTTAACTGTAGAATCATCAATCAATGAAGAAATATTCTCAGGATGACATAGTAAATATGCAAGTATAAGGCTGGCCATACATGGGTCGAATTTTGAAAGAATTTTCTTTTGAAAATCATATCTAATTTTCGTTCAAACTTCACACCTTTAGTGGGATGCAGCAATGGCCGATTTTCATGCGGCCATCAAATTTAAGTGATCAGGCATATTGTAAATTTTTTGAAAAAGGAACTATTTTCAAATCAATGATGGGAGAATCGTGCAAGAAATATAATTAAAAAAAAAATGCAAGAAAAGAAAATTCCTGGAAAGAATAGAAGATTTCCAGCCACGAAAATTCTTTTCTGTAGCAAGATGAGGTGAAACTGAAGGCTTGGTTGGTCGAATTTCAAAATCAATGGTGGCACCATCGCATCACAAAACATACAAAATTTCTAATTTGCAAAAGAAAATTCATTCGGAATTCAACCTATGTATGGCTGGCTTTGGTTGGTACAGAAAAACCAGAACAGGGACAAACAACAAAAATACATTTTTGAATACAGTAAGGAATGGTTAGAGCCTCCGTCACTTTTTTTTTGCCGCGTGTCTCTTTTATTCCTGCTGACCTCCAAGATATACACTGAGGAGAAATCTTGCTATTTGCATCCCAGATAGCAGTTAAAACATGATAGAGGTTCTACAGTGCCTTGAAAAAGTATTCACCCCCCTTGGCTTTTTACCTATTTTGTTACATTACAGCCTTTAGTTCAATGGTTTTTTTTAATCTGAATTATATGTGATGGATTAGAACACAATAGTCTAAGTTGGTGAGGTAAAATTAGAAAAATATATACATAAAACTATTTTGCAGAAATAAAAACTGATAATTGGCATGTGCGTATGTAGTTACCCCCTTTATTATGAAGCCCATAAAAAGCTCTGGTGCAAGTGTCACATGATCTGTGATTACATATACACACCTTTTTGAAAGGCCCCAGAGGCTGCAACACCTAAGCAAGAGGCACCAATAACCAAACACTGCCATGAAGACCAAGGAACTCTCCAAACAAGTAAGGGACAATGTTGTTAAGAAGTACAAGTCAAGGTTAGGTTATAAAAAAATATCCAAATCTTTGATGATCCCTAGGAGCACCATCAAATCTATCATAACCAAATGGAAAGAACATGGTACAACAGCAAACCTGCCCAGAGACAGCCGCACACCAAACTCACGGACCGGGCAAGGAGGGCATTAATCAGAGAGGCAGCACAGAGACCTAAGGTAACCCTGGAGGAGCTGCAGAGTTCCACAGCAGAGACTGGAGTATCTATACATAGGACGAAAATAAGCCGTACGCTCCATAGAGTTGGGCTTTATGGCAGAGTGGCCAGAAGAAACCCATTACTTTCAGCAAAAAACAAAATGGCACGTTTTGAGTTTGCAAAAAGGTATGTGGGAGACTCCCAAAATGTATGGAGGAAGGTGCTCTGGTCTGATGAGACTAAAATTTTACTTTTTGGCCACCAAAAAAAATGCTATGTCTGGCGCAAACCCAACACATCACCCAAAGAACACCATCCCCACAGTGAAACATAGTGGTGGCAGCATCATGCTGTGGGGATGTTTTTCAGCAGTCAGGACTGGGAAACTGATCAGGGGTGAGGGAAAGATGGTGCTAAATACAGGGATATTCTTGAGCAAAACCTGTACCACTCTGTTTGTGATTTGAGGCTAGGACGGAGGTTCACCATCCAGCAGGACAATGACCCCAAACACACTGCTAAAGCAACACTTGAGTGGTTTAAGGGGAAACATGTAAATGTGTTGGAATGGCCTAGTCAAAGCCCAGACCTCAATCCAATAGAAAATCTGTGGTCAGACTTAAAGATTGCTGTTCACAAGCGCAAACCATCCAACTTGAAAGAGCTGGAGCAGTTTTGCAAGGAGGAATGGGCAAAATCCCAGTAGTAAGATGTGGCAAGCTCATAGAGACTTATGCAAAGCAGCTTGGAGCTGTGATAGCCACAAAAGGTGGCTCTACAAAGTATTGACTTTAGGGGGGTGAATAGTTATGCACATTGACTTTTTCTGTTATTTTGTCCTATTGTTTGCTTCACAATAAAAAAAAAACATCTTCAAAGTTGTGGGCATGTTCTGTAAATTAAATGATGCAAATCCTCAAGCGAACCATGTTAATTCCAGATTGTGAGGCAACAAAACACAAAAAATGACAAGGGTGGTGAATACTTTTGCAAGGCACTGTAACCCTTCCCCACAGAATCCCCAGCTGGAACTGTGCAAGCATCAATGGTCAAAGAATAACATTACATATTATTACAGTACAGTTACAGTAGTGTAAATTATTGAAAAATTCAAGGGACATGCTGCATCTGGGACTCACGCTAGTGACCACACTAGGAGTCTATGTTTTTGCCTCAAGACAAAAAGCCTATCCTCTTTGGTTGCCACAGTGATAGCCCATTTGCCAAAATGCCAACACTTGATGGACCAGGCAGAGATTGTGATGTCACCTCCCCGCCTAGCCACCTCCATTTGATTGAGAAAATGCAAAGCATCTCTGAATGAAGCCTGTGCTGAGTGGCCAACTTCCTGTGTTCACGATGCAGCAAGGCAGCCGCTCAGCACAGGACCTGGAAGATAATGGAGATAACTGGAGTAGTGGTGTCTACTACAGTGATTACCAGCTTCTAAAGGGATCCCACAGGTATGGTATACACACAGTTACATTGGTCCAAGCTGCACCAGTGTAACTATGTAAAAATATCCATACTTGGAATTCATCTTTAAGGAAGCAGTGATATAGGGTTTTTTTTTACTAAAACTGCATGGTGCAAAATCTGTTGCAGCTCTGCATAGAAACCAATCAACTTCCAGGTTTTAGGCCCAGGTTCACACTGCTCCGACATGGAAGTCCACTTCCACTTCCACTCCGACTTTGTCCTACGACTTTCTCCTATGACTTCATGTCTGACTTCCATGCGACTTCAATGAACGGGATTCAACTTTGATCCGACAATACCAGGCCCTTCGGGTCTGGTATGGATCTTGAGAGGAAACCCCACACCAAAAAAAAAAAAAAATGTGTGGGGTCCCTCTCCCAAGACCATACCACATGGATTTTAAGGGGATCCCCATGCCAAAATAAAAAAAGGCCTGGAGTTCCCCCAAAATCCATACCAGACCCTTATCCGAGCATGCAGCCCAGCAAGTCAGAATGGGGGGGATGAGCGAGCACCCATACTCCTGGACCATACCAGGCCACATGCCCTCAACATGGGGGGTGGGTGCTTTGGGGCAGGGGGGTGCTCTACGCCCCCCACCTCAAAGCAACTTGTCCCCATGTTGATGGGGACAAGGGCCTTTTCCCAACAACCCTGGGTGGTGGTTTTGGGGATCTGCGGGCGGGGGGCTTATCAGAATCTGGAAGCTCCCTTTAGCAAGGGGTCCCCCAGATACCAGCTCCCACCCTATGTGAATGAGTATGGGGTACATACATGGGGTACACCCCCAAAAAAATCTCAAAAATAAATAAAGCCAGTACACAGGTTTTTGACAAAGTCCTTTATTAAAGTAGCTCCAATGTGTCTTCCCTCTCCGGTTTCTTCTCCCTATGGTTCTTCTCTCTCTAGTGATGTCTTCATCCTCCTTTTCTTCCTCCAGTTCGTCTCGCTGTGCTGATTTCTTCTGCTGGTTCTTCCTCTGGTTCTTCCCTCTCTGCTGTCTTCTTCCTCTGCCAGTTCTTCCTCCAGTTCTCCAGTTCTTCTCCCAATGCTAGCTCCTACTGTAGTGTTAGCTCCAGCATGTGCCATTACCTATGGGGTGTGGCCATCCGGTGATATCACACGGAGGCCCCCACCCCTTGTGAAAACCACACGCGCTTTTTTTTTTTTTTCAGTGCCAATTTGACAGACATCTGTGCAGGTTCATCCACAGATGTCTATTCAATTCGCCCCCAAAGTCACCAAAAGTAGTACAGGAACTACTTTTGGGAATCAGTGCGGCGCCGCAAAGTTGGCATTGCACCGATTGGGACGGTGCCATTGCCGACAATAGCCGCCGATTTGGTATGCAATTTGACATGTCAAATCGCATGCCACATCGGCCCAATGTGAACATGGGCTTATTGTCAAAGCTTAATTGAACAAGCTGAAGTTAGAAGCTGAATGGTTACCATGCACAGCTGCACCAAATTCTGAGTGCTCCGGTTTTAGTAAATCTACCCCATAGTTTCTCTCCTCTTCCAACGTAAAGATGAGTCCTTGTTTTTCACAACCTACTATAATGCTTTATTACCATTTAAAATATACCATTACTTTTCAAATCAGTTGTTGTATGTTGTGCTGAAGATGATTGTATGTATGGGAAATTAACTTATATAGCTGAGCATACTTTAACAAATTATCCTTGTAAAGTAGAAAATGATGGATAACATATTTCATTAATCTACTTTTCATCTACTGTAGATGTTTGTTAACTGAAATTCTTCAGAATTATAATTGCACGGGCTGAAAATGTATGATTTTATAGTTAAAATATATGCATGTAAATTGCCTTACCTGCCAGAATATGTGTAATTCTGTTTAGTCAGTTTTATCATCCAAGCCCTTCTGCCAAGTTCCTGACCTCACTTTTTCCTTTGACACAAAGCAGTACAGCCTAATCCAGGACATACCAAAGTCATATAAAAAAAATTAACGAACAACCGCATGCTAATGAGGTTTGCCCCATTGCTCTTCCTTCCTGTAAGCACATTCACCGTAGTAGACTGACAGTGATACACAATAGAGTTTGACTGGCTAGCAATGCTGCCCCTTCCCCTTTAAAGCATAAGACAAAGCTTTTTTATATAATTTTTTTTTTTTTTTTTAAAGTTTTTTTAGTTTTGGATAGAGTGGAGAGGGAGGAGAAAACCTGTCAGATTTTTATTGTTCTCTGTGCTCCTGTTAGTGATATTCACCATCTCTATACAGCACACTTTGGGCACCTGGCACATTATTCTTGGATCATGGCCCCAGATGAGAATTTAAGATATTTTGGAGCTACTATCCCACACTATCACAGACTACATCAATTCTTGTTCTCTAGGGTAACATTTGTGTGCGCCTGGCTTCCCCCATTGGGTCCCCATCATCACAGCTCCCATGGCAGACAATTCTGGTAGTCCTCAATTTTATTTTAGCCAATATATATGGTATGCATCTGCTCCTGAGGATGTGAAATTAATCCACGAAACGCGTAGAGTTTACTTGATGCAGCTATACCTTTAAGATATACTTCATTCATACCATACTATGTATTATTCCACCATTATTGATCTTACGATATGAAATACGTATCGGCTATCACCTCCTATTAATATGTGCTATGATGCTTACCCTGTATACATATGAATTGTACTGTGCATTTTTTGATGTGTGTATATATTCAATTACCTAATACCCATGTATGTACATTTTGCAGTTTCTGATGTTGTCTGCAAATAAATAAGTTATTACGGATTGACCTTCTACTCAGCTATGTCACGTTCCTCCCCTTTTTTCTTATCTCAAGATATAGGGATGGTGCGTGCATTGTTGTACGCTTCATATAAAGTCCCAAAACCCTCCTTCTTTATTATTCCCTCTCTATTTGTTCTGTTTACTCTTATCACCAAAAGTGAAAGTGAAAGAAGATCCCACATTTTGGGTTGTCCCTAGAATAGGAATAGTGGGGTATATTCCAATGGGGACACTAGTTCTGGTGACCCTGTTGACAACCAAGGATTCCCTCACTTTAGATGGATTTTCTCTCACTTCCTGTTTTAGCTATGGCACAGGAAGTGAAGGGAAATCTCCACCTAGGGACACAGCAAAAATAAACCTTACAGAGGTTATAACCCTCCCTTACTCTATTTAAATTGAAAAAAATAAGTTGTGCCTTTAGTTCTACTTTGAGTAGGTTGCACTACGAGTACTGCATTTACAGAAGACCTAATCACTATTTTATCTGCTATAGACATTGTTGTTGTTACATTACAAAAAAGTGAGTTATGTAAAAAAATGCCAGAAAAAAGAAAACATATTAATTGTGCAAATTTTATCTGTGAGCAATTTTATTTTCATGTATATATGAATAAACCAACATCATTTTCACAAACCTTTGCTAGAATCAGATAGAAATAAATCCTGCCATGTACAAAGTATACCCTGGCTGCCATATTTTGCCCAAAGGCATTTCTTATCCAGCAGCTAATCAGTGATTTGTTTTCCCTATGAAAAATAAAACAGGTGCATTCCTTTTTAATGTCATCTAGACTGAGGCTGCCTAGGGAAAACAGAGGGTTAAACTTCCGCGATTGCATTTATTTTTAACCAACGCTATAATAACTACAGTGTAATTACCAAGATTGCTGTTTAAAGTGATATTTGGTGCCACTTTGCTATATCATTAGCCATAACACATTATTATCTGACAAACCGAGTCATTAAGATGGTCCTGATTATGAAATATGGCCTGGGGACATCGCTGTCTTCCCGCTGAACTCGTCAGCTCAGCGCTAACAGTGACATGTTTACATAGAAATAGGTGAGTTCTAACCTGGAAATATGGCAGAGGGAAATGACAAGCTCTCTCTCTATATGAGTTTTGTTTAGATGAACCATCATTCGATTTAGATCATTTAGGAGTATGTGTTGATTTCTTAACATATGTAGAAAATACTGCTGCAGGTCTAAAATTATACATTTATATTTAGGTTTAAAGGAGAATGAGCTTTCTTTGAACGTTGAAGGACAAAAAAAGTAATATTATGATAATAAGTGTATGATAATATATAATAATAAGTGTATGTCTAGACTAGAAGAAAAGAAGTAAAAGTAAAGTGACTTTAAAGGATAACTTCATTTTTGTGAAAATAAATATAGAAAATAAAAAATAATATACCATATACAATTGCTACACAAGCCATATTGTAATTTAATGTTATTAAATATTACCTTTCTATTGGAATATGCAGAACAGAACGCCCCCAGAAATGTCATTTCCTGCTTGTGTCAAATGTTAGGCTTTCTCTGCAATAGGAATTTTAGTTTTGATGAGACACTCTACACCAAATGGGGTTAAATTGATAAGCCTAAGGCCCCTTTCACACGGGCTGTCTGATCGGGTCTGCCTCCGTTTTTCAGGGGGACCTGATCAGACCCACCAGTCTCTTTTATGGAGCGGTGGATGTCAGCGGACACATGTCTGTTGACACCCGCTGCCATCTGATCCGATCCTGTCTACCAAAAACAGATGGATGGTAGTCCTATTTTCTATCCTTTTGGCGGATCGGATCATGATTAGAAGGAAACAGACAGGCGGTCTGTTTCCATCTGATTTCCCCATAGAGAGGAGCCGGACTGTGTCCGTGTCTGCTCTGCACAACGGAGCAGACATGGACTTAAATCCGCCTGTTACACGGGAATCAGTGGAGCGATCCCCCCTGAGCAAGTGGATTCTGCTAAGCTGAGGCGCCCCTGTGAAAGGAGCCTAAATAGATACAGACCATACCGCTTTTCCCAGCAGAACAAAGGGGTTGATTTACTAAAAGTGGAGAGTGCAAAATCTGGTGCAGCTGTGCATGGTAGCCAATCAGCTTCTAACTTCAGCTATTAAGCTTTGACAAAAAATCCTGGAAGTCAACTGGTTTCTATGCAGAGCTGCACCAGCTTTTTCACTCTCCAGTTTTACTAAATCAACCCCACATAGTGAACCAGGTGATTACAATGAACCAGTTTTTCCTATTCAGAATCAGTATGCAAAGGATATGGTGAAACAAACAGTTTTTTCTTCAGAGTAGAAAAAAAAATAGAACTCTGCAATAAAGTTTGTTAAAAATCTTGCAATATAGATTGATCACCTAGGGGAGATTGTTTTCGCAACAAAAGTGGAGTTACAATTTGACATACAGTACAAGCATTCTAATTTTTATCTTGGGAAAAAGACTCACACTATTCTAATGATTCTTGCAGTGTTTTTATCGCTACAATATTTTGTTAAAGGGGATTTCCAGTTTAAATGGAATCTGCTATTTTCTTGTGCCCCTCCATGTCATAACACAGAGGTATAATTATTGAGCTCACCTGCATCTCTAACGTCTCAGGAAGTTTACTATTAATGGGGGTTGATTTACTAAAGGATTTGTTTGTATAATCATGCACCAATTTTACACAAGCAAGCAAATCATATGCTTATGGTGTATTGTGCATGAATGTACAAGCACAGGCTACAATGCACAAATGCATAATTCACTAACAAGGGTGATTTTCTATGGAATGCACAATCCAAAGTCTAAACATACAGCAGCTAAGTCATGGTGTGTCTGAAATAAAAATACTTGTCTCTGTTGTCTTTGGATCTAACTGCTGCTACTCATTTTAATTGCACATACCGTTTAAAAATAAAACCAGAAGTTCAAGAATAAATAAACCTATGGTATTCCATATACTGCTGCTTGGCACACAGGTTCAAATTATCAGTACCTGTACAAACAATTACTCTATCATACAACATTATACTGTATGAGGTTTTACTATAATGCCATTTGGTGCATGCATGTTTAATTTCCCGAAGATCCAGTCACATTTGTTTCTGATTAATTGAAATAAATTTTCCAGAAAATGTGTGCATATTTTGTGGTGTACCTTAAAGGAACAGAAGGCACAAAGGCAACATTTTTTAGATGTTCAACACAATCGGCAAATTAGTACCATACAATATGCATTGAACATCAGTGCACAATCAGGTAGATAGGTTCAGTGATCGCAGTCACAGTGCGCATATATATATCCAGGTGTGCATGCAAGACCAAGGTGTAAGCATACCATAACTTGATTTATTCCTGCTCTTTATATTTTATTATAGTAAATAAGGCCCATCTGATCTACTATGAATGATTAAAGTGGCTCTTTTTGTTGGTGTGCCTATATTTACCAGTGAATTTTTTTTTTTTGCTATAACAGCAATATTTTCATATGGGGCAGATAACTGCAAACAAATGTTTCTCAACAATAAAAATTTGTTTGTTTCGATTCCTTAAAAAAATTCCAGGACAAAAATTGCTACTTTTCCTAATAATAAGGCATGCTGGTAGGTTAACCGTGTCCTGTCTAAATTGGCCTTAGTGTGTGTTAGGGGTATGAGATTGTGAGCACCTTAGGGGCAGGGATGGACGCGAATGTACAATATATATGTAAAATGCGTAAATTGATGGCGCGATATAAGTACCTGTAATAAAACAATAAATAAATCTGGTCACAGAAATGATACTGGGACAAAACCTTTTTGTTGTTTTGGAAAGACTGTGGAAGGTTTAGATCATTTCTTCAGTTTTTTTTGCGGTTCATGTCTGTTTTAAGGAGATTTACCCTGATTTCCTATCCCTGCGACAAGGGTTAAGAGCTATAAGAAGTAATAGAAATTCTCTTTAATGAGCAACAAAAGTGGATAGAGCAGGAACGAATAAAGCCTCTGTGAGGTTTTTACTACTTTATGTCCTGATCACTGTTATCTTTGTTTTTTAGAGAAGAGAATAAAAATCTCAAAAAAATACACAGGTAGCAATAAAAAATGTGGCATGGGTCAAGCTCTTCCCTACTTTTATCCAAAACTAAGAAGTATGTTTTGCCTGCAATTGGGCTTTAATAAATATTGGAGTAAGATATATAAATGTACCAGATAACAGATGAAATCTGTTTGGAAAACCACATAAAAAATCATTCTAAGTCTAACATTGCTAGAATCAAGAAAGTCTAACATTGCTAGAAGTTGAAGCTCCGTGACAGGTGGCCTGTCCGATCTAGACAAAAAAAGCTTCTTATTACTTGACTTATTTGTCTTCCAGTTATAAAATGCATCCCTTAGGACTTCTGAAATACCTTTTGTCAGGTGCTTGGGAATAGATCTGCTCCTCTTGTCTCATTACAACTAGCTTATCAGAAGTGGTTTTGCCATTAGAGTATAACATGGCAGTTTTATGTCTAATGACCCCAGAGGTTATGTCTAATTGCACTTTTATTTTAATAGAACGTAAAAAGGCAACTGTCCCAGAAAGCTGGGCTGTTTCAGATCGCAGAATGTAAAAGCAAAATTTAATTCCAATTAGAAGGTCAAGGTTAGGTCAGTTGCTTTCAGTGATTTTACAATATTTTGTACAAAAACTTATACTGTACATTTACATCTGGTGTAAAAATTCTGTGAACACTTACGTGAATTTAGTGTATGGTCCTGATCTTTACAATGAGACTATATTCAATTTATAACAAATTCAAAATAACATTAAGACTAGAGCAAAATAGTGGAGCTGTTGATAGGATGCGTTTTTTAATTGGATGTGCGGAAAGTCATCCTTGGGTGCTGAGCAGTTATCCTTTGCCAACCAGGGAACAACCAAAAAACTGCACACATGGCACGCAAGCTTTAGATCTGGGTATGGATAAGCAAGCCTCAGGGAAAGTACTATAATATATATGTGTGTGTGGCATAGTGCAGAGGGCTTTTTATTATCTCTGTGCATGTCGTACCTGCTGGAAATATCAAGATAAGTGGCTTATATAAGATGTCAGTCCCAAATGGGCAAGTCGATTTTACAACCTCAAGTGTTTGAACTTGTACTAAATTGCTTCCCTGATTATTAAATGTGGTAGAAAAAAAAAGAATGGAAAAAAAAGCAAACACAAATAAATAAGCAGTTCTCCCCAATTTATTAATGCAGTCACTATTTAACGGCAACTGCATTAGTAAATGGAGAGCTCAGGATAGCCTACCTCACCTCCACCTAGAAGATGTACTTTTAATGTCTCTATGATTTAGTTATTACCTTCTGTATCACTTGCCCCTCCCTTTTAGTTTGTAAGCTCTTATGATCATTGCCATCCTAACCCTCTTGTATTGAATTGTATTGTAACTGTACTAGCTCCCTTAATTTATAAAATGCTAATATTGATATTATTTTTATTAATTATATTATTATTAATAGTTTGTTCATAATAATTGATAATTCTCAAACATTTGTCTAGTTATAGTATCCATGCAGCTGTATGACCAGTTAAAAGAAATTCCAGTATAAATATTATACATAATATATATACAGTAAAATTCAGAGTACATAAATGCCAAATCTACCACTTTGTAATATACATGCTTTTAAAGTGCATGCAAATCCTGTCAATGATCTTCTCTTATTTGTTTCCTTTTGGTCTGTTTAATATATCATTGCAAGCATTTTGTTATATCCGTTTGATAAGAGCAAAACACACAGTCAGCCTACATCAGGGATTAGGAGCTGAGTGTACTTCTGGCAGATCAACAGGTATTTTTCTGTACTTGCAGGTTCTTTGAAAGGATAAAACATGGGGAATGGTGCATATATTGCAGATATGCACCACACGGTTTTCTTTTAAAATGTTGCCTTGCTATGTGCTTTAAGCATTTAAACAGGGTGGCTGAGTTTACATCACAAATACATAATTTGTGTCAAATACAAATGGTAACGCTGATTGCGTTGCTGTGCCTTGAGACAGGTTGAAGTCGAGTTAAGGATTTCATTTCACTGACTTGATTGAAATGAATTTTGCACTAAAAAGCAGCTTAAAATGACTTTTTCATAACTCATTGCAACATAAAAAGTGGTGTCAATTGGTCCTAGTGAGAACAGTGTAGTTTGTTGTTCTGTGTTTAATGTATCAGAATGCATGGAAACACAAACAGTGTGAACAAGATATGGACAGCTAAAGTTATAGTGTATTTCCACTTTCGCAGTCATGGTGAGAAAGCCCACTATCTGTTTTTTTAGGTGTTACCAGCATGCCTAAAAAGATTTTTAAAAAATATTTCTTACCATTTAAAAGAGTCCCAGCAGTAGGTGTCATGGCTGCAAGCATTTTTGAACAATGTGAGTCTGTCCTCATAGTTACACATTGGGGTTGATTTACTAAAACTGGAAAGTGCAAAATCTGGTACAGCTCTGCATGGCAGCCAATCAGCTTCTAACTTCTGCTTGTTCAATAACGTTTTTCCCCAAAAAAATGGAAGCTGACTGGTTTCTATGCAGGGCAGCTCCAGATTTTACACTCTTCAGTTTTAGTAAATCAACCCCATTGATAATGAAGACTTAGCTGTGCAGTACAAACAGAGTTAATTAAGGCTGGCCATACATGGTTCAAATCTTGATGGGTTCAGCAGGAACCAGCCAAGATTTGAACTGTTGATGGGCAGGCTGAATGTACCAACTGATTGATCAACTTGCTTACAACTAGCCTACTGGATTTGCTTGCAATTATCTCTAGCAGTTGCTATAGCTGCTAGCAATAATCACTGTTTTCTCTCAGCAGGGACGGCTCCCCCCCTCCTCCGTCCCCCCTCCTGCCGAAGACAGTGGCCCAGCAGGAGGGATTCCTGCATCAACGGCGTGAGCAGAAAAAAAAAGCAGATCACCGGCTTGTGTCAGAGTGACATCAGTCCTGAAGAGGGTGAGACATCACCCAAGTATCTGTGCCAACCAATGCCACCTACCAATGCCCACCTGTGCCACCTATCAATGACCATCAGTGCTGCCAATCAGTGCCACCTATCAGTGCTGCCTATCAGTGTCACCTAGCAGTGCCCATTAGTGCTACATATCAGTGCCCTTCAGTGCCACGTATCAATGCCCTTCAGTGCCACCCATCAGTGCCCACCAGTGCTGCCTCATCAGTGCCCACCAGTGACACCTATCAGTGTCCATCAGTGTCAACTTATCAGTGCCCATTCAGTGCCGCCTTATCAGTGCCCATTGGTGCAGCCTATCAGTGCCCATCAGTGCAGCTTCATCAGCACACATCAATGAAGGAGAAAAAGTACCTGTTTGCAAAATTTTATAACAAACTATAAAACTGTTTTTTTTTGTGCAAAAAATAAAATACCCATCAATGATTAAATACCACCAAAAGAAAGCTCTATTTGTGGGAAAAAAATGATAAAAATTAAATTTGGGTACAGTGTTGCATGACTGCGCAATTGTCATTCAAAGAGTGACAGCGCTAAAAGGTGAAAATTGGCCTGGGCAGGAAGGGGGTTTAAGTGCCCAGTAAGCAAGTGGTTAAATTAGAACTTGCTTAAGGGTCCAGAATAGAGCATCTGAAAAAAAAAATATGCTGCATTTTTAAAATATTTTTATGAGTATGGTATGTGAATGGGTTCATTTAACATAAAGTAGGTGCTATCCTAATTTTCAAAAATTGAAACACATTTTGGGGGGAGATGTACTAAAACTGGTGCAGCTGTGCATGGTAGCCAATCAGCTTCCAACTTCAGCTTGTTCAATTAGGCTTTGATAATAAAACCTGGAAGCTGATTGGTTTCTATGCAGAGCTGCATCAGACCTTGCAAGCTCTAGTTTTAGTAAATTACCCCTTTTAAGCCCTGCTTTTTTTTCCTGTGGGATAAAGGGTGGCCTGGCTTATATATGCGCCTTACTGGCCCTCTAATGTGATTGGCGGCTTCATGGACCAATAGGAAGGTTTGAGAAGTAAGAGGGGTTGACCCAAGCTCAAGAAAAAACAATCCAAATTTCCATTTATCTGCTTCAATCTCTGGATCTACGGATCGTTTGCAATGGAGTTTTCATAAAAAGCAATCTCTGCTACATTTTGTCATCTTTTGATCTGCTCAGGTTTGTGACAGGTTTACTTTAAGTGTTTTGTGACAGCTTGTCACCAGCATTATGTTGATTCAGTTGTTAGAAATCACTCCTTTACAAAACTGGAGTCTTGGCTTAGACACTATCTGCATAAATACTGACTTCGGTGCTTTGTTTTTTCCCACGGTACAAAAGCCATAGTCGCAGACTGTGTGGGGTCTGATTAAACAGGTCCCAGAGTGTTGTGAGATTACAGCAAGAAGGTAGAGTGTGAGCTCCACTTACAGCAAGAAAGGATCCTTGTCTATTTTTCTAAATATATTCATCTTTTTGTATACTATATTCCAAATAAGGGAAAAATATATACACACACTTTTCAATAGATCTTACTTTTGATCAATATGTTTATGGTGGCAGGCATATCAGTTCTATTTACTAATCTAAACATAAAAGTAACAGTGTGCTACCGTGTACCGTAACTGTGTGGTACTGAGCTGTGCAAAGGAGAAAAAAATATAATAACTATCCCTTATGTTGTAAAGCACTGCTTAAACTGCCAGCACTATATAAATCCTGTATAATAATAATCAATTTGCATTCTCTCATGTTTCAGGTGTCTATTTTTGCCTATGAATGTTAGAAAAGCACAATAATATTGTTTTAAATTAAAGCATACACCAACAGTAGAGTGATCTTGTCCTATAGAACCATTACTTTTTGTTTATCTAGATAATATGGTCCCTTTGAATTATATATATAAACCCCAACAGAATGACAGAAAGCTCCTGAGGAAGTCCAGTGATGAAACGTGTAGGTGTTGGGCAGGTATTGGTGACATCATCACGTGGACATTGAGGGTGTTCTGATACATGGAAGTGTTTTTAATAGCACTGTCTTATGCTTGAATTATGTGCGTGCATTTGGTTTTGTTTATGTAATAAATGTTTTATACGGGTACTTTCACTATTGTGAGTTATCTTATTTCTTCGGATATATACAGTGGGGACGGAACGTATTTAGACCCCCTTAAATTTTTCACTCTTTGTTATATTGCAGCCATTTGCTAAAATCATTTAAGTTAATTTTTTTTCCTCATTAATGTACACACAGCACCCCATTTTGACAGAAAAACACAGAATTGTTGACATTTTTGCAGATTTATTAAAAAAGAAAAAACTGAAATATCACATGGTCCTAAGTATTCAGACCCTTTGCTCATTATTTAGTAGAAGCACCCTTTTGATCTAATACAGCCATGAGTCTTTTTGGGAAAGATGCAACAAGTTTTTCACACCTGGATTTGGGGATCCTCTGCCATTCCTCCTTGCAGATCCTCTCCAGTTCTGTCAGGTTGGATGGTAAACGTTGGTGGACAGCCATTTTTAGGTCTCTCCAGAGATGCTCAATTGGGTTTAAGTCAGGGCTCTGGCTGGGCCATTCAAGAACAGTTACAGAATTGTTGTGAAGCCACTCCTTCATTATTTTAGCTGTGTGCTTAGGGTCATTGTCTTGTTGGAAGGTAACCTTCGGCCCAGTCTGAGGTCCTGAGCACTCTGGAGAAGGTTTTCGTCCAGGATATCCCTGTACTTGGCCGCATTCATCTTTCCCTCCATTGCAACCAGTCGTCCTGTCCCTGCAGCTGAAAAACACCCCCACAGCATGAGGCTTCCACCACCATGCTTCACTGTTGGGACTGTATTGGACAGGTGATGAGCAGTGCCTGGTTTTCTCCACACATACCGCTTAGAATTAAGGCCAAAAAGTTCTATCTTGGTCTCATCAGACCAAAGAATCTTATTTCTCACCATCTTGGAGTCCTTCGGGTGTTTTTTTTTAGAAAACTCCATGCAGGCTTTCATGTGCATGCACTGAGGAGAGGCTTCCATCGGGCCACTCTGCCATAAAGCCGCGACTGGTGGAGGGCTGCAGTGATGGTTGACTTTCTACAACTTTCTCCCATCTCCTGACTGCATCTGTGGAGTTCAGCCACAGTGATCTTTGGATTCTTCTTTACCTCTCTCACCAAGGCTCTTCTCCCCCGATAGCTCAGTTTGGTCGGACGGCCAGCTCTAGGAAGGGTTCTGGTCGTCCCAAACGTCTTCCATTTAAGGATTATAGAGGCCACTGTGCTCTTAGTATAATCAAACACAGCTGGACTCAAATGAAAGTGTAGAACCATCTCAAGGATGATCAGAAGAAATGGACAGCACCTGAGTTAAATATGTTTCACAGCAAAGGGTCTGAATACTTAGGACCATGTGATATTTCAGTTTTTCTTTTTTAATAAATCTGCAAAAATGTCAACAATTCTGTGTTTTTCTGTCAATATGGGGTGCTGTGTGTACATTAATGAGGAAAAAAATGAACTTAAATGATTTTAGCAAATGGCTGCACTATAACAAAGAGTAAAAAATGTAAGGGAGTCTGAATACTTTCCGTCCCCACTGTATATATATATATGCTGGATGTTCGCCGCAAGGTACGAGGTTTATTGATAGTGGAGCAGTGTTCGTTAAGTGGATCATTCTGAGCGCAGTTAACATTCCTAATTTGGGGGGGGGGGGGGTCAAAAAAGAGGTTGAGATGCTTTTTTATGGGTGGTGGCACTTTTGTGTTGATTCAGTTTAAAACAAGTTGATGGTGATGAAGAAAAAATTAATTTTAGGGCTGATTTACTAAAACTGGAACGTGCAAAATCTGGTGCAGCTCCGCAGAGAAACCAATCAGCTTCCAGGTTCTTTTGTCAAAGCTTAATCACTTCAGCCCCGGAAGATTTGGCTGCTCAATGACCAGGCCATTTTTTGCGATTCGGCACTGCGATGTTTAACTGACAATTGCGCGGTTGCGCGACGTTGTACCCAAACAAAATTGATGTCCTTTTTTCCCACAAATAGAGGTTTCTTTTGGTGGTATTTGATCATCTCTGCGGTTTTTATTTTTTGCGCTATAAACAAAAAAAGAGCGACAATTTTGAAAGAAAAACACAAATATTTTGTACATTTTGCTATAATAAATATCCCCAATTTATTTTTAAAAATGCTAATTTTTTCCTAAGTTTAGGCTGATATGTATTCTTCTACATATTTTTGGTAATAAAAATCGTAATAAGCGTATATTAATTGGTTTGCGCAAAAGTTATAGTGTCTACAAAATAGGGGATAGATGTATGGCATTTTTATTTTTTTTAATTTTTTTTACTAGTAATGGCGGTGATCTGCAATTTTTATCAGGACTGCGACATTATGGCGGACACATCGGACACTTTTGACACATTTTTGAAACCATTGACAATTATACAGCAATCAGTGCTAAAAAGAAATGCACTGATTACTGTGTAAATGTCACTGGCAGGGAAGGGGTTAACACTAGGGGGCAATCAAGGGGTTAACTGTGTTCCCTGACTGTGTGTTCTAACTGTGGGGGGTGGGGACTGACTATAGGAGATGCCAGATTGTGGTTCCTAGCTATTAGGAACTCACAATCTGCCTCTCCTCTCCTCACAGAACAAGGATTTGTGTGTTTACACACACACAAGTCCCTGTTCTGCCTCTCGTGCCTACGACCGTGCGTGGCCGGCGGTCATCGCGACCGCTGGCCATGAGCATAGGCACCCCCGAAATGCAGCGGACACGTCTACTATCCTGCTTAAAGGACCCGACGTACAGCTACAACGGTTTGTGGGATGGTGCCGACCTACTGCAGTAAAATGACAGCGGCTGGTTGGCAAGTGGTTAAAGTGGATGTAAACCTGATTCATGAAATTTGAGCTGGGCACATATAACTGCAGTGTTTTCTTATCGCTCTTCAAAGCCGATGTCCCGTAGCTTTGTCCTGCTCCGTTCTTCTGTTATCAGCCTGATAACTTTTGACAAGCTCTCTGAGACGGGAGATAGAAGTGTGTGTCAGGGGAGGTTGCTATAAATAGATTAGCAGACTGCAACCTCTAGGCAACCTTTACATGTGTGGGGAGGGGGTGTGTGCCTTTCCTCCAATCAGCTGTCTCACAGTGTCTAGCAATAATCCACTCCTACAGATGAATGGGGAAGTGAAAAATCTAACAGGACATGCACTTTCTAAACAGTATATAAAGGTAAAGACAGCAGATATACATGTAAAACTTATGTAGGGAGATTTGTTTCATCTCTGTGTATCATCTGAGGCTGTTAACTTCACTGGGTATATGTGAGGGTTTACATCCACTTTAAATGAACAAGCTGAAGTTAGAAGCTGATTGGCTACCATGGACTACACCAGATTTTGCGGTCTCCGGTTTTAATAAATCAACCCCATACTGTGTATATGTGGACTTAAGCCTAGTGCACATGGGCCAAATGTCGGGCGGTATCGGCCGGTTCAATAGAAAACAGCCGACATTCAGCCCCTGTGTACGGCAGCCGTTCCGATAGAACCCAGCTGTTCAGCCGGCTTCTGTCAAAGGGTCATAACTAAAACAGGCCTGCCGACCATCTCCTGATCAGCGCACTCAGCTAATGGCTGAGAGCACTGACCAAAGTGTTCTGGCGTCCCACTGTCAGAACACAATAGCACAGCAGGGGAGATTGCTGTACTAACATCAGACTGTTAGTACAGCGGCTCTGACCTCAGCTGTCAGTTTTTTTTCATTCAACCAGCTGGGATGAATGTAAAAAAACTAGCAGTATGTACTAGGCTTTAGTGTTGAAGTGTTGTGGAATTACTTTACACCAGATTTTTGTTCTTTTTTTATTCATGGTTGCACACATAGGAGTTGCTTTACTAAAGTCAAATAGATTGTACATTTTGCAAGGTAAGTTGCACTTTTCCCCAGAGTTTAATGAATGAGGTGAAGCTGTGCTGACTTCCACCATCCAATCATGTGCAAGCAAAAATGCTATTTTTTTTAATTTTTCATGCACGCAATTGGGTATTCATTGCAATTTTCACCATTTTCAAGCTCTGGAGAAGATTCCCAAAGGGCAACGTTAACAGCCTATTAAGCTTTTAGTAAATCAACCCCATATTATGAATTTCACCTAATTTATTATCCATACATGAAATAATATGTTGCATGTATATTACACTATATATTCACAGTGTATGAAGCGCTTCCTTATCATTTAGGTTTATATTTATTATTTGGTATTTGGAAGGTAGCAGCTTTATTCTATATTACATTTTTGTGCAGTGTAATATTAATTAAAATTACATTTAGTTTGCTAAAATTCTGTGTATCATAAATAATTGCCATTTTAAAGAAAAATGAGGGGTTGATTTACTAAAACCAAAGAGTGCAAAATCTGGTGCAGCTCTGCATTGAAACCAATAAGCTTTCTGTTTTTTTGTCAAAGCTTAATTGTACAAGCTGAAGTTAGAAGTTGATTGGCTACCATGCACAGCTGCACCAGATTTTGCACTCTTCAGTTTTAGTAAATCAAGTCCACTGTTTGAATAAAATGTTTGCCTTCACTTTTTTTTCATGCTTTGTTACATCTCATTGATGCTGATCACACTCATTGCCCTGACACACACCCAGTTACATGCACCACTAAGAATAAATACACAAACAAATTATTTTTTAAACTTCTTACATAGTTACATAGTCAGGTTAAAAAAAGACACAAGTCCATCCAGTTCAACCTTAAAAACAATAAATAAGATAAAAAATATCGTACAATCCAATATACCCAATTTTATAACCTAAGTTGATCCAGAGGAATGCAAAAAACCCCAGCAGAGCATGCTCCAATTTGCTACAGCAGGGGAAAAAATTCCTTCCTGATCCCCCAAGGCAATCGGATTTTCCCTGGATCAACTTTGCCTATAAATGTTAGTACCCAGTTATATTATGTACATTTAGTAAAGTATCCAGGCCTTTCTTAACCTCCCTGGCGGTATGATTCTGTCTGGAATTTTGTGCTGAAAGCGGTCCAATACTGGATCCAGCTTAGGCGTCCTTTGTAGGCCATCAAACTCTCATCCATGCTGACGTCCCTTTCTGGCACGTAGGCCCGCTGGAAACTGTTCCCAATAATTTGGCATACCTCCCAGATTTTTTTTTAGCTTGGGCGCAGGATGCGTGGCCTCATCAAACTCTTCATTGTTAGTGAAGTGGAAATATTTCATGATGAGGGAAAAACGGTATTCGGACATCACAGTACCAAAAAACGGAGTGGCCAGTAACTTGTTGGTGGTCCAGTACCATTTCTGGCGCGGTTTCCCCACCACCCCCTGAAGAATAATGAGTATGAGAAACAGCCAGATGTCCTCTTTAGTCACCGGTTCCCACCTTCTGCTTCGGGAAAACCTGGCATGCAGCGTAACGGATTGCTGCTCTTGGTAGCGATTTGTCTCTGTGACAATTTTTCTATTACCTCCTCTGTGAAAAATAATTGCAGGTATGCCAGAGGGTTGTCGCGCTCAACTTCGACCTTCATCCCAGGTGATCCAGTGAAGGGAAATCTTGGGGGCGCTACCTGGTCCGTATCGCACTCAATAGGGCACCAAGTGCGCACATCGCTGATGTCAGGTGCAGGATCATCACCGCTGTCACCGCTGTCACTTGTCAGATCAGTGTCAGACGACAAATCTCCCCACGACTCACTATCGCTCAGTTCTGGGAGCAACTCCGTGTCGCTGTCATTCAACTGCTCCAAAGGCGATTTTGTAGCGAAATGGCGCTTTTTGGATTCCATCTTCTCAATATTTTATTGGAGGCAAGGGGCACTGGGGCAAGGGGCACTGTATCAGTGAGATCTGAGATGATACAATGTAATCCTCTCAGATTACACTGTATCACCTCTTTTTATATGTGTGTTTTGTGTTTGAACTTTTGAACTTTTTGAATCTCCCGCCCAGTTCCGCTCCCGTGCGCCGCTGCTGCTCGCAGGGAACGGAGCCAGAGGTGAGATGCAGTGATCGCGCTGGCGATCACAGCGGAGCACAGCCGAGGACAGTGGAGGGCATTGCTGGAACCCAGGCGAAGGTAAGGGCTCCGCTGGATGCTCTGCAATGTTACCCCGAGAGTGACTTGGGGTTACCGCTCCTGACAGAAAAAGTCAGACCCGAGTCACGCTCGGGATTACCACCAAGGAGGTTAAAGCAATCTACTGAGCTGGCCAGAACCACCTCTGGAGGGAGTCTATCCCACATTTTCACAGCTCTTACTGTGAAGAAACCTTTGCATATTTGGAGATGAAATCTCTTTTCCTTTAGACGTAAAGAGTGCCCCGGTGTCCTCTGGGTTGACCGTAAAGAGAATAACTCAACACCAAGATCACTATATGGACCCCTTATATATTTGAACATGTTGATCATATCCCCCCTTATTCTCCTCTTCTCAAGAGTGAATACATTCAGATCCTCTAATCTTTCCTCATAGCTGAGCTCCTCCATGCCTCTTATCAGTTTGGTTGCCCTTCTCTGCACTTTCTCCAGTTCCCCGATATCCTTTTTGAGAACCGGTGCCCAAAACTGAACTGCATATTCCAGATGAGGTCTTACTAATGATTTGTAGAGAGGCAAAATTATATCTCTCTCTCTAGAGTCCATACCTCTCTTAATACAAGAAAGGACTTTGCTCGCTTTGGAAACCGCAGCTTGGCATTGCATGCTATTATTGAGCTTATGATCTACCAAAACCCCCAGATCCTTCTCCACCACGTATTCCCCCAGTTGTACTCCCCCTAGCATGTATGATGCATGCATATTCTTAGCCCCCAAGTGCATAACTTTACATTTATCAACATTAAACTTCATCTGCCACATAGTCGCCCAATTAGACAGTGCATTGAGGTCGGCTTGTAAATTGGAGACATCCTGTAAGGACGTTATTCCAATGCATAGCTTGGTGTCATCTGCAAAGACAGAAATGGTACTTTTGATCCCAGACCCAATATCATTTATAAAGATATTAAAAAGTAAAGGTCCCAGCACTGAACCTTGGGGTACACCACTGATAACCTTAGACCATTCAGAGTCATTAACCACTACTCTCTGAATTCTGTCTTTTAGCCAGTTATCCATTTACAAACTGATATTTCCAAGCCTGTACACTTCACCTTACACATGAGCCATGTGTGGGGAACTGTGTCAAACGCTTTTGCAAAATCCAAGTATACCACATCCACAGCCACCCCTCTGTCCAAGGTTTTACTTACCTCTTCATAAAAAGAAATCAGTTTTGTCCGACAACATATGTCTTTCATGAATACATACTGTCCGTTGGTTAAAATGTTTTTTTTCCAGCAAGAACTCGTCTATGTGGTCTTTTATTAAACGCTCCAGTATCCTCCCGACTATAGAAGTTAAACTAACGGGTCTATAGTTATTTAGTAACGACTTTGATCCCGTTTTAAATATAGGCACCATGTTCGCCCTGCGCCAATCCAGTGGCACTGTTCCCGTCATACTTCTGATTGATTTCTTTTCACCCCTTCTATTCCTTTATACTGTTAAAAAAAAAAAAAAAAACAGATGTAATAACTTAGAGGTTGGATGAAAGGTTTAGTGTACTATAATGTTTCTGGTAATTAAATAGTCTTTTCTTGTTATAGAGTTCTTAGAGATTGTATCCCAAAATGGAGACTGTCCCTCTAAATGAGGGACATTTGGGAGGTGATACATATACATAGCTCCCAACTGTCCCTGATTTTGAGGGACTTTCCCTGATTTGGAACAAAGTCCCTCTGTCCCTCTTTCCTTCTCATGTGTCCCTCATTTTGGTCTGATCTATTTAGTTGACTATAAAAGGTACTATTTATCTTTCAAAAAGTGTTTCCCAGTGCTAAACCTTTTATCGCAAATTCTAAATTGCTGCATTTGTAAATGTCAAAAGCCAATATAAAGGAATTGCAGTAGTAAAAAAAAAGGACTTGTGGGTTTAACAAATAATTTTTTTTGGTATAATTCTCCTTAAGGGGGCGTGGCGGAGGGAGGGGGGTGTCCTATGCCTATGTACTTTTGCTAATAGGTGTCCCTCGTTCCCATCTCAAAAAGTTGGGAGGTGTGCATATTCTCCATCAGAAGCCTAAATGACAGGGTAACAATGCAGGATCACAGCTGACCAGAGTGTAGTCACCCTATAACAGGTTACAGGAAGTGCCTGAACAAGGCCCCTTATAATAGGAATCTCCAGGTATTATTTTAATAAAAGGTGAAGATTTAACAATATTGAAATTGACTTTTAAAAGCTACATTCACATTTTAAAGCTAATATTAGATTTAAGTGATTGGTTTGTTTTCTTATACTTTAATCGCTGATACTAAAGCTCTGTGTTAAATATGGCTTCCCTATATAAAGTAAATATAAAGCACAGAAATAATTTATATTTCTGTAATTTTAATACATGGTTATCACAGTTTTTTTTAACAAAATAAGACCACTTTAGCTAAAGAGAAAAGTTTTTTTTTTTTAAATTAATTCATGCACAGATCTAAAAAGAAAACAAACTGAATTGTGCTATTGTTTCCAAGAATGCAGGTCGCTTTGCTGCCTCTAACACCATACATGTGTGCCATCTAGTGTCCAAGATCTTTATAGACCATACCACATGACCTTTTCACTCAGCCTGTTTTAGTCTTTTAGCCTTATATTTAGCTGCGTATTGATTTTTATTTTTTTTTTAACTGAAATGTATTTACTGAAATATACATTTATTGGATCTAGGTTCAAAAGGTTCCCCTGTTCCTTTTCTATGAGGTCAATATGACTACTACTATCCTGTATTTACCAACATGACATCATCTACACAATAAAGAAGAACATCAAATGACTGTAATAATAAAAATATACTAATAATAATGTAATAACGATAATAATAATAATAATTCATCAAGGCCATAAGACTCTTCATACTTTATATACTAATAATATCCCACCCAGCTCAGTCAATCAGATATAATTTGAATCAGATATAATTTGAGTCAACTACTGTATTTTATAAAAACAATATTTAATATATTATTTCATACAGGCTACACATGTGACACAGGATCCCAAGAAAATAGGTGTCTTCTAAGTAGAGATCCCAGCAGTAATCTCCATTCAGGAGTTACTGCTTTAAAGTGGTATTAAACTCAAAAACCATAAAATGTAATATAGTGCAACTTACGAATCATTAGATGTGGTGGCTGCATTCATTTTCTTTCTTGGGATTTTTTCCATTTGTTTTCACCTGGTGATCTGACCTGGTAACACACCTCCTGTATTAGAGTGGATGGAGGGGCAACAGAGATGCCTTTGGATAGCAACATTGTCAGTCTTGGGGGAAGGTGGTGTTAGTAGTACTAGCAGATTTAAATACGCTAACACTTATAAGCAGTTACAGCATAGGTTTTATTTTCTTTTGGGACAAAGGTTTTACATAAATAATTACAATCTGATCACTATATTGGCTGAGAGCGCAGATCGGGAGCCGATCGGCAGACCTTTCTCGATCATGAGCCTTCGACAGGACCGGCTGCTGTACACACGGTTCAAATATCAGCCAGTTTCTGTTGAACCGGCCGATGCCGCCCGACATTTGGCCCATGTTTACTAGGCTTAAAAAAGAAAACAAATACAGCCATCATCTAAGAATTGGTAAGCTGCAATATAATAAATATTTGCTTCTGGGTTTAAAGTCTCATTTTAAAAAAATAAATAAATAACATGTTATATTTCCTGCTCTATTGCAGTGGTTTTGCTTAGAGCAGCCCAGATCTTCCTCTTCTCAGGTCCCTCTTCGCTGCTCCTGGCCCCTCCCTCCTGTCCAGTGCTCCCACGCCCTTTTTTCCCAAAAATAGAGCTTTCTTTTGGTGGTATTTGATCACCTCTGCAGTTTTTATTTTTTGCGCTATAAACAAAAAAAGACCGACAATTTGAAAAAAAGAAAAAATATTTTTTACTTTCTGCTTTAAAACATAAAAAAATGTAAAAAATCTATTTAGGCCAATATGTATTCTAATACATATTTTTGGTAAAAAAAATCCCAATAAGTGTATATATTGATTGGTTTGCGCAAAAGTTATAGCATCTACAAACTATGGGATATTTTTATTTATTTAAATTTTTTTACTAACTCTATATGTGACTCTAATACAGTGATCACACTGGCTGGGAAGGGCTTAATATCAGGGGCGACCAAAGGGTTAAATGTGTGCCTGACCAGTGTTTTACTACCGTGGGGGAGGTGGTTCTACTAGGGGAAGGCATGGATCCATGTCCCTGCTTAGCATAGACAGGCTCCATGCCTTCTATACTGACAGAACGCCAATCTGCCTTGTTTACATTGGTAGACAGCCGTTCTGCCTGTATACCGAAGCATCTGCGGATATCGGCAGACATCAAGTCCTCTGTACCCGCCGATCATCTCCTGCTGTGTCTCATCCTGCTCATCTCATCGGGCCGGAGGTGGCGTGCGCGCATCGCAAACCCAGAATTTATATATATGTAAGTTATACGGTGGGCAAGCGGTTAGGCAAGTTTACATGTGTTTAGACATGTTTGCCATTTTTTCTGCCCTTCAGCTCCTCTCCTGAATGTACCGGTCGTGCTTTTTTTTCAGCCTATAAACATTCTAATACACCTGTAAATGCCTATGTGTGCACGGACACATTGACTAACATTTAAAGGCAGAAAAAAAACATCAAACACCTGTAAAAGCAGCTTATATAAGCCTTATGTGCATGAGATTTTAAGCTGGCCACACATTATACAATTTTCTTGTACAATTTCTGTACAACTTCCTTTAGATTTACCCTCAACTATGTAGTCAAAGCGCCTGCTTGAATGAATACAAATTGAAAGTGTTGTTCAAGTTTGACATCATATTATATGGTTTTTGGAAAATTTGAAGGGAAATTGTACAAGAAAATTGTATAATGTATGGCATTAGACCAAGTCACATGACTACTGATTGCTCAGTTCTTGGTCTGCTCCGAGCAGAGAGCAGTGACTATCAGTCACCGTTTTCTGTTCTGCTCCTGCACCGCTCACTGGAGTGCCAGGCTGGAGGAGAGGTGGGCACAGCTGGCTCAGGCTCTCAGCCGTGCACTGAAAGGTGGAGCCAGCTGTCAATCAGGAATTGGGGTCTACCAGCTGAATTTAGGTCACAGGAGGTCAAAAGTAAGTGAAATTCTGTTACCCTCAAGAGAAACATGGTTATAAAAAAATCTTTGGCAATACTTCTCTTTTACAAAAAATAAAGAAAATATATGCAGAACCACTGTACATTCTCTTTGTGTATTTATTACAAATCATTAATAATTCCCTGATCAGCATCACATACCTTCAAACTTTTTGAGATGGGAATGAGGGACACCTATTAGCAAAAGTATGTAGGTATAGGACCAGGGTTCTTTTTTTCAGAGAATAGGTGCAGGAACTCCCCCTTTCCGAGTCACCCCTTTTCTCCTCCCTCTACCCACCTCCGAGCACCATTCCTTGGTTCCACCCCCTACCCACCTCCCAGTATTGCCCTTTTAGAAAATACAGAAACGCATATCATTTTGTGGTGCTAAGTAATTTGTATGTAATTTGGTAATGATAACAAGAAAAGCAGTAAAAACCAGTACAAATAATCTGCCCCACCAGCAACAATAGATTCCCCAAACAACAATGGACCACCCACAGCATTTCCCCCCTAGCGATAATAGACTTCCGGCAGAAACAACAGATCTCCCCACAGCCAGCATCAATAGACTCGCCGTCAGCCAGCAACAATAGACCCCGCCCTCAACAGTAGATCTCTCCCAGCAACAACTGACCCCTCAGCAATATAAGACCCATCCCCAGCAACAGTAGGTCCCCCATTAGCAACAATAGACCCCCCCTTGCAAAAATAAATTCCTTTCAGCTAGAATAGATCCCCCAGCAGCCAGCATCAATAGATCCTGCAGCACACCACAGCACCCTTTTCCATTACATACAGTCAATGCTGGAGGTTCTGAAACTGCATTCCCCGTGTCCCCTCTGAAAAAAAAGCCCTGCATAGGACACACCCCCTGCCACGCACCTCTTAAAGGAGAATTGCACAAAAATAAATGAATGGTTAAACTCAGAAGTGCTTTTTTACCACTACTGTTCCTTTATACTGGCTTTTCCAATATACAAATGCAGCAATTTAGAAATTGGATGAAAGGTTTAGCACTGGGAAACACTTTTTGATAGATAAATAGTGCATTTTATATACAACTATATAGATCAGACCAAAATGAGGGACAAATGAGGAGGAATGAGGGACAGAGGGACTGTGTTCCAAATCAGGGACAATTCCTCAAGTCAGGGACAGTTGGGAGCTATGACATAATTGTGTACTCCTCTGACTAGTTCAGGGGTCTCCAAACTTTCTAATAAAAGGGCCAGTTTACTGTCTTTCAGGCTTTAGTGGGTAGACTAAGGCCAGTGTCAGTAGAGAATGTCCTGGCATCAGTGGGAGTAAACAGTGATCCATCATTAGTTTTAACAGAAGGAATAGTGCCCCATTGTTGAGTTTAGCAGGAGGAATAGTGTCCCATCATTGGTCTTAGCAGGAGCAATAGTGCTCTATCGATGGTATCAGTGGGAGGAAGAGTGCCCCAATAATGGTATCAGTAGGAGGAATGGAGCCATTAATGTCAGTTGGGGGAATAGTGTCCCAAGGGCCGGATAGAGGCAAGCAAAGGGCCACATCTGGCCCCCAGAACACAGTTTGAAGACCACTGGACTAGTTGAATTAACACTGACCCAGTCAGGACCCTATGGCATCAGGGTGACATCAATATTCTGCTGCTCTTTCCTTGTCCAATCAAAGGGCTAGGGAAGGAGAGATGACAAAAAAGGCATAAACTTCATTAAGCTGTACACTTGGTTGGTTGGTTGCTTGCAACTGTAACACTAAGGACACATATATGGGCATAGAATTGAAAATTCTGAAATTGTGATTTCTTTTTGCAGGTTATGCTTTAGGCATATGCAAGCCTTCCTCAGACATACTGCTACATTTAGCTTACCGGTATATAACTGATTATTGATTTTTTTTTTATAAGGCATCAATCATCTAAGCACAAAATATATGGCAAGCATAGTACATCTTGGCTGTAATACATCCCAAATACATCTTAAGCTTCAGTTCCCCTTTAAGGATATAATTTCTTTAGCAAAAGCATTTTAATCAGAGGTTCAATCATTCTGACACTCCAATCCCCCTATGACTGCTTCTGCTGTAAATAAGTAAGGTAGCTCAGACTCCTGGTGGTATGGAATCAAGCTTGCTATCTATTCATCATACATACATCTAATTATAAAAGCTGCCACATGTGAGATATATGTTTTTGCACAGTGGATCTCCAATATCCATAAGGAAGGATTATAAAATGTCCTTTAGTTTAAAGGATCATTTAGTAGTATTTGGAAGAATAAATAAACAATCTGAAGCCAGAAAATCAAGCAAGAGTGTATCATCTGTTCAGTGATATAATTTTCACAGAGCTTCCTCTTCACCCCTTGATTTCCTCTCTGCTGTATGGCATTAGCTTTGAGGACTGTGCTGCTAGGAATCTGCACAGATATGATCACCACTGACATGGAAATCATAGCTTCTGCTGCTAAAAAATCTTTTTATTTTTTCCAGGTTAGACCTGACGTACGTGGCCAATGTCTTGAAAGCTGGTCTTGACCAGAAGGGAAAACACAGGTCTGATAAGAACCATTATTTGATGAACATTATCAAAAACAAAATGCTTTTTAGGGCAGTAGGCAATGATGTGCGCTTGTTTTAGCAAGCAACAACCACTTTTTTAAGACCAAGTACAAGTACCGATACTTTTTTTTCAAGTACTCGCCGATACTGATTACCGATACTTTTTTAATGTCATGTGACAGTGACACTAATATGCAGCACTGATGACACGTGTCAGTAGTTTTTATTACAATTTTATTTTTTACAATTTAATTTTTTTTTACAATTTATTTATTTATTTATTTTTACAATGCTTTCTTTTTTTTTGGGGGGGGGGGGGGGAGTGGACGGTGTCAGTGTGTTTTTTATTTTATTTATTCTTATTTTTACAACTTAACCTTTTCAATATTTATTTATTACAATTCTTCTTTTTTATTTTATTTATTTTTTATTTTATTAGCCCTGTTGGGGGTGGCTTTGGTGAGATATCAGGGGTCTTGACAGACCTCTGACATCTCCCTTTTGAGAATGGGAAAGGGATTGAGGACAGAAATTCCCCAATCCCTTTCTCTGCAGCCTCAGCTGCACTGAAGATGCATGGACAGGAAATAGCGGCTCCTCTCCATTCATAAACTGAATCATCGTAAACACAGTTCACGATGCTCAGTGACAGTTATGAATGGACAGAGTCAGTGATGCATTTGGAAAAGGAAGGAGCCAGTAAATGACAGATCGAGGACAAAGGGGGCGGAGGACCACGGAAGGGGACAGAGGAATATATGGGGACAGTCAGGGGTGATCGGTGTGGCATTGGGGAGGAGTTACAATCATAGATCTCCCTGTATAGATTTCAATAAAGCAGCTGAAAGCCACGGGAGGGAGAGGAGGAGAAGCGGCTGTCAGCTGTTTTATTGAAATCTATACAGGGAGATCTATGATTGTAACTCCTCCCCAGCGCCGCACCGATCACCTCTGTCTGCCCAGATATCGGATTAAGCATCGGCGACCTCAAGTACTCGGGCAAATACTCGGTATCAGCACTGATACCAATACTAGTATCGGTGCAACCCTAATCATATGTAATTCGTTATAAAACCCAAAAGCAAACATTTATTATTTTGCTGTTTACCAATTCTTAGATATGATGGCTGCATTCATTTTCTTTATAGGCTTTCTTTCCTTTATTTTCACCTGGTGATCCAGCCAGGAAGTTTGTTGTTTTTCAACAGAACAAGCTGTCCTGCAGATGTAGCAGTTAGCGAGTTGAGTCAAACTATTTACCACTGACAGGGGTTTCCAACGGTCAGCTTTTATTCATTCTTGTAAAACCTTTATCCCAAAAAGGAACAACATTGTTTGCAGTAATTGCTTAACCTGGAGTTTGGCTTCATTTTGTGAGTGTATCTAAATCTACTAGTGCATCTAACACTCACCTCCCTCTTAGACTGACAATGCTGCTTTTCAAAGGCGCCTTTGCTCCTTCAACCGAAGTGGGGGCACTTTTTACCTGGTGATCTAGCCAGTAAAGCCTAGAAAACACAGGCCGAATGTCGGGTGACATCGGCCGGTTCAATAAAATCTGGGAAACATTCATGTGTATGGCATTCTGTATGCGTTCGGCCGGCTTCTGTCGGAGGAGCATGCTGTAAAACCAGCAGCCGACTGGCTCCCGATCAGGGCTATCAGCCAATGGCTAAAAGTGCTGACTGGAGTGTTCTGATGGAAGGGCTGTCCCTCTGTCAGAACACAAAAGCACAGCAGGGGAGATCGCTGTACTAACATTGGATTGTTAGTACAGTGGCTCCGACCGGAGCTGACCTGCAGATATAGCAGTTCGAAGGATAAGACAAACCATTTACCACCACCAGGGGGCTTATAATGATCAGATTTTATTTATTTATGTAAAACATTTATTCTAAAAGAAAAAAAAACTGTTGCTGTAGCTGCCTATGATGTGTTAGCTGGAATTTGGCTTCAATTTGTTAGTGTATTTAAATCTGATAGTACATCTAACACTACCTTCCCCTAAGACTGACAACCCTGTTGTCCAAAGGTGTCTCTGTTGCTCTATCATCCAGAATGTAGGCACTCTAATACAGGAGATGTGTTGCTAGCCAGATCACCAGGTGAAAACAGAGGGGGAAAAAAACTAAAAATAATGCAACCAAAACATTTAATTACTGGTAAGCTGCAAAATATTACATTTTGGGTTAAATAATGCTTTACCTTAGCAATTGGGAAACTATTAGAATATAAAAGGCTATAGTATATAAGACTGAGCTCAGACTTAAAGTGGTTGTAAAGTTAGAAGGTTTTTTTTATCTTAATGCATTCTATGCATTAAGATAAAAAACCTTCTGTGTGCAGCAGCCTCCCTAATGTTTACCTGAGCCCCATCTCGATCCAGCAATGTTGCACGAGAGACTCGGCTGTCCAGGATTCTCCCTCCTCATTGGCTGAGGCTCCCGCTGCTGTCAATCAAAGTAAGTGAGCCAATGAGGAGAGAGAGGGGCAGGGCCGGGCCAGGGCTCCATGTCTGAATGGACACAGGGAGCTGGAGCACGGCTCTGGTGCCCCCCATAGCAAGCTGCTTGCTGTGGGAGCACTCGGCAGGAGGGAGGGGCCAGGAGCACTGAAGAGGGTCCTGACAAGAAGAGGATCTGGGCTGCTCTGTCAAAACCAACTGCACAGAGCAGGTAAGTATAACATGTTTGTTATTTTTAATG
This sequence comes from Aquarana catesbeiana, assembly GCF_042186555.1. NCBI lineage: Eukaryota > Metazoa > Chordata > Amphibia > Anura > Ranidae > Aquarana > Aquarana catesbeiana. Next base: position 521,202,097 of record NC_133328.1, read on the forward strand.
AAAAAAACAAAACTTTAGTATCACTTTAACCACTTCAATACGGGGCACTTTCACCCCCTTCCTGCCCAGGCCAATTTTCAGCTTTCAGTGCTATCGCACTGTGAGTGACAGTTGCATGGTCAAGAAACCCTGTACCCATATGAAACTTTTATAATTTTTTTTTCACACAAATAGAGCTTTCTTTTGGTGGTATTTAATCACCGCTGGGTTTTTTATTATTTGCTAAACATTTTGAAAACATTTCTGTTATAAAATTTTGGGCACTGTGGGGTTGCACTGACAGGCACTGATGAGGCGACACTGATGGGCACTGATGAGGTGGCACTAATATGCAGCACTGATAGGCGTCATGATATTCAGCACTGATGGGCACTTTCCAAACACGATTTATATGCTAAACCTGTTGTTAAATAATAGAACCTGAACCTTTGCTACATGGAAGAGTGAGTGTGCTGCAGATCCTTCCTCTTTCTCTTTTCTCACTGGATATGGAGGCAGTAGTGGGAACCATTGGCTCCTGCTGCTGTTAATTAAATCCTGTGAGGAGGGGGCAGAGGGCGGGGCCAAGCCCCACTTAGCCTAGCTCGGGAGCGAGCCCATATGAGTACCCCCATAAGAAGCCGCTTGCTATGGGGACACTCAAAAGGAAAGAAAAGCCAGAAGCAACAGTGGGGGACCCCAGAAGAGAAGGTTTGGGGCTGCATTGTGCAAAACCATTGCACAGAGCAGGTAAGTATGACATGTTTGTTTATTAAAAAATCTAACCTTTAGAATCACTTTAATAATAGTTGTAGGGGCCCCTGAGGATGATAACACTGCAGCATCCGTCTTTGTGTCAGAGACCTGAAAACAAGATCAGTGGTAGGGGGATTCCAACTGTTGTCCAACAAGCCTGGAACACAGCTTCTTACTGGCAGAAACTGTTGTGTGGCACTGGAATTAAGAGTCAGCCTATCTACTCTGTTCTGTCATCCCTCCCTAGTATTTTCTAATCTGACATGAAACTGGACCTCTAACGACCAGAAGTGGCCGTCGGATGCCAAACCTAGCTCTAGCCTATGCTGGTTATCAAGCCCTTAAAACTAGCTAAAGAATCCCAGAACAGATGGGACAGGGTTAAATAGAATGACAGGAGCTGTATATAAACTCTATTGCAATAAGCACCCACTAATATACTAGGAGCGGACCACTACATACATACCGTAGCACAGACCCAGCTATCTCTGGGCATGTGAGATAACAACAGAACAGAGATACTTTGTCACAAGGATTCAGAAACACATTCAAGTAGCTATAGGAAGCTGCAGTTAAACAGTTGGAACATATAAATTATTGCATAATAGTATCTTATGGTCGCTTTTCACTGCATTTTAACAAGGACAATTTTAATAGTAAGATGCCAATGTTCAATAAAAGTTTTAAGAATCTTACACGATGAAGAGTCCTCTTTTCATATCTTACATGCCTGCACACTCTGATCTATGAACGCCACAGTAGGAGGCAAGATATCACAGCGGGATTACCCAGTGGATATCATGGTGGGATAGGTCCTCCCCCAAGAGACCTAAAAGCGCAGTTGACTCCTTTTTACCATAAGCTAGAGGAGTCCAACCTATCCGGTGAGTGCGGAACCATATAGCCTCACAAGAGGAGAATTTAAAGTTACCGTTGTAGCACGGAGCACAACAGCACTTTAAAGATTTAATGTGCACATGCATAATTACGTGTCACTTTATAATTGTATTTAATAGTCACTAAATTTATTAGTTATAAGTCACTATTTATTAATGTATTCATTTGTTCATCAGTGGGTTTATCAGTCACATGTTAACAGGATCATATATTTAATATCTATTTATTTTTATTTGAAAAGGTTCACAAAGTAATTATTTGTCCAGGCACAGACACAGTGTAATCACATATGGATTAATTTAATGTAATTATTTATAGGTGTGGTGGGACAAGCGCTGTTTAGCCAATTTTACCATTTTTTGTCACCTTTACAAGGGGACAGTACGTACAGCAGCGGTCCAAAATTAACTAACCCACGTCACCAAGGCGCAAGTGTCACATAATTTACAGTAATAATTCAATGCTTCCTATTTACTGCAGCAAAGGTTCAACTACTTTGTGCTAGCAGTACAATAGAGAGTGCTCAACACAGAGTGCAGTGGCCTGAGTCTTCAGTGGCCCTTGGTGCCCCTGTTCAGTAATTCAATCCACAGCACTGCTCAGTTGCACCTCTGTGCTGATACGTGTCACATGTTAATATGCATTGTGTTACAGCAGTCTATTCATTTGAATTAGATGCCTAATGCACTACAACACACAACAAAAAATGTGCATACACCATTTTAAGGAATGACACTCAATACAATGCATAGTAGTGTTTTTAAAATGCATTGCGGCACACTGTGGCACAGGTATGCTGGTAAGGTGTATTAGAGTGCCGTTTAGCGCTGCAGAGCGGGTACATTAGTATGGTGAGTTTGGATGCCATTCTGAAAAAAATGACAGCGCACCAACATGTGTAATGTGCTTTGTTGTGCTTGCAGTAAAATGCCAGTGTGAATCTTGACCTTTGGAAGTTACAGCATCTGTAGTTTGAAATGGAAAGGTCATTTTTTTTCATAAACACTAAATTACAAGATTTTTTTGTATAGCAATTATCACTTATATCAAAACTTTTTAAACAAATGCTTAGTTTTTAATTTGGGGCAACCATGAATATTTCAAGAGTCTGCACTAATATATACCAAAAAGATAAATATGTCAAAATTAACCACACATAATAATATTTTATGTTAAATGAACATAATAAAGTGTTACTGGATCTACTGATTACCAACAATACAGACCTGATCACGGATGTGAAAATACGGGGCAATTTAGGTAACAGCGATTACAGGTCAATTGGCTTCAGTAAAAATTACACAAATAGGAAACATAAAGGGAATACAAAGACACTGAATTTCAAAAGAGACAACTTCCCTAAACTACGAACCTTGTTAGAAGGCATGAATTTGGGATAAAATCTTAGGAACAAAGAACACGGAGGAGAGATGTGTTTGCTTTAAGAGCATATTAAATAAGGGCATTAGCCAATGCATCCCATTGGGTAATAAATTTAAAAGAGCGAACAAAAGTCCTGGATGGCTTAACTCCAATGTAAAAATGCATATAAAAGCAAAGGAAAAGGCCTTCAAAAAATACAAGGCTGAGGGATCATCATCAGCATTCAGACTTTCTAAAGAATACAACAAGAAATGTAAGGGTGTAATTAGGGTGGCTAAGATAGAACATGAAAGACAAATAGCGGAGGAGAGCAAAAAAATCCCAAGAAATTCTTTAAGTATGTAAACAGTAAAAAAGGGAGGACAGACCATATTGGCCCCATAGAGAATGAGATAGAATATCTGCTTACAAAGGTTGGGGAGATGGCGAAGGTATTGAATTTATTCTTCCCCTCAGTCTTCACGAGGGAATCGGGGGGCTTCGGTAACCAAAACTGCAGTGTTTATCTTTATGACACATCACAGGAAGCACCTCCATGGTTAACAGAGGACAGAATTAAAATTAGACTTGGGAACTTAACATTAATAAATCACCTGGCTTGGCAATGGCTTGCATCAGAGGGTACTTAGGGAACTCAGTCAAGTAATTGCCAGACCATTGTTCCTTATTTTTACTGATAGTCTACTGACTGGAATGGTACCAGGTGATTGGAGAAAAGCCAATGTAGCACCAATATTTAAAAATACATCCCTGGGAATTACAGACCAGTTAGCCTAACATCAATAGTATGCAAGCTCTTGGAGGGGATGATAAGGAACTATATACAAGATTTTAGTAATGAGAACGGTATCATTAGCAGTAATCAGCATTGATTCAAGAAGAATCGTTCTTGCCAAACCAATCTATTAACCTTCTATGAGGAGGTGAGTTGCCATCTAGATAAAGGACGGCCCATAGACGTGGTGTATCTGGATTTTGCAAAAGCATTTGACACAATTCCCCATAAACGTTTACTGTACAAAATAAGGTCCATTGGCATGGACCATAGGGTGAGTACATGAATTGAAAACTGGCTACAAGGGCGAGTTCAGAGGGTGGTGATAAATGGGGGGTACTCGGAATGGTCAGAGGTGGGTAGTGGAGTCCCTCAGGGTTCTGTGCTGGGACCAATCCTATTGTATTTGTTCATAAACGACCTGGAGGATGGGGTAAATAATTCAATCTCTGTATTTTCGGACGATACTAAGCTAAGCAGGGCAATAACTTCTCCTCAGGATTGGAAACCTTGCAAAACTGAACAAATTAATGGGGTGGGCAACTACATGGCAAATGAGGTTCAATGTAGAAAAATGTAAAATAATGCATTCAGGTGGCAAAAATATGAATGCAATCTATACACTGAGGGGAGAACCTCTGGGGGAATCTAGGATGGAAAAGGACCTGGGGGTCCTAGTAGATGATAGGCTCAGCAATAACATGCAATGCCAAGCTGCTGCTAACAAAGCAAACAGAATATTGGCATGCATTAAAAAGGGGATCAACTCCAGAGATAAAACGATAATTCTGCTCTACAAGACTCTGGTCCGGCCGCACCTAGAGTATGCTGTCCAGTTGTGGGCACCAGTCCTCAGGAAGGATGTACTGGAAATGGAGCGAGTACAAAGAAGGGCAACTAAGCTAAGAAAGGGTCTGGAGGATATTAGTTATGAGGAAAGGTTGCGAGCACTGAACTTATTCTCTCTGGAGAAGGGACGCTTGAGAGGGGATATGATTTAAATTTATAAATACCGTACTGGTGACCCCACAATAGGGATAAAACTTTTTCACAGAAGGGATTTTAACAAGACACGTGGCCACGCATTAAAATTAGAAGAAAAGAGGTTTAACCTTAAACTACGTAGAGGGTTCTTTACTGTAAGAGCGGCAAGGATGTGGAATACCCTTCCACAGGCGGTGGACTCAGCGGGGAGTATCGATAGTTTCAAAAAAAATATTAGATGAGCACCTGAACGACCACAACATACAGGGATATACAATGTAATACGGACATATAAGTACACACATAGGTTGGACTTGATGGACTTTTTTTCAGCCTCACCTACTGTGTAACTATGTAACGTTTTTTATTTTTAGAAAAATGCCACAATTTTCTAAAGGAAATTTAATGACACTCCTTTTTTTCATAGCTAAACAGGTCTGAATTAAAGTGATATTAAAGAGGAGTTCTACTAAAAAAAAAAAAAAATTAAAAGTCAGCAGCTACAAATACTGCAGCTGCTGACTTTTAATAATCGGACACTTACCTGTCCTATGGTCCAGCGATGTGGAAGCACGAAGCCCCACTCATCTCCCCCTCCTCTCAGTGGCGCCGGCATTGTAACTGTGGGCGCACGGCTGTGGCTTCACAGCCGGGCACCCACTGCGCCGTGAGCCATGACTGGCCGGGCAATCATCTGGGACCTGTGACGTATCCCAGATGATTGCCCTGAGGGAGGGGGAAAAGGTGATCTCCCTTCTGGGGCCGTGGTGCCCCGGGAGGAAGTGGGAGCTGGGACCCTCTGAAAAGAGAGTACCGGCTCCCCCTCCCAAAAAATGACATGCCAAATGTGGCATGTCAGGGGGTCACCTCCCTTAAAACGGAAGTTCCATTTTTGCGTGGAACTCCTCTTTAACCTATATTTTTTAAGCACAGATTTTTTTTTACTCTTCTAATACTTGACTATGTTTCAGTTTAAAGCTGAACACCAGAAATTTAGCCGATTGCTAAATTGTTCAGAGTTATGTATGGGTTAACTCCAACAAGGTGCATACCAGCTTGAGGACTTATCCCTTAAGTTTACAATTTTTATTTTTACTGGGCACCAGGAGTACAGCTATTGCTATACATCCAGCTGGACCTTCTTGTCTCAGCTCCTGAAGCTGCAGAGTCAGTATAGTGTCGGGAGTGTCGGGAGTATAGTGATAACTGTACTCTCAGCGCTCAGTAACACTGTCAGTTGTAAATAAAAAAAGATAAGTCCATAAGGTGGCTTGCAGCTTGTTGGACTTAACCCATAGTAATCCAGCATATCTTAGAGAGTGGCTGAATTCCTGGAATTCAGGTTTAAACTGGTACCATGGCTGCTAACCTGGGTTTCCTGTGCCAAGGTGGCTCCTTTCTCTTGCAGCATCCTATGGAGCCACTCTTGCATGCTGAGACTAGAAATGCATCAACACACATAGCCCCACATCCTAGGATGGCAAGGCAGGCCCCTGCCCCTCCATTTCTCAAACCTGACACCACACTGCACTATCCACTGTTAACTCTTTCCTGCAAAGACCAGCAGTTTGATTAAGCATCATTTTCCAGGAAACAAGGAATCTGTATGTTTTTCCCTGTTTTTACAAATAGCATTCACAATTTATGAAGTTATCATGTTCTAGTCTGTATAACAGCGTCTCTCTAATTGCTAAAAACCAATGTAAAAGTAAATGAATTAGCTAACTATATTTAATAATTGAAACAGTTCCTCAATTTAAAAGAAACAATCCTAAACAAGAAAGAGCACTTTCAATATCAATATCAATATCTATAATGATATTAAAGGTACCGCATCCTAAATTATATACAAAATAATCTAACAAAGAAAAACTAGAGAACTTTTAAGGTACCAACTCAAAACAACATTACATAAAATTACATATTTTTCACATAATTAGAGATATTGATATAAAAGTTAAACGCTGTTCCACATACACATCAATTTACCCCAGATACCACAATACTTGTATTCAATTATATTGGTTAATTCACAATGCATAATTCCATTATTTCATTTATGTAGGTTTTAGGGTATCAAAAACCCTAAAACCTACATAACACATTTCTCTGGTCAATGCCCGCTTCTTCATGAATAAATAGGGGATAGAAATCTGCAAAGCAAAAACATTGTGTGGAATTGTTGATACCCTAATACCCACTTGAATAAAATAATGGAATTATGCATTGTGAATTAACCAGTATACTTGAATGCAAGTATTGGAGAGAATTGATGTATATGAAGTGTATATATATATATATATATATATATATGTGGAACAGTATTCTTGTATTTTATATCAATATCTACAATGCTGTGAATAAAACATGTCATTTTATATAATTTTGCTATGGTTTGGCACCCTAAAAGTCCTCTAGTTTTTCTTTTTTAGGGCTTCTTTTTGTATACTTCCTCAATGTTGTGTGTTTTTTTAAATAGACAGCATTCTTCTTTAAACAGGTAATTATTCCATTCTCTGCCTTTTGGTATTATATTTGTCAGAAATGTGGAGATGGACTTAACACTACCAGTATAAAAAACAACATTCACTTTAAACTCGTCCTGAGTTCTGTTTCTGCAATTCATGTCAGGGGATCATGGTGTATTGCTCATTAAAATAATTAATAATAAACATTACCATATTACTCTAGAGTTACTGGATACCATCTGTTTAATTGTTCTTTTTTCAATAGTAGTGTTAAAACAATGCAAATTCTGCATTAAAAACACCCCACAAGAGTCAGCTGAAATAAATGCCTTGCTTTAGCGTTCCTGATGGTGGCAGACATCTATCTTTATTAATCCCCAAATGATTTAATCAAAACTCTGTTTACACAGGATATCCAAGCAGCAGCCCTTTCATTACAAAATGCCAATCTTCAGTAGAGAATGGCATGGATGAAGACAAACAACAAACTTGTGCAATGGGATTTCGTTTTAAAAGTCAGCAAATCAGAATATTGTTAATCTCTAGCATCATAAGAACAGGAATACTGGACCACTTAGAATATGTATATATATAGGCAGAACAACAGTTGTCAAGTTTTGTTACTAGCAGATAATTTGCAACACTATTTTATACATTGCATATTGGGTGTCCAGACTCAAGATTTTCACAAGGCTCCCCAAGAAATGTAAAAGCAAATTAAAGCACATATTAAGTGCAATTAGAATTACTGTATATACTCGAGTATAAGCCGAGTTTTTCAGCCCATTTTTTAGGCTGAAACCTCCCCCCTCGGCTTATACTCGAGTCGGGGTGCAGCATCGCTGTGCCCATCTGCTGCCGTAGCTTTGTTTGCTAAAACAGCGGGTGTCTCCCGCTGTGTTATGCAGTCTGTTCGGTGCTGCCCATTGTAACAAAGCCCCGCCTCCTCCTCGTCCATGATAGAGGAACACTGATACAATGCTGGGAAACTGTATCAGTGTTCCGTCCATCACAGACGAGGAGGAGACGGAGCTTTGTTACAATGGACTGCCACCGAACAGACGGAATAACAATGCGGGAGACACCCGCTGTTTTAGTAATCAAAGGTACGGCTGCAGATGGGCACAATGAGGCTGCAAATGGGCACAGTGAGGCTGCAAATGGGCACATGGAGGCTGCAAATGGGCACAGTGAGGCTGCAAATGGGCCCAAGGAGGCTGCAAATGGGCACAATGAGGCTGCAAATGGGCACAAGGAGGCTGCAAATGGGCACAAGGAGGCTGCAAATGGGCACGGTGAGGCTGCAAATGGGCACAGTGAGGCTGCAAATGGACACAAGGAGGCTGCAAATGGACACAAGGAGGCTGCAAATGGGCACAAGGAGGCTGCAAATGGGCACAAGGAGGCTGCAGATGGGCACAGTAAGGCATTGTTTACCCAGTAGCTGCTGCATTTTCCCACCCTAGGCTTATACTCGAGTCAATAAGTTTTCCCATTTTTTTGTGGTAAAATTAGGTGCCTCGGCTTATATTCAGGTCAGCCTATACTTGAATATATACGGTACATAACAATTGGCTTCACCAATTCCAACAGCTGATACAGTGCTGCCTTCCTCTTTAGTTTGTTATTATAAAATGGGTGTTTCACTTGCCACAGACAGGGCAGCTCTCTGTACTTATCAATGAAGTTGGGGAGGAAGTCATGATCATTGAATTTATCCATATTCTCTGCAAGACACAACACAAGACAAACCCTAATGTCAGGCTAAACTCTCCTAATCTTGTCCCAATATAGGCCCCAATCTATAAGAAGTATAGGCCACTGATGCCCCAAGTTGTACTTTCATTAGCACGATTGGCGCTTACGCTATTCTATCCTCCGCTCACAGATCGTATGTACAACTCACGCGTGTTATGCTTTACTGTGCATGTGTGAAACTCCGCCCCTGACCTTCTTTCTAGTATATTCCCTGCCCCCTCTCTTTTCAGCGCAGTGGGAGAGCACATGGCGGAGACAGAGCAGGTGCATGCAGAGCAGAGCAGCAACGATGAGGAAAGCCCGGAGCCAGAAATGTCTCAATCCAGGAGAAGATTTAAGGTCTCAAATATGGCCTTTGTTGAGCTGGTGGAGATGGTGGACATCTTGAAGAGGGACGACTATGATGGGAAATATGGATCGTACAGAAACCCAAATGTGAGAAAGGCCAAAAACATGACTAAAGTTGTGAAAAGTCTGTCTAGATGTGTTTTAACCAAAATGAAATGCAAACTTGATTCAGTGACAGGAGAGGACACTCAGCAGCTGTTTACACATCTGGATGCAGGAGCACTAGTGTGGGACACCAGAACACCCTTGTTCTGGTGTCCCACGCAGGTGCTCCAGTAGATACTAGGGGTCTCTCCATGTGTGAAACTTTACCAAAAAAGGTAAGTATTCCAGCTTGAAGAAAGGGAAAAAATCATGTCTTTAGCTTGGAACTCTGCCAAAACAGACAATTGTACGACACTTCCAAGCAATGTTTGATATCCCTATTTCTTGCCTCAAATAGCTGGGTGCTAAGTATACTTTATTTTTTATTCACATAGGGAAGAAAAGACTCAGGACATCTGAGGACACCAAGAACACCACACCTCCTAAAGAAGGGGAAATCCCCCACACCACAAGCTGAAGATGTTGCTTCAGAGGTACATGAAGTGGGCGAAATAGTGACCACAACAGGTGAGTGTCTGAGACCACAGCTTCAGGTAATAGATGTATGCATGCATATTTATAATACATGGTGTGTTTTTTTTTATTTTAGGTGATGTGGATGTTGTGGAAGAAGAAACTCATTTCACCAGTGCAAGTGCACACGCCCTCATCGGGGAGATCATGGTGTGCAATCGTGATTTAGAAAAGATAAAGGAACAAAAAATGAAGAACCTCATTGACATAGGCAGAATCTAAAACACACAAAAATTGTACTGTTTTGTGGTGCAATTTGTTCTTTGAAATCAAGTTTTAAAGTAATTATAAAGCCAAATTTTGAAGCTGCACACAGTGTGTCAACATGTGCTATCTGCCATCACAGGATATCAATGTACGTGGGTGCAACCCCTTCCTCGCAACTCAAGTAGGGGAGAGGAAGGGGTTGCACCCCCAAAACATGTCCATTGATCCCCCATGATGGGAGCTAGCACATGTTGACATTAGGCATGGGTTCAGGAGGGAAATCCACATTTTGACTCCCAATTTGTGTGCATCTTCAAAATTTGGCTTTTACAGGGGTTACATCACCCCATCTGATGAAAGCAAAATCAACTCAGTTTGGACATACTAATGTCTGATATTGCCTTCGATTTTTCAAAGTTAAACTTTGTAAGTTCCTGAGTTGTGTATGTTATTATGGTTTTAAACATGTCTGTTTAACCAAAAAAAGGCTATTTCTAATGTCAACCATAAAACTGTTATACACCAAAGATGTTGGTTTGTTCAAAAACCCTTTTCTAATGCCGCGTACACACGAGCGGACTTTCCGGCATACTTGGTCCGGCGGACCAGAGTCTGACGGACAATCCGACCGTGTGTAGGCTCCGGCGGATTTTTCCGGCGGACTTTTTCCCAAAAGCCCGCCGGACCTAGATTTGAAACATGTTTTAAATCTTTCCGTCGGACTCAGTTTCTGGCGGAAAGTCCGCTTGTCTGTGTGCTGGTCCGACGGAAAGCCTGCTCATCTGTATGCTGGTCCAACGGACCAGATACGACGCAAGGGCAGGTATTGCATTTCGCTCTCGCTGCAATAGGAAAAACAAATTTTCCTATTGCGGCGAGCGCGGGGCATACCAGGCCCTTAGGTCTGGTATGGATTTTAAAGGGAAGCCCCTACGCCGAAAAAACGGCATGGGGTCCCCCCTAAAATCCATACCAGACCCCGATCCGAGCACGCAGCCCGGCCGGTCAGGAAAGGTGGTGGGGACGAGTGAGCGCCCCCCCTCCTGAACCGTACCAGGCCGCATGCCCTCAACATGGGGGGTGGGTGCTTTGGGGGAGGGGGGCGCCCTGCAGGGCCCCCCCACCCCAAAGCACCTTGTCCCCATGTTGATGAGGACAAGGGCCTCTTCCCGACAACCCTGGCCGTTGTTTGTCGGGGTCTGCGGGCGGGGGGCTTATCGGAATCCAGGAGCCCCCTATAATAAGAGGGCCCCCAGATCCCGGCCCCCCACCCTATGTGAATGAGTATGGGGTACATGGTACCCCTACCCATTCACCTAGGGAAAAAGTGTCAACAATAAAACACACTACACAGGTTTTTAAAATAATTTATTAAACAGCTCCGGGGGGGTCTTCCTCCGGCTTCAGGGGTCTTTCTCTGGCTTCGGGGGTCTTCTTCCGGCTTTGGGGGTCCCTCCGGTTCCTCTTCTCCCGGCGTCCAGTTGGTTCTTCTCCGCTCTCTCCGGCCTCTTCTCCCGGTGTTCCAGTTCTTCGGCCCGCTCCTCCGCTGTCTTCAGGCCGCTCTTGTGCCAGCGCAGGTCCGGACTTCTGGGCTTCTTGGCTTCTCCAGATGTTGACACGACACTCTCTCCGGCTGGACTGCTCTCTGAGGGCTCCGTTGTGACTTATATAGGCGGAGACCCCGCCCCCTTATGATGTCACAGTCCCTGGGCATGCTGGGACTGTGACGTTTTAGGGGGCGTGGTCATTGGGTGATGTTGACCACGCCCCCTAAAACGTCCCAGTCCCAGCATGCCCAGGGACTGTGGCATCATAAGGGGGCGGGGTCTCCGCCTATATAAGTCACAACGGAGCCCTCAGAGAGCAGTCCAGCCGGAGAGAGCGTCGTGTCAAGATCTTGAGAAGAGAAGAGGGAAGAAGACAAGAAGCCAAGAAGCCCAGAAGTCCGGACCTCCGCTGGCAAAAGAGCGGCATGAAGACAGCGGAGGAGCCGGCTGAAGAACTGGAACACCGGGAGAAGAGGCCGGAGAGAGCGGAGAAGAACCAACCGGACGCCGGGAGAAGAGGAACCGGAGGGACCCCCGAAGCCGGAAGAAGACCCCCGAAGCTGGAGGAAGACCCCCCGGAGCTGTTTAATAAATTATTTTAAAAACCTGTGTAGTGTGTTTTATTATTGACACTTTTTCCCTAGGTGAATGGGTAGGGGTACCATGTACCCCATACTCATTCACATAGGGTGGGGGGCCGGGATCTGGGGGCCCTCTTATTATAGGGGGCTCCCGGATTCCGATAAGCCCCCCGCCTACAGACTCCGACAACCAACGGCCAGGGTTGTCGGGAAGAGGCTCTTGTCCTCATCAACATGGGGACAAGGTGCTTTGGGGGGGCCCCGCAGGGCGCCCCCCTCCCCCAAAGCACCCACCCCCCATGTTGAGGGCATGCGGCCTGGTACGGTTCAGGAGGAGGGGGGGGGGCGCTCGCTCGTCCCCACCCCCTTTCCTGACCGGCCGGGCTGCGTGCTCGGATCGGGGTCTGGTATGGATTTTAGGGGGGACCCCACACTGTTTTTTCGGCATAGGGGCTTCCCTTTAAAATCCATACTAGACCTAAGGGCCTGGTATGACCCGCGACGGGGCTCGCAAGGTGTCAATCTCGCTGATAAAAGCGGCAAGATTGACTTCCTTTTCTAGTCCCGTCGCACCTGAGTCACGTTCAAAATGAACGGACTTGTCCGTGTGTGGGCAAGTCCGTTCATTCTGAAAGTCCGCCGTAACTCCGGTGAAAGTCCGTTGGAAAGACGGGCGGACTTAGCCCACCGGAAAGTCCGGTCGTGTGTGTGCAAGTCCATCCGTTTTAAAATCCGGCGCACCTGGCGGACAAAGTCCGTCGGAAAGTGTGCCGGACCAAGTATGCCAGAAAGTCCGATCGTGTGTACGCGGCATCACGCACATGTGAATGTGCACGGAGTAAAATGTTTTATACTCAACAATGTGTGGCTTCTTATTTCAATGCTCAATACCAGTTTTGGAGTAAGTTGTTGTAGTTTACAGTGCCAATGGGGGTATTTACTAAAGGCAAATCCACTTTGCACTGCAAGTGCAATGCAAGTGCACTTGCAGTGCACTTGTAATGCACAGTGGATTTGCCTTTAGTAAATATCCCTCACAGTGCTCTAAAATTGGCCCCAATCAGGCCATTTAGGGACTCAAAACAATTAATTCATGGTGCTGAAAAGGATGAATATTTTTATCATTAATGCATTACGTACATTAACAACAAAAACAACATAATAGTTAGCTAAAGAATAGATTGTCACCTCATGTATCAAATAAATAACGTTTGCACTATTGAAGGAAATGGCCAAAAAGAAAAGCCCATTGGAGAACCTAGGAGACAGCTAAAAGAAACACAAGCAGTAAATCAAATGAAATATTAGTTCAGTTTAAAATAAAAGTTTATTTAAAAAATGTTTCACACATTTGCTGGCATATCAATGGCCCCCCTACCCGCAAAGTACTCCAGATATTTTTGTCTTACTTTGCGGGCGCTTTGGGGGGGCAAGCCAGGATGGCCAGTGTTGAAGGATCAGGAAAGCCGGCCTCAGTCCCAACTGAGGCCACATAGTTTGTTGCATTTTTTTCATAGATAATTGTGCAGAATGCAGCAGGCAAGCACAATATGGTTCAGTTTATATTCCGCCATGTGGATTGGTGTCAGAAATAGGCGGAGCTGTCTGGCCATAATGCCGAAAGCATTCTCCACCACTCTTCTGGCTCTGGCCAGCCGGTAGTTAAAAACCCTCTGGCCCAGGGTGAGGGTCCTCATGGGAAATGGCCTCATCAGATGTTCACCTAGCCCAAACGCTTCATCAGCAATGAACACAAATGGAAGACCAGCCACGTTGTCTTCCGCAGGTGGCAAGCCAAAGCTGACATTCTGGAGCCGTCTGTAAAACTCGGTCTGGGCGATGACTCCACCATCCGACATCCAGCCATTCTTCCCCACGTCCACATGCAAAAACTCGTATGTCACCGACACCACCACCAACAACACAATACTATTAAACCCCTTATAATTATAATAGTATGACCCTGAGTTGGGGGGTGGGATGATGTGGACGTGTTTTCCATCTATTGCCCCTCCGCTGTTACAAAAGTCCCACCGCTGGGCAAACTGGGAAGCCACAGTCTGCCATTCCTGTGTGTTTGAAGGAAACTGTGGAGTCAAACACGAAAAAAAACAAATTAGTACTTTTGTACATAACATTGCAAGCATATTAGATTAGACACAAACATTCTTGGCCAACATAAGTATATTGTTTATTTTAAGGAGTATTTAACCACTTAAGGACCAGCCTCGTTTTGGATTTTAGGTGTTTACATGTTTAAAACAGGTTTTTCTGCTAGAAAATTACTTAGAACCCCCAAACATTATATATGGTTTTTCTTCTAACACCCTAGAGAATAAAATGGTGGTCATTGCAATACTTTTTTTGCACCGTATTTGCGCAGCGGTCTTAAAAGCGCCCTTTTTTTGGAAAAAATTCACTTTTTTTAATAAAAAAATAAGACAACAGTAAAGTTAGCCCAATTTTTTTTATATTGTGAAATATAATGTTACGCCAAGTAAATTGATACCCAACATGTCACGCTTGAACATTGCGCCCGCTCGTGGAATGGCGTCAAACGTTTACCCTCAAAAATCTCCATAGGCGATGTTTAAAAAATTCTACAGGTTGCATATTTTGCGGTACAGAGGAGGTCTAGGGCTAGAATTATTGCTCTTGCTCTACCGGTCGCGAAGATACCTCACATGTGTAGTTTGACCACCGTTTTCATATACGGGCGCTACTCGCGTATGCGTTCACTTCTGCGCGCAAGCTCGTCGGGACAGGGGTTTTTAAAACATTTTTTTTTGATTTTTATTATTTATTTTACAATATTTTATTTATTTTTACACTGTTTTTTTAAAAAAAAAATGGTGTCACTTTTATTCCTATTACAAGGAATGTAAACATCCCTTGTAATAGAAAAAAGCATGGCAGAACCTCTTAAATATGAGATCTGGGGTCAAAAAGACCTCAGATCTCATATTTACACTAAAATGCAATAAAAAAAAAAAAAAAAAAAAAAAAAAAAGTCATTTAGAAAAATGACATTTGAAAAAATTTGCCTTTAAGAGGCGTGGACGGAAGTGACGTACTGACGTCACTTCCGCCCAGCAGTGTATTGGAGGCGAGTGAGCGCCATCTTGGCCTCACTTGTCTCCAGACACACCACAGGATAGGACGCGATCGCCTCTGCCGCTACCGACGGCTCCGGATCGCGGCGGGAGGGGGGGGCCCTCTCCCGCCACCGATAAAAATGATCTCGTGGCGAATCCGCCACAGGGACCACTTTTATCTGACAGCCGGCCGCCGCACGAAAACGGGGATACCGGGGTTATGGCAGCTAGCTGCTGCCATAACAACGATATCCCCGTTCTAAGTTTGGACGTACATCATCGTGCGGCGGTCTTGAAGTGGTTAAAGACAAAAGTATAAGGTCCACTTATCAGATTCCTCACACCCTCTGATGGCCCACTGTAAAAATTTTAAGGGGGGGTATGTTTTGGACAGGTAACCCTCTCCACTTCATTGAGAGCTGAATGCATAAATAATGTGTGTTACTTTGGCCAGCTCCTCCTTACTTACACTATTGGCAGCCCACTGGTAAGAAGTGTCATAATACAAAAATATGAATACACACTGTACAAATCGAAGTGCATTTTTACATTCTGCAATTACCTATCAAGAAAATAGGAGAAAAAAAACTTTAAACAGTACCATTTGAAAGTATTCAGGCAGGCCCTTGCACTAAATGCTTTGGTGAATTCATCCATAAATCTGACCACAAAAGAGGTAGTGCGTATGGGTTTGGCAACGTCAGCAGATAGAGGATTGGTATCAGTTGACTTAGCGTTTGGGGGGGAGGGAGGGTTCCAAATGAGTTTGGAGTCCTCTTGCACTCTGCATGAATTTAAGGACAAAAATAACAATTAAAACACATTTTAGAGGGTGTTTAGGGTAAGCACTACAATGGAGCAGACAAAATACATTATTAAGTGACTAGGCTAGGTGTGTATGGACCCAGGATAGCATGCTGGGGTGGTTAGTGAAGGCAAGTATGCATGAAGAACAAAAAGCGCATTTAAAGAGCATTAAAAGCTTACAGCATGCATGAGGACTAAGGCGGACATTCACAGCACATTACAATCATGGTAATTATGGAATAATGAAATAAATACAATACATTAACAAACATTAAATACATAGAATATGATGTTAAAGGAGAAAACTTACCTTCATATAGTCTTTCTGCAGGACCAGAATGATGGCAGAACAGGTCTCTAGAATAATGATGCCCAGAGCCTGAGGGGAGATGCCAGTCGAGAACTTGATGTCCTGCAGACTTCTCCCCGTCGTCAAGTACCGCGAGGTGGCGACGAGCCTCTGCTCGGGAGTGATGGCTTGCCGCATGCAGGTGTCCTGCTTGGTAATACAAGAGGACAGCAAAGCCAACAGACAGTGAAAAACGGGGTCCGTCACGCGGAGATAATTCCTGAAATCATCAGGATTATTCTCCTGGATCTCCCGCAACAAAGGCATGTGTGAGAATTGGTCACGCTGGAGCAACCAATTCTTCGTCCATGTACTCCTCCTTGCCTTGTTCATGGACTGGGCTTGGGTCAAAGTAAGAACCCCAACACCAAGCCCCTGCCCAGCATTAACTCTACGACGAGTACGTATCTGCAACATGGCTTCAAAACGGTCGACTGGTCAGAACAAACTAACAGAACGCACTGAAAATCAGAAAGGCCTGAGAAGAGCGAGCTGAAAATCAGAAACAAGCGGACAAGAACGCACTGAAAAACAGATATGAACTGCAACACGCACTGAAAAACAGATACAAACCCATAAGCACAAACTGAAGACCAGTAACAAACTAAAAAGCAGGAGGCTGAAAAGCGCGAATCGTCCCTCACCAAATTTCTACTAACACGAGATTAGCAGAAGGAGCCCAAAGGGTGGCGCACTTGGCATTGAACTTCCTTTTTATAGTGCCGTCGTACGTGTTGTACGTTACCGCGTTCTTGGCGATCGGAATTTCCGACAACATTTGTGCGACGGTGTGTATGCAAGGCAAGTTTGAGCCAACATCCGTTGGAAAAATATCCTCGGTTTGGTTGTCGGAATATCCGATCGTCTGTACATGGCATTATGCCCCGTACACATGATCAGATTTTCTGACAACAAATGTTGGATGTGAGCTTGTTGTCGGAAAGTCTGATCGTGTGTATGCTCCATCGAACGTTCGAATTTCTGATCGTGTGTACACAAGTCTGATGCACAAAAGTTCACGCATGCTCGGAATCAAGCAGAAGGAGCCACACTGGCTATTGAACTTCCTTTTTATCGGCTCATTGTACGTCTTGTACATCACCTTGTTCTCACGTTTGTAATTGTTGGCCAACATTTGTGTGACCGTCTGTATGCAAGACAAGTTGGAGCCAACAACCTTCGAACAAAGTTCCATGGTTTTGTTGTCAGAAAGTCCAATCGTATGTACGGGGCATAGCTCCCCAGACTGACAATGCTGCTGTTCAAGGAATGCAGACAAGAGGTGGGTAAGAAAATTGCAGCCAGTGGCCTCTCACCACTACTGAGCCATACCACTACCTGGGCTTCATATCAAAGAAGGGGACAAACCTTTCAATCATCTATTCATCCTGCATTTATAGATCATTCTACATTCATAGTAGCTGTAAAATGGCCTATATAAATAGGGGAGCACAGCGGAAAGGGTGGGAATAATTGGGGACTCTTTATGACAGCCTGTGACAGCTCACACTATTAACCCCTGCCGCACCAGTAGATTACAGCAGTGGGGGGGTAATGGGGCATTGAAGGAGAAGGATTTCACCTAAGGGACACATTCCACGGTCTGTAGGTTATGTCCCTTGTGCTAATTTCTGTGTTAGGCTAATTTTTGTGTTGGACTTAGGCTTTATATACCATTGAATGTGTTTTGTTATGATCTGTTCCTAGTTATCTCTAGTTTTGTTCAAGGAATACAGGATCCCACCCCTCTACGTTATGGAGAAGAGGAAAGGAGGAGGTTTCTGTAGTCCTATTTAATTTCTGTTGTCCTGATACAGTAGGGTGAGTGAGCATTTTCACCCAAGGACATGACGTCTGCTATTGGCAATATTTTCTAATGAACATAAAGGAAAAAAAAGCCTAAAGAAAGAAAACGAATATAGCCATCGCTTCTAAGGACAGGTAAGCTGCACAATATATAAAATTGGTTTGTTTGAGATTTATATAAGGTTTAATTGTTTTCATTGCTGATGTTCATCTGAAAATTCTGTTTGTCTGGCTTTTACTCTTTGAGGTTTATTTAATCAAGGAGTACCATAACTTTACAAAATCAGTGTTTACGGAGCTTATTAAATAAGCTATGTTTGCTTTAATCAGCCAATCATGCAATAGCAAAGATCCAGTTTGTTTTTCTCTTGCACATACACAGTGATAAGGCAGTTTCATTTAATTTCCCAACATGCACTTGAATGTGTGAGCATCCTCTCTTTTAGTAAACTAACCCTTTTGGGTCACTGACCAGGAACAATTATTGAAATCAGAAGTTCTAACATCTTTACTTCATTTTTTGTAAGCCCATGTTAAAGACATAGGGATAGCAGGTCTGCAATAGCAGCCATATTTCTCTCATGACAAGTGCACCCTAAGCTTATCTAATGCATTTCCTATGGTGTCATGTTTTATTAAAATTTTCACCTAATTAGGGGATCTATCATCTATGGAGATGATGATAGCTTTTTTAAATGACTACATCAATACAGTCCATGTAAGAATCAAACGGAAAGGTCAAGAGGCAGGAATCAGCATAACAGCCCAAGCATCTCATTTCAACACAGTTTTGGGATACACAGGTAAGTCCAGTAGTGATAAGTGGAGTGGTTTAAGTGGAACTGGTTTTGGTACAAACCTACCAATTTCACCTTTGGCAGATTTTTGAAAATTTAGAGGTTGATTTACTTATGGCAAATAAACTGTGCACTTTACAAAGTGCAGTTGCTCCAGAGCTTAGTAAATGAGAAAAAGATCTGCTGACTTCCATCATCCAATGATGTGCAAGCAAAAATTATATTAATTTTTCTTGCATGTGATTGAGTATTCTTCGACCTAAGATTTACCTTATTTACTAATCTCTGGAGCAACTGCCCTTGCAGAGTGCAACTGCACCTTGCAAAGTGTACAGTATATTTGCCATTAATATATCAACCCCTTATCTTCTAGTTTCTCAAATTTTCTGCTTAGATGAAAATAGTGTACTGTCACTTGAACATTTAAATTTTTACATCTTCTAAATTTTTTCTTTTTATGAAAAAAAATCAAATGACAGCAAAATACACAAAATTTTGAAATAAAACACAAATACAACCCTCAGGAACCATTTAAAGCCCAGTACCTGTTAAAAACTATTTTAATTTTGCCTTCTACAGTACATTGATTTTTCTAAGTTCTTCACCAAAATGGTGATATTTGCCTAAAATGTTGGCAAAACATAATTTTCATTCATTGCTTATGTCCGAACAAATATATCGGTTGGTTTCTTACAAACATTTAATAGTTAATACTTACATTAAACACAGCTCAAATACTTCAGCCTCCTGGCCAACAGTCCCCGATGTTTGAAGGCTGAAAAACAGATACAAACCCATAAGCACAAACTGAAGACCAGTAACAAACTAAAAAGCAGGAGGCTGAAAAGCGCGAATCGTCTCTCACCAAACTTCTACTAACACGAGATTAGCAGAAGGAGCCCAAAGGGTGGCGCACTTGGCATTCGGCCACTGCTGGCCGAAATAAACAAGCTCTTCACAAGATTCGTCTGACTATTCATCATTACTTTTACAAAATCTACATGGTGACAGAAGTGGAATCGATGAAACATCATGGCTCAGAATCTGCATGGCATACAACCCCTAATCTTTGATAATGACATTGCTAACAACTGAAATTCAAAAGCGAATCGGACATGTACAGTAAAGCAGGCCTCTCAGAAAAGTCAAAAATGGTACAAGCCTTCACTCTTCTCAATTTTGCTGGTTCAGATGCACTAAATAAAAGAGTAATTTCATTTTCAAGATAATGAGGACAGAAAAAACCCTGATGTCTTAATCAAGAAATTTGATCAGATATGCTTACTACATCATAATGTGATAATAGACAGGCATGCATTTAACATGATGGCTCAGAAACCTGATGAAGGAATACAATTCTATGTAGCCACACTGAGACTGCTGGCTAAAAAATGTGATTTTGGTGCACAAACAGATGAACTGATACGTGACAGGATTGTATGTGGGATCTACAATGATGCAGTTTGTGTTCAGTTGTTCAGTGGGAAAGATTTAACACTGGAATCAGCCATCAGAATATGTATGTTGTTTGAACATTCTGAAAGGGCCACTAAGGAAATAAAAAGAGAGGCAGAAGTGTTTGTGGTGCAACATGACAAAAGGCAATGCAGCAACTGTGGTAGTGAACACACTACTGAGCGCAATAAGTGTCCAGCTTTTAACAAAAGATGTAACTCATGCAACGAATGGAATTGTTTTGCAAAATGTTGTAGGTCCAAGCCTCAAAATAGAGGTGCGTGGATGACACCATCTGGTCACTCTAAACAAAAAAATGTGCACAGAATTAATGAAGTGGAAAGTGACGATCACCCAAACTGTTTTCATTGTGAAAGTGTGGACCTAATTGCAAATAAGGGAGAAATATTCACCACCCTCTCAACAGCATGGAACAAACATGTCAAGTTGAATATTGACACTGGTGCCAAATGCAATGACATGTCCTATCCAAATTGCACAACATTGACCCCAAAGCTGAAATTGATCAGTCAAGTAAAGTAAACCGGATAGCTTATGGCCGTCAAACAATTCAGACACTGAGCACTTCTACCTTGGATCTATCAGGGGACGAGCTGCTATTCCACATTGTGGATAGAAATGTTAAGAGCCTGCTAGGCTTTCCAGACAGCATGCGGTAAATCTATTACAACTCAGTCCAGAAGTACATGCAGTACAACAACAGGCTCCTGAGATGACCGCTTATGAGGACTTATTTCGAACTGACATTGTTGGTAAGCTTCTAGTCATGTATCACATGTTCTTAGATGAAACGGTACAGCCTACTGTGTGTGCCCCTCGAAGGATCCCACTGGCTATAAAAGACAAAGTCTTGCAAGAGTTGGAAAGGATGACTAGACTGGGTATCATTGTTCCAGTGCAGGAGGCTACCCCCTGGGTGTCTGCCATGGCAGTAGTAGTCAAGAAAGATGACAATGTCCGCATATGCATTGATCCTGTGCACCTCAATAAGGCTCTCCTGAGGCCTTATCACCCATTAAAAACTGTAGAGAAAGTGATCGCTGGCATGCCACAGGCAAACGTTTTCAGCATTCTAGATGCAAAATGTGGATTCTGGCAAATCCCTCTGGATGAGGAATCATCATTACTCACAACATTTATGACCCCATATGGGAGATAAAAGTGCTTACGGATGCCATATGGAATTTTAACTGGAAGCAAAGTCTTTCAGAGATGTTTGGAACAGCTCTTTGCTGGACAGCCATGTGAAATAGTGGTAGATGATATCTTGATTTAGGGGTCCTCCGTTGAACAACATGACAAACTACTTAAATGCATACTAGACCATGTCAGAGCCATCAATATGCAGCTCAACCCTACCAAATGTCGCTTCACAGTCTCAGAGGTGCCATATGTTAGACATAAAGGTGTCAAGCCTGACCCAGAAAATAACAAAGCCATCCATCAAATGCCTGCTCCAGAGGACAAACATGGATTGCAAAGGTTTCTTGGCATGACCAATTATCTCTCATACATCTCCACTCCATCAGCTTCTGCGCCAAGATGCCGACTGGTGTTGGACTGAACAACATACTGTTACTGTGGATACATTGAAAACACAATTCAATGTAATCAATCTAGTCCAATTTAGTCCACCTGTTCTACAGTATTTTGATGTGGCGCAGTCTGTCTTCAAGAGGGGAGGCCTGTAGCTTTTGCATCAAGAGCCCTTACTGAGACTGAAGCATGCTATGCACAAATTGAGAAGTAATTATTGGGACTAGTATTTGCCTATGTAAAATTCCATGATTATATCTATGACCGCCCTGTGATTGTGGAGATGGATCATCAGTCACTCATAACCATACTGAGAAAATCCTTGCACACAGCATCTGCGCACATCCAGCGAATGATGTTAAAGCTTTAACACTATCACCTGAATGTAATCTATAAATGAGGCAGTGAACTGTTTGTTGCGGATGCTCTTTCACGTGAACACCCCCTCACTTCTGATAACTCATGAGCTACTGAGGATTATGATGTGTTGGCTCTGGATGGGGTGTTGTCATCCAGAAGGATTCAAGAACTAAAGCATGAAACACAGGCAGATGCCACCTGTCATCACCTCATGAACATCATTCTCAATGGGTGGCTGGCTCCTTTAAGGTAATCCTACATGATATCCGACCATTCTACTCTATGAGGGATGAATTGACAGTGGATGATGGATTAATCCTGCATGGTCAGAGATATGATATCCCTCACTCTCTTCAAAAATACTACTTGACAAACCTCCATCAAGGTCATCCTGGCAGTCATTCCACTAAGCGAATGGCACATGAAACCATGTTTTGGCCCACTATATACACTGACATTGAAAGAGAAGTTTCCAGATGTGCCCCATGCAATGCTCTACGACAGCACCAGATGAGAGAACTTTTAGCTCTTCACCAAATACCTGACAGACCTTGGTCTATCACAGCAGCTGACATACAGTATATCACTGAAATATATACACTGAGTGCTTTTCCCTGATGCCGCGTACACACGATTGGAAATGCCGCCAGCAAAACTCCGATGAGAGCTTTTTGTCGGAAAATGCGACCATGTGTATGCTGCATAGGTCTTTTGCTGGTGGAATTCCAGCCAGCAAAAGATTGAGAGCATGTTCTCTTTTTTTCGGTCGGGAAAAGTTCCTATCCGAAAATGCGTTCGTCTGTATTCAATTCGGATGCGCAAAAAATCATGCAGGCTCGGAAACAATTCGACGCATGCTCGGAAGCATTGAACTTCATTTTCTCGGCTCGTCGTAGTGTTGTACATCACCGCGTTCTTGACGGTCGAAAGTTCAGAGAACTTTTGTGTGACCGTGTGTATGCAAGGCAAGCTTGAGCAGAATTCCGTTGGAAAAAACATGCAAGTTTTTTCTGACGTAAATTCCGATCGTGAGTACGCGGCATTACACTGTCATCTGTACACTAAGAATGCTCCTTACATTGGTGATCAGTGGCAAGAATGTTCCTTACATTGGTGGTCAGTGGGAAGAATGATCCTTACATTGGTCAGTGGGAAGAATGCTCCTTACATTGGTGGTCAGTGGGAAGAATGATCGTTACATTGGTGATCAGTGGGAAGAATGCTCCTTACATTGGTGGTCAGTGGGAAGAATGTTCCTTACATTGGTGGTCAGTGGGAAAGCTGATCCTTACATTGGCGGTCATTGGGAAGAATGTTCCTTACATTGATGGTCAGTGGGAAGAATGTCCCTTACATTGGTGGTCAGTGGGAAGAATGTTCCTTACATTGGTGGTCAGTTGTAAGAATGATCATTACATTGGTGATCAGTGGGAAGAATGTTCCTTACATTGGTGGTCAGTTGTAAGAATGATCGTTACATTGGTGGTCAGTGGGAAGAATGCTCCTTACATTGGTGATCAGTGGGAAGAATGTTCCTTACATTGGTGATCAGTGGGAAGAATGATCGTTACATTGGTGATCAGTGGGAAGAATGTTCCTTACATTGGTGATCAGTGGGAAGAATGATCGTTACATTGGTGATCAGTGGGAAGAATGTTCCTTCCATTGGTGATCAGTGGGAAGAATGTTCCTTACATTGGTGATCAGTGGGAAGAATGTTCCTTACATTGGTGGACAGTGGGAACTATGGGGGTTATTTACTAAAGGCAAATCCACTTTGCACTACAAGTGCAAACTACAAGTGCAAAGTGCACTTGAAATTGCACTGAAAGTGCACTTGGAAGTGCAGTCATTGTAGATCTGAGGGGGACATGCAAGGAAAATAAAAAACAGCATTTTAGCTTGCACATGATTGGATGATAAAATCAGCAGAGCTTCCTCTCATTTCAGATCTACCCCCTCACATTTACAGCGACTGCACTTCCAAGTACACTTTCAGTGCAATTGTAAGTGTACTTTGCACTTGTAGTTTGCACTTGTAGTGCAAAGTGGATTTGCTTTTCATAAATAACCCCATATGTCTCTTACATTGGTGATCAGTGGGAAGAATGTTCCTTACATTGTGATCAGTGGGAAGAATGCTCCTTACACTGGTGATCAGTGGGAAGAATACTCCAATGTACCATTGTTGCACTTTAATGTACATTTTATTTTTCTTTAATTCCTATAATAAACATTTATTTTGAACAAGTGTAGAGAAATTCTTTGAAAACCTGCAATGTGGGCAGTGCAATATGTAGGTGGGACTTTGTGTGGATGTACCTTGAACGTGGGCGGGGACACATGGGCAGAGACACAGGAGGCCCCATGATCTTCTTTTGCCCGGGGGCCCCATGAGCTGTCAGTCCGACCCTGGGTAGGACCTATCTAAGGAATCGCCATCACCTCCTACAGGTACCTGAATCATACTGTACTGTCGCTGCCCATGTGCCTATGATCACTTCAGGACCCCATGCACAGCCATCTGCTGCTGTGCCAATTGACACTTCTACCAACGGATGTAACACACAACCACAACAAAATTATGATGGCAACAGGCAAGAGGTTTCAGACTCGCAAGCCTCACAAGTTGTTACTTGTTCTGGAAAAGTGTGTACACCATACCTCCCAACTTTCTGAAATGGTAATGAGGGACACCTATTATCAAAACTATGTAGGCATAGGACACATCCCCTGCCACACCCTCTTAAAGGAGAATTATAAAAAAAAAAATGATTGGTTAAGTGCTTTTTTTACCACTACTAGTCCTTTATATTGGCTTTTGGCATTTGCACATGCAGCAATTTAGAAATTGGATGAAAGGTTTAGCACTGAGAAACTTTTTGAAAGATAAATAGTGCATTTTATATACAACTTTATAGATCAGACCAAAATGAGGGACAAATGAGGAGGAAAGAGGGACAGAGGGACATTGCTCCAAATCAGGGACAGTCCCTCCAAATCAGAGACAGTTGGGAAGTATGTGTAAACCCAATCCAAAGTTCCAAGACTTTATCACACTCCGACTTTTACTCAGCATCTTTTGTTTTATATTGTAGTTTGTTATTGTTCCTTGCTATACTGCACACCTTATTGGTTCTATATTACACTTCAGTTATATATGCATATCCTTTATTTAAAAAAGGGGAAAGGTGTAGAATATGTATGTGTTCTTTCGTATTTACATAGCTGTGTTAGGACCTGGGGGGTGGGAACAGGAAGTAGGAAGTTATGAGGTCAAACTAGAAGAAATAGGTTTTACATGTGGCTCGCTGCTGGCTGAAATAAACAAGCTCTTCACAAGATTCATCTGACTATTCACCATTGCTTCTACAAAATCTACAGATACCAATCACTTTCATAGTCTGCTCAGATGACTTCACAGGAGAAATTTTGTATGTAAAGTAGTTTTATTGTACAGAATTGAGAAAGGTGGGCCATGCATTAAAATGACTTCTCCAGTGTAGTCTTAAGTGTCCACTTTGACAGTGATTGGTGTGCATATATTGATGTGTGAGTATGTGTGCCTTCAGTACTCAGCCCACAGTGTTGTTCAGTATCTAATATCCAGAACAGTGCACAGACTCTACATATATAGATCCGTGACAAGCACTCAGAACATAAAGTGCAGCTAATAATGGGTTTCTACTTTATGCCATATTAACAATCTCTCAATCTCTCACCACTCTAGTGCTTCATCCCAGGGTACATAACCATGTATACTTCACCTGCAATCCACTCTTCTCCCAAGGTTGATGGTGCAGCTGCAGATTGAAATGACATAAAGATATTCATACAAAATGGCACAACTAAAGTACACAAAACAGCTTTCCCAAATCTGCCAATAAAAATTAGTAGGAGCTGTAGCTATAAAAAAAAAAATGTACATATAAATATAGAATAATAAATAATAATAAAGTATAAAAAAAAAAATATACATTTTTTAAAATTTTGTTTTGTATTATCTAAATATTTCTTACAGATGAAAAGATGTGACATCCACTGAATATAATAAAAATAAAAATGTAAATAATAAATCTTTATCAGGCCTATTTAGCATAACAGTAGGTCAAAGAAGACAATTAAAATACAAATTACTACAAGTAATACATAGGGAACGATCATATTTTAGTCAGATTAATAATAGATACGTTCTGATTGGTGCTATGGGTTAAAACATTTTTAATAAGTAAAAGTACAATAATGAAAAAAACCCTCAAAGGCAATGCATACTCTTTAACATGATTTTAAATAGATTTACCATGTTATTAGGGATTTATTTAATTCCTGGTGTGTATAGTAATAAGCGATAGGATTCAGAAAGTGCCATGAAGTTCCTTGAGCCAGATGGACTGCTGCCGAGA
Source organism: Aquarana catesbeiana (assembly GCF_042186555.1). Lineage (NCBI taxonomy): Eukaryota > Metazoa > Chordata > Amphibia > Anura > Ranidae > Aquarana > Aquarana catesbeiana. The sequence goes on from NC_133328.1 coordinate 521,229,027, forward strand.
TGACTAAGAAAAGAGCTCCTTGATATTGCTCTGTGGGTGTGCACTGCCTATCTTTGCTGATTGATCGGGGAAGCATTAGAGGTGGATCCCTATGTCAGTCATTCTGGGAATTGTATGGTGCACAGAGCAGAGAACAGAGAGATGAAAGATAACATACTGATAACCTTGATGAAGTGAAGACTCAGTCAGGACCCAACATTGAGTTTCATACAGATTTATTCTTTCAGAAAGATAAATAGCTTGTTCTCATAGCTCAATATCATTTCACAACATTCAGTGAAGCAACAGCATTACTAAGAGCTTTCTGGCATACATGATGATTTCATAGGCCAGGGGATGCTTGGCCTGTAAATTCTGCTCTCTAATGGCCATTTTATATACTCTGAAGTCCAGCATGGATAAGAATTTCTGGCAAATACGGAACATAACTAAATGATCCTAGTTTATGTCTGCTCTTCATCTTAATGAGCTATGCATCCAATATGTTGTACACATCCAAACCTTATAGAAGCGCTACCAGTTCTGATAGCGAATATGCTGACTATGTCCATATTGGTCACACAACTTTTATATTTTTAAGCTGTATATTTATTTTATAACTATTTCGGATTAGCCAACAACACGAGTTTGCAGATATTTAAAGATGCAGGGAGCACTCATTAGATGATAAGCTCTGGTTGAAAAAAGACTGACAATACCGAGAAGAGCTTGCAATCTATGTAAGTGATGGTAAATGCTATGGAACTGCATCTGTTGTTCATGAAGCACTCCTTGACTTTCTACCTGTGTCTTTCAGACTGCATGCTTCCTACATAGAATCAGCCTTTGGATTCTATAGAAGCCATTATTATTCAGATAACATTTACTGGAGACAACTAGTTGTTGCTGAAAAGCCTCTTCATACATATGAACATGCTGTATTATAATCTTTATGTAAGTATTCCATGTGATAAAGAAATTCATTATATTGTTAATTTAAACTCAAGTGTGTCCATTTTGTATAACGGTTTTACAATATCCACTTTGTATATAGGCTGAACTGTGAGGTTTTATTTTCACAACTTTTAGAGACAGCTGCTGACATATGAAATGTGACGTTATTCTATTTGCTGGTTTTTATTAACATCTCACACCACCCCTTTCTTATGTTATGTATATATAATAATAAATGATCCAGAACAGATACGTAGACAGAGCTGTGTTTTGATGTCTTCTGTTTTATCTGTCCCATACAATTGAGACACTAACTTTAATTTTAGTGTCTCAACCAGAAATATCCATTACACATGCTAACAGTACACCAAGAGCTGGATTTACCATTAGGCACAGTAGGCATGTGTCTAAGGACAGCTTTTTCTTGTGCAGTCATCAGTACAAATAAAGCAATTGCACATGAGCTTATTTATACATTACACAGTATTCTAAGCTAGGTTAGGACCAGTAAAACAAGGAAATGTTCCTTGTAAAAGTCTTTGAGTCCTCGGTGCCATTTTAAAAGGAAATATTCTTATTTGTTCAAGTCCGATTATAAAGCAGTGTCTGTTGCCTGCAGCTTCTGCTTTGTGTTAGTAAGGGCAGTGCTCTGATATCATCTGTTACCTCATCAGCATTTTCTTGTGAGATACAGCAACCATTTCTATATTAGCATAGCACTCTCTAGTGCTAGATTACTTTGCTAAAGACTATCGCTGTCCAGAGGGAACACAGCCAAATATCTGTTGTTGCAGTATGCCAGAGAAGGAAGTTTTCCTCGTTTTTGTTGTTCTTCAAGTCAAGTTGGGCACCCCATAACCCCTCTTACCCTTTCCAAGCGAAATCCCTAATTAATCCGAGAAACCAAGCCCATGAATTGTTCCTTGTGTCTGTATGCAGGTTGGAAAATGCGTGTTGCCTGGCTGTGCAGACTATAGGGGAACCCAAAACTCAGCTGCTCCTGAGGCCCCTACAAATATGTTCCTATGTTCTGGATGACATTCCATCTGAGTAGCCGAGTACCCGAGTACCCAAGTACCTGTCACAGTTCATCTGAGTACCTTAGCACCTGTCACAGCCCATATGAGTATCTGTCACAGTCCCTCTGAGTACCTGAGTACCTGTCACAGTCCATCTGGGTACCTGAGTACCTGTCACAGCCCATCTGAGTACCTGAGTACCTGAGTACCTGTCACAGTCCATCTGAGTACCCGAGTACCTGTCACAGTTCATCTGAGTACCTGTACAAGTCCATCTGAGTAGCCAAGTACCTGAGTACCTGTCACAGTTTGTTTGAATACACGAGTACCTGAGCACCTGTCACAACCCATCTGAGAATCTGTCACAGTTCATCTGAGTACCTGAGTACCTGTCACAACCCATCTGAGTACCTGAGTACCTGTCACAGCCCATCAGAGTACCCGAGTACCTATCTGCAGCTCATCAAGTTACCCGAGTACCTGTCTCCAGCCCATCAGAGTGCCCAAATACCTATCTACAGCCTATCAGAGTACCCGAGTACCTATCTGCAGCCCATGCCTCATAGAATATAATTGGAGTGTTTGCTTTCCAAAATGGGGTCATTTTGTGGGTAATTCCATTGTCCTGGTGCTCAAGGACCTTCATGGCCAGGCTGTGTAAAAGTCTCACATATGTGGTATCGCCATACTCAGGATGAGTAGCAGAATGTGTTTTGGGGTGTAATTTTTGCAATATGCATGCTATGTGTTAGAAATATCTTATAAATTGACAACTTTGTGTAAAAAGAATGCGTTTTCATTTTTTTTCCACATGTTCCAAAAACATCTGGAAAAAAAATGAACCGTTCAAAAGACTCATTATGCCTCATAGATTATACGTTGGGGTGTTTGCTTTCCAAAATGGCGTCATTTTGTGGGCAATTCCATTGTCCTGGTGCTCCAGGGCCTTCAAAAGTGTAATAGGTGGTTGAGAAATGAGATGTGTCATTTATGCTTGTAGAACACCTGAAGGTGCTACTTCAGTGTTGGGCCTTTGTATGTGGCCAGGCTGTGTAAAAGTCTCACACATGTGGTATCACCATACTCGGGAAGAATAGCAGAATGTATTTTGGGGTGTAATTTGTTGTATGCATATGCTCTGTGAGAGAAATAACCTGTTAATATGACAATTTTGTAAAAAAAAAAAAAATCTTCATTTTGCAAAGAATTGTGGGGAAAAAAATAAAACTTAAAAAACTCACCATGCTACTTACGTAATACCTTGGAATGTCTACTTTCTAAAAAGGGGTAATTTGGGGAGTATTTGTACTTTCCTGACTTGTTAGTGTCTCAAGAAATTAGATAGGCCTTCAGTACATCAGATGTGATCAATTTTCAGTGATTGGCACAATAGTTTGTAGACTCTATAACTTTCACAAAGACCAAATAATATACACTAACTTGGGTTATTTTTACCAAAGGTATACAGCAGTATAAATTTTGGTCAAAAAAAAAAAAGGATGCAAATTTCATATGGGTATAGTGTTGCATGACTAAGTAATTGTTATTCAAAGTGTGAGAGCGTTGGTCTGGGCAGGGGTATAAGTGCCCTGTATTGAGGTGGTTAAAAAGGAAAATTTGCTAAATCATTCTACTAAATAAAAAGCCAAAGATTCCCTTAGAGCTTTACAATTTCTTCATGATATGTAAAAATCATGCAACATGAAGCATCACTGAAAATTTGCTGTAATTTCTAATTAAACTACAAGTAGTTGTTGTCACACACTTATTGCTGGTTGTAGATATATGCATTGCTACAATTTTCAATTTGATGCATACTTTGCTTTTCTTTTTACAACCCAATGGCCATAGATTGCTGCACAACCATTGGTATCCAGTGAATACTTCTGTCCTATTTTCAGCATGCATTTGTGATGTCTGCTTCCTTCACAGCTGGTCAGCAGGAAGTAATTCTGTACAAGATCAATGAATACTAAAGACTTCGGTAGTATGGCGAGTATTACAATACCTGATTTATGTTAGCAAAGTCATGTATTCAATCATTAGCATCAATAATTAGGTTGCTTAACAGTTCATGAAAAAAAGCAAAAATGTATTAGCTGAAGCATAATTTTTCTGGCATTCTGCCAAATATTCCATATTTAAGTGAACCTGTGCTCCATTAACATGTTTCAAGTAGACCTTTCCTAAAATCAGGCAACCAAAAGATGCATGCTATTGCAATTTTAAGCTAGAAAAGGCCTCTTTGTACCCCTCCTTGATTTATTGGGGCCAGACTTCCCCTGACTTCATTACCATTCCACTGTTCAGTGAGTGTGCCTCAGTAAATCAAACTTGGAATGTGCTTCTCCCAAGTCTAAACTTGGGTCATCCTTTTAATGACCGGGTGCAAGACACCAGCGGGAGCTCACCCTCTGTTCTATACACCCTATAAGAAGGAGGCCTCAGTTGGGGAATCTGTTCATTTTGTCCAGATCAGTGAAGATTGGCATTGTTTGAATGTGGCTTCTTTTTTCTTTGTATTTGAGAGTTCCTAGGAAGAGACTTTTCTGTGTAATAAAAGGTAATAAAGTCCTCGTTTGGTGTCTGTTTTTAGCACAAGACTTTTAGTAAAGCCCAACTGAAGTACATATACAGTCAGAGTGTGTGCAGTGCACACACTTAAAATTAACACCAGGTGCAAAAAGTAAAGTGAGCACAAAACAAGTACACAGGGTGTACATATGGTCCTCCTCTGAAGAGTAAGGACCCTGGCGCTGATCTCTTGGGGCGTATGGCTCCTGACGGGGACAGGGGCACTCCTGGTCCATCTAGCCAAAGACAGGCAGAACCCTCTCTTTGGGAGACCTGCCGAAGCAAGGTCTACCCAAGACTTAGGTGGGGCTCCCCCCCTGAAGGGAGACTCCATGGGTGGGGAAAAACTGTCCAAAAGAGTGCCCAGGAGTTTCAGGGCCAGCCCAAAAGCCTACACCAAACTAGTTGGGAGTGAGTAAACTGCCAATGCAGTGTATACATGCAAAAACAAACATACCCGCAGACAAACAAAAACAACATAAAAAGAGAAAAGGATAGGTGCTTCAGGTACCAAAGTGTAATACAATGGCTGGCCTTGTAAAAAAAAGGCTCGGACCTGGCCAAAAGGCCCAGCCAAGGAGGCAGAAGTGCATGTGACCTTGGTGCCATAATAAACTCAAAATGAGTTCCCCACAGTGAGAATTTTTGGCACCTCTGGACTGACGCTCCAGGGACACAAGCACCAAAGGCAGATAGGCATTGCACTAACAACCTCATTTTTCACATTTTACCTCCAGTTTTCTGTTATAGCCCGCCTCTGTACTACAATTCTGTGTGAAGACACTGGTGATAAGGGGTGTGACTGGTACTCAGCTATGCCAGCACATGGCACTGAAGAGAAAGACAGAAAGCCATAGTATACCATTTTCTTAAAGTGGTTTCATAATCCAAAAAGTTATTTTTTTTACTTTATTGCATTTCCTGAATTAATGTAAAAACCTTCCGTTTACTGTTTGTTGCCCTTCCCTCGATCCAGCACTATGCATATCTGCAGCCACGCTGGTCTCTCTTCCTCTACTCAGAGGACAGACCGATAGCAGTAGGAGCCATCAGCTTCTGCTGCTATCAATCAAATCCAATGAGGAGGGATTGGGGGCGTGACTGAGCCACGCTGGGTGTGTCTATGGACGCACACAGCCTGGCTCAGGATTGCACCCTCAAGTACTATTGGGGTACACTCAGGAGAGGAGGACCAAAGAGCGATGGCGGGGGACCCCAGAAGAGGAGATAAGGGGCAGTTCTGTGCAATATTCTGGTGCAGAACAGGTAAGTATAACCCTTTATCTTGATTTTAGGTTAAAAAAACCCAGAACCCTCACCTTGTAAAACAACCTATTTCATTTAAAATATAAATGGGGCAGAACGGTTATATATATATATATATATATATATATATTTATTATCTCATTTTATATTTTTTTATATAGGTGATCAGTCTCTGTTCTCAGCTGCAAAAGGGGGCTTGGTGAGATAGGGGTAGAGGAACAGCAGTATACTGATCTTTCCATTGAATGGCTGTGCAGGAGTGTCTGCGCAAGTCTGATTATTGGCAGAAAGGCAGGCTGTTCTCCCAGCACAGCCAGAAAACGGATACAAAACCATGCTGTAATAGATATGCTCTCATGCCTAGTGTGGTCAGTTTGAAATAGGAAAGCAGGAGTAGACATGTGCATTTCGTTTCGTTCCGAATCGAAATTCGGACGAATTTTTCATTATTCGGAAATTCGAATTTCCGAATTACAAAAATAACGAATTTAAACAAATCCGAGAAAAACGATCGAATTTGAAAACAAATTCGAGTCGAATTCGAAAACAAATTCGAATCGAATTCAAAAACAAATTCGATTCAAGTTTGAAAAAAATAGAAAACGACTTTCTAAAAAATACATTAACATAGAATATAAAATAATAAAGCAATAGAATATACATATATATATATATATATATATATATATCTATATATATATATAGATATATATATATATATATATATATATATATCTATATATATCTATATATATATATATATATATATATCTATATATATCTATATATAGGTATATATATATTTTTTTATTATTCTGTTCTATTATTTTTCTATGCTTTTCTTTTCTATTATTTTCTATTCTATAAGTCTTTTCTATTCAAATTCATTCTATACGGAATTCGAATTTCGGAACATGGCTTCTGAAATTCGAATTTCGTATAGAATGAATTCGAACTTGAATAGAAAAGATTAGAATAGAAAATAATAGACTAGAAAAACAATAGAACAGAATAAAATATATTTTTCTAATCTGTTCTATTGTTTTTCTATGCTATTCTTTTCTATAATTTTCTATTCTATTCTAATCTTTTCTATTCAAATTTGATTTCAGTCTATATGAAATTCGAATTTCGGAAGATGGCTTCTGAAATTCGAATTTCGCATAGAATGAATTTGAATTTGAATAGAAAAGATTAGAATAGAAAATAACTGAAAAGAATAGACTAGAAAAACAATAGAACAGGACAGAATATAATATAATATATATAGTTTAATCTATTCTGTTCTATTGTTTTTCTAGTCTATTCTTTTCTTTACTGTTCTAATGTTTTCTATTCAAATTCATTTTTCTATACGAAATTCGAATTTTGGAAGATGATATATATATATAGTTTTGATGATATAATATATATGTTTTCTATGCTGGCCTATTGTTTTTATATGCTATTATTCTCTATTATTTTCTATTTTATTCTAATCTTTTCTATTTGAATGCAAATTCATTCTATACAAAATTCGAATTTCGGAAAATGGTTATATAGAAATAGAATGAAATTGAATTCTAATAGAAAAGACTAGAATAGAAAAAACAATAGAATAGAAAAACTATAATATATACAGTATATTGGAATATATATATATATAAAACCATCTTCCGAAATTGAAATTTGGTACAGAATGAATTCCAATTTGAATAGAAAAGATTAGAATAGAATAGAAAATAATAGACAAGAATAGCATAGAAAAACAATAGAACAGAATAGAAAAAAAATATAATATATTCTATTCTAATCTTTTCTATTCTAATTCCTTCTGTACCAAATTCCAATTTCAGAAGATGGTTATATATATATATATATATATATATATATATATATATATATATATATATATATATATATATATATATATTATAATATAATATATATACAGGGCTTTTTTTCAGCTGGAACTTGCTGGAACTCAGTTCCACTACCTCTGGCTCAGGCCCTCTGCTCCCTTCTCACCACTATCACTTTTGTAAACACAGAAGTCTGGCTTGTCTCCCAATGGCTCCCACAGATCTGATCTCCTGAGTGGCTCCCACTGAGTGCAGGATGGGGACAAGGGAGATGCAGATGTTTGGGGTGCAGTGTGAATGCTGAAATCCCCACTGGATGATCTCCCGACATGTGAGAGAGGCAGAGCCATCTACCGTGTGCGGGCAGGTGGTAGAGCCAGCTGGGTGCTTCAGTTTAATACAGTAACAAAAGTAAGACATGTGGAAGATGGTGGAGCTTTTGGGGGGGGGGGTATGGGGGCAGTGGAGGGGGGTTGCATGCGAGGTCAGAGCTGAAGAGAGTTCCTGCACCTATTTTCTGAGAAAAAAAGCCCTGTATATATTATTTTTTTCTATTCTGTTCCATTGTTTTTCTGTGCTATTCTTTTTTATTCTATTCTAAATTTTTCTATTCGAATTTGAATTTTGAATTCATTCTATATGAATTTCGAGTTTCAGAAGATGGATATATATATATATATATATATATATATATATATATATATATATATATATATATATATATATATTTATATTATTTTTTTCTGTTCTATTGTTTTTCTATCCTATTCTAATCTTTTCTATTTGAATGCAAATTCATTCTATACGAAATTCGGAAAATGGTTATATACAAATAGAATGAAATTGAATTCTAATAGAAAAAAACTAGAATAGAAAAAACAATAGAACAGAACAGAAATATATATATATACACACATAAAACATCTTCCAAAATTGAAATTTGGTACAGAATGAATTCGAATAGAAAAGATTAGAATAGAATAGAAAACAATAGACAAGAATAGCATAGAAAAACAATAGAACAGAGTAGAAAAAAAATATAATATATTCTATTCTAATCTTTTCTATTCAAATTCATTCTGTACCAAATTCCAATTTCAGAAGATGGTTTTATATATATATATATATATATCTATATATATATATATCTATATATATATATAGATATATATATATATAGATATATATATATATATATCTATATATATATATATAGATATATATATATATCTATATATATATATATATATATATATATATATATATATATATATATATATATCTATTCTGTTCTATTGTTTTTTCTATTCTAGTCTTTTCTATTAGAGTTCCATTTCATTCTATTCCATATATAACATATTCCGAAATTCGAATTTCATATAAAATTAATTCGAATTTGAATAGAAAAGATTAGAATATGGTAGAAAAGAATAGACTAGAAAAACAATAGAACAGAATAGAATAAAATATAATATATATTTCCTATTATTAATTAATTATTAATATATATTTTCTATTATTTTCTATTCTAATCTTTTCTATTCAAATTCAAATTCATTCTATACAAAATTTGAATTTCAGAAGCCATCTTCCGAAATTCGAATTTCGTAAAGAATGAATTCAAATTCGAGTAGAAAAGTTTAGAATAGATTAGAAAAGAAAAGAAAAAAATAGCATAGAAAAACAATAGAACAGAATAGAATAAAAAATAATATATATTATATTTTATTCTATTTTTCTATTTTTATTTTATTCTATTCTATTGTTTTTCTAGTCTATTCTTTTCTATTATTTTCTATTCTAATCTTTTCTATTCAAATTCATTCTATACGAAATTTGAATTTCAGAAGCCATCTTCCGAAAGTCGAATTTCGTATAGAATGAATTCAAATTTGAGTAGAAAAGTTTAGAATAGAATAGAACATAATAGCATAGAAAAACAATGGAACAGAATAGAAAAAATATAATATATATACTATATTTTATTCTATTCTGTTCTATTGTTTTTCTAATCTATTATTTTCAATTATTTTCTATTCTAATCTTTTCTATTCAAAACAGAAAAAAAAATATTATTAAAAAATATATATATATATATATATATATATATATATATATATATATATATATATATATGTATATATATATATAATATTTTTTTCAATTCTGATTTGAATAGAAAAGATTAGAATAGAAAATTATTGTTTTTTGTTTTTCTATTCTTTTCTATTCTATTCTATTTTTATAATCTTTTCTATTTGAATGTGAATTCATTCTATACGAAATTCAAATTTCAAATAGAAAAGATTAGAATAAAATAGAAGAAAATGGAAAGGAATAGCATAGAAAAACAATAGACCAGCATAGAAAAAATATTATATATACATCTTCCATCTTATATATAAGATAAAACCATAAAACCATCTTTCGAAATTGGAATTTGGCACAGAATGAATTTGAATAGAAAAGATTAGAATAGAATATACCGTATTTATCGGCGTACAACACGCACTTTTTTCCCCTTAAAATCAGGGGAAAGTCGCAGGTGCGTGTTATACGCCGATCCCGAACTGCACAACTCAAAAATCGCCGACCGCGATTTGAAAATGGCGCCGCCGGCGCCGAAATACACAGAGCCGGTCCTCGGCTCTTTCCGGCGGCTCTCGTTCATTTTCGGCTCCACTCGTAGTCCCGAGCGGAGCTATCCGAACCTACTCGGCTAGGTTCGGATAGCTCTGCTCGGGACTACAAGTGGAGCCGAAAGTGAAAGAGAGCCGCCGGAAAGAGCCGAGGACCGGCTCTGTGCATGGCGGCGCCATTTTCAAATCGCGGTCAGCGATTTTGAAGACAGGGGATCGAAAGCTGCACTGGGCAAGGCTGCACTGGGGGAGGCTACACTGGGGGAGGCTGCACTGGGGGAGGCTGCACTGGGGAAGGCTGCACTGGGGAAGGCTGCACTGACATGGCTGCACTGACGAGGCTGCATGGCTGCACTGACAAGGCTGCACTGACATGGCTGCACTGACATGGCTGCACTGACATGGCTGCACTGACGGGCATTTAAATGTAAGTTTTTTTCCCTTCAACTTCCCTCCTAAAAGTTTTTTTTCCTTAAAATTCCCTCCTAAATTGGGGTGCGTGTTATACGCCGGTGCGTGTTATAAGCCGATAAATACGGTACTTTTTTTCTATTCTGTTCTATTGTTTTTCTATGCTATTCTTTTCTATTATTTTCTATTCTATTCAAATTCACTTTCAGTCTATATGAATTTTGCAAAATGGTTATATATAGTTTACTTTTTCAAATTCGGTCAAATTTTTTCGAATGCGGTAGATTTTTTTTCGAATTTGATAGTTTTTTTCGAATGTGGTAGAATTTTTTCGAATCCGATAGTTTTTTTCGAATGCGCTCGAATTTTTTTCAAATACGGGCGAATTTTTCGAATTTGAATATGAAATTAAATTAATCCCCAAAACGAATGTAATGAATGTAACGAATTTAACTAAATGAATTTAGTTAAATAACGAATAGAAACGAAACGAAACAAATTTTTTCATCCTGCATATATCTAAGCAGGAGGACTGGCAGGAACACCAGGTATTTTACACAAAGAAGGCAATACAAAGAGAACAGGATACTGTTTAACACAAGTACATGGTACAACAGACAGGGAATATGAAATGCTGGGGTAACATATTCATGTAAGAAAAAAGGTATTTTAAGACATTTCCAAGAAAAAAAACTGTCAAAAATCATAGTGAGAAGAAACAGGACTATAACAAAATAAAATGGCGTAAGACCTCAAAATGAGCTTTAAAATTTTAAATAGAGTTTAATTTTTATTTTTATTCTTAACACCATAAGAGCCCTTTTGTAAAAATACAGATATTTAAATCGACTCTGTACCAAGTCCCCTGATCTTTGCTTTGTTCTTTGGTTGCCTAAAGAATCTTCACATTCACAACACTTCTGTGTTAGATGTCTACGGGCCCCAGTGTGAACTGTGCTTCATTCCGCTGAAGCATGCAGCATGGGGCCATGCATTAGACAAGTGTGAAGTGTGACACAGCAACAGAGCCAACAGAGTTACTTTGCACACAGTGGTTGTACCAGTTTCATCTCCCAAAGAATTGTGATGAATAGAACAATGTTCCAATTAGTATAGCTGCTCAGTAGTTCGCACTAATGGACCATTGCAGAACACAAGGAAAAATAAGCCATTCTAAAACCCTGTACACACGGGCCAAATAGCGGCCAAAATCAGCTGGTACAGTTGAAACCGGCTGATATTCAGGCCCTGTATACAGGTCACGACTGCCTTCTTCTATCAAATGAGCATGCCGGAAAACCAGCAGCCGATCGGCATCCAATTAGCACCGCAGCCAATGGCGGGGACGGTCCCCCTGTCAGAACACAAGAAACAACGGAGAGATCGCTGTACTAGCATTGCATAGTTAGTACAGCGACATTCTCAGTTTTCTTTCATTCAGCTTGCTGGGTTGAACGAAAAAAAAAAAACGTAACATGCGTACCAGGCATTAGGGATGAACCAAACACCCTCCTGTTCGGTTCGCAGCAGAACATGAGAACAGGAAACAAATTCAGCAGAACACACGAACACCGTTAAAGTCTATGGGACACGAGCATGAATAATCAAAAGTGCTAATTTTAATGGCTTATATGCAAGTTATTGTTATAAAAAGTGGTTGAGGACCTGGGTCCTGCCCCAGGGGACATGTATCAATGCAAAAAAAAAAATTTAAAAATGGCCATTTTTTCGGGAGCAGTGATTTTTTTTTAATGATTAAAGTGAAAGAATAAAAATGAAATATTCCTTTAAAGATTGTGCCTGGGGGGTGTCTATAGTATGCTTGTAAAGTGGCGCATTTTTCCTGTGTTTAGAACAGTACCACAGCAAAATGACATTTTGGGAAAAGGAAAAATTGTCATTTAAAACTGATCGCAGCTGTAATGAATTGCCGGGTCTTGGCAATATAGATAAAACTCATTGAAAAAAAAGAGCATGGGATCCCCCCCAGTCCATTACCATGCCCTTTGGGTCTGGTATGAATATTATGGGGAACCCTGAACCAAAATGTAAAAAAAATTGTGTGGGGGTCCCCCTAAAATCCATACCAGGCCCTTATTCGAGCACACAACTTGGCAGGCCGCAGGAAAAAAGGGGGGACAAGAGAGCGCCCCCCCTCCCGAACTGTACCAGGCCACATGCCCTCAACATGTGGAGGGTGCTTTGGGGGCCCCCAAAGCACCTTGTCCCCATCATCCCCACAACCCTTGCCCTTGTCCCTCATCCCCACAACCCTTGCCCGGTGGTTGTGGCGGTATGCGGGTGGGGGGCTTATCGGAATCTGGAAGCCCCCTTTAACAAGGGGACCCCCAGATCCTGGGGGTAAACGGTGACCCCGCCCCCTCTGACGCCACGGGGAAGCCATGAGGAAGTCCCTGTGGCATCAGAGGGGGTGGGGTCACCCAGTTACATCACCGGGTGGCCCCGCCCTAAGTTATATAAGAACTCTCACAGTGAAGAAGTGTCACACGGTGGGAGCCTCCCATGGAGGCGGTTCGGTCGCGGCTTTTTTTTTTTTTCGGTCCGTCGGGCGGCATGATAGAAGAAGATGAATGGACATCGTGGAACATTTTTATTTTTTGATTTTTTAATAAAGGACTTGTCCCAAGCTGTGTCTTGTCTTTTTTAACATTTTGACACTTTTTTTGTGAAATGGTAGGGGTACCCTGTTACCATTTCACACGGGGGGGAGGCCAGGATCTGGGGGTCCCCTTGTTAAAGGGGGCTTCCAGATTCCAATAAACCCCCCTGCCCACAGACCCCTGCAACCACTGGGCAAGGGTTGTGGGGATGAGGCCCTTGTCCCCATCAACATGGGGACAAGGTGCTTTGGGTGCTACCCCAAAGCACCCTCCCCATGTTGAAGGCATGTGGCCTGGTATGGTTCAGGAGGGGGGGCGCTCTCTTGTCCCCCCTCTTTTCCTGCGGCCTGCCAGGCTGCATACTCGGATAAGGGTCTGGTATGGATTTTGGGGGAGACCCCTGCGCCATTTTTAAAAGAAATTTTGGCGCAGGGTTCCCTTTAAAATCCATACCTAACCTGAAGGGCCTGGTATGGATTTTAGGGGGACCCCCACGCAATTTTTTTTTTTAACTTTGGTTCGGGGTTTCCCTTAATATTCATTCCAGACCCAAAGGGCCTGGTAATGGAGAGGGGGGGATCCCATGCTCTTTTTTCAAATATCTGTATATATATTGCCGAGACCCGATAATTCATTACAGCCGCGATCAGTTTTAAATGACAATTTTTCCTTTAGAAATGTCATTTTGCTGTGGTATTGTTCTAAACATGGCAAAAATGCGCCACTTTGCAGGCATACTATAGACACCCCCCAGGCACAATATTTAAAGGAATATTTCATTTTTATTCTTTCACTTTAAGCATTAAAAAAATCACTGCTCCCGAAAAAACGTCCGTTTTAAAAAAAAATGTTTTGCATTAATACATGTCCCTGGGGCAGGACCCGGGTCCCCAAACACTTTTTATGACAACAACTTGCATATAAATATAAGCCTTTAAAATTAGCACTTTTTGATTTTTCATGTTAGTGTCCCATAGACTTTAACGGTGTTCCGGCAGTTTACGAATTTGCCGCCAACACAGAATATTGTTCGCTGTTGAGCGAACAGGTGAACACCCGATGTTTGAGTTGAACTTACGTTTGACTCGAACATGGGGCTCATCCCTACCAATAATAAGAGCGATAGTTTTTATGTACTCTAAGGAAAAGAAGCCATGACAGACCCTTTTTGTTAAACCTTTTCCGCCTATCTCCAGCATCCCTATAATAGGTGTTGATGAATGAGAAGATCTGGACAGCCGCACACCGGGATAAACAGATTAAATTCTTCTTTTTATTAGTAAAACAGGAACATAAGGTACAAGAGACACCACTGGAGTGGTACAGCTCAACAGCTGAAGCGTTTTACACTTATACAAAGTGCTTACTCATAGCTGACTAACATTGGAGTAATAACCACATATATACTTGAAATGTTAAAAGCATGTGACAAAATGAGGATGAGATAATGCAAAAAAGCTGAAGACCAACCATGTGAGATCTCAGCACTCATTTCTAGGTGACTGGCATGAAGTGGACACACCCATGATGTGATAGATGTAGACAAAACGGACAAATAAATAATAATAATAAAAAAATAATAAAAAAGGGAAACTTAATTGGGTGAACTATTTAATTTATATGTTGGTAAACATGATGGGTAAATATATAACGTAATGGACTTACCGGTAAGTGGAAATGGGAAAATAGTGATGTAGAAATAAAGTAAAAAACAAAACTGTAAGAAAAATGTAAAAGTGATGGTGATGTATAAGTAAATATAAACAATAAAAAGAATGTGAACAAAAATGTCAAAAAACCTTTTTTTGTGAAGCGGGATTGGTGTTCGAGAGAACTATAAGGGCTCTTTCACACGGGGCGGATCAGTGATGATCCGCCCCGTGAACACCCGCTTGCCGAGCGGGGATCGCTCCGCCGATCCCCGCTGAGCAGGAAGATGACAGGACCTGTCAGAGCCCCGCTCTCCCCTATGGGGGATCGGATGACGACGGACCGTAGAGTCCGTCGTCACCCGATCCGATCCGATCCGAAAACGGATGGAAAAGTAGGGTTTTCCTCCGTTACACTTTTTCGGATCAGAGCGTGTCGGATCTCAGTGGACGTTCATCCGCTGACATCCGCTATTCCATAGGGATGCATGTATGTCCGTTTTTCATCCAAAAACGGAAGGATGAAAAACGGACATACGGATCGTCCGTGTGAAAGAGCCCTAAATCTCACAAATTTTCGTGTTGTTTACAAAAAATGTGTGAAAATAATAATAGTAATAAAAGATTTAAAAGGTAAATATTTGGAGTTTTAGTGGAGTGTATCAAACCTGAAGAGAGACTGGGGCAATGAATAAAGTAAAAGGTGTGTATAACTAGTATACAGTATTACTAATAGACTTGTGTCAAATATACATCTTTACCTATATGGAGAAACTATGGGAATGATGAAAACAAAATATATGAACGAAAAATGTGTGTATAGTGACCAACGTATATTAGTGTGAACTATGTTCAAATCTATGCCCATTCATGCTACAAGCATTAAAATACATCGTTGTAGATGAACATTTGATGTAGTGTAAAGAAAATAAGCTAATGTAACAAAAAAGGGGATAAATGTCTAAGAATGTCTGAAGATGGAGATTGTAACAAAATATCAGTGTATGAAAGGCATGGTAAGTAATTTATTGCCATTTTTGTTCACATTCTTTTTATTGTTTATATTTACTTATACATCACCATCACTTTTACATTTTTCTTACACTTTTTTTTTTTTTTACTTTATTTCTACATCACTATTTCCCCCATTTCCACTTAAGTCCATTACTTTATATATTTACCCATCATGTTTACCAACATATAAATTAAATAGTTCACCCAATTAAGTTTCCCTTTTTTATTATTTTTATTATTATTATTATTATTTATTTGTCCGTTTTGTCTACATCTATCACATCATGGGTGTGTCCACTTCATGCCGGTCACCTAGTAATGAGTGCTGAGATCTCACATGGTTGGTCTTCAGCTGTTTTGCATTATCTCATCCTCATTTTGTCACATGCTTTTAACATTTCAAGTATATATGTGGTTATTACTCCCATGTTAGTCAGCTATGAGTAAGCACTTTGTATAAGTGTGAAACGCGTCAGCTGTTGAGCTGTACCACACCAGTGGTGTCTCATGTACCCTATGTTCCTGTTTTACTAATAAAAAGAAGAATTTAATCTGTTTATCCCGGTGTGCGGCTGTCCAGATCTTCTCATTCATCTACATCTATACCAGCAATTACCTGGGACTCCCTCCTTTCTTTCTGGAGGACGAGGAATTTCAGTTTGGTTTGTCCGGAGCGGTGGTAACTATCTCTATCCCTATAATAGGGCCTGTAAGTCCTGGTGAAGGGGAGCGTGAAGGATTGGCTGTCACATGATCAAATCACATGATCAAGAGCTGGCGCCCCACCTATTTGCGATCATTAGTACGGACGAAGAGAGACAAGGCCAATGCAAAGGGAGCATAAGAAAAAATGGGAAAGCGGGCTCTTAGCACAGAAGTTCTGCTGCCCAAGGACACTTATGAATGGTGTATGGGCATTAAAGCCCACCCTCTTTGTTGCCACACATATTCAATAATTGGGCAGCAAGAGGTTATAGAGGACCGTTTAAAGCGTGTTCACACTATTGTGTTGTAGTAACTAGTGTGTTTAAAGTGACACTAATCTTTGGTTTAAAAAATATATTTTCTTCAAGAATGTATTCTTGCATCAAAAAAGTACATTTTATTGCTCTCAGCCTTCTCCAAATTTGCTGATTTTTTTGCTGCTGTGATCCATCTTCCTGTTAGAGGTGTCTACTTTCATTCTCCATGGTTCCCCAGAATGTAAGAATAAAACCACGCTCTCTTGCTCATTCTTGAGATGGATAGTGGACTGCGGACTATGGGATTGGAGATGAGGGGGAAAAGGAGAAATTCAGGAGCTCATGGAGGACATTACAAGGAGGCAGAAATACATAGTAAAAATGATTTCATGAAAAATCTCTTACAGGGCCATTAAAGTGATATTAACCGCTTCAGCCCCAGAAGATTTTACCCCCTTCCTGACCAGAGCACTTTTTGCAATTCGGCACTGCGACGCTTTAACTGACAATTGTGCGTTTATGCGATGTGGCTATCAAACAAAATTGACGTCCTTTTTTTCCCACAAATAGAGCTTTCTTTTGGTGGTATTTGATCACCTCAGCGATTTTTATTTTTTGCGCTATAAACAAAATAAGAGCTACAATTTTGAAAAAAAACGCAATATTTTTTACATTTTGCTATAATAAATATCCCCCAAAAATATATAAAAAAACATTTTTTTTCCTCAGTTTAGGCCGATCGTATTCTTCTATATATTTTTGGTAAAAAAAAAAAATCGCAATAAGCATTTGATTGGTTTGCGCAAATGTTATAGCGTTTACAAAATAGGGGATAGTTTTATGGCATTTTTATTAATAATTTTTTTCTTACTAGTAATGGCGGCGATCAGCGATTTTCTATTGTGACTGCGACGTTATGGCGGACATGTCGGACATTTTTGACACATTTTTGGGACCATTGTCATTTATACAGCGATCGGTGCAATTAAAAATGCACTGATTATTGTGTAAATGACACTGGCAGTGAAGGGGTTAACCACTAGGGGGCGGGGAGGGGTTAAGTGTGTCCTAGGGGAGTAATTCTAACTGTAGGGGGGATGGGCTGTGTGTGCCACTATGCTGATCACTGCTCCCGATGACAGGTCACTTGTCACTAGGCAGAACGGGGAGATGCTGTTTACATCAGCATCTCCCCGTTCGTCCTCTCCGTGATGAGATCGAGGGTATCCCCGCGGCAATCGAGTCCGCGGGACCCGCGACCCGACTCACGGAGCTCCCGGCCAGTGCGCACGGCGGGGAATTCAAATGGACGTACCTGTAAGTCCATTTGCCCAGCCGTGCCATTCTGCCAACGTACATCGGCGTGCGCCGGTCGGGAAGTGGTTAAAGTCTTGTTTTTTTCTTTTTGTTTAACCACTTGCGGACCGCCCACCGTACATATCCTTCGGAAGGGCGGCCGCTCTGTGCCAGATCACATACTTAGTATGTGATCTTACACTTCTGAGTCTGGGGTGCACGCGTGCACACTGCCGGTGACCCGCTCCCACTGTAAACACAGACAGCGGGAGCTCAGCGGCGGTTACCGCGGACTCGATGTCCGCCAGCACCCGCCGATTACACAGTACACAGGCAGAATGGCAATCTGCCTATGTGAACAAGGCAGATAGCCGTTCTGTCAGGGAAGGTATAAAGGTATAAAGCAGGAACAAGGATCTTTGCCTTCCCCTAGTCAAATCGCCTCCCGCACAGTGAGTAAGCACAGGCTAGGCACACAGTTAACCTTATGATCGCCCCTGATTTTAACCCCTTCCCAGCCAGTGTCATTAGTACAGTGACAGTGCATATTTTTTTGCAGTAATCACTGTATTAGTGTCACTGGTTCTCAAAAAGTGTGAGTTAGGTGTCCAGTTTGTCGGCTGCAATATCGCAGTCCTGCTATAAGTTGCTGATCCCTGCCATTACTAGCAAAAAAAATTAAAAATAAAAATAAATATCCCATAGTTTGTAGATGCTGTAATGTCTTGTGCAAACCAATCAGTGTATGCTTTTTGGGATTTTTTTTTACCAAAAATATGTAGCAGAATACATATTGGCCTAAATTGATAAAGACAATCTTCTTTTTTTTTTTTTTTTTTGGGTATGTTTAATAGCAGAAAGTAAAAAAAAAAAAAAACTATATATTTCAAAATTGATGGTCTTTTTTTGTTTTTAGTGCAAAAAACAAAAACTGCAGGGGTTTGTGGGAAAAAGTACAGTACAGTGTTGCATGACTGCGCAAAGTAGCACAGTGCCATATCGCAAAAAGAGGCCTGGTCATGAAGGGGGGTAAATCTTTTGAAGGTCAAATGGTTAAAAAAATAAAAAAAAAACACATTATACTTACCTGCTCTGTACAATGGTTTTGCACAAATCAGCCTGGATCCTCCTCTTCTCTGGTCCCATGCCAGTGCTCCTGGCCCCTCTCTCCTGCTGAATGCCCCACACAGCAAGCAGATTTCTATGGGGGCACCCGAGCCGAGCCGCTGCTCTATGTGTCCATTCAGACACAGCCCTGCCCCCCCTCTCTCTTTATTGACCCACAGGCTTTGATTGACAGCGGCAGGAGCCAATGGCTGTGTCTCAGCCAATCAGGACGGAGAGTCCCAGGCAACCAAGGTTCTCGTGCAACATCGTTGGATCGAGATGGGGCTCAGGTAAGTATTAGGGGGGCTGCTGCACACTGTAGTTTTTTTTATCTTAATGCATAGAATGCATTAAAGATGAAGTACACTCCCTTTCTTCACCTTTACCTATAGGTAAGCCTATAATAAGGCTTACCTATAGGTAGTGTAAATATCTCCTAAACATACACTGTTTAGGAGACATATACATTACATGCAGCCAGTGACATCATCTCTGAAGGAACGGCCACTCATGCCGTTGTGCAGTGAACGGCGGCTCAAGCACACACGCACGGGAGTGATGTTAAGGCGGCTCCACCCATTTACAGAGCCGGAGCCCGCGAACCCGGGAGCAAGTGAAGATGGAAGCGGCTCTGGAACAGCTTTGATTTAAGGTAAGTTTCACATAATGTGCTAGTATGAGATACACACTAGCACATTATCACTTTACCTTGCAGGTGAAAAAAAAAAAAAAAAAAAGGCGTATACCGCTTTAAGCTTAAAAAAACCTTCTGCCTTTAGAACCACTTTAAGTAGTGGATGTGTATGGATTACTTTTGGAGAGTAAGGATATTTGTTTAGTGTCATTTAAATGAGCATTGCATTAGGCAGCCCATTCAGTTTGACAGAGTAAGCTAGTCTAAAAAGATGAGTTTTAAGATGTGATTTAAAGATAAGTAGGGAATCAATATTGTCAATACTGTCAGGAGGAAGGGTGTTCCAAAGTCGAGGGTCCCATAGTGGTCAGGCAGGCGGATGGAACATTATGAAGGATTGAAGAAGAAGATACGGGAGGGTCTGTTGATATGCAGGAGTTCAGAAAGGTATGGAGGAGCAAGGTTGAGAATGACCCTAAAGGTAAGTAACAGAATCTTGAAATCAATACGATATTTGACTGAAAGTCAGTGAAGGTGCTGAAGGACAGGAGTGATGTGATTAAAGGAGGGGGTTCTGGTGATGATGCGGGCAGCAGAGTTCTGAACCAGTTGTAGTTTATGGAGGGACTTGAGAGGGAGACTAAAAAGAAGGGATATGCAATAATCTATGCTGGAAGTGACCAGATTGTGAGCAAGAACGGCTATGCTGTTGGGTGTGAGGAATGGACGGAGGCAATTAATCTTGCATAGATGGAAATATGCTGACCGAGTGACATTACTGATGTGACCTTGGAAGGATAGTGTGCTGTCGAGGATGACACCCACACTCTTTACCTGAGGGGAGTTATCAATATTGACTGAAAACCCAAGAAAGATTGCAACAACTGTCATAAGAATTGTCCGGAATACAAAGAAAAACCCACAGGTAACCTCAGGAAATACAGGCTGCTCTGGAAAAAGATGGTGTGGTTGTTTCAAGGAGCACAATACGACGATACTTGAATAAAAATGAGCTGTATGGTCGAGTTGCCAGAAAAAGCCTTTGCTGCTCCAATGCCATACAAAAGCCCAGTTACCAGTGGCGGCCGTCCATAGGGGGCGCACGGGCACCGCCCCCCACCCCCCACCCCCCTCCAGGCAGTCAAAAAAAAAATTATAAAAAAAAAAAAAATTATAAAAAAAAAAAAAAATTAAAACTGGCCCTTTAAAAAAAAAAAAAAAAAAAGTCTATAAGTGCATTGTGTTCGGACGCCAGCAGCACTTCATTTGCGGGCTTTTGTCTCGCCTTGCGGCGCTTACCAAAGTGCCATGTAGCCTCCGCCTAGCGCTCGTAGTATCTATTACTACGGCTGGGCGGTTTGATTGACATCCGAGTTAAATGTCACTTCCTGTTTTCTCTCTTCCATTGCGCCCGAGAGAGAAAACCGGAAGTATGAGGAGCGGACTCCTCCATCGCTGCTGCCAGTGCCCACACAGCAGGAGAGGACACCACACAGCAAGGTAAGTGCCAGTCCTGACCTCCCGCGGAGAGGGGGGAGGGGGGTTTGATGGAGCACAGGCTGCATTTGATGGGGCACAGGCTGCGTTTCGTGGGGCGCAGGCTGCGTTTCGTGGGGCGCAGGCTGCGTTTCGTGGGGCGCAGGCTGCGTTTCGTGGGGCGCAGGCTGCGTTTGGTGGGGCGCAGGCTGCGTTTGGTGGGGCGCAGGCTGCGTTTGGTGGGGCGCAGGCTGCGTTTGGTGGGACACAGGCTGTGTTTGGTGGGGCGCAGGCTGCGTTTGATGGGACTCAGGCTGCGTTTGATGGGACTCAGGCTGCGTTTGATGGGACTCAGGCTGCGTTTGATGGGACACAGGCTGCGTTTGGTGGGGCGCAGGCTGTGTTTGGTGGGGCGCAGGCTGCGTTTGATGGGACTCAGGCTGCGTTTGATGGGACACAGGCTGCGTTTGATGGGACACAGGCTGCGTTTGATGGGACACAGGCTGTGTTTGATGGGACACAGGCTGCGTTTGATGGGCACAGTGGCTGCAAGTGATGTTTTTTTTCAAAAATGTTTCAGTTTGTTTGCGCCCCCCCAAAAATTTTGAGCACCAGCCGCCGCTGCCAGTTACAATATAATACCTTGACACACGTCATAGCTTTTGGCACATTGTAATCTGGAGTATTGAGACCAAAATAGAGCTTTATAGTCACAACCATAAGTGCTATGTTTGGAGAGGGGTCAAGAAGGTCTAAGGCGACAAAAACACCATCCCCACTGTGAAGCATGGTGGGGGCTCACTGATGTTTTGGGGGTGCTCTAAAGGCATGGGAACATTGTGAAAATTTATGTCACGATGAATGCATCATGTTATCAGAAAATAATGGCAGACAATTTGCATTCTTCTGCACGGAAGCTGTTCGTGGAACCCTCTTTGACTTTCCAGCACAACAGTGACCCTAAGCATAAGGCCAAGTTGACCCTCCAGTGGTTACAGCAGAAAAAGGTGAAGGTTCTGGAGTATCAATCACAGTCTCCTGAACCCTAATATCATCAAGCCACTCTGGGGAGATCTCAGACGTTTGGTCCATGCAAGACGACCATAGACTTTGCATGACCTGGAGGCATTTTACCAAGACAAATAGGCAGCTATACCACCTGCAAGAATTTGGGGCCGCTTACTCAACTATTACAAAGGACTGCACGCTGTCATTGATGCTAAAGGGGGCAATAAACAGTATTAAGAACTAAGGGTATGCAGAATTTTGAACAGGGGACAATTTATTGCTTTACTTGTTGCCTTGTTTTGTTTTATGATTGTGCCATTCTGTGATCACCTACAGTTAAATATGAAATCCCATAAGAAATAAAAGAAATGTATTTGCCTGCTCATTCATGTTTTTTTTAAAAAAGTACATACTATAAATTACCAATTCTACAAGAGTAGGCAAACTTTTGTACAAAACTGTATTTGAAGTGGAACTGCAGCCAAAAGCTTTTTCTGCTTTTGGGTATGGTGGGGAAGGATTACATTCACTGTCTGTTAGGGGTGCAACGGATCAAAAAACTCATGGTTCGGATCGTTCCTCGGATCAGAGTCACGGATCGGATCATTTTTCGGATCAAAAAAAAAAAAAAAAAGACAAGACACGTCATCTCCCCCACTGTAATATCCATGTCATCTCCCCCACTGTAATATCCATGTCATCTCCCCCACTGTAATATCCGCAATCTCCCCACTGTAATATCCACAATCTCCGTCCCCACTGTAATATCCACGTGATCTCCCCACTGTAATATCCACGTCATCTCCCCCACTGTAATATCCACGTCATCTCCCCCACTGTAATATCCACGTCATCTCCCCCACTGTAATATCCACAATCTTCCCACTGTAATATCCACAATCTCCGTCCCCACTGTAATATCCACGTGATCTCCCCACTGTAATATCCACGTCATCTCCCCCACTGTAATATCTACGTCATCTCCCCCACTGTAATATCCACGTCATCTCCCCCACTGTAATATCCACGTCATCTCCCCCACTGTAATATCCACGTCATCTCCCCCACTGTAATATCCACAATCTTCCCACTGTAATATCCACAATCTCCGTCCCCACTGTAATATCCACGTGATCTCCCCACTGTAATATCCACGTGATCTCCCCCACTGTAATATCTACGTCATCTCCCCCACTGTAATATCCACGTCATCTCCCCCACTGTAATATCCACAATCTCCCCCACTGTAATATCCACAATCTCCCCACTGTAATATCCACAATCTCCGTCCCCACTGTAATATCCACGTGATCTCCCCACTGTAATATCCACGTCATCTCCCCCACTGTAATATCTACGTCATCTCCCCCACTGTAATATCCACAATCTCCCCCACTGTAATATCCACAATCTCCCCACTGTAATATCCACAATCTCCGTCCCCACTGTAATATCCACGTGATCTCCCCACTGTAATATCCACGTGATCTCCCCCACTTTAATATCTACGTCATCTCCCCCACTGTAATATCCACGTCATCTCCCCCACTGTAATCTCCACAATCTCCGTCCCCACTGTAATATCCACGTCATCTCCCCCACTGTAATATCCACGTCATCTCCCCCACTGTAATATGCACAATCTCCGTCCCCACTGTAATATCCACGTCATCTCCCCCACTGTAATATCCACGTCATCTCCCCCACTGTAATATCCACGTCATCTCCCCCACTGTAATTGACATCTCCCCCACTGTAATATCCACGTCATCTCCCCCACTGTAATATCCACAATCTCCGTCCCCACTGTAATATTCACGTCATCTCCCCCACTGTAATATCCACGTCATCTCCCCCACTGTAATATGCACAATCTCCGTCCCCACTGTAATATCCACGTCATCTCCCCCACTGTAATATCCACGTCATCTCCCCCCACTGTAATTGACATCTCCCCCACTGTAATATCCACGCCATCTCCCCCACTGTAATATCCACGTCATCTCCCCCACTGTAATGGACATCTCCCCCCACTGTAATATCCACATCTCCCCCCACTGTAATATCCACATCTCCCCCACTGTAATATCCACAATCTCCCCACTGTAATATCCAAAATCTCTGTCCCCACTGTAATAACCATGTCATCTCCCCACTGTAATATCCACGTCATCTCCCCCACTGTAATATCCATGTCATCTCCCCCACTGTAATATCCATAATCTCCCCCACTGTAATATCCACAATCTCCGTCCCCACTGTAATATCCAGGTCATCTCCCCCACTGTAATATCCACGTCATCTCCCCACTGTAATATCCACGTCATCTCCCCCACTGTAATATCCACGTCATCTCCCCCACTGTAATATCCACGTCATCTCCCCCACTGTAATATCCACATCTCCCCCCACTGTAATATCCACATCTCCCCCACTGTAATATCCACGTCATCTCCCCCACTGTAATGGACAGCTCCTCCACTGTAATATCCACATCTCCCCCACTGTAATATCCACATCATTTCCCCCACTGTAATATCCACATTTCCCCCACTGTAATATCCACATCATCTCCCCACTGTAATATCCACATCATCTCCCCACTGTAATATCCACATCATCTCCCCACTGTAATATCCACATCATCTCCCCACTGTAATATCCACGTCATTTCCCCCACTGTAATGGACATCTCCCCCACTGTAATATTCACATTTCCCCCACTGTAATATCCACGTCATCTCCCCCACTGTAATATCCACATCTCCCCACATCTCCCCCACTGTAATAACTAACATCTCCCGAACTGTAATAGCCACATCACCTCCAACAATTGTCTGCTTGCTTGCAGTTAAGGTGGGTGATGATGACGTCAGCGCGCCGCTCACCTAGGCCGCCGCCGGGTGTACCAAGATGGCCGCCGATCCGGAGCTAGGCCGAAGCCGCGGCCTTTCCTAAGGCCGAGGCAGCGGAGCGCTCTGCGGATTGCATGGTATGCTGATCCGAACAGGTTGACCCGTTCGGATCATGGATCGGTAACGATCCGTTGCACCCCTACTGTCTGTTATTATCGCAGTTTGTACCCACATTAGGGGGACTCTCTTTCATTTTCAATTCTGGGTTACAAGTTTACAGTTATCGGAATAGGAGATGAAGCACAATCTCCACATCGGGTTGCATCTTCTGGTGAGTGCTATAAAAGATGAAATTTCCTCTCACATTGGGGAGATTGACTATCCCTTCCTGTGTCACCAGAGCAGGAAATAATAGAAGATTATACCAAAGGGGACACAGACAGAACAAAAACTTGAAAGAGGTACTTAACCTTCCACATTTAAAAACAAGAAAAATATTTGATTTTCCTCTAAAAATATATGTTTCATCAATAAGGAAGACCTACAATATCTGATAAAACTCTCCAAATTCCATTGCTTTAATTTCATAATCATAACTCTTTTTTTCATGTTCACATCTTTATTGGTTTATAAAATACACAGCTAAAACTAGATTGATTTGTCCATAACTGTGTGCAGAAAAGTGTGTCTTTTCTGAGATGTATGAAGTATAAATAACGGCACAATACTTCTAAGTGTCACTTTTTATGTTTTCATATATTAAATGTATATTCCAACCGCAGTGAGTGCAGTAAATTCTTCATATAATATACAGTCAACTAAAAGATGACATAGATAGAAATCAAACAGGCACAGGATACATTCTATAATACATGTAGACAAAAATTGTTTTCAAATAGACAATAGACATTTTTCACATATACTTTGTGTAGACAGTTCACTTTAATATTAAACATTAAAGTGGTATTAAACTCAAAGCCAAAAATTATATTACTTTTTTTTAATTAATTTTTTCGCCTTGGTTTTCATCTGGTGATCCAGCCAGTAACACACCTCCTGTGATATCGTGCCCCTACTCTGCACGAAGGAGCACAAGGGGCACAGCAGACAGCAGCATTGTCAGTCTGGGGAAAGGGGAGTGTTAGATGGTTTAACAGATTTAGATACACTAACACATTGAAGCTAAACTCCTGCTCACACTGCAGTTACAGCAACAGTATTTTTTTCCTTTTGGGATAAAGTTTTACATGAATAAATATAAGCTGATCATTGTAAATACCCCTGTCAGTGGTAAATTGTCTCATCAAACACTCTCAAATGCTACATCTGCAGGAGAGCTTGGTCTGTTTAAGAAAAGACTTACTGGCCAGATCACCAGGTAAAAATAAAGAAAAGAAAGCCTAAAAAGAAAACGAATGCAGCCATCACATTTAAGAATTGCTAAGCAGCAATATAATACATGTATGCTTTTGGGTTTAATACTGCTATAAAGTTTATATTAAAGAGGAGTTCCAGGCTCCCCAATAAAAATTAAAAGTCAGTAGCTACAAATGCTGTAGCTGTCGACTTTTAATATTAGGGCACTTATCTGTCCAGGAACCCAGCGATGTCCTCACCTGAGCCGATTCTTCAATCAGTGCTGAGGTCGCCATCTTTACAAAGGGAAACTGGCAGTGAAGCCTTTTTGGGCTCACAGCTGGCTCCCTACTGCTCATGCGCAAAGCAAGCTGCACTTTGTGAATGGCCTGCAGTTTTCTGGGACCTGTGAAGTTTCCCAGAAGGCTGCGGGGGAAGAAGGGGGGGGACTTCTGGCTCAATTTGTCGAGTGAACTGAGACAGAAGTAGGAGAGGGTACCTGTCAAAACCGGGTAACCACTCCCCCCCAAAAGATGCCAAATGTGGCAGTGGTGGGAGGAGGAGGCAGATAAGCAGAGACTCCTCTTTTGGGTGGAGCTCCACTTTAAGCCTAAACTTTCTTTGTTTGTTTTGGATAGAATAGGGGATGGGATATCTCTTCAAAGTAATGGACATCTTCCCTTAAACTGTCCATACATACAGTGAGGGAAAAAAGTATTTGATTCCCTGCTGATTTTGTACGTTTGTCCACTGACAAAGAAAAGA
Source organism: Aquarana catesbeiana (assembly GCF_042186555.1). Classification (NCBI taxonomy): domain Eukaryota; kingdom Metazoa; phylum Chordata; class Amphibia; order Anura; family Ranidae; genus Aquarana; species Aquarana catesbeiana. The sequence goes on from NC_133328.1 coordinate 521,256,453, forward strand.
CCAGTCTATAGTTTTAATGGTAGGTTCAGTTTACCAGTGAGAGACAGAATAACAACAAAACAAATCCAGAAAAACGCATTTCAAAAAAGTTATAAATTGGTTTGCATTTTAACCACTTCAGCCCCAGAAGGTTTTACCCCCTACCTGACAAGAGCTTTTTTTACAATTTGGCACTGCTCTTTAGTTGGTAATTGCGCAGTCATGCGGCACTGTACCCAAACAAAATTTGCGTCCTTTTTTTTCCCACAAATAGAGCTTTCTTTTGGTGGTATTTGATCACCTCTGCAGTTTTTATTTTCTGCAATATAAATGAAAAAAGACCGAAAATTAGATTTTCTACATTTTGCTATAAAAAAAATACAATAAACTCAATTTTAGTCATACATTTAGGTCAAAAAGCATTCAGCCACTTGTCTCGGGTAAAAAAAAAATTCAATAAGCATATATTTATTGGTTTGCGCAAAAGTTATAGCGTCTACAAACTAGAGTAGATTTTTTGGAATGACTGCCTATCTCAATTCTTGAGGTGCTAAAATGGCAGGGCAGTACAAAACCCCCCAAATTACCCCATTTTGGAAAGTAGACACCTCAAGGAATGTGAGGAATTTGCTAAGAGGCTTGTTGAGCACATTGAATATTTTATTTTTTGTCACAAGTTATTGAAACATGACAAAAAAAAAAAAATTACACAAAGTTGTCACTGAAATTATATATTGTTCAAACATGCCATAGGCATATGTGAAATTACACCCCAAAATACATTCTGTTGCTTCTCAGGCTCCCAAAAAGTCCCACACATGTGGTATCCCGTACTTAGGAGAAGCAGCAGAATGTATTTTGGGGTGTAATTCCACATATGCCCATGGCATGTTTGAGCAATATATCATTTAGTGACAACTTTGTGAAAAAAAAAAATGTATTGTCTGTTTCCCGAAACTTGTGGCAAAATATAAAAATAATCCATGGACTCAACATGTCTCTCAGCAAATAGCTTGCGGTGTCTACTTTACAAAATGGGGTCATTGGGGGGGTTTTGTGCTATCTGGGCATTTCATGGCCTCCGAAACTGTGATAAGTAGTGAGGCGTGAAATAAAAAATTTACGCCCTTAGAAAGCCTGAAGGCGATGCTTGGTTTTCGGGGTCCCGTACGTGGCTAGACTGCCAAAAAGTCCCAAACATGTGGTATCCCCGTACTCAGGGGAAGCAGCAGAATGTATTTTGGGGTGTAATTTCACATATTCCCATGGCATGTTTGAGCAATATATAATTTAGTGACAACTTTGTAAAAAAAAAAAAAAAAAAAAGAATGTAATTTTCCCGCAACTTGTGGCAAAATATAAAATATTCCATGCACTCAACAGGCCTATCAGCAAATAGCTTGGGTGTCTACTTTCCAAAAAGGGGTCATTTGGGGGGTTTGAACTGTCCTGGTATTTTATGCCCAACTTTAGAAGCTTATGCCACACATCACCCATCATCTTCTAACCACTTGAAGACAAAGACACTTTACATTTTACATGAAAAAATATTTTTTTTTTGCTAGAAAATTATTTTGAACCCCTAAACATTATATATTTTTTTTAAAGCAAAGGCCCAGCAGATTAAAATGGTGGGTGTTGCAATTTTTTTTCTCTTAGTATTTGTGATGCGATTTTTCAAATGCAATTCTTTGGGAAAAAAAACACTTTTTTGAATTTTAATGCACTAAAACACACTATATTTCATAAATGTTTGGTAAAATATAAAAGATGATCTTATGCCGAGTACAAAGATACCAAACACGACACGCTTTAAAATTGCGCACAGCAACGACCAACTACATACATTTTTAAAAGCCTTTAAAAGCCTTTACAGGTTACCACTTTAGATATACTGAGGAGGTCTACTGTTATGCCGCGTACACACGATCGGATTTTCCGACAGGAAATGTTGGATGTCAGGCTGTTGGCAGAAAATCCGACCGTGTGTATGCTCTATCAGACATTTGTTGTCAGACTTTCCGCCAACAAATGTTGGTTAGCATGTTCTCAAATTTTCCGCCAACAAATGTGTGTTGTCGGACTCTCCCATTGTGTGTACACAAGTCCGTCGGACAAAAGTCCAAAGTACAAACACGCATGCTCAGAATCAAGTACGAGACGGAAGCACTCGGTCTTGTAAAACAAGTGTTCGTAATGGAGATATCACATTTGTGATGCGGCAACTTATGAAATCTCTCAATGCAGCGCATTCTCTTCTTCTTTATAATGGTATAATAATGAAGCTGCTTTGCTGCTGATATTCACAGAGTTCTGACAAACGTATTTGTTTTTTTTCTAGTAATCTCCAGAATAATATTTTATTTTTTGTGTTTTTTTTCTAGTGATCTCCAGTTTTTTTTTTTTGTAGTTTTGTGTGTCAAGTTACCACAACACCATTATTATCTTGTATTTTTTAACCTCAAAGATACAACTATGTTGGTGTCCCTTGTTAATTTGACATTGTATTTTTGAAATGTACCTGCCTACTCACAAACAAACTGTCCCTTTTAAAGTAAAACACATAGCCAAGTATTTGTCAAAACAAAAAAAAAAAATTTTAATAGGGAGCACAAGGTCATAAAAAATAAAGAGGAAGGCAAGGATGAAGAAACAGTTGGAATTGGTGAAGCCTTTGTACCCCAGGGCAGACATCAATTATTTGACTGTCCAAATTGGTAACCTGAGGAGTCCATTTAATAGAGAGCACAATATGGTCCAGGATTCCGAGAGATCAGGAGCAGCAGCAGATGACATATATGTCCCGAGGCTGTGGTCTTCCAACAGCCTGCGTTTTTTGCCAGACCACACCGAACCCAGGCCATCACTCTCAACACTTACTTCCAGACTTCCTTGCATGCTGCTGTGGTGGGTGGGGTGGCTTTGTTGTTGGTGGAGGTGGTGGAGGAGCATGGTCCAACTCACAGAGGTGGGTTTTATGGGTGAGTTTGCCCCTCTTCCCCTTGTTTAGGGCCTGCAGAATGTTTTAATTCATTGGCTGTGATGCATCCAAACGCCTCCTGGCCATCAGGGGCTGTGCTAATTGCCGCTGTAGCATGTCGAAGGAAAGCAGCCATGGCCTCCTCCAGGTTCCTTGACTTCCTGGCCCTTTTGGTTGGAGGGCGGAGGGGAGGAACCTGCGATTCGGTCAGGCTGCTTGGCACGGCCTCCTCTTGGCTGAGGCTGAGACTTTCCTGTGTATGAAAATGGTACATAGTTTTAGGTTTTTGGTCATCAATCACACACAATTTTGAGCTCATGACTGTTGCAAATTGAATGACACCAGCATTTTTCATTCTTGTCCCAATCATTTTTGGCTACTACTGTCTATTGATATGTAAACCACTTTGTTAAATCAGAAATTTGTGATCAATGTAATTTAAAATAAAATAAAATAAAAAAGCTGCGCTAAAAAGAATTGAAGCATGCCCAAAAATTACGAATATCCAAATGGAAGCACTTTAAATCTTGCAATCACCATAGTGTGCACACACAAACAAGGTAAAGTGCCCGACCACCGTAGCTGTAGATTAGGCTTACCAGACGGCAAGCTTTAAAGGTGAATGGCTTTCAACCCAGCCTGGGCCTCTAAGCTTGTAGATGATCACAATAGGGATGATGATTTGGATGATGAAAATCCCTCACTTAATTCAGCTACGGTATCCATTCCCTCAGTATGTACACCTCCATCCATGGATGTAGTTTGCAGATGATTTCAGAAACTTCCTGGTAGACAGAGGACAGACACACAGGACTGACAAGCCAGTATGACCCAGGAAAGAGCTCTTTCCTGGGTCATACTGGCTTGTCAGTCCCGTGTGTCTATCCTCTGTCTACCATAGCCGAATTAAGTGAGGGATTTTCATCATTCAAATCATTATCTCAATTGTGATCATCTACAAGCTTAGAGGCCCGGGCTGGGTTGAAAGCCATCCGCCTTTAAAGCTTGCCGTCTGGTAAGCCTAATCTACAGCTACGGTGGTCGGGCACTTTACCTTGTTTGTGTGTGCACACTATGGTGATTGCAAGATTTTAAGTGCTTCCATTTGGATAGTCGTAATTTTTGGGCATACTTCAATCCTTTTTAGCGCAGCTTTTTTATTTTATTTTGGACTTTTGTGTTATCGCACTATATGCTGCTGCTTTTTCATTGGTGCATTCAAGGACACATCTTCTCAGCGCATTTTTTTTCCTTATGATCAATGTAATTGTTGGCCAACGTTTGTGTGACCACGTGTATGCAAGACAAGTTGGAGCCAACACCCTTCGAACAAAATTCCACGGTTTTGTTGTCGGAAAGTCCGATCGTGCGTACGAGGTTTTTGGGTTACTGCCTTGATCTGCCGTTGGCGATGATACCTCACATGCATTGTGCAATTGCTGTTTACACATGACACGAGACCTTTCACCTTTGCACGCAAGCACGGGGGGATAGGGGTGCTTTTTTTTATTATTGTTTATTTATTTTGGCTTTTTTTATTTTATTTTTACACTGTTCCTTTCATTTTTTTTAAAGCATTTTTATTGTTATCACAGGGAATGTAAATATCCCCTATGATAGTAATAGTTAATGACAGGGGTCTATTAGACTCTAGATCTCTCCTCTGCCCTCAAAGCATCTGACCAGACCAAGATCAGTGTGATAAGATGCTCTCCCAATTTCCCAATGGCGCGGTTTATATCCAGTGAAAACAAAGTCAGAAAATGCTCATAGCTTCCGGTTTCTTAAGTCATAGAGATTATTGGAGCCATTCTGGTCTTCGATCAGCTCTATGGTCAGCTGGCGGAACCAACGGTTGCATTCTCAGGTACCCTGGTGGGACAGGAGAGCCCGAGAAAATCACAGAAGAAGGAGAGAGGGGGGGCACGTTCCCTCCCGCTACTTGTAAAAGCAGTCTAGAGGCTAATTAGCCACTAGGATTATTTTTGCATGAAAGCCCACCGCTGGCTGAAAAGAACAATACTAAGATGATACCTAAACCTGCAAGCATCACTCTGGTATAACCACTCAAAGTCCAGCAAAATACCAGTACGTTGCTTGTTGGGCATATATTGTAATGTTCTTTTTTTTCATGCAGCCTGTGAGCTGAACGAATAAAAGAGATTGATCGGTGGGTATGCCCACCATTAGAATACCGGCCTGCATCCACCTAATGCTAATGACGTTTTTTTTTAACTGTGGCGGTGAAATCACCTCCTACATCGCTGGAGTCGCTGATTTACGTATCGTGAGAGCAAACACTGTTGCTGTCAAGATGGATAAATCAGTGCTGCAGCCAGCTGAATGACGTACCTGAAAAGCAAACAATGGTAAAAATAAAACATTAACTCAATAAAACAATAACAATCTGTGCCAAAAAAAAAAGAGTAAATATATGCCGAAGCTTGGGGGCAATCTGCCCCTAATGTTAGAGGCAAATCGCCCCTGCACCCTTGCCCCCATGCTTCGGCATATATGCTCTTTTTTTTTAACTGTGGTGGTGAAATCACCTCCTACAGCGCTGGAGACTCTGATTTAAGTATAGTGAGAGCAAATGCTGTTGCTGTCAAAATAAATAAATCAGTGCTGCAGCTGAATGGCGTACCTAAAAAGAAAATAATGGTTAACGATAAAACACAGTAAACAGTAAAGTATTACATACCTGAAAAGCAAAACATGATAAAACATAGTAACAATAAAACATTGCAGTTATAAAATACGGTTTTTGACATTTTTTAAAAATATTTTTTCTGTAATTTTTTTAACTTTTTTTTTTAACACTTTTATTCATAACTGTAGCTGTGACGGTTCGGTTCTCTCAAAATGCGATGGCATCTTTGGAGACTCTAGTATGCAGACACTTTTTTGTACCAGCGTCTGGCCTTACGAGCAATTAAGTATGGCGCCATCAACTGGTCGTTGAGGTCTACCCCTTCCATATTAAGGTTGTATTCGTAGACACAGAGGGGTTTCTCCATAACACCAGTCGCCATTGGAATTTAGACTATCGTATCTGCGTGAAGGGAGGACAGAACGAAAACATTCTTATTATCCCTCCACTTCACTGCGAGCAAATGATTACATCTCAAGCAGGCTCTCTCCCCCAGCCTAAGCAATTAGATCGCACGGTGCCACATGCGCCAATTCCATGATCAGGCAAGTGACTAAAAAGTGGCACGCTTGTGTAATGATTGTCCATGTTCAAGTGGTACCCCTTTCCGAATAAGGGTGAGACCTAGTCCCACACAATCTTACCAGCGCTCCCTTGTAGTCTGGGCAGTTCTCTGGCTCTACGTAACTAATTCTTCCCTCGTAAATCATAAAACTATATGTATAGCCTGTTGCCCTGTCACAGAGCTTATACATCTTGACCCCATATCTGGCACCCTTGCTGGGAAGATACTGTTTGAATGACAAGCGGCTAGAAAACTTAATCAGGGATTCATCAACGCAGACAACTTGATCTGGAGTAAACAAGGCTGCAAACTGTTGGTTAAAGTGGTTTACAAGGGGCCGAATTTTGTAGAGCTGATCATATTCAGGGTCACCCCTAGGACAACAGAGTTCATTGTCATTAAAATGCATGAAACGCAAGATCTGCTCGTATCGTGTCCTGGTCATGGAGGCAGAGAACACGGGCATATGGTGAATTTATTTCAGTGGACCAATATGACCGCAATTCACTTTTCTTAGCTATGCCCATGAGGAGGGATAGGCCCAGGAAGGTCTTAATTTCGGAGACTGTAATAGGTCTCCAATCTCTGGCAAGGGTCAACTGGGGATTAGCGGCGATGAATTGACCAGCATACAAATTGCTTTGGTCCACAATAGATCTATAGAGATCTTCTGTGAAAAACAGCGAATAAAAATCAAGTGATGTAAAATCAACTGTTTTCACCTGAATTCCGGGTTGGCCAGTGAATGGGGGAAGTACGGGTGCTGCAGAAGTGGTGGGCTTCCAAGTCGGATTGGCAAATGCAGCAGGAAGGGCACTATGGGCTCGACGGGCCTGTCTTTGTCTTCTTGGTGGCTGCGGGACACTACTTGTGCTAGCCACCTCACCAGCTTGAACTGCACATATGAGACTAGCCATGTCACCAAGTGTTACTGCAGTGCTGGATGTACGTCCAGGATGTACTAGGCTGCTGGTGCTTGCCAGTTCACCAGAAGGATGAGCGGCACTAGTACTGGCTTTCTGCTCCATACAAAAGCCTTGCGGTTCTTGCACCTCAACAACAGCAGAAGAATGGGGTCAGGTACGACTGACCTTGGCAGGGACCACTACTCTGTCTTTAGAGCTATCTGTCAGGGTGCCGCTGCTGTCTACAGGATCGTATTCTGAGCCTGAATCTGACATTGTGGCCTCTAAATTTACTGGTACAACTAGTGAAACTCACAGGAAAAAAAGAGCACCTGACTATCAGCGACTGCTTCAAATGCTACCAAAAAAATTGTTAGCGTTCGCAGGGATCAGGCCTGACTCTGCGAAAACTGCAGTTATGTGTTTAGTGTTTTGTAAGTGACAGTGATCGATTGATACTGCACTTGGGTGGACTGGGCTGGACTGGGCTGGGCAGAGGGGCTAAATGCAGGTGTTAGCAGGTATCTGGGCTGATCCCGCTACCTCTGCGTTTTTGGGAACCCTAAACTACTGGGGACGCTAGTATAGATCTGATCAGATCAAAGATATTGATCCGTTCAGACACTATACTACTAAGAGAGGTGTATGCTGCGTGCGTGGGTGTTAGCACTACTGGCACTAATCTGATCTGATGCTGCCTGGCACAACGCAGACCCTAACTGACGCTAAAACCTAACTGATATCACCTGCCGGGTGATCAGGGGGTTAAACCTTTATTTAGGTAATATATGGCGGGTACCTTGGCTCTATAAAAAAATAACTAACCAACCAGCGTCACCCGTGACACTGATAGGGTGACCACTGGTGACTGTGGGTGATTAGAGGGTTAAACCTTTATTAGGGGGGGTTAGGGGGGTACCCTAAAGCTACCTGGGCCTACTACTAAGTACCCTAACACTGATTATTGTCACAAATTACATCAGTACAGTGATCAGTAAAAAATCTGACAACTGCACTGGGTGACTCTGTGACAGGAAGTGAAGGGGTTAATGGGGGGGCGATCGGTGAGTGACAAGTGTACCTACGTGTACTGGTGTTAGTTTAGCGCAACTTACTGTGAGACATTCGCTCTCCTCTCTCAGGAACGAAAACAGTTCCACGAGGGGAGATTACATCACTTCGCCTTCCTGTGTTTACACTTACAGGCAGGGGAAGCATTTCATTCATCAAAACCAATGTTAATTTTAGTCTTATGACTAAAATGACATTTTAGTTTTAGTCCCATTTTAGTCTTCTGCAATTGTTTTAGTTGTATTTACTCAAATAAATCTCCAGTACATTTTAGTCGACTAAAATGTCCTACGTTTTAGTCGACTAAAATCTCCAGTACATTTCAGTAATTGCAATTTAGTTTTAGTCATAGTCTTTTGACTAAAATGGCATTTTAGTTTTAGTCTCATTTTAGTCTTAGGACTATAATGGCATTTTAGTTTTAGTCTCGATTTAGTCTTTTGACTAAAATGGCTTTTAGTTTTAGTCGTATTTTAGTCATCTCAATTGTTTTAGTTTTAGTCGTATTTTAGTCGACTAAAATAGTATTAATTTAGTCGACTAAAATGTTTTAGTCATTTTAGTCGACTAAAATGTTTTAGTTGTTTTAGTCGACTAAATTAACACTGATCCAAACTGATCAGCAGGTCTAGGCCATAAATCATTGGCCTGTACTTGAAGATTGATCGGTTCTGTAATAATTCTGATCATTGCGGGCACAGCGGGAGCACGCGGGCACGGCCCCAGGCCCGCGGCCGTGAGCGTCGTACGGGTACGTACGCAGTGTGATTCTGCTGCCTTATATCAGCGTAAGCCGGTCAGGAACTAATTAATGAGTGAAATAAGTATTTGACCCCTTCGCAAAACATGACTTAGTACTCGGTGTCAAAATCCTTAGTTGGCAATCACAGAGGTCAGATGTTTCTTGTAGTTGGCCGCCAGGTTTTCACACATCTCAGGAGAGATTCTGTCCCACTCCTCTTTGCTGATACACTCCTAGTCAATAAAACCCCTTAACGCCGACCGTACACACATTTGCGTTCACTGCTTTCAGGTGTTATACCGTGGTAATGCCTGCAGCTGCAGACATCACCCTGGTACTGTTTTTTAGAGCGGGCGGTCGGCTCTTTAGGGATAACAACTGATGCGGCTAAAAGCCCAAAGGGAGGGGACATCCCCCCCACCCGCCACCTTCCGCCGCTCTTTCTGGGCCTCTCGTCCCACAGGGAGACAAGAGCTGCGGCTAGAGAGAGACTGGAACGAAGCCGTTAATGGCTTTGATTGAGTCTCCTATGTGTAAACACGGAAACAACGCCACAAACATCACTTCCGGTTTACTCGACTGTCAACGCCGTTTAAAAAAAAAACTACAGTATTCGGAATCGCCGTCTTTGAAGTGCAAGGAGGGATGTGGGCTCTTTTAGACTCTCGATCCCTCCATAAACAGTATCTGTCACCACCTTTTACTGTCACAAGGGATGTTTACATCCCTTGTGACAGCAATAAAAGTGATACATTGTCTCATTTAAAAAAAAAAATGTAACTCTAACCTGGTAACCGTTATTTTTTTTTTAAAGCGTCGCCTATGGAGATTTTTAGGTACCATCATTTTTCGCCATTCCACGAGTGTGCGCAATTTGAAAGCATGACATGTTAGGTACTTCACTGTTTAGTTTTTTCTTAATTCATGAAAGTGTATTTTTTCCCAAAAAATTGCGTATGAAAGACCACTGCGAAATACCGTGACATAAAATATTGCAACAATCACCATTTTATTCTCTAGGGTCTCTAAAAATTATATATATATATATATATATATATATATATATATATATATATATATATATATATATATTGTTTGGGGGTTCTAAGTAATTTTCTAGCAAAAAATCCGCATTCTAACTTGCAAGCATCAAATGTCAGATATAGGCTTAGGCATGAAATGGTTAAGGTTTTGAGGCTGACATTTGGTAACTCGAACCTTCAGCTCCCTCACATATTTTCTATGGGATTAAGGTCTGGAGAGTGGCTAGGCCACTCCGGGACCTTAATGTGCTTCTTCTTGAGCCACTTCTTTGTTGCTTTGGCCATGTATTTTGGGTCATTGACATGCTGTAATATCCATCCATTCAGCCATTTTCAATGCCCTGGCTGAGGGAAGGAGGTTCTCACCCAAGATTTGATGGTACATGGGCCATGTCCATCATCCCTTTGAAGAAATTGTCCTGTCCCCTTAGCAGAAAATCACCCACAATGCATATTGTTTCCACTTCCATGTTTGACGGTGGGGATGGTGTTCTTGGGGTCATAGGCAGCATTCCTCCTCCTCCATACATTGATTTTGGTCTCATCTGACCACAACACTTTCACCCAGCTCTCTTCTGAATTATTCAGATGTTCATTAGCAAACTTCAGGCGGGTCTGTATGTGTGCTTTCTTAAGCAGGGGGACTTTGCAGGCTCTGCATGATTTCAGTCCTTCACAGCGTAGTGAATTACCAATTGTTTTCTTGGTGACTATGGTCCCAGCTGCCTTGAGATCATTGACAAAATTCTCCCGTGTAGTTCTGGGTTTTATTCCTCACTAGGGATGAGCCAAACACCCCCCTGTTCGGTTCGCACCAGAACATGCGAACAGGAAAAAAGTTTGTTCGAACGCGCGAACACCGTTAAAGTCTATGGGACACGAACATGCATAATCAAAAGTGCTAATTTTAAAGGCTTATATGCAAGTTATTGTCATAAAAAGTGTTTGGGGACCTGGGTCCTGCCCCAGGGGACATGGATCAATGCAAAAAAAAGTTTTAAAAACGGCCGTTTTTTCAGGAGCAGTGATTTTAATAATGCTTAAAGTTAAACAATAAAAGTGTAATATCCCTTTAAATTTCGTAGCTGGGGGGTGTCTATAGTATGCCTGTAAAGGGGCACATGTTTCCCGTGTTTAGAACAGTCTGACAGCAAAATGACATTTCGAAGGAAAAAACCCATTTAAAACTACTTGTGGCTATTGCATTGCCGACAATACACATAGAAGTTCATTGATAAAAACGGCATGGGAATTCCCCACAGGGGAACCCCGAACCAAAATTAAAAAAAAAAAATGACGTGGGAGTCCCCCTAAATTTCATACCAGGCCCTTCAGGTCTGGTATGGATTTTAAGGGGAACCCCGCGCCAAAAAAAAAAAAAAAAACGGCGTGGGGTCCCCCCAAAAATCCATTCCGGCGTTCTCGCCAGCATCTCCTCCGCGGCATCTTCTATCTTCTTCTCCTTGGGCCGCTCCGCACCCATGGCATGGGGGGAGGCTCCCGCTCTTCTCTTCGTTTTCTTCTCTTCTTCCTTCTTCTCTTCTTCATTTTCTTCTCCGGGCCGCTCCGCATCCATGCTGGCATGGAGGGAGGCTTCCGCTGTGTGATGGCGTCTCCTCGTCTGACGGTTCTTAAATAACGGGGGGCGCCCCCCTCTGACGCATGGTGACTTGACGGGACTTCCCTGTAACGTCACGGGGAATGCCACAGGGAAGTCCCGTCATGTCCCGTGCGTCAGAGGGGGGCGGGGTCACCGGGTGGCCCCGCCCCCCATTATTTAAGAACCGTCAGACGAGGAGACGCCGTCACACAACAGGAGCCTCCCTCCATGCCAGCATGGATGCGGAGCGGCCCGGAGAAGAAAATGAAGAAGAGAAGAAGGAAGAAGAAAACGAAGAGAAGAGCGGGAGTCTCCCCCCCTGCCATGGGTGAGGAGCGGCCCGAGGAGAAGAAGATAGAAGACGCCGCGAAGGAGATGCTGGCGAGAACGCCGGAGGAAGAACCAGAAGAACCAGAAGAACCAGAAGAAGAAGAAGATGAAGGAAGATAGAAGAAAGAAGAAGCATTTAAATAAAGGAATTGTCAAAAACTGTCTCTTGTCATTTTTAACATTTTTGACAGTTTTTTAGTGAAATGGTAGGGGTAAGTACCCCCTTACCATTTCACACAGGGGGGGCGGGATCTGGGGGTCCCCTTGTTAAAGGGGGCTTCCAGATTCTGATAAGCCCCCCGCCCGCAGACCCCCACAAAAACTGTCTCTTGTCATTTTTAACATTTTTGACAGTTTTTTAGTGAAATGGTAGGGGTAAGTACCCCCTTACCATTTCACACGGGGGGGCGGGATCTGGGGGTCCCCTTGTTAAAGGGGGCTTCCAGATTCTGATAAGCCCCCCGCCCACAGACCCCCCACAACCACCGGCCAGGGTTGTGGGGATGAGGCCCTTGTCCTCATCAACATGGGGACAAGGTGTTTTGGGGGGCTACCCCAAAGCACCCTCCCAATGTTGAGGGCATGTGGCCTGGTACGGTTCAGGAGGGGGGGGCCGCACTCTTGTCCCCCCCTCTTTTCCTGCGGTCTGCCAGGTTGCGTGCTCAGATAAGGGTCTGGTATGGATCTTTGGGGGGACCCCACGCCCTTTTTTTTTTTGGCGCGGGGTTCCCCTTAAAATCCATACCAGACCTGAAGGGTCTGGTATGAAATTTAGGGGGAATCCCACGTCATTTTTTTTTTAATTTTGGCCGGGGTTCCCCTTAATATCCATACCAGACCTGAAGGGCCTGGTATGGAATTTAGGGGGACTCCCACGTCATTTTCTTTTTTTAATTTTGGTTCGGGGTTCCCCTGTGGGGAATTCCCATGCCGTTTTTATCAATGAACTTCTATGTGTATTGTCGGCAATGCAATAGCCGCGAGTAGGTTTAAATGGGTTTTTTCCTTTGAAATGTCATTTTGCTGTCAGACTGTTCTTAACACGGGAAACATGCGCCCCTTTACAGGCATACTATAGACACCCCCCAGCTACGAAATTTAAAGGGATATTACACTTTTATTGTTTGACTTTAAGCATTATTAATATCACTGCTCCTGAAAAAACTTTTTTTTGCATTGATCCATGTCCCCTGGGGCAGGACCCGGGTCCCCAAACACTTTTTTATGACAATAACTTGCATATAAGCCTTTAAAATTAGCACTTTTGATTTCTCCCATAGACTTTTAAAGGGTGTTCCGCGGCATTCGAATTTGCCGCGAACACCCCAAATTGTTCACTTTCGGCGAACTTGCGAACAGCCAATGTTCGAGTCGAACATGAGTTCGACTCGAACTCGAAACTCATCCCTATTCCTCACCGTTGAGATCTTGCATTGGGCCTCAGACCACTGGAAATACCTGTATAGAAGACACCTCAGAGCCAGAAATCTTGGTGATTGATAGGGGATCAAATACTTATTTCACTTATTAAAATGCAAATCAATTTATAACTTTTTTGAAATGCGTTTTACTGGATTTTTTTTGTTGTTATCCTGTCTTTCATTGTTAAAATAAACCTACCATTAAAATTATAGACTGATCATTTCTTTGTCAGTGGGCAAACGTACAAAATCAGCAGGGGTTCAAATGCTTTTTTCTCTGACTGTAGATTTTTTTTTTTTTTTTTAAAGATATTTTTATTAATTTTACAAATCAGTTGTACAAAACAAGCACAACAAACATCCACTTAATATGCTTGGTCAGTCATTGGTAAACAGTAATAACATGTAGCTCATATAAACAGAGACAGACATTGGTACATCTGCTAATATTAGCACGCAACTACCCATACAAGCAATTCGTCTGTATATAACGGTACCAATAATTTGCATAAATCATATGCTATCCCGGCGCGACCTGTAAATGCCCCAACTACATATCCTACAAGGTGAGGGTCAAAGGGCTAGCAAGCCATCTACCCCAAATTTTATGGAATTTTTTTGTCCGTTTCCTTAGTTCGAAAGTAAGTTTATACAGCGGTATCACATCATTGATTAATTTTAGCCATAGGGATTTCAAGGGTGTTGATACACCCTTCCATGACATCATGATGGTCTGTCTAACGTAAAAGTAGAGGATTCGTAGTAATCTTTTGGCCTGTGTTGGTAGTTGTAAATCTCCAAAGATCCCCAGCAGACCATTTTTTGGGTGGATGATATTGGGGAGGCCTAAAGCAGAGGAAATGAAGGAGCCTACTTCCACCCAGAAGTCCTGAACCACTGGACAGGTCCAGAAGCAGTGCATGAAATCAGCACTCCCTCCACAACCACGAAAGCACTCAGCGGAGGTCTTCAGCCCCATTTTGTGTAGTCTGGCCGGGGTAAGATGAGAATGGTGAAAAAATTTAATCTGTATAACTCTATCTCTAGATGAAATGACCGTGGCTTTATATGTGTCTCTGAATTCAGTCCAGTCTTCCTCAGTAAATGAGATGTCCATGGATGTCCATTTTTCCTGCGCTTTACTAAATCGGGGGTTAACATCCGTCATTAGGGCCGCATAATAGGTAGAAATAAGCTTATTAGGGTCTGGTTGTCTTAGTAGTCTCTCTAGTGGGGGCAAATTAATGGGATTCTTTAAGGAGCCAAACTGAGCTCGTATAGCATGCCTAAGTTGATAATAGTTGAACAAATAAGAGCGTGGTAGGCCAAAGTCTAAGCTCAGTTGTTGAAAAGTTTTAAACCCTTGGGCATCATACAAATGACATAAGTATTTTATTCCCTTAGAGTGCCATCGCTGAGTGTCGAGCAATGAGTGTAGTTCCTGCAAAGTAGGGTTGAACCACAGGGGATTATTTGGGGATGTGGACCAGGAATATTTAGAGATTTTTGTAATGATATATCGAAAAAGTAAAAGAGAAGTTGCTAGCATAGAGGTGCCTGGTCGACTTGGAACCCTACCTCTATAAACAATGTTATGTAGAGTTTCCATGGAAGACGCAATGGCTCCCTCAGTGGTAGTACATGCATTTGCCGGGACCGGACATAGCCAATCATGCACATGCACCAACTGTGATGCTAAGTAATAAAGAAAAACATTTGGAAACGCCAACCCCGCCATATGTGATGGCAGCCTTAACGTCTCCAGTGCCACCCTGGGGGTCCCCCCACTCCACAGGAACGTTGTACAAATCGTATCTATCCTTTTAAAAATAGATTTGGGGATTTTGCAAGGGGAGTTAGCCAGCACGTATAGCAGTTTCGGTAAGTAGATCATTTTAAGTAGGCTTGCTCTTCCCATAAGATCTAGGGGCAAATCCATCCACTGCTTAATTTGTTCCTGTAGTCTATTCAGTATGGGGTCTATGTTATTAGTAATGTAGGTGGATAAAGGCGATTGTACCAATACCCCAAGGTATCGAAAGGAAGTTACTACCTGTAAGTTGGAGTCCGGGTGGATCTGGGAGATTGCTGCTGAATCCAAAGGGAACAGGCTGGATTTGTCCCAGTTCACCCGGAATCCAGAGAAATCTCCAAACCTATTAATCTCGGCCAACAGCGACCGAAGTGATGTATTAGTATCTGCCAGATACACCAAAGTGTCGTCTGCATACAATGAAATACGTTCCTCAATGGTAGCAATAGGCAGGCCTTTGATGGAAGGGGATGTATGAATTCGAGCCGCCAGTGGTTCCATAGCCAAGGCGAACAGAAGCGGGGATAAAGGACATCCCTGCCTCGTGCCCCTTGTAATGGAGAATGATTTAGTGATTGAGGAATTAACGCGCACTCGGGCTTGGGGGGATGTGTAAAGTAGTCTAATCCATGCCACCATGCGAGGATCGAAACCATACACCTGCAGCACACGAAAGAGATATGGCCATTCCACACTATCAAATGCTTTACATGTGTCCAAAGACACAATGGCACGGGTACGTGAACACTCATGAGGGTATTGCAGGTTGTGGAATAGTCTGCGGATATTCATTCTTGTGGATCGTCCAGGTATAAAACCCCCCTGGTCACTATTGACCAGGGACGTAACTACAGTATTTAAGCGGTTTGCAAGCACTTTTGCTAGGATCTTAACATCCACATTTATGAGGGATATTGGGCGGTATGATTCACATTTAAGTGGATCTTTGCGGGGTTTCAGCAGGAGCACGATCAAGGCTTCTCGCATGGTGGGGGGAAGGATACCAGCCTCCAAGGCCTTATTATATGTACGTAGCAGAAATGGGCACAGTAAATCCCTGAATTGTGAATACCATTCAGTGGGATAACCATCCAGCCCGGGAGTCTTGTGGGCTGGCATTTGAGCAATGGCTACTGCAATCTCTTCAACTGAGATGGGAGCGTCTAACATCTCCCTCCCCTCAGTAGAAATGGAGGGGAGAGATATGTCAGCAAGGTATTCGTTTAGCTGGGGTTCAGTGTACTCAGCTCTAGAAGTGTAAAGTTCTGTGTAGAAGTTTAAAAAAGTTTCCATAATATCCCCAGGGACCTCACTCATTTGGCCTGTCTTAGTATAGATACGAGGAATGGATACCGGAGGGCGATCAGGCCTTGTCAGATATGCTAGAAGGCGTCCAGCCTTGTTACCATGTTCAAATGATTTCTGTGCTGTGTGTAACAGTTTCTTTTTTGTGAGGTCTAACAGACGTATTTCATATTCCCTACGTTTCAATAGCCATGTTTCTCTTGTGTCTGGGGTCGGATCAGAGGTATATACAGATTCTGCTTGTACCATGGCAGTTTCAAGTTCCGCTGTATGCTGTTGGTTGTTTTTCCTCAAGACCCCAGTGATGGACATAAAGGTGCCCCTCAATGAGGCCTTGAAGGCCTCCCACTCAATAGAAGGGTCCACTGTCCCCACATTGTCCCTCCAGTATTCCTTAATACCTTGCCTACATGTTCCCTGTACCACCTCATCCTCCAGCCAATAAGAATTTAATCTCCAAATGGAGGGGGTAGATCCTGGAAGGATGGTGAGGTCCACAGAAAGGGGCGCATGGTCTGAAACCCCTCTAGGTAGATAGGAAGTTGCAGCGACAAAGGGGAGAGTGTCTGCTGGGGCGAAGGCCATATCAATTCGAGACATGGTGTGAAATGAGTCTGAATGACAAGAAAACTGACTATCATCTGGGTGTTTCCAGCGCCATAATTCAGTAAGGTCATAAACCTGCATCCAGTTCAAAAGGGAGGGAAAGGGTCTACCCCTACCCCCCAAGCGATCCATGGCTGGGTCCAGTACAGCATTAAAATCACCAATGTAAAGGAGAGGTCCGGGGGGTCTATCCAATAAGTACAGTGACAATTTCAATAGTACCTCTGCCGAAAAGGGCGGAGGAATATAGAGGTTAACAATAGTAAACGTTATTGAGGAGATTTGTAGAGTAAGTACGACATATCTCCCATTTGGATCTGTCTTGACCTGTATAGTTTCTGCTGGGAGGGATTTAGCCACTAGGATAGAAACTCCCCTAGAGTAATTTGTGTGCGTAGCATGATAACCCTGAGCCAGCCATGGACGCCTAAGGGCCCTCACCTTAGTGTCAGTTAGGTGGGTCTCCTGTAGACACACCACATGAGGACGACATTTCTTTAGGACTGAAAAAACGAGAGATCGTTTTTGGGGGGCATTCAAACCTCTAGTATTCCATGACACTATTTTTAAGGACCCTGACATTGTAAGACAAACAATATATCATGATCATAAGGACAAATAAGCACATACTTATCTAGTACCTCACAGGCCGCTCCAGGCCACATGCATTCAATGATATGTATAGCACATTTCAAATACCTATGTTTACTCGAGTCTGTATTGCCAGTATACAGGCCCGAGTAAGCCAATAAACCGTTCCGAGCAGCATCTATATAAATTGCAAAAAAGAAAAAAGAGGGAAAAAAACAAAAAAAGTACAAAAGAGCACAAAAAAGTGCAAACCGTGTTTGAAAAACCCATAACCCCCACCCCGCTCGGCCATCCCCAACTTAGCGAGCCTTGGATCCCAAAACCCAAATAGACCCCTCCTACCCCATAAAAAAGGGGAAAGGGAAGTGTTATTAAGGGTCCAACTATTCCGTGGTCACACCACTGTCTGGTGGGGAGGTAACGTGGAGATCAGTGTGGCTCCCAACTAACAGTAGAAAAAAAATAAAGTTATGTCCTGATCCAGGATGTCTTTTCGGTATGTTTTATGGGAAGACCCAAAAAAAAAAAAAAGAAGAAGAAAAACAAGAATAATGACAGGCCAAGCAGGAATGTTAAAGGTTGTTGCAGGATTATAGATCTTTCTTCTTTCTCTTCTCTCCCCTTCCCTTCATTATAAGACCTCAGGTATAGGTGAGTAGCCCCATATGATGAGGTTGACATTTAGTGGATGGGGGACTGCATGGTTTCATCCATGAGGAGTTCAGCAGAAGGGAACATTAAACAGGGGAAGCTGTCAGTGACCTCTGCGCCTGTCTGCTGGCCCGTAGCGGTCGTTTAGCCAAGCCATGGCTTCTTTAGGGCTAGAGTAAAAGTGAGCTTTACCATCGAATATGATGCGGAGCTTGGCAGGAAACAGCATGGCATATTTCAATCCCTCCTCACGTAAACGACTCTTCACTGCTGAGAATGATATGCGCTGGCGCTGCACCTCAGCGGAGAAGTCAGGATAAATAGAGATATTGTTGCCGTTGTATTTAAGCGGACCTTTCTCTCTTGCTATTCGTAAAATGGCCACTTTATCCTTGAAATTGAGGATGCGAGCGATGATTGAACGTGGAGGTGCTCCCTCTGGGGGAGGACGTGGGGGTGTACGGTGTGCCCTCTCAATCACATATGAGAACGATGGCGCATCAGTGCCAAAGATATCTCTCAGCCAGGAGTATAAAAATTTTTCAGGGTGAGAGCCTTCCGCGCGTTCAGGGAATCCAACAAAATGTAAATTGTTCCTTCTAGAACGATTCTCCAAATCATCAATTTTGGCGCGGAGAGCTGCTAGTTCCCCAGTATTATCTCTCACTTTAACAGTTAGGGGGTGCATAGTGTCCTCCACGGAACTAATACGTTCCTCCATATCCCCAGCCCTGTCACGGAGGTTTTGGACATCCTGCTTGAGGAGTGAGAAATCCATTCTTATGGATGCTATTTGAGTAGTGAGGGAGGCCTTACAATCTTGTATAGCCAGCATAATGGTGGTTAGGGTTGGTTCAGCAGGGGGATTCAGCTCACCATCATCATCAGTGGATTGCTGGGGGTCCTGAGTGGTCTTGTGATAACTGGGAGACAGTCTGTGTACGGAAGATAGCAGGAGTAGAAGCACTCACCCCACTAGCAGAGCTCCGGTCATCAGACAGATTCGCCTGCAGCGTGGCTGCCTGAGAGGCCTGTGTCCCGGCGCCATCTTGCCTCCGGAATCCCGCCAGACGGTCCGACGTAGATGGGGGCCAAGCAGGCCCATATTTCACCATGTTAGCCAGCCTGCCTTGTGCCCACCACCGTGGGGAACAAATTGAGACCTTCGGTGAGGATATAGGACTCAGGATGCCTGTAGGATGGTTGTTGAGAGCCGGAGCGCTGTAACTATGCGGCCGCTCACTCCACCATCAAGCCACGCCCCCCCCTCTGACTGTAGATTAGTTTTTCTTTTTCAATCAGCCAGTGGGCTGACCAAAAAAACTGAACGGATTACCCCAACACCAAATGTTGGTGTGAAAAACTACTAGTACTGTATATACCCAGCTTTAGGCCTGCAGCTGCTCTCTCCTAGGGATGGCCAAATTCATAACTGCTTGCATCAAGGACTGCAGAACTGCAAATAAGTAAATTGTCAATGTCACAGTCGTATAGGGTCTTTTCCTACAGTGTCCAAACAAAAGGAAGTGCCCCAGGGATTTTATGGGCGAGGGTTAAAACAAGATGAAAAAGTAGAAGGCGCGTCACGTACCTGGTTGGAGGTCAAAATGCCAAGAGGGCTCCCCTGAGTGCAGTACACCCCTGAGGTTGGGTACAGAGGGTGTAGTGCCCAGAGAAGCACAGGTTGCCAGATGGATTCAGGAGAGAAGAGCTGGTGGTCACCTGAAGAATACTGGGTATGCAGGAAACACAGCTGGGCCAAAAGTCTCAAGGAATCCTCAGTAATACTTGGCAAGGTGTGTGCAAGAAACAGTAAATCCGGCAGGAGGAAGAGGCAGGTTGCAGGAACAGAGACAAGCCAAAGATCTGGTACAGGAAGGCAGGCAGGAACAGATAACTGTAACAAAGTCTGTGATCGGATCAGGTGCTGGAGAAGGCAACAAGTCGGTAAAGCAAGCCAGGGGGTCAAACCAGGAGAGCAGATCAGACAGGTTAGGAACAAGCCGGGTCACAACAGGGAATCCAAACAGTATCTGCACAGAGGCTCAGGAACACAGGGAGACTGACGACAATCCAGCAATGAGATTGGCTTAGCAGCAGTCTTATATAGGTCAGCTAGTGGCCGCATCTGTCACGTTGTGCGATCGCCAATTGGCGCTTCTGCGCATGCGTGTTAGCCTGTTAGCTCAGTTGCGAATCTGCGTGTGCCTGTTCGCACTTCTTGCATTACTGCGCATGGCAATGTGCCGGAAGCGACCATTACCAGTACTGGGAATATTGTCAGTTCCCCTACGGCCATTTCCCTGACAAGGCGTATATAACAAAGTAATACAAAATGTATTAATTAACAAGGCGTACAATTACATATAGAAATGTTAAAATTAAGAAACCAGTGGTTATAATACAGTAATCTACAGCAAAATCAGTCATGAAATAGGTCTCATAGTAGGAGGCCAATCAGTATACATGAATTGTTAAATTCCTTCTTCAGGGGCTGATTTGAACCAAACTGTATTATCTAGCAGTAAAATGGCAGAGAAAAATAGGGGTCAGCCAAATCAATTGTATGTACACATAAAAAATATATATAGGCATATAATTGGGAGGGAAGCATGAGGAAATGAAAATAAGACAAACATTTAAAGATTGATAGTACTTACGAAATAACCAACTGTAATATGACAGAGTACACGTCAGAGTCCTGCTTAGATGATGGTCTGTGTCTCAAGGTGGCCCCATAGCGTGGATCATTTGGGGAAAGAGTCTCCAAAATGGATTTAAGCACATAAATGGTAACTCTTAGCCAAAAATGGCATGTAGTTAAACCTTGGTAGTATTTCCAAAAATTAGAGAAATAGAGCAGGTCTGCCGGGAGGGAAAGGGCGCTGTCGAACGACGGGGTCCTCAGGCATTGACAATAAGGCACGAGAAACCCTTAAGCACAAAATGGAAATGTAATATGAGTATTTGTAATACATTTTGGATTACTTTGTTATATACGACTTCTACTTTTTCATCTGGTTTTAACCCTCGCCCATAAAATCCCCGGTGCACTTCCTTTTGCGTTTTCTCTTGATATGGGATGTGACTTGGGTTCCAGGCCCCAATCTAATCGGTAGTCTTCAACTAATTTTCTTTCCTACAGCCTCTGACTTGTAATGATGAGGTATAAAGTGTACTAAAAGCCTTCTGTTTCATGCTGTAGGTCAATGAGCATGAACTGTCTCTCTACCAAGGGTTTGAAAATACCAACGGTACTAGTTGGGTAAGGGGGTCTCTGGTAGTAGGAGGAAAAAAGAAGAGATAGGGAGAAAAGAAAGGGACATGAACACTGTTCACTCTGCCACCTGGATCTTTTTGAATCTAGCATCTCTTCTGCTTTGACTTAAAATAGCTAAAGTGTGGGTAATAGTTTTTACAGATTATATCTCACAATACAGGGATGCAAATTTGGAAGCATATAAAAATTTGCATTATGCCTGCTTTGTTACCATTGGCTTGTCGCCAATGACTAATGCAGCATGCAGAAGCTATAAATGCCATTTTATCCTGTCTACGCAATGTCTTCTAATGCATCTGCTAATATTAGCTCACAGCTGTATTTCTCAGTTTATAAATACAACACAACAAATCCAGAAATGGACCAAAGGCTATATGTGAATCTTCCTGTCATTGCATGAGTCCTAGCATCCTCTCTTCCTCTCTAGTTCTATTTCTGAAGGAAACCATCTGTTCATTGTAGCACAAAGCAAGACAACACTGAGTATGTGCTTGGAGGTCATATCATGGATTCTGAATGCCCACAACAAAGTAAAGAGGGCACTGCGGTCAACTAAATAGTAACAATATCTCTATTAACATCAAACTAAGGCAATGGGTAATGCTGAGTATGTGCTCAACTCTATGTAATCCAACTGTTGTATCTATTTATAAAAGGACACTACAAATAAATGACATTGGCATGTACAATATACGATTATGACCCAAATTTATCACATGTAAAGCAATATCACATTATTGTAAATTTTACTAAAATAATATTAAAGCAATCTAAAAAAAATATATACTTTATAAACTCAAAACGTCATTACAAAGTAAATACAAAGAATATCAGTATTTTTAATGCCTTTAATTGGAATTTGTCATGGACAAAAATACACAGACAGTGCCTTGAAAATGTATTTATACCCCATGACATTTTCCACATTTTGTCATGTTTCAACAAAAAACGTAAATGTATTTTATTGGGATTTTAGGTTATAGACCAACAAAAAGTGGAACATAATTGTAAAGATGAAGGAAAATGATAAATGGTTTTCAAATTTTTTCACAAATAAATATATGAGAAGTGTGGCGTGCATTTGTATTCAGCCCCCTTCACTCTGATACCCTAACTAAAATCTAGTGGAACCAATTGCCTTTAGAAGTCACCTAATTACGAAATAGAATCTATCTGTGTGTAATTTAATTTAATATAAATACAGCCGTTCTGTGAAGCCCTCAGAGGTTTGTTACAGAACCTCAGTGAACAAACAGCATCATGACGGCCACGAAACACACCAGACAGGTCAGGGATAAAGTTGTGGAGAAGTTTAAAGCAGGGTTAGGTTACAAAAAAATATCCCAAGCTTTGAACCTCTCACAAAGCACTGTTCAATCCATCATCCAAAAATAGAAAAAGTATGGCAGAACTGCAAACCTACCAAGACATGGCCGTCCACCTAAACTGACAGGCTGGGCAAGGAGAGCATTGTTCACAGAAGCAGCCAAGAGGCCCATGGTAACTCTGGAGGAGCTGCAGAGATCCACAGCTCAGGTGGGAGAATCTGTCCACAGGACAACTATTAGTCGTGCACTCCACAAACTAGCCTTTATGGAAGAGTGTCAAGAAGAAAGCTTTTGTTGAAAGAAAGCCATAAGATGTCCCGTTTGCAGTTTGTGAGAAGCCATGTGGGGGGCAAAGCAAGCATGTGGAAGAAGGTGCTCTGGTCGGATGAGACCAAAATTGAACTTTTTTGGCCTAAAAGCAAAACGCTATGTGTGGCAAAAAACTAACACTGCACATAACCCTGAACACGCAATCCCCACCGTGAAACATGGTGGTGGCAGCATCATGTTGTGGGGATGCTTTTCTTCAGCAGGGACAGGGAAGCTAGTCAGAGTTGATGGAAAGATGGATGGAGCCAAATACAGAGCAATCTTAGAAGAAAACCTGTTAGAGTCTGCAAAAGACTTGAGACTGGGGTGGAGGTTCACCTTCCAGCAGGATAATGACCCTAAACATACAGCCAGAGCTACAATGCAATGGTTTAGATGAAAGCTTATTCATGTGTTAGAATGGCCCAGTCAAAGTCCAGACCTAAATCCAATTGAGAATCTGTGGAAAGACTTGAAAATTGCTGTTCACAGCTGCTTTCCATCCAATCTGACAGAGCTTGAGCTACAGTCATGTCCATAAATATTGGGACATTGACACAATTCTAAGCTTTTTGGCTCTATACACCACCACAATGGATTTGAAATGAAACGAACAAGATGTGCTTTAACTGCAGACTTTCAGCTTTAATTTGAGGGTATTTACATCCAAATCAGGTGAACGTTGTAGGAATTACCACAGTTTGTATATGTGCCCCCCACTTTTTAAAGGGACCAAAAGTAATGGGACAATTGGCTGCTCAGCTGTTCCATGGCCAGGTGTGTGTTATTCCCTCATTATCCCATTTACAAGGAGCAGATAAAAGGTACAGAGTTCATTTCAAGTGTGCTATTTGCATTTGGAATCTGTTGCTGTCAACTCTCAATATGAGATCCAAAAAGCTGTCACTATCAGTGAAGCAAGCCACCATTAGGCTGAAAAAACAAAACAAACCCATCAGAGAGATAGCAAAAACATTAGGTGTGGCCAAATCAACTGTTTGGAACATCCTTACAAAGAAAGAACGCACCGGCGAGCTCAGCAACACCAAAAGACTCGGAAGACCACGGAAAACAACTGTGGTGGATGACCGAAGATTTCTTTCCCTGGTGAAGAAAACACCCTTCACAACAGTTGGCCAGATCAAGAACACTCTCCAGGAGGTAGGTGTATGTGTGTCAAAGTCAACAATCAAGAGAAGACTTCACCAGAGTGAATACAGAGGGTTTACCACAAGATGTAAACCATTGGTGAGCCTCAAAAACAGGAAGGCCAGATTAGAGTTTGCCAAACATCTAAAAAAGCCTTCACAGTTCTGGAACAACATCCTATGGACAAGTGAGACCAAAATCAACTTGTACCAGAGTGATGGGAAGAGAAGAGTATGGAGAAGGAAAGGAACTGCTCATGATCCAAAGCATACCATCTCATCAGTGAAGCATGGTGGTAGTGTCATGGCGTGGGCATGTATGGCTGCCAATGGAACTGGTTCTCTTGTATTTATTGATGATGTGACTGTTGACAAAAGCAGCAGGATGAATTCTGAAGTGTTTCGGGCAATATTATCTGCTCATATTCAGCAAAATGCTTCAGAACTCATTGGACGGTGCTTCACAGTGCAGATGGACAATGACCCGAAGCTTACTGCGAAAGCAAAGAAAGAGTTTTTTTAGGGAAAGAAGTGTAATGTTATGCAATGGCCAAGTCAATCATCTGACCTGAATCTGATTGAGCATGCATTTCACTTGCTGAAGACAAAACTGAAGGGAAAATGCCCCAAGAACAAGCAGGAACTGAAGACAGTTGCAGTAGAGGACTGGCAGAGCATCACCAGGGATGAAACCCAGCGTCTGGTGATGTCTATGCGTTCCAAACTTCAGGCTGTAATTGTCAGGGACATAGCAGTGGCCGTCGGGCGAACATGCGTGCGCGCAGGTGCACGAGGGGCCTTCCCAGGGCAGTTCTGCTGAAATCTCCACCAGGGGGCGCCGGAGCGCTCCCGCGCGCTCGCGTTCGCGCGTGCACGCGCCCGTGCGCCCGTTTGTGCTAGCGCTGTTTGGCGCCAAGGGCCCTTTAAAAGACTGTCAGATGCTTCCAGCAGGTGCTGTTCGTCTGCAGCTCTGCACCTGAGTTCCTGTATCCTGTCTGTTGTTGTATTGCTAGTGACCCGGCTCCGTCTGACCATTCTCCTGTCTCCAATCCGGCCCGGCCTGCCTGACCTCGCTTATATCTTGTGACCCGTTGCCAAACTCCTGCCTGCCTGACTATTCTTGGATTATCCCTCCTGTCATATACCTGCCTGATCTCCTGCCAAACGGACTGTCTGACTCTGCTTTGCCTGTGTCCTGTGACGCTGCTTCCAGCCTGCTCTGCCAAGCTCCAGGTTCTGCTGCTGCCAAGTCATCCACCTGTCTGCCTACTGATCCGCTTGAGCCTACCTGCATCCGCAGCTCAGCCATCCCAGAGGGACGTCTTCCCAGTTCGTGTTTGCTACCGCAGGAACCTGCATCAGGCCCTCCTACCCACTGTGCTCAAGAGACCACTGTTCCCACTTCCAGTGGCTCCTGAACCAGCGTTTAAGAGAGGTCTCCTTCTACCAGTCGGGCTAAACTACCAGGTACCTAACAGTAATTGACTGCAAAGGATTTGCAACCAAGTATTAAAAAGTGAAAGTTTGATGGATGATTGTTAATCTGTCACATTACTTTTGGTCCCTTAAAAAGTGGGAGGCACATATTCAAACTGTTGTAATTCCTACATCGTTCACCTGATTTGGATGTAAATACCCTCAAATTAAAGCTGAAAGTCTGCAGTTAAAGCACATCTTGTTCGTTTCATTTCAAATCCATTATGGTGGTGTATAGAGCCAAAAAGATTAGAATTGTGTCGATGTCCCAATATTTATGGACCTGACTGTATATTCCATAGTCCCAAAGAGATAGAGAGGGTGCTAAGGTTATTCAGTGGATGCACCATTAATCATGCACATAACTATACTGTATATTACTAGTACACCATCCTATATAAGGCCATAATATCCATAAGAAGAAAGGTTGGTGTACTATTGATATATACCTATGCCTAATTGGTTATTTATTGCATGTCCAATTTTTTTCTGGAGACAGATTGGCTCTAGCTGATAATATTATTTACTATTTACTTACTCATTTCACCAGAAGACTCCAAATCCAAAGACAGTCATGATTGTGACAAAATCCATGTTAACTGAAGAACTTTAAATTGAAGAAAGAAATCATAGCAAAGTTGGATCAGTTCTATTTTAACTCTATTCAATTAAATATTTTAAGTTAATGGATTATAGTTATCGTACATAGTTACATAATTAGTCTGATTGAAAAAAGACCATCCAGTTCAACCAATAGAAGGGAAAAAAACAATTATACAATCTTATACCCACAGTTGATCCAAAGGAAGGCAGTAAAACCCAATAAAGGATTATCCAATTTTCTCCATGACATTATGACAAAGGATTCCCAGAGCACTATGGGTTGTCTAGAGAGACAGCACAGCGGTAGAACAAATCATAATAATGAGAAAAGCAGCAAAAAAGTTTAAAGTACGGTTTAAGCAGTGTCCTCAAAAGGCAGAGGCTAAAGAGGATCACCCTTTTTACAGACTCAGCTCTTCTCCATCATATATATATATATATATATATATATATATATATATATATATATCTGTTTTTGTTTACTTGCTTTTTTTGAAGATTATGTTTTGGTTGGCCCCCTATCCTCCATCCTTCACCTAGGCTAATTGGCTGACCCCCTGTGGCTTCTGGGATATGTAATGTAAATATGCCAAGAGGTGCTGGCAACCCTGCCCATCACCCCATTCACTAATGGAGAAGTCCCAGCACACATCATCGGGAGGCTGTGCCAGAACCCAGAAGAGCTAGCTGAGCCTCCTGGTGATATCACAGGGCAATGGGAAACCCAGCGGCGGATCTCATTAGGACAAACCTGGATTTTGCTGTGGGGATGAGTATCTGAACCTTGGGTGTCCCAGCGTCAGGTAAGCAGGGGAGAGTAAAAAATAATGGGGGGGGAGGGTGAAGTTCCTCTTTAACCACCTCCCATCTGGCCACTGTATAAAAACAGCCTGATGTGAGCAGCGGCGATGTGAGTGGACATACCCGTACCCAGACACAGAAGATTACCGATCACAGTACCGGGCTGCTGTGACCAATCACAGTCACAGAAGTAAACAATGCTGTCATTGTTTACTGCTATGTGAGCTCTGTGATTGGTCACAGGGAACACATGGTTCCAGGGACAATCACAGTTGCCCAGTACCATGTAATAGCTGTGACCAATCACTGCATTACAGTATTAAGCAAGGTTTCATCAATTAAACCTTTGAACAGTGTTACAGATTGCTTATTACCCCCCATACCCAGAGTTGTATAGTGTCACTATGGTGACACTGCACTCCTCTGGTGACAATATGTAAAAAAAAATCCAAAATAAGAAAAAAAACATTTCACTGTGGCACAGGTCATATTGTTCCTAATCAAATCACCACCACACCTGTCAGGAAAGAAGCAAGTACCAGTCTCACCAATATCGCTGCCTTCCTTCGCACATGCGTGGTAGAGTGGCACTCCGGCGCATCCCTGGGCACAATACAGTGAAACGGCTAATGTGTGCGCGCAATTCAGCTAAACGGCTAATGTGTGTGTGCAATTCAGTGAAATGGCTAATGCGCATGCGCGATTCAGCGGAACGCAATAGCGCGCACACAACATGAGCCTCCCACTGGCCTATAAAGCCACTCTGTGCCATGACCAGATTGCTGGTTTGTCTTTCAGCTCCCCGTGTGTTTCCTGCTTGTATCCTGATTCTTGATTACCTGTTGTGACCCGGATTGACCTTGACCTGCTCTGATCTCTTCCTGCATCTGACCCTCGGCTTGCCTCTCGGGCTTCTCCATTTGCTTCTGTGTTTGACCCTCGGCCTGTCTACGGATATTGCTTCCTTTCTCCAGTGATTGACCCTCAGCCTGCTCCTGGACTTTGCTATTTTCTTCACTGTTCGAGCCCTGGCTTGCTCACAGACTTTGCCTCCAGTTACCTGTTTTTGACCCTCGGCCTGTTTACAGACTTTACTATCAATCTTCAGTACTAAGTCATCAGCCTGCTGACAGACCTGCTAACAGTCCTTTGCACTAGACTGTTCTTGCCTCTCTAAGAGACTCTTACTAGTCATCGGTGTTTGACCCCCAGCCTGTTGTTGGATCAACTGTTCATCTTCCTTCATCTTCCAGTCCTGCACAGCTGTCTCCCTGCTGGTGACCTTCACGTAAGACCTTCCCAGCCTGCTGGTGACTTGTGCCTCTTTGTGCCCTTCACCCCCTGTACCATCTTCAGGAGTGGAGTGCGCTTAGTCGCAAGAGGTTACCGCTCTCAGCATCTCGGCCTCGGTGAGTACCCTTATCTGACAACATCAGTCACAGTGCCCCTGATCACCGCCACACCAGACCCAGTGTCCCTCATCACTGTCATAGTGTTCATAATTACCAACATACAAATCCCAGTGTCACCTGATCACCGCCACACCAGTCATATCAGCCATAATCACCACCACTCATATTGTCCCTGATCACAGCCACTCAAGTTACAGTTTCCCTGATTGCTGCTACACCAGTTACAATGTCCCTGATCACCGCCATACCACTTACAGCATCCCTGATCACCGCCACATCAGTCATAGTGTCACCATAAGGACTTGTTTACATGTGCAGTAAAGGGGCACTGTATCGCCTCCTAACCACCTGCTTTAACCCTTTGGTCTCTGCATAAGCAGCCCCATTCACTTGAATGGGTGACAATCAGTGGGCATACAGGGGGTATACTTCCTGCCACTGCTGTGTATCAAAGCATTACAGTCGTGGCATGTGTACACCCCCTGGTCACTGCCTCTGCAGCTAAAGGGGTTAGTGGTTGAGGTTTTGCCACCCCTCAAACTCACATGTGAACAAACCCTAATGGTGCAGCCAGTCACAATTGGTGTCCCTCATTGTCGCCTATACTAACCCTAGCCTGTTGTTTGACCATGCTCCTGTCTGTTTCCTGGACCAATCTTTTTCCTGTTTGCTGACCATGTCTCTAGCTTTGGCTGAACTGACCCATTTGCATGTCCGACTGATTATGTTCCTGCAAGACACAAGTCCTTGCCATCCCCTGTGGACAACAACACACAGGAACTCTTTTGTTCTGCCTTCTTTAGCCATACCTCCCAACTTTTTGAGATGGGAATGAGGGACACCTATCAGCAAATGTATGCAGGCATAGTACACACCCCTTGCCATGCCCCCTTAAATGAGAATTGTACAAAAAAACTAATTTGGTTAAACCCAAGTGCTTTTTTTTATCACTACTATTCCTTTATATTGGCTTTTAGAATTTACAAATGCAGCAATTTTGAAATAAGATGAAAGGTTTAGCACTGGGAAACACTTTTTGAAAGATAAAAAGTGCATTTTATACCTATATAGATCATACCAAAATCAGAGACAAATGAGGAGGAAAGAGGGACAGAGGGACATTGCTCCAAATCAGAGGCAGTTGGGGGATATGCTTTAGCTTCCTGTACTTTCTAGCCAGTGAACATGACATTCCTAGGGGGCGGCCCTGTACTAGTAGGCTAGGCTTACTTGGTTTATAGGAACAAGGACTTCCATAGGTGACGCTACATTAAACTATCAAATTGGAAAAATTCTGTGAGCCACAATGATCTTATGCCTTGCTTGTGCTACCTCCAGCTGCATGCACTAATCACGCTTCATATAACGTGCATAGGATAAAATTACAAGTTATGCGCTGCGCTTGGGTGACCCCAAAAACAAAATTAATAATAACCAACTCTGTGCTTACTAGTGCGATAATATTAAATACAAATAATATGAATGTTGAATAAATAAACAAGGTGTGAAAAAACAAGTGCTTGTTACACCATAAATTAGTGCTTAATAGTGCTTGTTACACCATACATGCTTAGTGCTCAATATAAAGTATCCTGCTTGTTTAAATGAAAAAATTAATAAATAATAAAAAAAAGTTCTCTTTGGCACTCTAAATAGTGCGTGCAAATAATGTCCAGCAGTGATAATAAAACAATGCGTGCAGGTGGTGTTCAGCTGTGACAACAATCCAACATCATGCTGAAGATATACTGAGTGCTGCAAAACATGCTCCGGTGCTCCTTCGTGACCCCCTTAAGCTAATGTGCTCACCTCAGAGCGTGTGACTCAGCTGCTACCCTGAGTCCAAATACCTTTTAGAGCCACCCCTGGGCTCAGTGTCTGCTGCACTCCTCCAGCTGGAAACAATGTGGCTCCATACATATAAATGAAAAGGAAACTATATAGTGTAATATAGTCAAAATACTGTTATTAAAAGAAAACGCTCCCCACACCGGGGTACTCACATGGCACTGGTGCGTCAGTGCACCATACTATAACGGCTTTCTATGCAAAATCACTGGATGTTTGATGCGGTATGCTGTGCTAGGACAGCGCTGGTGTAAAGTCCGTGTCAGTCTCTCCGTCCTAGGCCCCTCCCCTACGCGTCTTCGACACAGGGATCACGTGTCATCATCAGGGGGATATCCAACATCATGCCGAAGTCAAATATATTTTTAAATTGACAACTTTGTGTAAAAAAATAATAATTTTCATATTTTTTTCCTGCATTTTCCAAAAACTTGTGGCGAAAAATGAAGTCTTCAAAAGACTTGCCATGCCTCTAAAAAAACCTTAGGGTATTTGTTTATTAAAATGTGGTAATTTTGTGGGTATTTCTACTGTCCTGGTGCCTCCAAAATTGTGATTGGTAGTTAGGAAATTAGATGCGTAATTTATGCCCCTAGTACATATGAAGGTGCTCCTTGGATTTTGGGCCTATGTGGCCAGGCTGTGAAAAAGTCTCAGACATACAGTATCATCATACTTGGGAGGAGTAGCAGAATTTATTTTGGGGTTTAATTCTAAGTATGCCTATGATGTGTGTTAGAAATATCTTATTAATTGAGAACTTTCTGTAAAAAAATGCATTGTCATTTTTTTCCTGCATTTTCCAAAAACTTACATTTTCAGAAGACTCACTATGCCTTTCAAAAAAATACCTTGGAATGTTTGCTTTACAAAATGGGGTAATTCTGTAGGTGTTTCCACTGTCCTTGTGCTCCTGGGCCTCCAAAATTGTGATAGGTAGTCATGAAAATACATGTGTAATTTATGCCCCTTGAAAGCACAAAGGTATTCCTTGGATTTTGGGCCCCTCTATGCATCCAGGCTGTGGAAAAGTCTCACACATGTGGTATCTCCATATTTGGGAGGAGTAGCATAATGTGTTTTGGGGTGTAATTCTAAGTATGCCTATGATATGTGTTATAAATATATTATTGATTGATCATTTTGTGTAAAAAATACATTTTCATTTTCTTCCCTGCATTTTCCAAAAACTTTTGGCAAAAAATGACATTTTCAAAAGACTCACTATGCCTTTCAGAAAATACCTAGTAGCATTTGTTTTTCAAAACTGGGTCATTTTGTAGGTGTTTCTACTTGTTTTTTATATGGTGAAAAAGCCTCACGCATATGGTATCCCCATACTCAGGATACAGAATGTGTTTTGTGGTGTAAATCCTAAGTATGCATATGATGAGCGTGAGAAACAACTCGTTTAAATAGCAGCTTTTTGGGGAAAAAAACCCAAATTCTTTTTAATTTCTTAATTTTCCAAAGAATTCCGACAAAAAATGACAACTTCAAAAAATTCATCACACCTCTTACTAAATACCTTAGACTGCCTACTTTCCGAAATGGGTAAATTTGAGGGGTAATTGTATTGCCCTTACACTTTAGGGCATCAAGAAATGTGATAGGCAGTCAGTACATCAGGACTTTTTAAAATATTTCCAGATATTCGTATTATGCCCTGTACATACGGGCAGACTTTTTGGCATCAAAGGTCCGACGGTCTTTCCGATGGACTTTCGACTGCGTTACGACGGACTTTCGACAGACTTTCTAACAAACTGACTTGCCTACACACGATCACACCAAAGTCTGACAGATTCGTACGTGATGGCGTATGACTGGACTAAAATAAGGAAGTTGATAGCCAGCAGCCAATAGCTGCCCTAGCGTCGGTTTTAGTCCATCGGACTAGCATACAGACGAGCGGATTTTTCGACCGGACTCGAGTCCGTCGGAAAGATTTGAAACATGTTCCAAATCTAAAGTCTATCTGATTTTAGACCGAAAAGGTCCGCTGCAGGTCCGTTGAAGCCCACACATGGTCGGATTGTCCGATGGTTTCGTTCGAAAAGTCCGTCCGTGTGTACAGGGCATTAGAGTTTGTACACTCTATAACTTTCACACAGACTATATAGTGTGTGTGTTTGTGTATGTATGTGTATATATATATATATATATATATATATATATATATATACACACACACACACACACACACACCAAAGACAAAGTAAAATACATTGTGACCTAAATTTATAAAGAAAGATTATTTATTTGAAACATTTTATAACATAAACTAAGAAAAATGTTTTGTTTTTTTTTTTTTACATTTTCATTTTTTTTTTTTTTTTTTTTTTGCTTATACATAAAAATAAAAAAAACTCAGTGGTAAATGAATGTCACCAAAAGAAAGCTCTATCTGTCTCAAAAAAGATAAAAATTTCATTTGGGAACAATGTTGTATGACAGCCCTGAGAGCTGAAAAATGGCCTGAACTGGAGGGGGGTGAAAGTGCCCAGACTTGAGGTGGTTAAGGATCTGCAGCAAGTGTTCCATAGGGGTGTCCTTAATCCAGCAGCTGAAGATAATTAAATAAATCCATAATACCATAACAATAGAAATGAGACAAGAGTGCATAGATCTCATGCAATAAAAACACTAAATTTAATAACTATAAAAAAGATTGCCAACTCACAAGCTTTACAGGGAAATAGATTATCTCGGGCCAGAGAAAGACAGCCAGGTGCATCTTAAATGCTGTGGCCAGTAGGGAGGCTAGGATGTTTTTTGTGGCTGTCAGTATGACTCTTCAGACAGGACCTGCTCTAAAGATCTCAATACAATGATCCCTATTCTAGGGTTGCCATCTTATCATTAAGCCAAACCCGAACACTTTAGCGGCACATGGCAATTTTATTTCTTTTTTTGCAGTATGCACTAGAGGATTGTAAAAGACTTGGGACACCATTGGGTGCCCCAAGAAGAGCGGTAATGTGGTGCCATGATGAACAGTAGGTGTGGCCAGAAGGTTAGTCTGTCCGCCAGCATAATCCCCCCAGGTCAGTCTGTTGCCTAGTACACCCCCCTCAAGTCAGTCTGTTTCCCAGTATTACCCTCCCCAGGTCAATCTGTCCCACAGTGTAATCCCCCCAAAGTCAGTCTGCTCCCCAGAGTAATCCCCCCAAGGTCAGTCTGCTGCCCAGTGTAATCCCCCCAGGTCAGTCTGTCCCCAGTACATCCCCCCCCCCCCAGGTCAGCTAATGCTAACAGAGGTTGGTGCAAAAGGGGCAGGGAGGACTCTGCACAACTGTCCAGGGGCAATAATCTGAGAGCTGAGTATTTTAGAGGCACCCATAATGAAGAAGTAATCAGGGACCCACATCCAGGAGTGCAAGGAGTAATATCAAAAACCCCAAATGGAGTCAAGGACCCCCCTCACACACACAGACACACACTTCCAGGTGTAATGACACCTCTCCTGGAGAAGGAGACCCCTTAACAGGAGGAGTGCATGGGGGTGATTAGTAGGGACTCCCTCCAACCCATCCAGGAATACAGACAAATACAGGGAAAGACCCATCAAGAAATACATGAATCCCCTTCCAGTTAAAGGAAACCCCTGACCAGGAGGACTACAGGGTGGTGATGACATGGGCCCCCATCCAGGTATAAAGGAACCCCCTCCCTCTAGTTAATGGGACCCCTGGATAATATGACTGCAGGGGGGTGATCAGAAGGGAACCTCCACCCAGGAATAAAAGAACTCCCATCCCTCTCCCTCTAGATCAGGAAGACTCACAGCTAGGAGGACTACGGGGGGGGGGGGGGGTCAAATGGGACCCTCATCCATTAATACATGAATTCTCCTCCCTCCCCCCTCCAGATAAAGAAAATCTTCAGCTAGGTGAACTGCAGGGGGTGATAAGAGGTGACCCTCATCCAGGAACTCCCTTCCTACTCCAGTTAAAGAAGACCCCCAGATGGGAGCACTGCAGGGGTGATAAGAGGAGACCCCAATCCAGGAATACAGGAAATCCCCCTACTTCACCCCTCCAGTTAAAGAAGACATGCAGATAGGACTGTGGGGAGGTGATAAGAGGGGACCCCCCATCAAGGAACATAAGAACCCCCCTCCAGTTAAAAAAGGCCACCGCTTGGGAGGACTGCAGAGGGGTGAAAAGAAGGGACCCCAATTCAGGAATACAGGAATTGCCCTCTCTCCCACTCCAGTTATAGAAGACCCCCAGCTAGTTGGATTGTTGGGGGGGGTGATAAGAGGGGACCCCATCCAGATATACAGGAATTTGCCTCCCTCCCTCCTCTAGTTATAGAAGACCCCCAGCCAGAAGGACTGCAGGGGGGTGATAAGAGGGACCCCCATCCAGGAACATAGGAACTCCTCTTCCTCCCCCATAAGTTAAAAAGACCCCCAGCTAGGAGGATTGAAGGAGTTATAAGGGGGACCCCCATCCAGGAATAGGTGAGGGGTGATAAGAGAGGACCTTGTTAACCCCTCTCTGGTAGAAAGAGACCACTGGTCAGGAAGAATACAGACATCTGCCCCCTCCTTACTCTTAATAAAGTGAATGGTAGTGTAGAGTGTGAAGACATTAGACTTACACACACAGCAGCCCCGGTCACAATGCAGAGGGGGAGGGGGTGACTCACAGTAGAAGATAAGGAGGAAGAAATCCCATACAGCTCCGATGTCTGTGAATGGGCTCTGGGCTGTCACTGCTGCTTCTATTTCTTGCTCTGTCTCCCACGCTGCTGAAACTCTCGCTCTGAGCGGTGGTGGCGGGGGTGGGTGGAGTTATGGAGGGCACAGCACAGGCTTCATTCACAAGAGGATTCACAGGCTGGCTGACTGGGGGGGTTGGACAGCAGGCACAGGCAAAGTGAGGGAGATGGTTGTGACTGGAGCTTATGCTGCTGTGTCCAGGTTTCAGATGAACAGAAACCCAGGCACAAGTTTCAAAACCCGGACTGTCCGGGTCATTCCCGTACGGGTGGCAACTCTATCCCTATCACCTGATGGCACCTCTGGGTGAAAGGGTGCAGGCTGCTTGCATATGAAAGGCAAGGCATTGCATTTTGCCTATGTATATCTTTTTTTCAAGCCTGAATTGAAAAAGAGGATACATCCTCAAAATGTACTTGATTGTCATACCAGGACACTCAAAAAAAAACTGAATTTAATTTTAAGAAACTTTGTTTAAAATGTAAGCTTTCTTTATAATAAACATTACAGTCTGCTGTCATTAAATACTTAAAGTGGATGTAAACCCTCATATATACCCAGTGAAGTGAATAGCCTCAGATGATACACAGAGATGAAACAAATTTCCCTACATAAGTTTTACATGTATATCTGCTGTCTTCAGCTTTATATACTGTTTAGAAAGTTCAGATCATGTTAGGAGATTTTCTCTTCCTGGTTAGCACTGCAGTGAAGCCTGGGCATACAGCCAAGACATAGCCTCATAGGTAGAGACTTTAAGAGCTGATTGTTCAGGGCTCTGTATTTATAGCATCCTCCCCAACACAAAACTCTGGGTGCTTTTATCATATGTGACAGAGAACTTGTCAGGAGTTATCAGGCTAATAACAGAAGAACTGAGCAGGAGACAGCTACAGGACATAGTGCTTTGAAGAGAGATAAGAAAACACTGCAGATATATGTGCCCAGCTCAAATTTCATGAATCGGTTTTACATCCACTTTAATTTTCCCTTCTGTCACGTCTACCCAAATGCAGGTGTTCAGACACTATAGCTAGCTACTGTGTGCTTCACCTATAGCAGCCCCCTTTCCCTTAAGGTAAGCAGGCATACCAGTACTTGATTGCCCCCAGGACTTATACACAATTCTATAGTGCCTGGGCACCACACCAGGGCAGATGTGAACAGTGCAAACAAACAGACTACTTGCAGTTAGCAGACAGATAGCGTGGTTCTATGACAGTCCAGGTAAAAGGCAGGGTGAGTTCAGGGAATAGTCCAATATCTGATCCAATGACAGTCTAGGTAAAAGGCAGGGTGAGTTCAGGGAACAGTCCAATATCTGATCCAATCACAGTCTAGGTAACAGCAGGCTGAGTTTAGGGAATAGTCCGATCCAGGTCATACACAGGGAAATCCAATCTAGCAAAGCAGGGTAGAAAAACGGGTGGCTCGAACAGGAGCAATGCAGGTATCACTGTCTCTATCACAAGCAAAGGACTGAGCGATTGGCTTGCTTATAACAGGTGACTGACCACATCAATCACCTAGCAGGTGGACACAGACAGGGAGAATGCAATACCCAAAATCCGGATTCTGGAATGAGGAGCAGGAGTATTTAAGTGATCCTGACATTACCCCCCCCCCTCTGAGGGGGGCCCACGGACCCCTTGGAGCAGGTTTGTCAGGATTCTAGCGATGGAAGCTCCGAACAAGTCTGTTAGCGTGAACAGACGCAGCTGGGAATTTTCTTCAGAACCAAAGCCCTTCCAGGAAACCAGATACTGGACAGCATTCCTTACTTTTCTAGAGTCCAGAATACGTTCTACCTCATATAGTGGATTCCTGGCATACAGCCAAGAACCAAGACAGTTGATTGGAGGAAATGCACCCCCCCACCACATAGGCAAAGACTTGCAGAGCTGTGCTGTGACAAGACAAGCTCTCTGCTAATCTATTAATAGCAACCTCCCTCAACAAATTTCAGGCTGGTTTTATCGTGGTTGACAGAGAACTTGTCAGAAGTTATCCTGCTGATAACAGCAGAAAAACACAGAACTCAGTGCTTTGGAGAGAGATATGACAACAACACTACAGATATAGGTGCTTACGACAAATTTCATGAATCAGGTTTAAATCCACTTTAATTTATAAAGTCTGTTAGTGACCCTATGTCTAGTTGTAAACTGTATATCACATTGTATTGACCAATGATGTGTACCTGTTGCGACCCACATAGAGATGAGATTTGCCTCCTGCCACTATATACCTACTGTTTTTTCTTTGTCTCTCTTTATAAAAGCAATAAACATTATTCTTTCAAAAGGCCATTGAGTCAACCTAAGGAATTTCTTGTAATATTAAAAACATTCTGAAATACAATATATTTCAGTTTAAAAATCACCATTTGGTTTACCTGCTGAGATAAAATCCATGGAGATATCAATGTCAGCAAAAAATGATAAAAGTGCTCCTGAAGGTGATAATTTAGTTGAACTTTTATACATAATGAAGTGGAAAAACATAGTGCTAACTAGATCATTGAAATTCTCACATCTTCATCTCTGTGAAATAAATTGAAACAGTTATTACATTTTGATAAATTTTATTCTCTTTTAAGTATGTCAATTTACAAATTCTCTGCTGTGATTGCGTGCCTTGACATACTGTATCTGTACAGAGTTTCAGTGACAGTGATTCTTATATGGAGTGGTATAACACATTTTTTTCAGAAACACCATGTTGGATGTGTCACAATGTACACTAGGGAAATCTTAATGCTAAGCTGACGTTATGCAGTGTGAGCTGCTATGTTCCAGTCTTTTCTGTCTATGAATGAGACTGTCACTTGCACTAACATTGGCTTTTGATCCTTGTCAAGGTCACTGTCATCAATCTAAACATATAAGGCTCATTTATCAAATGTCAAAGTACAGATTTCATACAAAGGCATTCTTTGCAATTGTGCTATCAATCCTGCATATGGTAAATTCTGTAGGCTAAAATAGATGTTCACCCCCAAAATGGACTGTTCCTCCCTTCTTGCAGCAATATTAACCACTTGACCTGTTGAAGGTTTTACCCCCTTCATGACCAGGGCATTTTTTGCTATTCAGCACTGTGCAATTGCTCTATGTTCTCTATTTTTCGGTCGGGAAAAGTTCCTATCCGAAAATGCGTTCATCTGTATGCAATTCGGACGCACAAAAAAAATCACGCATGCTTGGAAACAATTTGACGCATGCTTGGAAGCATTGAACTTCATTTTTTCGGCTCGTCGTAGTTTTGTACGTCACCGCGTTCTTGACGGTCGAAAGTTCAGAGAACTTTTGTGTGACCATATGTATACCAGGCAAGCTTGAGCGGAATCCCGTCCGAAAAACCATCCAAGTTTTTTCTGACGGAAATTCCGATCGTGTGTATGCGGCATTAGTCTAGAAGTGTTTAGAAGCTTCAGCTTCTAGGTGCAGAAAACAAAACTCCTTTTTTGGTAGTGATTTGCCGGCAGAAAAAATGCTGAATGCTCCTAACTTCTGCTAACTGTTGCTAAAAGCTGGCACAAAAACGTTATTATGAGCATTTTTCATCCAGGGTTTTTCTGGCAATTTTTTCAGCTTATAATGTGCATGGGGCCTTAGGCATATCCAATAAAAATATACATTTCTTCATAAATTTAGGCCAACATGTATTCTGCTACATGTCGCAAATGCTGGCAGCAGTGGCGTATCATGGGTTGTCAGCACCCGGGGCAAGGCAAGTAATTTGCGCCCCCTAACCTGTGGGCTTTTAGCACCTAAGAATGGGGGCTCAGGGACTGCTCTGCTGCTGCTTACGTGCTGAGGCTGTCGAAATGAAAAGGGTTTCCCCACTCACAGCCTGAGCCTCTGATTGGCTGCCTGCAGCCTTTTATTATTGGTTAGATCTGAGATATCTCTTTGACTACAGTAGTAAGAGATATCTTCTCATTATCAATCAATAATAAAAGGCTGCGGGTAGCCAATCAAAGGCTCAGGTTGTAAATAACGAGGAACACTTGTATACAGCAGAGCAGGCAGCCAATAATAACCCTGATTTGAGGGTTGTGCATAATATTTAGTGCTAGATGGTCAGAGACTGCAGACATGATACAGGAGATGGTCAGAGACTGCAGACATGATACAGGAGATGGTCAGAGACTGCAGACATGGTACGGGAGATGGTCAGAGACTGCAGACATGGTACAGGAGATGGTCAGAGACTGCAGACATGGTACAGGAGATGGTCAGAGACTGCAGACATGGTACAGGAGATGGTCAGAGACTGCAGACATGGTACAGAAGATGGTCAGAGACTGGAGGCATGGTACAGGAGATGGTCAGAGACTGCAGACATGATACAAGAGATGGTGAGAGACTGCAGAGATGATACAGGAGATGATCAGAGACTGTAGACGTGGTACAGGAGATGGTCAGGGACTGCAGACATGATACAAAAGATGGTGAGAGACTGCAGAGATGATACAGGAGATGGTCAGAGACTGCAGACATACTACAGGAGATGGTCAGAGACTGCGGACATACTACAGGAGATACCGTGAAAGACTGCAGACATACTATATGCAGGGCTATTTTCCTCAGATAATAGGTGCAGGAACTTAACCATGCCACTACTACCACCTAACAGTGGGAGAGTCTTAATGGGGCATTGTTAAATACCACTTGTGCATTCTGCACAGAGTGAAGAGTTCAGGAGTTTGCTACGTACAGAATGCAAAGATCAAGATTGTACTACGTATAGAGTGCAGAGTTCAGGAGTGTGCTACGTACAGACTGCAGGGATCAGGAATGCATATCTCACAGGACAGTCTACAACCCCCCTTCCAGTACAGAACTCTCCTTCCACTCCCAAATCGTCTCTTCCCCACCTACATAGTATCAGAGAGATGGTCTGCTACAGAAAAGCAACTACAACTTACAGTAGGAGTGCAATGTTAAGTGGAGAGAGAGGGAATTAGTGCAAAGAGAGGGGATAGGGGATGACATTGGTGCTAAGTTAACCACTTGACGACCGCCTCACGCCGATGTACGTCGGCAAGGTGGCACGGACAGGCAAAATCACGTACATGTACGTGATTTGCCTTCCGCGGGTGGGGGGTCCGATCGGTCCCCCCCCCGGTGCCCGAGGCGGTCGCCATTTCTTCCCGGGCGATGAGAGGTCAGGGGGAGGCCATCCATTGTTGGCCACCCCCTCCCGATCGCTCCCGGCGAATGAAAATGCTTCCTTTCCCTCTGCAATGTAAACAGAGGGAAAGGAAGTGATGTCATCCCTCCTCGAGCCGGTCTTTTCGTCGCGGCGACGAGGAGAGAAGACATCAAGTAAGTCTGCACAACACTACACTAACAGTAGAACACGCCAGGCACACTTGTCACCCCCCATCACCCCCCTGTACCCCCTGTCACTCTGACACCAATAGCATTTTTTTTTTTTTTTGCATTGGTGTCAGTTTGTGTCAGTTACAAGTGTTAGGGCAGTTAGGTTAGCCCCCTTTAGGTCTAGGGTACCCCCCCTTAGGTCCAGGGTACCCCCCTAACCCCCCCCTAATAAAGGTTAACCCCTTGATTACCCCCCATCACCAGTGTCGCTAAGCGATCGTTTTTCTGATCGCTGTATTAGTGACACAGGTGACGCTAGTTAGGGAGGTAAGTATATAGGTTCGCTGTCAGTGTTTTATAGCGACAGGGACCCCCATATACTACCTGCTAAAGGTTTTAACCCCCTGATTGCCCCCTAGTTAACCCTTTCACCAGCGATCACCGTTTAAGTGTTACGGGTGACGCTGGTTAGCTAGTTTGTTTTTTGTAGTTTATTATAGTTTATTATAGTTTATTATAGTTTTAGGGCACCCGCCGTTTATTACCTTATAAAGGTTTAACCCCCCAATTGCCCGGCGGTGATATAAATTACATTTTTAGGGTCAGCTAAGGTCTGCGTCGCCCCAGGCAGCGTCAGGTTAGCGCCAGTACCGCTAAAACCCACGCATGCAGCATACACCTCCCTTAGTGCTATAGTATCTGAGCGGATCGATATCTGATCCGATCAGATCTATACTCCCCAGCAGTTTAGGGTTCCCTGAAACGCAGTGTTAGCGGGATCAGCCCAGATACCTGCTAGCACCTGCGTTTTGCCCCTCGGCCCAGCCCTGCCCAGCCCACCCAAGTGCAGTATCGATCGATAACTGACACTTACAAAACACTAAGCACACATAACTGCAGCGTTCGCAGAGTCAGGCCTGATCCCTGCGATCGCTAACTGTTTTTTGGTAGCGTTTTGATACAGTCGCTGACAGTCAGGAGCTTTTTTGCCTGTGAGTCTCACTAGTGTACCCCTAAATTTAGAGCCCAAAATGGCAAATCGAAGGTACACTAGTAAAGAGGCCTACACGTTTCTGAGCATGACAGATAGTGAAGAGGAAGTCACTCATCTGTCAAGTTCAGGCTCAGAATACGAACCTGTAGAGGACAGCGGCTCCATGACAGATAGCTCTGACGACAGAGTTGTGGTCCCTGCTAGGGTCAGGCGTACCAGACCCCAATCTTCTTCTGTCCTTGAAGTGCAAGAACCGCAGGGCTCTCGTATGGAGCAGAGAAGTACTAGCGCCGCTATTCCTTCTGGTGAACTGGCAAGCACCAGCGGCCTAGTACACCCTGGTCGTAGATCCAGCACTGCAGTATCACGTGGTGACGTGGCGAGTCCCATAAGTGCAGTTCAAGCTGGTGAGGTGGCAAGCACTAGTAGTGTCCCGCTGCCACCAAGAAGACAAAGACAGGCCCGTCGTGCCCATAGTGCCCTTCCTGCTGCATTGGCCAATCCGAATTGGGAACCCACCACTTCTGCAGCACCCGTACTTCCCCCTTTCACTGGCCAACCCGGAATTCAGGTGGAAACAGTTGACTTTATGCCACTGGATTTTTATTCACTGTTTTTCACCGAAGATCTCTATAGATCTATTGTGGACCAAAGCAATTTATACGCTGGTCAACACATCGCCGCTAATCCCCAGTCCTCCCTTGCCAGAGATTGGAGACCAATTACGGTCTCCGAATTTAAGACCTTTCTGGGCCTTTCCCTCCTCATGGGGTTGAATAAAAAGAGTAAGTTGCGGTCATATTGGTCCACTGACCCAATTTACCATTCGCCCTTGTTCTCTGCTTCCATGGCCAGGGCATGATACGAGCAGATTTTGCGGTTCATGCACTTCAACGACAATGAACTCTGTCGTCCTCGTGGAGACCCTGAATACGATCGGCTCTACAAAATTCGGCCCCTCGTAAACAACTTCAACCAACGTTTTGCAGACTTGTTTACCCCCCATCAAGTTGTCTGTGTTGATGAGTCCCTGATTAAATTTTCTGGCCGCTTGTCATTCAAACAGTACCTTCCCAGCAAGCGTGCCAGATACGGGGTCAAGATGTATAAGCTCTGTGACAGGGCCACAGGCTATACATATAGTTTTATGGTTTACGAGGGCAAAGATAGTCACGTAGAGCCGACAAACTGCCCTGACTACATAGGAAGCGCTGGCAAGATAGTGTGGGACTTGGTGTCACCCTTATTCGGAAAGGGGTACCACTTGTACGTGGACAATTATTATACGAGCGTGCCACTTTTTAGTCACTTGTTTGATCAGCAGATTGGAGCATGTGGCACCGTGCGACCCAATCGCCGGGGCTTTCCCCAGTGGCTTGTAGATTCCTGTCTTAGGCTGGGGGAGAGAGCCTGCTTGAAGTATAATAATTTGCTCGCTATGAAGTGGAGGGATAAGAAGAATGTTTTCGTTCTTACCTCCCTTCATGCAGACACGACGACCCAAATTCCTACGGCGACTGGTGTTGTGGAGAAACCCCTCTGTGTCCACGAATACAACCTTAATATGGGAGGGGTGGACCTCAACGACCAGTTGTTGGC
This sequence comes from Aquarana catesbeiana, assembly GCF_042186555.1. NCBI lineage: Eukaryota > Metazoa > Chordata > Amphibia > Anura > Ranidae > Aquarana > Aquarana catesbeiana. Next base: position 521,299,562 of record NC_133328.1, read on the forward strand.
GCCGTACCTAGTTGCCCGTAAGGCCAGACGCTGGTACAAAAAGGTGTCTGTTTATTTATTTCAATTGGCTTTGCTGAACGCTCATGTGCTATACAGAGCTTCAGGACGGACTGGATCCTTCCTTAAATGCCAGGAAGAGATCGTCAGAGCCCTTCTGTTTCCAGACGGTGCTCTACCTCACCTTCCCCAACCAAATGCAGTAAGCCGGCAGCATGAGAGGCATTTTCTTTATGCCATCCCGAGTACCCCTACCCAACGAGCCCCCCAAAAAAGATGTCGTGTCTGCAGCAAGCGCGGATTTAGGCGTGACACCCGGTCTTATTGTCCCTCCTGTCCTGGCAATCCTGGTCTTTGCATGGGTGAATGTTTTGAACGCTACCATACACTAGTTGAGTATTAGCGTAGGGTTCAGCACTGCACAGACTAGGCACACTAACACAGGGTCTCCCAAGATGCCATTGCATTTTGAGAGACCCAAACCTGGAACCAGTTACAAAAGTTAAAAGTTACTAAAAAAAAGTGTAAAAAAAAAAAAAAAAAAAAACACAAAATAAAATATAAAATAAAAAAACCAAAAATAGTTGTTGTTTTATTGTTCTCTCTCTCTCTATTCTCTCTCTATTGTTCTGCTCTTTTTTACTCTATTCTATTATGCAATGTTTTATTGTTATTATGTTTTACCATGTTTGCTTTTCAGATTTTTTATACTTTACTGTTTACTGTGTTTTGTTGGTAACCATTTTATTGTTTTCAGGTACGCCATTCAGTTGCAGCGCGGATTTATTTATCTTGACAGCAACAGCGTTTGCTCCCACGATATATAAAGCCGTGACTCCAGCGCTGTCGGAGGTGATTTCACCACCACAGTTACATACTTCAGCATATATGCCGAAGCGTGGGGGCAGCAGTGGGTGGAGGAACAATTTGCTCCTGCCTTTTGCGGGAGGATGCCCCCATGCTTCGGCATATATATATTTTAGGCACAGGTTGCGTTAAATGTTTTATTTTTTACTATGTTTTTTTTTGTATTTGCTTTGCAGGTATGGTAAGTCTTACTGTTATACTGTAATGTTACTTTGTTTTATTGTTAACCATCATTTGCTTAGCAGGTACGCCATTCAGTTGCAGCGCGGATTTATGTATCTTGACAGCAACAGCGTTTGCTCCCACGATATATAAAGCCGTGACTCCAGCGCTGTCGGAGGTGATTTCACCACCACAGTTACATACTTCAGCATATATGCCGAAGCGTGGGGGCAGCAGTGGGTGGAGGAGCAATTTGCTCCTGCCTTTTGCGGGAGGATGCCCCCATGCTTCGGCATATATATATTTTAGGCACAGGTTGCGTTAAATGTTTTATTTTTTACTATGTTTTTTTTTTGTATTGCTTAGCAGGTACGCCATTCAGTTGCAGCGCGTATTTATTTATCTTGACAGCAACAGCGTTTGCTCCCACGATATATAAAGCCGTGACTCCAGCGCTGTCGGAGGTGATTTCACCACCACAGTTACATACTTCAGCATATATGCCGAAGCGTGGGGGCAGCAGTGGGTGGAGGAGCAATTTGCTCCTGCCTTTTGCGGGAGGATGCCCCCATGCTTCGGCATATATAAATGGTGCATGTATGCCCATCATTAGAAGTGGGTGGATGAAGGGAGGTATTCTAATGGTGGGCATACCCACCGATCAATATCTTTTTTTCGTTCAGCCCACAGGCTGCATGAAAAAAAAGTTTACAATATATGCCCAACAAGGACCAGCAACGTACTGGTATGTTGCTGGAATTTGAGTGGTTATACCAGAATGATGCTTGCAGGTTTAGGTATCATCTTTGTATCATTCTTTTCAGCCAGCGGTCGGCTTTCATGTAAAAGCAATCCTAGCGGCTAATTAGCCTCTAGACTGCTTTTGCAAGCAGTGGGAGGGAATGCCCCCCCCCACCCCCACCGTCTTCCATGTTTTTCTCTGGCTCTCCTGTCCCAACAGGGAACCTGAAAATGCAGCCGGTGATTCAGCCAGCTGACCATAGAGCTGATCAGAGACCAGAATGGCTCCAAACATCTCTATGGCCTAAGAAACCGGAAGCTACGAGCATTTCATGACTTAGATTTCGCCGAATGTAAACAGCGCCATTGGGAAATTGGGAAAGCATTTTATCACACCGATCTTGGTGTGGTCAGATGCTTTGAGGGCAGAGGAGAGATCTAGGGTCTAATAGAGCCCAATTTAAAAAAAAGAGTACCTGTCACTACCTATTGCTATCATAGGGGATATTTACATTCCCTGAGATAACAATAAAATTAATACAAAAAAATAAAAATGAAAGGAACATTTTAAAAATAATATAAAAAAGCAAAAAAATAATAAAGAAAAAAAAAAAAAAAAAAAAAGCACCCCTGTCCCCCCCTGCTCTCGCGCAAAGGCGAACGCAAGCGTCGGTCTGGCGTCAAATGTAACCAGCAATTGCACCATGCATGTGAGATATCACCGCGAAGGACAGAACGAGGGCAGTAATTTTAGCAGTAGACCTCCTCTGTAAATCTAAAGTGGTAACCTGTAAAGGCTTTTAAAGGCTTTTAAAAATGTATTTATTTTGTCGCCGCTGCACGTTTGTGCGCAATTTTAAAGCATGTCATGTTTGGTATCCATGTACTCGGCCTAAGATCATCTTTTTTATTTCATCAAACATTTGGGCAATACAGTGTGTTTTAGTGCATTAAAATTTAAAAAAGTGTGTTTTTCCCCCAAAAAATGCGTTTGAAAAATCGCTGCGCAAATACTGTGTGAAAAAAAAATATGAAACACCCAACATTTCAATCTGTAGGGCATTTGCTTTAAAAAAATATATAATGTTTGGGGGTTCAAAGTAATTTTCTTGCAAAAAAAAATAATTTTTTCATGTAATCAAAAAGTGTCAGAAAGGGCTTTGTCTTCAAGTGGTTAGAAGAGTGGGTGATGTGTGACATAAGCTTCTAAATGTTGTGCATAAAATGCCAGGACAGTTCAAACCCCCCCCAAATGACCCCATTTTGGAAAGTAGACACGCCAAGCTATTTGCTGAGAGGCATGTCGAGTCCATGGAATATTTTATATTGTGACACAAGTTGCGGGAAAGAGACAAATTTTTTTTTTTTTTGCACAAAGTTGTCACTAAATGATATATTGCTCAAACATGCCATGGGAATATGTGAAATTACACCCCAAAATACATTCTGTTGCTTCTCCTGAGTATGGGGATACCACATGTGTGGGACTTTTTGGGAGCCTAGCCGCGCACGGGACCCCGAAAACCAAGCACCGCCTTCAGGCTTTCTAAGGGCGTAAATTTTTGATTTCCCTCTTCACTGCCTAGCACAGTTTCGGAGGCCATGGAATGCCCAGATGGCACAACCCCCCCCCCCCCCCCAAATGACCCCATTTTGGAAAATAGACACCCCAAGCTATTTGCTGAGAGGTATAGTGAGTATTTTGCAGACCTCACTTTTTGTCACAAACTTTTGAAAATTGAAAAAAGAAAAAAAAAATACATTTTTCTTGCCTTTCTTTATTTTCAAAAACAAATGAGAGCTGCAAAATACTCACCATGCCTCTCAGCAAATAGCTTGGGGTGTCTACTTTCCAAAATGGGGTCATTTGGGGGGGTTTTGTGCCATCTTGGCATTTTATGGCCTTCAAAACTGTGATAGGTAGTGAGGAGTGAAATCACAACTTTACGCCCTTAGAAATCCTGAAGGCGGTGCTTGGTTTTCGGAGCCCCGTATGCGGCTAGGCTCCCAAAAAGTCCCACACATGTGGTATCCCCATACTCAGGAGAAGCAGCTAAATGTATTTTGGGGTGCAATTCCACATATGCCCATGGCCTGTGTGAGAAATATATCATTTAGTGACAACTTTGTGCAAAAAAAAAAAAAATTGTCACTTTCCCGCAACTTGTGTCAAAAAATAAAGTATTCCATGGACTCAACATGCCTCTCAGCAAATAGCTTGGGGTGTCTACTTTCCAAAATGGGGTCATTTGGGGGGGTTCTGTGCCATCTGGGCATTTTATGGCCTTCAAAACTGTGATAGGTAGTGAGGAGTGAAATCAAAAATGTATGCCCTTAGAAATCCTGAAGGCGGTGATTGGATTTCGGGGCCCCGTACGCGGCTAGGCTCCCAAAAAGTCCCACACATGTGGTATCCCCATACTCAGGAGAAGCAGCTGAATGTATTTTGGGGTGCAATTCCACATAGGCCCATGGCCTGTGTGAGCAATATATCATTTAGTGACAACTTTTTGTAAATATTTTTTTTTTTTGTCATTATTCAATCACTTGGGACAAAAAAAATAAATATTCAGTGGGCTCAACATGCCTCTCAGCAATTTCCTTGGGGTGTCTACTTTCCAAAATGGGGTCATTTTGGGGGGGTTTTGTACTGCCCTGCCATTTTAGCACCTCAAGAAATGACATAGGCAGTCATAAACTAAAAGCTGTGTAAATTCCAGAAAATGTACCCTAGTTTGTAGACGCTATAACTTTTGCGCAAACCAATAAATATACGCTTATTGACATTTTTTTTACCAAAGACATGTGGCCGAATAAATTTTGGCCTAAATGTATGACTAAAATTGAGTTTATTGGATTTTTTTTATAACAAAAAGTAGAAAATATCATTTTTTTTCAAAATTTTCGGTCTTTTTCCGTTTATAGCGCAAAAAATAAAAACCGCAGAGGTGATCAAATACCATCAAAAGAAAGCTCTATTTGTGGGAAGAAAAGGACGCAAATTTCGTTTGGGTACAGCATTGCATGACCGCGCAATTAGCAGTTAAAGCGACGCAGTGCCAAATTGGAAAAAGACCTCTGGTCCTTAGGCAGCATAATGGTCCGGGGCTCAAGTGGTTAATGGGGCATTGGTGCTAAATGGGGGGGGGGGGGGGGGAATGTGCTAATTTCTAACTTGGGGGAGAGTGTGAACATTGTTGCTAAGTGGGGGGGAGGGGGGCATTGGTGCTAACTGGGGGAAATGAGGGACATTTGGGATAAGTGGGAGAAACGGGACATTGGGATACGTAGACGAAGAAGAGGGACATTGGGGATAAGTGGGGGGTATATGGGGAGAGAGGAGGGGACATTTGGGATAAATGGGGGGAGAGGAGGGGCATTTGGGATAAGTGGGGGTAGAGGAGGGGCATTTGGGATAAGGGTGGGGAGAAGAGGGACATTTGGGATAAGTGGAGGTAGAGGAGGGACATTTGGGATAAGTGGGAGGAGCGGAGAGACATATGGGATAAGTGGGAGGAGAGGAGGGACATTTGGGATAAGGGTGGGGGGAGGAGTTACATTTGGGATAAGTGGGGGGAGAGGAGGGGGGACATTTGGGATAAGTGGAGGGAGAGGAGGGGGGACATTTGGGATAAGTGGGGCGAGAGGAGGGACATTTGGGATAAGTGGGAGGAGAGGAGGGACATTTGGGATAAGTGGGGGGGAGAGGAGGGGGGACATTTGGGATAAGTGGGGGGGGGAGAGGAGGGGGGACATTTTGGATAAGTGAGGGGGGAAGGGGAGGGGGGACATTTGGGATAAGTGGGGGGGAGAGGAGGGGGGACATTTGGGATAAGTGGGGGGAGAGGAGGGGGGACATTTGGTATAAGGGGGGGGTGGAGATGGGACATTTGGGATAAGTGGGGGGGAGAGGAGGGGGGACATTTGGGATAAGTGGGGGGAGAGGAGGGGGGACATTTGGAATAAGCGGGGAAGAGGGTGATGCTCTGTGTATGTGTGTAGTATAGACTGAGTGTAGTTTGTCCTATGTGACTGTGTTATACATGCTGAGTGTCACATACTACAGTGAGTGACCCAGAGATGTCCATGTCATTACATGTTGGAACAGCAGAGGAGCTCTGAGCTGTATGCTGCATGGACTCATTGGACTGTACCCATCAATTGCATCCAATGTGCCCATCAAATGCAGCCACTGTGCCCATCAAATGCAGCCACTGTGCCCATCAATTGCAGCCACTGTGCCCATCAATTGCAGCCACTGTGCCCATCAAATGCCGCCACTGTGCCATCAAATGCCGCCACTGTGCCATCAAATGCCGCCACTGTGCCATCAAATGCCGCCACTGTGCCATCAAATGCCACCACTGTGCCATTAAATGCCACCACTGTGCCCATCACATGCCGCAACTGTGCCCATCAAATGCCCATCATTTACTTTTCTAACACACCCCATATCTCTCCTTTGCATTTGAAAGCATTCAAAACGCCAAGATCTGCGTTTTTGAATACTTTCGATTTTTTAAAACTAGCACCTTTAAAGTGGATGAAGCTAAGGAGGAAATAATACTGGGAGTATGCTATAGGCCCCCTATCCTGAGGGAGGAAGGGGAGACAGATCTCCTATGACAATTTGGATTAGCAGCAAGGATGGGAAGTGTTATCATAATGGGGGATTTTAATTAACCAGACATAGACTAGGCGGAGGGAACCTTGCATTCATCTAAGGCTCGCCAGTTCCTAAATGTCTTGCAGGACAATTTTATGGGTCAGATGATAGACGCACCCACTAGAAATAAGGCGTTACTAGATCTAATGATTACCAACAATACAGACCTAATCACGGATGTGGAAATACGGGGCAATTTAGGAAACAGCGATCACAGGTCAATTGGCTTCAGTATAAATCACACAAATAGGAAACATAAGTGGAATACAAAGACACTGAATTTCAAAAGAGCCAACTTCCCTAAACTACGAACCTTGCTAGAAGGCATAAATTGGGATAAAATCTTAGGAACAAAGAACACGGAGGAGAGATGGGTTTGCTTTAAGAGCATATTAAATAAGGGCATTAGCCAATGTATCCCATTAGGTAATACATTTAAAAGAGCAAACAAAAGTCCTGAATGGCTTAACTCCAATGTAAAAATGCATATAAAAGCAAAGGAGAAGGCCTTCAAAAAATACAAGGTTGAGGGATCATCATCAGCATTCAGACTTTATAAGGAATGCAACAAGAAATGCAAGAGTGCAATAAGGATGGCTAAGATAGAACATGGAGGAGGAGAGCAAAAAAAATCCCAAGAAATTCTTTAAGTATGTAAACAGTAAAAAAGGGAGTACAGACCATATTGGTCCCATAAAGAATGAGGAGGGATATCTGGTTACAGAGGATGGGGAGATGGCGAAGGTTTTGGCGTTTTGAATGCTTTCAAAGGAGAGATGTGAGTTGTGTTAGAAAAGCAAATGATGGGCATTTGATGGGCACAGTAGCGGCATTTGATGGGCACAGTGGCTGCATTTGATGGGCACAGTGGCTGCATTTGATGGGCACAGTGGCTGCAATTGATGGGCACAGTGGCTGCAATTGATGGGCACAGTGGCTGCATTTGATGGGCACAGTGGCTGCATTTGATGGGCACAGTGGCGGCATTTGATGGGCACAGTGGCTGCATTTGATGGGCACAGTGGCTGCATTTGATGGGCACAGTGGCTGCAATTGATGGGCACAGTGGCTGCAATTGATGGGCACAGTGGCAGCAATTGACTCAGTGATCACAGGGAGCATGCAAAGGGGAGGACGTCTATTGACAGCCTCGTGGCAATGTAGATCCGTGTTGAAGCCATCATTCGGCTATAGCGTGGACGGGAACAAGTTAAAGCAATCTACTGAAATGGCCAGAACCAGCTCTGGAGGGAGTCTATTCCACATTTTCACAGCTATTGTGAAGAAACCTTTCCGTATTTGGAGATGAAATCTTTTTTCCTCTAGATGTAAAGAGTGCCCCCTTGTCATCTGTGATGACCTTAAAGTGAATAACTCAACACCAAGTTCACTATATGGACCACTTATGTATTTATACATGTTGATCATATCCCCCCTTAATCTCTTCTTCCCAAGAGAGAATAAATTCAGTTCCTCTAATCTTTCCTCATAGCTGAGCTCCTCCATGCCTCTTAAGAGACGGCTCACACACAGACTCCTGAGCTGACAGGTAGGGAGGGAGGAGGAAAGGGCAAGCAGCGGGATGACATAGGGAGCATAAACTGACCACCAGTGTTAATTTCGTCAACGAAAACGCTTTAGTAAAAGTTTTCATCAGCGGCATTTTTACAGTGACGAAAACACAACGAAAAGTACAGCACATTTTCGTCCACTGACGAAAACTATGACGAAAATCAGATCCGTTTTAGTTAGCAAATGAAAACAGGATGAAAATGGCAAGGAGGGACGTTTACCCTCGTGAACTAACAGTTTTCACGGAGCTCCACCTGCTTCTGCTCCCAGCAAGCAAGCAAGCAACTGTGTGCACTGCAACTGCCAGAGACCAGAGCAGCACTGTAATAGTGTGCATTACAGACAGCCAGGTCTCCTGAGTCCCGACGAGACTGTCCCACTCCCGAGTCCCTACTCACAAGATGACCACCAGCCAGGTGCCAACATCCAGAGCAGAGAGCAGAGCAGACTGAGTGTGTAATACATTACAATTACAGCAAGCCTGAGGCCTCCCCTCAGACCACCATCCAGGATTGTGTGTGTGCATTGCACAAGCCTCCTCTGACTACTGGCAGTGGCATCCAGGGCAGTGTGCATGACAGGCCATCCCTCAGACGACCATCTAGCACTGTGCAGCATTACAGGTCTTCTCTGACCACTGGCAGCGGCATCCAGGGCAGTGTGCATTACAGGCCATCCCTCAGACCTGAGATCACCAGCCAGCACTATGCAGCATTACAGGCCTCCTCAGGCCACCATCCAGAGCACTATGCAGCATTACAGGCCTCCTCAGACCACCGTCCAGAGCACTATGCAGCAGTACAGGCCTCCTCAGACCTCAGTTCAGAGCACTATGCAGCAGTACAGGCCTCCTCAGACCTCCGTTCAGAGCACTATGCAGCATTACAGGCCTCCTCAGACCTCCGTTCAGAGCACTATGCAGCATTACAGGCCTCCTCAGACCTCCGTTCAGAGCACTATGCAGTATGCAGCATTACAGGCCCCCTTCAGACTATCGTCCAGAGCACTATGCAGCTTTAGAGGCCCCCTTCAGACTATCGTCCAGGGCACTATGCAGCTTTACAGGCCCCCTTCAGACTATCGTCCAGGGCACTATGCAGCATTACAGGCCCCCTTCAGACTTTTGTCCAGAGCACTATGCAGCTTTACAGGCATCTTCAGGCCACCGTCCAAAGCACTATACAGCATTACAGGCCTCCTCAGGTCACCGTCCAGAGCACTATACAGCATTACAGGCCTCCTCAGACCACTGTCCAGAGCACTATGCAGCATTACAGGCCTCCTCATACCACCGTCCAGAGCGATGACTAAAATGGGACTAAAACTAAAATGCCATTTTAATCCTAAGACTAAAACGAAATAGAAATTTGCTGCCAAAATTAACACTGCTGACCACGGCATCATGCATCAGCAGCCACGATTACCGTGGTCAACTCACTAAGGGGGACACAGGAACAGGCAGGATCAACCAGGTATTTTACAGCATAGAGAGGGAAAAATGACAACACACACTATGCTGTATATCCTGCTTTAAAGTAACAGGATCTTTTGATTTTCTTTTTTTTTAGGGTTGCAACCACTTTAAGTTCAATCCTAGCCTTGAAGTGGCTAGTGATGTGTACTACTGCCAGTCACTCTTGTTCTAAGAGCTATAATACTTAGCTGTGAGATTTCTTGACTGTTGCTAACTCTGAATCACATGATTACTTGCTTGATGGCCACCTGTCTTTAACTCCTGCCTGGACTTGACCATTTGCTGCCTACCAAGACCCTTGCCTGGAGATGATTGCTCTCTTGCTTGTTGTCTGCTGTGACTCCTGCTTGAACCTGATTATTCTACTGCTTGCCACCTAGTGTTCAGTCTTCAGTCCATAGCCATCCTGCTTCTGCTGTATACTTGGTAGGGCAATTCTGAGGGCCATTGCCTGGTCATGGTTTGCGGCAAAGTAACTTTTTCTCTTGAATGCCCCTCTCTGTTGCAATCAAGTGCTCCATCTTATCGATTTCCCTAAATTTTGCTAGCCATGCAGGGATCGAGGGTTCCTGATGCTGTTTCCAGAAAATTGGGATAAAACTTTTTAATGCACTCACCAGAAGTGGGGCAATAGGGAGTCTATAGGGCTTACTTAGGATTTTGTGATGGTGTAACAGAAACAAACCTGTGTTTTGTTCAAAGTCCCAAGTGTTCTGTAACAGTTGGCCCCCAGCAGCACATAATCACCTTTTCCTTTGCTCCTCTACTTATTCGTTCAGCTTCTGAGGGTTAAGAAAATGCCTGGTGCTTCCAGATATAAATGAGCAAGTGGCGTACCTCCATAGTCGCATGTGACAACACTGGATTGAACTGGTTGGAACCTATACCAGTTCTGTCTATTTCCCCATTGGGGAGATTTCCTTCACTTCATGTTGTGCCTCTGGGACAATCTTTCCAAAGTAAGGGTAAATTCCAACTTCGGTAGATGTTAACAAAACTGGTGTCTCTACTGGCAGATTTCCCCTCTACTCATGTTCTAGAAGCAACTGTAAAGTTTTAGATTTTCCTTAATTTCTGTCCCATTGATAGTCATCTACAAATTGGAAAGGGAGAGAAAAGCTTTCAGACAGGAACACAGACGATGGCAAACTTCTCTATTCTACCCAAAACTTGCTAATGAAACCAGGGCTGTCTTTAAGGCAGGGCAAAAGGGGCAGCTGTCCTGGGCCCTGTCATTGTTGTGGGGCCCAAAGCAGCTGCCTCATACTTGCCAACTATCCCAGTTTAAATTCCCTTGTCCCTTGAAGTTTTAGTCCTGTGCTGTGTCCTGATATCTCAGTGTGAAGTGCTGGTACTAATGCCCAGCTCTGTCCTATTGTTGTGTACAGATGACTCACCTGCAGATCCTGTGTTTACATGTAAATAACTGGCATTCATATGTAAATAGCGGTGGCATTACTAAGTAAATAGCTGTAGTCGGCGGCATTGATATGTAAATAAAGGCGGCATTCATATGTATATCATGCTCCCCTGCAGTGAGGAGATGATGTGCTGTAATCTCTAGCAACCAATCAGTGAGCAGTATTACTGTACAGTAATCTCTAGCAACCAATTAACAAGCAGAAATCATTTGCTGTAACCTCTAGCAACTAATCAGTGAGTCATAATGTGTGCTGTAACCTCTAGCAACCAGTCATTAAGCAGTAATGATATGCTGTAACCGCTGGCAACCAATCGCAATTGCTGCCTGATCTGATACAGTAAACTGATTTTAAGTCCAGCTGCTATTTATTGTATGTCTCAGAGCAGGTGGAGAGTGAAATTGCACGAAAATTTTTGCCCAGGGTCCAATCAATATTAAAGACGGCCCTGCATGATACATATAAATATAGAGGAGTGATATCAGAAAGAGAGCAAATTGTCAATTGTATCTGTTGTATCTGCCCCCACTCCCTGTTTGTTATTTTTTTATTTTATTTTTTAGTCTGAGTGTTTAAATTCACTTACTGTTGACTGACAATAACCTCTAATGGATATCTGTTCTGAGTATCAACTACTCCTCCAGTAAAATAATGCTTTCTAAGGTTAATTTTGAACATTCCTCCTGCTAGTTTGAGGCCAGGTGCCTTTTTTATTGATCTCAGCTGTGAGTCTGTCCAGGTCCAGAAAAAACAAAAAAGAACTGCATTCTTTTCCATTTTTCTGGACCTAAACGAGACAGATCAGAGGTAGCCTGATATAAACTAGCACAAGTCTGTTAACATCCGGCAGCCCGAAGATCCAACACGGGTCCGCCACAGTCTACTTTTAAAACCTGGACAAAATCCTGAATGGCACTGATGTCCCATCCTGCTCCAAATGAGCAGGGGATCTGTTCATGAATCACCAGCTCAACAGAATAGAGCAGCCCTGTGTAAAAGGACCTTAAAATGGTATCTATAGTATAGCCAAAACTTTTTTCTTTTAGTTTTGGATAGAGTGGGGATTGGGGAAGAACTGTCCCCTAGGAAAGGAAATAAGGGAAGACTCTCTGTCAGCAACACAGACAGAAGTAAAATTGCCTTTTTATGTCTAGTAGGGCATAAAAAAAGTATTAGGGAAAACAGTAGGGGAAAAAAAGTAGTAGGGAAAACAGAGGGACTGGCTGGAACACCAGGGATCTCACACAAAGGAAGCAATGCAAAGAGAACGGGATACTTTTTCAAACAAGTATATGCTACAACAGCCACATATCAAGAATATGAAATGTAAGGCCCCTTTCACACTGGGGCGGTGGGGGCGTCGGCGGTACAACAGCGCTATTCTTAGCGCTGCTGTACCGTCGTTCTTGCAGCGGTATTCGGCCGCTAGCGGTTCGGTTTTAACCCCCGCTGGCGGCCGAAAAAGGGTTAAATCCGCTTGTACAGCGCGGCTATAGCCGCGGTATTACCGCGGTTTAGCCGCGCTGTCCCATTGATTTCAATGGGCAGGAGCGGTTTAGGAGCGGTGAATACACCGCTCCTTCCCCGCTCCAAAGAAGCGGCTCGCAGGACTTTTTTTACCGTCCTGCGAGCGCACCGCTTCAGTGTGAAAGCCCTCGGGCTTTCACACTGAACAAACAGCGGAGGCTGTTTAGGGGCGGTTTTCAGGCGGTATTTTTAGCGCAATACCGCCTGAAAACCGCTCCAGTGTGAAAGGGGCCTTAGGGTAACAAACACTTTAAGTGTACTTGATTGTTTTTGCTTTTGCTTTTAGATACATTTTAACCCAAAGCAGCAGCAGTGGTCTTCACATAATCTGTTACAGTGTCATGATGAGAGGTCAGGCTCAAAGACCAGTTGCTATAGCAGTAGCGGGACTTCCACTGACCAGCAGGATAGGTATACAAGCAGGTCACCCTGGTGGATAACACGGGCTCACCTGAGTTGCGGAGTCTAAGTACTAACCGGTCAGGGCCAATCCTAGGGTCACCGGCGCCTGGGTGCAGAAATATTTCTGGCGCCCCCACATGGGCGTGGTCATCTTACCAACTCCTCCCCTTTACAAATGTTTCTATGGCAACGACTCAAACACAGAGATGCTCCCCTAAGAAGTCTTTGTTACCCTAGGGTCCTCCCATGATCTTTTAACAATAAAAAAAATACAGGAAGAGCGTACACTAATGAAACCTGGAGGGGAGTCTCTCTGATGAACACAAAGAGGGCTTCTGTTAGAGAGTCTGTTAGAAAGAGCCCCCAGACATAGTACAGGAGATGGTCAGAGACTGCAATCATGGTACAGGAGATGGTCAGAGACTGCAGACATACTACAGGAGATGGTCAGAGACTGCAGACATAATACAATAGATGATCAGAGACTGCAGACATAGTACAGGAGATGGTCAGAGACTGCAGACATAGTACAGGAGATGGTCAGAGACTGCAGACATAGTACAGGAGATGGTCAGAGACTGCAGACATAGTACAGGAGATGGTCAGAGACTGCAGACATGATACAGGAGATGGTCAGAGACTGCAGATATTGTACAGGAGATGGTCAGAGACTGCAGACATGATACAGGAGATGGTCAGAGACTGCAGACATAGTACAGGAGATGGTCAGAGACTGCAGACATAGTACAGGAGATGGTCAGAGACTGCAGACATAGTACAGGAGATGGTCAGAGACTGCAGAAATAGTACAGGAGATGGTCAGAGACTGCAGATATTGTACAGGAGATGCCCAGAGACTGCAGACATAGTACAGGAGATGGTCAGAGACTGTAGTTATGATACAAGAGACAGTCAGAGACTGCAATCATAGAACAGGAGATGGTCAGAGACTGCAGACATAGTACAGGAGATGATCAGAGACTGCAGACATAGTACAGGAGATGATCAGAGACTGCAATCATAGAACAGGAGATGATCAGAGACTGCAATCATAGAACAGGAGATGATCAGAGACTGCAGACATAGTACATGAGATGGTCAGAGACTGCAGACATAGTACAGGAGATGATCAGAGACTGCAGACATAGTACAGGAGATGATCAGAGACTGCAATCATAGTACAGGAGATGGTCAGAGAAAGCAATCATAGAACAGGAGATGGTCAGAGACTGCAGACATAGTACAGGAGACGGTCAGAGACTGCAATCATGGTACAGGAGATGGTCAGAGAAAGCAATCATAGAACAGGAGATGGTCAGAGACTGCAGAGATAGTACAGGAGATGGTCAGAGACTGCAGACATTGTACAGGAGATGGTCAGAGACTGCAGACATAATACAGGAGATGGTCAGAGACTGCAGACATAGTACAGGAGATCGTCAGAGACTGCAGACATAGTACAGGAGAAGGTCAGAGACTGCAGACATACTACAGGAGATGGTCAGAGACTGCAGACATGTTACAAGAGATGGTCAGAGACTGCAGTTCCTATGGACATTAGTACATAATGGCCGATCGGCCCTCTCACCTGACCCAGCGATACAGCAACGGTTCCTCTGATCAGGAGTCAGCTCACTCTGAATTGCCCATGGTGACTCCGCTGGGTAGCACCCAGATCTGTATTCCTGCAATGACTCCATTCCTTTCTCTGCCAGGGATGGCGCTAGGCTGTGTGGCTTTCCCTCTGGTGGCGCAGGGCAGCGGGGTTCTCTCTCTGATGGTGTTCCCTCAGCACTGCCCTCTCCCTCTGGAGTCCTGGGTGTACTTCCCTGAAAGCTTTCCCAGGCTCCTGTCTCTCTCTCTCTTTCCCATTCAGCTGAGCCTGCTGTGTGGGCTGCAGTTTCCATGTTACAGTGGGGCTGCCAGTCCTCGGGACTATATGTCCCACAATCCTCTTCTCTGCTCCTTTTTCTATTCTGTTTCCTCCCTGGTTGATATGAAGGCGGGGGAAGAAACATAGTGGGCAGCTGTGCTGGCAAGCACCGCTCACTAGTACAGCAGCACGCAGGAGAGGGAGGGGGGAAAGGAGAGTCTGCAGCTGCATTGGCTTCACTAGGGTTGGGGTCACCCCCCTTCCACTAACTATAGTTGCCCCTCAGTACAGACCCCCCTCCACTACATATAGACCCCCCTCCGTCAGTGCAGAACACGCACTAAGTATAAACCCCTCCCTCAGTACAGACCTTACTCAGTACAGATCCCCCCCAGGTAACCCCCCCTCCATTAGTACAGACCCCCCCAGGACAGATCTCCCTCTCCATTATTACAGACCCCCACAGGACAAACCACCCCTCCATTAGTACAGACCCCCCAGGACAGACCCCCCAGGACAGACCCCCCTATTAGTACATACCCCCCTCCATTAGTACAGACCCCCCTCCTCCATTAGTACAGACCCCCCCTCCATTAGTACAGACCCCCCCTCCATTAGTACAGACCCCCCAGGACAGACCCCCTCTCCATTAGTACAGACCCCCCCCTCCATTAGTACAGACCCTCCTCCATTAGTACAGACCCCCCCTCCATTAGGACAGACCCCCCTCCATTAGTACAGACCCCCCTCCATTAGTACAGACCCCCCTCCATTAGTACAGACACCCCTCCATTAGTACAGACCCCCCTCCATTAGTACAGACCCCCCCTCAGGACAAACCTCCCCCCTCCATTAGTACAGACCTCCCGACAAACCACCCCCCATTAGTACAGACCCCCCTCAGGACAAACTACCCCCTTCCATTAGTACAGACCCCCCCCACACAAACCACCCCCCTCCATTAGTACAGACCCCCCATAAACCACCCCCCATTAGTACAGACCCCCCCTCAGGACAAACCTCCCCGCTCCATTAGTACAGACCTCCCGACAAACCACCCCCCATTAGTACAGACCCCCCTCAGGACAAACCACCCCCCCTCCATTAGTACAGATCTCCCCCACCAACCACCCCCCCTCCATTAGTACAGAGTAGACCCCCCCCACAAACCAACCCCCTCCATTAGTACAGATCCCCCCTCCATTAGTACAGACTCCCCCTCCATAAGTACAGACCCCCCCTCAGGACAAACCCCTCTCCATTAGTACAGACCCCCTGATAAACTAACCCCCACATTAGTACAGACCCCCTTCAGGACAAACTACCCCCCCCCTTCATTAGTACAGACTCCCCCCCACAAACCCCCCCTCCTCTATTGGTAGAGACTCCCCCCCACAAACCCCCCCTCCTCTATTGGTACAGACTCCCCCCCACAAACCCCCCTCCTCTATTAGTACAGACTCCCCCCCCACAAACCCCCCTCCTCTATTAGTACAGACCCCCCCCACAAACCCCCCCTCCTCTATTAGTATAGACTCCCCCCCACAAACCCCCCCTCCTCTATTAGTACAGACTCCCCCCACAAACCTCCTGTCAGACTTGTACGTAGCAGACAGGGGAGCCCGATGTAGCAGGGGGAGGCCTCCCTTACGTATCTGGTTACCAGCCCCTGGTAGTATGGACAGGAGGCACGGGAGCACAGAGTGGTATGAGAGCCTGGCGGGTAGCTGCAGGAAGATCCCGGTAAAGATGGTTATGGAGATCACCAGTCAACTGAAGCACAGGCAGTGGATGCAGAGCAGGAGTGGAGCGGGCTGGTCGGGTCACAGGCAGAGGTCGGCAGCAGGCGGGCAACGCAGTACAGAGGAGCAGGCAGGTTCGTAGTCAGGACGGTCCGGGATCAGTGGCAGGCAGCAAACAAGGAGGATCAGAGACAGGCCGGTGGTCAGGAGATCAGGAACAAGAGGAAACAGGAAGCAGGAAGCAGGTGCAGGGATACAGGTAGCTGAAGATCGAACAGCACTGAGCCCCCTGTGCAGATGGCCTAAATAGGCAGGTTGGCGCCAAACACCGGGCGCGCGCACACCGGCACCCGCGGCGACGCGCCCCAACGCACCGCGATGCCCACCAACAGCGCATCTGCCCAAGGGAACTCTCTGACAGTGCCCCCTTAGAGGGCAGCCTCCGGATGTCCAACTGTGCCAATTTGGAAGCGTGGGTACTCCTAAAAGACCTCAGAAGCTCTTCGGCATGTAAGTTGCCCTCTGGCTCCCTGGAGTTGTCCTCTGGTCCGTACCCCCTCCATTTGATCAAATACTGCAACTGGTTGCGTCTTTTCCTGCAATCCAAAATAGCCTCCACCTCGAATTCTTCCTTGCTATCGACAATTATGGGTTCTGGTGGGTCAGTACTTCGACCAGCAAAAGTGTTGGGTACAACAGGTTTTAACAATGAAATGTGAAAGACCGGATGAATCTTCAGAGTACTAGGTAGATTGAGTTCGTAGGCCACATTGTTAATCCTCTTCTTGACTGCGAACGGACCCAAGAATTTGGGGCCCAATTTCCTTGAAGGGCAGGCCATTCTTATATTGGTCGTGGATAACCAAACCTGGTTGCCAGGTTCCAGGATGAGCTCTCCCCGACTCTTCCTGTCAAACATCTTTTTATTATACTCTTGGGTCTTAGCCATGGTGTCCTGCAAGAGTTTGTTGTTAGAAAGAAAGAAGTCCATGGTCTCAGAGACCGCAGGGATCGCACATTCAGGTAAAGACCTGGGCAGAAAGGACGGGTGGAATCCGTAATTGGCAAAAAACGGTGTTTGCTTAATGGCCGAATGTAAAGAGTTGTTATAGGAGAACTCAGCGATTGGCAGCAGAGAGACCCAGTTGTCCTGAGAGAAAGATGAAAAACAACGGAGGTATTGCTCCAAAGTTTGATTAGTTCTCTCCGTCTGCCCATTAGTCTGGGGATGGTAAGCGGAGGAGAGTGCCAGCTCAATTTCCAGGGAGTTACAGAGAGCCTTCCAGAACCGAGAGGTGAACTGAACACCACGATCAGATATGATGTTTGATGGGACTCCGTGCAACCTGACAATCTCTTTAATGAAGACCCTTGCTGTCTCCATGGCCGAAGGCGTGCCCTTCATCGGCAGGAAGTGAGCCATCTTGGTTAACCTGTCTACGACGACAAAGATGGTAGAGAAGCCCTCTGACTGGGGAAGCTCTACAATGAAATCCATTGATATCATCTTCCACGGTCTTTCCGGGACGGGTAATGTTTTTAACAGACCCCAGGCTCTAGTCCGGCTATTCTTGTTCCGGGCACAGGTGGTACAAGATTCTACATAGTTCTTGCAGTCGTTCACTAACAAAGGCCACCAAAATGTGCGCTGCACTAACTCCGTTGTCTTCAGCACACTGAAATGTCCAGCCATCTTATGATCATGGCAGAGCTCCAGCACTGCCACCCTCAAATCTTCAGGGACTACGATTTTACCCTTGTGCCAAAAAAGACCATCCTGGGCCCTCACCACCTCTCCGGAACTTGGGGTCCAATTTAAAGAAGCTTGTTTTATGCGGGATAACAGATCCACTTGGAGCAAAAGAAAATTTCCGGATGGAAGAATGGTGTCCGGATGCTCAGGTTTGCCGGAATCAGGGAACATACGAGAAAGAGCATCCGGCTTGGTATTTTTGGAACCAGGTCTGTACGTTATATGAAACTGAAATCTGGAGAAAAATAGAGCCCATCTTGCTTGTCGAGGTTTCAGTCTTTTGGCAGTTCGGAGATACTCCAGATTTTTGTGGTCCGTATAGACCAGGATAGGGTGTGCTGCACCCTCCAGTAAATAACGCCACTCCTCCAAAGCGGATTTAATGGCCAGAAGCTCCCGATCACCAACATCATAATTTCTCTCCGCTGAAGAGAGTTTGCGGGAGAAAAAGGCCACTGGGTAGAGAAGGGCCTTTGGGCCTTGCCGTTGGGACAGAACAGCTCCAACTGCGACCTCCGAAGCGTCCACTTCAAGGACGAATGGTAGAGCAGGATCCGGGTGTTTTAAGATTAAAGCGGAGGTGAACAGCTCCTTGAGTTTTTCGAAGGCAGATTGTGCCTCAGGGGACCACTGGAATCGATTCCCTTGTCTCGTTATTTCGGTGATGGGGGCAATTATTGTAGAGAAGCCCCTAATGAACTTCCTGTAAAAGTTCGAAAAGCCGATGAACCTTTGAACCCCTTTTTTATCGGAGGGAGCGGGCCACTCCAGAATGGCTGATACTTTCTGCGGATCCATTTTTATACCATCAACAGAAATGATTAGGCCTAAAAACTGGATGCTTTGAGGTTCGAATTGGCATTTTTCTGGTTTAGCATAAAATCCATGCTGCCTGAGACGAGCTAACACATTTCTGACATGCCTGCGATGATCTGAGACTGAGGAGGAAAAGATCAGGATATCATCTAAATAGACAATAACATATAGATCCAGGAAGTCACGGAAAATGTCGTTGACAAAATGTTGGAACGTAGCAGGTGCGTTGCACAGACCGAAGGGCATGACAAGGTATTCATAATGTCCGAATCTGGTGCGAAAAGCTGTCTTCCACTCATCTCCTTCTCGAATGTGGATCAAGTTGTAGGCACCACGGAGATCTAACTTGGTAAAGATTACTGCGGATCCTAATCTCTGGAAGAGTTCGGGCACTAAAGGTAGAGGGTAACGGTTCTTGATTGTTACTTTGTTCAATTCCCGATAATCGATACAAGGACGCAAGGAATGGTCCTTTTTCTCCACAAAGAATATACCAGCCCCGGCCGGAGAGGTAGATGGGCGGATAAACCCTTTCTTCAGGTTCTCGTCGATGTATATTTTTAGAGTATCCAACTCCTGCTCTGTCAGTGGGAAAATCCTTCCAAAGGGAACTTCTGCTCCAGGTAATAGCTCGATTGGGCAATCGTAAGGCCTGTGAGGAGGTAAGGCCTCTGCTCCTTTTTTGCTAAAGACGTCCAGAAAGTCCCAATAGGGTGCAGAGACCACCTGTTGAAGCTCGGATTCGGTGTCTAAACAGAATTTGTATGTAAGCAGTGTTGTCGGCAGTAATCAGAAAAGAACTTGACTTCTCCACTGGACCAGTCAATGCTGGGGTTATGGGCCTGTAACCATGGCATCCCCAATATGATGGGGAAAAAGGGGAGAGGAGATGGCATCCAGGCGCAGAAGTTCTTGATGGTTAGAGCCCATGGTGGCTAACAAAGGAATGGTTTCCTGTGTGACAGGGCCGGAGCGAAGAGAGGAGCCATCCGCGAGATGTACCGAGAGTCCCTGGACTTTGGACTGGAGAGTAATGTGATGGTTGGCAGCGAAGGTCAGGTCAATAAAACAGCTGCAGGCTCCTGAATCAATGATGACTGTAGCTGGAATAATCTTTCCTGGAAGCTGTAGGGTGATAGAAAGAGCAAGATGATTAACAGGTTTAGAGAAAGCAGGTGCACAAATTGAAGAGATGGGCAGCGACTTAAGCGACTTACGTGTCATGTTTGGGCAAGACCTCACGTAGTGTCCAGGCTCTCCACAGTACATGCAGAGATTGTTAACTCTTCGGTGTTGGCGTTCTTCTGGATCGAGAGAAGGGCGGAGTAGCCCGAGTTGCATTGGTTCAGAGGTATCTGGAACCGGTATGGCCGGTGCCGGGAAGGACTGGCTGGGAGAGCTTGGAACCCTGGGTAGCATCCAGGTAGGGCGGAATTGGCTGGTAGACCTCTCGGAGCGACGCTCTCTGAGGCGTCGGTCGATCTGGATAGCCAGATTGATGAGTTCAT
The DNA here is from genome assembly GCF_042186555.1 of Aquarana catesbeiana. Lineage (NCBI taxonomy): Eukaryota > Metazoa > Chordata > Amphibia > Anura > Ranidae > Aquarana > Aquarana catesbeiana. The sequence continues at coordinate 521,320,083 of NC_133328.1, forward strand.
CCAAGGTTTGGGGTACACCGACCCATGTTAACTTGTCCTTCAGGGGATCAGACAACCCCATGCGGAATTGATAACGTAAAGCCGCATCATTCCAACCAGTGTCGGAGCTCCACCGCCTAAATTCCACCACATAGTCCTCTGCGGCTCTATGCCCCTGTTGAAGGGCGTGCAGGGCGGCTTCGGCAGTTGCTGTCACCTGGGGATCCTCATACAACTGGGACATGACAGTGAAAAAAGCATCAAGGTCCTCCAGTGCTCCAGATTTCTGTTCCAGGAGGCGGTGAGCCCAGGTCTGTGGTTCACCAGACAAGAGGGAGATCACAAAGCCCACCTTGGTCGCCTCCAAGGAAAAAGTGCGAGGTTGCAGGGCAAAGTATAGCTCGCAGGCATTGCGGAAGGCCCGAAATTTACTGCGGTCCCCAGCAAATCTTTCGGGTACGGGTACCTTAGGCTCTTGAGGTAGCATAACTACTGAGGGCGCAGATGGCGCTCCGGCCGATGAAGCAGCTTGTGGACGGGTTGGAGCTGACAGGACCTGGACTTGTTCTTCCAACCTTGTGTAGCCTTCCTGGAGGCTCTTCACAGCTTGCGTGAGACCCGCCAGGTGTCTACACAGTTCCTCCATGGGGGAGGTTCCCTGCTCGGGCTCGGACATGGCTGTCCGATACTGTCAGACTTGTACGTAGCAGACAGGTGAGCCCGATGTAGCAGGGGGAGGCCTCCCTTACGTATCTGGTTACCAGCCCCTGGTAGTATGGACAGGAGGCACGGGAGCACAGAGTGGTATGAGAGCCTGGCGGGTAGCTGCAGGAAGATCCCGGTAAAGATGGTTATGGAGATCACCAGTCAACTGATGCACAGGCAGTGGATGCAGAGCAGGAGTGGAGCGGGCTGGTCGGGTCACAGGCAGAGGTCGGCAGCAGGCGGGCAACGCAGTACAGAGGAGCAGGCAGGTTCGTAGTCAGGACGGTCCGGGATCAGTGGTAGGCAGCAAACAAGGAGGATCAGAGACAGGCCGGTGGTCAGGAGATCGGGAACAACAGGAAACAGGAAGCAGGAAGCAGGTGCAGGGATACAGGGAGCTGAAGATCGGACAGCACCGAGCCCCCTGTGCAGATAGCCTAAATAGGCAGGTTGGCGCCAAACACCGGGCGCGCGCGCCCGCACACACGCACGCGCCCGCACACCGGCACCCGCGGTGGCGCGCACGGGAACGCGCGCGCCGACGCGCCCCAACGCACCGCGATGCCCACAAACAGCGCATCTGCCCAAGGGAACTCTCTGACACCCCCCCTCCTCTATTAGTATAGACTCCCCCCACAAACCCCCCCTCCTCTATTAGTATAGACTCCCCCCACAAACCCCCCCTCCTCTATTAGTACAGCCTTCCCCCACAAACCCCCCCTCCTCTATTAGTACAGACCCCCCCACAAACCCCCCCTCCTCTATTAGTACAGACTCCCCCCTACAAACCCCCCTCCTCTATTAGTACAGACTCCCCCCACAAACCCCCCCTCCTCTATTAGTACAGACTCCCCCTCCACAGACCCCCCTCCTCTATTAGTACAAACTCCCCCCACAAACCCCCCCTCCTCTATTAGTACAGACTCCCCCCACAATCCCCCCCTCCTCTATTAGTACAGACTCCCCCCACAAACCCCCCCTCCTCTATTAGTACAGACTCCCCCCACAAACCCCCCTCCTCTATTAGTACAGACTCCCCCCCCACAGACCCCCCTCCTCTATTAGTACAGACTCCCCCCACAAACCCCCCTCCTCTATTAGTACAGACTCCCCCCCACAGACCCCCCCCTCAGGACAAACCCCACCCGGGCGTGCAGCCGCGCCACCCGGGTGGAGAAGATCGTGACCGAGAGGAGAAAAATAAATGACAGGCACTGTACGCCGCGCGGCACGGACCGCCCCACCCCCCAATGACGTCACTGCACGGGTCTCTCTCCGAACAGAGAGAGCCACTCCGATCTCCTCTGACAGGAGGATGGAGCAGGCGGGGACGGACTTGGGCAGGAAACACAGCGGCGGCGCAGAGAGCGGCCTGTGGACACCAACAAGAAGAGGAGGAGGGAGGGGAGCACTCTGGCGCTTGAGCGCCGCCACCTCTGTGGCGCCGCGGCGAACTGCACCCCGTGCACCCGCCTAGGATCGGCCCTGTAACCGGTGTTCACCAAAGCTCCTGATGGTGGAGATTTATTTAGCTGCATGTTAGTACCAGGTCACGGTCCTCAGGATTGCCCCACCAGGAGGTGAGCAAGCCAGGGTTCAGAAACAGATATAGCAGGTAAGGATCAAACAGAAGCGGAGTCGGTATACAAGCTGTGACAGCAGGCAGGTAAAATCACCTGGTTGCATCCAGGATGGAATATATGTATGCCCTAGATTCAGGCTTTATGCTGACTTATACCACTAGGGGGAGTGCTGGGAGTCCTGCAGGGGAAGAGTTAATGAGCCCAGCTGAAGTAAGTGGGCTCATTAAGACCTATAGAAAACACCCCAGCAGGCTTAGGGAGATGCTCCATCCTGGAACCAGTTCTGTGATTGTGTAGACTGGGGAGTGTGGTATCTGAGCTTTGCGGTGAGTTAACGCCTGTGTGGCAAAACTTCTCAAAGAGAGATAGGGTCTGGGGCAGCACAAGGCTGCACCCAGTTGTTAGTTAGGGACACTACGTGTGTAGTAAGCGGTCAAGCTGACCAGGATTTCTTTTCATGTTTCTTTTTGTTTTTCTGTTATTTTTCAATGCATCTAGTCTGAATAAACCGCACCTTTGTTTTTGTTTCACCTACCAAGCTGTCTGCTGTGCCTGATTTTGTGTGGTGAACCCATCCAGGGGGTCACACACACCCGCTGCCGAGCTAACCCCTCACAGTTGGTGGAGAAGCAGGGGCAGTTTTTTTTAAAGGCCAGCATGGAGGAGATACTGAGACAGCTGGCTCTAGCAAATGCAAATCAGCAGCAGACAAATGCAGGTTTGCAAAAGAGCCTTGCAGCTCAACAACAAAGCCAGCAGCAGATAAATGCAACTTTGCAGCAGAGTCTGGAAGCTCAGCAGAAAGCTCAACTGCAGAGTCTGGACGCTCAGCAACAAGCCCAGCAGCAATCTGAGGCCCGCTTCATAGAGCTGTTACAAAAGCAAGAGCAGAGACTCCAACAACAAATCGAGACATTAATGCAGCAACGGCCGCAGACCAGTGAGGCAAGTGGTTCCACTAATACTGCATCCTTTGGTGTGAGCCGTTTACTGACAAAAATGACTGGAGAGGATGATCCGGAGGTGTTTTTGACCACATTTGAAAGGACTGCTGAAAGGGAAAAGTGGCCTAAGGAGCAGTGGGCTGGACTTGTAGCCCCTCTGTTAACAGGGGAATCGCAGAAAGCCTATTATGACCTAGAGCCGGACCAAGCAAAAGACTATGTGGTGCTAAAAACAGAAATATTGGCACGGCTGGGTGTCACCCTGGCCGTCCGGGCTCAGCGTGTACATAACTGGACTTTCCGGCTTGGAAAACCCCCCAGGTCTCAAATGTATGATCTCATTCACCTGAGCAGGAGGTGGCTGCAGCCAGAGACTTTGACCGCACCAAACATTGTGGAACGTGTTGTTATGGATCGTTTCCTGAGAGCTCTTCCTACTGCCATCCAAAAGTGGGTAAGCCATGGAGACCCAGAAACTGCAGATAAGCTTGTGGATCTGGTTGAGAGGTACTTGGCTACAGAGAACCTGACCACCTCTTCCAGGGACTCACGGACTTTCCACCCTAAGACCAGACCATCCCCCGTGGCGGGTAAGATGACTCCAAAGGGTGAGGGTGGAGAGAGTGAGAAGGTGGGGGTTCAACCTAATGTCTGGCGGGAGCAGCCCGGGAAGCCCAGGCCGCAAGAGGCAGCGAAAAAGATTATTTGCTACCGCTGCCGGCAAGAGGGACATATTTCAGCTAATTGCCCAGTTGTGGATGAACCTATGCAATGTGACTTTATAAGGGACAGACGTCAGTCGATGTTTGCGACAGTCGCTTGTACTGCCATTCGGGGACCTGAGAAACATTTATGTAAAATGTGTATTAATGGTAGAAATGTGGATGTGTTGCTGGATTCAGGTAGCCTGGTGACATTGATAAAGGCTGAATTAGTTACTACAGTGGTCTCTGGGAATAACAAGGTGGCTGTTATTTGTGTGCATGGGGACACCCGAGAGTATCCTGTAACTTCAGTGTTTTTTGAGACCCACAAAGGTAACCTCTCTCATCAGGTGGGGTTAGTGTCTCACTTACCACATGATGCCATTGTGGGAAGGGATTTTCCAATGTTCTGGGAACTCTGGGATTGTCCTGAGCCCCCCACTGGTGCCCCTATAGACCAGAAAGATGATGACCAGAATTCCTCTGAGAGTGGTGAGGACTCTCCAGAATTTCCCTTGTCGGTATTGGCAGGGGAAACTCGAGAAAATGGGGAGGAGCCAACATCCTCAGATGAAAACATGCCGTCTGTGGAATTTTCAGATCTTGAGGTTCACAGGGAAAATTTTGCCACAGAACAGTTAAAAGACCCCACCCTAATAAAGGCACGGGAAAATGTGGTGAAAATAGATGGCGAGTTAGTGAACCCAGAAAAAACTTGCACTTACCCGTACTTCACTGTGGAAAGGGACCTACTGTATCGAGTGGCTCAAAGGGCAGAAGAAACCGTTGAGCAACTTGTGGTGCCCAAACCTTACAGGAAGTTGGTGTTGGAATTGGCCCATGGGCACATTCTTGGAGGTCATCTGGGGACAGAGAAAACCAGAGAGAGAGTATTGCAGAGATTCTATTGGCCTGGGGTCATGAAGGAAACAGAAAATTATTGTTCCTCCTGCCCTGTGTGTCAGAAGTCGGCACCTATGCCACATTTCCGTAACCCGCTGGTACCTCTTCCTATCATTGAGATCCCCTTTGAGAGGATCGCAATGGATTTGGTAGGTCCGATAATGAAGTCCGCTAGGGGGCATCAGTACATTTTGGTTATAATGGACTATGCCACCCGTTATCCGGAAGCGATTCCTCTTCGAAATACCTCGGCCAAAACCATAGCCAAAGAACTATCACTTGTTTTTAGCCGTGTGGGTATTTGTAAGGAACTGCTTACGGACCAAGGTACACCTTTTATGTCCCGAGTTATGAAAGAACTATGCAAGTTGTTCAAAGTGACACAATTACGTACGTCTGTGTATCACCCCCAAACAGATGGGTTGGTTGAAAGATTCAACAAAACCCTAAAACAAATGTTAAAGAAGGTGGTGGATAGAGATGGAAAGAATTGGGACTGTCTAATACCCTATTTGATGTTTGCCATTAGGGAGGTACCCCAATCCTCTACGGGTTTCTCACCCTTCGAGTTACTCTATGGGAGACACCCAAGAGGACTGCTGGATATCGCCAAGGAAACTTGGGAAAATGAGAGTTCTCCCCACAGGAGTGTGATTGAGCATGTCGCCCTGATGCAAGATAGAATTGCACAGGTAATGCCAATCGTAAAGGAACATTTGGCCCAATCGCAGTTAGCACAGCAGAGAGTGTACAACCGTGGGGCCAAGACCCGTACTTTTTCCCCGGGGGATAAGGTATTGGTGCTAGTCCCTACGGTTGAAAGCAAATTCATGGCCAAATGGCAAGGTCCATACGAAGTTCTTGAAAAATTGAGCGAGGTGAACTATAGGGTCAGACAGCCAGGAAGGCGAAAGCTGGAACAGGTATATCACGTCAATCTGCTGAAAGCCTGGAGGGATAGGGAATCCCTAGTTGCAGAGACTTTGTCACCGGTCCAGTCTGATTGCTTTGTTCCTGAGGTTGGAATCGCAGTCACCTTATCGAAACCCCAAAAACAGGAGGTTAAAGAGTTTGTACTTCGCAACAAAGAGATTTTCTCTGAGCTGCCGGGAGAAACATCTGGCGTAGAGCATGATATTATTACCCCGCCAGGAGAAAGGGTAAAACTAAAACCTTATAGAATACCAGAGGCCCGACGGGAGGCAATACGTGGGGAGGTTCAAAGGATGCTGGAATTGGGTGTGATAGAGGAGTCCCAGAGTGACTGGTCCAGTCCTATCGTACTAGTGCCCAAACCTGATGGGAGCTGGCGGTTTTGTAACGATTTTCGACAATTGAATAAAGTTACAAAATTTGACACCTACCCCATGCCGCGTATAGATGAGTTGATCGACCGGCTGGGAACAGCCCGATACATGACAACTCTCGATCTCACCAAAGGGTATTGGCAAATTCCCCTGGCCGAGTCGGCCAAGGAGAAAACTGCGTTTGTAACCCCAGATGGGGCGTTTCAATACAATAGAATGCCGTTTGGGTTACAGAATGCACCTGCAACATTCCAGCGGAAAATGGACAAGATTCTGAGGCCCCATCAGAAGTATGCTGCAGCTTACCTGGATGATGTGATTATCCATAGCACAGATTGGGTCTCACATCTGCCAAAAGTGCAAGCAGTCTTAGACTCCATTCGGGAAGCTGGGTTTACGGCCAATCCAAAGAAGTGTACCATTGGACAGGAGGAGGCCAAATATCTGGGGTACACTATTGGGAGGGGAGTGATAAAGCCTCAAGTCAATAAAGTCGAGGCCATACAGAGTTGGCCACGTCCCAACAGCAAGAAACAGGTACGAGCCTTTCTGGGAATCGCTGGCTATTATCGGCGATTCATCCCCCATTTTGCTTCTCAGGCTGTGCCCCTCACCAACCTGACAAAAGGGAAAGAGTCTGTCATGGTCAAATGGTCCCCGGAGGCTGAAGCAGCATTCCAGTCATTAAAAACTGCCTTATGTAGCCAGCCAGTGTTGTACTCCCCAGACTTCTCTAAGGACTTTGTTGTACAAACTGATGCATCAGACGTTGGGTTGGGAGCAGTGTTGTCCCAGGTCTGGAACGGGGAAGAGCACCCAGTCATTTACCTCAGCAGGAAATTGAAGTCCCATGAGGTAAATTACGCCACAATTGAGAAGGAGTGTTTAGCTGTGAAGTGGGCTCTAGATTCCCTTCGGTACTATCTATTAGGTAGGCACTTTGACCTGGTAACTGATCACGCTCCTTTAAAGTGGATGGCTCAAAACAAGGAGACCAATAGAAGGATAAATAGGTGGTTCCTGGCCCTACAGGAATTCAACTTTACAGTAAAGCATCGCCCTGGCGTTAAAATGGGGAATGTGGATGCTTTGTCTCGAGTACATGCGTGCCTGACTGCGTGTGTTCCAACCCCAAGGTTGAAACAAGAGGGGGGGGTATGTGACAGCAGGCAGGTAAAATCACCTGGTTGCATCCAGGATGGAATATATGTATGCCCTAGATTCAGGCTTTATGCTGACTTATACCACTAGGGGGAGTGCTGGGAGTCCTGCAGGGGAAGAGTTAATGAGCCCAGCTGAAGTAAGTGGGCTCATTAAGACCTATAGAAAACACCCCAGCAGGCTTAGGGAGATGCTCCATCCTGGAACCAGTTCTGTGATTGTGTAGACTGGGGAGTGTGGTATCTGAGCTTTGCGGTGAGTTAACGCCTGTGTGGCAAAACTTCTCAAAGAGAGATAGGGTCTGGGGCAGCACAAGGCTGCACCCAGTTGTTAGTTAGGGACACTACGTGTGTAGTAAGCGGTCAAGCTGACCAGGATTTCTTTTCATGTTTCTTTTTGTTTTTCTGTTATTTTTCAATGCATCTAGTCTGAATAAACCGCACCTTTGTTTTTGTTTCACCTACCAAGCTGTCTGCTGTGCCTGATTTTGTGTGGTGAACCCATCCAGGGGGTCACACACACCCGCTGCCGAGCTAACCCCTCACAAAGCCAAAGGCCTGTAATGAGTAATTGCAGGTTGGGATCAGGCAGAAGCGTAGTCGAGGAACAAGCCAAGGGTCGGTAATGAGTGGTAGAAAAGATAGGGATGGCAACAGGGAAGAAAGAGTGAGATATTGGCTGGAGAGAGCACAATAATCTGGCAAATAGGATGTGCAGAGACATGGCTAAAAGGCTAAGTTCACCTCTTTTTATTTTTCTAAATTCCAGCTCCCCTATGTACCAATATAGCATTCATGTACTTTTTTTTGCAAAAATATCAAAGCTTTCCATAAAATCTACAGACACATACCTTACTGTCCTCCAACCATGATTACAAAGGTATCTATTGCTTCTGTCTTACGTCCTTATAGACTTTAGGTCATGACACAGGAAGGAGTTGACTAGCTGACCTCATTAGCACACACTCTGCATCATCCACCCTCCCATTCCTAAGTGCACGTTTTTTAAATGAAAGGCAATCAATCAGTGATCACCCTTCTCACTAAACATGCATTTTTTTTTTTAGCGAGGTGGGAGGTGTTTTGGAGCATTTTTCACTCATCACACATAGGGCAGCCCATCCACCTGAATATGCTGCCCTACACACAGCAATCGCCCCAAAGAAGCTTCAGAGCTTTTTTTAGAGTGGAGCTTGGTGTGTTTTTTACTGCGATTTTAGGTGCAGCGCATTTCTGAAATGCAAGGAAACACACAGATGTGAATGGAGCCTCATCATTCTTCTGTTAACACACCAATTTCACTTTCAGGCCCCATTCACATCTAGCATAGTGGGAGTGAACGTTTTGTTTCTCATTTTTCCTGTGACACGCATAGGGCAGCCTGCTGATTTAAATGGGCTGTGCTATATGTGGCTTATGGGACATTTTGGCGTTTTGTGGGCTGCATGTTTTTTTACTGTGTATTTTGCAGCATTTGCCACTCATTTTTTCACATGGCAAAATGTGTGTTTACTTCTGTGTTTGGTGTGTTGTTAACAATGGCACTGAAAGCGCAACTAATAATTTTCGGTGTATAAAGGTGGCCATACACTATACAATCTCATTGTACAATCTCCTTTAGATTTACCAAATTTATATAATAGGAGGAAACACCTATCTAGCCAACCACTCTATATCCAATCAGGCAGGCCCTTGCACTACATAAATGATGGCAGATTTAAAAGAGATTGTACAATCAGAGTGTATAGTGTATGGCCACCTTTATACACCTAAAATTACTAGTTGCGCTTTCAGTGCCATTAATGGTTAACAACACACCAAACATAGAACCAAACACACATTTTGGCATGTGAAAAAACGAATGGCAAATGTTGCAAAACGCACAGTAAAAAACGGGCAACCCACAAAACTCCAACATGTCCCATAAACCACATATAGCACAGCAAGAACAACAAGGCTCCATTCACATCTGTGCATTTCCTTCCTTTTTAGAAATGCGCTGCACCAAAAAAAAAAAAAAAAAAATCGCAGTAAAAAACACACTAAGCTCCGCTCTAAAAAAAAGTTCTGAAGCTTCTTTGGGGCGATTGCTGTGGGTAGGGCAGCACATTCAGGTGGATGGGCTACCCTATGTGTGATGAGTGATAATGCTCCAAAACACCTCCCACCTCACTAAAAAAAAAAAAACGCATGTGGGAATGCGAGTTCCCGCTATGCAGAGATGTGAACAGGGCTTGACAGCTGAGTGTTTCTGTCCACTCCCTTGTACTTGTATAAAGATGACACTATGAAATCTGATTGTGTATTTAGTGAGAAGGGTGATCACTTATTGATTGCATTTCATTTAAAAAATGTGCAGCTGGGAATGGGAGGGTGGATGATGCAGAGTGTGTGCTAATGAGGTCAGCTGGTCAACTCCTTCCTGTGTCATGACCTACAGTCTGTAAGGACACAAGACAGAAGCAATAAATACGTTTGGAATCATGGATGGAGGACAGTAAGGTACATGTCTGTAGATTTTATGGAAAGTGATATTTTTGCAAAAAAAGTACATGAATGCTATATTGGTGTATAGGGGAGCTGGAATTTAGAAAAAAGGTGATCTTAGCCTTTAAATCAGAAAGTTTATGGGAGGAGCAAAGAGTTAGAGGTTCAACAGAAGTCAAGGCACAAGGCAGGGTTGTCCAATGAATCAGACAGATCACTGTCCAGCATCTCAGGTAGCTCAGTGAGAGGAGTTAGTGCCAGATGCAGCAGAGGTCCTAGGTTGAAGTCCAGGCTCTGACATATAAACGGCTTAATAAATTTTGTTGTGCATCTCTGAAACTTGGCAAGATGAAGACCCTGACTAATGAAAAATTAACACTCACAGATTTTTTTATATTGTACACAAAATCACAATTTACTTATTGGGGAAATTCATAAATGGTGTCACAAACACCCTTAAGAATTCTGTTGGGCCACCATACTGAAATTGATGGTGTTTGCGTTTGATTTTTATACTTGTCAGCGACACGCCCATGAATCTGTCGGAGCCCAGCACTGAGGACATTCCTTCTTCATTGTGGTCTCCCTGAAGCGACTCCCCAATCACACTAACAAGTGCATGGCCAAGGAGTTTTGTAGTGTGGTGAGAGAAAAGTTCTTCATCAGGTCTGTCTTGCTGTTAATTGATAGTAAATGGCAGTGGGTGGATCTTTTGCAGCTATTCAGATCAAAAGGGGCTTTTGAATTTACCCAATGTCATCTTCTGTTAATCAAGGACAGGCGCTGCAGCCATGGGGACTAGTCCCTTGTCAGGTCCACCTTCCCTGTGACATAAGTCATCTCCCAAATATGGACATTGCTATATTTGAATAAAGACATCACCTGTATCCCCAGGCCCTTTGGCAACGTAATCTCCCAGTTGACAGCTGAGTGGGGCCGGGGATAGAGCCCTGTGTGGGTATCTGTGACATTCATGACAGTTTCCCAGTATAGATATGCCCCAGCCTGAGTACTGACATACTGCTGTATGCCAGCACAGAGCTGGTCTTATTACCACCTTATATGCAAACATACCGACAGATTCTTAAAGTGGGCGAATTTGGCATCTGTGTCGGTAGTGTTACTGAAGCTGGTGCAAAAGCTTGCTTGAATTAAGCACAGTTAGTTTTAAAGGGAACTCTCACCAGAAAAGTTTTGTTAAGGCTTTATTGAACTCCCCAGATTGTATTGATGGCTTTATGGGCTTTTTGTCATGTGCATCTCTGGTTCTACAGGATGGGGAATAGCCATAAAACAATACTTAGCAAACTGGGGCATGACATCACACAGTTTGCTACTGGTTGTGAAAAAATAAATATTTTACGGCTGTCATTATTTAAGTATCAATACTATACATTTTATCTATTTATCTTTTTTGATTTACATAGCTCCAGGTGGTTAAGGTTGAATATCTACAGAATCTATTGTGCCCTGAAAACCAAAGAGGATTTATTGCAGAATGATCTCGGTGATGGGACTCTCTCCCTGAGAAGAATATGTCTGAAGATTGAGACCACCTCCTGTTTTCCTGGCATAGATTTCCACCTAAGGCATTTTTCTTAGACATGACATTTGTCATCTAGATTTCTCTTTCTCTCTTTCCCGAGGCGAAAATATTTTCTGCTCTCGTTCACCAAAGAGAAATCCTATAAAAGGTTCTTGCCAAATGGCTTGTCATAATGTATAAGCACCTCATTCACAAGACAATTGTCCCTTTTCTCTTGCAGCTTTCTTGACCCTTTATATTGAAGTGGCAGCGAATATGACTATGTAGGATGAACTAATTTAGCATTTTACTTTTTTTAGTATACCAGTAATAAGACACAACATAAAAAGCTTGTATGCATATACATTTTTTTTTACACATGTCCACATTATCTAACACTACAAATAGTATAATATATATATATATATATATATATATATATATATATATATATATATATATATATATACACACACACACACACACACACACACACACACACACACACACACACACACTATATACATACAGTGGATATAAAAAGTCTACACACCCTGTTAAAATGTCAGGTTTCTGTGATGTAAAAAAAGAGACAAAGATAAATAATTTCATAACTTTTTCCGTCTTTATTGTGACCTATAAACTGTCCAACTCAATTGAAAAACAAACTGAAATCTTTTAGGGGGGGGGAGTAAAAATAAAAACTGAAATAATGTGGTTGCATAAGTGTGCATACCCTCGTATAACTGGGGATGTAGCTGTGTTCAGAATTAAGCAATCACATTCAAACTCATGTTAAATAGGAGTCAGTACACACCTGCCATTATTTAAAGTGCCTCTGATTAACCCCAGATAAAGTTCAGCTGTTCTAGTAGGTCTTTCCTGAGATTTCCTTAGAGCCCTTGCACACTGGGGCGGGGGGCGGCGTCGGCGGTAAAACGCCGCTATTATTAGCGGCGTTTTACCGTCGGTATGCGGCCGCTAGCGGGGCGGTTTTACCCCCCGCTAGCGGCCGAGAAAGGGTTAAATACCACCGCAAAGCGCCTCTGCAGAGGCGCATTGCCGGCGGTATAGCCGCGCCGTCCCATTGATTTCAATGGGCAGGAGCGGTAAAGGAGCGGTATACACACCGCTCCGAAGATGCTGCTGGCAGGACTTTTTTACCGTCCTGCCAGCGCATCGCTCCAGTGTGCAAGCCCTCGGGGCTTTCACACTGGGATGACAGCAGCGGCACTTTCGGGGCGGTTTGCAGGCGCTATTATTAGCGCAATAGCGCCTGCAAACCGCCCCAGTGTGCAAGGGCTCTTAATCGCATCTTACAGCAAAAGCCATGGTCTGCAGAGAGTTTCCAAAGCACCAGAGGGATCTCATTGTTAGGCTCGATTCACACCTATGCATGTTGCTTTTGAGCGTTTTTGGAGGTTTTTTTTTCATGCTTGCCACGTTTTTGAGCAGCGTTTTTGCCGCGATTTGCGTTTTGCGTTTTTTTTTGTTTTGTTTTTTTTTTACAGTTTTTTTTTACAGTCTAAAAAAAAAATTTTTTTAAAAATTAAAGAAAAAAAAAAAAAAAAACGGCAAAAACGCATCAAAAACGCATCAAAAACGCTGCAAAAACGCTGCAAAAACGGTGCACTTGCGTTTTTGATGCTTGTCCATTGAATTCTATTACATGCAAAACGCTGCATTTTGCATGAAAAAAAGTCCCTGACCCTTTCCAAAAATGCAGAGAAACAAAAAGGCATTGATGTGAACATGTTCCATAGGAACCCATGTTAAAAAATTCCCGTGCATTTCTGCAAAATGCAAAATGCATCAAAAAACACGCTAGTGTGAATCGAGCCTTAAAAGTTTTTAGTCAGGAGAAGGGTACAAAAGAATTCCCAAGGTATTAGCTATACCATGGAACACAGTGAACACAGTCCTCATCAAGTGGAGAAAATATGGCACAACAGTGACATTACCAAGAACTGGACGTCCCTCCAAAATTGATGAAAAGTCAAGAAGAAAACTGGTCAGGGAGACTGCCAAGAGGCCTACAGCAACATTAAAGGAGCTGCAGGAATATCTGGCAAGTACTGGCTGTGTGGTACATGTGACACGCGTGACGTCACACGATCACGTGACTTCTTCAGGGGATCGTCACGCGTAGGGCACTGATACAGACAGGGATTGACAAGCTCGCCGCTCATAGGAGATGTATGCATTGTGCAGCTACTTCATGTGAGTACATGCATTTTTAACTTTAATAAAGACCGATTTGTTTGGAAATACTACACTATTTGGTACTCCTCTGTTCTTATATGTGTGGGCTCTGCTGGCACTGAGGAATTGAAGCACAGGGACCATCTGTTCCGGTCCAGGGATCCCAAAGAGAGACTACCCCCTGCAGCATTACATAAGGTAAGGGGCCATCTTTCTCTTGTGTGTGTTTTTGCACGAAGAGGACGGACACACTCTCTCTCTTTCGGCACCCCACTGGCTGTTTTGTTACACATCGAACTTTTAAAGAAGATTATCACTTTATGGTCTATCCCCATGTTTTTACTGTGACACACACTGGGTGTGTGTAAGGCCATATCCTAGATTTATGTAATGAGGGCGATAGGGTCTGGGAAGTGACCAATATTTACGCCACACATTCATCTTGCACTTTTTTTGCGGTGTTTTGCACCATTTGCAATATTTTGCTTGATTTTGCACAATTTTGTTTATTTGCACTATATTAAATATTATTTATGTGATACACGTTGGGTGTGTGTAAGGACATATCCAGGATTCATGTGATGAAGGCGACAGGGTCTGGGTAGTGACCAATATATACGCCATATATTCATCTTGCATTTTTTGCGATGTTTGCACCGTTTGTAATACTTTGCTTGATTTTGCACTATTTTGCTTATTTGCACTATATTGTATATTATATTTGTTATCTGATTATTTTATGCAGAAGGAAGTGTTTAGATCCCTGCAAGTTCATAGTATTTGTTTGCACAGGCAGATATTGTTATAGAAGATTCTAATTTATTTTTTGTTATTTACACCAGCACAATAGCACTTTAAAGTTTTTTTTGCACAAGCTGCTACGCATGTATGAGGATTGATCATGCTTATTCCCTGCATGCTTAGTATTGCTACATTGGACACATATTGATGATTATAGCACGAGATAGTGCTCTACAGATTACACACCGTGTGCATTAGGTTTAATAGATATGACGTATGAGTTCTCACTACTGTTTGTTTATATATGATTTCACAGTTTTAGGCATTGAGTTTACACTGTGATAGGGTATCATACCCCTTTATTTTATTAGGTCAGCACAGCACCCACTTTTTATTATTTTTACCGCCCATGGGCCTTGTTTGATCCCATTCGGTGTCCGCAGCTGTCTGTGTGTACACATTTTTTCCTAGGTAGCGCAGGAATAACTCATATAATTTTGTGCACAGGAGATGCCCTCACAATCTGACAGATTTGAAGTGTTTTTGCAAAGAAAAGTGGGCAAATATTGGCAAGTCAAGATGTGCCATGCTGATAGCCTTATAGCCAAAAAGATTGAGTACTGTAATTAAATCAAAAGGTGCGTCAACAAAGTATTATGCCCCGTACACACGGTCGGATTTTCTGATGGAAAATGTGCGATCGGAGCGTGTTGTCGGACATTCCGACCGTGTGTGGGCTCCATCGAACTTTTTCAATCGGATTTTCCGACACACATAGTTTGAGAGCAGGCTATAAAATCTTCTGACAACAAAATACGTTGTCGGAATTTCCGATCGTGTGTACACAAATCCGATGCACAAAGTGCCACGCATGCTCAGAATAAATAAAGAGATGAAAGCTATTGGCTACTGCCCCGTTTATAGTCCCGACGTACGTGTTTTACGTCACCGCGTTCAGAATGATCGGATTTTCCTGACAACTTTGTGTGACCGTGTGTATGCAAGACAAGTTTGAGCCAACATGCGTTGGAAAAAACCCTAGGATTTTGTTGTCGGAATGTCCGATCAATGTCCGACCGTGTGTACGGGGCATTAGTTTAAGGCTGTGCACTTATTCAACCATATTATTTTCGCTTTTTATTTTTACTTCCCTCCACCTAAAAGATTTCAGTTTGTTGTTCAACTGAGTTTTATAGTTTATAGGTCACATTAAAGGTGGAAAAAGGTTCTGAAATGATTTATCTTTGTTTCATTTTTTTACACCACAGAAACCTGACATTTTATATCCACTGTATACACATATACTGCATATATAAATATATAGATGTATATAGATATATATAGATATATATATATATATATATGATAGATAGATAGATAGATAGATAGATAGATAGATAGATAGATAGATAGACAGATATACATACACAGTGGGGACGGAAAGTCAGACCCCTTTAAATTTTTATATTAATTTATTATTTAATTTTATATCCACTGTATACACATATACTGCATATATATATATATATATATATATATATATATATATATATAGATATCTCTAGATATCTATATATAGATAGATAGATAGATAGATAGATAGATAGATAGATAGATAGATAGATAGACAGACATACACAGTGGGGACGGAAAGTATTCTGACCCCTTTAAATTTTTCACTCTTTGTTATATTGCAGACATTTGCTAAAATCATTTAAGTTCATTTTTTTCCTCATTAATGTACACACAGTACTCCATATGCACAGAAAAACACAGAATTGTTGACATTTTTGCAGATTTATTAAAAAAGAAAAACTGAAATATCACATGGTTCTAAGTATTCAGACCCTTTGCTCAGTATTTAATAGAAGCATCCTTTTGATCTAATACAGCCATGAGTCTTTTTGGGAAAGATGCAGCAAGTTTTCACATCTGGATTTGGGGGTCCTCTGCCATTCCTCCTTGCAGATCCTCTCAAGTTCTGTCAGGTTGGATGGTAATTGTTGTTGGACAGCCATTTTTAGGTCTCTCCAGAGATGCTCAATTGGATTTAAGTCAGGGCTCTGGCTGGGCCATTCAAGAACAGTCACGGAGTTGTTGTGAAGCCACTCCGTTATGTTAGCTGTGTGCTTATGGTCATTGTCTTGTTGGAAGGTAAACCTTCGGCCCAGTCTGAGGTCCTGAGCACACTAGAGAAGGTTTTCGTCCAGGATATCCCTGTACTTGGCCGCATTTATCTTTCCCTCGATTGCAACCAGTCGTCCTGTCCCTGCAGCTGAAAAACACCCCCACAGCATGATGTGGCCACCACCATGCTTCACTGTTGGGACTGTATTGGACAGGTGATGAGCAGTGCCTGTTTTTCTCCACACATACTGCTTAGAATTAAGGCCAAAAAGTTCTATCTTGGTCTCATCAGACCAGAGAATCTTATTTCTCACCACCTTGGAGTCCTCCTGTTTTTTTTAGCAAACTCCATGCGGGCTTTCATGTGTCTTGAATTGAGGAGAGGCTTCCGTCGGGCCACTCTGCCATAAAGCCCTGACTGGTGGAGGGCTGCAGTGATGGTTGACTTTCTACAACTTTCTCCCAACTCCCGACTGCATCTCTGAAACTCAGCCACAGTGATCTTTGGGTTCTTTTTTACCTCTCTCACCAAGGCTCTTCTCCCTCGATAGCTCAGTTTGGCTGGACGGCCAGCTCTAGGAAGGGTTCTGGTAGTCCCAAACGTCTTCCATTTAAGGATTATGGAGGCTACTGTGCTCTTAGGAACCTTAAGTGCAGCAGAAATTTTTTTGTAACCTTGGCCAGATCTTTGTCTTGCCACAATTCTGTCTCTGAGCTCTTCAGGCAGTTCCTTTGACCTCATGATTCTCATTTGCTCTGACATGCACCATGGGCTGTAAGGTCTTACATAGACAGGTGTGCGGCTTTCCTAATCAAGTCCAATCAGTATAATCAAACACAGCTGGACTCAAGTGAAGGTGTAGAACCATCTCAAGGATGATCAGAAGAAATGGACAGCACTTGAGTTAAATATATGAGTGTCACAGCAAAGGGTCTGAATACTTAGGACCATGTGATATTTCAGTTTTTCTTTTTTAATAAATCTGCAAAAATGTCAACAATTCTGTGTTTTTCTGTCAAAATGGGGTGCTGTGTGTACATTAATGAGGATAAAAAAATAACTTAAATGATTTTAGCAAATGGCTGCAATATAACAAAGAGTGAAAAATTTAAGGGGGTCTGAATACTTTCCGTCCCCACTGTATATATATGTCAGAGGATTTAGTAGACCAGACCGTGTGGACTGCACAGAGGAAACCAGAAACGCATGCAAGTGAAATAATGGTGTTTATTAAACAAGTGACAAGTAAAAGGAATATAAACAGTGCAAAACCAACACAACAAACCCACTACAAACAACAATATATACAAGTAAAAGGAGATACCGGAATCGTAAACAAAGCCAGGCCAAGGTCATACACAGGGAGGTCAGCAGATGGGCAAGGACGGGAAACCAGCAGGACAGGGAGAGGATGGATGGTTAGGCTGCAGGACAGGGATCCAAGGGAATCAGGAGGGACAAGAACAGGATGGGCTTGGGATAGGGATTGGATCAGAGCAGAGCAGGACAGAAACAGGTTCACGATCAGGATACAGGCAGCAAGGTCAGGGCGCAGGGAGAAAGATACCAAGGCAAGCATATGAGGGCTTGCCGGGTATTTATAGGACTGACTATGATTGACTCAAGTCACACCTGAGCGGAGGGAGTGTTGTCTGCTCCATACTGCCAGGATCCATCCGCTGGTGGACATCAGTACTGCGGCCAAAAGATGAAATGACACCAGCAGGGAAATATTCTCCTGACAGTTCAACACTGCCAGGAGACACCTGCTGGTGGACCCCAGTACTGCATGCCAAACGATATATCTTACCAGCGGATGGACCCTTTCCTGACAATATAGATATCTATATATATATATATATATATATATATATATATATATATATATATATATAGATATCTCTATCTATCTATCTATCTATCTATCTATCTATCTATCTATCTATCTATCTATCTATCTATCTATCTATCTATGTGTATACACACAATGCTGTGAAAAAGTATCTGCCCCTTTTCTCATTTTTTTTTGCATATTTGTCACACTTAAATGATGAAGATCATCAAACAAATTTTATTACGACACAAAGATAACCCGAGTAAATACAAAATGCAGTTTTTAAATGATGGTTTCATTTACTAAGGCAAAAAAGCTGTTCAAACCTGCCTGGCTTTATGTGAAAAAGTAACTGCCCCCTAAACCTAATAACTTGTTGTGCCTCTCTTGGCGGCAACAACTGCAATCAAGCGTTTGTGATAACTGGCAATGAGTCTTTCACATTGCTGTGGAGCAATTTTGGCCCACTCTTTGCAGAATTGTTTTCATTCAGCCACATTGGAGGGTTTTCCAGCATGAACGGCCTGTGTAAAGTCATGATATAGTATCTCAATTGGATTTAATTCTGGGCTTTGACTAGGCCACGCCAAAACCAAAATTTTGCTTTGTTTGAACCATTTGGAGGTGGACCTGCTGTTGTGTTTCGGATCATTGTCCTGCTGCATAAACCAAGTGCACTTGAGCTTGACGTTACGAACTGATGGCCGGACATTCTCCTTTAGGATTTTCTGGTAGAGCTTAGAATTCATGGTTCCATCAATTATGGTAAGTTATCCAGGTCCGGAAGCTGCAAAGCAGCCCCAGACCATCACGTTACCACCACCACGTCTGATTGTTGGTATGATGTTCTTGTTACGAAATGCTGTATTAGTTTTATGCTAGATGTAACGGGACATACACCTTCCAAAAAGTAAAATTTTTGTGTCATCAGTCCACAGAATATTTGCCTAAAAGTCTTTGGGATAATCAAGATGTTTTTTGGTAAATGTGAGATGAGCCTTTGTCTTCTTTTTGGTCAGCAGTGGCTTTGGCCTTAGAACTCTCCCATGGATGCCATTTTTGCCCAGTCTCTTTCTTATTGCTGAATCATGAACACTGATCTTACCTGAGGCAAATGAGGACTGCAGTTCTTTAGATGTTGTTCTGGGTTCTTTTATGACCTCCTCGATAAGCCATTGTCATGCTCTTGGAGTCATTTTGTAGGCCGGCCACTCCCTGGGAAGGTTCATAGCTGTTCCAAGTTATCTCCATTTGTGGATAATGGCTCTCCCCATGGATCACTGGAGTTTCAAAGCCTTAGAAATGGCTTTGAAACCCTTCCTAGACCGATACATGTACATTACTTTGTTTCTAATCTGTTCTTGTTTTTTTTTAGATTGTGGCATGACGTGTGGCTCTTTGTGATCTGTTAGCGTGCTTCACTTTGTCAGACAGCTTCTATTTTTGTGGTTTCTTGATTCAACAGGTCTGGCAGTAATCAGGCCTGGGTGTGGCAAGTGAAATTTAACTCAGCTTTCCAAAAATTTGTGGTTAATCACAGTTTATTCATGATTCAGCATGGGAGGAGGCAATTACTTTTTCACATAGGGCCAGGCAGGTTTGAACAGCTTTTTTCCCTTAATAAATGAAATAATTTAAAAACGGCAACTTGGTTTTACTCGGGTTATCAGTGTGAGAAATATGCAAACAAAATCAGGAAGGGGCAAATACTTTTTCACAGCCCTGTATATAGCTGTGCAAAAAGTTTTAGGCAGGTGTGTGAACAAATGCTGTAAGTGTTAATCGTTTATTTTTATCAATGAACAAAATGGAAAGTAAATGAACAGAAGAGAAATCAAAATCAAATTAGAATTTGGTGTGACCAGCCTTTGCATCAATTCTACAATTCTTCTAGGTACACTTGCACACAGTTTTTGAAGGAATTTGGCAGGCAGGTTGTTCTAAACATCTTGGAGAACTAACCACGGATCTTCTGTGGATGTAGGCAGCCTCAAATACTACTGTCTTGCCATGTAATCCCAGACAGACTTGATAATGTTGAGATCAGGGCTCTGTGGGAGCCAAACCTTCACTTCCAAGACTCTTTGTTTTTCATTACAATGAAGATAGTTCCTAATGACATTGGCTGTATGTTTGGGGTGGTTGTCTGACTGCAGGATACATTTGGGGCCAATAACACACCTCCCTGATGGTATGGCATTATGGCTAAGCATCTGCCTGTATTTCTCACCATTGATCCTGACCAAATCTCCAACTCCATTTGCAAAAATGCAGCCCCAAACTTACAAGGAACCTCCACAATGCTTCACTGTTGCCTGCAGACACTCCTTATTGTACCTCTCTCCAGCCCGTTTACAAACAAACTGCCTCCTGCTACAGCCAAATATTTCACATTTTGACTCATCAGTCCAGAGCACTTGCTGCCATTTTTCTGCACTCCAATTCTTTTGTTTTTGTACACAGTTGAGTCTCTTAGCCTTGTTTTCACGTCCTCTGCATGAAAACATAGAAACTAAAGTGAAGCAAAAATGTAAATATATATACAGTATCTCACAAAAGTGAGTACACCCCTCACATTTTTGTAAATATTTCATTAAACAAAATATTGTGTGAGGGCCAATGAGGGGAGTACAATGGCTTCTTGCCAATTCATGCACGCTAGCCATCCTATTTCACAGCAGAAGCAGCCCTGCTAGTAATTTGCGCATGTAATGCAATATACCTAACTTCACAATTATTTTAGAATCAGCGGCTACAAATATATTGGATGACATTTCTGCCTCTACAGTGTAACATTAAAAATGTAATTGCTTACAAATACAAGTTTTATAATCCATTCCCAAATGATATTTTAGCTTAATAGCATAATGCAAACGCTCCACGATAAAAATTATAAACGTAGGCCTTCATGCTAGTGATATTTATAACACTCCCTCCTGTGAGCTTTTCCATTCCATAGAGGTCTCACAACAAGACTAATGATTTATAGAGGCTTTGGCACCCAGCACAACCAATTACAGCTGAATGTGAGGCTGGTTTTTACATAACACATCAAATAGTCATTAACTGCTTTACTGGAATCCTGGAAATGCGCAGACGCATTTTTAAATGAAAAATCATATAATCTCTCAAATTGTATTTCCTCCTTTGCTGACAGCATCTCTGCGGAAATGGGCGACACTAGACGTGATTGAGATTATCCTGGCATTTACTCCTACACAGTATACCATGTACTCTTGATAAAAGTCATAGAGGAAATAACACATATAAAATGAAAATTCTCTATTACAATGTGGCAGAATCCAAAAACCCTGAAAACATGTTTTATAGGTTATGGTGCCATTACTTTTCTTCTTAAATTAACCCTATGGTCACCTAACTGATTGAAAACTGCCAGTATGCATAAAAAACACGCACCTAGTAGTCTAGTAGTACCTGCCGATACTTTTATAAATCTTGCAAACCTCCTTAGGAAGCCAAAAAAAGTATAAAAATAAAGCTGTCCCACTTGTTTTTTTTACTATTGAAGGATAAGTTTATTTGTAGGGTGGAATATGTAACGTGTTCCAACCCCTGCAGATCTCCCCCCTTGCTCTGGTTCTTCTCTCCACTTTCCAATTTAAAAACAGCGTGGCCATGTGGAGCTCCTCCCACACGACCACGTCATTCATTCACAGTTTCCTTTGAGTGAATGCCAAAAAGTTCCATCAGCCATTGTGTCTGACGGCTTGTAGTTCTCAATGAGCTACCAGGATGCTGGTGAGCACAAAGTTCAGACCCGAACCGTGAACCCTATTAAAGTCTATGGGACCCAAACATGGAAAATCAAAAGTCCCCATTCCGAAGGCTTATATGCAAGTTATTGGCCATAAAAGGGTATGGGGCCCGGCTATTACCCTGGGGGACATGTATCAATGCAAAAAAAACTTTTAAAAAAGATCATTTTTAAAGGAGCAGTAATTTTAATGATGCTTAACCATCTCAATACAGTGCACTTTCACCCCCTTCCTGCCCAAGCCATTTCTCAGCTTTCAGCGCTGTCACACTTTGAATAACAATTGCGCGGTCATGCAACGCTGTACCCAAATGAAATTTTTATTATTTTTTCCCCACAAATATAGCTTTCTTTTAGTGGTATTTGATCACCTCTGCGGTTTTTATTTTTTGCGCTATAAACAAAAGAAGAGTGACAAGTTTGAAAAAGAAACACAATATTTTTTACTTTTTGCTATAATAAATATCCAATTTTTTTTTTAAACAAATTTTTTTTCCTCAGTTTAGGCCAATACGTATTCTTCTACATATTTTTGGTAAAAAAAAAAAAAAAAAAAATCGCAATAAGCATATATTGATTTGTTTGCGCAAAAGTTATAGCATCTACAAAATAGGGGATAGATTTATAGCATTATGATTTTTTTTTTGTTTTTTTACTACTAATGGCGGCGATCTGCAATTTTTATCGTGACTGCGATATTGTCGCGGACATATAGGCCATTTTTGACACATTTTTGGGACCATTCACATTTATACAGCGATCCGTGCTATAAAAATGCACTGATTACTGTATAAATGTGACTGGCAGGGAAGGTGTTAACACTAGGGGGTGATCGAGGGGTTAATTATGTTCCTAGGGAGTGTTTCTAACTGAAGGGGGAGGGGACTCACAAGGGGAGGAGACCGATCGGTGTTGCTCTATCCTGAGAACACACATCAGTCTCCTCTCCTCTGACAGGACGTGGATCTGTGTACCGGGCAATCGCAGGTGCCCGGCGGACATCGGGGCCGCCAGGCATGCGGACGCGCGCACGCCCCCTGGTGGGCCAGGAAGGCGAGGGCGTCATATGACGCCCTCCCAGAACGAGAGTCGCGCCGCCTGGCCATCATATGACGGCCGGCGGGCGGCAAGCGGTTAAAGTGAAACAATAAAAATCAAAAATTCCTTTAAATATAGTGCCTGGGGGATCCCCTTAGTCTGCCTGTAAAGTGGCATGTCTGCACCGTGTATAAAACCTGCTGCAGCAAAACTGACACTTGTAAAGAAAAAAAAATAGACATTTATATTGATTATCGTGGCTGCATGTTATTGCTTGCAATAATAACTATTTTTTACAAATGGCGTGGAGACCAGCAAGCACCTCCCCTCCCCTCCTGAACCTTACCAGGCCACATGCCCTCAACATGGGGGGGTGCTTTGGGCAGGGGGGCTCTGCCCCCCCAAAACACCTTGGGGACAAGGGCCTCTTCCGGTGTTAGTTGTGGGCGTCTGCAGGCAGGGGGCTTATTGGAATCTGGAAGCCCCATTTAAAAAGGGGGCCCCCAGATCTCGACCTCCCCATGTGAATTAGTATGGGGTACCTACTCATCCACCAAAAAATGTAAAAAAATAAAGACAGGAGGCAGTTTTTGACAATTCCTTTACAATTTTATTAAGGAATTGACATCACCTGGTGGCATCGCCCCCTTGTGACATCACAGACCGGTGCATGCTGGGTCAGTGATGTCACAAAGAAGGCGGTTCCACCAGGGCACATCACCAGGTGGCCCAGCCCCTTACCTATTTAAGAACTGTCAGAAGGAGGAGCAGGTATTCAGTGGTTAGCCTTCGTCATGGGCGGAGCATTTTTTTTTTTCAGGTCCGGCAGTGCAGCAGGCGTTGTGATTGACGAAGGATGTACATGAGGGGACATTGCTTTTTTATTTTTTTAATAAAGGAATTGTCAAAAACTGCCTCCTGTCATTATTTGTGACACTTTTTTTGATGAATACTCATTCACATGGGGAGGCTGGGATTTGGGGGGCAAGGAGGCTTTCAGATTCCGATAAGCCCTCTGCCCGCAGGCCACCACAACACCCGCCCAGGGTTGTCGGAAAGAGGCTCTTGTCCCCATCAACATGAAGACAAGGTGCTTTGGGGCAGGGGGGACAGAGACCCCCCTGCCCCAAAGCACCCTCCCCATTTTGAGGGCATGTGGCCTGCTATGGTTCAGGAGGGGTGGCACTCGCTCATCCCTCCCCCCTTTCCTGGCCTGCCTGGCTACATGCTTGGATAAGGGTCTGGTATGGATATTGGGGGGGACTCCACACGGTTTTTAAAAATGTCCCCTTAAAATCCATACCAGACCCAAATGGTCCCAAGCCGTTTTATTTTTCTATTGCCGGCAAATTCGGCAAAGTTTTTTAATTTTTTTTAGCGGTCAGTGGGGAAGCGCGCTGACAGCTGATAACTCATCCGTTGTTAAGGACGTGGCAGCTGGCTTCCCAGCTCCGCCCGAGCACACAGAATATTCGGGTGTTCGGTGAACACCTGAATTAACGATGTTCAGGCCGAACTTATGCTTAGCCCGAACCGTTCACCCATCCCTACCGATGAGCGTTCCGCTCTCCAGCTACCCGAATGACAGGAGTGACACTGCCCTCACTCCTGTCATTCAGAACATAGCACAGTCCAGGGCTTCAATAACAAAGTAAAGTCCTTGCTCCAGCTGTGGGACTGGATCTCCTCCCCCTACCTCCTCAAGCAGTTTCAGGCAGTCTGGTGCAGGGCAACCTGGAGGCAGAGACTCCTCTTTGCAGACTATAGCTGCTTGTTGTGTGTGTGCGGAATGGGGATGTGGCTGGTCTCAAATTCCACTCACCTACCTGCCCGCCTGCCCGCTAGGGGTTTTGAAGATAATCGCTGAATCGATGCAACACGATGCAGCCTTGAATGATTCTGCAGCGATGCAGAGAATGGCTGCATCGCGATTGCACGAACGACGCCACTCCAGCACGCTCTGCGTCTTCTGGGAGAGCCCTGCCAGCCTACTCTAAAAGTTTTTAAAAAATCACTGCCAGCCCCTCTTTTTTATGAATCCATCGTACACTGTGTAAGTGTTTGTGTAAACCGATGCCTCCAGATACCTTATTGCTGATCTTTTATGGCCGGTCATGTGACCTCCAGCCGCTCCCCTCCTCCGACTGACTGGCAGTGGGTTTTTTTTTACTTTAGAGTACTCTGGCTGGGCTCTCCCAGGAGACCAGGGGGCTGTGTAATGTAAAGGGGGCTGTTTAATGTGCAGGAGGCCTGTGGAATGTAAAGTGGAGTGTAAAAGGGTCTGTTTAATGTGCAGGGGGGCTGTAGAATATAAAGGGGGCTGTTTAATTTGCAGGGGGGCAGTGCAATATAAAGGGGGGCTGTGGAATGTGCAAGGGGGCTGTGTAATGTGCAGGGGGCTAAAGGGGGCTGTGTAATGTGCAGGGGGGCTGTGGAATGTGCAGGGGGCTAAAGGGGGCTGTGTAATGTGCAGGGGGGCTGTGTAATGTAAAGGGGGGCTGTGCCATTTAGTATTTTTTGTTCTAAATAAATACTGTTGTTGTCTGCTGTGTTCAGACTTTGCTACATGCAGGGAGTGTCCTTTTCTTTTTAGGAGCAGATAAAAAAAAATGGAGTTCTTCTGACTATTTGAATTTTTTGATGAAAACAATGGGCAGTAATTGTGACGCATCGTGATGCATCGCGGAATCGAATCATTGACAAGGTAATCGTAATGGAATCATGAGACCAGTGAAGATGCGCACCTCTTCTGCCCACCCACATGCTTGGAGGAGGGAGATGTGAGCTGAGCAGGACCGAGTGTGTGCCGAGGTAAGCTCAGCCGGCAATATTTAATTTCATTGCACAACTAGGACTGGAACAGGCTGGAATTGAGGAAGGAGTTAATATTGCCATGACCACCAATGCAAGTGGAGTATGGAGGGTTAATTTTCACTGCCACTGACCCCCCCCCCCTTGAAATAATACTGACACCTGTACTGAGAGGTATTTTTGTGCCCACTGGCATCAATGCTGGTATTTATTGTGTGCAGTGATACCTGTACTGGGGTTATTCTTGCGTACAGGAGGGGGGGCATCTTTGCCCTGGGCACCGATTGACCTAGTCCTGCCACTGCCTGTATACATACCTTTTTGAAAAAGTAGCCAACCGGCTCCTGTACATATACATCAGCACTTTAAAGATGGATATCTCAGTAACGGCAGCAGCTGCTGCCATAACCGAGGTATCCATATTTTCAGTGAGCAGTCCTGTTAACGATAATGGTCGTCTCTGCGGCGGATTCACCACGAGATCACCATTATCGGCGGCAGGAGAGGGGCCCCCCCGCTGCTCTCCCACTCCCTCCGCCGCTTACCGGAGCTGGAGGCGAACGGGACCTGTCCGTGGCTGGGTATGGAGACGAATGAGGGGAAGAAGGCCCCCACCCGTCTCCATACCATAGCAGGGCGGAAGAGACGTCAAAAAGTCACTTCTGCCCATACGTCTTAAAGGGCCATTTTTTTGTTGTCATTTTTTCAAATGACAACTTTTTTTTTTTTTTCTTTTAGTGCATTTAAGTCCAAATATGAGATCTGAGGACTTTTTGACCCCGGATCTCATATTTAAGAGGACCTGTCATGCTTTTTTCTATTACAAGGGATGTTTACATTCCTTGTAATAGGAATAAAAGTGACCCATTTTTTTTTTTTTTTTTAAAACAGTGTAAAAATAAAATCAAGTAAAATAAATAAGAAAAAAATTTTTTTTAAAGCACCCCATCCTGACGAGCTCGCGCACAGAAGCGAACGCATACGTGAGTAGCGCCCGCATATGAAAACGGTGGTCAAACCACACCTGTGAGGTATTGCCGCGATTGTTAGAGCAAGAGCAATAATTCTAGCCCTAGACCTCCTCTGTAACTCAAAACATGCAACCTGTAGAATTTTTTAAACATCGCCTATGGAGATTTTTAAGGGTAAAAGTTTGACGCCATTCCACAAGTGGGAGCAATACATGTTGGGTATCAATTTACTCGGCGTAACATTATCTTTCACAATATAAAAAAAAAATGGGCTAACTGTTGTCTTATTTTTTTATTCAAAAATTTTTTTCCAAAAAAAGTGTGCTTGTAAGACCGCTGCACAAATACGGTGTGACAAAAAGTATTGCAATGACTGCCATTTTATTCTCTAGGGTGTTAGAAAAAAAATGTATGTTGTTTGGGGGTTCTAAGTAATTTTCTAGCAAAAAACTTGTTCTTAACTTGTAAACACCAAGTCTGAAAAAGAGGCTCGGTCTTTAACTGGTTGATTTGCCTTGTTATCATGTAAAAAAGAGCCTACAGTTCTACCTCTAGGGTGGGAAAAATGAAATATTTCAAATATCACCAATAATTTGAAAAAGGAGCAGTGTCAGCCCCATATTTACCCGGAGTACTAAGATTCCTGATTCAAATAATTACCAAATGTAGTACAATAGCAAGAAAACCTATTGCATTTTCTCAAATGACTACATGTGCCGCATTTACTGATCATTGCAGCAGACAAGCCATTATAACAAATGTGTTTTCCAAAGGTGTTGGGGACATGGAACCCCACATTGTTCATCCACCAGGATCAGCTTCAGGAATTGATCCCTGTGGATACAAGGCAACAAATCTGCAAAGCAGCCCTATCAACTACAGAGCAAAGCAAAGAAGACTAGAAAAATGACAAAAAAATGTACCAGCCCAAGTTGTTGAAGATGAATATCACCCTCCAGAAATAAACGATGCACCTCCCATTTCTCCCCACAACATTCTCACTGTGATAGATGGCAGGGTGGTAGGAAATTGTTCAGTAATGCTCTGATATTTAGGTGAATTAAGTCAAATTTTCCACTAAAAGTCACAAAGTGTATGTCCATAGAATGAATGACCATCATCACCTCTATCTGTCTTGTCGTTGTCAATGCTTCCTCAAAGGTAGCAGGAAGAAAATCTCAACATAATCATTACACCCAATTTCCTCTTACTTACCTTGCTTTAAATGAGCCTCCAAAGGCTTTTCAAAGCAGATGGACCAGTGTTTTCTAAATGTTCCACAAAAGGCTCAATGACTAAAATGTCATTTTTACAGATTCTTCCTAAAATTACAACTGAAAATATAAAAGTGTTTTTATTTTTTTATTATAAAATGATTCACCCAGCTGTGCTAGTGCCTGGGAGTCTGGAAAATATGTCCTGTTATTGGTACCTGCCAATAGGTTCTAAGAGCAATTCCAAGCAATAAGTAAATGCATTCAGTAAGCTACTAATGCTTTCCATTAAACACAGAAACTGTGCCAATGTCATAAAATCCACTCCGTTTACCTTAATCTAAATTCTGTGTAATCCTTTGCAGAATAAACACACACAGCTTTATGAAGGGTCAGTAAGAGAGCAATAAGACCATACTTATTGACCTCTTTGCTGGGTAACGTCTCTGTTTCCTGCATCAAAAGTAACATCTGAAATTCAAGAAAGGAAACTGTTTAATCACTTAAACTCCGGAAGGTTTTACCCCCTTCATGACCAGGCCATTTTTTGCTATTGGGCACTGCGCCACTTTAACTAGCAATTACGTGGTCATGTAACACTGCACCCAAATGAAATTTCTCTCATTTTTGTTCTCACAAATAGAAATTTCTTTTTGTGGTATTTGATCACTACTGAGTTTTTTTATTTTTTGCTATATGAACAAAAAATACTGAAAATTTAAAATTAAAAACAAAAAAACAAAAACAATATTTTCTATTTTCTGTATAAAACATATCCAATAAAATTCAAGTACTTTGTAAATTTCAAGCCAAAATGTATTCTGTTACATGTCTTTGGTAAAAAAAAATCCCAGTAAGGCCCCTTTCACACGGCAAACCTGCTCGGATCTGCTTGTCTGTTTTTCAGGCCGATCCGAGCGGGCCATCCATTGACTCCGATGGGGAGACGGATGTCAGCAGACACTCGTCTGCCATCCAATCCGCTAAAATCAGACGTATGGCGAATCGTTTGCCATCTGTCTTAGCAGATCGGATGAGATCTGATGAAAATGGACATGCTGTCCGTTTTCGTCCGATCTCGCCATAAGAATCTGTGGCGCTCTAAAAGGCCCCTCCACGCTCAGTGAGAAGAGACGGACCTGTTCATCCGTCGGCTCAGCAGGGATCAACTAAGAGATCTCCTGCTGAGCTGGCGGACTCCGCAGAGCGGCTCCGCCTTGTGTGAATGAGGCCTAAGTGTGTATTAATTGGTAAATGTGAAAGTTATAGTGTCTACAAACTATGGTATATATATATATCTGAAATTTGATCATTCTTGATGTACCGACTGCCAGTCTCAATTCTTGAGGCCCTTAAAATGCTAGGACAGTACAAATACCCCCAAATAACCCCTTTTTGGAAAGCAGACAGTCCAAGGCATTTAGTAAGAGACATGATGGGTTTTTTGAAGTTGGGGTTTTTTTGTCACAATTTTTTGGAAAATTAAGAAATGAAATCATTTTTTTTTTTCACAATTAATTTTTACATACTTCCACCAGCGCAGTACAGCATCATCATGATTAGGGTGGCGGAGATCAGGAACACTGACTGGTGACAGTATGTTTAAAAAATATATATATATTTTTTTTAAATAATTGTTT
Organism: Aquarana catesbeiana; assembly: GCF_042186555.1. Taxonomy (NCBI): domain Eukaryota; kingdom Metazoa; phylum Chordata; class Amphibia; order Anura; family Ranidae; genus Aquarana; species Aquarana catesbeiana. The sequence continues at coordinate 521,349,734 of NC_133328.1, forward strand.
ATTAAATTTTTTTTACATTCATTTTCTTTTTTACTATTTTTTTTTTTTTTTTACATACTTTCATCAGAGTAGTTCCGTTTCACCATAGTAACACTCTACTACTCTGGAAGGGTGATCAGCGATTTTTTTTGTTTTTGTTTTTACATTTTGATTGTTGTTGCAATGATGATCATTGTAACAGTAATGTTTTCAACTGTCATGAATGGGTTGCATTTATGACAGCTGTGATTACTAGTGATCTGTGATAGGCTACAGCTAATCACATGGTACAGGGTGCTGTGATTGGCCCAGGTACCATGTGATATCTGTGGACCAATCACAGCTCACTGATATAGGAAGCAGAGCTGTTATGAATGAGATTCATGTGATCGCATAGCGAAGGAGGTCAGGTCCTGGGATCTGCAATCCGGTGTCATGGGGGGGTGTAAGTGATTGTGGCTGCAAGTGCCACCCCGCCGCAGTATAATTACTGTGGTGGGTCGGCAAGTGGTTAAGTTGGCCCTACACATATAGTCTTTCAATCTCAAAACCTCCATCCATGCTACACAAATTCCCCACTGTAGCTATTGTACTTTGACAGCTGTCAAAATATTGAAACAGTTCCTGAAATGAATAGGATACAGCCACTGTTCGAGAGCAGTATATGTTTTCTTAAAGTGTACGCTCAACTTTACAGAAAATCTGTAAGGTGAACTTATACTGTACCCCCTCCTCATTCCCCCCTGTCCTGCTGTACCGGAGTCCCGCGATCCCCCCGCTGTCAGACCCTGGGTCCCCACTCACTGGTCTGGGGATTTGAAATTCCTGTGGCTTAAAGTGTTACTAAACCCACAACAGTAAAATCAGTCTGTATATGCAGTAAAGCATGCTTGTTATACTCACTGTGGATCCTAAGGGGTTATTCCTCTGCATTGTGTAAAAGGGATGTTTGATCCTGTCTTCTCTGATCCTCCCCTTCATCCACTGTCCCTTGATAATTTCCTGATAACACAGAGTCTGTGGAGTCACTCTGCACATGCTCGGTTTGGTGTGTATTGGGTTAGAGTTTTTTTTTGCATGTGATCAGCACAGGGCCAATCAGCACTGTCCAGACACAGAGTCAGGGGTCCTGCAGCCTCATAGGACAGTCAGAAAACATCTCCTACAAGCTTTAACCAGACACTGATAGAAGTCACAAGACTGCTATATTTCCATGTTCGGTGTACTGTGGGAGACCAGATATAGTGAATGCAGGGTCCTGGGTTTAGTGGTTTAGTAACACTTTAATGGAGGCATTCTAATTGGTCAGCACTGTCCAACATGGAGTCCAATGTAAGTTCACCTTACATATTTTCTGTAAAGGTGAACTGACCCTTTAAATATGAAAGCACAGTAGAATCTGTTTGTCTTCAGAATATTACTATTTAACCACTTCACATCCCACCCATGTACATATGACATTCGCAGGAGGGATCTCCCATCCTGGGCGGGCGTCATATGACATCCTGGGCTTCCCGGCCATCTGGGGGCGCGCGCGGGAGCCGATGCGCGTGCCTGGCGGCCACGATGTCCGCCAGGCACCTGCAATTGCCCGTTAACCGAGCAGGAACCATGGATCTGTCTCCTCCCCTTGTGAGTCCCCTCCCCATACCGTTAGAATCACTACCTACGTAACACAGTTAACCCTTTCACTGCCGGTGACATTTATACAGTATTCAATGCATTTGTATAGCACTGATTGCTGCATAAATGTGAATGGTCCCAAAAGTGTCCGATCTGTCCGCCGCAATGTCATAGTCATAATAACAATCAAAGATTGCCGTCATTACTAGTAAAAAAATAATAAAAATGCCATAAAACTATCCCCTATTTTGTAGACGCTATAACTTTTGCGCAGACCAATAAATATAAGATTTTTTTTTTTTTTTTACCAAAAATATGTAGAAGAATACGTATCGGCCTAAACTGCATAAATGTGAATGGTCCCAAAAGTGTCCGATCTGTCCGCCGCAATGTCATAGTCACAATAAAAATCAAAGATTGCCGCCATTACTAGTAAAAAAATAATAAAAATGCCATAAAACTATCCCCTATTTTGTAGACGCTATAACTTTTGCGCAGACCAATAAAATTAAGATTTTTTTTTTTTTTTTTACCAAAAATATGTAGAAGAATACGTATCGGCCTAAACTGAGGAAAAAAAATGTAAAAAAAAAAATTGGGATATTTATTATAGCAAAAAGCTATAAAAAAATATTGTGCTTTTTTTTAAACTTGTTGCTCTTCTTTTGTTTATAGTGCAAAAAATAAAAACCGCGGAGATGATCAAATACCACCAAAAGAAAGCTCTATTTGTGGGGAATAAATGATAAAAATTGAATTTGGGTACAGTGTTGCACGATTGCGCAATTCTCATTCAAATTGCGACATCGCTGAAAACTGAAAATTGGCTTGGGCAGGAAGGGGGAAAAATGCCCTGTATTGAAGTGGTTAATTGACAGGCTGCAAAGGGGAATACAGAGCATGGAAAAAAAAGAAAAGATGTAAGGTGGAATCTGTCATTCTTCTGTTTGTGTTCATATTTAGAAATTGAGCTATTGGGATCTGTAAACACATCTTGTCCCTGTCTGCTTAGTTTCTGCACAGTGGACAAGGACAGAACCCGCTCTGCTTTATAGGCTGCCGGGAGCAAACGGACTCCCCTGTCCATTTATACCTAACTACCTGCTACCCACTCCACCTAAATGGAAGAGGACAGAGTCTCCTTACGGTTTGTTTAGCAGACCGATTGGATCCGGAGGTAGGCAATAAAAACAGACACCTGCCTGTCCACCAGGATGAATGGACCTTCTGATCAGGTCCACCTGAAAAACTGACAGACCTGATCGGAACGCCCATGTGAAAGGGGCCTTAGGCCCCTTTCAAAGGGGCTGTCCGTTTTTACTCCTCCGCTTGCTCAGCGGGGATCGCTCCGTTGATCCCCGCTGAGCCGGCAGATGACAAGTCCGTCTCTGTACACTGTGAAAATAGAAAATAGGACATCCATCCGTCTGGATTATGCGGAGCGGAGCGGATGTCAGCGGACTTGTCACCGCTAACATCCGATGCTCCATAGAGATGTATGGAGCGACCGTTCAGATCCGCCTGAAAAAACTGACAGGAGGATCTGAACGGTCTGCATGTGTGAAAGGGGCCTTAGTGAGGTTTTCCTTCATTTCCTGTCGGAACAGAAAGCGATGGGAAATTTCCCAGATATGAAAGCAGAATAGAAACATAATTGTTTTAGTAGAGTGGGGAAAGATTAGAACTTCAGACAAAGTTTTCACTGCTGTCTGTGTCTGTATTAGTGACGCTCACACCTTCATTTTCTTGTATGGGCATCGCAGGGAAAGGAAGTGAAGCAAAGTCTCCCCAGTGGGGACACACACCCCTTGTATGTGAGAAAATATCACTTTGCAAAGTATACCCAGTAACATGCAAGAACAAAAAAAGTATTTTTGCCTGCAAATGATTCAATGATGGAAATCAGCAGATTTTCATCTCATTAACTAAGCAAAAGAATAATTCCCTTGAAAAGTGAACAGCCTGTTTGCCTTTAGTAAACCAACCCCATTGTATCCAAACCCCTGGTCTAGCTCAATATGCTCTTCTAATCAAATGCAGCAAAATACAAAGGGGGGGGGGGGGGGAGGTCATTGCTAGGAAGACGTTCTGAATATCATTCTAAATCTTGTATTCAACTTCTCTCTGTGCCTTCATTTACTACATTTACTACTCTAGATTACACTGGTACAAAAAGATAAATAAATGGCTCTTCATGCTGTACAGGGCCGTGCACACATGTAAATGAGCCCTCATCCTTTGCTGTCCTCAGCCTTTAAAGTGGAAGTCCAGTCAAGAATGAAAAATTTTCTAATAATTATATGTAAAATATCTTTATCGTTGACATTATTCATTTTCTGTATAGCTGATTGCCAAGCTTAGAAAGTCTAATCAAAGCTAGACAATCAGCTTCTTCCTGTTCTTCAGAGACAACCTTACTTCCTTATTTCTAAATTCTGCATGGGGGGCCTCTCACTTCCTGAAAACGTTGTCCTTCTCTTCTACACAGGCATGCCTACTGTTCATTCTAACCACCCCTGTCTTGCCCAGCCCCGCCCCCATCCCTCCTATCCTTTTTAGACAGACATGCCTAGACCTGCCCAGCCCCACCCCCATCCCTCCTTCTCAGATCTCCTTCTGTCTTCATAGCCTTGTTTTGGATAGCAGTTTCTCCTGAGAGAGATATAGAGAGGGGGAGAGGGAGAGGACAGGCTTTGGAAGTATTTTATGTTAGAAACTGTAAGATAGATTACAATGCAACATGCTGCAGATTTTCTACTGTGTACAACCACATGGTTGTTTCTGCATGGCACTGTGATGGAATTGTATGCATAGGGTGACACTGTGATGGCACTGTGTGCATGGTGTGACACTATGATGGCACTGTGTGCATGGTGTGACACTGTGATGGCACTGTGTGCATGGTGTGGCACTGTGATGGCACTGTGTGCATGGTGTGGCACTGTGATGGCACTGTGTGCATGGTGTGACACTGTGATGGCACTGTGTGCATGGTGTGACACTGTGATGGCACTGTGTGCATGGTGTGACACTGTGATGGCACTGTGTGCATGGTGTGACACTGTGATGGCACTGTGTGCATGGTGTGACACTGTGATGACACTGTGTGCATGGTGTGACACTGTGATGACACTGTGTGCATGGTGTGACACTGTGATGACACTGTGTGCATGGTGTGACACTGTGTCCATGGTGTGACACTGTGATGGCACTGTGTCCATGGTGTGGCACTGTGATGGCACTTTGTCCATGGTGTGACACTGTGATGGCACTGTGTGCATGGTGTGGCTCACGCACAGCTGAGAGAGCTACATATAAGTAATGAGTTTAAGGCTCCGTTTCCACTTGTGCGACTTGTCATGCGACTTTGGATACATAAAGTCGCATGACAAGTCACAGCCCATAGATATCAAAGGCAAACGTTTCCATCTATGCGCCTTTAAAAATCAGCGATTTTGAAAAGGTGCCTGCACTACTTTGATGCAACTGTGGATGCTATTTTAATCCAGAGTGTAAAGTTGGATAAAAGCTGCGCTCAAAGTCGCACTCTAAATTGCACAGGTTTGGAGTCGCACTAGTGGAATCGTAGCCTAAGGCTAGAGTGCGACTTTGGAGTGTGACTTTGATGCAACTTTGATTGCAGCTTTGATCCAACTTTACACACTCTGGATCAAAGTCGCATCAAAGCATTGCAGGTACCTTTTCAAAGTCGCTGATTTTCAAAGTTGCATAGATGGGAATGGGTACCATTAAAATTAATGGGCTGTGACTTGTCATGCGACTTTGGACACATAGTCGCATGACAAGTCACGTTTCCACTATTGCTGGGTTAACCTTTTTCACCATGTTAAAACTGCATTAACCACTTGACCTCTGGAAAGGTTTTACTCCATTCACAGCCTGACCATTTTTTGCTATTCAGCACTGTGCCACTTTAACTGGAAATTACTCGGTCATGCAACACTGTACACAAATAAAATGTGTTTCATTTTTTACAATCATTTTTTTAAAATCACAAATAGAGCTTTCTTTTGGTGATATTTAATTACCACAGTTTTTTAAAAAATTTTTGCTATATAAACAAAAAAAATACAGAAAATTTTTAAAAAAAAGAACATTTTTACTTAGTTTCTAAAATTTTGCAAACAAATAATCTTTCTTCATAACTTCAGGCCAAAATGTAGTCTGCTACATTTCTTTGGTAAAAATAATCCAAATCAGTGCATATTATTTTGTCTGTGTGAAAGTTATAGAGTCTACAAACTTGTATAAAGATTTGAAAATTCATATATGTTTCATGTACTGACAGCCTATGTAATTTCTTGAGGCTTGTGATTGGCCCAGGCACCATGGGATCCCTGTTGACCAATCACAGATCACACACAGTAGTGAACAGTGATGTCATGAATAGATGCCAATAATGACTATTGTTTACTAGGTGTCATGTGATCACACAACAGCAGCCTGATACCAAGTACCGCAATCCGCTGAGTCCAGTGCCTGGGGAAGCCGCTGTCAGCAGTAAATGTACTGCTGGTGGTTGGTAAGTAGTTTGGGGGGCATAGCTCCCAACTGTCCCTGATTTTGAGGGGCTATCCCTGATTTGGAACAAAGTCCCTCTGTCCCTCTTTCCTTCCTCTTGTCCCACATTTTGGTCTGATCTATATATTTGCATATAAAATGTACTTTTTATCTATCACAAAGTGTTTCCCAGTGCTAAACCTGTCATCCAATTTCTAAATTGCTGCATCTGTACATTTCAAAAGCCCAATATAAAGAAATAGTAGTGGTAAAAAATACTTTATACATTTAAAATCAGTATGGGTGTGCAGTGGTCACAGCCACATCATTCATTCATGGGGATCTGTGAATGAATGAACAACAACAAGTCCCGTCCGCCACCGCTGCAGACAAACTTGTAGGTCTGAGTGGACTATGAGTGCAGTAATCAACGCACTTCCTTCAGCTCTTCAACTGACAGCCCATAAAAAGGTATAGACACACCTCCTAACCTTTTAGGATGGGAATGAGGGACACCTATCAGCAAAAGTATGCAGGCATAGGACACACCCCTTGCCACGCCCCTTAAAGGAGAATTGTACCAAAAAACAAGATTAAACCCACAAGTGCTTTTTTTACCACTACTATTCCTTTATACTGGCTTCTGGAATTTAATGATGTGTAGCACTAACTCTCGATGGAGCTGCTGGTTTAACCACTTGCCGACCGCCTAACGTAGATATACGTCGGCAGAATGGCACGGGCAGGCAGAATCACGTACCTGTACGTGATCTGCCTCCCGCGGGCGGGGGGTCCGATCGGACCCCCCCCCGGTGCCACCGGCGGTCGGCATCTGACTAGGAGCGTCGGGAGGCGAGGGGGAGACCATCCGATCGTGGCCCCCCCCTCGCGATCGCTCCCAGCCAATAGGAATCCTCCCCTGCCTGTGTGTAGTTTCACACAGGCAGAGGATGTGATGTCATCTCTCCTCGGTCTGGCAGTTTCCGTCCCAGCGCCGAGGAGAGAAGACATGTGAGTGCACACAACACACACACACACACAGTAGAACATGCCAGGCATACCTTACACCCCCGATCCCCCCCCGATCGCCCCCCGATCACCCCCCCCCCCTGTCACAAACTGACATTAGCAGTATTTTTTTTTTTTTTTTTCTGATTACTGCATAGTGTCAGTTTGTGACAGTTACAGTGTTAGGGCAGTGAGTATTACCCCCCTTTAGGTCTAGGATACCCCCCTAACCCCCCTAATAAAGTTTTAACCCCTTGGTCACCCCCTGTCACCAGTGTCACTAAGCGATCATTTTTCTGATCGCTGTATTAGTGTCGCTGGTGACGCTAGTTAGGAACGTAAATATTTAGGTTCGCCGTCAGCGTTTTATAGCGTCAGGGACCCCCATATACTATCTAATAAAGGTTTTAACCCCTTGATTGCCCCCTAGTTAACCCTTTCACCACTGATCACCGTATAACTGTTACGAGTGACGCTGGTTAGTTCGTTTATTTTTTATAGTGTCAGGGCACCCGCCGTTTATTACCGAATAAAGGTTTAGCCCCCCGATCGCCCGGCGGTGATATGCGTCGCCCCAGGCAGCGTCAGATTAGCGCCAGTACCGCTAACACCCACGCACGCAGCATACGCCTCCCTTAGTGGTATAGTATCTGTACGGATCAATATCTGATCCAATCAGATCTATACTAGCGTCCCCAGCAGTTTAGGGTTCCCGAAAACGCAGTGTTAGCGGGATCAGCCCAGATACCCGCTAGCACCTGCGTTTTGCCCCTCCGCCCGGCCCACCCAAGTGCAGTATCGATCGATCACTGTCACTTACAAAACACTAAACGCATAACTGCAGCGTTCGCATAGTCAGGCCTGATCCCTGCGATCGCTAACAGTTTTTTTGGTAGCGTTTTGGTGAACTGGCAAGCACCAGCCCCAGGCAGCGTCAGGTTAGTGCCAGTAGCGCTAACACCCACGCACGCAGCATACGCCTCCCTTAGTGCTATAGTATCTGATCGGATCAATATCTGATCCGATCAGATCTATACTAGCGTCCCCAGCAGTTTAGGGTTCCCACAAACGCAGTGTTAGCGGGATCAGCCCAGATACCTGCTAGCACCTGCGTTTTGCCCCTCCGCCCGGCCCAGCCCAGCCCACCCAAGTGCAGTATCGATCGATCACTGACACTTACAAAACACTAAACGCATAACTGCAGCGTTCGCAGAGTCAGGCCTGATTCCTGCGATCGCTAACAGTTTTTTTGGTAGCGTTTTGGTGAACTGGCAAGCACCAGCCCCAGGCAGCGTCAGGTTAGCACCAGTACCGCTAACACCCACGCACGCAGCATACGCCTCCCTTAGTGGTATAGTATCTGAACTGATCAATATCTGATCCGATCAGATCTATACTAGCGTCCCCAGCAGTTTAGGGTTCCCACAAACGCAGTGTTAGCGGGATCAGCCCAGATACCTGCTAGCACCTGCGTTTTGCCCCTCCGCCCGGCCCAGCCCAGCCCACCCAAGTGCAGTATCGATCGATCACTGACACTTACAAAACACTAAACGCATAACTGCAGCGTTCGCAGAGTCAGGCCTGATCCCTGCGATCGCTAACAGTTTTTTTGGTAGCGTTTTGGTGAACTGGCAAGCACCAGCGGCCTAGTACACCCCGGTCATAGTCAAACCAGCACTGCAGTAACACTTGGTGACGTGGCGAGTCCCATAAGTGCAGTTCAAGCTGGTGAGGTGGCAAGCACAAGTAGTGTCCCACTGCCACCAAGAAGACAAACACAGGCCCGTCGTGCCCATAGTGCCCTTCCTGCTGCATTCGCCAATCCTAATTGGGAACACACCGCTTCTGCAGCGCCCGTACTTCCCCCATTCACATCCCCAACCAAATGCAGTTGGCTGCATGAGAGGCATTTTCTTTATGTCCTCCCGAGTACCCCTACCCAACGAACCCCCAAAAAAGATGTTGTGTCTGCAGGAAGCGCGGATATAGACGTGACACCCGCTATTATTGTCCCTCCTGTCCTGACAATCCTGGTCTTTGCATTGGTGAATGTTTTGAACGCTACCATACACTAGTTGAGTATTAGCGTAGGGTACAGCATTGCACAGACTAGGACACACTTTCACAGGGTCTCCCAAGATGCCATCGCATTTTGAGAGACCCGAACCTGGAACCGGTTACAGTTATAAAAGTTAGTTACAAAAAAAAGTGTAAAAAAAAAAAAAAAAAAAACATACAAAAATATAAAATAAAAAAAAAATAGTTGTCGTTTTATTGTTCTTTCTCTCTCTATTCTCTCTCTCTATTGTTCTGTTCTTTTTTACTGTATTCTATTCTGCAATGTTTTATTGTTATTATGTTTTATCATGTTTGCTTTTCAGGTATGCAATTTTTTATACCTTACCGTTTACTGTGCTTTATTGTTAACCATTTTTTTGTCTTCAGGTACGCCATTCACAACTTTGAGTGGTTATACCAGAATGATGCCTGCAGGTTTAGGTATCATCTTGGTATCATTCTTTTCAGCCAGCGGTCGGCTTTCATGTAAAAGCAATCCTAGCGGCTAATTAGCCTCTAGACTGCTTTTACAAGCAGTGGGAGGGAATGCCCCTCCCCCCCCCAACGTCTTCCGTGTTTTTCTCTGGCTCTCCTGTCTCAACAGGGAACCTGAAAATGCAGCCGGTGATTCAGCCAGCTGACCATAGAGCTGATCAGAGACCAGAGTGGCTCCAAACATCTCTATGGCCTAAGAAACCGGAAGCTACAAGCATTTTATGACTTAGATTTCGCCGGATGTAAACAGCGCCATTGGGAAATTGGGAAAGCATTTTATCACACCGATCTTGGTGTGGTCAGATGCTTTGAGGGCAGAGGAGAAATCTAGGGTCTAATAGACCCCAATTTTTGCAAAAAAGAGTACCTGTCACTACCTATTGCTATGATAGGGGATATTTACATTCCCTGAGATAACAATAAAAATGATTAAAAAAAAAAAAAATGAAAGGAACAGTTTAAAAATAAGATAAAAAAATAATAATAATAAAGAAAAAAAAAAAAAAAAAAAAAAAAAAGCACCCCTGTCCCCCCTGCTCTCGCGCTTAGGCGAACGCAAGCGTCGGTCTGGCGTCAAATGTAAACAGCAATTGCACCATGCATGTGAGGTATCGCCGCGAAGGTCAGATCGAGGGCAGTAAGTTTAGCAGTAGACCTCCTCTGTAAATCTAAAGTGGTAACCTGTAAAGGCTTTTAAAGGCTTTTAAAAATGTATTTAGTTTGTCGCCACTGCACGTTTGTGCGCAATTTTAAAGCATGTCATGTTTGGTATCCATGTACTCGGCCTAAGATCATCTTTTTTATTTCATCAAACATTTGGGCAATATAGTGTGTTTTAGTGCATTAAAATGTAAAAAAGTGTGTTTTTTCCCCCAAAAATGCGTTTGAAAAATCGCTGCGCAAATACTGTGTGAAAAAAAAAAATGAAACACCCACCATTTTAATCTGTAGGGCATTTGCTTTAAAAAAAATATATAATGTTTGGGGGTTCAAAGTAATTTTCTTGCAAAAAAAAATTATTTTTTTATGTAAACAATAAGTGTCAGAAAGGGCTTTGTCTTCAAGTGGTTAGAAGAGTGGGTGATGTGTGACATAAGCTTCTAGATGTTGTGCATAAAATGCCAGGACAGTTCAAAACCCCCCCAAATGACCCCATTTTGGAAAGTAGACACCCCAAGCTATTTGCTGAGAGTCATGTTGAGTCCATGGAATAATTTATATTGTGACACAAGTTGCGGGAAAGAGACAATTTTTTATTTTTTTTATTTTTTTTTGCGCAAAGTTGTCACTAAATGATATATTGCTCAAACATGCCATGGGAATATGTGAAATTACACCCCAAAATACATTCTGCTGCTTCTCCTGAGTACGGGGATACCACATGTGTGAGACTTTTTGGGAGCCTAGCCGCGTACGGGACCCTGAAAACCAAGCACCGCCTTTAGGCTTTCTAAGGCCGTAAATTTTTGATTTCACTCTTCACTGCCTATCACAGTTTCGGAGGCCATGGAATGCCCAGGTTGCAAAAAACCCCCCCAAATGACCCCATTTTGGAAAGTAGACACCCCAAGCTATTTGATGAGAGGTATAGTGAGTATTTTGCAGACCTCACTTTTTGTCACAAAGTTTTGAAAATTGAAAAAAGAAAAAAAAAATTTTTTTTCTCGTCTTTCTTTATTTTCAAAAACAAATGAGAGCTGCAAAATACTCACCATGCCTCTCAGCAAATAGCTTGGGGTGTCTACTTTCCAAAATGGGGTCATTTGGGGGGGGGGTTTGTGCCACCTGGGCATTCCATGGCCTCCGAAACTGTGATAGGCAGTGAGGAGTAAAATCAAAAATGTACGCCCTTAGAAATCCTGAAGGTGGTGATTGGTTTTCGGGGTCCCGTACGCGGCTAGGCTCCCAAAAAGTCCCACACATGTGGTATCCCCATACTCAGGAGAAGCAGCTAAATGTATTTTGGGGTGCAATTCCACATATGCCCATGGCCTGTGTGAGCAATATATCATTTAGTGACAACTTTGTGCAAAAAAAAAAAAAAAAATTTGTCACTTTCCCGCAACTTGTGTCAAAATATAAAACATTCCATGGACTCAACATGCCTCAAAGCAAATAGCTTGGGGTGTCTACTTTCCAAAATGGGGTCATTTGGGGGGGTTTTATGTCATCTGGGCATTTTATGGCCTTCAAAACTGTGATAGGTAGTGAGGAGTAAAATCAAAAATGTACGCCCTTAGAAATCCTGAAGGCAGTGATTGGTTTTCGGGGCCCCGTACGCGGCTAGGCTCCCAAAAAGTCCCACACATGTGGTATCCCCATACTCAGGAGAAGCAGCAGAATGTATTTTGGGGTGCAATTCCACATATGCCCATGGCCTGTGTGAGCAATATATCATTTAGTGACAACTTTTTGTAATTTTTTTTTTTTTTTTGTCATTATTCAATCACTTGGGACAAAAAAAATGAATATTCAATGGGCTCAACATGCCTCTCAGCAAATTCCTTGGGGTGTCTACTTTCCAAAATGGGGTCATTTGTGGGGGTTTTGTACTGCCCTGCCATTTTAGCACCTCAAGAAACGACATAGGCAGTCATAAATTAAAGGCTGTGTAAATTCCAGAAAATGTACCCTAGTTTGTAGACGCTATAACTTTTGCGCAAACCAATAAATATACACTTATTGACATTTTTTTTACCAAAGACATGTGGCCGAATACATTTTGGCCTAAATGTATGACTAAAATTGAGTTTATTGGATTTTTTTTAGAACAAAAAGTAGAAAATATCATTTTTTTTCAAAATTTTCGGTCTTTTTCCGTGTATAGCGCAAAAAATAAAAACGGCAGAGGTGATCAAATACTATCAAAAGAAAGCTCTATTTGTGGGAAGAAAAGGACGCAAATTTCGTTTGGGTACAGCATTGCATGACCGCGCAATTAGCAGTTAAAGCGACGCAGTGCCGAATTGTAAAAAGTGCTCTGGTCAGGAAGGGGGTAAAACCTTCCGGGGCTGAAGTGGTTAAGCGGGCTTGTTACCTTCACTCTCCTTCCCTCTGTTTTACCGGCACCGGGTCTAGGGTTCCGTTGAGTTTACCTTTGGACGATACACGCACCAACACTTGAATACGTTTTCAATGCTTTATTAAACAATTTACTAAGGAAGTAGCAGGAAAGAGGCAGAAGGGAAACCTCAGAAGAAACTCAAATATCTTCTTATAAGATTCTTGATAAATGTCCTGGTAGAATTTGAATATTACAGTAGAATGCGCTCCCCTCGTGGGACACACTCTTTGCTCGCCTGGATAGGCCTCTCTCACTTGCCTAGCAGCCAGTACGTAGCACGAACAAAAGTCTCTGCCACAGACTTGTTTGGGATAAACCTGTACGATCCTCTGCCACAGGATGTATTGGTTTTCTGCAATGAACGTCAGTCACAGTGCTTGAACCTTTAAGCCAACCCGGCAACACTATGCTGTATAGTTACTTTTTAGGATATGTCCTCCAACCGAGTCACCAGGCCCCTCTCTAGACCAGCACGCTGCGTGATCCTTCCAGGATGGGTTCTCCCCTGGGATCTTCTCGGTTGTCCAGCTTCTTTCCTTCTGAATAGACAGCTCAGGACCATTTCTCGGCTGCAATGGTAGGCCCCAGACAAGCTTCTGGGCCCACCCACACGCCGCAGCAACGCGGGCCTCCGGAACGGAGGAACACGAGATTGCTCTCTAATGCATACCTGTCAGCCAGGAGGGCCAGCAGGTGGCTGTAAAAAACCCCACAACATGGCGTCTGTCCCATAAATACCCTCGCCCAGAATGCAACTCGGAGGACCACCTCCACCGAATTATCTCCGGGACAGAAGAGCATCCATACGCTTTGACACGCTGCCTTTCCAACACTGGCCAGTGACAACAGCGACACCCACCAGTCAGTATGGAAACACACACAACGTCAGCCAAGCTGAAACAGAGGCAAACCTAACCCATTTAACGAACTACCAGCTACAGATGCAACAATCAGACCAAAATGAGGGACAAATGAGGAGGAAAGAGGGACAGAGGGACATTGCTCCAAATCAGGGACAGTCCCTCGAAATCAGGGACAGTTGGGAGCCATGGTATAGGCACAGAGCTGGAGGAAGAGTCTGCAGGAGCCTGACAGCGGGTGAAATGCTTTGCAGGCCCCAGTATTATTTTCTTTTTCAAAGGTGAACCTAGCCTTTAGTCTCTACCAATTCAGGCCTTCCCCTAAAATTTTCCCTGTCCTCTGTTGTTACTCAGGTAAAATCATTCATGCAGTTCAGGCATTAAAAGTAATAAGAAAACACTGGTTTACCTTTTATTGAGTGAATAATGATGGCATCAATTTATATTTTTTACACTACTTAGTTTTTTGGGTTTTTTTTAAACTGTAATGCATATTATAAACATTCTTCAATTTCTAATTTAAGAAACCCTGTTGGCTGACTTTTTTTTTTTTTAAATCACTCTTTATCACATTAAAACATGATAAATTGCTATTGCAAGTCAGAATACTAATGCTGCCACCTACTGATTAGAAATGGAAATAATTACCATGTTACATTTAAAATACAGTTTGTTTTACAGTAATATCCAGTATCAAACTATATACTGTATAAACCTTTATATATCTCTGTACATCTTTCTTTTCAAGGGCTGTTAATGTATCTAAACTCAAGAACAAAAACATTTTATATATTGCAGCTCCTCACAAGTACTTAAAGTGGACCTTCAGTCATTTTTTCATCTTTCCATCTATTAAATCTTCTGTCCTTGTTGTTTTAACTTTGGAAAGTAAAACATTTTTTTTCTGCCAGTAAATACCTTATACGGTCCACTTCCTGTTTCTTCTCTGGTCATTAGCCTAGGCTTATGACATCATACACATCTATCTCTCTCACTCTCATGAGAATTTGCCAGGGGGGGGGAGGGTGAGTCATAAGAGGGCCAGTGAGAGCTGCAGGTGTTCAGTCAGATTACGTGACCCGTAAAAACTTGTAAGAGAAAAGACATTCCATCACGGCCATCTTGGTACACCCCGCCACAGTAAGCCTGCAGTCTGAAGTCTGATCTGACAGAAGACATCTGCTTTTAAAATTCAACATCAAAACAGTGTCACAGATTTCTAAATACTGTATTTCACGATACAAGCTGAGTTTAGTGATAAAAATAGGTGTGAAATGCAAGATTTCGGTGAGTGTAAAAGATGTCCGCTTGGTGACTGTAGGCTTATGCCGCATACACACGGTCGGACTTTCCGACGGGAAATGTTGGATGTGAGCTTGTTGTCGGAAAGTCCGACCGTGTGTATGCTCCATCGATAGGGTGCCCACGTGTCCCGGATTGCCCGGGACATTCCCGCAATTGCCAGATCTGTCCCGGGCACCTTCATTCCGGGACAATACAGTGTCCCGGAATGGAATTGACAGAGCGAGCAAACCTCGCCAAAGCGCTGGTGCTCGCTCTGCCTCCAGCTCTACCTGAGACTCTGGTCACTGGTTGCTAGAGCCGCCTGGCGGCTAGAAACCAGTGAGCTCACAGTGTGACTCTGCCCAGCATGCAAAGCGGAGGAGAAGTTAACTTTCTCCTCCCTGCCTAACACTCTCCACCTTGCCGGACAAGGCTGTCAGCTGGGGCAGCCCCGAATTCACAAATCCACCGCCACTGTTACTATCTCCGCAGCTCTGCCCCTGGATGTCTCCCTGCCTGGTACTGCAGAGCAGACCGAAGCCGCCTCCCGCTCCTCGGCTATTTACAAGTACACGGAGAGGGAAGAGGGACACCGCTGTGCATTCCTGGCGCTGATATGAGGTCTGTTCTAAGCTTATATTATGTGTATGTAGATAGACAGAGGAGGGCCAGGAACAGTGTTCAGGAAAGGTGTAAAAAGTGCCCCCCCAGCACGTTTCTGACACCCACCTCTCCACTAGCACAAGTGGAAGGGGGGGTCTGTACTGTGGGGGGTTCTCTACTTAGTGGGGGTCTGTACTGTACTACTGTGAGGTTCTGTACTTAGGGGGGGTCTATAATGAGGGAGGGGGGTCTATACTTAGTCAGGGGGGTCTATACTGATGGAGAAGGGGTCTGTATTTAGTGAGGGGGTCTATACTGAGGGAGGGGAATCTATACTTGATGGAGGGGGGTCTTTACTGAGGCGGTATATACTTATTGGAGAGGGGGGTCCATACTGAGGGAGGGGGCCTATAGTTAGTGGAGAGGGGGGTCTGTACTGAGGGAGAGGGCCTATAGTTAGTGGAGGGGGGTCAGTACTGAGGGAGGGGGTCTATAGTTAGTGGAGGGGGGTCCGTACTGAGGGAGGGGGTCTATAGTTAGTGGGGGGTCTGTACTGAGGGAGGGGGCCTATACTTAGTGGAGAGGGGGGTCCGTACTGAGGGAGGGGGTCTATATTTAGTGGGGGGGTCCGTACTGAGGGAGGGGGGGCCTATAGTTAGTGAGGGGGTCCATACTGAGGGAGGGGACTTATACTTAGTGGAGAGGGGGAGGAATGAGGGAGGGGTCTATAGTTAGTAGGGGGGGTCTGTACTGAGGGAGGGGAGTCTATACTGAGGGAAGGGGATCTGTACTAAGAGAGGGGAGTCTATTATTACAATGTAATAATAGAAATACAATTCAAGGATGGTGTTGGGATGGTATAAGTGATGATATAAGCAGGGTATTGGGATGAAATAAGTGCTAAAACCAGCCATTCACCCGACAAATCACTCGCTGCCAAAATCCCGACAACCCCCAAACTACATTCAACAACCCCCCCTCAGTCCTTGGCAAAATTGTCCCTGAATGGCAGTTTGGAAATGTGGTCACCCTATCCATCGAACATTTTCTATCGGAATTTCCGTCCACAAATGTTTGAGAGCAGGTTCTCAAATTTTCCGCTGACTTTACTTGTTGTCGGAAATTCCGATCGTGTGTACACAAGTCCGTAGCACAAAAGTTCATGCATGCTCGGAATCAAGCAGAAGAGCCGCACTGGCTATTGAACTTCCTTTTCTCGGCTCGTTGTACATGTTGTACATCACCGTGTTCTCACGTTCGGAATTTCCAACAACATTTGTGTGGCCGTGTGTATGCAAAACAAGTTTGAGCCAACATCCTCGGTTTTGTTGTCGGAATATCTGATCGTCTGTACGCGGCTATATGCCCTGTACACAGGATCGGATTTTCTGAAAACAAATGTTGGATGTGAGCTTGTTGTCGGAAAGTCCGACCGTGTGTCTGCTCCATCGAACATTCAAATTTCCGATCGTGTGTACACAAGTCTGACGCACAAAAGTTCACGAATGCTCAGAATCAAGCAGAAGGAGCTGCACTGGCTATTGAACTTCCTTTTTATCAGCTCATTGTAAGTCTTGTACGTCACGATCGTGTGTAAGCTGCATAAGTGTGGCTGAGTGCCGGGTGTACCATGATGGCTGTGATGGAACGTCACTTCCGTTACAAAATCTGACAGGTCACCTTATTTGACATAACACAGGGCTGCAGAGCTGGAGGTGTGCCTCTGCGTGTCTGTGTGAATCCAGGAAGTGAACAGGCAGCAGCTTCCGCTGCCCACAGTTAAAATGGATGCAGCCAGACTTAGTGGAGGGAGATTTCTGCAGCATATTTGGCAAGTACAGAATCACAGTATATATAAAATAATATACAAAGTGGTTGGAGGGAATCTTCAGAATGACAAAGATGTTTTTATTACAAATTATGTGAGCAGACTGCAGTTCCTCTTAATGTTGAGGCTGCATTAGTTTTCTTTTTAGAGCCAGGTACAATATCTGCATTCTGCAAGTACAAAATTTGTCCATCCTGTAAAAAGTCTTTGTCTATGTAATTTCCTGTGACATGAAATCTAAAACAATGTTTTCAGCTGTCTTCTGTTAATTACAAAGTAACACCCCTCCATGTAACAAAGATGAGGTGAGGGGGAGGTGTTTTGTAGCACAAATCAGGAAAGCAGCCTAGTGTCCACACTTGGACAGTAAGTGTGTTACTGCCAGGATCACCAGGAGAAAATAGAGGGAAAAAAAATTTGAAAAAAGTAAACTAATGTGCCCACCACATCTAAGGACTGGTAAAATACACTTGAAGGTTCTGCGTAGCAGAATACACACGTTTTTATAGCCACTGAAAAGGAACAGCAGGTGAACAAGAACTTTATTGACTCATCTTTACTATTACAATATTGATTATTGCTGTAAACCAGAGGCGTAACTAGAACCTTCAGGGTCCCAGTGCAAGAAACTATGAAGGGCCCCATATCCTCTGGTCCTGGGATCCTTCCCTCTGAGCGCAGGGCCCTTCCCACTGATCTCAGGGCCCTTTACTTTTGTTGCGGGGCCCTTTATTATGGTCCCACAGTGGGACCCTTTCACATGTACTGCAGCAGGCCCCCTTCCTGCAATAACATTTCCAATCATAAAGATTTAATCACAAGAGTCCCCCTTTACATCTGAACTCGCAGAGTTACCCTTTAAATCTGAGCTCGCAGTGTTCCCCTTTACATCTGAACTTGCAGAGTTTCCAGGTACATCTCAACTCGCAGTGTTGCCTTATGCCCTGTACACACGGTCGGACTTTCCGACGGAAAACGCGCGATCGGAGCTTGTTGTCGGAAATTCCGACCGTGTGTGGGCTCCATCGGACTTTTTCCATTGGAATTTCCAACACACGAAGTTTGAGAGCTGGCTCTAAAATTTTCCAACAAAATCCGTTCGTGTGTAGACAATTCCGACGCACAAAGTGCCACGCATGCTCAGAATCAAGCAGAAGAGCAGCATTGGCTATAGAACTTCATTTTTCTCGGCTCTTTGTAAGTGTTGTACGTCACCGCGTTCTTGACGTTTGGACGTCACAACTTTGTGTGACCATGTGTATGCGATGGATTTTTTTGTCGGAATGTGCGATCGTGTGTACAGGGCATTACACTGTAAGGGTGTAAGGGGAGATCTGCAGACTCTGCTGTAAGGGAGAACTCTGGGGACTCTGATTTAAGGAGGAACACCGAGAACTCTGATGTAAGGAGGGGACTTCTGGAGTAAAAGGTAACTCTGATAACTGGTAACCAGAACCCCCACATACATCATACAGTGCCTCGAAAAAGTTTTCATACCCCTTGAAATTTTCTACATGTTGTCATGTTACAACCAAAAACGTAAATGTATTTTATTGGGATTTTATGTGATAGATCAACACAAAGTGGAACATAATTGTGTAGTGGAAGGAAAATTATAAATTGTTTTCCAATTTTTTTTACAAATAAAAATGTGAAAAGTGTGGCGTGCATTTGTATTCAGTCCCCTTTGCTTTGATACTCCTAACTAAAATCTAATGGAACCAGTTGCTTTCAGAAGTCACATAATTAGAAAATAGAGTCCACCTGTGTGTAATTTATTCTCAGTATAAATACAGCTGTTCTGTGACGCCCTCAGAGGTTGATTAGAGAACCTTAGTGAACAAACAGCATCATGAAGGCCAAGGAACACACCAGACAGGTCAGGGATAAAGTTGTGAAGTAGTTTAAAGCCTGGTTAGGTTATAAAAAAATATCCCAAGCTTTGAACACCTCACGGAGCACTGTTCAATCTATCATCCGAAAATGGAAAGAGTATATGACAACTGCAAACCTACCTACATGGCCGTCCACCTAAACTGACAGGCCGGGCAAGGAGAGCATTAATCGGAGAAGCAGCCAAGAGGCCCATGGTAACTCTGGAGGAGCTGCAGAGATCCACAGCTCAGGTGGGAGAATCTGTCCACAGGACAACTATTAGTTGTGTACTCCACAAATCTGGCCTTTATGGAAGAGTGGCAAGAAGAAAGCCATTGTTGAAAGAAAACCATAGGAAATCCCATTTTCAGTTTGCGAGAAGCCATGTGGGGGACACAGCAAAGACCTGAAAAAAAACCCCCAAAAAAACGAATGAAACGAAAACGAACACCTTTTTTCGGCAGTGCACATGTCTAGGGCCAAGCCCAACCCCCGAAAACCCCCCACAAAGCAACATCCATTAAGACACGGATGAGCAAGTTTGGGGTGGAGGAACTTGACTGGCCTGCACAGAGTCCTGACCTTAACCCGATAGAACTCCTTTGAGATGAATTAGAGTGGAGACTGCAAGCCAGGCCTCCTCGCTCATCCATGTCTTTATGAACCTTGCTTTGTGGGGTTTTTTCAGGAGTTGGGCTTGGCCCCATAGATCCAGTGAAGGGAACTCTTAAGGTATCAGCATACCAAGACATTTTGGACAATTTCATGCTCCCAACTTTGTGGGAACAGTTTGGGGATGGCCCCTTCCTGTTCCAACATGACTGCGCACCAGTGCACAAAGCAAGGTCCATAAAGGCAAGGATGAGGGAGTTTGGGGTGGAGGAACTTGACTGGCCTGCCCAGAGTCCTGACCTCAACCTGATAGAACACCTTTGGGATGAATTAGAGTGGAAACTGCGAACCAGGCCTTCTCATCCACATCAGTGTCTGACCTCACAAATGCGCTTCTGGAAGAATGGTCAAACATTCCCATAGACACACTCCTCAACCTTGTGGACAGGCTTCCCAGAACAGTTGAAGCTCTTATAGCTGCAAAGGGTGGGCCAACTCAATAATAAACCCTACAGACTAAGACTGGGATGCCATTAAAGTTCATGTGCGTGTAAAGGCAGGCGTCACAATACTTTTGACAATATAGTGTATATTTTTGCAATAAATATCCCCTCTTCAGCCCGAGTGTGTCTGAGAGCGTGGTGCTGCTTATAGAGTCATGGGCTCTGGGAACAGGGGACATGGAGAAAAAACAGCTCCTTCTACGCAACACTTCAAAATTTTTTTTTTGTATCACCTGACCCTCCCTTTTAGATTGTAAGCTCCAATAGGCAAGGCCCTTTGATTCCTCTTGTATTGAATTGTATTGTAACTGTACTGTCTGCCCTCATGTTGTAAAGTGCTGAGCAAACTACTGGTGCTATATAAATCCTAAATAGAAATAATAATAATTATTGAGAACTGCTCATTCCAAACAAACCAAAGTGATGGGGGGAATGAGGGGTTCAGGAACTCATGGAGGATGTTACAAGGAGCCATAAAAACACAGTAAAAAATGATTTAATGAAAAATAGGATTATAGGGCCATTAACCTCTTCCTGACCACCGCACACCAATATACGTCGGCAGAATGGCACGGATGGGCAAAAGGGTGTACAGGTACGTCCCCTTTAGGATACGGCATTGTGGGAGCGGCATGTGTAAACAAGGCATTTCCCCGTTTTGCCTAGTGATATGACAGCGATCACTGCTCCCTGTCATTGGGAGCAGTGATCGCTGTCATGTGAGTAGTAGCCCATCCCCCCCACAGTTATAATCACGCCCTAGGACACACTTAACCCCTTGATCGCCCCCTAGTTTTTAACCCCTTCCTTGCCAGTGTCATTTACACAGTAATCAGTGCATTTTTATAGCACTGATCGCTGTATAAACGACAATGGTCCCAAAGTAGTGTCAAAAGTGTCCAATGTGTCCGCCATAATGTCGCAGTCACGATAAAAATCGCAGATCGCTGCCATTACTAATGAAAAAAAATGAATAATAAAAATGTCATAAACTATCTCCTATTTTGTAGACGCAATAACTTTTGCGCAAACCAATCAATATACGCTTATTGCGATTTTTTTTACCAAAAATATGTAGAAGAATACATGTCAGCCTAAACTGAGGAAAAAAATGTTTTTATATATATTTTTGGGGGGATATTTATTATAGCAAAACGTAAAAAATATTGTGTTTTTTTCAAAATTGACGCTCTTTTTTTGTTTATAACGCAAAAAATAAAAAACGCAGAGGTGATCAAATACCACCAAAAGAAAGCTCTATTTGTGGGGAAAAAAAGGACGTCAATTTTGTTTGGGTGCAACGTTGCACGACTGCGCAATTGTCAGTTAAACGGCGCAGTGTCGAATCACAAAAAGTGCTCTGGTCAGGAAGGGGGTAAATATTTCCGGGGCTGAAGTGGTTAAATACTGGATGTGAAGAAATTATATTTGAAGAATAGGGATATAATTTTGTGTCACTTTAAGACAATCCGATGGTGTGTGTGGCTTCGCCGGACCTTCAGCGGACTTTTCCAGTCGCAAATCTGACGGACTTTAGATTTGGAACATTCAAATCTTTACGTCGTAACTCTGCCGGACCCAGAAATCCGCTCGTCTGTATGCTAGTCTGACGGACAAAAACTGACACTAGGGCATCTTTTGGCTACTGGCTATGAACTTCCTTATTTTAGTCCGGTGTACGTCATCACGTACGAATCCGTCAGACTTTGGTGTGATCGTGTGTAGGCAAGTCCGTTCGTTAAAAAGTCTGTCGGACCAGTCCGGTCGAAAAGTCCAACCGTGTGTACACGGCATTAGAGGCGTGACTTAAATGTACCCATCCTAGAGAAAAAGAACAAGCTTGGTGACTGGCAGAGATGGCCATCCTCAAGAAAGATCCAAAGTCAAATTTTCATGTGCCCAGTAGAAGTTTGATTATTGCACAAGACAAATAGAGCAGTTCCATACGACCTGCTCTGGGGCGCTCTATCTTTGCTGAGCAAATGAATAAACAACATCAGCAAAAATATTTTGTTGGACAGCAGAGGTCAGTACAGTATAAAGATAGGGCTCCCTGCTCTTGCCATTTATTGATGGCTGGTGAATGAGACTCAGCAACACTCTGCATATAGGACCGTGCTGCAATACCACCATACATTGTACGAATAAATCAAATATAACAATAGCAACACAAATGTAATGCAAATAGGTATGAGACATACAGATACTAAAGAACAGGTACAGTAAGTAATAATTTAAGTGACAGCAGTAGACAACTGCATTGCACAGCCTATATAGCAATCCTAGAATGCAATGGAAAAGAGCTAGGACTATACATGCTGTCACTGTGTAAAAAAATAAGAAAAAAAAAATTTATATATATATATATATATATATATATATATATATATATATATATATATATATATATATATATATATATATATATATATATATATATATATATATATATATATATATATATTTTTTATAATATTTTTTTTTATAATATTATATTTTGTTCAGCTTTGGAGTGAGTGGAGAGGTATTAATACACCTGTCACCTAATTCACCCCTCTGCTTGTCTTGTTTACTGTTATTTTGGGGGTTCCCCAGGACAGGAATAGTACAGTGTCTAAGTGGTTAGTACTTTTGCCTTGCAGCACTAGGGTTGTCGGCTCGAATCCCAACCATGCATGGAGTTTGCATGTTCTCCCAGTGCCTGTGTGGGTTTCCTCTGAGTACTCCAGTTTCCTCCCACACTCCGAACAAATGCTGCAAGGTTAATTGGCTCCTGTCTAAATTGATACTAGGGTATGAATATGAGTTAGGGACCTTAGATTGTAAGCTCCTTGAGGGCAGGTACTCATGTGAATGTACAATATATAAATACTGTATGTGTAAAGCGCTGCATAAATTGATGGTGCTTTAAAACATTGGTTCTCAACCCGTGGTAGGTGTACCCCTGGGGGTACGCACACCAAGGGCAGGGGGTACGCCGCCCAGAGCCGGCGCCACCAGTGGCATCGGGACAAAGGGGCTGACTACCTAGTGTGTTTTGCCGAGAACTCCAACTCGCCCTCACACTGGTCCAATACCGGGATGTGTGACGCCCATCATAGGAGCCGTGGGTCCAGGAGGCAGTCCACTTAGTGAACACTGCAGCAGAAGATGCCCGCTCTCTGTAAACCGGCATGTGGCGGCTCTCCTCTCCCCATGGCGGCTCTGAAGGGCAAGGCGACTGGCGAGGCTGTGCTGATGGGCACTGGCAAGGCTGGACTAATGGGCACTGGTGACTGGCAAGGCTGCACTGATGGGCACTGCTGAGGCTGGATTGATGGGCACTGGTGAGGCTGTCCCGATGGGCACTGGCAAGGCTGCACTTATTGGCACTGGTGATTGGCAAGGCTGCACTAATGGGCACTGCCGAGGCTGGGTTGATGGGCACTGGTGACTGGCAAAGCTGCATTGATGGGCACTGGGGAGGCTGCGCTGATGGGCACTGGCAATTCTGCACTTATTGGCACTGGTGATTGACAAGGCTGCACTAATGGGCACTGCTGAGGCTGCGTTGATGGGCACTGGTGACTGGCTAGGCTGCATTAATGGGCACTGGCGAGGCTGCACTGATGATTACAGGTAAGGCTGCACTAATGGGCACCAGTGACTGGCAAGGCTGCACTGATGGGCACTGCTGAGGCTGCATTGATGGACACTGGCGAGGCTGCCCTGATGGGCACTGGCAGGCTGCACTAATGGGCACTGGTGACTGGCAAGGCTGCACTGATGGACACTGCTGAGACTGCATTGATGGGCACTGGTGACTGGCAAGGCTGCATTGATGGGCACTGGTGACTGGCAAGGCTGCATTGATGGGCACTGCTGAGGCTGCATTGATGGGCACTGGTGACTGGCAAGGCTGCATTGATGGGCACTGGCGAGGCTGCGCTGATGGGCACTGGCAGGGCTGCACTAATGGGCACTGGTGATTATAACAATTGTGCCATGCTAGTGAAAAAAATTCTGCAAGGCTACAGAATTCAAAAAATATAATAATAAATGTTAGAGCTCATATTATATAAATCTATGAACAGATATAATGATCATAATGTCCGTGAAAAGAGTCCATATAGTGTAAAAACTGAAAAGTTGTGATCATACATGATAAGACTGGATCTAATAGGAAAATTATAGTCCTTTAAGAAAAAAATAGATGTGAAAGACAGCCACCACCGATTGCAGGAAGGCTTATCGGAACAAATGGACCCAAATGGACCCAAATTGGGCATATGCCCAATGAATCGCCAAGGCTTGTGGTGTAAACACCAGCGGATGGATCATCCACACGTATGGTTTATGCCAAGATGGGAGATGCTTCCATATACAAAAAAGGGCTCCAACCAGGCTCCGTTTAGAAAGACCGGTATCCACAAGTCTTGGTGGGATGTGTCGTTAACCATGTAACATGCAGTATAACCGAGAAGGAAACAAAAAAACTTCACATAGTGTAAACCCGTAGGTATACTAAGTTTAATGTAAGAAAATTTGGGAACACTCACATTTGGGAAGAGTAAAACAAGCGCTTGTAATCATGAATAAAAGCAATGCAATGACATCAGCAGAGCCTAAAGGGATGCTGTCCCTGGAATTTTCCTCATTAGAGCCCTGTAGGTGCAGCAGCTGGTTGATAATTATGAAACCACTCCAGTTAGACTCACTGATCACCCAGACACAGACAAACACATGAGGATTTCTTCAGATTAACAAAAGGTAGGAATCTGTAACACAGTTTGTTAAAACCCTTGCAATGTACATAGATCTCCCTGAAGGAGAATGTTTTTTTTTCTCAACAAAAGTAGAGTTACATTTTAAATATAATAAAATCTCTAGGTGGCTTTGTGTGTAACTTGTATTTTTTGCTCGCCAGTTATTTAGTAATCTCACTTATGTAGCTGTCTGAGCCGGACAGAAAACTACAAATACGCGTAGGCAATCCCATTAATTAATTACAGCACAGAAAGCAAGTGTGGAAAAAATGTGAAGCCACATCAGTATACTTTCTGTATTATAACACATCAGAATGGGTAGCTACATCAAGAGTGCTAACTATACTTATGGGGTGTACACACGGTCGGACTTTTCGACCGGACTGGTCTGACGGACGCCGACGGACCAAATCCAGCGGACAATCCGATTGTGTGTGGGCTTCACCGGACCTTCAGCTGACTTTTCCAGTCGCAAATCTGACGGACTTTAGAACTGGAACTTTCAAATCTTTATGTCATAAATCCGCTGGACCCAGAAATCTGCTCGTCTGTATGCTAGTCCGACGGACAAAAACCGACGCTAGGGCAGCTATTGGCTACTGGCTATCAACTTCCTTATTTTAGTCCGGTGTACGTCATCACGTACGAATCCGTCCGACTTTGGTGTGATCGTGTGTAGGCAAGTCCGTTCGTTAGAAAGTCCGTCAGAAGTCCGTTAAAAGTCAGTCGAAAGTCCGCTGGAAAGTTTGTTGAACCAGTCCGGTCGAAAAGTTCACCCGTGTGTACGCGGCATTAGAGCATAACTCCACCCAAAAGGGGAAGTTCTGCTTTAAGGTCTCCTTCCCCCGCTTCTTTGACATTTGGCAGGTACCCGCGCCCACTTCTGCCTAGGCGATCCAAGCAGAAGTTCTCCTTCCCCCTCCCTCTCTGCAGTCTTCTGGGACACATCACAGGTCCCAGAAGACTGCAGGACCATTCACAATGCGCAGTGCGACTCACGCATGCACAGTGGGCACCCGGCTGTGAAGATGTCACAGCCAGATGGCCACAGTTAAGATGCCGACACCGAAAACCAAACACGGTCCCCAGCGGCCCCTCCAGTGTGCACAGCGCTGGATCCTGGTACAGGTAAGTGTCCCTTTTTGTAGCTGCTGACTTTCAATATTCAGAAAATTCACTGGAGCTCCCCTTTAACCACTTCAATACCGGGCACTTTTAACCCGTTGCTGCCCAGGCCAATTTTCAGCTTTCAGCGCTGTCCCACTTTGAATGACAATTGTGCGGTCATGCTACACTGTATTCAAATGAAATTTTTATCATTTTTTTATTTCACACAGATAGATCTTTCTTTTGGTGATATTTAATCACCTCTGTGTTTTTTTTTTTTTGCTAAATAAACTAAAAAAAGACCGTAAATTTTCAAAAAAACTGTTTTTTCTTTGTTTCTGTTATATAATTTTGCAAATAAATAATCTTTCTTCATGAATTTAGGCCAAAATGTATTCTGCTACATTTCTTTGGTGAAAAAAATCAGTGTATATTATTTAGACTGTAGGAAAGTTATACAAACTATGGTATATATGTGAAAATCGATCAATCCTGATGTACACCCTATCTTATTTCTTGAGGCTCTGAAAATGCCAGGACAGTACAAATATCCCCCAAATGATCCCTTTTTGGAAAGTAATGATAAAAAGAAGGAAACCCTGGGATGGTACGGGTGAATGGGAAGGGAGTAAGCAATGGGTAAATCAAGGTAAAGGAAAAAGAAACATACTAAATATTGTAATTGGTATGAGGAATGCCCAGAAATAGTAAAAGAAAAAAATACTTTATTAGAATATACAAAACATGGTTATAAAAGTAATGAACAATGCATACAAAATACCTAAACCACGCAAATGTGTATACTGGTAAGGGAAAGCATCCACATGCGTGGTATAAAGGAGCCCAACATGTTTCGGATAGGAATAAAAATTCAGTTCCTTCTTCAGGGGTTTCCTGTAAGGATTTTTTGTATGATTAGTTCAAACAATTAGCTGCATACAGAGCAACAGGCTATGGTCTGACAGTCTGCCAACAGGTACTTCAGGTCAACATCACCATGGTTCATTGCAGATTCAGATATGAGTAACACATGTGTGGATATATATAAAATGGAGGTCTGAACTCAAAGATGGTATAGAGATTTGCTGATATATATCAGGAGGAGGTCATTGATGCCAATTAGGTACGGCGAGGTAGGTCAAACCACCAGCGTCCACGAGGAACAACCAATGCAAAGAGGGGAATGTACATCCAGATTGTGGGATGTATGGAATCACAACCTCCAGCCTGGCGTCCAAACCTGGATATGCTGCATATCCAGGTTTGGACGCCAGGCTGGAGGTTGTGATTCCATACATCCCACAATCTGGATGTACATTCCCCTCTTTGCATTGGTTGTTCCTCGTGGACACTGGTGGTTTGACCTACCTCGCCGTACCTAATTGGCATCAATGACCTCCTCCTGATATATATCAGCAAATCTCTATACCATCTTTGAGTTCAGACCTCCACTTTATATATATATCCACACATGTGTTACTCATATCTGAATGTGCAATGAACTATGGTGATGTTGACCTGAAGTACCTGTTGGCAGACTGTCAGACCATAGCCTGTTGCTCTGTATGCAGCTAATTGTTTGAACTAATCATACAAAAAATCCTTACAGGAAACCCCTGAAGAAGGAACTGAATTTTAATTCCTATCCGAAACATGTTGGGCTCCTTTATACCACGCATGTTGATGCTTTCCCTTACCAGTATACACATTTGCGTGGTTTAGGTATTTTGTATGCATTGTTCATTACTTTTATAACCATGTTTTGTATATTCTAATAAAGTATTTTTTTCTTTTACTATTTCTGGGCATTCCTCATACCAATTACAATATTTAGTATGTTTCTTTTTCCTTTACCTTGATTTACCCATTGCTTACTCCCTTCCCATTCACCCGTACCATCCCAGTGTTTCCTTCTTTTTATCATTATTTGTTGCAATGTATTATAGGGATGTGGTGAACTGGGTATAAGTTCATTGTTACACTCATATATGGTAGTGCACCATTTTCTATTTAAACTACCTTTTTGGAAAGTAGACAGTCCAAGGTATTTAGTAAGAGGCATGGCAAGTTTTTTGAAGTTGTAATATTTTGTCATAATTTTTGGAAAATTAAGAAGTTAGAAAAAAAGTTTTTTTCACATACATACATACATACATACATACTGTCACCAGTGAAGTACAGCTTCATCATATAACTTGTGTGGCGGTGATCATGGACACTAACTGGTGACAGTATGTTAAAATAAATAAATAATTAAACAATTTTTTTCTTGTTTTTCTTTGTCTAATTTACAAATTTGATTGCTTATACCCGTGAATTCCATTGTTATATGCAACCACTTTTACTGAACAAAATGGATTCATTCAGTGTTTACTATTGTGGTTAACTGTGATTGGCCATAGCTAATCACCTGGTACAGATAGGCTGTGATTGGCCCTTTCTGTATCATGTGATCACTGTGACCAATCACAGAGGTCAACACAATAGTACAGAATGAATGGCATGAATGAAAGCAATCCATTGTATACAATTGTCATATGATCTGCTGTGATTGGTTGCACAAAGCTCTCTTGCAGATGCAGAAGTTATAGACAAACCATTTACCCCTAACAGTGGTGCTTTATAATGATCAGCTTGTAAATAAAGTTGTTGTAACTGCTTAAAGTGTTAGCTGTTTGGCTTCAATTTGTTACATACTTGTCAACAGTCCCGATTTTCCCGGGACAATTCCGATTTTTGGACCCTCGTCCCGATCGGAGTCCGTCCTGACTAAAATCTGGGGATTTTGCTTTTGTTCCAGGAATCGGGACTGTTTTTGGCAAAGACCACAGTGGGCTACAAAAAGATGGCTGCCGCGAGATCTCTTTCCGGCTTTCCCTGTGTGTTTAGTGGAAAGGGGAGGGGCCTCCGATCTGTGCAGCCAATCAGCTTTTCTCTTCAGTGTACAAGTAGACAGTTCTCTTGTACATTGAAGACGATTGGCTGCATGGTTAAGGGGCCCCTCCCCTCTCCACTGAATACAGTTCACCACACAGAAAAAGATGGAAATGGAGCGGCCGCCAACCCTTCACCCCATTTGTCTGATGAGAGGGGACACTGATGTAAGGAGGGGCTCCACTGGGGACACTGATGTAAGGAGGGGCTCTGCTGGGGGCACCTGATGTAAGGAGGGACTCCGCTGGGGGAACCTGATGTAAGGAGGGACTCCGCTGGGGGCACCTGATGTAAGGAGGGACTCCGCTGGGGGCACCTGATGTAAGGAGGGACTCCGCTGGGGGCACCTGATGTAAGGAGGGACTCCGCTGGGGGCACCTGATGTAAGGAGGGAGTCCGCTGGGGGCACCTGATGTAAGGAGGGAGTCCGCTGGGGGCACCTGATGTAAGGTGGGACTCCGCTGGGGGCACCTGATGTAAGGTGGGACTCCGCTGGGGGCACCTGATGTAAGGAGGGACTCTACTGGAAATCCCTTGTGTAAGGAGGGACTCTACTGGAAATCCCTTGTGTAAGGAGGGACTCTACTGGAAATCCCTTGTGTAAGGAGGGACTCTACTGGAAATCCCTTGTGTAAGGAGGGACTCTACTGGAAATCCCTTGTGTAAGGAGGGACTCTACTGGAAATCCCTTGTGTAAGGAGGGACTCTACTGGAAATCCCTTGTGTAAGGAGGGACTCTGCTGGGAATGCCTAAGGTAAGGAGGGACTCTACTGGGGATACCTGATGGCATCTGGTGGCAGGTGACGTGGCAAGTGACACACTCAGGGTTCTCACTGATTCTGCATTATGGTGAATTGAACTATTTCATTTTATATTACAATGTAATAATAATGGTAACAATCATGGTGCCGGGATGATTGAAGCGCTAACACCAGGTGTTTGGAGTATCTTTATCTGCTGATTGTTAAACTTTATGGAATACACATATTGCTGTTGTGGTGTAGGATCTGGGCCTGCTGTCCCTCCATCCCTCTTTCTTTCTCCCTCCATCATCTCAGACTCTAACCACACCCCCTTTGAGCCACGCCCATTTAAAGCACAAAATAAGGTCCATTGACATGGACCATAGGGTGAGTACATGGATTGAAAACTGGCTACAAGGGCGAGTTCAGAGGGTGGTGATAAATGGGGAGTACTCAGAATGGTCAGGGGTGGGTAGTGGGGTTCCCCAGGGTTCTGTGCTGGACCAATCCTATTTAATTTGTTCATAAACGACCTGGAGGATGGGATAAACAGTTCAATCTCTGTATTTGCAGACAATACTAAGCTAAGCAGGGCAATAACTTCTCCGCAGGATGTGGAAACCTTGCAAAAAGATCTGAATAAATTAATGGGGTGGGCAACTACATGGCAAATGAGGTTCAATGTAGAAAAATGTAAAATAATGCATTTGGGTGGCAAAAATATGAATGCAATCTATACACTGGGGGGAGAACCTCTGGGGGAATCTAGGATGGAAAAGGACCTGGGGGTCCTAGTAGATGATAGGCTCAGCAATGGCATGCAATGCCAAGCTGCTGCTAACAAAGCAAACAGAATATTGGCATGCATTAAAAAGGGGATCAACTCCAGAGATAAAACGATAATTCTCCCACTCTACAAGATTCTGGTCCGGCCGCACCTGGAGTATGCTGTCCAGTTCTGGGCACCAGTCCTCAGGAAGGATGTACTGGAAATGGAACAAGTACAAAGAAGGGCAACAAAGCTAATAAAGGGTCTGGAGGATCTTAGTTATGAGGAAAGGTTGCGAGCACTGAACTTATTCTCTCTGGAGAAGAGACGCTTGAGAGGGGATATGATTTCAATATACAAATACCGTACTGGTGACCCCACAATAGGGATAAAACTTTTTCGCAGAAGAGGGTTTAACAAGACTCGCGGCCACTAATTAAAATTAGAAGAAAAGAGGTTTAACCTTAAACTACGTAGAGGGTTCTTTAATGTAAGAGCGGCAAGGATGTGGAATTCCCTTCCACAGGCGGTGGTCTCAGCGTGGAGCATTGATAGCTTCAAGAAACTATTAGATAAGCACCTGAATGACCGCAACATACAGGGATATATAATGTAATACTGACACATAATCACACACATAGGTTGGACTTGATGGACTTGTGTCTTTTTTTCAACCTCACCTACTATGTAACTATGTAACTATGTACTATTTAAAAGCGGAGTTCCAACATATAATAACATTTTTTTTTCCTTTCTAAATTTCTAAGATCATCTAATCAAAATGTACCACTCATTTTTTTGGTGAAAAATATCCCCTGATGTCCGTTTTCCTATTGAAAAGCAACTTATATACTTATATAATTTCTTCCTCAAAGTTCTCATCTTGCCTGTGGGCATGTGAAGCCCACAAGCATCCTCTTCCGGGATGCGGTGCTGCTGAGCGACCAGCATGCACCACCCGTTCTCTCCCCGATCTCGCGCATGCGCAATCATCCATTATCGGAGCTCCGTCAACTACTCAGGTTGCCATAACAACGGGCATCGGAAGTGCCTGCCCCGCCCCGTTGTTATGGCAACCTAGCCTCTCCTAGGAGCAGTAGCGAGCGGAGGCGCCAAGGGAAGTGACGTAAGGAGCCGAGGTGAGTAAGGAGGCAGATTACGAGGGACCCCCTAGCAACAGGCATTAAGAGGTGAGTAAAATAAAACATTTTTTTCCAAATGTTATTAATCATTTTTAATGCAGCTGATTAATGCAAAAATAATTTTAGGAGTGGAACTCCACTTTAAGGCACTCCCAATTTTCCGTTTACACCACTCCCATTTTTTACTGCGGCGCGCTTCCCTTTACTGGCAAGATGACCAGGTGAAAACAGAGAGGGAAAAACAAAGAAAAGAAAACTAATACAGCCACCACATCTAATGAGCTTCAATATATTAAAATTTTTTGTTTTGGGTTCAACCACCTGAATGACGGCTACAGCGCGGTTGGCTAGTTCTGGGAGGGCGTACTATGAAGTCCTCCCAGACTCGCACACCCAGAAGCGACCATGATCGCCTGGTTCTATGGACCCAGCGCATCACGGATCGGTGTAAAGGGCCGATGACAGCGGCCCTTTACCATGTGATCGCTCTATCCAATGACTGAGCGATCACTTGTCAACAAACCGGCGCATGTCTGGTTCAGTTCTCTCCTCACACTTGACTGGTACAGCGTGTGAGTGGGCTGTCTCTGGAGTGCCCACAGCGCTGATTTGTGCCAATTCAACCCTCATTTGTGCCCATCCATGCCTCATCTGTGCCTGAAACATGCCCATTCGTGCCTCATACATGTCCATCCGTGCCTCATACATGCTCATCCATGCCTCATACATGCCCATCCGTACCCATCTGTGCCTCATACATGCCCATCTGTGCCTCATACATGCCCATTCGTACCTCATCTGTGCCTCAAACATGCCCATCCATGACTCATACATGCCCACCCATGCCCATCCGTGCCGCATACATGCCCATCCGTGCCTCATCCATGCCCATTAATGCCTCACCCGTACCTCATACATGCCCATCTGTGCCTCATACATGCCCATCAGTGCCTCATATGTGCCCATTCCTGCCCATCCGTGCCTCACCCATGCCTCACCCATGCCCATCCGTGCTCATCCGTGCCACATCCATGCCTCATACATGCCCATCCATGCCTCATACATAGCTTACAAAAGACCCACAGTGAGCTAATACTGCGCTAAAAAAACAGAAAAGTGAAATATAAAATAAATATAAAGTATAGTGATGACCTCACCATCGTAGGCTCCACCCTACCTTTTTGAGTGAAGCTTACGACGGTGACATCATCACGTTCTTTTCAGGAATTTAAAAGGGCAATAGGAAAAGGAAGTGAACGGAATCTTGAGGAGACGCCGCGTACCTCATTGATCAGACATTTGGCCCATCCATGCCCATCCATGCCTCATACATAGCTTACAAAAGACCCACAGTGAGCTAATAATACTGCGCTAAAAAAACAGAAAAGTGAAATATAAAATAAATATAAAGTATAGTGATGACCTCACCATCGTAGGCTCCACCCTACCTTTTTGAGTGAAGCCTACGACGGTGACATCATCACGTTCTTTTCAGGAATTTAAAAGAGCAATAGGAAAAGGAAGCGAACGGAATCTTGAGGAGACGCCGCGTACCTCATTGATCAGACATTTGGTTGTATCGCTTTTAAACGTCATATATCTCATGCGTGTAACCCACTTTTACTCAACTTTTACTTACTTTTACCCAAATTTACTGCACTATGGAAGCACTTTCTTTTGTTTTCTGAGTGACATTGTTCCAGCAGCAGTTCCAAACATCTTTAATGGTCTTGGGGAGACCGATTTCCCTGTGCTGGGTGAGACTGTTTTTTTAGCAGTCACAGATAGCTGGTAAGCAGGCTACTTACTCACTTGGGTGTGGAGCTGGATGCACATTTATTTGAAGATTCTGCACGATTTTTTATTACTTGCCACCGTTATCACACATGCATGGAAGTTTGCTCTTTTTGTACATGGATTGATTTTTGCACTGGGACTTTGCTTTAGTTTTTAGTTCTTTCTTTTTATATATTTTTTTGTTTATTTATTTTTCACTTGCAAATTTGGAAAATTATTTTTTGCACTGGGACTGCTTTAGTTTTTCTTTTTTACATTTTTTTCACTTGCGAAATTGAAAAAATAACCTCTCTTGTTGTTTGTATAGCGCTGCACTCACCTTTATGTACATGCCTCATACATGCCCATCCGTGCCTCATACATGCCCATCCATACATGCCCACCCATGCCCCTCAATGCCTCATACATGCCCATCTGTGCCTCATCCATGCCTCACCTGTACCTCATACATGCCCAACCGTGCCTCATACATGCCTATCCGTGCCCATTCCTGCCTCACCCATGCCTCATCCGTGCACATCCATGTCTCATTCATGCATATCCATGCCTCATCTGTGCCCATCCATGCCACATTAGTGCTCATCCGTGCCCATCCATGCCTCATCCGTGTTCATCGATACCTCTTCCGTGTTCCATCCATGCTACATTAGTGCTTATCCGTGCCTCATTCGTGCCACATCCGTACCCATTCCTGCCTCATTCATGCTAATCCATACCTCATCCAGGCCACATCAGTGCTCATCTGTGCCTCATCTGTGTCACATCCATGCCACATCAGTGCTCATCCGTGCCTCATCCATGCCACATGAGTGCTCATCCTGACGGTGCTCCCTGCATGCTGGGCCTCTGTATGTGGCCAGGCTGTGTAAAAGTCTCACACATGTGGTATCGCCATACTCAGGAGGAGTAGCAGAATGTATTTTGGGGTGTAATTTTTGCTAGGTACATGCTATGTATTAGAAATATGTTATAAATGGACCACCAAATGGATTTTCATTTTCTTTCCACATTTTCCAAAAACTTGTGGAAAAAAATGACATGTTCAAAAGACTCATTATGCCTCCTAGATTATGTGTTGGAGTGTTTGTTTCCAAAATGGGGTCATTTTTTGTGGCCTTTCCATTGTCCTGGAGCCTCAGGGCCTTCAAAAGTGTGATAGGTTGTCAGGAAATTAGTTGTGTAATTTAGGTCCCTAGAACACCTGATGGTGCTCCCTACATGGTGGGCCTCTGTACATGGCATGGATGTGAAAAAAGTCTCACATGTGGTATCGCCATACTCAGGAGTAGCAGAATGTGTTTTGGGGTGTAGTTGCAAGTATGCATATGCCATGTGAAAGAAATAACCTGTTAATATGACAATTTTGTTTATAAGAAAAAAAAATCTTAATTTTGCAAAGAATTGTGGTAAAAAATTACAACTTCAAAAAACTCACCATGCCTCTTACTAAATACCTTGGAATGCCTACTTTCCAAAAATAATTTGGGGGGTATTTGTACTGTCCTGGCTTGTTAGTGTCTCAAGAAATGAGATAGGCCATCAGTACATCAGGTGTGATCAATTTTTAGTGATTGGAACTTTAGCTTGTAAACTCTATAACTTTCACAAAGACTAAATAATATACATTGATTTTGGTTATTTTTACCAAAGATATGTAGCAGTATAAATTTTGGCCAAAATTTAGGAAGAAAAATTACTAATTTGCTAAATTTTATAACAGAAACAAATAAAAACGCAATTTTCGGTCTTATTTCATTTATAGCAAAAAAAATAAAAAACCCGGTGGTGAATAAATACCACCAAAAAAAGGAAAACAATTTCATATGGGTGCAGTGTTGCATGACTGAGTAATTGTCATTCAAAATGTGAGAGCACTGAAAGCTGAAAATTGGCCTGGTTAGGAAGGGGGTTTAAATGCCCAGTGGGCAAGTGGTTAAAGAGGAAGTAAACCCTGATGGGATTTACTTCCTCTTTAGTTCCCTGCAAAGATAAAGCATAATGGTCTACTATGATGTAGTAGCCCATTATGTGTCACTTACCTGAGAATTAAGCCTGCGATGTCCCCGCTAGCAGCGAGCGTCCATCTTCACCCCTCTTCCTTCCGGGGCCGCGAACTCCGCTCTGTGACTGGCCGGAGTCGTGTGACATCACTCCCGGGCATACAGGAGCCTCCAGTCACGGCATGATCTGCCTTTTCTAAAGTGCACATGAGCTGTAGACATCGGCGCATGGCTTTATTGTAAAGATATTTCCTGGTGCATTGTGGCAGCATACATATGGGTTGTGACTCTGCCCCCACAACCTGATAGGACTGGTTAACTATAAATCAAAGACAGACCCGGCTCACAGCATTCTCCTTTTTCCCTCACCTGATCAGGACTGAAATCGCGAGGGATCCCTTACCGTTTGTTGCTCCAGCCAGGTTCAGCCTCTCCTGGGTGGAAGTCCTTCCTGTACAGTCTCTAAATGAGCTATATGGTTGGAGCCCCATTCTGGTGGTCTGGGGGGCATATTTCAGCCTCTCCTGGGTGGAAGTCCTTCCTGTACAGTCTCTAAATGAGCTATATGGTTGGAGCCCCATTCTGGTGGTCTGGGGGGCATATTTCAGCCTCTCCTGGGTGGAAGTCCTTCCTGTACAGTCTCTAAATGAGCTATATGGTTGGAGCCCCATTCTGGTGGTCTGGGGGGCATATTTCAGCATCTCCTGGGTGGACGTCCTTCCTCTACAGTCTCTAAATGAGCTATATGGTTGGAGCCCCATTCTGGTGGTGCAGGCTTCTCAAAGAAAGCTTTAAACAAGCTTTGACGTAAGTGACAGTGTTTCCTTTAGTTTTCCATATGCTTTTTTACTTCTTTTCTCTGTGTTATGGGTGTTTGCCATTCCCAAGATGGCTGCAGCAGTGCAAGTACACTCTGAGCATGAGAGGCAGGAAGTGATGCGGCCTCTGTGTTTCCTGGCTAGAGCTTTTCCAGGCTGGTGATCTGAACATGCTCAGGCACTGATATCATCACTAATGGCAAATGTGAGTTCTAAACGGTTTTATGGTATTTTTTGGTAACAAATAGTGGAGCTCTCTACTCATGCATGCTAGATGCTTATCTGGTCGTTGTTTGCAGGTATGTTTTTCCTTTTTATGGTATTCACCTGTTTTTCCTATCTCCTTCTCAGTGTTGCTCTAGGATCATTGTGCTCTTTATGGCATTCACCTGGGCTCTTCCTATCCCCTTTTCAATGCTTGCTCTGGGACGACTGTGTTGGGCTGTTTCCACTAGTGCAACTTGTCACTGCAAAGTCGCATGACAAGAAGAACCTCGTGATTTCCAATCAGTACCGTTCATATCTGTGTTCATAGACCTTAAGAATACACAGGCATTGCTTCAAGTTGCATAAAATT
This sequence comes from Aquarana catesbeiana, assembly GCF_042186555.1. Taxonomy (NCBI): domain Eukaryota; kingdom Metazoa; phylum Chordata; class Amphibia; order Anura; family Ranidae; genus Aquarana; species Aquarana catesbeiana. Next base: position 521,386,680 of record NC_133328.1, read on the forward strand.
TGCAGCAAAATCATGCGACTTTCAGATCGCAATAGTGGAGACTTAGCATTATGCTGTTTTTCATTTCAGTCTGCTGCTTTGCTCTGTTTCTATGGGAAACGCTGTCCAGTCAGACCACCCATTGCTTTTAAGGTATAGGTATTAGGTAAATAGTGAAGATTGAGAAAAAGAGAGCCAATATCTATAGTCCTGTAAGGACTACAAGATGGAGGGAGCCTTCTGATGGTCAAGACAAGTCACCATCTAAGAACAGACATCCAGGCAGTATTGATTAAGCTCATCATCTCACCCCTCATTATCATTGCTCCCCGTTTACAAACATCACAAGTTACCAGCCCTAATAGTCGCTGCCTTTGTGGTGGAAAGTCATTGCCTGCCAAGCTAGTATGTCAAATCTGCCTGGAACAAGCACTATACAGCCCCGCAAGGACCTCAAGATGAAGAGAGCCTGCTAAAAGCCAGAACAGTCACCGTTCAAGCACAGACATACAGGCAACATTGATCAATGGCATCATCTCGCCTCTCATTTTGTTTGCTCCCCATTTACAAACGCCGCAGATTACCAGCACTAATGGTTGCTGCATTCGTGGTGGAAAATCATTGCTTGACAAGCTACAGTGCATGAATTGCCTAGCACTTCCAACCAGAGCCAGTAGGTGGTGTCCAAATAGGAAAGCTTGCCATGAGAAGAAAGCGTTAAAGGGGCCACAAGCTTTGAAGATTGCCCAATAGACTTTTTTGCAAGGGCAGCTAAGGACACAATTGCCTGGGTTGAAGTGGAGAAAACTCTCTACAAGGTTAGAAAGTACTAATTTCCTTCACTGAACAACTGGAAGAGTTAATCCAGGAAGAATTGAAGGGGTCAGAGTGAAATGCCCTTATGAATAGGCTGCCAAAACTGTATACCCTGAAAAAGCTAGAGGTCAACCTGCTGCATTCTCCTCCGATGATGGATGCATCATGAATGTAGCTGGCAAGACATGTCACATTCAAGGAGGCTCTAGTCCAAAAATTAGATCTAGATCTGAAGTGCTCCAACATACTGTAGCATCTGCAAGTGCTGGCACACCAGCAATAACCAGCCCATGTGCTGAGTGAGTCTAATGGGAGTGGTTTCATAATTATCAACCAGCTGCTGCACCTGCAGGACTCTGAGGAAAGTGGCAGGGTCTGCATCCCTTTAGACGTGATTCCCTATTGGGAGTATCTTATCAAAAATGAAATTTTTATTGGAGTGACCAAAAAAATCTGACTTTTATCTTGGTGAAGACTTCTGGGAAAATCAGTGAACCAGTCATACAAGCAGGAAATTATGTTTTAGGGGGGTGTTCTGTACACATTCGGTGTACAGAGCACCTCCAGATAGTCATGTTTCAATACATTTTACAGAAAATTTCAGCCCTGCAGATTAAAAAAAAAAGTGGAGTAACCCTTTAAATAAGCACGTCTGGAAGAAGTGAGGAGACAAGGTTTGTAAGAGCTGAAATTGGCGGCATACTCTGTGGTGGATGTGTCACACGTCAATTGATGTTTTTTTAAGAGCGGTGTTCCCTGCGGTCACGCAAGGAGTGCATTATGGCTGAAGCCATGGTTGGTGGATCCCGCCAAAAAATAAAAAATGGTGCAAGACAACAGAACACAGATCCAATCTATTTGGGAGTAGACAGTGTACAGCCATCTCAAGGGTGACCATTAGCAGGTCAGAGTAAATATCATCTGACAAAAAACAGAAAATTTAAAAAGGTCCAGCATACAGGTGGCGACTCCCAAGTAGATACCAGGAGGCAAAATCCTACGGACCGGGGAAAAAGATTGGGTACTTCTCCAGTTAGTTTACTAATCTTCATTATTGAAGCCATAAAGATCTAAGGCTCCTGTCTTAGGAAAACAGCGGAAGTCCTTTTTAAGGGTGCACTAATCCAGAGGTGCCTGTGCGAAGCTTTACGCACACACCTGGAAGGAAAAACTTCAGGATTAGTGGGCCATATCAGCTATATTTGTGTGACATTGGTGGAAGTTTAAGGGAAGTCTGCCTTTCTGGTACAATAAGGTCATGGGATGTTAAGCTTATGAGGAACAGTATTGAATTTTCTTGAACCGAGTAGTGTTCAAAGCACTTCTGTCATTCACTCCTTTTAGCAAGAGGAGCAAGATTTGTACTGTGCCTAGACAGCAGTCGAAGGGTTGAATTCTTAGGCTGTCAGTGGAGCTTCCTGTATCAATAATTGCAAATATACCATTTTGGCTTAGGAGGCTCTAGTGTCTGTCTCTCTCCCACTCTTAAGCATTGAATCACCACTGCCGCTTCCAGTGATGACGGATTCGCTCTGGACAGTTTTGCCATCCAGCTCCAAGAGACTACTTTTGATGACATGGAAGTTGAGAAGCAGTGGCTACCAAGTCAACCATGCTCAGTGCAGGTAGTGCCTACCTTGTGTCAAACCAGAGAGGTCTTCATGAATAAGATTTACCAAAGAATATGGGAAAATGATGCAGATCTCACACAGCAAAAGCCTGGAGTCCTTTATGACCTAAACCAGCCAAGGTTCTACAGTTCTTACAACTGGGGCTGAACAGGGGCCTAGGTTCAAATATGTTTAAAGCTCAAAGTTCAGCCTTGTCTGCACTTGCAAGGGTTTAAGGCGTCCTTAACCCTTTAGTGATGCAATTCTTAAAAGGCTTGCATGAAGTTATAGCCCTCCCAGGAAACCATTGTTCCCTAAGTGGAACTTGCTTATGGTTCTCATTTCTATCAAGGCCTCATTTCTATCCTACAGAATTGACTACACTCTGCTAACCCTAAAGACTGTATTTCTGGTTGCTACAACCTCTGTGAATAAGTTGATGGGGCTTACTTGGTTGGACAGGACAATTATGCAGGAAATGGCCCATGGATCGGCAATACAGACAGAGATTGTTCTGCCTTCTGTGCTCCTTTTCTTCAGGAGTCAGCGCAGGTCAGTGAAGACCGATCTGCATAGGTTCCACATAAGACGAACTAGAAGGTTGAGGAGTCGGGGTAGGAATGGTTGGACCTGGGACCCTTGGCAACACCCATGTGGTCCAGAAGCTCTGGGTACATTCAGAGCATTGTTCCAGTAGGTGTCTAGCCAACTGGATGTAGACTTGGATGAGATTCTCAAGGGAGGTAGGAGCCTTGATCCGGGCCAATTTGTTCTTAAGGGTCTCAGCTAAGCCTAAATGGAACTGGTACTTTAAAGCAGCGGCATTCCATCCGGTATCAGCTGACCACTTACGGAACGCCACAATGTAGTCTTTCACAGGTCGTCAGCCCTGTACGAGTGTATGGAAGGCAGACTCAGCAGTAACAGTCCTCTGTGGGCCATCGTAAAGGATAGCCATGGCCTCAAAGAATGTGGAAACAGAGTTCAGTGCTGTATTCTTTTGCTCCAATAGGTTATGAGCTCAGGATTGCGGCTCATTGGACAGTAGAGAAATAATGAACCCTACTCTGACCATCTCAAGTGCGAAAGTCCTTGGTTGCAGAGCAAAATAAAGTTCACATGCATTCCTGAAGGCCCTGAACTTTCTTCGATCCCCTGAAAAGCGCTCAGGAGTGGGAACTCTGGGTTCTGGAGGAGGCTGGAGCAGCGGCTGAAGGACTGGAAGGAGCACTTGAAAGGTTGGAGCTAATGGCCGGGTTAGGTTCTGTGGAAGTCATGGTAGTAGTAAGGGTGTGCACGCGTCCTTCCAGCTGGAAGTATCCTTCTTGCAAATTCTTGACGGCTTGTGCAAGTGCCGTCATCTGCTAACAGAGAGCCTCCATCGCCGCAGCACCTCTCTCGGCCTCAGACATATTGGCTGATTGATACTATCCTGTACCTGGTGCTGGGGGCCAATGGAGAGAGGGCTTCTGTTGCGGCTAAGTTCCAGACTCACCTGAAAGTGAGAACAGGAGGAGTCAGGCTCAGAGTAGCACAAGTCATCTGTGATGTTGTTTGCAGAGGAACTCAGAAGGGTTTCTGATGTGCTAAGTAGTGGCTGCAGACAGATGGCGCCTGTAAGATGTGGCAGGTCTGTAGTAGCTTTGAGACGATGAGAAATCAGTTCAAGCCAGAATTCAAAGCCAGGAGGATAACAAAGCAGGCAAGGTCAGAGGGGGAGCCAAGGTCGGACACAGGAGAACAAAATAGAATATCCGTGGACAAGCCGAGGTCAGGTTAGGTAACAGGCTGGAGCAGTGTTTCTCAACTCCAGTCCTCAAGGCGCACCAACAGGTCATGTTTTCAGGATTTCCACTATTTTGCACAGGTGATTTGATCAGTTTCATTGCCTTAGTAATTACCACAGCCGTTTCATCTGAGGGAAAGCCTGAAAACATGACCTGTTGGTGCGCCTTGAGGACTGGAGTTGAGAAACACTGGGCTGGAGAATAGTCAAGGACAGGCTGGGCCAGGAACACAGTACAAGCTAAAGATCAATCAGCAACTTCAGCCACTGACAGACTTCCTTATAAAGGCCCATGTGAAGTGCTGGTAGAGATGCTGGGTCGTAGATCCCTTCTCCTGCCGTTAATATCCTGACAGATGCTGGGTCCTAGTGTCCTTCTCCTGCCACTGGTGCCCCGACACCCTGCTGACTACCCCAATGATTTCCTGGTCATTACATAACGCCATTCCAAGGGCATCCTTGTTTTATACTAAGCTCACTAGACCTCTTATAGTGTTGGGGTATAGCGCACTTGTAAGCTGCTGGAATTTGAATTGGTGGAGGAATACACAAGGGGAACCACATGGAAGAATTTTGAGTGTTACCGCATCACATTTTGGGTTTAATAAATGGATTTGTCATTTAAGAATTTATTGCAAGAGTTGAATATTTATTACTATGTTTAAAAGTTACAGTGCAACATTATTTAGTTTATTCTGTTGAATATATTGTATTCAGATATTGCTGCTGTACACACTATTTTACACTGTGCATAGTTTTTTGGTTTTAAAGTGTATGGGCATAGAGAGCAAAATAAGTCTGTTGTTATGGTGCCCAGGAGCCATAGCTGTAGTGCATCTTAGTCCATAGGACTGCATTACAGAAAACATAACTGCTGGCACCAGCATGTACTTTTGCATGCGTATTTTTTGAAAATTTTAAATTTTACGTGCGCAGGGCGTTTTCTGTAATGCAATCCTATGGGACAAAATACACTGCAGCTGTGGCTCCTAAGCAAAACAAAAGACATATTTTACACTGTGTACCCTTACGCTCGAACTTACGGCTGTGTGCAATAGGCCCAAGAGTTTTATTTTAAATGATTCTTTGACCTGAGGAAACCATGTCCATGCGACTGTCATTTGTGGCACAGAAATTTAGGGGTGGTTTTGCGGTGTGTGAGTGCATTGTATAATCCAAGAAGACTCAGCCACCCTTTTAAGCCACGATGAATATTCAGCTCAATATTCAATGTTCAGTAATATTCAATAGTAGCTCAATATTCAACTGAGATAATTATTTTAATAGAAACTTTGCAATAATGAAAAGAAACAAAATGCATAACCTCATTACTGCAGGAAGAATTTCATATTTCAGAGGTAGCCGGAGCCTATGTAGAAAAGCATGTCTTATATCAGCAGCTAGGGACCCTTGCTCTTTTTGTGGAAGCAGAAGTTTGACATCTGACACTCCCCCTTCTGCTATAGCTCAACGAATGGAAACATTCATGCTTCCTGCTGATTGGGAACTCTAGCTCTCACTGAGAAGTGAGTGTGTTGGACCTCTGCAGAGTGACAACTCTTTCTCACTGGAGCAGTCTAATTAAAGCTACACTATATTACCAAAAGTATTGGGACACCTGCCTTTACACGCACATGAACTTTAATGGCATCCCAGTCTCAGTCCGTAGGATTCAATATTGAGATGGCCCACTTTTTGCAGCCATAACAGCGTCAACTCTTCTGGGAAGGCTGTCCACAAGGTTTAGATGTGTGTCTATGGGAAAGTTTGATCATTCTTCCAGAAGCACATTTCTGGGGTCAGGCACTGATGTGGACTAGAAGGCCTGGTTCGCAGTATTCACTCTAATTCATCACAAAGGTGTTCTATCAGGTTGAGGTCTGGACTCTCTGCTGGCCAGTTAAGTTCCTCCACCCCAAACTTGCTCATCCATGTCTTTATGGACCTTGTTTGTGCACTGGTGTGCGGTCAAGTTGGAACAGGAAAGAGTCCTCAAATGGTTCCCACAAAGTTAGGTGTATGACATTGTCCAAAATGTCTTGGTATGCGGACGCCTTAAGAGTTCCCTTCACTGGAACTAAGGGGTTATGCCCAACCCCTGAAAAACAACCCCACACCAAAAGCCCTCCTCCACCAAATGATTTGGACCAGTGCACAAAGCAAGGTCCGTAAAGATATGGATGAGCGAGTTTGGGGTGGAGGAACTTGACGGGCCTGCACACGTTTGGGATAAATTAGAGTGGAGACTGTGAGCCAGGCCTTCTTGTCCACATCAGTGCCTGACCTCACAAATGCGCTTCTGGAAGAATGGTCAAACATTCCTATCACTATCCAAAGCTTGCCGCCTCAGTCTTCGCAACATCTCCAAGATACGCCCCTTCCTAACCAATGACACCACAAAGCTTCTAATCCACTCCCTGGTCATCTCCCGCCTCGACTACTGCAACTCCCTCCTCATTGGTTTACCTCTAAATAGGCTGTCCCCACTTCAGTCCATCATGAACGCTGCTGCCAGGCTCATCCACCACACAAACCGCTCAGCGTCTGCCACACCCCTCTGCCAATCCCTCCATTGGCTGCCACTCAGTCACCAAATTAAATTTAAAATACTAACTATAACTTACAAAGCGATCCACAACCTGGCCCCCAGCTACATCTCTAACCTAGTCACAAAATACCAACCTAATCGTTCTCTTCGCTCCTCCCAAGACCTCCTGCTCTCAAACTCCCTTGTCACCTCATCCCATTCTCGCCTTCAGGACTTCTCCAGAGCCTCCCCCATCCTCTGGAATGCTCTACCCCAATCCGTCCGATTTTCTCCTACTTTATCCACTTTCAGACGATCCCTGAAAACTCATCTCTTCAGAGAAGCCTATCTGACCCCCACCTAACAACTGTACATTTATCTTCTCAATCAGCACATCACCCATAGTTATTACCTCTTGTATCTCTTGACCTTCCCTCCTAGATTGTAAGCTCTAAGGAGCAGGGCCCTCTGATTCCTACTGTATCAAATTGTATTGTATTTGTACTGTCTACCCTCAAGTTGTAAAGCGCTACGTAAACTGTTGGCACTATATAAATACTGTATAATAATAATAATAATAATAATATAGGCACACACCTAAACCTTGTGGACAGCCTTCCCAGAAGTGTTTCAGCTGTTATAGCTGCGAAGGGTGTGCCAACTCAATATTGAACCATACAGACTAAGACTGGCATGCCATCAAAGCTCATGTGCGGTTAAAGGCAGGTGTCCCAATACTTTTGGTTACATAGTGTATTTTGTTTACTTATAACTGTTGGGTGAACACAGAAACCAGAAAATCGGATCTTCCTCTTTATGCTTCCATAGTGCGCCAGAAACTTGAATTGGAAAATCTGATTGCTTGCTATAGGCAAAAAGCATGGTTTTTCCTTGAGACATTTTATTTCTATGTTATTAATTAATCACATCTGTGAAAAGGTAGTGCAGCCCTGCAGTGATGGAGGGTGAGGTTAGAGAGTCCCATGAGTCTTTCAAGGAGAGCTGGAATTGTAAATCTGGACTCGAAGATTACTCTGTCCTTAGAGTCACTGCAAATGATATGCATATTCTCTAGTTCTCTTTTTAGGGAAACTATTAGCACTACAGAGAACACAAGTGGCTGAATCTCTTCAGGGTGCCATAAATTCTATTAAAAAGCATCACCACTTAAAGTAATAATTTTATCAGTCACCGGAATATAAAGGTCATTTTTAATGGTGTGAAACAAAAGTAATTGCTACAAATTGTCAAGGGATGTTAACTTAGGAATGTAAAAAGTTTGTAGCGCTTTCATTTTAGCTAATGGTTTGCAGGTCTGTGCAAGTCTAGAATAAAAGCTATGAAAAAGCCATTCTACGTTATTAATATGGAAATATTAATCATCTGAAATGTTGATTTTCTTTATGTTAATATTACAGTTTTCATGGTGAAGGAGGCAATACAGAAATAGAAAGAACTTGGCTTCATATATTTCTTCTACTGCTACTATGATAATTGAAGAACATAGTACAGGTAGAGAGGTTCGGGCAATGCTTCCTGGGGACAGAATGCAAATGATCCAGTCTAAAAGCAAAAAGGGCTTCTGGATAATGATATTTTCATATGGCGGCCCTATAAGCATATGCCCAATAGAGTTTTTAAAGTGACCCTGTCGCATTCTAAAATATTTTATTCCAAGCACATGCCTGTAACACCCCTGACCCCCCCCCAGAGGTATGTACGGGACACAGGGTGGGCTAACATTTCTCAATGCCCATAACTGGTTATGATGGAATGTAAGACATCAGGCAAGTTCTGTCGAGCAGCAAAGCCTACACACCAAACCAAATTCAGCAGGTCCCTGACTAAATTTTGATTAGTGTATGGCCAACCTGTGTTTACTCTCATCGACATATAATGTAGGAGACCGCATCTAAATATTTAAAGTGATTGATCAAGCAATACAGTATTATATAGTGTTCTTGTACATTAAAATTCATGAAAGTGTATTTTTCCCAAAAAACACATTTCATTTTATTCTCTATGGCCTCTGCTTTAAAAAAAAAATATATATATATATATATATATATATATATATATATATATATATATATAATGTATGTATGTGTGTGTGTGTGTGTGTATATACACAGTATCTCACAAAAGTGAGTAGACCCCTCGCATTTTTGTAAATATTTTATTATATCTTTTCATGTGACAACACTGAAGAAATGACACTTTGCTACAATGTAAAGTAGTGAGTGTACAGCTTGTATAGCAGAGTAAATTTGCTGCCCCCTCAAAATAACTCAACATACAGCCATTAATATCTAAACCGCTGGAAACAAAAGTGAGTACACCCCTAAGTGAAAATGTCCAAATTAGGCCCAATTAGCCATTTGCCCTTCCCAGTGTCATGTGACTCGTTAGTGTTACAAGGTCTCAGGTGTGAATGGGGAGCAGGTGTGTTAAATTTGGTGTTATCACTCTCACTCTCTCATACTGGTCACTGGAAGTTCAACATGGCACCTCATGGCAAAGAACTCTGAGGATCTGACAAAAAGAATTGTTTCTCTACATAAAGATGGCCTAGACTATAAGAAGATTGCCAAGACCCTGAAAATGAGCTGCAGCCAAGACCATACAGTGGTTTTTACAGGAGAGGTTCGACAGGTCGACCAAAGAAGTTTAGTGCACATGCTCAGTGTCAAATCCAGAGGTTGTCTTTGGGAAATAGATGTATGAGTGCTGCCAGCATTGCTGCAGAGGTTGAAGGGGTGGGGGGTCAGCCTGTCAGGGCTCAGACCATACTCCGCACACTGCATTAAATTGGTCTGCATGGCTGTCATCCGAGAAGAAAGCCTCTTCTAAAGATGATGCACAAGAAATCCTGCAAACAGTTTGAAGACAAGCAGACTAAGGACATGGATTACTGGAACCATGTCCTGTGGTCTGATGAGACCAAGATAAACTTTTTTGGTTTAGATGTGTGTGGCGGCAACCAGGTGAGGAGTACAAAGACGAGTGTGTCTTGCCTACAGTCAAGCATGGTGGTGGGAGTGTAATTGTCTGGGCTGCATGAGTACTGGGGAGCTACAGTTCATTGAGGGAACCATGAATGCCAACATGTACTGTGACATACTGAAGCAGAGCATGATCCCCTCCCTTCAGAGACTGGGCCGCAGGGCAGTATTCCAACATGATAACGACCCCAAACACACCTCCAAGATGACCACTGCCTTGCTAAAGAAGCTGAGGGTAAAGGTGATGGACTGGCCAAGCATGTCTCCAGACCTAAACCCTATTGAGCATCTGTGGAGCATCCTCAAATGAAAGGTAGAGGAGCGCAAGTTCTCTAACATACACCAGCTCCGTGATGTCGTCATGGAGGAATGGAAGAGGACTCCAGTGGCAACCTGTGAAGCTCTGGTGAACTCCATGCCAAGAGGGTTAAGGCAGTGCTGGAAAATAATGGTGGCCACACAAGATATTGACACTTTGGGCCAAATTTGTACATTTTCACTTAGGGGTGTACTCACTTTTGTTGCCAGCGGTTTATACCTTAATGGCTGTGTGTTGAGTTATTTTGAGGGGACAGCAAATTTACACTGTTATACAAGCTGTACACTCACCACTTTGACATGACATTTACATTACATTGTAGCAAAGTGTCATTTCTTCCATGTTGTCACATGAAAAAAAATAAAATATTTACAAAAATGTGAGGGGTGTACTCACTTTTGTGAGATTCTGTATGTGTGTGTGAGATAGATATAGATATGTATGTATGTGTGTGTGTGTGTGTGTGTGTGTGTGTGTATGTATATATATATATATATATAATCTATCTATCTCAATAACTCTCGGTGGAGCTGCTGGTTTAAAGCGGGCTGTTACCTTCACTTCCGCCACCTCTGTTTCACCAGCATCGGGTCTAGGGTCCCGTTGAGTTTACCTCCAGACAATGTAGGCACCAAACACTTGAGTATCTTTTCCAATGCTTTAATGAACAGCTAATAAAGGAAGTAGCAGGAAAGAGGTACAAGGAAAGTTGCAGGGTAGCTCAAATACCTTTTCTTAGTATTCATTAGTACATTATCAGGAATTGAACACTTGTAGTTGAATGCACTCCCCTTGTGGGATTAAATCTTTACCCGCCTGGATAGGCCTCTATCACTTGCCTAGCAGCCAGTACATAGCACGAACAAAAGTCTCTGCCACAGACTTGTTTGGAACAAAACCCGTACGATCCTGCCACAGGATGTAATGGTTTACAATGAATATCAGACACAGCACTTGAACCTTTAAGCCAACCCGGCAGTACTATGCAGTAAGATTACTTCAGGATACGTCCTCCAACTGAGTCACCAGGCCCCTCTCCAGACCAGCACTCTGCATGATCCTTCCATGACGGGTCCTCTCCTGGGATCTCCTCAGTTGTCCAGCTTCTTCACTCAGCATAGACAGCCCAGGACCATTCCGCTGCCGCTGTGGTAGGCCCCAGACAGGCTTCTAGGCCCACCCACACGCTGCAGCGACGTGGGCCTCCGGAACGGAGGAGCACGAGGTGGTTTTCCAAATGCATACCTGTCGGCCAGGAGGGCCAGCAGGTGGATGGAAAGAAGACCCCTAAACATGGCGTCTGTCCCATAAATACCCTCTCCCAGAATGCAACTCGGAGGACCACCTCCACCGAGTTGTCTCCGGGGCAGAGGAACACTCATACGCTTCAACACATTGCCTTTCCAACACTGGCCTATGGTGGCAACGACACCCACCGGCGCAGTGTGAAACTACACGCAACTCAGCCAAGCTGGAACAGAGGCAAATCTAACTTCACCTATCAGCAGTAGATTAAAAATCTACCAGCGCTACATACTCCACCCACTACAATAGACGTTGTCCTCAACATCTGTCAAAAATAACTCCCAAAAGTAGGTATTTGAGCTTAAAACTTGGATTAAAGTAAAGAAGAAAGGAAAACAGTAGAAAGACATTAAAAAAAAAAAATGTTGAAATTGTAAACAATATGTTCACATCCGTAAACAAAACCACATTAAGACTGTGGCAACCCCACTATCTATCTAGCTGAAAAGCCTAACAGCTTGATAGGAGGTCCACTTGCTCCTGAAAAGAAACAAAGTTAAACACACACACGAGATATATACAGTTTAGGAGCAAAGTCTCATTCCGAAAGAAAAATGAAACTCTCTTCCCATAATCTTTCTTACTGTATATTCCCTTTAGTGAACCAACTAAAATAACTTGAGGAGTCCATCCCTATATATATTTAGGTATGTCATATCTTTTAAACGAAGGAAGTCCAGCTAGCAAAAAAACGGGCCTTGGATTTAGAAACACTGAGATGAACATCAAATCTTGATCACGATCTCTAGTGTTTAGAGATCTAAAGATCTCTAAACACTGACACTGTCTATCTACATACCCCACAGTTCTTTATCCATAATCACCAGTAAAACCGAGGATCTGGCAATGTCAGTATCTTTTCCAGTTTATCCACTGTAGTAATAAAGCACACAACGTCATCTTTTCCGGGTCTGCAAATGACCGCTTTGTTAGCATCAATGTGCAGACCATAGTTCCAGTGTAGAAAACATCCACTGAAGCGTTCATCCATAGTGACAGAATATCCAGTTTTCCGGAAAGGTTTAGGCACAGACAAATAGTCCCAAACAGCTTCACTGTACCAGAGCTCCTGGTTGGCTTCAATCTCTTGCATAATGTCCTGAGTAACATAGGGGAACTCCAGACCATATTCTGTGGCCACACGCTTGTTAAGCATTCTCTGCAAACGTGCAAGTTTAGGCAACGATCTATTTTTCCCCAAACCAGGGGGCACACAAGAGTTCGATGAGTTGCTCACCATAGACCTGACGGGTGTCGGAAACAAAGTAGTAAGTTTAGGCAATGTTTCCTTGATAGTACTGTGTGGCTCCACACAAGGCGATGTTCTCCCAGAATCCAGGGATGTCCACTCCGAGAAAGTCAAGGCAGAAGCAACATCTTCACCCTGAGCCCATAACAGTTCCTGTGACATTGTCTCAAATAAATCATCATCACCGGAGAGATCCGACATGGAATCTATCTCTGAATCTCTCAACTCTTCTGCCGGCAAATATTTACACAACGTCCCAGATACATTCCCCTCTGATCTCTCACCCGTTCCTGACGTGGACTTCTCCGGTTCGGGTAGTCTCTGGTGTAGGCCTCGACCATGGCCGCAGGAAGCCTTTACGTATCCCACCTTCCTCTGGACAGGTAAAACGGGGATAGGCGTAGTGGACACAGAAATCAAAGTAATGTCCGCTGATGAGTTAGTTACCGCAGTATCTCTCTCAGGAATACTTTCGGTGACAACAGGCGAAATCACGGCCAGTACGTAGTACGAACAAAAGTCTCTGCCACAGACTTGTTTGGAACAAAACCCGTACGATCCTCTGCCACAGGATGTAATGGTTTACGATAAATATCAGACACAGCACTTGAACCTTTAAGCCAACCCGGCAGTAAGATTACTTCAAGATACGTCCTCCAACTGAGTCACCAGGCCCCTCTCCAGACCAGCACTCTGCATGATCCTTCCATGACGGCTCCTCCCTTGGGATCTCCTCAGTTGTCCAGCTTCTTCACTCAGGATAGACAGCCCAGGACCTTTCCTCTGCCGCTGTGGTAGGCCCCAGACAGGCTTCTGAGCCCACCCACACGCTGCAGCGACGTGGGCCTCCGGAACGGTATTCCTAATGCATACCTGTCGGCCAGGAGGGCCAGCAGGTGGATGGAAAGAAGACCCCTAAACATGGCGTCTGTCCCATAAATACCCTCTCCCAGAATGCAACTTGGAGGACCACCTCCACCGAGTTGTCTCCGGGACAGAGGAACACTCGTACACTTCAACACGTTGCCTTTCCAACACTGGCCTATGGTGACAACGACACCCACCGGCGCAGTGTGAAACTACACGCAACTCAGCCAAGCTGGAACAGAGGCAAATCTAACTTCACCTAACAAGTAACCCACTAGATTTACCTATCAGCAGTAGATTAAAAATCTACCAGCGCTATATATATATTATATATACACAAATGTTTTGCATTGTATCTCCATTTTAAACTGAATGCATTGTTTTACAAGGTAAGGGTTCACATAAACCTTAAAGTGGAGTTTCAGCTTTCAAAAAGTGTAGCTGCTGACTTTTAATAAACACAAACTCACCTGTCCCACAGCCCAGCGATGCGGCCGCCCGAAGCCTCGGTTCTCTCCCTGCCGCTGGCATCACTCCGGTGGGCACCCAGCTTGCAGCTTTACAGCCGGATGCGCACTGTGCATGCGCGAGTCGTGCTGCACGTTCTAAATAGCCGGGTAATCTTCTGGGACCTGTGACGTGTCCCAGAAGATTGCAGGGAGGGAGGGGCCGCCTAGGTGACCGGAGCAGAAGTGGGAGCTGGGTACCCGTCAAAACTGGGTACCCCCCCAAAAAAGACATGTCAAATGTAATGGACTAGAAGTTGCAACAGCTAATAACTGACTTAATGAAGGGTCCTCGGTTAACAAATTATATACATCAACAGGAGAAGTCATATTAAGTTTATGACAGGCCAATAATAAATTAGTGGCCCACCCAGTAGTGTCAGAGGGTGGATCAAGGTCATCCTTTACTAAAGACTCGGTAAAGGAGGCAAGTGCTTGACTGGGACGTTGAGTAGAAGGTATGAGTTCATGTGAATTTCCTCCAAGTCATAAGTCAGTCTCTTTGGGGGACATATCTTTTGTCTCAACCGAGAATGTATGTCTTCCAGTTACTCGGGTCCCTGTTCTATTTCCCAAAAACTGTATCCATCTTCCGATTCTGGTTCTATTATGGTCTCTGGTTCTACTTCAGGCTCTGGTTCTACTTCAGGCTCTGGTTCTACCTCAGGCTCTGGGACTGTCTCTCTCTCTGTTGTATTATTAGGAGGGATGAGAGTATCAGCAGTATCAGATACTTCACAGGGTCCCAGCTTAACTTCCTCATTTCCCTCAAGGTAGGAAGCTACCACCTCAGTGTCAGGCAAGTGGGAGTCTGTCCCTAGACAGCCTTCTTCTTCAACATCAGGAACAATGGAATCATCTTCCAAGAAAGGAACCCACAGCCAATGCAAAGGTAATTCCTCATCATAACTTTTATCTTCAGGAAGTACAGGTGGACAGATTTTTCTGACCCTAGGCCTCAACACTGGGGACTGATATGTCTCTGAGCAAGGGGCTGAGGGTACTCGAACAGCCTCTGAAATGGGCAGCAAATGGTTTTGATGCCAAGTCTTGAGGTGGCCAGTCTTCCCTTCTGGCTGAATCTGATACACGGGGAGTCCAGCCAGGTAGTCATTTGCAAAAGATGTAGGGTTGGGAGCGCCACCTATCAGCCAGCTTGTTTCCCTGGCACCCCTAGATTACACAACAACATTTGATCCCCAGGCTGCAGATTCTGGACCCTCACTTTGAGATCAAAGTTCTTTTTATTCCTTTGTTCTCTGATGGTGGAGGCTTCCTTGGCTTTCTCATAAGCCACCTTTAAGTTCTTTCGGAGCCTGTCGACATATCTCCTATAGGAGGCTTGAGGTGTGATCTATATATGTTCAGAATGCTAAGTCTACAGGTAAGCGAGCCTCTCTCCTGAACATCAATCTATAGGGGGAATACCCGGTAGAATCATTTGCGGTACTATTGTATACATGAACTATTGCAGCTATGTGGTCTCCCCAATGCTGTTTCTTCTCTAATGGGAGGGTTCCCAGCATGTTCAACAGAGTGCGGTTGAAACGCTCAGGTTGTGGATCCCTTTGAGGATGGTAAGGAGTCGTTCTGGATTTCTTTATGTTTAAGAGTTCACACAGTCTGCGGACCAATTTGCTCTCAAAGTCCCGACCTTGATCTGAGTGTAGGCACTGAGGCAACCTGTAATGGACGAAGAACTTCTCCATTAGTGTCTTGGCTACTGTACTAGGTTGTTGATCCCTGGTGGGGAAAGCCTGGGCATATCGGTTGAAATGATCTGTCACAACCAGGACATTACTTCTTCCGCTCAGATTCCAGGCACAAGAAATCAATGCACAACTAACTCCATTGACCCTTGGTTTTTTAGATGGCTCATTGGGGCGGCCCTGCCAGGCAGAGTTTTTCTCTGGCTACACCGGACACAAGAGCAGCAGTAGCTTTCCACCTCCGTTTTCATGGATGGCCAGTAAAATCGATCCCTGACCAGTTTGAAATTTCTATCAGGGCCTAAGTGACCATGATTATCATGGAGAGCGGTTAGCACAGTTAAACAATGTTTCTCAGGAAGTAACAACTGACTCACATTCTCTGTCTCTTTAGAGGGACCGCTCCGATTATATGATCCCCTCTTCCAGCTTCATTCATTCCTATTCTCTATGAATCACCTTGGCTCCCTCAATGGGGCTGTTCATCAATACTTGAGGGTCTTTAGTTGACAGTTACTTCCTTATTAGATCCCCTAGTGGATCTTCCAGCTGATCCCTCCTCATGTCCTCCTTAGTCAACTGAGGCAGTTCTTGGCTGCATACTTGGATCAAATTGCAGTAGTGCTTCAGTACTCCCGCAGGGGTAACTCCAGCTGCTTCAGCCCTTATGGTTCCCCTGTGCTTATATTCCACTCCCTGACACACAGCCTGTACTCCTTCGGGAGGTAAATTTAATCCAAAGCCTCTGACCATTCTGGGTGAAGTAAGGTCTTCGGGAAAGAGAGTCAGCATCTCTATTTCCCACTCCTGGTCGATAATTCAAACTGAATTGGAACTCGGACAGAGCAGCTAACCACCGATGCCCAGTAGCGTCCAGTTTGGTGGTGGCTAGCAAATAAGGTAGGGGGTTGTTATCAATCTTCACCACAAAGGAGGCTCTGTACAGAGAGTCCCGTAGTTTATCCACTACTGCCCACTTTAGGGCCAACCACTCCAACTTGTGCACAGGATAGTTCTTCTTGGGGGGTAAGGCTGCGACTCACGTAGGCCACTGGACGTAGTCTCCCCTGCGACTCCTGGTACAACACTCCCCTAATACTATCTCTACTGACATCCACATGCAATTCGGATGGCTTTGAGAGATCAGCGTAGGCCAGCACCGGGGCTTCCACCAGGCCCCCCCTTCAACCGCTCGAATGACCACTCACACTTCAATGTCCATTGTTCCTGGATAGATTCCCGAGGTCTCCTGGCTCTCCCTGTATGGGTTTTCTGCTGTTCTACTTCCGTTTGCTTCTGCAGCATCTCATTCAACGGCCGAGAGCAATCTGTGATTAGTTCTTCACAAATTGTCTGTAATAGGAGCAAAAGCCCAAGAACGACCTAAATTCAGTGACAGTAGTTGGACGAGGCCAAGAAGTGACCGCTTCCAACTTTTGAGGGTCAGTGGCTATCCCTTCAGCAGATACCACATGTCCCAGGTATGTGACTGAAGTCTGACAGAATTGGCACTTCTCTAACGACAGCTTCAATCCCTCGTCATGTAATCGCTGAAATACTTTTTCCAGTCGGGCCTCGTGCTCTTATAATGTTCGGCCAAACGCGATAATGTCACCTAGGTAGACTAATACTTCTACCAAATTCATATGACTCACCGTGTTCTCCATCAGTCGCTGGAAAGTGGGCTCCTGAAACCCGAGTGGGCTAATGAAAGCCATCTTCTCTCGGTCTTCTGGGTGCATGGGAATCTGGTAGTATCCACTCTTTAGATCCAGCACACTGAACCATTTAACCCCTGATAAGCTTTGTAAGGCTATTTCTATGCGAGGAGTCATGTATTGATCAGGGATAGTCCTTCTATTCAAAGTTCGATAATCAATACACATCCGGAGGGACCCATTCTTCTTCCTCACCACCACAATCGGGGAAGCATAAGAGCTTCAAGACTCCTTAATGACTCCTGACTTCTTTAGTTCAGCCAGTTGCTCTCGAAGATCCTCCAAATCACACAAAGGGACTTGCCTTGCCTTCTCTCGAAATGGCTTATCTTCAGTCAGTTGAATTCGATGTTGAGTGCTTTTAGCACAGCCCACATCGAAGTCATTCTTGGAGAATATTTCCTCCCATCGAGCTATCTGGGCTTTAATCCATTCCTCCCAAGCAGGAGGAAGATTTGGGCAGTGAACAGTGGTGCTTCCTCCATAACCCTTCTGGGCTACCTCATTCCTTGCTACCGGGGTGGCAGCACTCACTTTTCCGATCACCATTTGAGGCTTTAGGCTGATTGGATGGCTAGTGACATCCCGCACACTGACAGGAATTCGCCCTCCACTTCTTAGCAAGGCCCGAGTGGGTACAATCTCCAGAACCAGTTCTATCCCAACCTCTTCCTCTGTGGGATCAGCTTCCACCACCATATATGGACCCGGCTGGTCCCAAGACAACTTGACTGTGGCTTTAAGACAGGCCCTCTCTCCAGGTTGCAGTACTCTCTCTTGGGTGTCCAGTCGCCACAATCTTCCCACTCCTTCAGCAGGTGCCTTCTTTTCTTGCAACACCCCCCCCCGAGAATGCTTGTCTCAACTGGGGGTGAATTTTCCCAACAGGAGCACCCTCTGAGGCCAAGGGAGTGAGTAGTCTTCTCACTAGGTTAGTGTTAGTGGGAATTTCGGCTAGCTCCAGGCATACGACAGCCAAGGTGTCAAAGGTTTCTGGTCTTCCTGCTAGAGCAGAGTCAAAGGTTATTTTGATGGATATGTAACCATCATAAAGGGGAACTTCTGGGTCCCGATATCCCAGTTTTCTAGCTCGTCAAGTTTTGACAAAGGAATATACTTCAAGTACTTGCGGTAAAAGTTTCTATGTAGCAGCATCACTTGGGCTCCAGTATCCAGCAGCGCTTATGTGTAGATGCCCTCTACCTGCACTGATACTATAGGGGAAGGCCCCACTAAGTTCTTGGGTAGGTTTACCACAGGTGAGTCTATGGTTTGTGCCCTAACTGGCCTCATTGGAGGTGGAGAATTTGGGTTAACTGCTAGTTTAGCAAGGTGTGCATTGATTTCCTGTCCCCATCTTCCATTCTCTAAGGGTTTAATTTTCGTAGTGTGCTTAGGCACCGGAGGGTTAGAGAGGACTGGGGGCTTGCGTCCCCCTTTTTCCTTGGCTCTCTTATGGTCTCTTCTCTTGTCTTTGGAGCGCAGTTTTCCCTTGGGACTCTCAACTAGCTCCTTCAGTGAGGTCCCTTGAATTTTTCAGCTGGCTTTGGAAAGAGCAATTTCTGTAAAGCTCTTAAGACTTCGTTAAGGAGTTGAGGGTTGATGCCAGATTTGGGGCACTTCACTAGGAAATGTCCGACCTCTCCACATTCATAACATCTCCTTTCTTGCTCTAGGTACAATTTTTGTTCACTTGCATGAGTCCCTTGCTCCTGAACTTTTGCTTGGGTCTCCATCACCCGCATCAAAGCATGATACATTTGAGTTTGAGCCTGAGCCACCTGTGCCATCCATTCTGTTGGCCCGAGTTCTGCGAATGGCTTATGGATATCAGGGAGGGCAGGTCCCTTTGGCTCAGACTCGATCCCACTATCTACATTGGAGAACTCAATTTCTGCATGGATGGCTCAGGCCACCACTTTCTCTTTGTTCCCAGTAGCAGAATTCAAGTCTCTTGATCGTTGACTCTTCTCTTCCAACAGAGCCTCTTCCTCTTGAACCTCCCTTATCAACTCAGGATAGGTGGGTATCACCTGTGTTCTTTTCAGCAATAATTTCAACACAATAGGATGATTAGACCGGGCCCTGTGCAGAACCGCATCCAGGCAGGCCTGGTCAACATCTTTAGGGTCAAGGCCCTTCTTCAGGATGATTTGATGTAGCATTCGGTCTACTCGGGAGATGTATTCAGACAGACTCTCTCCCCTCTGCTGGTGAGTGTGGTTTAATTTTCCGAAAACAGCACACAAGGCGTCGATGTAGTCCATGGCAACACAAGTCCTCTTGCCCATCCTCACGTTACAGATTACATCCACTGCTGGGCCTCGAAGGCTCTCACTAAGCCGTTGTCGTTTCCCAGTCTCTGAAACACTCCACTCTTCCATAGCCTGTAAAGCTATGTTCCAAACTTGTCTTCTCCCACAGGCATCGGTAATTGCCATGAGAAAAATCAAAGTCTTCAATAACTCTGATTAGCATTGCCAGACCCATTCTTCACTAGACTATCGCCTAAGCGACTCATATCTGTGTAGAAAGAGAGAGGAGGAGCATTGGCCCCTTGTTGGTCGGCTCCCACAAGTACCAGACTTTTCTCATGAGTTTTTGTCGAGACTGGCTTCTCGGTCTGTCCTCTCTCGAGCTTGAGTGGGAACACCCTTGCAGTCACTTCTTCAGTCAAACGGACCTTTTCCACCTGAAACCACACTGGCACCTCTTCCTGCCATTCTATCAGTGCCCTGACTTGATCCAACTCCTCTGAGGCTTCAGTCTCCACCAGGTAGGCCCGATGTCCTGGTGCCAGATTTCTCAGCCACCTTCTGATCTCCCTCTCGGTGTGCTCATTTTGCGAGATCTCCAGAATGGTGCTTCTGTCGGTTAGGGTCCCATGACTTGTACCCCAAGCAACTGCAGTCATGGAGGCGACTTCCCATGCAGACTGTGGCTCTGATCTAGGTTGGCTAGGGCCAGCTGCAGATAGCATCCCGGACTAGCCCCCAAATGTAGCACGGCCCACTAGAGGACTGCTGAGAATTACCTGCTCATCCGCATGGCCCTGACCAAGTGAACCTTCCAACCCACCTGACACTCTGGGTTTAGACTTCCTTGCAGCAGTGTGGCAATAATCAAATAACTCAGTGTAATTAGGTTCTAGAGATATTTTACTTGAACCAAATAAAAAGAAAAGTTGTTACAAAGAGGGAGTAATAAATCTGCTGAGCTTTAAGCAACAGCGCTAACTCAGCAGAAGAATTCCTCCCAAAGGCACAAGACAGAGTTTAACAACGACAATACTATAAACATATATGTACACTTCCTTTAGATATAATGTCACCCCCTATTGGATGTTTCAGTTAACTGCTTATACTGTCACACTATAAAAGATGGAACCTAGCCAGCCTACACACTATCCAAGGAAGGAAGAGCGGGTCTAAAGAGGAGTAATATGGCAGCCTTTCTATGAGTGATGGTAATAAAGTCCACGTTGCAGATCTGATGTTCTTCACCGGCTAGTTGGAGCTCGTTCACTGTAATCCGGTTGGGTAAAGTGAAAATGGTAGAAAGCTAAAGGTGTCTGAGCACAGTGTTCAAGTCATGCAGTAAAGTGTTCTTGGAGTAAAGATGTCTGTGCAACGTGTCTCAATATGATGGTGGCAAAGAATGGATAAAGGTCGAGCAATTTGCCCTCTCACCTATGACCAGACTGTTCTGATGTCCTCCTGAATGGGAACTCGTGTAGCGACACTCGTGCAGAAAACCAAATTACGGATGGACATCAACTCAGCGCTGACACCGGACTGGGAGAGCTCGAGCAATGCAGCGAAAAGAGAGAGATGTTTATTATTATTATATGTATAATAAGTTAGTTGTTTTTTTTCCCTTGTGCATTGCTTTAACGCTCCCGGTTGGGTGTCAGCATTAAACTGATGTCCATCCATAACTTTGCTTTGCATAACCTTTCATTATACATCCCATTGGTCTGCATGGGCCTCCACTGCTGATATTAGTTCTGTCTGAAAGACCTCGGCAGCCATTGTTTATTTAATTGCTGCTTTTTTATGAAAAAATATGTTTTACTCCCATATTTTTTCTGCAGCTTTTTTTTCCTTTTTTTTCTATGTTTTTAGGCAGGGATATTGTTCAGATAATTTTTCATAGCTTAATCCTCTATTTTCCTCTCTTCAGGACAACATCCAACATTGATGATGAAAGGGAGGCTTTAGAGGTGGCAGTGGAACAAGAGCTGGCAGAGGAATTGCCAACCAGTGCCACAGGCAGCACTAACCTTGCATCCCCCCCTCAAGCAAGTGTGGCAATGGATGATTCCACATGTCAGGTAACTGTCCATCTGTTATGTCTGTCTGTCTGTCTGTCTGTCTATCTGTCAACCAGCCAAGATCGTGGCGGTGTGCGCAGCTGTGGCCAAAATCAGCGTCAGAGGGGGGCGGTTTCAATATTGAAACTGAGGACAGGGTGCTAGCGCTGCTGCAGGAAGGGCGCAGTGTGGATGCCTTCTTGGATCCAGGCAACTCACACGCCTGCTTCTGCTGCACTTTATACCATATCCTGGAGGACGTTGAAGGGGGGGACCAGGAGAAGCATTGTATGGATCGCATGTATGCTATTGCAATGCAACATAGGCATGCACAATTAAGTGGTGTGCCACCACCAAGCAATCCATACAATGTTTTTCAGGATCCCATGTCTTCCGGAACCTCAGCAGGGCTAGTACCCCCCTCTCAACACCAGCCACCTCCTCAACGCCAGCTCCCGACTTCCCAGTCCTCCTTTTACCACCCCCACTCCTTACGTTAATTTCCTCCTCTTTCTCACCATCCAACTCCTCCCATTTCTATCCTGATCCCACACCTCCCATATTTCCAGGACCCCAATTCCACCCTGATTTTGGTCATGCATGCCTGCCCCTACCTACCCACTCACACCCTGAAGCCTCTTTCCCCTGTCCCCAATCCCCATGTGGAAACCAAGAGGATGATGCATCCACTACATACTACCAGCTTTAATTTTAATCACCCTATTCTAATTCTGTCTTTTTTCTTTTTAAAATAAAAAGAGTAAAATGATATGTTGTATTTATTTTATTTTTTTGGTATGATGCACTACAGCACTAGTTAAACCTTACTTCTGTGTGGGTTTAAATAAGTAAATCTGTACATCTCTTTGTAATGTGCATTATCTCACACAGAAGTAACAAAGTAAAAAGGACACATTTTTCTCTGCATGGGGTAAACGTATGCATAGCCCAAAAGGGGCAGCATATGCTTGCCTCCTGCAGAGGAAAAGGACAAAGGAACAAGAGATGAACAAGGGAAATCCAAAGACCAGACATACATTTGAAAACATTTTATTCAAAGAAAAAAGATTTTTCAGCAAGACAAAAAGCAGAGCTAATTATGGAAACATCCACAAATATATAACAGATATTGATCCTGCAATGACACTTCTCCATCTGGTGATATGAGAAAATCTGCAAACTGATTGCGGATGGTCATGACCCGTAAAGTTGCCCGCAAGTCCATAAATTGCACTCGCTCCTTGTCCCGCAGAAAGTTGTGAAGGACGCAGCATACCAGTACCACTTTGATGGCATTCTCCACATTGAGCTGCATACAAAACAGCAGTACTCTCCATTTTGCTGTGCAGATGCCGAAGGCACATTCACATTCAACAACACTGCGTGCACTGCTGTCAGGGCTGGGCTCAGCCCTTCCTTTTCTAAGCTGGCTGCTCAGCTGTCGGCTAATTGCCAGCTCCTATCTCTTCACAGTGACTCACCTGTTGATGATATCCTGCTTGTCACTCCTGCCTACTTAAGCTGTCCAGCCCAGATGATCTCTGCCTTTGCCTTGGTCACATCTCTAGAGACGCTCTCCTGTGTTTCTGTTAAAGACTTGCTTGGCTGACATTCCTTCTGACTCCAGATCCTGCTTGCTGTTCTACTATGCTCATCTCTGGCTCCCGGACATTTTGGCTTGTCTGACTATCCGTTCTGGTTCCTGAACTCTAGCTATGTTTTGACTACATTTACTCTGTTTACCATTTTTTATTATTATTAAACAAGAGTGATTTAACTGTACTTCTGTCTCAGTCTGGTTCATGGTTTCTGACAACGGCTGAGCCAATATATTTTTTGTTATTGAGTGAGACCATCGTAGCACCTGTATGGCCCCATTCGATTTTTGGACAGTCCAAAGGCCTCATCTGCTACATAACCAAGGGTAAACTGGGTTCTGTAGTGCAGGGTAGAGGCCTGCTGTGTGGAATGTTGAGGAGTCCTTTGTGTAGACGATGTCCAAAGGTCGACTCTCGAAATATATGGGCATCAGCTTGGCTGCCATACGCTCCAACTTCCACAGCACTAAATTGTAGTTGTGCATCAGCCAATGCCAGAAGGACCATCGAAAAATACTTTTGTAATTAAAGTACAGCGGTACTGTGGAGACGCCAAGGAGGAAGTAGTGACACAATGGTTTGTCCTGTAGTAAGAAACCTAAAATAACATATACATTTTTTAAAAAGTCATCATACAAATAATTTTTTTTTTTTTTAAATATAGTAGAAATAAAAAAAAATAAAAATAAATTATATATCTCTATCTAAACTCAAATGATTAAATATAAAATATTTTTTATATCGAGGCTTGGCTTCAAAGGTTAGGGAATTTAGCTTCCCTCCATCCAAGTGTGCTTGCTAAATTTACCCAACATAGTGAAAAAAAAAAATTATATATATATATATTTTGTATGTGTATATATATATATATATATATATATATATATATATATATATATATATATATAAATTGTATGTATGTACGTACATTTTCCTGATTAAAAAAAAAAATGTCAGTTAACTGAGTGTCACAAGCAGCCTCCGGTGACACACTGGTTCGCATCAAAGTGTCAGCCTTGGCCTGAGCCTCTCCAGCAGGTCATTAAAGGCAGGAACGGACATCCGCGTGAAGTTCAGAAATTTGGCAAGATGCATGCGAAGTTGGTAAAGTACAAGTTGGTAAAGTACCCCAAAGAGAGACGCTGGGATACAATAGGATGCGTCCAGAAACAACGATGACTGCTGCTTCTCTCCTCCTCCAACTGTCTCCTTCTCCACAGCCTCTGCAAGACAATCAGCAGGATGGCCTCATCAATTTTCTGGATGACAAGATCCATAACGGCAATCAAAAACTCGCAGATACTCTCAGATGCTCTGTCTCCTCTCTCTCTCTCCAACCAAAATTGATACATGCTGTTTAGCACATTTTATTTGTCATTGTGGGAAATTTGGGAGTGGAAAATAGAAGAGAGATGTGTTCTGTTTAAAAAAATGCTGCTAAACACGAACGTGGCTAAAAGCGCATTTTTAATGCTGCTTTTTCCTGGTGTCGGTACTGGCTTTGCAGCTCGTTTTTTCTAATGCCCTGTGTGCTGAGGACTAAGTGTTATCCCAGTTTGGCTGCAAAAGTGTAAATAACCATTACGTTGCAGTTTGCAAGTGGTTTACCGGGATTATGGCTGAAGATATCAGCCATAACCCTGGTATCGTTTTTTTTGCAGCCGGCTTTCTCATAACCATGAAACCATGATCATGAGCCACTGGAACAGTTTACGAAGCTGCGGGAGGGGACGTCCCCTCCCGTCAGTGTTTCTTGGGCTTACCGATTCCGCCGGTTGAGAAACAATCTGACGGTGCTGCCAGCTACTCCCATAGGCAAACAAAGATAGATCGCCTCTATGACCTTGGAGGACTGGAGCGACATCATGACGTCACTTCCGGTTCAGGCTAAAAGTAAATACTTTTTTTTTAACCACTAGCTGACCAGCTCATGCAGATATACTGCGGCAGGGAGGTTTTCCTGCACAAATTGACGTACCTGTACGTCGGTCTGTGCAAGGAAGATGTCCGCCGGCAACCCTGTGATCAAGGTGAGGAGAGGCAGAACGGGGACCTGCCTATGTAAACAAGGAGATTCCCCGTTCTGCCTAATGACATGACAGAGATCTGTCATGTTCCTGGCAGCCCATCCCCCCTACACTTAACCCCTTGACCCCTAGTGTTAACCCCTTCCCTGCCAGTGTAATTTTTACATTGATCAGTGCATGTCATGTCATCACTGGTCCCCAAAAAGTGTAATTTGGGGCCAGATTTGTTCGCCACAATGTTGCAGTGCCGCAAAAAAAAAAAAAAATCACAGATCGCCGCCATTACCAGTAAAAACAATTTAAAATTTAAAAAAAGTCCCTAAATCCATCCCATAGTTTGTAGATGCCATAACTTTTGCGCAAACCAATCAATATACGCCTATTGCTTTTTTTTTTTATATACAAAAAATATGTAGAAGAATATATATCGACCTAAACTGATGAATATATTTGTTTTTTTATATTTTTTTTGGATATGTATTATAGCAGAAAGTAAAAAAAAAAAGTTTTTTTTTTTCTTAAATTGTTGTTTATAGCACAAAAAATAAAAACAGCAGAAGTGATCAAATACCACCAAAAGAAAGCTCTATTTGTGGGTAAAAAAGGACAGCAATTTTGTTTGGGTACAACGTCGCTCGATGACGCAATTGTCAGTTAAAACGACGCAGTGCCGTATCACAAAAAATGGCCTGGTCATTAAGGGGGCAAATCCTTCTGGGGCTGAAGTGGTCAAAGCAAAAAGATTAAAAAAAAAAATATTTTTCAAATCTTTTGCTTTTAAAAAGGTAAAAAAGAGATTTGGGGTCTTTTTGACATAAAGAGGACCTATCATCCTTATTTCTATTACAAGGGATGTTTACATTCCTTGTAATAGGAATAAAAGTAATAAAAAAAAAAAAAAAAATGAAAGGGACAATGTAAAAAAAAAAAAAAAAAAAAAAAAGTAAAGCACCCCTATCCCTCCATGCTCACGCACAGAAGCAAACACATGTGTAAGTATGTAAATGGTATTCGCACCACACATGTGAGGTATCGCCACAAACGTTAGAGCGCAAGCAATAATTCTAGTGCTAGACCTCCTCTGTAACTCTAAAATCGGTAACCTGTAAAGGCGTTTAAAGTCTGATATTTTCAGTCATAATCCCGGTAAACCACCTGCAAACTGCAGCATAGTGGTTATTTATACTTTTGCAGCCAAACTGGGATAACACTCAGTCCTCAGCACACAGGGCGTTAGAAAAAACGCCTATGGAAATTTTTAAGTATCGTAGTTTGTTGCCATTTATGAGCATGCGCAATTTTAACTGCTTGCCGGCCAGCACATGACGATGTACGTTGGCACAACGGCACGGCTGCGCAAATGGGCGTAGCTGTATGTCCCCTTTAAATCGCGGGCTAGTGGGCACGTGCCCACCGTGTGTTGTGAGCGTGCCCGGCAGGTCCCGCTGACTCGATGTCCGCCGGTGGCCCGCGATCGTGACACGGAGAGGCAGAACAGGAAGATGCCTATGTAAAGAAGGCATTTCCCTGTTCTGCCTAGCAACATGACAGGGATCTACTGCTCCCAGTGATCAGGAGCAGTGATCTCTGTCATGTGCTAGTGAGCCCATACCCCTACAGTTAGAACACAATGAGGGAACACAGTTAACCCCTTGATCGCCCCTTAGTGCTTAACCCCTTCCCTGCCAGTGTCATTTACACAGTAATCAGTGCATTTTTATAGCACTGATCGCTGTATAAATGTCACTGGTCGCAAAATCGTGTCAAAAGTGTCCGATGTGTCTGCCGCAATGTCGCAGTCATGGTAAAAATCGCAGATTGCCGCCATTACTAATAAAAAAAAATTATAATAAAAAATGCTATAAATCCATTCCCTATTTTGTAGACGCTATAACTTTTGCGCTAACCAATCAATATACGCTTATTGCGATTTATTTATTTATTTATTTTTTTTTATCAAAAATATGTAGAAGAATACATATCGGCCTAAACTGAGGAAGAAATTTGTTTTTTTTATATACAGTATATATTTTTGGGGGATATTTATTATAGTAAAAAATATTGCTTTTTTTTCAAAATTGTCGCACTTTTTCTGTTTATAGCGCAAAAAATTAAAAATGCAGAGGTGATCAAATACCACCAAAAGAAAGCTCTATTTGTGGGAAAAAAAGGACGTCAATTTTGTTTGGGTACAACGTCTCACGACCGCGCAATTGTCAGTTAAAGCGACGCAGTGCCGTGTCGCAAAAAGTGCTCTGGTCAGGAAGGGGGTAAATCCTTCTGGGGCTGAAGTGGTTAAAGCGTGACATGTTAGGTATCTATTTACTCAGCATAACATCATCTTTCACATTATAAAAATAAAATAGGGATACATTTTTTCTTTTTTTTTACATTTATTAAAGTGTTTTTTCCACAAAAATTGCAACAATTGCCATTTTATTCCCTACTTTATAATGTTTGGGGGTTATAAGTTTTTTTTCTAGCTAATACTGATTTAAACTTGTAAACAAAGTTCCAGAAAAAGTCTGGTCGGCAAGTGGTTGAAGCACAGCACAGTTTTTGATGAACCAGAACTCCAGCCCCTGAATGGTTATGTTTCAGCCTCTCTGCCATTTCAGCACAAGACCAGTGTTTCTTGTTAGCATGTCCAATTGACCGAGGAGTACCTTTACTATAAAAAAACATATACTGTATTGTACCAGCTCACATGTTTCATGTCACAAAACCTCGCTAAGCAAAACACAGCAATGTTTCCCATGAATCGGAAAAATAGCTGACAAGGTAATGCAATAAGTGCAATCTATGAACAGGCTGTGGTGAATTTGGCTGTTCTTTTAGGACCAAACGAGCCTGTACAGCCTGCAGAGGTTCATAAAGTCTGAGATTTCTATAACTCAGTGAAGGCCTGTTCATTGCTCGCTGTCTGTATTCAGTGGCCTCGTATTAGGAGGAAATAGTGTGACTATGGTAATCAGGACATCCAATGATCTGTCATTCTCTAGTTATTCGCAGAAAGCATGCTGTGCAGCAGGAACAAAAGTCAGCAGATGTTGGATTTATCTAAAAAATAATACTACATAGGGCAATGGTACACATCAGGGCCGCTATTAGAAATCACGGGGCCCATACCCGACAGAGACCCTCTGAAAAAGAGTTTATTGGGATATCAAGATGTCCAAAATCTTTACAGAATTGGACATGCAATGACCGCCGAATGCAGGACCCGCAAGGTAATGCCCCGGGAGAGCGCTTCTCCCAGGGGGTTATCTGAGACGGGGAGGAGCTAGGAGAGCCACCGGGGGACCCCAGAAAACGCCATTCAGGGCCACTCTGTGCAAAACGAGCTGCACAGTGGAGGTAAGTATGACATGTTTGCTATTTTTAAAAATTGAACCTTTAGTGTCACTTTAAGGTTTTGCATTCTATGCATTAAGGTGAAAAACCTTCTGTGCAGCAACAGCTCCCCCCCCCTTTTTTTTCTTACCTGAACCCGATCCAGCGATGTGCATGAGCACAGCGACACTAGCCGCTGTCGCTCTCCTTATTGGACAGATTGATATCAGTTTTAGTAAATTAACCCCAGTGCTGGATAGACAGATAAGGACACAGAGATGGCAGGTAGAGTTAAGTGAACAGCTATATAAGGACAGGGCCAGGTTAAGAATATCATGGGCCTGTGCTGAGGATTTTGGTAAGACTTTTTATATAAAAAAAAAAAAAAAAAAAAATGCAAACAATTTTTTGGTATAGCAAATAAAATTAAATAGAGAGAGGGAGGATGCGAGAGAGGGGATGAGAGAGGGGTGAGGGGTAAAGGAGGGGAGATGAGAGAGAGGATGCGCATGAGCATGCGTGTGAGTGACCGCAATGCAGCCCAGCCAAGGCAAGTGACCGAAGGCACAGAACCTGGAAGGAAGACCGGGTGAAGATGGAAGTGCCTGGGACCCACCGGATTGATCACAGCGCATTGCTGGAGGGCTCAGTCTGACAGGTAAGTGTACCGTAATGTGCTAATATGCTGTGCATACTAGTACATTATGGCATAACCTACCCCAGGGCCTCTAAAAAGTAGTAATGTTACTACCGCTTTAATATCACAGGATTCCAGGAGCCTCTCATAGAGCACCCTACTGACCCGGTGGCCCTTGGGCAGTGACCAGGTGCATAGTTGCCAACATTTCAAAAATATTTCAGGGACACTTTTTTTTTTACCAGTGGTATATTTAGAGTAGCTGACATCCCCTATGTTCCTTCATACATCACAGTAGTAATCACAAAATCAAATGAGTACTAATAATGGGCAGAACAAATATGAGGACTGAGAAGATTTCCTTTAGTTGAACTAACAAAAGTGTGCCAATCTAGAGCTGGTAACACTGAGGATATTCAATATAGATTTTAAAGATCTGTTTTTGTGGGTAAGAGGCACAGGGGAGGAGTATGGATGGTAGAATAGTGGGCACTATGTACAGCAGATGAGTGTGCAGGGTATGACAGTGGGCAGTATGCACAGCAGAGGGGTGTGGAGGGTATGCCAGTATGTACAGGAGAGAAGTGTAGAGGGTATAGTAGTGGGCACTATGTACAGGAGAGGAGTGTGGGGGGTATTACAGTGGGCAATATGTACAGAAGAGGAGTGTGGAGGGTATGCCAGTTGGCAGTATGTACAGGAGGAGTGGAGTGTGGAGGGTATGATGGGGGCAGTATGTACAGGAGAGGAGTGTGGAAGGTATTATGGGGGCAGTATGTATAGGAGGGGAATGTGGAGAGAGAGAGACAGTTGGCAGTATGTACAGGAGAGGAGTGAGGAGGGTATGACAGTTGGCAGTATGTACAGGAGAGGAGTGTGGAAGGTATTATGGGGGCAGTATGTACAGGAGAGAAGTGTATTTCATTTTGGATAGAGTAAGGGAGGGTTATAACCCCTGTAGGGTTTATTTTTGCCCCACTTGGGAGATTTACCTGCACTTCCTATCACAGGTAAGTGAAAGCAAATCCCTGCAAAAAATGTAATTTCTTGGGGATCCTCAGGTCACCAGAATTAGTGTCCCGGAAGCTTTCCCCTCTATTACTTTTCTAGGGACAACCCAAAATTTCGGATTTTCTGTTACTGTCCAATGATAATGGAAAACAAGACAAATTGGGTGAATCTCCTTAAGGGGTGCAGACAGCAATAAAAACTGACGGGTGTTCTAATCCCTCTCCCCTCTAACCAAAACTAAAAAAAAAGATTTGCCTTTAGTTATACTTTAATTCAGCCAGTAGGCGGAACTATGCAGATAGCAGTGTCTGGAACACTGCACGGGCGCTGGGTCTCACAGCGGTGATAGGAGAGGCTGCAGGGGGCGCTGTTCTCCTCACTGACACAATACAACCATGATATGATGGGGGATATAATGTTACCACTAGAAATCATGTGTACCTGCCGGGCCCCCTGTACTCTGCCTATAAACAGTCCTGATGTTAATTAGCCATGGCAGTCAGGTCTTTAAAGAGGAACTGCAGTCTACTCACATCATTTGTAATAAAAACATCTTTGCCATTCTGAAGCTTCCATCCAACCACTTTGTATATTATTGTATATATACTGTGATTCTGTACTTGCCAAACATGCTGCAAAACTCTCCCTCCACTGAGTCTGGCTGCAACCATTTTAACTGTGGGCAGCTGAAGCTGCTGCCTGTCTACTTTCTGGATTTACACAAACACACCTCCAGCTCTGCAGCTCTCATTGGCCTCTTATGACTCATCCCCCCTCCCTTCTTGGTAAACTCACACGAGAGTGAGAGAGAGAGCTGTGCATTTCATAAGCCTAGGCTTTTTACCAGACAAGAAACAGGAAGTGGGCTGTATAAGGTATTTACAGGCAGAAAAAATGTTTTACTATCAAAGTTAAAACAACAAGGGCAGAAGATTTAATAGATGGAAAGATGAAAAAATTACTGAAGTTCCGCTTTAATAGCTCAGAATGGACAGACTGGTAAATTGTGATTTTTCAAGCTGAGAATCTCTACTTCAGTAAAACTTTAAAGAACACAGCTACTTGCACATATCCTTAAAAAACAGCACCCCTCACAGTGAAGTCCAGGGTAGCTCTGGTAACACAGCTGGAAGGATCCAAGGCCCAAGGACATAGGGGGGCCACTCTACTGGAACTGGAGTACTATGGTAGCAATTGGGGAGGTATTCTCCACAGTAGCACAGTGGGTTCTTCAACAAAGAAGCTGTTACTATTAGGCTCCTTCCTGGCTGTCTGCATGCCGTTTCTGATAGTGGAGGGCCACTCAACTAGCTGCAGATCACTTGCTGAGCTACTTCTGTCCCAGCATGTGTGGCGTCTCTGAGGTGATGAGAGAGAGAAGCTGAGGAACTGAAGTTCTCTGGATGGGTCCAGGAACCCAGGGAGTTGTGGCAAATGGAGTGAAAGGGACCTGAGCCTGTGTGCAAGGATGGTAATCAAAAGGGAACTCCACTACAGGTTTATTTGTGTTACTTTACTTTAGTATTTTGTGCTTTGTTATTAAAGAAGCCCAGCACAATATTCAGAGTCAGTGCAAAAAGTAGTACTAATGTGCTGGTATGTCATGACAACAACCAATAATATTTTAGTTCATTTTAATTACTGTAGATATAAGATCTGCTTGGCTGTTATAAGCATACCACCTACATAAATATGTTAGTGGGCACCACCTGGGAGGGGGTATCAGGATGCTTTAAAGCTCAATTTATCGGTTTTCCATAACAACTACATTCAAGACGTACCATGGATGATAACTGTCACAGTTGTTTGTGTTCTCAACCTAACTGTCACGCTATCAAAAAGGCTGGCGTCATAACTGATCATATTATAACATGTCATCATGCATTTTGACATGCTGCATTTGTGTATTGCATACTGCAGACTTGAGTGGGATCATGTAGGGTGATGCACCAAAAATGAAGCATGCAAGACCATTTTTAACCACTTAAGACCAGGCTTTTTCTGACACTTCTTGTTTACATGTGAAAATCAGTATTTTTTGCTAGAAAATTACTTAGAACCCCCAAATATTGCAGTATCTCACAAAAGTGAGTACACCGCTCACATTTTTGTAAATATTTTATTATATCTTTTCATGTGACAACACTGAAGAAATGACACTTTGCTACAATGTAAAGTAGTCAGTGTACAGCTTGTATAACAGTGTAAATTTGCTGTCCCTACTACTTTACATTGTAGCAAAGTGTAATTTCTTCAGTGTTGTCACATGAAAAGATAGAATAAAATATTTTACAAAAATGTGAGGGGTGTACTCACTTTTGTGAGATACTGTATATATATATATATATATATATATATATATATATATTTTTTTTTTTTTTTTAAGCAGAGGCCATAGAGAATAAAATGAAAGGGTTTTTTTGGGAAAAATACACTTTCATGAATTTTAATGTACAAGAACACTATATAATACTGTATTGTTTGGTAAAATGTAAAAGATGCTACACAGAGAAAATGGATACCAAGCATGTCACACTTTAAAATTGCACACTCCTGTGCAACTGCAACAAATTACATACATTTTATTATCCATAGGGGACATTTTAAAAGCCTTTACAGGTTACCACTTTAGATTTACACAGGAGGTCTGTCGCTATAATTATTGCTCTCGATGTGATGTTCACAGTGATACTATACATGTGTGGTATGATCGCTGTTTAACTATGCGTTTGGGACTGATGCATTTGTTCGCCTTTGCCCACGAGCACAGGGGGATGGGGGCACTTTAAAAAAGTTTTCTACTATTATGTTTTTTTTACACTGTCCTTTTTGAGAATTTTTATAGTTATCACAGGGAATAAAAATATCTCCTGTGATAGCAATAGGCAGTGACAGGTACTCTTTACTGAGAGATGTGGGATCTATTAGACCCCACATCTCTCCTCTGCCCTTAAACGCTTCAGTTCATACCAAGATTGGTATGATCCGATGCTTTCTTCAAACCACTAATGGCTTGTTTACAACCAGTGAAACCGGCAGTGATTAAATGCTCCATCACTTTCAGTTTCTCAGACCATAGAGATGATTTGGACCGTTCTGGTCCCCGGTCATCTCTATGATCAGCCAGCAGATTTGCCGGCTGCACACTTGCAGCTGCAGGCTTCATCCTGGTATAACCATAGTCTAGTGACATATCGGTACATCGCTGGTCTTTAAATGGTTAAAGTTCTGCAACCCAATGCATTGATAAGAACATGTCCCACAGCAAGTAAAACACTTTCAGGTTGATTTACTAAATGCAAATAGACTGTGTACTCTACAAGTGCAGTTGCTTCAGAACTGAGTAAATGGGGTGAAGCTTCACTTTGCAAAGAATACCCAATTACATGCATGCACATGATTGGATGATGGAAGTCAGCAGAGCTTCCCCTCATTTACTAAGCTCTAGAGCAACTGCACAGTTTATTTGCCTTTAGTAAATCAACCCCTGTGTTTGTGTGTGCAGTTTACCTTTGTTGTAAAATATGCAAAATGTGTGACAATGGGGTTGATTTACTAATACTGGTGAGTGCTAAATCTGGTACCGCTCTGCATGGAAACCAATCAGCTTCCAGGTTTCTTTGTCAAAGCCTAATTGAACAAGCTGAAGCTAGAAGCTGATTGGCTACTATGCACAGCTGCACCAAATTTTGTACACTCCAGTTTTAGTAAATCATCCCCAATGTGTCCGGTGTGAACGAGCGCATAGTCAAACTGCATTTCCTGATTCAGATTATAGCCTGGTTTACACTGATGTACAAAGTGTGAGAGATGTATGTCTGGATCCACTCCGATCTATTACTTCACATTCCCGGAAGAAACAGTGTAATTACCATTCTTCACCAAAGGACTAATCCTGTGTATTTTTAATTAAGTTGTATGATCCTGTTCCCACTGGATTTTTCAAGTCTTTTAAAATATTATAAATGATTAAAAGATTTATGATAGAGGAATATTTTATGGCTTGCTCTTTCTATATATACACTAGCAATTGTATGCCCATTCCAGGAGCACGGGTGGGTGGTGATAATGGAATGAGGGGGAATTTAGACACAGTAAAGAGTAGGATATGCAGGCGCAATGTTGAGGCTCTGATCAAGGTGGACGGGGGGATTAGCTGTGCAAATATGTGTAGGAAGGAGTTAAGTGGCCCCTGGCCTCCGTTTTGGCCACTAAAGGCCTCCTTTTCCCTTCAAATAGGATATAAACACAGCTGCAGGGTTCTGTGAGAGGATGTTTGGTGTTGGAGGAAGAAAGCAGGATTGGCCCCCATGGGAAGTATTGGGGCCCTCTTAGGAAAGATGTAGGGTTTCTGAAATTTGGCCTTTTAATAGCTGGGGATAGCCATTGATGCTGTCACGTGATGCGGCGACGTAACGCATAGTGAAGTGGAACCAGTGACGTCACAGCACGACTTCCCTGCTGACATATGTAGTCAATGAAGGGTGGATGAGAGGGGCGTGTGGAGAGGAAAAGGAGGGGTGGGGAGGAAATGAGAGATATTGTTCTCACTGAACACTAGGGAACTGACAGGAAGAGAGAGGGAGGGGGAGGAGGGGGAGAGAGGGAGATGCAGAAACGCTCAGGGGAGAGCTGTTATGATGGATGCACATAAGTTGACCATGCTGTCATGGCTCAGCAGCCATGATAAACGTGGTCAGCACACGGGGGGGGAGTCAGGACTGTGATAATTTAACACCAAGATTAAGCAGACAGCAAGAGCTTGAACATGAGCCTGGTCTTTATTCAGCAGCATCCATCTTACAGAACTAACCACAGCTCCCCGCCCCCAGATCACATGACCAAAACTGTTAACTGTTTCCTAACATACCTAAGGAACTAGGCATAACAATTGAACTTGAATTATAACATAAAGCATACACATCATTACATCTTCCCTCTCAAGTATGAAGCATTTAATATGAGACAAAGTGCCTCCATATCTTTGGTTTAATAGCTCGACCAGAGCGAGATAAAGTAATTGCTGGCTCATCATCCATAGGATTGGTGTCCAGTTGAGAGTCGCTCCCAGCATTATCACATGCTGATACATTTATGCTGTCCTCGGTATCCTCAGTAGACTCAAATATCTGTGTTTAGGACTTCTGTGTCATCATGGGCTTGTTCTTTATCTCCATTGTCATCCGGTTCCTCTGATGATGTATCCGCAGCAGTGTCTGGACGAAGATGACGCCTGTTTCATCTTAGTTTCTGTCCACACTTGGTCTTGATTATATATGATTTTGCTGAATATGCTTCTTTGACAATTCGAGCAGGTTCCCATGTATTCCCAGTGACTCTGTCTTGCACGGCTTGCCCAGCAGAGAGTGGACGAAGGGATTTTGTAAACTTCTCAAAAAACAGTTTTTGCCTTTTCATGTTTATGATCCTCTGAACTGTTACTCGATCCCGTGGAATAGACTGAGGCTGAAATTTCTGTGGTGCAATAGGCACTGTGGTCCTCAGTGTTCTACCCATTAGCAGCTGTGCAGGTGAGCATAAACCTTCGATAGGTGTTGCACGATAGTTTAACAGTCCTAGGTACACATCATGCCCTGATGATTGCACTTTCAGTAAAATGGATTTGGCTATGTCAATATACTTCTCTGCTAGACCATTGGCCTGTGGGTTATAGGGGCTTGTGGGTTTGTGCCCGATTCCCCATTCACACAGAAAGCAATGGAACTCAGAACATGAGAATTGTGGCCCATTATCAGACACAAGTTCTTCACACACTCCATGTCTTGAAAGTATTGTTTTGAAAGCCCATATGACTGTTGATGTTTTTAAATTTCTCAGCTGCACTAGCTCAAAGTATTTGCTGTAGTAATCTACTACTATCAGGTAATGGTTGTCCTCAAAATGAAAAATATCTATAGCCAGTCTCTGCCATGCCTGTGAAGGAGCATTCCACGGTGTAAGAGGTTCCTTTGCATTGTGTTTTTGAAATGTCTGGCAGGTTTCACACTTCTTCACAAGTGTCTCAATATCAAAGTCCAAATTAGGCCAGTAGACCAACTCCCACGCTCTGCGCTTACACAGGA
The DNA here is from genome assembly GCF_042186555.1 of Aquarana catesbeiana. Classification (NCBI taxonomy): domain Eukaryota; kingdom Metazoa; phylum Chordata; class Amphibia; order Anura; family Ranidae; genus Aquarana; species Aquarana catesbeiana. The sequence continues at coordinate 521,423,074 of NC_133328.1, forward strand.
GTGATGCCCAAATGCCCCTGGTGGATTTGTTTCAGTACTTCTACCTGCTGTGACTTAGGAATGAGAATACGGTCACCCATAAATATGATATCCAAATTAATGTATAGCTCATCTTTCATAGGCCAGAATCCCTGTAGTTCAGGACACAGCTTCTTTCATTTTTCTGACCATTGCACATGACACAAGTTAGTTTTTCTAGGACTATATCCTGTTTGGTGCCTTGTCTTATCTTCTCCAGCCGTACATCCGATATTGGAATGTTCGCTAGTACTGTATGTACCTGTTCTTCCAACTCAGGTTCATCCCGTGCTTCATGTCCTTCTAGAAACACCCTAGACAGGGTATCTGCTATTGGAATTTCCTTTCCAGGCTTATACTTTACTGTGAGATCATACTACTGTAATTTCATAACCATCCACTGCAGACGTGGAGGTGTAGAAGCTAGTGATTTCTGTAGGATGTACTCCAATGGCTTGTGGTCTGTTTTCCACAACTACCGGGCGACCATTTATGTACTGGTGAAATTTCTCACATCCATTCACAATAGCCAGCATCTCTTTCTCAATTTGGGCATAATTGGCTTGCGTTGTGGTCAGTGCTCGTGAAGCATATGCCACAGGATGTCCTTGTTGAGTCGGTACAGCACCTAACCCAAACTGGGATGCATGCACTTGAAGTACAGTGTCACAGTTTATGTCAAAATATTTGAGTATTGGCCCTGGATGTTTAGTGATCAGTATTTTCACTTTGTCTTTTACATGTTTGCATCCCAACACCAAACAGCATCCTTCTGTAGCAGTGTACGTAGCGGTGCTATCTGTTGAGCAAGGCCCTGAGAGAATTTGGATAGATAGTTGAAAATACCTAGTGATGTCTCCAGCACCTTTCTGGAGGTTGGGGCCTTCATGTTAAGAACTGCTGTAATCTTCTTTGAATCAGGCTTCAAGCCCTCTTTGGTTAGTAGGTGTCCAAAATATGCAACTTCTTCTACCCCAATTTGCATTTTGTTTGGATTGAGTGCAAGATTCTTCTCACGACATCGATTGAGCAAAGCAGTAAGGTTTTTGTCATGTTCCATTTGATCCTTTCCATAGACCAGCAAATCATCAACTATTACTTCAACACCCTGTAGACCAGCGATCAATTCTTTTGAAATATTTCCTGTGCAAATGCTATGCCGAAAGGTACCCTTGTGAAACACCATCGACCCAAAGGGGAATTAAAAGTGGTCAAGTAACTGCTGGCTTCATCAAGATGCAATTGCCAGTAACCCAGATGGGCGTCTAGTACACTAAATACTGTTGCTCCTAGTAGCTTGTGCACTATATCCTCTATGGTGGGGAGTTTGTAGTGTTTTCTCTCATTATGACTTTATTCAAATCACGTGGGTCAATGCATATGCACCTGTGTTGTTCTTCTCCACCACAACCATAGAACTGACCCATTCCGATGGTTCTGTGACCTTTTTTACTACTCCCAGCTTCTCCATCCTAGTGAGTTCTTGTCTGACTTTATCCACAAGAGTTAAAGGTATTCTCCTTGGGGTGTGAATGACAGGCTGTGCACCCTCTTTTATACGTTTGTGGCTTACACCCGGGAGGCACCCCAGGCCCTTGAATAGATCACAGTACTCACGTTTAATGTCAGCCTCTGTCAGAACTCTGTGTCCACCATCCACAGTCATTATGATCTTCACAAGTCCAATCTCTTTACTTGTTCTGAGACCTAGCACGGCTGGGGCTTGTGATTCGATCACAAACAATTGTAAAACCTTTTCAGATCCCTTGTTTGAACATTTTGCATGACAGCGACCCATTACTTTCAGCTTTTCACCACCATATCCCATTAGTTTCGGTACGTCCTGAGTCTCTAAGGGGGATTCATTACTGAGGTGTTCCAGGTATATGTGGCTTGGCACACAATTTACTTGTGCTCCTGTATCTATTTTAAATGTGATTGGAGTTTTGTTAGCCCCTATCTGTAAATTTACAATTGCTTCATCTGCAGACTGATGTGTTTTTTGTAATGCTGCAAGATATAATGGGGTGCAGTCTGAGTCTGACCCTGCATTGTCATCATTGTCCTCTATGGCGTGTACAGAACGTGTTTTTGACCTTCCGGTCAGTGGGACAGGACACTCTGCAGACACACAGCATACCTGTATTGGATAGTTTGTTCAGCCACCATGCCCCTAAACAATCACAGCCTGCTTCTGGCATACACCCCCCCAACCCCTTTAAGTGCCCCCTGGTGTAGTTCCAGTTTTGGCCACTAGAGGTCTCACTTTCCCTACAGATGGGATAGAAATACAACTGTGGGGTTCTGTGTGAGGGAGCTTGGGTGCTGGAGGAAGAAAGCAGGATTGACACCCATGGGAAGTTTGGAACCCTCTTGGGAAAGGTGTAGGCCATCTGAAATTTGGCTTTCCCTGGCTGGGGATTACATGAACACCCTCTTCCCTACTGGGATTCAACCAGGGAAGACAGGACTCTTAGGACACCCCAGATGGAGGGCAAGACAAAGGCCTGTAAGCATATAAACACTGTCTGCGCTCAAAAGTCACAAAAACAGAGGGAAAAGGTTCATAACGTTTGTGTGATACCCAGTAAACATCAGAAAGAAGGTGGATATAAGACTCTGGCAGCTCCTGGAAGATCTGGGATGGATCTCTGCTGCCCTTTTCCTTTGCATGAAAAAAGACAACTAATAGAAACAAATAGAAAACCTTCATATACACTAGCCTATACCCACAGCTAATCCAGCTGAAGGTGAAAACCCCAATAAAGCTTAATCCAATTTGCTCCAATGGGGGAACAATCTTTCTTGATCCCCCAGGAGGCAATCAGATATTCCCTGGAGCAACAATCCTTGGTGTTATATATGTAAATGTTAATATCCAGTTATGTCTGTGCGTTTAGGAATGCATCCAGCTCCTTTGTAAAACAATCTGCTGAGCTGGATAAAACTAGTTACTGAGGGAGTCTATTTTACATTTTCATAGCTCTTACTGTGAAGAAGCCTTTCCACATGGGGAGATTAAATCTCTTTTCCTCCAGACATAAAGAGTGCTGCTTTATCCTCTGTAATGGCCGGAATGTGAATAACTCAACAAGCTCAATGTATGGACCACTTATGTATTTATTCATGGTGATCATATCCCACTTTTACCAAAACAGAAAGAAAGTCAGCAAAGAACGGCAGTTGCAAAAAAGAGTCAATATGCAAAACCTGGTTGTAAAGCCTAAATTTTTACCTTAATTAATTAATAAATAAATGTAATTCTCCCCTGATACTCTGTCTGGATATGTCTGGACAGTGCTGATTGGCCCTGTGCTGATCACATGCACTCTCCCAAGTGGCCCTGTGCTGATCACATGCACTCTCCCAAGAAAGAAAAAACTCTCTAGCAATACACACCAAAGTGAGCATCTGCAGCCCATCCCCTGGCTCTGTAAATATCAGGTTATTTTTTGGAGACAGTGGAAGAAGGAGGATCAGAGAGACAGGATCAAACGGCCTTTATACACAATGCAAAGGATTAACCCCTTATGTTCCACAGTGAGTATAACAAGCATGCTTTACTGCATTTAGCCCAGGTTCACACTGCAGCTGCAGCTGAACTCGCACCATTTCATTCCCGCATGTCAGTCGCGATTTCAGAGATATCCGTGCTGGTTTCTGCACAGATGTCAATAGAAATCGCACCCAGAAAAATTACAAAAAGTAGTACAGAAACTACTTTTTGAAATCAATGCGGCGTCGCACCAATTAGGACCATGCCATTGCCGGCACTTGCCGCCGATCTAACATGTCAAAATGCACCAATGTGAACCATGGCTTACAGACTGATTTTACTGTTGTGGGTTTAAGCCGCATTCACACTACTGCGACACAAAAAATAAAAACCAAAGAAGTAGTCAAATACCACCAAAAGAAAGCTCTATTTGTGGAAAAAAAAGGCAGTCAATTTTGTTTGGGTACAACGTCGCACCACTGCGCAATGGTCAGTTAAAGTGATGCAGTGCCATATCACAAAAAATGGCCTGGTCATTAAGGGGGCAAATCCTTCCTGGGCTGAAGGGTTAAGGATGTTTATACAGTATGCTGTATGTGTAGAGTATATTTAACCTCCCTGGTGGTTTTCCCGAGTGTGGCTCGGGATTAAATTTCAGTACCATTAGCTGTAACCCCGAGCCACACTCGGGATTGCATTGCAAGATCCTGGTGCAAGTTACTTACCTTGTCCCCAGGATCCTACAATGTCCCCCCGCTGTGTCTGCATCTTCCGCCACAGATGCCTCTGTGTGCCGGGCTCCATTCCCTGCGAGTGTCGCAACGCACGGGGGCGGAGCCTGGTGGCAAATTTAAAAAAATAGAAAATTCATAACATATACAGTACACTATAATCTTACAGATTACATTACCGGATTAAAATATTTCACATCTGAGGGCAGGAGGCGGAGCCTAGCAGAGCAGACATGCATTGTTAGAGCTCCACACCGCTGAGGAGAGAAGAGAAGGACAAAGCGGAGCCTGCAGGCTCAAAAGGTATCCATTTGAACCTTTTTGCCCCAGGGAACAAACTGTGAAAGTTTGGGCAGGAAATATGGTACTGGGAGGAAACCGTGGCAGAAATAAAAATCACCTCACAAAGAGCTCACAGGCACTCACTGCAGCTGAAGCAGCTCCAGTCACCTCACAAGATACAGCACCAGGGCGCTCTCACAGACAGAAAATGTCACAGCAAGACTCTCCATTTGAGTCAGATACAGAACAAATCCTCTCACAAACTTCTCCACAAGCCTCCTCAGTATCCCCAGTAATATTATTACAATTTGAAAAGATGCTTCATAAGGCTTTAAAACAAACCTCAGACCAAATAACAAAAAGCCTAACCAAAGAAATAAGAGAGCTGGGAAACCGCACCGCAGCCTTAGAAATAAAAATGGATGAAATTGAAATTACAACCCAAGAAAATATAACAGAATTGGAACAATTAAAAAAAGAGAATTTAATACTTCAAACTAAGCTCGAAGATTACGAAAATAGAGCCAGACGTTCAAACTTGCGCATAAGGGGAATACCTGAAACTGTGACAGACCTGCAATCTACTATTACTGCTCTATTACAAGAACTAAAGCCAGATATCCCTATTGAACGTTTAGAACTGGACAGAGTACACAGAGCCCTCACAGCCAAAAAGAAAGATGGACCCCCACGTGATATAATCACAAAATTTCATTATTACAGAACGAAAGAACAAATACTAATTGCTGCAAGAGAAAAAAAAGGAACTTAATTTTCAAGGACACAATTATCAAATTTTTGCTGACCTATCCCAACTTACTATTACTAAAAGACGATCCATGAAACCCCAACTAATGGAACTGCAACGCCACAACATTATGTATCAATGGGGCTTCCCCTTTTCAGTCAGATTTAACCACCAAGGTACAATTTACAGAAGCAGATCAGCAGATGAACTACAACAAACCCTTTTAAAATTAAATCTGACAGAATCCACAAGCAGCAACACTCCCACACGCAGAAGAATGGCGTCATCTTCACCTTCAGGCAGCACCCAAAAAATTTCAGAACAAAATGGGAATCATCATTCTCACAAAAGAGGCCGTTATGCCACATCATCCATGGACCAAGAAGATTCAATGGACTGACATCCTAATTCCTGATATCTCTTCATTTATTATACTAAGAGATGGTTCTCTGTAAAAAACCTATATTTATAACTGAATGTAACTGCATTCTGATAGTCACACACTGTGTGGGATCATGTTACATTCCAGTTATATTTCTTATTACTTCTGATTCATATAGCCTTAGAATATATAAGTGAAATAAGGAAATTCTTGTTCAGTTATATATTATCAGGTAATAACAATAGATTTATTACTTTTTAGGACAAATATGTTCAATAATCCAGAAGTAATGGAAGCTTTTTCTTTCTTTTCTTAAAACAAATATATTATTACCTAACTAGTTCCTAGAATTATGTTTTTGTTTATTCTAATCTGAAGCAATACAACCTCAATTTTCTGAGTTAACATATCTAAACAGTTACATATGAATAAAATATGTAATTGTTTACTCTAAAAGGGTTAAAATCCCAAAATAATTCAAACTATCTTCATCAATGCCAAAGTTATTAACAGTACCTTTCTAACTGAATTATTTAGCCTAGGGCAAGACTAACCATATACAACCACCCTGGAATAAATAATTTCAACAAAAACTATATTCTGCACTCCAATTAATGAAACATCATTTTGATGTCTTTTGACATAGCACTTCTCTCCTGTAAGCGGAAGATCTGTGTACCCCCATTAGCCCTCCTCATTCTCCCAACCATATTATGTGGGAGTGTGACGAAGGCACTTATTCCCCTGAGAGAGATATTTATTCTCTTTCACGGGTAAATTGTGATTACTTGCAAAAAATAATTTATACAATGTATCATCTAATCTCATACGTTTTTTGTTTACTCTTTACTCCAAAATCCACTGGTTTCTTTTCTATCTATTCATCTCTTCAGTCCACACAGGTTGATCTGCGCAGTCAGCTCTGCATAACAAAAAGTAAGTCAAAACTATTTGATCTATTGCCATGGCACCACTGAATATACTTTCCCTGAATGTTCAGGGAATAAATGTCCCTCAAAAAAGGACCAAAGCCTTCCGTACTTTCCATAACAAGAAGGCTCACATAGTATGCCTCCAAGAAACACACTTCACCAAAGATTCTACTCCAAAATATATTTCTCCTTTTTATCAACAAATTTACACGGCTTCTGCCTGTACCAAGCAAAGGGGAACTCTAATTGCATTTCACCGATCCACACCATTCACCTTATCATCAGAAATTAAAGACCCAGAAGGTAGATACCTGATACTCATGGGTTATATAATGGATACAGCAATCACGGTGATTTCCTACTACGCTCCTAACAAACAACCTACACCATTCCTCTCACATATATTACAAGTGATTAATACACACAAAATAGGAACAGTGATAATGTGTGGGGATTCGAACCAGGTCCTCCTCCCATTTCTAGATAAATCACCTTTTACACCATCCAAAATAACCTCTAGATTACCTTTTTCTCAACTTCTTTCCAAATACAATCTGGTAGATTCATGGAGAGAAAGTAACCCAATGAAAAAGAAATTCACTTATTTCTCGCACCCTCATCAAACCTTCACCAGAATAGATCATATTTTTCTAACAATAGGAATGATACCAGAAATTATTGCATCAGATATAATTCCAATTCCGTGGTCTGACCATAATGCAGTATACACTACTATAGCCTCAGCCATACCAAAAGCGCATGACCCAACGTGGTACTTACCGGACATAATGCTCAAACACCCACTACATCAGATGGCCATTGAACAAGCTTTAAAGGAATACATATCAATTAATAATACAACAGACATCTCCCCAATAACACTGTGGGAAGCTCATAAGCCTGTCTTGCGTGGTACAATACAAAGACAAATGGCACTATTTAAACGGGAACGCAAAAATCTAGCAAAAAAACTAGAACTCAATTTTAATGCAGCCTACATATCATTTCAAGATAATCCATCTCAGAGCACAAAATCTCATCTGGAAAAATCTAGATTGGAATACGATCTATTTCTCACTGAGTCAGTTGATAAATCCCTCAAACGCTCCAAACACAATTTCTACATGAATACAAACAAACCAGGTACATATTTGGCTCGGGCATTAAATTCAACTAACAAATCTTTCAAACCAATATGTTTGAAATTATCAAAAAATGTTTACACTTGTAATCCAGTTAAAATAGTCCATAAATTTCACTCACATCTCGCAACTTTATACAAGACAAACAATGAATTTAATCCTACAGAAGCTGAATCCTTCTTCTCAAAAATAACCTTACCTGAGTTATCTCAGAATCAAAAAAGCAGTTTGGATGAGCCTATAACTATAGATGAAGTTGCTAACGCCATAAAAGACCTAAAACTTAACAAAAGACCAGGCCCAGACGGCTACTCGGCTTTATACTATAAAACATTCTCAGAAATACTCTCTCCCATTCTCACTGAAACTTTTAACAAACTTCTAGATGGACATTCTTTTCGGCAAGAAACACTAATGGCAATTGTTTGTATGATCCCAAAACCCCTTTCTGATGATACTTCCTGTGTGAATTATCGGCCTATCTCTCTGTTAAACCTCGATATTAAATTATTAGCAAAAATAATAGCAAAACGCCTCAATAGCATTATAGGAAAATTAATACATAGAGATCAAGTAGGCTTCATGCCAAATAGACAGGCAGGCGATATTATACGCAGGGCAGTGTTATTGGCACATATTGCTAAAAAACGGAAAATCCCTTTATGTTTTCTATCACTCGATATTAAGAGGGCATTTGACACAGTATCCTGGCAATATATACAATATTCATTACAAAAATGGGGTTTTGGACCCCACTTTTTAACATGGATCAAAGCATTATATAATAAACCCAAAGCCTATATAAAATATGCTGGATACAAATCTGAAGCCTTTAATATCGAAAGAGGTACCCGACAGGGTTGCCCATTATCTCCCTTATTATTTGCCCTTATACTCGAACCCATGGCCCAATACATCAGAACAAACCAAACTATAACTGGCATTGAAGTAGGAGGTATTACACACAAATTATGTATATTTGCAGACGATATATTACTTTTTCTATCATCACCACAGGTCTCTGGTCCTAACTTAATACCAGCTCTTGATGGATTTGCAGCCCTATCCGGCCTTATGATTAATCCTAAGAAATGCCTAGTGCTTAATATTTCACTCACAAACATGGAATTGATCCCGGCTAGGGCTGCACTCCCATTCACATGGGCAGAAAAATCAATCCCATATCTTGGAATTCATTTAACAGCATCTCATTCTGACTTATTCTCAACCAATTATCCTCCTGTATTAAGACAGATCACAAATCTAATAAAACAATGGTCGCAACTTCCTTTATCCTGGATAGGGAAGATTAATGCAATCAAAATGACTATTCTACCCAAATTGCTTTATCTATTCAGAGTCCTCCCTATTCCAATTCCTTCCTATTTTTTGAGAATAGTACAAAAAAGAGCAACTTCGTTTATATGGGGCTCTTCTAAACCACGTATACCTATACACACACTACATCTTCCCAAAAATAAAGGAGGCCTGGGATACCCTAATTTTACTAACTACTACAGAGCAGCACATTTAGCCAGTCTGTCCAAATACCATGCAAAACAGGAAATCCCATTATGGGTATTTATAGAGGCTTCAGAAAATGACCCTCTATTAATATCAAATTTATTATGGCTTGATCCTAAAGACCGCTTTAAAATTCATAATCCCATAACTAAACACTTCTTATCTCTCTGGGATAAACTAAAAACCAAATATCAGTTACAATCTCCACACAATCCTCTCCTTTCTTTTATCAGAAATCCGGCCTTTTATCCAGCATGGATCTACCCAAATTCTTTTAAAGCTTGGACAACATCAGGCATTCAGACACTAAATGACTTCATAGCATCTAAATCATTCCTTTCATTCCCATCGCTTAGAGAAAAATATGATCTACCAAACTCTGAGATATTTAGATATCTCCAAATCAAAAATTTCTATACACCATTCCCAAAGGGGGATACACCATTATCCCAATTATCCATTTTTGAATCAATCTGTACAAAAGATCCATTTGCTAAAGGTACAATTTCATCACTTTATAATCAATTATATGGAGTAGCAAATCTTAATAGACCCTCTTACGTTCAGAGGTGGGAGGAGGACCTGGGACGAACTTTAGAAGACACGGACTGGTCTAATATATGGCTCACATCTAAGTCATCTTCACCCAACATCTTGGCACTGGAGACAAATTATAAAGTCCTAACTCGCTGGTACCTTGTACCCGCTAGAGTGGCAAAATATTCACCTAATACCTCAACTCTTTGTTTTCGAGGATGCCCAGAAATAGGCACATATTTACACATATGGTGGACGTGCCCAGTAATCCAAACCTTCTGGAAGGAAGTCTTCGTGATTGCATCTAAAATATTTAAAAAAATAATACAACCAGATCCATATTTAACTTTACTTAATCTAAAACCGGAATGGTTAACACTCTCTCAATTCAAACTTATGATCCAACTAATAACGGCTGCAAAACAAACAGTGGCCAAGGCATGGAAATCTCCTACATTGGTACTAGCAGAAACAATTCACAGAATGAATAATACAATGTCCCATGCTAAGATGGTAGCCATCGATCAAAATCAAATTCCAAAATTTGAAAAACTTTGGCATCCTTGGATAAAACAACAGTTCCTGTCAAATTTCAATGACTCTGTCCTGTTGCCATGGTAACAGATTAAATGACTTACAGAGACACCCATTCTAAGGCTTCAAAGAGAACTAAAAAGAATAATAAACTGACGAGCGGGACAACCTTGTGGACCATACCTCTACCTTTCAACCCTTTTTCTTCTTTCTCTTTCCTTTTCTCCACCTTACGATTAAAGCTCATTATCAGAATTTATTTGACCTATATACACTCTACTTGTAAACAATATGTATAGTAGGTATAAATCATTTAAATACCTACAAAAGTAACTAAGGAAATGATATATATCTTTAATTTAGGTTTACGTGAACCCAATGTTTAATATTTGAAATTTCATGATATTTACCTATATAAAACCCTACTGTAAAACAATGAGCTTACTTTATAGATCCTTGTAAACTTACTTTATGTATCTTTATGTATCTTTATAACATTGTATACTCAATAAACTTCTTTTGACAAGGAAAAATATTTCACATCCGCTTTGTCCCCAGTGCTTTGTCCAGTGCCCTGCATGCAGTTTTATATTATATATACTGTTCTCTGCCTGGAAACTTGAGATTGTCCATAGCAACTAAAAAGTGTCCCTTTACGTCAAAAGTGGTTTTAGACCAGCTAGAAAACAGCGATAGTAAATTAGAACACTTGCAGAATTGTGCTATAGTGAATCGTGGGGAAATGTATTTTATTATTATTATTATTATATTATTATTTTTTTATAATTTAATGTTATTATATTATAATTTATGATTTTGTGTTTCAAACTTTATCATACCCGGGATGTCTACTAGACTCTTGTTTGGACAGATTTAAGTGCACAGGCCTACAATATAAAACGCCAAATTTCTATGCAAAACAATTGTACCGATTTGAGACACAAAAATCTGACATTCATACAGCCAGAGAACTTTAAAGAATATTAGTATATCTAAAGAGTTACTGGATGTAAATATTAAATATTTAACAGTCCAATCTAAACAGATAAGAATATCTGATATAAAGTTGTGTTCTGAGATTTTTTTATGAATACATTTTATCCCTACATAGGTGGAAGGACTTTACAAGCTTATATGTGTGTGTGCGCGCTTGTTTTTTCATGCTTATGTAACAGAATCCATAGATTTCAGATGTTTATTGTTAGATGTTAATGGGATAGACTACAATATACAGTAAGTGCATACAGGGCACACAGACCTTGGACTTGGCAGATACCCCATGGGGCTGATGGATTTGAGAGGAAAAGGCTATTTGGCCAAAAGGCTATTGTTCACTTAAAAAAAAAGTTTTCCCGCATGATGACTGCTGTCTACAAGGTAATGTATGTTCATAAGATATGCGCATACATGCCTATGTGCTTCCTGAAGACGGGAGGACCCAGTCACACATAAATATCAAATCTCCAACAAAAATCTTTGTACAGCTTGAATCTGTAAACGGTATTAAAGATTTACATTGCAAAAATCTGTTTGGACTGATTTATATTATACAAATTATACAGATCTGTAAGCATTGAGGGTATCTAATAAGCATGGCCTAAAGAAGAGGTTGCTTGCATGATCTGAAGAAGATCAAAATAGTTTTTATAGGAGGTTACTCTGGTTTTAAACCTTTTTGAGTGTGAACTTTTACAGTGAACAGGACAGGTTTGAGGAACATAAAGGGTTATTGGGCCTTGTAGTGGTACCAATCACAGGTGTCCAATAAATGGACAAGAAAACATTCTATATCAAAATATCTATGCGGGACACTAGATGGATAAATATGTAAGACATGGAGATCTGCGTGGTGCTTCCGATCAGGTCCTCCTGAAAAAACAGACAGGTGGACCTGTTAGGAAAGCCCACGTGAAATGGCCATTAGGCTACTTTCGCACCAGTGCAGGCGGGCGCCGGTGGTAAAGCCGTTGTTTTAGCGGCGCTATTCAGCCGATAGTGGGGCATTTTTAACCCCCGCTAGCGGCCAAAAAAGGGTTAAAACCGCCAGTATAGCGGCGTTATGCTGGCGGTTTAGCAGCACTGCCTCATTGTTTTCAATGGGAAGGGGCGCTTTAGGAGCGGCGAATACACCGCTCCTAATACAGCGCAGCAAAGATGCAGCTTGAAGGACTTTTTTGACCGTCCTGCAAGTGCACCGCTCCAGTGTGAAAGCCCTCGGGCTTTCACACTGGAGATGCAGGAGAGGCACTATTTTTAGCGCTGTAGCACCTATAAAGCGCCTCAGTGTGAAAGTAGCCTTATAGGCTGCCATGCCACAGCACAATCCATTTCTCTGCATGAAAGACACAACACAATGCTCCCTGGAAAGCTTACTGCTCTAATAATTGTTATATACCAAAAGTTTAACTTCATTTGTGAAAAGTAAAAAGACACTGTGGGAAATTTAAAAAAAACGGGAGAGTGCAAAATCTGGTGCAGTTGTGCATGGTAGCCAATAAGCTTCTAACTTCAGCTTGTTCAATGAGGCCTGGTTCACACCTAGCAGTTTGCATATTCCAGGTGCATTTTGTTTTTTTCAATACACGTTTTGATCCATTGAAGTCTATGGAACCAAAAGCCTTCCATAAAATGCACAGATGTGAACGTGACCCATAGGAAACTATGGTAAATGGACAGTAGTGTGTTTCCAAGTGAGTTTAATTACCACCATAATCAGCCACAGAACCTGTGTAATTTATATGTTTTTGGTTTTAAAAAAAGGATGAGGTGGCAACCCTATCCCCCATTCACCCTTTCTATTTGTCCTATTTCCTATTATCATTGAAAGAAAACGTAATAGAAAATCCCAATTTTTGGGTTGTCCCCAGAAAAGTAATAGAGGGGAAATCGTCCCCAAGGAATTTCCTTAATTTGTAGGGATTTCCTCTCACTTCCTGTTTGGCTATGGGACATGAAGTCATGGGAAATCTCCAAAATGGGACAACGGTTGGCAAAAAAAAAAAAAAATGTTTGACAGGGGTTATAACCTTCCCTTGCTCTATCCAAAATGAAAAAAAAAAATAAATAAAAAATTGTATCAAATACTTACCGTAATTTTCCTTTCCTGATGCCAGTACATGGCAGCATACATATGATATAGCTCCGCCTCTATATCCACCCACAGGACCGGTTTAGCTCTATAAAAGTTTGACAGAGCTACCTCCCCCATTCTCTGTATAAAGCACAAAGATCAGAGGGAGAGTTCATATGCTGCCATGTATTGGCGTCAGAAAAGGAAAATTACAGTAAGTATTTGATACAATTTTCCATTTCCTTGAAGTCAACATGGCAGCATACATATGATAAATAATGAGCTTTTGAGAGGGAGGGTTTAATGCTGCAAACTTAGTCTTTATTTAACAATAGACATAGAAGCTTGGATAGTTTTCTTCCCAAACTCTACTGTAGTAAGAGCTACTGGATGCACCCTGTAGTGTTTTAAGAACGTATGATGTGATGACCAGCTAGCCACAGACTGTCTCCAGAGACACTCCTGCCTGTGCCGCCCAAGAAGAAGACATCGCCCTGGTTGAGTGAGCTCTAATCACCTTCCCGGCCGCTCTATATGCCCAGTGAATAGTTTTTACTATCCAGGCCAAGGCCTCTTTCCTTTTAAATTTTCCACTAGGTAGGATGAAAAGTCTGTCAGAACGTCTGAATGTAGAAGTAGCCTGGAAACAGGCTTTGAAGACTTTTGGAATGTCCATCCCGTGCAGATCAGCATCTGATTCCGCTGGGAAGGCTGGAAGCACCCATTCACTGGAGAGATGAAATATGGATGCCACTTTTGGGACAAAGTGATCCAATGGTCTCCGCGTAACCCTGTTTGGGAAGAACAAGGAATAAGATTCGGCTGACCCCAATTCTTGGAGTTCCGACACCCTTCCCCCTAAAGTTATAACTATTAGGAAAGCCGTTTTTGGGTGATATCCCATAATGAACAGTCTTCTGTCGGAGCACAAGGAGGGTTTGCTGGAAAATTGAGGACTACTGCCAGGTCCCATTGAGGAAACCTATTTCTCTTGGGAGGGTGTAGTCTAAGTATCGCTCCCATGAGGTGCTCCACCAGCAGGTTTGCTGTCCCTTTCTTTTGAGTAAAAGCCGAGATGGCTGAAACTTGCACCTTAAGAGCCCTTGCACACTGGGGCGGTTTGCAGGCGCTATTGCGCTAATAATAGCGCCTGCAAACCGCCCCGAAAGTGCCGCTGCTGTGTATCCAGTGTGCAAGCCCCGAGGGCTTGCACACTGGAGCGATGCGCTGGCAGGACGGTAAAAAAAGTCCTGCCAGCAGCATCTTCGGAGCGGTGAAGGAGCGGTGTGTATACCGCTCCCTTACCGCTCCTGCCCATTGAAATCAATGGGACGGCGCGGCTATACCGCCGGCAAAGTGCCTCTGCAGAGGCGCTTTGCGGTGGTATTTAACCCTTTCTTGGCCGCTAGCGGGGGGTAAAACCGGCCCGCTAGCGGCCGCATACCGACGGTAAAACGCCGCTAATAATAGCGGCATTTTACCGCCGACGCCGCCCCCCGCCCCAGTGTGCAAGGGCTCTAAGCGAACTTAGGCTGAGCCCCAATACAATTACAGGAAAGCCAGGATTTGAGATACATTTGGGGCACTAGGGTCAAACGGATGTCTAGCTGCAAAGCTCATGAACCTATTCCATATTCTGCAGTAGATGGCATTGGTTGATCCCTTTCTGGAACATTGTAAAGTTCTAATAACCTCTGGAGAACATCCTAACACTTGTAACCCCTGCCTTTCAATCTCCAGGCCGCTAAGGCCAGTCGTGATGGTTGCGGATGTAGGATATCTCCTTGTGACTGGAAATGAGGAGTCACCGAGTGATCGGTGGGCACACGATGAGATCCATTGCCAGAGAGAACCATGGTCTGCGAGACCAGTAAGGTAATACTGTGATGACTGTCAAATTCTCTGTCAATCTTTTTAGGAATTTCAGGATTAAAGAAATTGGAGGGAAGACATAGGCCAGTTGCGCAACCCAAGGATGGGTCAAGGTGTCCGTCCCCTCCGCTAATGGATGAGGGTGGTGTGAGAGGAACCGGCTCACCTTGCAGTTGGTTGATGAGGCAAAAAGATCCAGTTGCGGACCCCCTCCACTCGTGGATGATCTGTTTGAACACTTCGGAGGTGAACGGACCAGTCGTTGGGATCCTTGAATTGCCTGGGTAGTCGATCCGCTTCCAAGTTCTGACAGCCTGGAAGATGTATGGCCCTCAAATCTGGGAGATATTGCTGTGCCAATGTCATGGTCAGTTCCACCTCTCTCAAGAGGGATTGGCTGTTTGTCCCGCCTTGTTGCTGTATATAGGACGCTGCTGCCATGTTGTTCAGAGCAGAACTGGGCGACCCTGTATATGAGGCAGCAAGGTGGTCAACGCCACGAATGCTGCTTGAAGTTCCAGAACATTGGAAACTAGGCCCTGAGTGGGAAATTCCCCTCTGCCCTGGATCTTGAGTTGTTCGCAGGTGGTGCCCCAACCTGCTGCACTGGCATCTGTGTTAACAATGATCCATGGCTGCAGCCCTAACGGACGATTCTGTTTAGTGTTTCTTGTTTCATGTTTAGCGTTTCTTGTTTCGTCTACCACCAGATACTCTGGAGCATTGGGCTGGTGATCCTGATTGGCTGGGCTAGACAACCTCTCTTCCACTGCATCAGAAAGCCTTGTTGGAAAACTAAGTTTCCAGTGAACCCAGGGGATCATCAGGATACATGAAACCATTGTCCCGAGAAGAGTCATGCACTGGGATGCTAACATCACTGGTGCAGCCAATGCTTGTTGGAACTTCTTCCTGATTTTAGGGAATTTCTGAAGTGGCAAAGAAACTGTGGTCACCTGAGTATTAAATTGGACCCCTAGGTAGACCATATTCTGTGTAGGCTCCAGCTGGCTCTGGTAATGCCTGTCCCCCAACGCAAATCTGAGGAACTGCTGGTATGACTGAAGGATCTGCTGGTATGCATCCTGCAAGTCCACTGAACTCCTCCAGTCTCCTGGTTGAATAACCTGGATTATGGTATGGAGAGACTCCATCTTGAGTCTCTCTATCCGGATAAATTGATTCAGCCTCTTGAGGTAGTTCTGAAGGCGGTCGTTTGAACAGCCAATAATGGCCTGGCACCACTGTGAACTGAATTGTGGCAGTGGTCTTGCCAGAACTGGGCCCTTTGGGCAGCCTGCCTCGAACTGCTTCCTGGGTGGGCCTGGCGTTAAAAGGGCTTCTGGGTATCTGAGGGAGCTGCAGGGGCCTTAGCTCTCTGTGATCTTACAAAAGTTGACTGTTTACCCCTCCAACCCCTTCTGGAGCCCTTGGATGGGCAAAAGCCTCCAAAATCTGGGTACTTGTTTGGCGCTCCTCTGGATGGTTGCCCCCTCTGGCTTCTGGACCTTCGATCTTGGGGCAGAAGACCCGATTTTCCTCCTGTAACCCTGGAGATGGTAGTCTCCAGTTTTGTGGCCAAACAGCACCTTCCCATCAAAAGGCAGTTTACAGCAATTCTACTTTGAGTATGGGTCGGCCGCCCAGGGTTTTAGCCACAATGCTCTTTTGGCTGTGACTGAGCTGAGCATTGCTCTGGAAGACCATCGAATGAGGTCTATAGTTGCCTCACCTGCGAAGTTCGCAGAGAGTTTTATTTCATCAAGACCTTTGATGTTTTGTTTCTTTTAGCAGCATACTCAAAGTTCTGTGCCCACACTCGCATAGCGCTGGCTACTGATGTAAAGCAACGGGGGGGACTTACAAGCACCACCTACCACGAGGTAAAACTTAAGTTCCTGTCAATGCGTCTATCAAGGATATCGCAAAAGGAGCAAGAGTCTTCTATTGGAAGTGTCACATTCTTGGCCAGTCTGCTGCATCCACGGTTGGTGGGTTAGATAAAGGAACCGCAGCCTCCTCCGTGAGTGGATACAACTTCTGCAACCTATTGGTTGAGGAGGATTTTCTCTCCCTTCTCCCATTCCCCCTGAAACAGGCCTCTTACTTATGTCATAAGAGGAAAGGTAGCTACCTGTTTCTTTAGGTTCCTCCTATGGAACCCAAAGGCTTGTTCACACTTGCAGCAGGCTCTGCTATTGCATTGAAAAAGCGATCTGTGCTTAGGTCACTTTTCAGAGGCATTTGATATTATCACGTAAGTATTAAAAGTGTTATAAGGGTTTCCGCTATGCGATTTTCAAAGAGCAATTTGCACACAATGTTGCAACTCGCATAGGGGTGTCTCATTCGCTTGGCTGCCCTACGCATGCAAAAAGAAGCCCCTGCTCCTATTTAGGGGCGACAAGCTTCGCACAATGTTTTTAAAGGAGCATTCTCCCACATGACAATCGCAGCAGAATTGCATCGCATTTGGGGTGCCCTGAAAGGAGAAAGGCACCTGATGCGTGTTGTGCAGCGATTGCCACACAATTTAAAATCAGATTGTATGGTGTGTGATAATACTTTTTCTCCTTCTTTGGAGGAGGTTCTGGATCCTCCCATTCCATTACAGATTTGACTGCCTTAAAAAATTGTGGTAACATTGCAAAATCAAAGCCTGAACCTTCAGGATCCTCTGTCAAGGAGCAGGCGGCATCTTCTCACTCTGCCTGGAAGGTTGGCTGTAATACGGAGTCTGGGGAATCAGCCTGCCTAATCAGTTGGGCTGGAGTTACCCCTAAAGTGCCTGGTACCCCTCTAGTTAGAGAGGGTTGAATGGCTTGGTTTAGACCTGGTGCAGGGCCCACAATCTGTTCATCCACTTCTGTACTTGGTTGTCCGAGACGACCCGAAAAATTCTGCCAGGGAGTCATGGACTACTTTCTTGAACATGGTTGACACCTGCTAACTCTCATACTCCTGGTCCCTGGCAAGCTGCCTGAAGCAGTTGCTGTAAAGTAGCTTTCCTGGCATAGGGTCATCTCCACATGACCAACATTTGCCTTTTGAGCGCTGAGCCCTCAGAGGAGAAGCTGTGTGCTTTCTCTTAAGCATACATTTGTGCCCTTTGTACTGAAGTCTGCCAGGACTGGAGGAATCACTTTCTGCCCTGGAAAAATCCTCATCATCCAGAGGGCCTCTGGACCTCCTAGAGCGTGAGCGGCCGGGGCTGCAATAGACAAGAAGGCAGGCTCGTCAGGCATAATGCACTCTTTGTCCCGCATCTTTTTACTTACCCAAAGTTGCCCCTTTCCTGGTATTGCGGTGGTCTTTGTTATGTGGTGTTAGGCTCATACTGGCGGAAAGGTGCAAGGGGGAATGTATGGCAACGGAGAGAAATAAGGGAAGCGAGAGATGGAAAAAAATACATATATACCCCTTTTTGTTTCTCTTTGCCAAAAAAAAATAAATAAATGAAATAAATCTGGGCAAAGCCCCCCCATCCCCTAGTAATACATTCGTCCTTGCTCCCTCTCCCTTCTATCCCCATTACTAGAATAGCAAGACTTACCTGTCATTGACTGTTCCTCAGAATGAGATGCTGTCTCTCTGCATGCCTGAATCGCAAAGGCATCCATTAGCTGGCCATTTGTGCCCTTTAAATAGAGCACCTGAGAGAGAGATTCAGTCCTCCTCAGCCTATGATCAAAAAAGGGCTAGTACAATTAGGAGGGAAGCCAACGCCCAGCCACACAAAAGGACACTTTCAAGCTGGCTACACATCATGCAATCTTCTGCAGATTTTCTCCCTCTGATTTACCAAAACCACATAATACGAGGTCAAACCTTAAGAGCCTCAATTTGTATGCAATCAGGCAGGCCCCTGCACTACATGGTCCCGGTAAATCTAAAGGAAATCAGACAACAAAAGCTGTACAGTGTGTATGGGGTCTTTAGAGACATGAGAGCAAGAAAAAGAAAAAAAAATGCTTTATAGAGATTGACAGAACTGGAAAGAGTTTCATAGGAGAGAAAACATCATGCAGTCCCAGCTGCTGGATCCGGACTCCAAAGCAGACATGCCACAAGAGGATTGTTGTCTCTGATTAGAGAACACCTCGTCCCAAAAGACTACCAGAAGGTATTCCCCACCTTGTTGGTGCGTTTAGCAGCCTAAGATGTGGGACTGCGTGCTGGGAGAGGCTTGAACCCAGGCAGACTTCGACATAGTCAGCAGGTAAGAGCTTATCCTGTAACGGTCTGTAGGTGTTGATCTTTGAGGACAAAAAGGAGAATGGGGAAGGTAGCTCTCAGTCAGACTTTTATAGAGGTAAACGGGTCCTGTGGGTGGATATAGGGGCGGAGCTATATCGTATGTATGCTGCTATGTTGGTGTCAGGAAAAAAGTTTTGCCTATAGTTTTACTTTAAGCTTCGACAAAAAAAGAAAACAAATCCTGGAAGCTGATTGGTTTCTCTGCAGAGCTGCTCCAGTTTTAGTAAATCAACCCCAGCTGTGCCTGCATGCCACTGACTCGCAGACACCTACACTGCTCCTTCATCTCAAGAATCATGGCCTATTAAACTGCAATGTTACATCACTGTTGAATATATCTAAGCCTCCAGAACACCTCCTAATCTTATACACCCATACCATTCTGAGGCAATATGATCAGACCCCCTTCAAACTAGGGTTCCTATAGCAGTAGCCCATGCCAATGCACCATACCCTGTATTTCCCTGGGCCCATCCTAAAGGCCCATACACACAAAAAGAAAATTTTCTGAAAATTTTCATATGGGGCACAATCGGTTGATATTCTGATTGTTATTACGGTGCTTTTTACAGCCAACTTTGACTGTTGGAATTACAAAAATCGCAGGCACAAGCTAGAAATTTTTATCATATGTGACCACAACATTCAATTTTTGTTTAATAAGTAGTTTTCATTTGAAAAAAAATTGGAAGGGCAAGACTACACATGCTCGGAAACGAAAGAATACATTACAATACAATTCAACACATTACATCGCTTATGAAGTTGTATTCTGTCATACGAGAATTTTTGTGAGTTGAGTAACCTCTTCATTTTTGATATTAGACTAGCATGCAAAAAAATGGACAATCATTTGCCTGATATTCTCAACGTGTGTACAAGTCTTTATACACCCAACAAAGATTCTGTGACAGGTGGAGTGGAAGGGAGGCAAGCATTGTTCAAGAATGGGTGTACTTTGTTACTAATTTTGTAATTAGCAGGTTTTGTATTTAGTGTTTTAGGATTCCAGCTTTTTGGTGCCTCTGCTTTGTGTCTAATCTCTAGTATGCCATGGCTCATTGATGTGATCAGTTCCTTCTCAATGCTCACAGACAATGCATTGCAAAACAGCAGCAGTAAAATTCATTTAAGTCATCCCTCCCCCACCACCAATGGCAGAGTCTTTACCTTAACCCCTTTCCCACTCCCCTAATATTGCTTAGTTCTGTTTTGTTCTCTTAATAAAAATGTATAAAATTAAATAACCCTGTAAGTAGATAGACAGATAGATTTGACTTTTTTTGGAGCAGTGGAGGACATTTTATTTCAATACTTACCAGGCCAATGGTTATAGAAAAGGAATGAGAAAGCTGTACATGACCACCTCAGTCTGACATGTTTAAAGGATAAGTTTACCTTATATAACATGTTACATGTTACTCTCGTATTCAGGGTCTAACATGTAACATGTTAGTGCTGCAGCTGCCCCGTGTCTGCTGCAATAATAAAAAAAAAAGATGTGGGGCTCTGCCCACCTGGCCACGTCACTCATTCATAGTGTTCTGTGAATGGGAAACTCCAAATACCGACAGCCTTTGCTGCTGTCAGGTTGTAGTTCTCAATGAACTACCACAATGTTGTTGAGCGCTGTGGTAGTTCATTGAAAGCTCCTGTTATGCCCTGTACACACAATCGGAATTTCCGTCAGAAAAAACTTGGATGGTTTTTCCGACGGAATTGCGCTCAAGCTTGCCTTGCATACACACGATCACACAAAAGTTCTCTGAACTTACGACCGTCAAGAACGCGGTGACGTACAACACTACGATGAGCCGAGAAAATGAAGTTCAATGCTTCCGAGCATACGTCGAATTGTTTCCGGGCATGCGTAGGAATTGTGCGCGTCAGAATTGCTACAGACGATTGGAATTTCCAATAGGAACTTTTTCCGTCAGAAAAATAGAGAACCTGCTCTCAATCTTTTGCTGACGGGAATTCCGCCAGCAAAAGTCTGATGGAGCATAAACACGGTCGGAATTTCCGACCAAAAGCTCACATCAGACTTTTGCTGGTGAACGTGTGTACAGGGCATTTGTATAACTGAACGCTCGTACAAGGTATGAGCAGACACAGAATCTGCAAGAGCCCTGCATAGCACCCACGATCTGCTTAAAAAAATTATAAATGCACATTTTTTATACCTGCAAAAAGATATGCATTTATTTCATTTTTTTTTTAAGAGGTGAACTTATCCTTTAAAGCCTTTATTTAAGGCTTAAGCCTCATACACACAGACAGAATGTCAGAACACATTTTCCGGTCCAAAAAATACCAGCCGACATTATGCCCGTGTGTACATCGGTCTGTCCAACAGAAGCCGACCATTCAGCCGGCTTTTGTCAGAAGTGCATGCTGGAAGACCAGCAGCCGAAATCTGCAGTGTATACCAGACTTTAGGCTGACCCATAGACAGGCAGATCTTATAGTCCTTTGAGGTCCTAATTGTCCTTAGAATTTGTAGCCTTTGATCTTGATTCATGCAGTTGATTTTTGTAGTTTGGGACTCAGTGGGATTGATTTAATAAAAGCAGAAAATGTTCGAAAATCTGTCATTTGGACCGTTTGTTTTTTGTCCAGTTGATGGGCACAATTCTAAAATCGTTTTTACTTTTCAGAGCCAAAAAAATTGAAGTAACAGGTTGGAAAACTTCTGCCCAACGAACGATAAATTGAAAGGTTAATGTGTTTCTTGCTCATATAAACTGAACTTTTCGCACTGCCCATACAGTATATGACATTTATGTCCATTAAACAATTTATCATTTGAAATTAAGTCATTACACGATGGCACTATTGTTTACTCTCAAGACCAAGTGTTTGTTATTCAAAAATTAGTTTAAGGCTGGGTTCACTCGATCTTCGCATGTGGCTCACAGCAGGGGTCAGTCCGTTTCAGGTCCAATTTCAGACCGAATTTTTGGCTGAATTCGGAACTGAAATGGACCAAAAGACGCACAGGACTCCTGTGCGAATTCGCCATGGAGCCGAGATATGTGAACTGGCTCCATAAAGAGCCAATCAGAATCCCCCGCTATTGCGAATTGGATGCAGAGAACCTGCATCCGGTTCGCAATAGTGTGAACCCAGCCTGAATGATTTTTCAGATATTGTATAGCTTGCATTAGGGTCTGTAAGACCACACCACATTGTGCTACTGTTTCAAGTGCTGCTCAGCCAGTTATGAATAATCGGCATGAATAAAGTTTAGCCAGACATTGCTAACTTCAATTAACAGCACCTGTATATAATGTATTTTACATGTATAAATCTTTAGAATTCTGTATGCTGTAGTATTAATCTAAGAGCTGCTTCCCACCTCTGGGTTGCCTTAACACAACCAGTGGTGTGGTGCGGTAAATTTCCCCTGGCATGGTCTTACAATAGCCTAAAGTAACTGTATGGGGAAGCCTGACCTGAATTGTAATAACAGCAGTTATAGCTAGACATGTGCGGTTCGTTTCCTTCCGAATTAATATTCAGACAAATTTTTCGTTATTCTGATATATCCGAGTACCCAAATTAAAATATAAACAGATTTTATCGAATGCTCCGAATAACGTAACGAAATTCGTCCGAATTTCGGAAATTCAGACTGAAATTCGAATTGAATTTTATATTGAGCTCCAGTCGAATTCTAACTCTACACATATTGCTGAAATCAAAAACTGTCCATTATTAAAGTACCATTTCAAAATAATGCTGTTTTTGATAAGCCAAAGGTGATTTAAAGAGTCATTGTAATCGTTTGATGAAGATTTTTCTTTTGTTTGTTTTGATTCCGAATCAACAAACGAATCAACCGAATTAAACCAAGCAAAATAACTGGATTAATGAATCAAAACGAAAGGAAACACATTTTTTCATCATGCACATTTCTAGTTATAGCATAGGTGTGGTTAAAGTATTTCCAAAGCCAATATGTTTTTTTTAGTTTAGGATAGAGTAGGCAATGACTAGATCCTGGGTCTCAGCTGTTTTAATCCTATTAGGGAGATTTCCCTTCCTTTCTTGTCCTAGAGACAAAACAGGAACTGGGAGATAATATCTCCAGAATAGGAGAGAGATCCACTCTTAGGTTAGGTTCACATCTTAGGCTCCATTCACATCTAGGCGTCCCGGATCGCCTGCGATCCCAAATCACAGCAAATTGCGGGACGCCGTTGCGATCCCCGTCACTTCCAATAGCAGCCCGATCGTGGCGCAATTTTGTCACCCCATGAATCGATGTAAAATCGTGCAAACAGAATCGCAGTACGCCTGTCACCCAAAAGAAGCCCTGGAACTTCTTTTGGGCAAATGGCGTACCGTGATTCTGTTTGCACGATTTCACCGCAATTCGTCAGGTGACAACCGTGGCAAAATCTGGCCGCGTTTAGGGTGCTATTGGAAGTGATGGGGATCTTAGGGGCGTCCTGCGATTTGCTGCGATATGGAATTGTGGCGATTCTGCTCGCGATTCATTGCGCCTAGAGGGAACAAAGCCTAAGTGGTTCTGCATGCCGTGTTTGTGCAAGCACAACAGCTCATTCATTTGAATGGGCTGCTGTACCTGCAATTCATGCACGAAAGAGATCCCTGAACCTTTTTTCAAACTTAGCTCCCCGGAATCCGCATGGTGCTTTGGCACTTTGGCACAGTGCATTTCTGTGTGCGGTAAACAGCACTGCATTTTTCACTGCATGGGAGTGCAATTGAGGGTTAAGAGATGACTGCACCAAGATGCATGCCCTGCAACAGCAATTTAATTTTTAGTAAGATTTTCTCTAGAGGTTACTACTTCTAAAAGGGTGCAGACACTACAACTTTCCTCATTAAAATGCTAAAAGTGTACAAGGGGGATTATAATGAAATATACCTTCCCATTCCGAGATCAGTCTGGAAAGGACTTGGTAAAACAAACAGCTTTTACTTCAGAATGGAAAAGGTAGGATTCTGCTGCAAAGTTTGCCAAAATCTTTGCACTGCACATGGAGCAAAAGCGCTTAATTTTTCTTCTAAAAGAAGAGCTATATTTTAGAAAAGAATTATCGCAATTTTACATGATTACGTTTCTAATGGAACAAAGTACATGTAGTACTTTGTACCATCTTTCTAGGTGCCCTAACACACTAACTGCGCCAGGCCCCCACCCCTTTGGTCTAATGTGAAAGGGACTAACGTGAAAGATTTCTTTAACCACTTCAGCTCTGGAAGATTTTAACCCCTTCATGACCAGGCCATTTTTTGCTATTCGGCAATGCGCTATTTTAATTTGCAATTGCGCGGTCATGCAACGCTTTACCCAAATTAAATTTATATCACTTTTTCACACAAACAGTGCTTTCTTTTGGTTGTACTGTATTTGATCACCACTGGGTTTTTTTAAAATATTTATTATTATGTAAATGAAAGAAGACCAAACATTTTGGAAAAACAAATATATATATTGTTTTACTTTCTGCTATAAAACATATTCAATAACAAATAAAACAAATTTCTTCATAAATTTAGGCCAAAATGTATTCTGTTACATTAGTAAACAAAAATGTAAATACGAGGAAATAGAAAGATTGTGGGCGCAAGACTTTAAAGGCACAGTAATTACTAATTATATTATTAAAATTCCAGTTTATTTAGAAGATATTAAAAAGCAATATAAAACAGAGAAGCAAAATAAAGTTCAATTCAGCGTTAGAACAATTTTACAAATTATGCACTCCATACATAGCTATATGGTTAAATTAGTGGTTAAAGCAGTGTTCGAAGTCAAAAGGTCTTGATCAATATAGTTACATTGTGTTGAACCAGAAGCTATGCAGTGGTGATAATCAGATTCTGTATGGGCTCGACATGTTACGCGCCACATGCGCTTCTTCAGGAGCACAGAATTGAGTACTGTAATGAACAATACATTTACAGTAAATAATTCATCATAATATAGTGAATTTAAGTAATGGTATAGTATATTTGAATAGGGTTAAGTGGAGAGACCATAAGAAACCATGTAGTGGTGTAATGGAGAGGCTAACTCCTGGACCCAAGGAAATGCGTCCGTCCTACAGGGTCATGGCGAAAGACAGACAATGTGGGGACGTATGTAACATAATAAGGTACAGGGCGTGGCTATGGGCACATGTTGTGCACCGAGCTACGCCAATCTGTACCTGAGGGGGTGGGAACGCAATATTTTTTCCAACAAGGATCTAACCATCTATACTGACCACGCCCTCATATGGCGGCGTTATATAGATGACCTTTTTTTAGTATGGACAGGTACCCAAGATCTATTGGACAGCTTTATTCAAACTATTAATCAGAACTCTATGAATCTCAAATTCACTATCTGTGTACATCCGAGCCAAATAACCTTCTTAGATCCGACGATCTTTAAAGACAATGAGAACTGTCTAGCTACCACTTTGTTCAGAAAGGAAACTGCAGGAAACACTCTACTGCATGCGGCAAGCGCCCATCCCAGACCGCTCATTAAGAGTATTCCCTATGCACAATATCTCAGACTACGTCGGAACTGCACGCAATTAGAGGAATTCAAATCCCAAACAAACGCGCTCCGCAATAGATTATTGGCAAGGGGCTATACTAAGACCATACTGCGCAGTGCATATAACAAAGCCGTCCGTCAGTGGAGAAATTCCTTACTCTTTAAGAAAAAAACCATTCCCACCAATGTACCAGTAAGATTTATTACCAAATTTTCACAAGAGCATCAAAAACTTCGGGACATACTGAACAAACATTGGTCGACCCTCCAGGAAGACCCCATTATCAACCAATACATCAGCTCTTCCCCCCAAATCACGTTTAGACGAACAAGGTCCCTGGGTGACCAACTAACCTCAAGCCACTTTGTTACCACCCCTAAACACCAACAATCGAAATTAGGAATCTTCCAATGTGGCAAATGTTCCTTTTGCCCTTGGGTAAGAGAGGGGAAATCTTTCCGATTACCCAACGGGGAAGAATTTCGACCCAAATTTTATGCAGACTGTGATACAAAAGGAGTGGTATACCTTATGCTATGTCAATGTGGCGCATTCTACGTAGGGAAAACGATAAGACACCTACGTTGCAGAATTAGGGACCATGTCTATTATTCGGGGGAAGGCAAAATGGTGACAGCAGTTAGTAGGCACCTCGATCTCTACCACAGGTTCAACATTTCCTTTATTTCATTTATTGTACTAGCAGTGATCCCAATGGACCCCAGGGGTGGGGATTGGGATAAAGCAATTTGTCAAAAAGAAACCACATGGATAGAACGCCTATGTGCCACATTTCCCCCTGGAATTAATGGGGCCCAAACCTACAAACCCTTTCTCTAAATACACAACTTGATTTATTAACAATCCCTATCCCCCCCTCCCCCCCCCCTTTCCCCCCCCCTTTTTTCCTCCGTTGTGCTTCCCCCGAATAATAGACATGGAACTATAAAATATAAAATAGTTATACTGCTATGAGTAATTCCCTTTCTAACATATACATGTGTCTAATGTAGGTATAATTATGTAACAACTCATTGTCATCTATTGATATTAATATATATGTTTTGCCTCGTCTATATTTGTTTTGCCTCGCCTATATTTTCTACCAACTGTCCATTGTTTATTTTATGTTGAGCTCCCCCAAACCCCCCCCTTTCTCTTCCCACTTTGTTTATTGTCCTAACAAACCTTCCCGATTAACAGACATGGAACCATAAAACAATATAACAGCTCTACTGCTATGGTTAATTGCTTTCCAATATATGTGTAGGTTTAATGTACTTCAATATATATTAATTATGTAATACCTTACTGTTATCTATTAATATCAATACACATGTCTGGTTGAATTTCCCATCCCCTTTTCTCCTTCTTTCCACCTCGGTTGTTATTTTAACAATCTTAGCCGCCCTTTATTTACTAATACTTTGTTTGAATATTACATGTTTTACTTTATTATAACCACATCCGGTTTTGTTTGTAGAGGCTGCTCCTCTTTCACAGGATATGCTAATTCCCCTGCACCGTCTGGCGATATCTCCAGCAATGTGCGGCCGCCCAGCGCCACTCCCCCTATATGGATGATTGGCGCAATGGGTGTCCCCTGGTGATGTGTCGGCATGGTCGCGGCTGGCGGATTTCCTCTATCCCCTCCGTACGAGCCAGCTGCTGACGGACTTACACGTAGGGATGAGTCATGTGTGGTAGGCCCCCACGTGACCCGGGTTGCCGGGTTACTGGGACGCGGCTGCCCCCCTCTCTCCCCTGCGTGCCGTCAGCTGTGCGGCCCGCTTCGGAGATGGGGAGTCTGCTCGGCCGCGTCCGTGCGGGCGTCGTTGCCGGGATACCATGACGCAGCTGCCTCCTCTCTCCCCGCCACGCCATCAGCTGTTGATGGCGCCGGAGATTGAGGCATGCGCAGTACGCGTCAGCGGCCGGCCTGAATGATGTCACGTCGGCTACGCCGATTGGTGACTACAGGCGGGGCGGATGTACAAGAGACGCTTCCTGCGTCTCTCTTTGTGCAATCCACATTACCAGCCGCTCTCCACGAGACGGCTGTGTGGCTCGATGAGGGTAACAACCTCCCCCCTCCATCTATCTTTATCAGCTGATTACCCAGGTAAGCCTTGATGCACAACTGCTCATTAGACATTGCTAAACAGTGATAGATAATTTATATCCTACCTCCCATTATATTTATTTATACTCACAGCAAATTATCTTCCTCTATGGGTTTATTTCCTCAACAGCCTCAGTCCACCTAGAGATTGGGACTATTAACCTCTTATACATTAAACCTTATATGAATCTTGATGCAAGCCATCACGTATCTCTGACACCAGACTCTCGTCCATCAAGTTAAAATTGATGTCTATTGCAAGCTATTGATACTTGCTAATAAGGTTACTCCCACTTACATAGCTATAACCTACCAGGGTAAGTCCAATATACACTGCAAATCTGATTACCACTCTAAATGTAAAAAAAAAAAAAAAAATTTTAAAAATATGCTATAGATCATTCCCAATACAATTATCAATCAATTTAATTTGACTACTTCCCCACATTGTCTGTCTTTCGCCATGACCCTGTAGGACGGACGCATTTCCTTGGGTCCAGGAGTTAGCCTCTCCCATTACACCACTACATGGTTTCTTACGGTCTCTCCACTTAACCCTATTCAAATATACTATACCATTACTTAAATTCACTATATTATGATGAATTATTTACCGTAAATGTATTGTTCATTACAGTACTCAATTCTGTGCTCCTGAAGAAGCGCATGTGGCGCGTAACATGTCGAGCCCATACAGAATCTGATTATCACCACTGCATAGCTTCTGGTTCAACGCAATGTAACTATATTGATCAAGACCTTTTGACTTCGAACACTGCTTTAACCACTAATTTAACCATATAGCTATGTATGGAGTGCATAATTTGTAAAATTGTTCTAACGCTGAATTGAACTTTATTTTGCTTCTCTGTTTTATATTGCTTTTTAATATTTTCTAAATAAACTGGAATTTTAATAATATAATTAGTAATTACTGTGCCTTTAAAGTCTTGCGCCCACAATCTTTCTATTTCCTCCAATCTACTTAGATAAGACGTGGCACTTGTAACTAAATTCGTATCCACATGACCACTATGCGCTGATACGTTCCTTTCAATATTTAATAAAAATGTAAATACTGTGCTATCTATGTGCAAATAAATGAGATGTGTTCCTATAACATTTGTATTAAACCCGCTGCAACCTCTTGTGAGACACACACAACAACATACAATTCATTCATTGAAATACAACAAGTGAATGAACAATTCTATGAACAAATAATGATACAAAATGGTACTTTTGCTCAAAGGAACACTGAGGAATCCTCAATGGAAAAAAGACCAAGAAAGTTAATATACTGGAACTGATGTATCAATATATTCCTCCACAGTGGTATGCAGACATAACACCACTAGAAAAGTGCCCAATAGAATATAGGATAGTGCCTCCACCTCTGTACACACTGCCGCTTACCGAAAGTAGATGATCTCCTATTACAGGAGATCAAATGCGCTTGTGGCTTATTCCCTCGCCTCGGGTCTTTGTATAAATCGCCACTGCTCCCAGCATTATCACCATTATAAACGCCTTCAAGTGCAGATGTATTCCATAGAACCTCATAAAAACACAATAAAGGCTGACATAGTGTAAATCCTAATTTATTGGGTAAAAGAAAGGGCAAGATTACATTTACATTACAGAAGTTAAAAAAAGCTTGTTTGTTTAAGAATCGCGTCGGCCGGCTCTCGATAGGGTCCTCGTGCCCCAGGACGATGTAATATAGTTTTAAGACCCCTTTCACACTGGGACCACAGCGGCGCTTTAGTGCTGTTTAAGCAGCACTTTTGGGCCGCTTGCAGGTCGCTTTTAACCCCAATTAAGAGGTTAAGAGCTCCCGTGTTGCTGGGCTTCTGAAGAGCTTATCAGTCGCTTCAGAAGCGATGCCTATTCATTCCAATGGGCAGGGCGTTTTGGGAGCACTAAATACAGCGCTCCCAACCTGCCTCAAAGATGCTGCTTGCAGGACTTTTTGGAACATTCTGCAAGTGCATTGCCCCAGTGTGTAAAGTCACACTTGAATGAATGGGAGGCTGTTTTCAGGTGCTTAGCAGAGGCTATTTCCAGCGCTAAAGTGCCTGAAAACTGCTGTTTTCAGGCGCTTCAAAGCTGCTGCCTTTTTTTAAAAAAAAAAGATACTTACCAGTCCCTGGAGTCCAGTGATGCCATCCCTGCTGTGGGTCCCTGGCACTGCCATCTTGGAATTGGGAGCCAACTGTAACTTTTTGAGGAATCACAGATGGCTCCCTACTGCGTAAGATTGCACTTCGCAGGGAGACTGGTCCTGCAGCCTTCTGGGATGTGTAACATGTCCCAGGAGGCTGCGGACAGGGAGGGGGCAAGTGATGTAATTCTCAGCTAGGTGAGAAATGAGGACATGAGGAAAAGTGTTAGGTGTGGGGGTGGGGAGGAGGATGACCAACACACTTTTGAGTGAAGGTATGTTTTAAGAATACATACTTGAATAAACTTTTTTCCCTTAAAGCGGATTTAGACTCGAATTGTTGAAAAAACACTGACAGGTAGGATTTTTATAACAGAAGAAACCCTAGATGTCTCTTCTGTCATAAATGCTTATCCCTGCCTGTCAGCAGTAATGTACACTGAGCTGTGTATGCACATCTCACGGTACATTTACACCACTGCTGTGTGATTTGAGGAAGTGACTCCTGTGAGCATGTGCAAGAGTGATGTGCATGTGCAAGAGTGATGTGCAAGAGCGGCCAAAGAGAGTAAATCAAAAAGACCTGGAGAAGATAACAGCACCTGGGACCAGTGCTGACAATGCAGTGCTGGAGGGCTTTGTTTGACAGATAAGTCTGTCATAATGTACCAATGTGTAGTGCATAGTTACGAGCACACTATGGCATATACTTCCTGGGGGCCCACTAGTTTAGTGTCACTTTAAAGCAGTATTAAACCGAAAGCAAAAATGTATTATTGTGCAGCTTACAAGATGTAATAATAAATAGATAATAGATTCTATAATGATTACATAGGAGCTCCAGCCTCCCCACAAATATTAAAAGTCAGCAGCTACAAATACTGCAGCTGCTGACTTTTACTATACGGACACTTACCTGTCCCAGGGATCCCACAATGTCGGCACCCCATCCGATCTTTGGATCGGCTGTCGGGTGCTACCGCCGCCATTCCTGTTAAGGGAAACCGGCAGTGAAGCCTTTCGGCTTCACAGCCGGCTCCCTACTGCACATGTACGAAGCGTGCTGTGCTTTCTATTTGGTCCGGCGGCGGAGGCAGGAGTAGCGAGGCCGAACTTCTAAGAGACCGAACCACGGCCCCGTCTCCTGGAATTGGGGAACGTTACCTGTCAAAAACAGGTACCTGTTCCCCCCTCCCCCCTGAAAGGTGCCAAATGTGGCATCGGGAGGGGGGAGGGGACGGGTAAGCGGAAGTTCCACTTTTGAGTGGAACTCTGCTTTAAATCCTGTTTTTAAAGGAAACCTCTACTGAGAAAATATGGAGGCTGCAATTGCTGACCTCTTGTTTTAAAAACTCTACTTGCCTAGTTGTCAGGCTGATCCGGGGGTTCGGCGTCTTCTGGGGCACTGACCCAGAAAGGGTATGCCGTTTAGGAGTTCTGAGCTCACTCTTAGGCAGGCCATACACAGTTTGAATCTTAGCCGGTTCAGCAGGAACTGTCCAAGAATCGAACTATGTATGGGCAGGCTGAATGTACCAAGTTCATCAATCCATCAACTTGGGTACAACCAGCATGTCAGGTTTTACCTGTTTTACCTGCAATTATCGCTAGCGACTGTCTTCTTCTGGCTGGGACTGCTTAACCAGTATTAAACCCAGCCAATGATTGCTGGTGCTCCATGTAAAAGGGGGAGGAGGGGTCAAAACCGATGCCTAACATTTTTAACTTAATGCAAAGAATGCATTAAGGTAAAAATGTTTAGGCATTAAAACCAATTTAACACTGGTAGGGGTGATTAACCACTTGAGCTCTGGAAGATTTTACCCTCTTCATGACAAGGCCAATTTTTGCTATTCGGCACTGCGTTACTTTAACTGCCAATTGCGTAGGCGTGCAATACTGTACACAAATGGAATTTATATAATTTGTTCACACAAAGAGCTTTCTTTTGGTGGTATTTGATCAGCACTGTGTTTTTTTTATTTTTCGTGATAAAAGCCCTGGTTCACATTGATGCGATTTGCCATGCGATTTTGCATGCCAAATCGGCTGCTATTGCCCGCAATGGAACCGTCTGAATTGGTGCGACGCCGACTTCAGGTGTAATTTCAATAGACGTCTGTGCAGGAAACCGCACAGATGTCTCTGAGATCGTCGGACTGACATGCAGGAATGAAATTGTGCGAGTTCAGCTGAACTCACACGATTTCAATCCCACATCAATGTGAACCAGGGCTTAATGAAAAAAGACCGAAAAACAATCAAAACAAAACATATCTAATTAACTTTTTTTTTTAAATCAAATTTCTTTGATTTTGGCCAAAATATATCCTGCTACATGTTTTGATAAAAAAAATCCCAGTAAGTGTATATTGATTTGTTTGTGTGAAAGTTATAGCATCTACAAACTATGGTATTTATACTGAAATTTGTATTTTTTTAATACTACTAATGATGGGGAAGAACGACTTAAAATAGGACTGCAATATTGCAGCAAAAACTGTTTCCAGTAACTGAATATAAGGTGAGAGCTGGTGTTTGTCTTAAATTTGTTAGTGCATCTAAATCTGCTAATACACTTAACACTGCCCCCCCCCTTTCCCCCCAACAGATAATGCTGCTGTCTGCTGTGCCTCCTGTGCTCATTCATCCAGAAATGTATCTCACTAATACAGGAAATATGTTACTGGCCAGATCACCAGGTGAAAATAGAGGGGAAAAAAGCTGAAAAGCATTGATGCAGCCACTACATTTAATTCTTGGTAAGCTGCATTATCCCTCGTTCACATTAAATCCGGCTTTGAAATTGTGCGACTTCATTTGAATTTGCATGATTTCAAAGCTGCATGTCAGTGCGACTTCAGGTGCGACTTGGAAGATGTCTATGCAAGTCAATTAATCCCACTGAATCCCAAACTGCAAAAATCAACTGCATGAGTCAAGATCAAAGGCTGCGATTTCTGAGGACAATTAAGCCCTCGTTCACATTGATTGCGGCTTTGAAATTGCACGGCTTTGTCTGAAATCGTACAATTTCAAAGCCACATGTCAGTGCGGAAGGTGGCTTCATGCACAGATGTCTATACCAGCCGCAACCGAAATCGCCAAATGTAGTGCAGGAACTACTTTTTCAAATCGACGCGGCACTGCAAAGCCGGCGTTGCACAGATTTAAACAATGCCATTGCCGACAATGGGGTGCGGTTGCTCCGGCGTGAACGGGGGCTTATGGTTTGGGTATATTACCGCTTTAAGCTGAAACTGCTGCAGAATGTGTAGATGCTACAAATGAAATAATTTGTCTAGTAATATTATTCCTATACATTGGATAGATTCCCATATAAAATGATGAGACTGGAAAATAAATCAGCATTGTTTCATTGATCACATATCATTTGATGTGAACATGATAAGACAATATTACTTTCAGTATCTGCTCAAAATTTCAAAGCGGCCAATGAGATGTTGGGGGTGGATCCCCTGTGGAAGCTTTTCTTCTTCTTTTCTCTGCTTGGGAGGACCCTTTCACTGCCTCCTTCCAGTTGATTGTGTAGCAGCAAAGCGTGTGTTTAATGTGACCCCCATCCCTCCATGTGAAGGCACATCCAGGGGACTGATGGAGATATTGTGCAGGATGGACAGCTGGCCTGCATGCACAGGGATCTGACATGTAACAGGTATGTACAGAGATGAGCTCAGCCTGGATGGCTGTCATGGAGCTGCAGTGTTTCAGCACTTTAGCGCATGGACAGCTCCCATCTGCAGTGTTCAGCAGCACAGCTCTCCTCCTGGATGCTGAGCTCTGCCTCCCAGGGAACAATGCTCCCTACACACACACAGGGTGCCTGCAGGGGCCACAGGTCCTGGACAGGCTGTGACTCAGCAAAAGGATGCATAATCCATGCTAACCTGTGCCATTGCTAATACAATACAGGCAGAAAAATCTTCACAGCATTGACATTTCATTAACACTGATGAGTTCAGCATCTAGCAAACAATATCCTGTTTTTTTTTTTATCAGATAATAATGGAGAGAATTAATACCAGTAAATGAGCAGAAGGGGTTAAGTGATGTGAAGGTGGGCAGGAAGCGTGATGGGGACTGCTGCCTGCGATTACAAGATGTGCATGTGGATTGTTATAGGATGATTGGCGGGGGTTGGAGAAGTGCTGGGGTAACGTAGGCTGAAAATTAGGTAATGGGGGGACAAGCAGGTAGACCTTCAGATCTAAAGGTGGCCGTTCAGGTAAAGATTTTATTTATGATTATTTTGTCAATCGATTTACCTTCCGATAGCAAAATACAATCAAAAGAGATTGTTCGATGTTCCATAGACCTAGTGATCATATTGATCTATCTGCTTTCCTACAATTGGATTTCTGTCCAGACCAATCAGAATAATTTCAATGAAATTGATCAGTTTTGCTCAGAATTGATTGATGACACAGTATGTGACTTTTTTTTATAACTCATAGATGCAATCTGATTCTGTGAAGAATCATTCGATCAGATCGTTACGTGTATGGCCACCATAAGTATTTTGTGTGCAAGGGGATACAATACCTTTCTTGCTTTCTCCATCCGATCCAATCAGAATAATTTCAATGAAATGGATCAGTTTTGCTCAGAATTGATTGATGACACGTGACTTTTTTTAATAACTCATAGATGCAATCTGATTCTGTGAAGAATCATTCGATCAGATCGTTACGTGTATGGCCACCATAAGTATCTTGTGTGCAAGGGGACACAATACCTTTCTTGCTTTTTCAATCCAGACCAATCAGAATAATTTTAATGAAATTGATCAGTTTTGCTCAGAATTGATTGATGACACAATGGGGGTTATTTACTAAAGGAAAATCCACTTTGCATTGCAAGTGCACTTGGAAGTGCAGTCACTGTAGATCCGAGGGGGACATGCAAGGAAAATAAAAAACAGCATTTTAGCTTGCACATGATTGGATGATAAAATCAGCAGAGCTTCCACTCATTTCAGATCTGTCCCTTAGATTTAGAGCGACTGCACTTCCAAGTGTACTTGCAGTGCAAAGTGGATTTGCCTTTCGTAAATAACCCCCATATGTGACTTTTTTTTTATAACTCATAGATGCAATCTGATTCTGTGAAGAATCATTCGATCAGATCGTTACGTGTATGGCCACCATAAGTATTTTGTGTGCAAGGGGATACAATACCTTTCTTGCTTTTTCCATCCAGACCAATCAGAATAATTTTAATGAAATGGATTAGTTTTGCTCAGAATTGATTGATGACACGTGACTTTTTTTTAATAACTCATAGGTTCAATCCGATTCTGTGAAGAATCATTCGATCAGATCGTTACGTGTATGGCCACCATAAGTATCTTGTGTGCAAGGGGATACAACACCTTTCTTGTTTTTTCCATCCAGACAAATCATATGAAATTGATCAGCTTTCATTTTTTTGGGGTTTTTTTTTGTAAAAGCTCAATTGAAAAAGCTGAAGTTAGAAGCTGATTGGCCACCATGCACAGCTGCGCCAGATTTTACACTCTCCAGTTTTAGTAAATCAACCTCAATATGTGACTTTTTTGATAACTCAGATTGAATCATATTGTCTAATTTTGTGAAAAATCATTTGATGTGATCGTTACATGTATGGCTACAATAAGTGTCTTGGGTGCAAGGGGATACAATAGCTTTCTTGCTTTACCCATCCAGACAGATCTGAATAATTTCAATGAAATTTATCAGTTTTGCTCAAAAATTAGTCAAAGGCACAGTGGGGGAGATTAACTAAAACAGATGCACACAGAATCTGGTGCAGCTGTGCATAGTAACCAATCAGACTCTAGGTTTGATTGTCAAAGCTTAATTGAACAAACTGAAGTTAGAAGCTGATTGGTTACTATAGACAGCTGCACCAGATTCTGTGTGTACCAGTTTTAGTAACCCCCCCACCCCTATTATATGTCGTTTGTGTTACTCATAGATTCAATCATATTGTTAGGTTCTGTGGAGAATCGTTCGATCAGATCTTTACATGTATGGCCACCATAAAACTGCAAGGTGCTGGGGGATAAAATACCTGTCATACATTTCCAATTTAGACCAATCATTTTGAATAAATCAATCAGTTTTGCTCAAAACTAGTCGATGACTCAGTATGTGTCTTTTTTCTAATCCATAGATTTGATCATATTGTCTAATTCTGTTAATAATCATTTAATCAGATTGTTACATGTATGGCCATCATAGGACTGCTGGCGCAAGGGGATACAATACCTGTCATGCATTGCTAGTAATGATAATTCTCAAAACAGGCCATACACAGGATTTAAAAGACATCCACTGATTTCACGCTGAAAAAATGACATCCTCACAAGTCCTAAACATCTATACAGGCATTTATAGGTCAGGTCTTACAATGTATGGCACCAATGATCATAATAGGCAACAGAATAAAAGTTGATTGGCTGAAGTTATTTTACTCTTTGATCTCCTTTGAGAGTACAGAAAATCAAGAGTTTCCATACATTGGGGGATCAAAAATGAATTAGGTAATCACAAAGCTGCCTATGGCAACAGCTCTATGCATTCGGAAATGGAAAATTCGCAGTATAATTCTTGCACATTTTGGTATAGTTCCTATTGGCCAGTTAGCATCTGGGTCTTGAAGGGCGATCCATATATTATATATTGCTACCTTTCTTTAACAATGAAGCTTGTGTCCTGCATGGCCAGGGTTGCGGTATGGATATTGTGTGTTTTTTGTTTATAGGAAAGATTTATTTTATATTTTCTGATGCACAAGCAAAATGTCATCTTATCCAGAGTACTTGTTCTATACTGAGGTCATTCATGTTTACAGGAAATGATCTCATTTTCTGTGACAATTCAATACTTATGCCTTTCACTTACACTGCTTTCTTGCGGATGTCTTTATTAACTATGGGGAAGTAAAATGTATTAAATGCTGGCATTGTATCAGAAAAAAAGAAGCATATTAATGCTCTGGTCTATACAATTCTATAATAATCTTTCTTGGGGACAGAATAGGCTCCTGGATGGACATTGCAGGACCACAGAGCCTACAAACTGATGTTGATGTTTTATTTGCTAGATGTGGCAACGTTTGTCTGACATCACCCTAAGCTGTATTAGATGATATGGCTAATATGTTTTAGTAGACTTAGTTTTACACATGCAAAAAATGATTTTAGCTGTGACTTCTCAGGCAGAACATCCACCAGGCTTTGGTCTATGAGTAAATAAATCAAATCTGTCAGTTTACTTATGACAACTTCTGCTACTGTCAAGACAAATTAAAAGCAAAAATATAGGATCCCTGAGATCACAGTGGCTCAAAGGCTTATACAGACAGAAGAGTAGCTATTAGAAGGTTATGTGATGGCAGCATGGCAGAAGAGTACTAAAAACATTAGCCTTGTATTGCTCTTTGCAAAAAGACATGCAACTGTTTTCAATCATAGCTTTCACGCCAGTCAGAAGATTCACTTAGCAACACGCCTCCTGCATACCACCAGCTTACAAAGTGTCAGCAGTCTGTTAAGCCTTATTTAACACTTTGCAATTTCTTCTGGATTAGGAATATGTTTTTTCTGATTAGTTTATGCATTCATTTATACAGCAGCACTCTCTAGACCAGGGTTTCTCAACTAGGGTTCCCCCAGAGTTTGCTAGGGGTTCCTTGAGCAAATTAGTATTTTCTGCCTATCAGATAAGTTCCCACTGATATAATTTAGGCAATTCTCTATGACCACAGCTGTAAGGAACGTTCTTCCCACTGACCATCAAATTATTGAGTTGTAGATATAGTCAATTTTAGCAGAGGTTCCCTGAGACCTGAAAGTTATTTTAAGGGTTCCTTTGTTAAAAAGGTTGAGAAAGTATGCAGAAGAGCACGGGTATCAAACTCACTTTAATCACAGGCTGCATCTGTATTATGGTTGCTCTCAAAGGGCTGGTTGTATGTGTAAAATTAGATGTCTAGAGCACCCCCATTCCCCCTCACATCAGATGTCAAGAGCCTGCCTACCATCAGAAGTCAAAAATCTCCCACCATCTCTTACATCATATTGAACCCCCTTACCTTGTGCTAATGCCAGAAAGAAGCTGGGGGTGGAGTTGGGAAGAAGAAAGTACAGGGTCTGGAGGAGGACTAGAGGAGAGCTGGAGTCTGCTGAATGCTGAGACCAGGGGAGGTGGAGACGAGGGGGTGCTGCAGCTGGACGGAAATGCAGGATCTGGTGGAGGAGTTCTGTCATCCTCTCAGCTGCTGACTGCTGAGACACGGTGGGGGAGAAAACGAGGGGGGGTGCTGCAGCTGCAGGAGAGGTGCAAGGACCACATGAAATGGCCTGGAAGGCCGAATTCGGCCCGCAGCCTTGTGTTTGACACCTGTGCACTAGACCAACCATTCTCAACTAGGGTTCCTCCAGAATTTTCTAGGGGTTCCTTAAGATGCTGTTGATTGACCTCTCACCTGATGGTGCCTACATAGTTTAGGGCCAATGCCACTTGGCAGAACCACTGATGTTTTTTTCAAGTGTCTGTAAGAGAGAGGTTCTGACTACCACTGTAAGGGGGCATGCTTCCAACTGATCTTAGATAAATTCATTTTAGCAGGTGTTCCTTGAAATAGGAAAATGTTTCAAAGGGGGTATGAGATACATAATTAAAATATTATAGGTGCCGCATCCAAACATATCAACTATACAGCAATACAAAAATACGCTTAAAAAGAAAATGCAGTAATGTCAAAACAAATGAAGTCTAGTGCAAGTCCCACATTGTGAGATGATCCTAAATCATGCAGCTCACAAGTTTATAGCAACAATATGTGACTTATAGGTTTGAACTTTGACAAAAAGTCACACCTTTAACAAGACTTATGCAAAATATACATAGAGCTATGTGTCAGTCAGTGCATTGAAATATTGAAGATTTTCCCAAATGCTAAATAAAAAAAAGATCAACATGCATCTGCAGCATATTCGGTAATACGTGATAATTTGACTCTTTAAAGGCCTTCCTGCTGAACAACTCTAATCTTCATTCAAGCGTTCATTTTCTACACCCTCCCCACACTAGCTAAATCTCTCTAGTTGTAGATATCCTTATGTCCATGCAGGACAGTAGGTCCGTGTGCATCATCCCGTGCTTGCTTCTGCCTTTAGTAGACATTGCAGCATGAGAAGGAGGCTGCACAAGACAAATCCATGGGTCAAGATGCTGCAGTCTCACCTGAAACACATTGAATCACAGAATTATATAGCATGTAGATTAAAGGCACATTTAGTTGTATTTTAGTGGTTTCACTTGTTGGCTTTAGATGATTTTCAGATAAAGGGATGCCTTAGGAACAATGTATAACTGTGTAACAATGTAACAACTGGTACCCTGCTTCTCATCAGAAAGATCAGATGTATGAAAGTGGTGTATCTGTTGCCCATCGCATTTACTACACGATATCTCTTCTGGCATACAGATGTGTATATAGTCATAGCAACCTCACACATATGTCAGGCTCCCTGTACCGCTACAGTGAATGAATGAAAAAACTTTTAGTTCATATGGTTCTTTACTTTTTTAGCTGTATGATTCATAAGTTGACAAGACACATTTGCAACATAACATTTATCTTTATTAAAAGAACAATGATGAAGATCTTAATAATAATAATATCCATTGTCTAGATCAGTGTTTCTCAAACTTTTCTCAGTCCATTAACCACTTGCTATCCAGGCTATTTTTGGCACTTCGCTCCTACATGTAAAAATTTACTTTTTTTGCTAGAAAATTACTTAGAACCCCCAAACATTCGTTTTTTTAAAAATGGCAGTGACCCTATAGACTAAAATGGTGAGTGTGAAATTTTTGATGTCACACGGTATTTGCGCAGCAGTTTTCAAACACAATTTTTTTGGAATAAAAAAAAAACAAAACACTAAAGTTAGCCCAATATTTTTGCACAATTTAAAAGACTAAATAAAAGACTAAATAGATACCTAACATGTCACATTTTGAAATTGCGTCTGCCCATGGATGTGGGCAAACTACAGTGCCTAAAATTCTCCATATGCAACGCTTTAAACGCCTTTACAGATTACCAGTTCAGAGTTGCACAGGAGATCTAGTGCTAGAATTATTGCTCTCAGGTAAACAAAGGGACAAGCCAGAAGTGACAAACTGCTCGTCGGTCCTGGTTTCCAGAGTTACAGAGAAAGGGGAACAATTTCAGTTCTTCTCTCTCTGTACTGGGCAGGCATTGCCGCCAGTCACATTGCACCCAGCCTCCGCGATGGGACCGGAGAGCCCGGAAAAGGCAGCAGTGACTGGAGGGGGGTGAGACCCCCTTCTGCCACCCACAGAAGTGATTGAGTGGCTAATTAGCCACCTAGATCACTTCTGCCTTGAAGAGAATCGCCGGCTGAAAAGATCCATACTGTGTTGATGCCTGTAGGTGCAAGCATCATCCCGGTATAACCACTGAAATGGGAGGATCCTGCACATCTTGAGGCACCCCATTCTTAAATGTAAAAAACTAAACTAAAAGGTTAACATTCACACATGTATAACACCCAACATTACAGGTGATGTATTCTTCCAAGGGAAACACACCTTTCACCAGTGACAGCTGGTGCTCAAAATTTTTGGGGGGCGCAAACAAACTGAAAAATACTGAACCCCCCGCCATCAATTGCAGCCTCACTGTGCCCATCAAATGCAGCCATTGTGCCCATCAAATGCAGCCATTGTGCCCATCAAACGCAGCCCTTGTGCCCATCATATGCAGCCACTTGTGCCCATCATACGCAGCCACTTGTGCCCATCATACGCAGCCACTTGTGCCCATCATACGCAGCCACTTGTGCCCATCATACGCAGCCACTTGTGCCCATCATATGCAGCCACTTGTGCCCATCATATGCAGCTACTTTTGCCAATCAAATGCAGCCACTTGTGCCCATCATATGCAGCCACTTGTGCCCAGTCTATGCAGCCAGGCGCATCCCCAACTCGGCTGTCACGTCTCTAACCCCCCCTGTGGCCGGTCCGGCGGCACTTACCAATCATGTGGTGGGGCTCTGCTCCTCCTCTTGTGCAGTGCCAGGAAGCAGCAGCTCCTGTGTCCGCTCGGCTCCTCAGGCTTCCTCCACCGTGTCTCCTCTTCCGCCCAAGTGTTAAATATTCAATAGGATCGCCTAATGCTTTGGCCAATCGGGAGATAGGTCTCACTGACCTGCCTGCTGGTTGGCAGGAAGAAACATTAGTGTGAAAATAGCGAAAATTAATTTGCTGTGCCACAAAACAGGGTGGGGTCGGGACGCAGTGCTCTGCGCCCCGAGCCCACCCTATTTTGAAGCCCATTAGAGCCTCTGGCTGTAATCACGTGCTTCAAAATACACACCCCCGCCTATCCCCACCATAGTATTTCATGTGTCCTGAAAGGGACTGGGCACTTGAATAGGCAGAATGGCGGAGGTGTCGGGGGGGTGACGCCCATGCACCCACAATGCACGGGCCGTCACTGCTTTGCACACTGGTACTGACTAGTATTCGGTTTCTCTCCCTCACTCAGCTAATGTGACCCCAGTACTGATGGAGAGGGGCAGGGGAGGAGCAAATAAGGATGCTGAGGAGGCGCTCACCTTCCTCCTTATCAACTGATGACGCTATTGGTTGTTAGGGTGCCAGCGGCTAAATGATTTTAATGGTGCACAGTGAATACCTGTGGCTTTGTGTAAATAAAAATTAGGCTTGACCCACCTGCTGGCTTGTATACAATTTTTGGGCAATTTTTAGGGCATTTTGCCAAGACACCCCTGAAGAAACCTGAAGGCACTCTGGTTGAAAAAGGCTGATATAGAAGATTAAAAATGAACAAGAGCAACTGAGTAAATTACATCAACAGACCGAAAAAATGAAGTTGGTTCTAAAGGGATAAACTAATAATACGTGCTTAATGAGCAGGTGGGACCACTCTAAGCAGCTGAAAACTGGCTAAGCAACTGCTTAGGGAATTTCTTCGGATCCAGAAATGCCTTAAAGGAAATGTATCATGACAGAAGCTTGAAGGCTGCCATTGCTTACCTCTGCTAAAAATGATAGTTGTTTAAAGTGGTTGTAAACCGCTGGCCTTTTTTTTTTTATGCATCGCATACTAGCACGTTATGTTAAACTTACCTTAAAACGAAGCCCTCCGGTGCCGAGAAGTCATCGCTGCAGGGGATCCCATCTTCACCCGTCTTGCTTCCGTGTTCTCAGAGCCGCAATGACTTCACTCCCATGCATGCGCGTGGGAGCCACCGTTCACGGCACAGGGCTCTGAAGAAACATCACGGGTGCCCGTTTCTTCAGAGCGCTTGTGCCAGTGATGTCACTGACTGCATGTAATGTAAATATCTCCTAAACGGTGCACATTTGGAGATATTTAAACTACCTATAGGTAAGCCTTATTATAGGCTTACCGAGGGCTTTTTTCAGCGGGAACGCGGGGGAATGCAGTTCCGGCACTAAATGTATGTAAGGGGTGTGCTGGAGGGTCTATTTATGCTGGCTGCTGGGGAATCTATTGTTACTGGTGATCTGTTTTTGTGTGAGGGTCTGTTGTTGCTAGTGGGGGATCTATTGTTGCTTGGGGGTCTTATGTTGCTGGTAGGAATCTACTATTGAGGGAGAGGTCTATTGTTGCTGATGGGTCTATTGATGCTGGCTGCTGGGTGATCTGTTGTTGCTGCTGGGGGTCTAATGTTGCTGGGGCAGATCTTTTGTTGCTGGGGGTGGTATTTTGTTGTGGGAGGTCCATTGTTGCCATGTGTGGGGGGGTGGGTCTACTGTTGCTGGGGGTGTCTATTGTTGTGTGAGGGATCTATTGTTGCTGTTGTGAGGTCTATTGTTGCTGGAGGGGACCTATTGTTGCTGGGGTGGGGTCCATTGTTGCTAGGGGAGTCTATTGTTGTGTTAGCGATCTATTGTTGTTAGGGTGGGATCCTATTGTTGCTGAGGGGACCTATTGTTGCTGGGATGGGGTCCATTGTTGCTGGGGAGAGTCTATTGTTGTGTCAAGGATCTATTGTTGCTGGGGTGGGTTCTATTGTTACTGGGGGATCTATTGTTGCTGGCTCAAGGGGATCTATTTTACTGCTTTTCTTGTTAATAGATAAGAGCAAATTTTCAGACAAATTATTTAGCACCA
The DNA here is from genome assembly GCF_042186555.1 of Aquarana catesbeiana. Taxonomy (NCBI): domain Eukaryota; kingdom Metazoa; phylum Chordata; class Amphibia; order Anura; family Ranidae; genus Aquarana; species Aquarana catesbeiana. The sequence goes on from NC_133328.1 coordinate 521,466,615, forward strand.
CAAAATGATACTTGGGGCAGTACTGGGAGGTGGGTAGGGGGTGGGACCAAGGGACGGTGCTCAGAGGAGCATAGGGTGCGTAGACAAGGGGGAACTCAGAAGGGGGGAGTTCCTCCACCTATTCTCTGAGGAAAAAAAGCCCTGGGCTTACCTATAGGTAAAAGCAAAAGATGGAAGTTTACTTCCTCTTTAAGTGTCAAGTTGACCCATTTGCTCAAAAAGACTCTTCATTTCAGCAGCATTTTTTTAAAGATTTTACTACTGCCATGACCTTTACAGCACTGGGCAGTTTTGCAGACTGTGTGGAGCCGGATGCCCCATCTGTATTGCACAGGTATAGTTCAGGACTATATACAGACTGTTGGCTGCAGCAAAGCTACTGATCTCAAGACAAGCTGCCAATACTGCATGGAACCACTGAGACATGGGTGGCGAGAAGTGGGTCCATGCTGCACCTAGAGCCTGTTTGCAAATGAGTATTTTTTATAATGGGGGATGAGAGAAGGCACATCAAGGTTTTTTTTTTTTTCATTATTAAACAAACAACTACACCTAATATATATTAAGATAGTGAACTTGAAGTGTATACAGATAAAAATGAATGGCTTTCCTGATCTATATTCCTGTTGTCATGCTGGTCTGAAGCCAAGAAACTAAGAGGTTAGAAATAGCAGTCTTTTTATCACTCTCATAACAAACAAAAAAAAACTTTTGCAGTGGGATACCCCTTTGCTGAAGAGTTAAATGCTCTAGGGGGTAGAAGAAAAGTCTGTAATACTCACCAGCACTCTTTTCTTCTGATGGTTTGATTATGGGCTGGCTCTCAGCATCCTCACATACAATACAGGACTACTGGTATTAAAGTGGATACTTAAAAGTGGTACTTAAAGTGGATGTAAACCTTCACATATACCCAGTGAACTGAACAGCCTCTGATGATACACAGAGATTAAACAAATCGTCTTACTTAAGTTTTACATGTATGTCTGCTGTCTTCGGCTTTATATATTCTTTAGAAAGTGCACATCATGTTAGAAATGTTTCTTCCTGTTTCAGCAGTGGGAGGGGAGTCTTGGCATACACTGTGTAAGAGCTGATTGGAGGAAAGGCACACACCTCCCTCCACATAGGCAGAGGAACGAAGAATCTTGCAGAGCTGTGCTGTGAATAGACAAGCTCTCTGCTAATCTATCTCTATGCACCCTTCCCGGCACAAATTTTCAGCTGCTTTCATCTCCTGTGTCGGAGAACTTGTCAGATAATTTCATGCTGATAACGGAGGAATGGAGCAGCAGAAAGACACGGAACTTAGGGCTTAGGAGAGAGATAAGTAAACACTACAGATGTTTGTGCCCAGGTCAGATTTCATGAATGGGGTTTACATCCACTTTAATGTGACTGCTGGCTGGAATGCTTTAGAGATTAGGCTTCAGGGGACCGGTCACATGGATGGAGGGGGCCTGCTGGAACAAGGAAAAAGGTAAGTATTACAACGTATTCCTCTACCCCTAGACTTCAAGAATATGTAAACCCAACATTTCATATTCCTGATATGTGGCTGCTGTACCATGTACTTGTATGAAAAAGTATCCTGTTCTCTTTGTATTGCTACCTTTGTGTGAAATACCTGGAGTTTTTATATCTATACACATGTGTTTTGCCTTTCATTTCTATTTTAAACTGAACGGGTTATTTTACCAGGTGATGATTCACATATACTTTAACCAGCATTTTAGCTTTGCAGTGTCAGAAGGCCCAACTGTAATGCTAATTTATTTTTCTACCTGGAGTGGGGCTTTAGCTGTCTAAAAGCAGCCTAAGGTTTTATTCTAGGATCAGAATGGTCCTGTCCTCTTATTATGCTTTATAAATCTATAGCCCCTTGTTATTTATATCCAATCATTACTCTTTAACCCAGCCATTTTCAACCAGTGTGCCCAGGCACCCTGGGGTGCCTTTAGGTTTCTTCATTGGTGCCTTGGCAAAATGCATGGCATTGGCATTCTCAATTCCTTGCATATCTTTTTATATCCCTTTTCTGTTTAATACAGTTCAACTACCTTTTCCCGCAGATGCTTTGACAATTCTTTTGCTTTCCCCATGACTCAGAATCCAGAAACGTCATTGCAGCCCTGGATGAAATATGCAAGGATCTGTCAGGAGTCCAGAAACTCATTTACACACTAAATTACAAGAAAACTGATCACAGGTATGGATGGTTACCTTTACCCCTTTGTGTCAACTTGTGTGCATGTTATCAGGCCAAAATCACCAGGGTATGTAAACTTTTGATCAGGGTCATTTGGATAGTTTCTGTTGTGATTATGGTTTAAAAAGAGTAAACACAGTTGATTGATAATAAATGGCTTCAGCCAAACACTAACCATAAGTGAAAGAAATGTTTTTGTGTTATCATTCATATTCTCTGAAAAATGGCCAAGAAATCATAAATTCTGCCAGGGTATGTAAACTTATGAGCACAACTGTGTATGTATGTGTGTATATATATATATATATATATATATATATATATATATATATATATATTATATTCATGTATTAATAAATTTTTTACAGACTTAACCCTTTTACACAAAGCAACTCGATTTGATGTTTGCATGACGTGCACTAAGACAGCCAAGGACTGCCACATCCATAATTCTCAGCATGTTTTAAATGTCTGACAACATTTCAGAAATGTGTGGAGTTGTAGATGTACAGTTATATATTTGGTGCATCATGACATACATATGGGACAAATATAATAATTACCAAACATTTGTTGTCAGCAGAAACACTAGTTCATACACCAATGTGTACCATTTAGCGGTAATTCTATTAATTCCCAGCAAAATTATAGATTGAAAAGAATTCAGATCGCAACATTGCTGGTTTGATTATGTGTTATAATTATCTAAAGTAATAATAGCAGCATAATTACTCCATGTTTTAATATATAAATGCATAACAAAGAATCTAGTTTTATTTCACACAATAATCCCCCTGCTGTGCTGTGTTGAATTCTGATGTTTTTTTCTTGTCCTTTTAATAAATATTTTTTCTTCTCCATATTGCCCCTAGCGAAGCTAAATCTCAACTGTGAAGCTGTGATTGTAAAAAATGAAAGTGCTGAAATTTAATAAGACACATAATTAGAGAGGGAAGCAGATGCCTGATTTTGGTTCATGGCCTTTTTAATAGAGGTAATGCTAAGGACAATTTGGAGGCATGTTTTCATTGACTATTAAGAATTTGCTAGACGGTGACAGATGGAAGGCACACAAAGAAAGAACTTGAAAAGAAGCAGGGTGCAAATGGAAATGTGCCATGATAACAATTACTTAACATTGATTAACTTGCACTTCTTATTGAGAATTCGATTTAAAAATCAAGCACTGTACAGTTATTGCCTCTACTGTGTAATTTGTACAGTTAGTCTTTAAAACTTAAAGAAGAACACTGCTAAGCACTGTTCTTTTATAAAATACATCAGCAAAATCATTGCAATCATGCAAAATGTTGCCCTCTCTTTTCGAATTTAGAAAATGTTGTCATTTCGCCTTGCTGTATCATAGGAATACTGGAAAAATTTAGATAGACTAGACCAGATTTGCATAAATGCTTATTTCATACAGAAAGTATGAATTGGTGATCTAGTTACAGTAAAAAAACTGATTGTGCTAAGTTATTATAATTATTGTTAACAAATATAGAAAATGAGTAAGGGAACTGCCCTGATCAGCCTTATACATTGGCAAAAAGTAGACAAAGGCAAAAAAAAATCATAAACATGATCCATACTATAAGATTCATGAAAGTCCCATAAACCTGTGGAATAGCTAAAAAAAAATAAGCACATGTGTGTGACCACCAAGCCCTGTCAGCATATACTAGCTGTTCTGAATCAGAAAGAAAAAACTTCTATTGAAGCTCAGCAAGATGACATGGAAAGGTTGGGCATAGATGCAACGTTTTTCACAGTGTCAGGTCCTGGACTTCAGAGTGTCAGCACCAAAAGATAAAAAACCTGAAGCGTAGACTTAACAAACACATTCCAAAGATAACCAATAAAAATATGAAGGAATCAACAGGTTATAAACCATATTCCACAAGAAATCATAAGTTTAATGATGCGGCATATGTAATCAAAACATATTTAAAAACCATAATACAAATGAAAATTTCCAGCATCACAGATATACTGTATATCACCCCCCCCTATAATCCAATGTCATTCAAAATTAATGTGCAGAGCTTGTGAGAATCATATATGCTGGGAACATTGGCTCCAGTAATAGTCATGTATCACAGATTAATCCATGAATAGTTGCAAGTGTATACATCAATAGTTCAATACCTTACAGCTGAAAATAACGAGACAACTAAGAAATAAAATCTGGAGTCTGAACTTGAATACATACAAAATATAGGCCATGTGAGATGTATAGAAATGATTAAACACTTCCAGGAAACGGTTCAGGGGGACATTAGGAGTGGGTCTTTGCCGATAAGTGTCCTAATGTGACTCAAAATGTACCACAGGGACAACCTGGGACATGGTAGACATGCCACCTCGTACCTACCCATTGGTGGAGACTAAAATAAAGAGTATGGCAGTTGTATTTGATGCCTGCTAGATTGTACCCAATAATCATATCAAAGTGACTAATCACTGTTTAAAAGAATATACTAAAAGGACAATCCTCAATTAGGAATGTGTTACGGCAGTTATACACCACCTACTGAACCACTTACAGCAAAGTCTCCTGCTATCTAAGACAAAAAAACATGTGCCATTATCACTAAAAAAGAAGATATGTATAGCCAAATAGAAAAGTTACTTAAAGTGGTGAACTAGTGCCCACACCTGCAAACTGTACAATGGTACAAGACAGAGCAATAGAACCCAATAAACCTATATGCATGTAAAGGGTCTTGTGACATAATGCATTGCCCTGTGGTCATTGTCAAACAGTAGTCTATGCAATACAAAAAATTATGTAATTTCCAAAGGATCTGTCCAAGTGGGGTGCATGGGTGCAGGGTGTATGTAATGAGGCTCATAGTGAGGTAAGTATCCAGGTTATGACCTCATCTCAATGTAGAGATTAGGGATGAGCTTCGAGTTCGAGTCAAAGAGTTTGACTCGAACATCGGCTGTTCGATCAATTCGAATGGGGCATCACGCCCCATAATCGCAGTGCATTGCTGGCTGATGATTGGCCAAGCATGCACTATGACCCGCATGCTTTGGCCAATCACAGCGCTGTCAGCGAAGAGAGCCATAATTGGCCAAAGGCAGGGTGCCTTTGACCAATTATGGCTCAGGGGGTTAAGTCCATGCCCCACACTATATAAGGCCACCTGCACGTCGGCCTTGTGTAGTGTGTTGCTGGCAGAGAGAGAGAGAGAGAGAGAGTGTCATTTCATTTACTTTGAGCAGGCAGTTTATTCAGTTAGCTAGATCTCACTGCAGACCGTTGCTGTACTGTTCTAATATACTTCAGGCAGGCAGTCGATTCAGTTAGCTGCAGTATATTTAGTATATATATATATATATATATATATATATATATATATATAGATATTAGGGGTGCAACGGATCGTCATCGATCCGTGACCCATACGGATCAAGCGATCCGCGGAGCGCTCTGTGGCCTCGGCCATAGGAAAGGCCTAGCTCCAGAGCGGCGGCCATCTTGGTACACCCGGCAGCCGTTTAGCACGTGATCGCTCCGTCAAATGACGGAGCGATCACTTGTAACAAACCGGCGTCATGTCATGACGCCGGTTCCTCTCTCCCCTCTGTGTACTGATCTGTACAGTGGAGGGGAGAGATCGGATGTCAACAATGCCCTGCTGCAATACTCTGCCATGCCATGCTGCAATACTCTGCCATACCCTGCCAATAGTCTGCCATACCCTGCCAATAGTCTGCCATACCCTGCCAATACCCTTTCAATACTCTTTCAATACTCTTTCAATACTCTGCCAATACCCTGCCAATACCCTGTCAATACTCTGCCAATACTCTGGCAATACTCTGCCAATATACCCGGCCATCTTGGTACACCCGGCGGCCGTTTAGCACGTGATCGCTCCGTCAAATGACGGAGCGATCACTTGTAACAAACCGGCGTCATGTCATGACGCCGGTTCCTCTCTCCCCTCTGTGTACTGATCTGTACAGTGGAGGGGAGAGATCGGATGTCAACAATGCCCTGCTGCAATACTCTGCCATGCCCTGCTGCAATACTCTGCCATGCCCTGCTGCAATACTCTGCCATACCCTGCCAATAGTCTGCCATACCCTGCCAATAGTCTGCCATACCCTGCCAATACCCTGCCAATACCCTTTCAATACTCTTTCAATACTCTTTCAATACTCTGCCAATACCCTGCCAATACCCTGTCAATACTCTGCCAATACTCTGGCAATACCCTGCCAATATACCCTGCCAATATACCCACCAATACCCTGCCAATATACCCGCCAATACCCTGCCAATACTCTGCCAATACTCTGCCACACCCTGCCAATAGGGAGATTGTGGATATTACAGCGGGGGGAGATTTTTTTTTTTTGTTGATCCGAAAATGATCCGAACTGTGACTCCTGATCCGAGGAATGATCCGAATCGTGAGTTTTTTGATCCGTTGCAACCCTAATATATATATTCACTGTATCCAGTTTAGCTAGATCTCACTGCAGACCGTTCCTGCTATACTGTTTCTAATATACTTCAGGCAGGCAGTTGATTCAGTTAGCTGCAGTGTATTTGGTATATATATACAACCCAGCTTTGTGTGTGTATCACACACTGTATCCAGTTTAGCTAGATCTCACTCCAGACCGTTCCTGCTGTACTGTTTCTAATACACTTCAGGCAGGCAGGCAGTTGATTCAGTTAGCTGCAGTGTATTTAATATATATATATATATATATATATATATATATATATATATATACACAGTCAGACTGGTATACAGTTAGCTGCAGTGTATTTAGTATATATATATATATATATATATATCCCGGCTTTGTGTGTGTGTGTGTGTGTATATATATATATATATATATATATATATATATATATATATATATAAATATATATAAATATATATATACACACTGTGTCCAGTTTAGCTAGATCTCACTGCAGACCGTTCCTGGTGTACGTATTCAAATACACTTTCGGGCAGGCAGGCCAGGCAGGTTATTCAGTGATCTGCAGTGCTTAAAATATATATACTGTCTCCTACATATATATCCACTACATCCTAGTCTAGCCAAGCCTATATATGGCTCCAGGTAGTTCCTGGTGTACGTTTTCAAATACACTTTCTGGCAGGTAGGCAGGCAAGTGATTCAGTGATCTGCAGTGCATAAAATATATATACAGTCTCCAACATATATATATATATATATATATATATATATATATATATATATATATATATATATATCTACTGCATTCCAGTCTAGCCAAGCCTATATCTGACCGCAGGCCATTGCTGGTGTACATATTCAAATACATTTTCAGGCAGGCAGGCAAGTGATTCAGTGATCTGCAGTGCATAAAATATATATACAGTCTCCTACATATATATATCCACTGCATTCCAGTCTAGCCAAGCCTATATCTCACTGCAGGCCATTGTTGGTGTACGTTTTCAAATACACTGGCAGGCAGGCAAGTGATTCAGTGATCTGCAGTACATTAAATATATATACAGTCTCCAACATATATATATCCACTGCATTCCAGTCTAGCCAAGCCTATATCTGACTGCAGGCCATTCCTGGTGTGCGTTTTCAAATACACTTTCAGGCAGGCAGGCGATTCAGTGATCTGCAGTGCATAATATATATATATATATATACTGTCTCCTACATATATACCCACTGCATTCTAGTCTAGCCATACCTGACTAAAAATAGAATTTATTATACAGTATACAAAAAAATATATACCAATTACAACAAAAACAGCAAAGTGATTGTTGCAGAAATACATAGAACAAAGACATTAAATTTAACAATTGAAAAACCCCCACAGATATGTAGAGGCACAGTGATGTGGGTATAGACATTGACCTCAGAATGCAGGCCAATCCTAGTGTAATTTTTCTAGTAAACTTCAGGCAGTGTTTTGCTAATCCAATTTTACAGCATGTCTGGAAGGCCAACAAGGAAAAGCAGATGTTCACAGGCCACTAAAAGAGGGCAAGCAGGCTCTGTGTCTACAGCCAACAGTGCTGGTCATGGACACGGTGCATCCTCAGCACGTGGCCGTGGGGCACGCTTGTCCTTTTTTTCGACAGCTGGCCGTGTTGAGCCACAACATGCAGAAGAGTTGTTAGAGTGGATCATAAATCTGTCCTCATCCTCCTCATCCTCTGTCACCCAAGCTGAGACAAGTTTGGCTGCCAATGCAGCTGCCAAAATGGCCTATTCCATCGGCTCAAAGGCATCAGTCACTCCTTCCCTAGCCCCACCATCATGTCCTGAGGAGTCCCCCGAAATGTTCGATCACAGTGTTGGGTACATGCTACAGGAGGATGCGCAGCGTTTTGAAGGCTCCGATGATGGTACCCAGGTTGAGGATGAAGGCAGTAACGTGAGCCCAGAGAGAGGGGGTGCCCAAGAAGGACAAGAAACTGGCAGCCATGTTCCCCCAGCTGTAGCATACTGCCTGGTTTGCTCCAGTGGCGAGGAGGGAGGGGATGATGAGGTCACTGATTCTACGTGGGTGCCTGATAGAAGAGAGGAAGAGGAGTAGGAGGCACATCTCCAACGAGGCAGGATGCCCTCCACAACTTAAGGACAGCCAACCGACTGCATCACACCACAGAGCTCCACATGTGCAGGGCGCTGCTGACGTTTTTTCAAAAGTTCTTTGGTGTGGGCCTTTTTTGAGACGTGCAGCAGATTGCACCATTGCTGTTTGCAACATATGTCTGAAGCGTATCAAGCGTGGCCAAAACAGCAGCCACTTGAGCACCACATGCTTGACCAGACATATGTCGAGCTCCCATGCAGTCCGTTGGCAACAGTACTTAAAAGACCCACACCAAAGAACAAGGTGGACCTCTCCTTGCTTCTCATCAGCTGGGATCTCCAACCCCACTATGCCTTTAGTCCTCTCAGAGACCTGCACTGAGAGGAATGAAGGTGTAGAATTAGGTGTCCCAAGCACTTGCGGGCAATCTGCTAGCGGTACACCTAAATCCGATTGTAACAGGCAAATTTCCCTACCCCAGTTGCTAAACCGTCGAAAGAAATTCGGTCCCAGCCATCCACATGCTCAGCGGCTGAATGCTAGTTTGGTTAAATTGCTAGCACTCCAACTGCTGCCTTTTCAGCTGGTAGACTCTGCCCCCTTTCAAGAATTTGTGGAATGTGGGGTACCTCAGTGGCAGGTTCCCAAACGCCATTTTTTTTTCTCGGAAGGCTATTCCGGCTCTCTACCGGCATGTGGAAGGCAATGTCTTGGCCTCGTTGGACAGGGCGGTCAGCGGTAAGGTGCATATTACTGCTGACTCACGGTCCAGCAGGCATGGACAGGGACGTTACCTTTCTTTCACGGCGCACTGGTTAACCCTGCTGGCAGCTGGGAAGGATGCAGGACAGGGTGCAGTAATGTTAGAGCTTGTTCCACCACCACGCCTCCAAAATGCTGGTAGTGGTGATTCTGCCACACCTCTCTCCTCCACCCCCTCCTCTTCTTCTTCCTCTATGGCCTCTTCCTGTGCAGATTTGTCCTCGGAACCAGCGTTCTAGGAGCTACGCAAGCACTCAGGCAAAAAGATGCCATGCGGTGCTTGAGCTGGTCTGCTTAGGGGACAGGAGCCACACTGGGGCAGAGATTCTGGCAGCTCTGCAGGGGCAGGTGCAGAGGTGGTTGATGCCACGCCAGCTTCACCCAGAAATTGTGGTTTGCGACAATGGCACCAACCTCCTCTCCGCCCTCCAACAGGGACACTTGACCCATGTCCCCGTTTGGCTCACATCCTTAATTTGGTGATGCAGCAGTTCTTATGCAGGTACCCGGGCTTACAGGATCTCCTGAGGCAGGCCAGGAAAGTCTGTGGGCATTTCCGCCGGTCATATAATGCCAATGCTCAGATGGCTGACCTTCAAAAGGAATGCAACCTGCCCAAGAACCGCCTCATCTGTGACATGCCCACCAGGTGGAACTCAACATGGCAATGCTGCAGCGGCTGCACACACAGCAGAGGGCCATCAATGAGTACCTGTGCGAGTATGGCACCAGGACAGGGTCAGGGGAGCTTGGCTTTTTTTCGCCAGGCCAGTGGCTAATGATCAAGGATGCATGCACTGTCCTGTCACCATTTGAGGAGGCCACGAGGATGGTGACAGTGCATGCATCAGTGATACTGTCCCTCTTGTCTTCCTGTTGGAGCACACGTTGCGTGGAATAATGGACAGGGCACTTGAGGTAGAACAGAGGGAGGAAGAGGAGGACTTCCTTACCTCTCAAGGCCCCCTTTATCCAGACAGTATTTCTGCAGGCCCGCCTATCACACAGGAAAAGGAGGAGGAGGAGGATTGTGTCAGCATGGAGGTGGAGCCTGGCACTCACCATCAGCAGCAGTCTTCAAGGGATCATTTTCAGTCCCCAGAAAACCATGAACTTGTACGTGGCTGGGAGGAGGTGGCTGCAGATCATGTCGTCCTTAGTGACCCAGAGGACTCCAGACCGAATGCCTCAGCAAACCTACGCTGCATGGCCTCCCTGATCCTGCAAAGCCTGTGAAAGGACCCTCAGATTCATGGTATCAAGGAGAGGGATCAATACTGGCTGGCAACCCTTCTTGATCCACAATACAAGGGTAAGGTTGCGGAACTTATTCAGCCTTCGCAGACGGAGCAGAGGATGAAACATCTTCGGAAGGCCTTGCAGAAAGGTTTGTGCAATGCGTTTCCAGAGCCTGGGAGGTTGCAATTTCCTGGTCCTCCTGGACAATGTGTTGTTGAGGCTTCGGTCAGTCACAGAAGGAGCGGTGGAGAAGGTGGCCGTCTGACCGATGCGTTCAGACAATTTTTTAGTCCACAGCCCCAGCGTCTGATTTACATGGTGCAGGAGTACCTTGGGGCAAGATCAGACTTGGAGACCTTTCTAACCGAAAATCCACTGGGTTACTGGGTCTTGAGGATGGATCACTGGCCAGAGCTTGCACAGTATGCAACTGAGCTACTGGTATGAAATAAATAAGTGATTAGTGCAACTTCTTACTAGATGATAATAATAAATGCAATCCACTGTGCAAATGATGCTGTGCAAAAAACGCTATGCAAATGATGCTGTGCAAAAACCACTACGTGCAGGATGTATAGTTCTGTGCTAAAACAAAATAGATTCCTGTGCAGAATAAATGAAAATACAGTGCATATCCAGTACTTATAATGAAGTGAATGAAGTGATCTAGATAAATGAATACATAAATGATCTATTCAAGTCTGGATATATAAATTAAAAGACATTAAAAAAAAGTCTATGGAAAAAGGTGCTTGAATAAAGTGCAAAAAAGTGCTTCAAATGTGATCTCCAATGTGAGAAATCGCCAATGTGCAAATCTTCGTGTATACCACTCAGTGCTTGCTAGACTCTTACCTCCATACGGATTGTATATGGCTACAGGGATGAGTATAGCTGGGGGCCTTCCCAGGATGCAGTGATGGAGGATGATCTTCTCAAAACACTGTATACCAGATGATGGCTTCGGATCAGTCCATATGGGCGTTCACACACAGCGGGTATACACAAGGGATGAAAAAGAATCTCCCATAGTGCAACAAGGTATAAACTCACTGATTTATTAAATAGCCAAATGGGTACTTACAACAAAAAGGTTAAAAAAACGGCAGATCTTTAATTAAAATGGCGTTACAGGCGCCTCTTACGTCACCAATTTCATACCAATTTTAGTGCACTGTATACACTTTAGATCCAGCTGCAATTTACTTGATTACAATTGAGCTACTGGCCTGTCCTGCATCCAGCGTTCTATCTGAATGCATATTCAGTGCTGCTGGAGGATTTGTAACCGATCACAGAGTGCGCCTGTCCACAGACTCGGTTGATCGGTTCACCTTCATAAAAATGAATCAGTCTTGGATCACCAGCTACCAAGCACCTGATGCTGATGTAACCAATTAACTTTTTTATGAATGTGAGATCCCTTGAAGACTGCCTATGCTGATGCTGAGTGACTATCCTGTTATGCTGAGTGACTATCCTATTCCTCCTCAATGGTCATGTTGATAGCTTCTAAGAACATTTTTGGTTCTGGGCACCACCACCAGTGCCTAAAGCCCAATTTTTCTGCCCCTGTTTAACAGGGGCATGTAATTACAATTTTTGCTGTAATATTTTGCAGCAGGGCTCATTCGTGTACTCAACTAGAGTATCTGTGAGGTGTTGCAGTGTTGAGGCACCAGCACCAGTGCTTAAAACCCAATTTTTCTGCCCCTGTTTAACAGGGGCGTGTAATTACAATTTTTGCTGTAATATTTTGTAGCAGGGCTCGTTCCTGCGGTCAACTAGAGTATCTGTGAGGGGTTGCAGTGTTGTGGCACCAGCACCAGTGCCTAAAACCCAATTTTTCTGCCCCTGTTTAACAGGGGCATGTAATTACAATTTTTTCTGTAATATTTTGCAGCAGGGCTCGTTCCTGCGCTCAACTAGAGTATTTGTGAGGGGTTGTAGTGTTGTAGCACCAGTGCCTAAGGCCCAATTTTTCTGCCCCTGTTTAACAGGGGCATGTAATTACAATTTTTGATTTAATATTTCACAGCAGGGCCCGTTCCTGCGCCCATCAAAAGTAACTATGAAGGCTTACAGTGTTGTGGCAACACCACCACACCACCACCAAAGGCCCAATTTTTCTGACCCTGTTCAACAGGGGCATGTAATTACAATTCTTGATATAATATTTCATAGCAGGGCCTGTTCCAGCGCCCACCAGGAATAACTGTGAGGGCTTGTAGTGTTGTGGCAACACCACCACCAAAGGCCCAATTTTTCTGACCCTGTTCAACAGGGGCATGTAATTACAATTCTTGATATAATATTTCACAGCAGGGCCCGTTCCAGCGCCCACCAAGAGTAACTGTGAGGGCTTACAGTGTTCTGGTACCACCAACACCTAAGGCCCAAATTTCTGCAGAGTATATAAGGCAGGCCGTATAGTATATACAGGCGGTCCCCTACTTTCAAACATCCGACTTACAAACGATTCCTACTTACAAACAGGGGGAGACAACAGGAAGTGAGAGGAAATCTACCCCTGGGAAGGGAAATTCTCTCCTGTAAGAGTTAATATGGGAAAAAGGTGTCTCCACTGGTGCTTTATTATCACCAATCCTTGTTTCCCTAAAAATTTTCAAAATCCAATTGTCATTGGGACAGAAAGTGAGGTGAAATCTTCTGAAAAGGGGCACAGACAGCAAAACAAATGTTACAGGGGTGATGATAACCCTTCCCTATGTTATCCAAAAAGCTTAAAAATAGATTTTTTGGCTGGAGCTACACTTAAAAAATGTACCTGTTCCAAATTACAAACAGATTCAACTTAAGAACAAGCCTACAGTCCCTGTCTTGTTTGGACCGCCTGTATACTGCTGTTCAGAGTATATAGGGCCTGGGGGCCCCACGCCTTTTCTTTTTTTAATTTGGGTGCGGGGTTCCCTTTAATATCTATACAAGATCCAAAGGGCCTGGTAATAGGCTGGGGGGTTACCCATGCCGTTTTTCTCAATAATTTTCATCCATATTGCCGGGACCTGACATTACATTACAGCCGCAAGCAGTTTTAAATGACTTTTATTCCTTTAGATATGTAATTTTGTGCAGGGACTGTTCTAAACACGGGAAACATGCGCCACTTTACAGGCATACTATAGACATCCCCCAGGTATGATATTTAAAGGAATATTTCACTTTTATTTTTTTACTTTAAGCATCATTAAAATCCCTGCTCCTGAAAAAACGGCCATTTTTAAAACTTTCTTTTGCATTGATACATCTCCTGGGGCAGGACCCGGGTCCCCAAACCTTTTTTAGGACAATAACTTGTATATAAGCCTTTAAAATTCACACTTTTGAGTACTCACCTTTGAGTCCCATAGACTTTACCGGTATTTGAATGTTCGCACAAACTTTCGAACCAAACCGGGGGGGTGTTCAGCTTATCCCTAGTAGAGATCGTAATCCACATTATGTCCTGTATACAAGCAGTAGCATCCAATTGTTATTTCAAACGTTATATCAAATGTGTGATCTACTTAACATGTTTGATGATGTCATCCAGATAAGACATTTTCCAAACGTCCAAAAATCCACAATGAATCATTGTAACAAAAATTGTCCCAATGTCCATAAGTGTCCACAGCTAACAATATAGTAAAGTGCAAAGGGGATGCAAAAATATGTGTGTGTGGGATCTAACTGGCCTGCACACGTCAACATGCACTAGCTGTTCTGAACTCCATAGAAGCTCATCAAGTTGACATGGAAAGGGTGGGCACAGATGCAAAGTTTTTCATAGTGCCAGGTCCTGGACTTCATATTAGCAGCAATTCCATTGTAAGAAAAGGTGGTAAAGGTGAAATTAATTTGACTGTCTATAAGAATTAATGATAAAACCTGTGTGCACTCTGTATAAAGCCAGAACATATTTAACAACCAGAAAACACAGCAGTCAAGGGTACTTTTGTATTTCCCATATACAATACAACCTTTCCCAATCAATTCTGAAAAAAGCCACCATGATAACCAGCACAATGACAGAGAAGTCAGTACTCTGCTTTACAGTGCTGGGGCCCTGCTTTTAGTAAGGATACAATCTATTTGTGAATCTAAATCTAAATGTGAATTTGTGTGTGTTTCCCTTAAACTTTCCCTAGCTGCCACCCCTAAGATATAGTAATATTCTTCCACCCAAACTTGGCAGAGCCTATGTATTTTTGTCTATGATTCAGATATTAGCTTCTGGGCATCTTCAGTAGCAGTGACCGATGTAATAGATTTACATTCTCTGTTTTCTGGTGCTATATAGCTGACTATAAAATACCATTTGGAACCCACAATAAAGTATAGTAAAAAAAATATCAAATAAATAGATCTCAACCCATGAATCAAAAAACAATCCTAGATTAAATAGTTCAAATTCTATCCACTTATTTGCATATGATGAACATAATTAGAGATGAAGCAAGCAGAAAATTTCATCTCAAGTAACTTTTTCCCAGAGAAGGTATGAGGTTCTAAGCCTTCATTCTTGCTTCAACCCAGGCCTATCTCCCTCTTATTTACTTCCTCCCTGTACTGCTTCTCTATTACTCTACTGGCTTCGTAATTAGATGAGAACCTTCCATCACTCCCTGATATGCATAGCAATAGAGAAAGTCACTTGGTGCCATATGGCATACTTGGGGAGGAGGGGGGTGGGAAACAGCAAAGGCATAATTAACTGTCTTGCAATGTAAACGTATACTTCTTTTTACAATATTGTATTTTTGCAGAGTCATAAAATGAGGGATAGAAGCAACTGAATAAATATGTAAATTTTGACTTCATATAAATGACAGGCTTAGTCATTTCTCCCTCATCCCCCAAGCCACCCTGTTGGCTCAGTTATGTGATGGGTGATCTCAGTGATCAGTAGAGAGGCTTAGGAGTTTTAAATGGGCAGCACTTTGGATCTTTGGCTCCACTGTTCAATTTGGCATGCTGTTTTCACCGATGGTAACCTCCATCTGGAGAAGAAGAATTTCAGTTGAACGCACTTACATAAACATGCAGATAGATATGTGTATAAAGCTTAGAAAGTTGTAAGTTAGAGGATATGTCATAAAATCCAATCTCAAGTTCACATTGGCATCATCCCATAAATGAATATGGTATTTTTTAAAACAAAAGTAGCGAGACTTTAAATATGCCAAATGAGAACAAAGTCAGAATAAAAAATCTATATAAATTTTATTACACATAAAACATTGTTATAAACCCAATATTAAAAACATAGATATGCATAAAGTAACTTTGCGATAAATACAAAAATATGTAAATCTGATAGATACATGTACTTGTAACTGGACTACACGTTATGCAGGATTCCGTGCTTTTTCAGGACCATACATATATTGCAAGTGTGTTATATACAGAGTTTCTTGCTCAATATCATAAATAAACAAAACAACAGAGGAGAGGAATACAGGATCTGTCTCAGATGTTTTTCCTACTGGCCCATAGGATATAGTCTGGACCTATTAGGACAGAAGTAAACATAAATATCCGAAAAGGGGGAAATAAATATCTGGTGTATAGCAAAATATGCTGAACGATGTGAATCTCAATATCTATTTAAGACAGAGGGGATAAATCCAAAATACCAAGAAAACCAGGCATCTTGGTGACGATCACATATGCTGGTATTGTGGCAGGTACATATCTACCTCTCCTCTGGCAAAATATCTGAGACAGATCCTGTATTCCTCTCCTCTGTTGTTTTGATGATTTATGATATTGTGTAGGAAACTCTGTATATAACACACTTGCAATATATGTATGGTCCAGAAGAATAGGGGAATCCCACGTAACAAATAGACAATTTACAAGTACATGTATCCATCAGATTTACATATTTTTGTATTTATCGTAAAGTTTCTTTATGCATATTACTGTATTTATCGGCGTATAACACGCGCTGGCGTATAACACGCACCCCAAGTTTAGGAGGGAATTTTAAGGAAAAAAACTTTTAGGAGTAAAGTTTAAGGAAGAAAAACTTACATTAAAATGCCCATCAATGCAGCGTTATCGGTGTCCATCTGCAGCCTTGTCAGTGTCAGTGCAGCCTTGTCAGTGTCAGTGTAGCCTTGCTCCAGTGTCTATTGCAGCCTTGTCAGTGCAGCTTTGCCCCAGTGCAGAATTGTCAGTGCAGCCTTGCCCCAGTGTCCATTGCAGCCTTGTCAGTGCAGCTTTGCCCCAGTGCAGCCATGTCGGTGCAGCCTTGTCAGTGCAGCCATGTTAGTGCAGCCTTGTCAGTGCAGCCTTGCCCCAGTGCAGCCTTTCCCCAGTGCAGCCTTGCCCCAGTGCAGCTTTGCTCCAGTGCAGCTTTGCCCCAGTGCAGCCTTGCCCCAGTGCAGCTTTGCCCCAGTGCAGCCTTGCCCCAGTGCAGCCTTGTGCGATTGCCGCGATCCCTGCTGACATACACAGCCGTGTGTAAATTCAAATATGGCTCCGAGACTGCAGGGACTCGGCGGAGCCGAGATACACATACCCGAGAATCCTCGGCTTTTCTCTGCGCCGCTTACAGTCCCACCGAGAAAAGCCGAGGACTCTTGGCAATCGCCACGATCGCTCCTCCGATCACACAAAATTGGTGGGGATCGGCCTATAACATGCACCCACGATTTTCCCCTGATTTTCAGGGGAAAAAAGTGCTTGTTATATGCCGATAAATACGGTATCTATGTTTTTAATATTGTGTTTTTTATCTATGTTTTTAATATTGTGTTTATGACAATGTTTTATGTGTAATAAAATTTATCTATATTTTTATTCTGACTTTGTTCTCATTTGGCATTTGTCCCACTACTTTTGTTTTCAAAAATACCATGTATATAAAGCTTCTCCCCAGAGCACTGCAAATTGGTTTGTTCCACAAAGAAGCACATGAATGAAAACTTCGGAAATAACATTCATTTTTTAAATCTTATATTTTACATTTTATTTATTGGGTTTGGATCTACTTTAATACCTTGTTTGCATACTTACCTGTGTGGGATCTTCTGTACCAAAGATCAACCCTCCTGCACCAAAATATAACAGTGTAAAATCAGTGTAACAGTGTTGGAATCTTTTGCTTAAAGAAATACAGATCAACTTCACATAAATTTAAACATTACACAAGTACAAAACAACAAATGTATTAAAATATATGCAATGTTATTGAGATATCTCCCCCAGCACTTGCTAGTAGCATATTATTCACAATTCTGTAACAATACTTTTTATTGTACTTTTCAATAAACTAGCTTGAGTTGTTATGCACAGGATAGTAATTTCCATACACAGCACTGAAGTAGTTGGGGATATTATGTATATTCTAACAGAGTATTAGCATATGTGCACACATTCTTCTCAATGAAACATCTGCTCCATTGTAAAGCACACACATTCTTCCTTAGATGCAAAGCAAATCTTCAGGAGTCTTTGTATAGCAAAGCTTAGTGCAGCTGAGTGCTGACTTGAACTCTTACTTACAAAGGACCCTAGATCAAGCAACCATAATCATATAAATGTATGTATTCAATTTTTTGACTAAGATAGAAATGCACACGCATCAATTATTTTTTGTATTTTTGGTATAAGTGATTTAAGTGTATGATATAGATATGTACAAATGTCAGGAGTTTTATTTTATTTTTATTTACAGATATGGAGAATACTTTTATAGCACTCCTTATATTGTTGGCTAACATACTTTTTATTTAACAGTAAAGTTTATTAAATTGCTTGTAAAAAAATTCCAAACATAAATGCATACAGTAAAACCAAAAAAAAAATGTAAGAGCAGTTGAAGAGTAGTCCTAGCTACCCGAGGGGTACTACCTGCCCAAATAAAAGAGGCAGTAATTTGGTCTAGCTTTTGGAAAAATGATTTTGGCATAGGTACTGGGGTATGGTGGAACACCTAAAAAAAAATAATTAGGGAGAAAGGTCATTTTTATAAGATTAACCCTACCCACTGGCGTTAAGGGCAAGGATTTCCACACAGCGCACTTCTGAGTCAGTTGGAACAGCACTGGTTGCAGGTTCAGAGGTAAGTAAGCAGAGAGCTCCCTTTTAAGTATTAAATTTTAAATATTAAAATTCAGTGACCCATTGGAGAGGAGTAGATGGGGGTAGAGACCCAAGGAAAAAGGACTGATTTGTTCCAAATCATTCTAATGCCAGAAAAATGCCCAAACATATTAATCAGTTCCCGGGCTGCAGAAAAAGATGAGGAGGCATCAGAAGGTATAGTGGAGTATCGTCCGTATAAAGCGAGTCTTTTTTCTCCAAAAGGCCCACGGTTATCCCTCTAACTTTCTCCGTGGCTCGAAGTAGGATGGCCAAGGGCTCTATCGCAAAAGCAAGTAGGCCCAGGGACAATGGGCAGCCCTGTCGGGTACCACGATACAGACTAATCTCCTGGGAGAGTTGTTCCCCAATACGTATCTGGGCCTTAGGATTAGCATAAAGGATTTGCAGCCAAGAAAAAATCCAAGAACCAAACCCAAATTGTCTCAAAACTTCCCACAGATAGGGCCATTCCACTGAATCAAAGGCCTTATTTACATCCAACAAAGCAATTACCCCAGTAGGGCATGTGGACGCAGAGGAGGTCAATACAGTAAATAACCTACAAAGATTAATGTCTGTATCCTTACCTGGCATAAAACCCAACTGGCCACTGTGGATCAGGGACAGAATAATCTTATGAAGGCGGGTAGCCAAGATTTTACTTAAGATTTCAGTATCCATGTTCAATAGAGCTATAGGGTGATAGGAAGAGCACAACTCAGGTTTTTTTCCTGGCTTGGGGAGCACTATGATAATTGCCCGCGACATAGAATTCGGGAAAATGCTGTCTTTCGAGACTGCGAGGTAGAGTTCATGTAATTTAGGGGCCAGTACTTCAACATGAGATTTATAGAATTCAGAAGGGTGGCTAATATATTTTTAACAGAATAGGTAATTGGACAAATAATCAGACATTGCAGACGGAGTCACTGTAATTTGCAGTTTATTAATCATGTGCAAGCAGTAACACTAATTAGATTATGAAAGTTGCACAAGCATGGACTCTTCACAGCAATGTCTCTGTGGCTCAGTCAGGGTATGTGGATGCATAACATAATTTTTATATGACTCTATAACAGCCTTTCTCAACCTTTTTATCCCAGAGGAACCAATTGAATAATTATCAGGTCACAGGGAACCCCTGCTAAAATGTTTCCATTAGAGGCCAGTGGGAATAGTGTCCCTTATATTATTGGTCAGTGAAAAGAATGCCCTCCTTACAGTGGCAGTCCAGAATACCACCCTTACAGACAACTAAAATGATCATTGGATTCATGCAATTGGCTCTGCCAAGTGGTGTGGGACCCGGAGCTATGCAGGCACTATCTGATGGAAGGTCAATTAGCCACAGCTCAAGGAGCCCCTAGTGACCTTTGGAAGAACCCTAGGGTTCCACAGAACTCTGGTTAAGAATGACTGCTCTATAACTTCAGAGAGTGTAACTGAAAATTACTACTTCAGTAAAACAGTTTAGAACACAAACAGCTACTGTGCTTTTCCTCAACAGCATTCCTCTGACTGAAGTCCAGCGTAGTGCTGGTAACATGTGTGAACAACTGGAGGCCAAAGGACAAAAAGTCGCCGCACTAGAGCTGGGTCTAGCTGAGTCTTTCAGGGAAGCTATATGCTATTATGCTTTTGCCAGGTTCCCAATATCCTGGTTCTGACAGTGCAGGATCTCTCACCTGGCAGAAGATCACTTTCCA
Source organism: Aquarana catesbeiana (assembly GCF_042186555.1). Taxonomy (NCBI): domain Eukaryota; kingdom Metazoa; phylum Chordata; class Amphibia; order Anura; family Ranidae; genus Aquarana; species Aquarana catesbeiana. The sequence goes on from NC_133328.1 coordinate 521,487,199, forward strand.
GCTGCCTCTGCCTCATCAGGTGATGAGTCATTCCACTTTGCCACCCCACTGCCTACCTTCTGGCTGTGGGGCTTAAAAATGTAATGGCTTAATCTTTGTGTGGTTTTTGGTCTGAATCGTCCATCGAGATACAGGCTCTAATTGACTCTGGGGCTGCAGGCCTGTTCATTGATGGTGCCTTTGTGTCTGAGCACTCGATTCCACTGCAGCTTTGTGCCACTCCGTTTGCCATTGAGGCTATTGATAGGAGACCTCTACAGCCTTCCCATGTGACTCATTAAACTGCTCCATTGACCATGGTCATAGGGGCTCTTCACCGTGAGATAATCCAATTCCAAGTAATTTCCTCACCTCATTTCCCAGTGGTTATTGGTTATCCTTGGTTTCAGAGGCACAACCCTTCTTTTGATTGGTTTCGTGCTGAGGTTCTTTCCTGGTTGCCACAATGCAGGAAGACATGTTTTCAGGAAGTGGCTAAGGTCTTGTGAACCTCTTCACTCTCCTCCCTGCCAGAGGAGTACCACAAATTTAGCAATGTCTTTGACAAAGGTCAAGCCAGTAGTTTGCCTCCACACTGGTCATATGATTGCCCAACTGACCTTGCCATACCCCCTTGTGGCCGGGTTTACCCTTTGTCTATCTCGGAGGAAAAAGCCATGAAGGAGTATGTTGCCGACGCACTTTCTCGAGGGTTCATTTGTAGATCCTCGTCTCCTGCTGGTGCTGGTTTCTTCTTTGTGAAAAAGAAGAGTGGTGAACTGAGACCTTGTATTGATTGCTTATCCGATTCCATTGATTACGGAGTTATTTGACCGCCTCTAGGGAGCAACGGTTTTCACAAAGCTTGATTTGAGAGGGGCATACAATCTCGTGAGGATCAAGGAGGGCGACGAATGGAAAACTGTTTTTAATACCGGAACTGGCCATTATGAATACCTTGTAATGTCATTTGGTCTTTGCAACTTCGGCAGTTTTCCAGGAATTTAGTAACAACGTCCTCTGAGATTTGTTGCAGCTATGTGTGGTGGTTTATCTCGACGATATCCTCATATTTTTCAATTCCCTAGAGAGCCACCACACAGATGTCTGTCATGTGCTTCAGAGGCTGAGAGATAATAACCTGCATTGTAAATTGGAGAAGTGTGAGTTTTATTGTGAACAGGTTAAATTCCTGGGTTATGTAATTTCCACTGCTGGTTTTTCGATGGACCCAGAGAAACTTTTAGCAGTTCTACAGTGGCCCCGACCCATAGGTTTATGTCCACTGCCACGTTTTCTTGCCTTTGCCAATTATTATCATAACTTATCGTCTGTGATCAAACCCCCGACTGATATAACCAGAAAGGACGGTAACCCACGGAATTGGTCTCCTAATTCGATTAATGCCTTTGAGAGTCTCAATGCTGCCTTTTTTCTGTTCCTGTGCTGGTACAACCTGATCCTACGGCACTGTCAGAGTCCTGGATGTGAGGCCGGATTGCAGAGGAGGCGTCCCTTGTGGCTAAGTGCAGCGTAACCCTGGGAGTGAGACAGGGAATACGGTGCCCAAAGGTGCACGGGTTGCCAGGGTGCTGTTGCTAAGTAGCTGATAGCAGGGAGCTGCTGGGGTGCGCTGGTAAGGTTAAAGGGCAACCGTTCAAGGAGAGATTCCAGGTATGGAGCCGTGGAGCAACCAGGAGCGGAGTCAGAGCCAGGCCAATGGTCAATGGTCAACACAGGAATCAGTCCGAGGTAAGGTACAGCAGGATAATCAGGAACGGAGAAGGTAGCTGAGCCGGGGGTCAAACACAGGAGGACGATCAAGGTACAGATGCGGAGCAGAAGAATAGTCAGGTCCAAGCCGGGGTCAATGCAGGCGGAACGCAGGAGTAGTCAGGCAAGCTGAGTAGTAACAGGAAACAGGTATCACGACAGGCACAAGGAACACAGGAAGCTGATGATAATCCAGCAACCAGCGTGTACCAGCAGCAGGCTTAAATAGGCAAAAGGGCGCCAATGATTACTATGATGCGCGCACGCCCGTTCCCGCTGTTGCGCACCTGCGTGCGCCTGTCGTTTTGCACCTATGTGCGCGCATGCGCACAGAGATTTGCCTGGTGCAACCATGATGGATACTGGCAGATTTACCCGTCCTACGGCTATTACCCTGACAGTCACCTTTCATCCTTGAGATTGATGCATCTGAGACTGGAGTTAGTGCCCTTCTGGCTCCTGATCCTGTTTGCTGCACCTGACTTCGCTGATCTCTGGACTTCTGTTTCTCTGGCTTGTTCTGACTACTCTTCCTGGTTACCAAACTCTGGCTATGTTTTGACTACGTTTGCTCTGTTTATACCATTTTATTAAATAGTGTGATTTTTACTGCACTTCTGTCTCAGTCTGATTCATGGTTCCTGACAACGTGCCATTGCCAAAAGGTCTCAAGAGCATGGAGGAGATTCCAGGAGACAGGCAGTTACTCTAGGAGAGCTGGACAGGGCCATAGAAGGGCCTTAACCAATCAACAGGACTGGTATTTGCTCCTTTATGCAAGGAGGAACAGGATGAGCACTGCCAGAGCCCTACAAAATTACCTCCAGCAGGCCGCTGGTGAGAATGTTTCTGACCAAACACTCAGAAACAGACTTCATGAGGTTTGCCTGGAGCCCAATGTCCTCTAGTGGGCCCTGTGCTCACTGCCTGGCACCGTGGGACTTGATTGGCATTTGCCATTGAACACCAAAATGTTAAAAGATATCTCAACCCAAGCTAAACAGTGAGAAACAATGAATCTCCCCTGCCAGCTACTGAATGTTGACACATCCAGCCCTGTGCTCTTCACAGATGAGAGCAGGTTCACCCTGAGCACATGTGACAGATGTGAAGGGGTCTGGAGAAGCCATGGAGAATGTTATGCTGCCTGTAACATTGTTCAGCATGACCAGTATGGTGGTGGGTCAGTGATGGTCTGGGGAGGCATATCCATGGAGGGACGCACAGACCTTTACAGGCTAGGCAATGGCAACCTGACTGCCATTAGGTATCGGGATGAAATTTTTTGGATACATTGTCAGACCCTAAGCTGGTGTAGTGGGTCCTGGGTTCTTCCTGGTGCATGACAATGCCCGGCCTCATGTTGTACGAGAATGCAGCCAGTTCCTAGAGAATGAAGGAATTGATACCATTGAATGGCCTATACGCTCGCCTGATCTAAATCCAATAGAACACCTTTGGGACATTATGTTTCGGTCCATCTGATGGCGCCAGGTTGCACCTCAGTTTGTTCAGGAGCTCAGTGATGCCCTGGTCCAGATCTGGAAGGAAATACCCCAAGACACCATCCGTCGTCTCATTAGGAGCATGCCCCAACAATGTCAGGCATACTTACAAGCACGTGGGGGCCCTACAGACTACTGAGTAACATTTTGAGTTGCTGCAATGAAATTTCAGCAAAATGGACTAGTTTGCTGCATAGTTTTTTCACTTTGATTTCCGGGGTGTCTTTGAATTTAGCCCACTGTAGGTTGATAATTTTCATTTCCATCACACAATGTGGCATCTTTTCATTCCTAGCACATTACCCAGTCCATATCATTATAAATATCTAGCATGATATTTTTCCCCATTGAGATCTGATGTGTTTTCAAAGAGTTCCTTTCATTTTTTTGAGCAGTGTATAAGTGTATATACCCCTTCATTATCAGGCCATTTCAGTTTTAAGTGCTGTGATAGTTTGATATTTACTTGGTTATGCCACACTGTACCCAAATGAATATATATATATATATATATATATATATATATATATATATATATATATATATATATATATATATATATATATATATGTATATATTAGACAGATATAGCTTTCTTTTGTTATTTGTCTACCTCATATGTATTTTTTTACTTCATACTGTTTAATTAAAGGTAACAAGGCCAAAAATGTTGGGAAAAAAAGAAAAGCTTGTTCTACTTTTTGTTATAAAATCTATCAAATAAAAATGCCAGAATAATACAAACACACCCAAAATGACCCATTATGAGAAAATAGACACCCCAAGGTGATCTAATTTTTTTGCCACAATTTTTTGAAAAATTAGGAATCATGCTGGTATTTAGGGGGTTAAACTCAAATACCTCACGAGAGTTTTCTGATGGTTTTTCCATTTAAAAAATATTAACAGTTTTCTAGGGCTGGAAAAGTCTTAAAATAGTGATTAACTAGTGAGATAATTATGCTAGCTTTTTAGTTTAAACACCTGCCTAGACAGCTGTATACAAAAATGCCGGCCGGAGAACCTGTCGTGGTCAGAGGTAGAGGGGAAGCTGTTGCTAGTAAGGGATTATCCACCTAATTACCAGGGACCACAGTGAGTAACTGAAGCAAGTACTGGAGCAGCATTCACACCAACCGGGGCAGTGAAAAATTGGGAAACTTCAGTGGGTATCAAGCCAGGGACCCAGCCAGCGGAGGTGATGCTTGCAGAGCAGCCTTGTGTGTCAAGGGACCGAGCGGGCCAGTGAAGCTTGAGAGCTATCTAGAGTGCCAAGCTAGGGACCCTGCAGAGAAGCGGGGGTGATGCTTGAGGAAGATACCACCGTGAAGATTGGAGTAGCTCAAGGGATTCAGTGGCAGTGAATCAGCGGGTCTTGTGAGAGACCGGGAGCTCAGTGGGCTGAAGAACTACAAGGAGTGATTGTAGTGAAAGTGGAGGAACTGTTACATTTGTGTTAGGAACCGTTAAAGGCAGATGTGGCGTCTTGCTGGATGCCTTTCCCTGCATGGCTGCCCTCCTATTTAAGTTTTGGAGTCTGACAGTTAATCTTGCAACTACCCAAGGGTGTCCTGGCCCTAACCCTCTCTCCCCAAAAAAGTTTGTTACGAGAAATAAACTTTCTTTTGCATTCAAGAAGTGTCTGGTGCCCAAAAACTTTAACTACTCTGCACCCACCATGCCTCACAACCCACTACATACAGAAGGATGTCAGCTATCCCTGGCACTGGAGGTTCTCATTAGATCAAAGGAGGCCTGGGACCTTGCTACAATGATGATGACAGCTTTGTCACAGAAGAGGAAATGCTCAAGAGGGACAAAAGCAACCACAAAATGCTGACTAAGGTTCCAGCCTAGTCCCACCCTATTTAAAGTGTTTTAATTACTCTTGCGTCCCTGTTAAACCGGCCATTATTGGATCAAAATGTGGCCAGTTTAGCAGGGACTGGCCAAATTTAGATCTGTGTGTGGCCACTGTTTTTGAACAGAGGTCAGTCTGCCAACTAACTTCTGTTCAATCACCCTGTCAGTATATTCTCACTCGATCAGCACCACAAGAAATAGGCTGCAGTGCTGATCTGTGTATTCTGATGGTGGATGGAGTCTCCCTGCCGAATACAATGACACAGCAGGGAGGATTCCTGCATCCTCATCAAATGTGTAGATGAGGGAATCAGGTTGTTGTTTTTTTTCATTCAACCCACTGGTTGAACAAAAAACTGACCCATGTATGGCCAGCTTTAGACATTCTCCTTACTTACCTTACTTACTGTCCCCATGACATTGTTATGACTGAACAGGAATTGTAGGGGAATCTCCCCGAAATGGGTTACAAACTGAAATCTGACAGATGTTCCTCTGTCCAACCTACCCAAAACCAAAAAAGATTTTTCATTGAAGTTCTGCATTCACTATACACTATACACTCTAATACACTTCATGTATTAGAGTGTAATATAACATGTAGGTGTAGCTTAAAATCCTCTCTTTCATTTCCTAGCCTACCCTAGCACCAGAGATTTGTACTGTGTTAGCCATTAACAAAAGTAGACGTTTGGATGAGAAATGAGCTTGGACATGTTCAGTTGCACTTCTGAAATAACGTGGCTGAGAAATTCAAGAAACTGTCACCTGTTATGGGTCAGTCATTTGCGTCCGAGGCATTCCCTGCCGCGCAGCCGTACTTTTACATCCCCCTTGCAGAGCAGGAAATGCCTGGGCTGCAAAGGATTGGCCTATTACAGGTGACAGCTACTTGGGAGGCTCAGCCATGTGGATTCAGAAGTACATCTGAACATGCCAAAGCTCAACCCTAGTTTAGATATGGCATTAGTACATTCCAGAACAACATGCACAGCTTCAAATCCCCACTGCTCTCCCTGCCCAGAGGTACTTCTAGGCAGAGACTTTCAGCAGGTCAGTTCTGGCAGTATGCAGAGTGATGTCATCCATGTACAGCCTTCTGTTGAACTTTTAGATTTAGGGTGATACTATTTATTGGCCAACTAAATAGACTGCAGTGCAAGCTTTTAAGGCACTACACTAGTCTAATCTAGAAACAGACATATTGAACTTTAATTTTTTAAACAGTTTTTAGCAATACCGTGTTTTCCAGGCTCACTTTTATACATGCTTCAAGCACATCACAAGTGCCCTGAGATGCCACAAGGGTTCTACACAATGTCTATTTTGAGTACAGTTTACATTGTTTCTGAATTTAGCTGTAATGGATTCCCACAGTCCAAGAAATAGGTTAATGTGTGTCTGGATGACAGAGTTGTAGCTATCAGTTGCTGAGGGCTTATTCAGGAAATGAGGCAGGACTAGTAACATCACTGCACATAAAAAGATAATGGCATTACATATAATGTTATAATGTCATAGCATAATGTGCACTAAACTGTAGCAATGACAGGGTCGTTACTGAGTACAGAAACAAAGCAAAGTTTGGCGACCGTAGAAACCAAACAGACAGTGCATTTCTCAGATTTAACGTCAGTTTATAACTATACACATTGTTCCTATTATCGTTGCTATTGATATACCGTATTAATTATTGTGGTTATTATATCTTAGCGGAGGCATTGTGCTGCGGCCTTGGGATTGTTTATTGTTTTTCTTGGTGGAGGATTTCCATTATTGTTGCATACATAGATTTGATTATTAGATATTGTTTTGATTATTGTACTTTGTCTAACCAACCGCCTTGTCGTAGATTCTATTTTCTTAAAATGGTTAAATCCTGTTTTTAAAGGAAACCTCTATTGACGAAATATGGTGGCTGCAATTGCTGACCGCTTCTTTCAAAAAATCTACTTGCCTAGTTGTCAGGCTGATCTGATGGTTTTAGTATCTTCTGGGGCACTGTCCCAGAAAGGGTATGCAGTGGAGTCTTGCACTCACTTTTACTTTACTAATCTTCCTGCTTGTTCCCAGTCAGTGACTCAGAAGTAAGCCATTGGATGGGATAAGCTTGTCAGCCAGACAACTGGAAGAAGTCCCATTTAATATCTTAGAGCTGACTTCAGCTATCTAAAGCCTGAGTGGTTGCCGTATTTGCTTACCTTTGTGTCAAATATTCAGTTTTTGCACTGATTATTAAGTAAGCATGGTACTAAGAATATTATTTTATTATTTATGAAAAAAACACCATATATACATGCTACATATATTAATATGTATTAAACATTTTACCTAGGTATGGCATCTGTCCTTAAAAAAAAAATATATGTATATGTATGTGTGTGTGTGTGTATATATATATATATATATATATATATATATATATATATATATATATAATGATATCTTAATTAGAAATGCTGCAAAGAGCTGTTAGCAGTTGCCAACAATTCAAGGAATTCAAAAGTCTGAGCTGAGAACATTATAATTTAATCATTGTTTTCTTGGGTTTATTCTGTGCTACAGTGCTAAAATAAGCAACGTTGTAAAAGTGACCCATGACAGCCAAATTACAATAACTCTACTTGGTTGCTTTTGGATACAAGTGCATTGCACAATGTCCTTTTCCTTTTCAGGTCAGCTCAATAATTCAGGTCAGCTCAATGATGTTTTTTCATTGTATTTGCTTTCTTAAATTGTTTATTTTCCCTTACAGAGTTCCAGTCTGTGGAAGGTTTAAAGGGTCCCTCTTTTCTGAAATACCAAATTTGAAGACGTTTTATTGGATGGGATCTGTATCTCATCAAAAAAGCTACAGGTTATAAAGATGACTCACTTACAAGCTGGATTCAGTCAAGAGACGATAGAAAAAGCCCGATTGGAATTAAATGAGAATCCAGACACTTTACATCAGGATATCCAACAGGTTAGAGACATGATAATCACTAGACCAGATATTGGTTTTCTACGGACAGATGATGCATTCATCTTAAGGTTTTTAAGAGCTAGGAAGTTCAACCAGATGGAAGCATTCCGACTTCTCGCCCAGTATTTCCAGTATCGCCAACTTAACTTGGACATGTTCAAAAACCTTAAAGCAGATGATCCCGGGATTAAAAGAGCTCTTATGGATGGCTTTCCAGGTGTGCTTGACACTCGTGACCACTATGGACGGAAGATTCTTCTACTTTTTGCAGCCAACTGGGACCAGAGTAGGTAAATGTAGATAGTGTTTAAATATTTTCTTCTAATTTATTTGTTAAAGGTCAGATGGCAAATATTGATAACAAGTCAGTAGGGATATGTTCCTGATATATACATTAACTTAAAAAAACATTAAAACAAGTTGACAAGCTGCTAATAATTTGCAAGTATCCGCCTGTAACATTGGGGCCTATAGCAAATTGTGCTACCTTTACCAGCCCTCAAGTCAAATTGAAAATAGCACAGTTAACATTCATATATGGGGACTGTTAATCCTTCTGATAATTTGTAACTCTGTTAAGCTAGTTTTCTGATCTGGGAAACCAATAGGAGAGCAAAGAGAGATCCTGCACTCTTTGAAACCTCTCTGCAGACTGTACTGTACCTCAGCAATACAGCTTGGCTCGGGACCTGTCCCAGCCTTTAATTGGAATTGATAGAAACAGAAGGACACTAATAAGATCACTACTCTGTTTGCTCTTCCTTTAAGCATATTCTTGGTATTAGATGGTCAGCATTGTACAATGAATTGAGATGCCTCTCTCACTCCTAGTTTGAGTGCTGCTGTATAGAAACTACAGAGCACTCGTTAAATTCAATAATTTATATGTAAAAAACATAATGATTTTTTGGTAATTTCCTGACTTTTTGGCTCTATACACCACCACAATGGATTTGAAATGAAAGTTTGCAGTTAAAGCACATCTTGTTCATTTCATTTGAAATCCATTGTGGTAGTGTATAGAGCCAAAAAGATTAGAATTGTGTAGATGTCCCAATATTTATGGACCTGACTGTATTTAATAGTTGCATGTTCTGTTTCAATGGCTAAGTGATATAGTATAATACTATGCCCGGTATTTTTGCTAAGTGGCTTTGCTTACCAATAATGAATCCATGAGTCATTATTGAATGCTAATATTAAATGACTCAAATGTTGTGGCTTGGGTTTGAAAATTCTTACTGAATCCTGGCTTTATTAAATGCGAATTATTCCTGTAACAGTTGCATTCCTGGGAGGTTTGGGAGCTGATCACATTATATGCAGCAATTGCTCACTTGGCACCTGCCTCATATAGCATAATGGTTGACAGTATCCCTCCTCCTATCCTGTATCACAGATATACTGCTTGCTTACTATTGTGCAGAGTATTGAAATGATGTGCTGGAAGCTTCTTGTTTGCAGCAATAGCTTTGCTTTTATGGAGAAATATGGGAACATGTGTTTTCATTATGATGACAGGAAAAGGAACTGAATAACAAAGAAGTATACACAGAGGAAAAACAGTACTTCCTCCCATTTCACCATATCATGGATACACACTATAATACTGCAACGCCACCTGCTGGTATAGACATGTATAATGCACATGTATAGTTTACAGTATATAAAGCTACTATGCTGTTGTTCTTCCAACACTTATGCCACGAGCGGACTTTACGGCAGACTTGATCCGGAGGACCGGAGTCCGTTGGACAATTCGATCGTGTGTGGGCTCCAGCGGACTTTTTTTCCCCAAAAGTTCGACGGACCTAGAAATGAAACATGTTTCAAATCTTTCCGACGGACTCGAAAAGTCTGCTCTTCTGTATGCTAGTTCGACGGACAAAAACCGACGCTAGGGCAGCTATTGGCTACTGGCTATGAACTTCCTTGTTTTAGTCCGGTCGTATGTCATCACGTACTAATCCGTCGGACTTTGGTTGATCGTGTGTAGGCAAGTCTGTTCATTCGGAAAGTCCGTCGTAAAGTCCGTCAAAGTCCGCCGGACAACGCCTGCCGTAAAGTCCACTCGTGTGCACGCGGCATTACTGGGCTATAGTATCAAGTAACAGACCTAAATGATTCAGGAGGGTCTTTGCATCACCGAAGTGACAACATGTGTGCTGGTAGAACTCAGTGTGTGGGGTGCCCCTACAAGTACCTCTAGGGCCAATGTCTTTGGGCTTTTGTTCACTTTAAAACTGCTTTTTTTCTGCATTAAGGTCTATGAGAATGCGAAAGCAGGAAAAATGCACCAGCAAAAAATATCCCTAGACATGAACAGGAAGAAAGAAGTTCTGAAGTGAACCTCTCAGTAGTGCATTTGTGCTTAATTCCAACAGGTTCCTTGCACACCACAATAAAGCATGATCAGTTTTTTATCATACTGTATGGGTATTTTTCACTCTAGAATATTTTGCAACATAGATAAAAACACCCATACATCCCAAACTTTTGATATAAGAAAAAGGAAACCATTTTAGTATAAAGTATGTAGGAAAATGACACAGCCCTGTGATGCAGACCATGAAAAATTGATACACAAAAAATGATTGATTAAAGCATATCGCCAACTTTGCTCCAATTGGCCCAAATAAACAATTTTCTAATACATTTTCACACTGTTAGCACTGTATAAAATGTTAGAGGGTCTTCCCATTTGCTACTGGAACAAAAATCAAATCAGGCCAATTGCTGCTCAGCCATTCACAGGAAGCTTTGTATTTTATGAACAAATACAAGGCTTCCTTCAAATGGCGGAGATAGAGATTGTGACACCATGCACTTGCCTCTCCGCCAATCAGAGTAAGCTTTGTATTCATTCATAAAAGTACAATGCTTCCTGTGACTCAATTTTGACACAGGAATGGGAAGGGAAGCCCATAGACCACTATCACAACACAGCGTTGTGTACTGTATGTAGCTGTAAGTATGTATTAATAAAGGAAAAAGTTTATCCAGGCCAGCCTGACCCAAACAAACTATTTAAAGATATCGCAAAGCTGGAGTTAGGATTTAAACCAACAAGAGTTTTTTGCACTACTTTTCCTTTGTTTTGGGTTTTCATAAAGCAAATACATTAATATAGATACCCCCGATTTACATCAGTTGTGATGAAACGCATAGGGCGGAGTTCACGAATGTGACGTCACTACGCATGCTGAAACCACGAGGTGGTTGGATTGAATCCTGGAACCAGTATTTTTACATACATGCTTGTTTTTAGGATTAACATTGTGAGTAATTAGTACTTCCTTGCTTTTAATAAATTTACAATACAGTTTCACACTATGTGGATATCTTTGATTCATTTTCTCTGCATGATATGATGGAGCAATTCCCACCATTACTTGGGATATCGCTCTAACCAGAGAGGAGGAAAGGAGTGAACGGTTTCCATCGCAAGTGATATTTAATTCATACAGCGCTCATGACTCTTTCTGATTAAAAGTCAATAATTTCTGGTAAGAAGCCACTTTTTACCTTATGGTGGAGGCCCACTTGGGTGATTCACCTTTTGGCTTGTCATCTATACTCACATATTGGACGCACTTGCTGGGTGTATAAAAAAAAATTGGAACCTTCACATTTGGAACTTTTATGTTGTGTTATAATGGACTGTTTTATCACATGGGACTCAATTTATTAATTTTTTTTTCATATGTTGCCACATTACATTTTATTGATTGTTAGCGTGGCAAATCTAATCTTATACAAATCATTTACTGGGTGAATGTACAGTGTACTGTAATGGAGAAGTCAGTACATGAGACCAAAAAAAAAGGGACAAATGAGGAGGAAATAAGGACTGAGGGATTTGGTTTCAAAAGAGGGACAATCACTTCAAATCAGGACAGTTGGGAGCTTTGACCATCTGAATGAATAGCATCAAAAAGAGTGCTTCAGAATCTCTCTCTTATCATGCACAAGTGCATGTTTAATTACACTTTTATTAGCAGCCCAATGTAGCAGAATATCAGTAAAGATGACGACAATTAGCATCTCTAATACAAATAGCATTATGCATGATAGCCAGCTTTAGGCTACATCACACCTCTGTGTTTAATTGTGCTGCTTGCTGTATTTTTGGTTTGATTTCCAGCAAAACAAACCGTCTGTAGAGATGAATGGTAACGCAGAAAAATGCTTGAAATGCTCTGCATGAAAATGCAGAGGTGTCAGTGTAGCCTCAGAGTAAGAGATTACTTACATGCTGGGCTTTTTTTTAAGTCGAAACAAAACCGTGTCTCCCCTTCCCCCCACATTGCAGCAGCTTAGCAGAGATTTTATTGGGGGACTGCTGTTCTCCATTCTAGGAGAGAAGAACAGTGACGTTACACACAGCCTTTCTTGAAGCTAATTGCTCTCCTACACAATTGTGTAGCAGAAGGAGTTCAATCACCATTTGTCCCTATGATCAACTGCTGGTGATTGGGTTGTGGAGTGGCAGCTGACATTGTCCATTGTCCTATCAAAGAGAGTGCAGCATATCAAGGCGCCTTTGTGACCTTAACCAAAATCTGTAATAATAAAGACCTGAACCTTAGCCTATACGTAGCAATGGCATCATCTGGTCTTAAATAGTTTAATATAATTCTGTAAATCTTTCCTCAGCTGTAGTCTTTATATTATAAGAATTTGTAATCCCGATAATGCCTGCTGGTTAATTTCTTTTACTTTTTTAGACATTTTTCATTATGATGTTTCTGCCTAGTTATTATGAGGTCCTTAGGTGGGTATTTTTTGTGTTAATGTGCCTGCCTGTGGTTGCTGGGTAGTTACTGGCAAAAAGCATGTCTTATGTTATGAAATAAAATAAAGTGCAGTGCTCTAAACACATAAATAGTATAGGAAATTACAATAAATCTCCCCCACTCACACTATCGATCAATTAGTAACAGAGCAATAAACTTATGACACATGTTAGTGTAAATTGTTCTGCTTCCACAATCTAAGTAACCAAAAAAAGGATCTCTATAACTGATCCAGTTATGTGAGCTTAACTTACAGTCTAAGCAGCTTGGCAGACAGTGATGTGATCCAAATGACATTTTGCAGAACATAGAAAGCTTTAACCCAAAATATACGCAGATCACAACAGATGAACATCAGATAGGTCAAAAACAACATAGTGCGTTTAACTCCAGCAGAGTGCAGTGCATGTGATGAATGGGGGCTAAACCATGAAGAAGGGCGGTACTAACTATATAGAGCATCCACTAGCTATGATGATACTATGATATAAATCACTCTAGTGTACTGTACATATCAACACTATAAATATGCTTGTGTAAACTAATGCCAGTCTGTGCAAAGAAACAAAAATAATGATGATAATAATAAAGTGCATAATGCAAAAAAGTTTGTGATATTACATAGTTATATAGTTAATCTGGTGGACACAAGTCCATCCAGTTCAACCAACACAGATTACTTGAAATTATTGTGATTTAAAACAATAATCTGCAATCTTCATATTGCAACTTGTTATCCTTTATAAATCAAGTGCAGCAAGGTGAATTTCTCTGGAATCAGACTCACCTTTTAGTTCAGACTTATAATAATTAAAATTAAATTTTTTTTTACCTTAATGCATTCCTAGCAGAATGCAATGATTTGCAAATCTCATAAACCCATATTTTAGTCAAAATAGAAGATAGGAAGCATATCAAATGTATAAAACTGATAAAATGTATAATTTAAATAAAAAATAAGGAAAGTTTGAAATTGATGGCAGTACCACGTCTCAAAAAGGTTGGGACATGGCATCACAAAACTGGCAAGGTAAATGGTACTAACAAGGAAGAGCTGGAAAAACATTTTGCAACTGATTAGGTTAATTGGCAAACAGATCAGTAACATGATAGGGTATAAAAAGAGAAACCTAAGAGCCGTACACACGGGCCGAATATCGGGCAGTATCGGCGGGTTCTATAGAACATTCCGTGAGTTCAGTAGCCAGTCTGACAGAAGCCGCCCATTTGGCCAGTTTCTGCCGAAGGAGTATGATTGAAAATGGTCTGCTGATCGGCATTCTGATCAGCGTTCTGAGCCAATGTGTGTCAAAACCCAATAGCTCAGGGGGGGAGATTGCAATACTAACATTGCATAGTTAGTACAGCGGCTCCACCCGAGCTTTTCATTTTTTTTTTGTTTAGTTTGCTGAACTAGACTTTAGAGAGTCAGAATGTCTCAGAAGTAAAGATGGGCAGATTCAGATTACTTTATTAATCCCAAAGGAAAATTATTAAGATACAGTTACATTCAATGAAGACAACACAAAATCACAATAACAAATGGAAACAAAACACAATAACAATGAAATTATCAATACCAGCAATTAATACCAAATAAAACAAAATTATTACTATACTATAATAAACCACACCATCCTGTTAAAAAAAACTACATAGAATGAATAACCAATAACAACGATTGAAAAATAACAGAAAGTCAAACTACCAAAATGCAAATATTACACCACTTTCTCTAACATTACCCAAAAATCATTACACATAGTTAACCTAATACCAACATAATAAAAAAAACTACATAAAAATATGGATCATAAACCAAATTAAATCCTTACACCCAGCACTCACAGAGAAGAATTATATAATTTGATGGCCACAGGCAAAAATTATTTCTTGTGGTTCATCAAAGTTTTAACAATCTATCACTGAAGGTACTCCTCAGACTGACCAGCGTATAGTGGTGTGGGTGAGAGAAGTTGTCCAAGATTAAACTTTCCTTAGGGAACATTCTCCTCTCTAACACTGTTGTTAAAGACTCCAAGTTCAACCCAACAATATCACCGGCCTTGAGAATCAGTTTATTGAGCCTCTTGGTGTTGGCCACCCTAAGTTTCCTTCCCCAGCATGCAACTGTATACAGAAGAGCACTAGCAACCACAGACCCACAAAACATAAAAATGTTAAAAGACTTCAGCTCCCTCAAAAAATAGTGGCGGGTTTGGCCTTTCCTATAGAGCACTTCAGTGTTTGTGCTCCAGTCCAATTTATCTATGTGCACCCTAGATACTTGTAATTCTCTTCTACATCCACATTCACTCCTCGGATAGAGACAGGGGTCACCGGTGCCTTCTTCCAACTCCATTCCACAACTGGCTCTTTTGTCTTTATATATATATATATATATATATATATATATATATATATATATATGATAGTGGGGACAGAAAGTATCCAGACCCCCCTTAAATTTTTCACTCTTTGTTATATTGCAGCCATTTGCTAAAATCATTTAAGTTCATTTTTTTCCTCATTATGTACACACAGCACCCCATATTGACAGAAAAACACAGAATTGTTGACATTTTTGCAGATTTATTAAAAAAGAAAAACTGAAATATCACATGGTCCTAAGTATTCAGACCCTTTGCTCAGTATTTAGTAGAAGCACCCTTTTGATCTAATACAGCCATGAGTCTTTTTGGGAAAGATGCAACAAGTTTTTCACACCTGGATTTGGGGATCCTCTGCCATTCCTCCTTGCAGATCCTCTCCACTTCTGTTAGGTTGGATGGTAAACGTTGGTGGACAGCCATTTTTAGGTCTCTCCAGAGATGCTCAATTGGGTTTAATGAGAACTAATTGGGAATGGGGGAAGGACACAGAGCAAGTTATGTATAGATAGTTGGTCAGTCAATTGACTGATCGGTTCCTGACCAAGCACGTGTAGGGCATAATTGCTTTAACCAAAATTCAATGCATGTAGACCAGGGATAAGGGGAACGTGGGGAGGGGAAGGAATCTTCGGTATGGAGGATACCGAAAGGGAAAGCGGTTACTTATAGCAATTGATGGTCAGGAGATGGTATGATAATATAAAAGGTAACAATTTATTGATAAATGTTAAAATCACCTGGGCAAAGTGGGGCATACAAGTATGAAGGTAATGCACTAAGGAATGCAAAAGACATCAGTATCAAAGGTAATGCTAAAAATGAACTAACAAACACGACAAGAAACACACACAGACACAACGGCACAGACACTGTCCGGACTATATATGTTACTCGGCATCAGTACAGTCAAATTAACTCATGGCAGTCATACATAGTGTACATCCAAATACTGGATATGGGCCGGTTAAATTTAGTGGGGTATGTTGCCGAGGAACATATGATGGGAGCGGGGAGGGGGGAGGGAGGACCTGGGGAGGATATGGCAAAGGGGAATGGCTGAACAAGTCCTGCAATGGGGGATGAACTGCTGGCAATAAACACAATCTGAGTGGTCCGCGGCAATGGGACTATGAGTATGATCACAGAGAAATCCAATCATGCAATATAAATGGCAGTGATTAGTCCGAATTGATGAAAGTAATATGGATCTTAGTTCTCAGCGTTCAGTGGCAGCCTTCAAAAGTGTGCATAAAGTGCAATGAGATGCGGTATGGAGTGGTCCGTCATATGTATGGCAATGGTGGAGGCAATTAACATGCATACAGCTGTGTGGTGTCACCTGTGTAGGTGAGCTGGAGTTGCTCATACATTACCCCCCACAGCGATTCTTGGAGGCTGGTTCGTGGTCCGTTCTTGTGGAGGACTGACGGGATCCCGGGAACAGCAGGAGCAGCACAATGGCAGCAGCCGGAGATATCAGTGACGGTATCGTGGCGTTCCCCTTCTAATATAGAGATTCCTTACAGGTCTCAAGTCGCCTGGATGGCTCAGGGCTGGATCAGTGTGTACTATGTGCTTCGTAATGCCTCACAGCTGTTCAGCTCCTCTCACTCGGCCCGCTCCGTAAGTCGTGTTAGGGCAGGTGATGACGTCATCAGGGTAATTTGGGTAGTTTCTGTTTGTCATTATGATTTTAAAAAGCGTAAACACAGTTGATTGATGATAAATGGCTTCAGCCAAACACTAACCATGAGTGAAAGAAAAGTTTTTGTGTTATCATTCATATTCTCTGAAAATGGCCAAGAAATCATAAATTCTGCCAGAGTATGTAAACCTATGAGCACAACTGTATATATAGATGATTATACTTACACCATGTGACAAGGTTTTTCACCACAGTCCCTTACACAGAATCTTTCGCATCCCTGATACATGCCACTACCGCCGAGTCATCAGAAAACTTCTGAAGATGGCGAGACTCTGTCTGGTATCTGAAATCAGTGGTGTACACAGTAAAGAGAAAGGGAGAGAGAACTCTACCCTATCCGACACATGGTCTTACAAATACACATACTGTGGTCTTCCAGCCAGGTAGTGTACAATCCATGACACAAGGGTGACATCAATCTGCATCGCTGTTAGCTTTTCGCCCAGGAGAGCCAGCCTGATGGAAGGTGGCGATCAGAGGTCACCTTACCATAGGAGGCAGATGAGAAGGATCCAGGGTAGGGCTGCTGTTCCTCGTTCCAGCTACTCCTCGATCCGGGGCCGTTGCTTCTCCTCCCAGCTGAACAAGAAGTGGGTCCTGAGACCCGATTGGGTGGGAGTCCTAAGACTCCCTGGCCAATCAGATCTCAGGACCTACTCCCTCACAATCAAGAAGACAATGGTAAATATTAATTCGTTATTGTCACACAACTGGGTGGGCTCAGGGCGCAGTGCTCTGCGCCCTGAGCCCGCTCTTTTTTAAAGCCAATTAGAGCCTCAGGCTCTTATCATGTGCTGCAAAAAAAAAACCCATTGGAATCCATGCGTCCGGTGCCCTGCATGTAGATTTGGGGACGGATGCATGGATTAGGGGGGAAGAGCCCCTGCACCCCTTATGGATGGGCCGACACTGTCCAAATATTTACTAACCATGGGCTGTAAGTGAGGTAAAATGAGTCTCTCCATAATGTAGGAGGTTAAAGCCACTGGTCTGTAATCCTTGGAGCCACAGGGACAAAATATTTTTGGCACATGAACAAGGAAAGATGTCTTCCACAGCACAGGGACTGTTCTTAGACTCAGGCTAAAGACTCATTGAAGGACACCCCCCAACTGGTCTGCACATGCCTTAAGCACCCTGAGGCTAATAGCATCAGGGCCTGCTGATTTTCCTGTCTTAAGTCTCCTTAACTGATCAGCTGTAAAACACATCAATGTACTTTTCCGTGAAGGAGGAGTAGAGTTGTTCTTATAAGAACAACAACTGGTGAAAGCATCCAGTAGGGGGGAAGTAGAGCACACACTAAGAGCCCATTCACACAGGGACGACTTGTCAGGCGACCTAGTCGCCTGACAAGTTGCCTCCCATTCTGTGCTATGGAACCGTTCTAAGGGGAGCGACGCAAGTCGCTCCGACTTAGAAAAAGGTTCCTGTACGACTTCGGGGGCGACTTGGGACGACTTGCATAGACTTCTATACAGAAGTCGTTTTGCAAGTCGCCCGGGCAGTCGTTTGCAGGTCGCCTCGCTGAGGCGACCTGCAAGTCGTGTTGCCCCTGTGTGAATGGGGTCTAAAGGAGGAAGGACATCTAGTATGAGGAGTGCAAGGTACTTGCCTCAACTCTGCTTGTCTACAACTTTGTGTTACATCTGAGGGAGTAAAAGCAAGGGCCGCAGAATCCAACCTGTTAAAAAATGGTTCCGTTCATTTACCCTCTCCACATCGCCCCCAGTCCCTCTACCAACTGGCTTGAGACCTATAGTGGTTCTCATGCCACTCCAAACCTCTCTCACATAACCTTCATCCTAAGGTCCCTCTGAATCATTTTTAACTCCTCCCTATTACCTACTCCAAAAGCCATGTTCTTGGAGTTAAGAATATCCCTAATTTTGCTTATTACCCATGGTTTATTATTTGAATAACAATGAACAATTATTGTTGGAACAATAGAATCTACATCAATTAATATAATGTAATGTGTTATGCAGTCAGTAAGCCCATCAATGTCCCTTCCATGTGGCTCACAGAGTGCATTGCAATCCGTCATCTCAAAACAGCCCTGCAATAATTCAAAGAACTCCTCACACCATCTTTTCACCAATCTAGTGATTACAGGTGTCTGTGGCTAGATGGATTGAAATTTGAAATTCTTTTTGGCAACCATGGGTGCCACTTCCTCCAAACTAAAGAGAAGGACTTTCCGCCTTGCTATCAGCACTCAGCTCAAAAGCCTGCATCTCTGATGGTATGGGAGTGCATTAGTGTGTTTAGAATGGGCAGCTTGCACATATGGATAGGCACCATCAATGCTTAAAGATATATCCAGTTTTTAAAGCAGCATATGCTTCCATCCAGGTGATATCTTTTTAAGGGAAGGCCTTTCATATTTCAGCAAGACAATGCTGAACCGCATACTGCATCTATGGGAACAGCATGGCTTCGCAGCCTGCAGTCTAGACCTTTCACCAATTGAAAATATTTGGCACATCTTGAAATGAAAAAAAGAGGAAAGAAGACCTAGGACTGTTGAGCAGTTAGAATCCTATATCAGGCAAGAATGGGATAACATTAGTCTCCCAGAATTCCAGGAACCGGTCCTCTCAGTTCCCAGATGTTTACAGAGTGTTGTTAAAAGAAGAGGGGATGAGGCACTGTGGCCCTGTTCCAACTTTTTTGAGACTTGCTGCTGCCATCAATTACCTTATTTTTGATCTTAAAATTGTACATTTTCTCATTTTAAACATTTGATATGTTTTCTATTTTCTATTTTGTGAATAACATACAGGTTTATGAGATTTGCAAATCATTGCATTCTGTTTTTCTGTAGATTTTACACACTGTCCCAACTTTTGTCTCTTTACAAATCAAACAGCATCTACCCTTCTTCACATAAACTGGCACTCAGAGGCAAGGAGATACAAACAATGAAAACCATAACACTTTTTATTGAAACAATAATAAAAACAGATTACAAATTAAGTGCACTGTGATCTGTGCAGAAGGAAACCATGTCAGTAGAGTAGAAGAGTGTGGAGCACTACTGGGATCATCACTTCAGGCTGTTCACAGTAATTTAGGACGAATTGATACATGGATATAAAGGATTTACGCAAATTTAAGAAGATTTACAGTATGTTTAATGCACTTGATATATAGAGAATAACAAATTGGAGTAGGAAGACTGTGGAAGAGAACTTTGTTTTCAACCACAGTTTTAAGTAATATCTCAAACTTTGTAGCGCTATAGAACTTTATCATTATCATTAGGTACTGTGCAAACTGTTGGTGCTATATAAATCCTGTATAATAATAATAATAATAATAATAATAATAGTTTTTGTTGTTTGCTTGCACAGATTGGCATTTGTTTGCACAAGCATATTTATGGTGTGGTTGTATACGTCAGAGTGAAAAGAACTAAAATGTGTTATACTTTTATGGCTCTGTACATAATTGACCAGTAATGTAGGTGGGAAATATTTTTTGTAATTCCTTATACTATTCTTTGTTTGGAGTGCTGCAGTTAATTTATTTTTAGATTTTTTTTTTTCACTTTTTGCTGGTGCTTTTAATTTTATCATTGTAACATAGGGAGTACGAGAAATGATTCTATAGGGATACTGAGCATGCCTTATGTTGCTGTTAGTATTTTTACTGGATCTGATTAGAATTGTATTTTTCTAAATGTGATTTTGGATAGTATTTGATATGAAGAAGCATATGGAAAGTGTCAAGCAGCCCAGTCTTCGCTTGTGTGGGCAGTTAAAAATTAGGTGTAATGTGAGCTAATATCTGGCCTGTGTAAGACTACCCTAAGACATTTGTAGACATCTCTGCTGATGGATTACTACTGCTGCTTGCATGTTCTACAGTCCAAATAGAATACACAAGCAGTAGAACCAGAAAGGTATTTTTTTCTTTATCATGAGATTTAAAGCAATCTATCTGAGTTAGATATTGAAGTACTGCATATTCAATAAACAAATTAGGATTTGCATTTTATCAAAGAGTGAATAAAACATAGGTATAATCATAATGATGCATATTGTAAAGAATATGTAGAGAGTATCAGTAATAATTTATACAAATATCAGAAACAGAACTTACGATATGTAGCACCCTCTAGTTAGGTAGGTGCTAGAGTGAGGATTTTTGTTGGTAGAGTAGGTAAATTAAGGCTGGCCTGGCTGGTTGTTAGGGCTGTTTGTTTTCATTCTGGGCTGGGAGTGGCTTAGTGTAGCAGTTGGTGACTCACAGGCCGCATCACTTCACTGTCACCTCCCTCTTCCTTCTAGAAAGTGCTAGAAGGAGAGAAGGGGAAGAGAGGTGGGGCTGCCTGGGGTATCTTAAGGAGCCTTGACTAATACCCAACTTGGATTGGCAGGGGGCAGGCCTCCTTAAATACCTGGGGTCAGCCCAGATGGGGAGGAGCTGGAGTGGGTGGAAGGAGCTCCCCAGTCTGGGGGGGGGTGACCCAGGGCTGGGGCTCGGGTACATCCAGGAGGAGTGATGAGATCCTGGAAGAAGAGGCACATGAGAGAGTAAGCTGAGGACCGCAGGAGAGAACACTTAAAAGAGTCCTAAGGGAGGACTACTGGTCGCAGCCAGGAGGGCTGGTGAGTGAGCACAGTCAGGAGGACTGGGGAGGCATGCCTGAGAGAACTGGGAGATTTCAGTTAAGATGGGTGCAGAAGCAGAAGAGAGGACTGTGGAGAGGGCAGTGGAAAAAGGTCATTGCAGCCAGGCTGGCTGGCAAGGCCTGAAGAAAGCTATGTGGGAGTGGTAGCTGATTAGAGGATAGCTAGCACCGGAACTTTTTCTACACCACAGGGGCCCGGGGTCCCTGCCCGCAAAAGGCAGTTCATTGGGGCCTGGCTGAAGCAGTGTCAGGCCTACCCATGCGGTGCTAAATGGCCTGAAGGAGGAACAGTCTGCAGCAAGTGAAGTGCTGGAGGTGGAATAGTCTGCAAGCAAGGAAAGTGCTGGAGGAGACTGAAGTAGTAATATATACAGGGAGTGTACGTAGTGTGTCCCAATTGATTGTTCTAAA
Organism: Aquarana catesbeiana; assembly: GCF_042186555.1. Taxonomy (NCBI): domain Eukaryota; kingdom Metazoa; phylum Chordata; class Amphibia; order Anura; family Ranidae; genus Aquarana; species Aquarana catesbeiana. The sequence continues at coordinate 521,509,231 of NC_133328.1, forward strand.
ATTCACCAATTGGTTGTTCTAAAAGTCCTGGGCATCCCATGATTCCCAAATCCCCATACAAGTTTAATCCCCTCATTAAAAATAAAACAAAACAAAGCTATGGACTGGTCTATGTCTTTGAAAGACTGAGATATGGATGATTGGACTGGGCAGGGTGACAGGTGAACCACAACAGTCAGCAACCCCTACGGGGGGCATGGCTACATGATATATGAAGCATCAGGGTCTGCAGTAGAGTTGCCTTGTTATCAGGGTCAATAGGAGTGATAGTGAAAGAAGACTCACGCCAATACAAACATATCTATGTATATTTCTTAGGGTATTTTCAATCAAAGTAAAACATTTAGAAATTATAAAAAGTCAAAGATAATCAGCAGTCACTATTAATACAAAATACCATAAACTATCTGTGACATATAAACCCAATGTACATAAATCACAAACATATTAGCGTTTTTTTTTTAATTCTTAGTTGCTGCTCAGCACCTTTAGGCGTTTTCACTCCACCCCTCAAAAATATAATACAAATTGATGCAGCGCAACTAAAAAATTGTCTCTTAAATAAATAAGTCCCAAATGATGAAACAAAAAAGTCCATAAATATTTATATGTGGCCAACCACCAGTGAAATCCACATATCACAGTCTTCACTTCAACGTATCACCCACGTGTCACATGCATAACACCCTGTGAACCATATGCGCTCACCTCCTGGATTGGACCTGGAAGGCACCAACACATGGACTGGAGCTTCTGTTCCTCTCCATGTGACATATACTCATGCAAAAGGAATAAAACCAATAGTGCTCTCCATACATTTTAAAACCAATTAAATAAAATCTAAAATGGGACACTCACACACAAATGCATTTTCAGTACCATGTTCTGCACATAGTATAAAAGTAAACACCTTCTCACCGCAGGGTCTCCACACCGCCCTATGGTGGCATCAAATGTGCTTCCTCAGTAGCTACATTTAAATATCTTTAGCCCTTCTCCCAGGCTAGTTGTGGACCTTTAAGCTGAAATTGACAATCAGACTAAGTAGAAGGCCTGAAAAGCATTAACCTCTCTGGAGATACCCTACCCAGAAACTACACCCTTTTCAGGCCAGGTCAAAGAGGCAAAGATGCTTCCAGAAGGTCTCCCCAAATATTTAATGTCTTGCCCAGTGTGCATCACTGGATGAAACCTAGGCAAATCAGAATAAACAATTAATAAACAGCAATCAATATCCTAGGCTTAGGAAAAAGCTGACAAACTCAGATAACAATACAATCAAAGCTCAGGTGGGCTACGGCCTAGATACAACACTAAATTTGGAATAGGATACTCCAGCTTAAATCAGTATTAAACCCAAAAGCATACATTTATTACTTTGCAGCTCACCAATTCATAGATGTGATGGCTGTGTTCAATTTCTTTCTTTAAATGCTTTTTTTCCCCCTTTATTTTCACTTTTAGCCAGTAAGTCTGTTATTTTTTTAACTTATTTTAACAGATTAAGCTGCCCAGACAAAGTAACAGATAGAGGGTTGAGACAAACTATTTAACACTGACAGGGGTTCATATAATGGTCAGCTTTTATTCATTTATGCTAAACTTTTATCCCGAAAGAAAACACTATCCTCTAACCAGACTGGCAATACTGCTGTCCAAAGGTGTCTGCTTTACTAATTCATCCAGAACGCAGATGCACTAAGACAGGAAGTGTGTTCCTGCCTGAGGGAATACCAAGAAAAATAAAGGGAAACAAAGCCTAAAATTTTGAAAACGAATGCAGTCACCACATTTAAGGATTAGTAAGCTGCAATATATTACATTTTTTTATTTAATCTTGCAGGGTCCCTATACTCCCCCCCCCACACACACACACACACACACACACACACACACACACACTCAAAATGACTTTGTCCCCAAATGCTAAATCAAAAAAATATTATTAATTCTGAGACTTAAAGCGGAGTTCCACACAAAAATGGAACTTCCGCTTTTCGGAACCCTCCCCCCCTCCGGTGTCACATTTGGCACCTTTCAGGGGGGAGGGGGGTGCAGATACCTGTCTAAGGCAGGTATTTGCAACCACTTCCGGCATAGACTCCCATGGGAGTCTATGCCTCTTCCCGTCCCGACCGCGCTGTCTGCTGGGAACACACAGCTCCCAGGAGAGAGCGGGGACCACTAGGGACGCGCAGCGCGACTCACGCATGCGCAGTAGGGAACCGGGAAGTGAAGCCGCAACGCTTCACTTCCTGATTCCCTCACCTAGGATTGCGGTGGCAGCTGCCGAGAACCGAGCGGGTTCTTGGCGTCCCCTGCCGACATCGCTGGACCCTGGGACAGGTAAGTGGCCATGTATTAAAAGTCAGCAGCTGCAGTATTTGTAGCTGCTGGCTTTTAATATTTTTTTTTTTTTGGCGGTGTGGGTGAACCCCCGCTTTAAGTATCCTGTTTTACAATTGGACAAGGAAGGGGGTGAACTGAGAAAAAGGCAAAACAGTTATAAACTGTATGTGAAATTTTACATGAGAATTCAAATAAGGTACAAAGGTATTGGTTACATTACCCAAATAATAAAGGCTAAATGTCACTAATCCCAAGCAAACAATTAGTGTCAGATACTTTTTGATACTACAAAGTAACATTACATCACATGGTAAATAACATCCTCATTAAACATTGCAAATAAACTATAGCACAATGATTCATCAGTTGCATGTTGCAAGAGAACAAAACAGCAAAGCAGAAAAAAAATTCTGAAGCCCCATTCCCTCAAGAATGACACTCCAAAGAATTTCACTTTAATATCATTTCTAGTGGTAGCTTAGGCGACAATCCCTAATTACAAATTACTCACCACCCACTGGCAAAAAAGTATACATCTTTAACACAAGTCCTTTTATGCAGTACTTGCAGTTCTTGTACAAATAATGTGGTAGATGTAGTTAGGAGCTTGGCCAGGAAGATCCATCCTAGGAAATAAACCTGACCTAACTAATGACAAACTATATACACACATAAATGGAGCATAAAAGTCCCATTCAAAACAAAGTCCTCAGGTTCACTAATGTTGCTAATGTGACCAAAGGTTCATACCTAAACAAGTGGAAGCAACTTGAGCAGTTTTATTTTCACTACTAGCGCTCCAGGAACAAAAACGTCAGTAGCTTTTTCATTAAAAAAATGTGACAGCATCAGATAGTACTGGTGGCTCATCGGGTAAGAACCAGCAATCCTTCAGTCCAGAAGCAAAGTAGCACTAATGATTTAGAGTCCAGCAGTATTCTTCCAGTAGAAAATAATAGAATAATTTTCCAACAGGAAAACAGCATCTCTCTAGTTTGTTGATCCAAACAAACAATTTAAAGTTTAGTAAAATTTGGAGATCAGCTTTAACTTTATTGCCATCACAAACGGCTAGCAACACCCCTATGTGATAGCATTGGCAGGTCACAGGTTTTTTTTTTATGTAGATATGAAGGATCTATTAGACCTGCAATGTGTTCTTTACCCTCCACTTCAGCTAGTCAGATACAGGACCAGGTTTGACAACTCTGAATCTGAGAATGCTCCTGAGTTGAGCACTTCCAGGCTCATTGATCATGGAGCAGATCAGGCAAAAGTAGTTCTTGTACTCTGATCTGCTTCCACTCTCCATCCTGACACCATTTACAATGACCCAGGAACCATGGCCCCCCATGGGGTGGGGGGGGGCTAGCATCTTCTGTAAAAAATGATCAGGTGGTTTTACAGCCTCTTACAACCATCACTTTTCCTAAATGGCTAGGAGTCCTGAGACTGAAGAAAGCAATACCAAGCTCAAAGCCGTAGGAATGTTTTAATCACAAGACCATATATATGACCTGTGGACAGCAAGTGGTTAACCACTTCCCTACTGGGCCAATTTTGGCACTTTACAAGTAAAAATAATAATTTTTTTGCTAGCAAATTACTCAGAACCCCCAAACATTGTATATGTTCTTTTAGCAGAGACCCTAGAGAATAAAATGGTGGTCATTGCAACTTTTTACATCACATGGTATTTGCGCAGCAGTTTTTCAAATGCTTTTTTTCATGAATAAAAAAAAATTACTAAAGTTAGCCCAATTTTTTGGTATAATGTGAAAGATGATGTTACGTGAAGTAAATATATACCTAACATGTCACGATTTAGAATTGCGCACACTCGTGGAATGACGCCAAACTTTGGTACTTAAAAATCTCCATAGGCAACGCTTTACATTTTTTTTTACAGGTTGCCTGTTTAGAGTTACAGAGGAGGTCTTGGGATAGAATTGTTGCTCTCGCTCGCGGCGATACCTCACATGTGTGGTTTGAATGCCATTTACATATATGGGTGCTACATATGTATGAGCCACCAGTATGAGCCACCAGTACTATCTGATGTGCGAGGGACGGAGGCACGTTAAATTTTTTTTTTTTTTATTATTGTTGCCATTATTTTTATTTTTATTGATCACTTATTCCTCTTACAAGGAATGTAAACATCCCTTGTAATAGGAATAGGGCATGACAGGTCCTCTTTAGAGAGAGATGCGGGGTCTATAAGACCTCACATCTCTCCTCTAATCTGAAAAGACTGAGATAAAAAAAAAAAATAGATCTTACTTTCCAGGAAAGTACACAGCAGTATTTACAACTGCCGGTGCTGAATGTGACGTCATAACTTCGCGTCCGGCCAAGGAGACATTCCTGGGGACCATCTGGTCTGCCGTATTCTCTACGGTGAACTTCTGCCACCAGCGGATTCCTTCTCCGACTCGCCGATTGAACAGGCGAGCCGGTAGAAGCATCAGGGGGCGACGGGAGGGGGGGGGAGGCGTCCCCTCCAGCCACCTGTAAAAACAATCAAGTAGCTAATCGGCCACTATAATTGTTTTTACGGTGGAGGGAATCGCAGCTGCAGGTATCATTCAGATATCCCCACTCAAAGCTCAGGCCATCATATGACGTACTGTGGTATGGAAGTGGTTGTATATGTCAATCCAGAAATGCTGGAGAGATTTACCTCAACAAACAGGAAGTGAAGAGATATTTGCAACAGGGATACAAACAGAAACAAAAATCTTACAGGTATTCAAGCTTGTCTACTACTCTGTTACAGAAACGTATTTGTATTTCTCTCTCTGTTGATATTAGAGAGATGCCCTCATTTTATGCCTGGTAAAATGTTGTAAAATGTCAGCAGCACAGAAAGTAAGGGTATATCTCTCTAATAGAGCCCCTAATAGCCATAAAAACTCAACAGGAGATCTAATTCCTCCAACTCTACAAAAATAAAAACAGTTTAGGTCTGACTAACTGTACACATTAAAAAGTTGTGGATGGGGGTTCCATACCTTTCGATAATCTAGAAACAGCATTATGAAATGTTAACAATCTAGGTTTGCATGCCTGAAACATCTATTTTCATGATCACTAAGTTAGTAGAACGAATTAGGTAGATTTTTTCTCATAGACTCTGCGTTGTTGTTCACCAGATGGGGTTACCATAGCAATTCAGCTTGAAAGATAAGCATCTCTATCCTAATCAAATACACATACAGTATTTAGCCTGAGGGATTAATGTCCGTGGCACATAATTAGAATTCTTCAAAGGATCACTTATATATACAGTTCTGCTGATAAAAAGCTTTTCTGCAAACAAGCCCAAATTCCCTAACATGACATACATTGGAAGTGTTACCCTAAATTATATTTTCTATTGATTAATACAGCTGATGTACATTGTCAAGTGTATTATCAGTGAGATAGTATAAGTGATTTCTAAATCAATTATTGGAGTTACATATAAATTCTTCACAGTATGTGTCAACTTTAACAAGAATCAATGTGTGTTTTTATAGTGGAGATGATTCTGCACAAATCAGAGACAAGACACTCAAAAAGAAACAGCCTTGGGTAGCAGTATTATTTTAAAGTGATGAGAAGTATCAACAAACACTTATTTAAATTGGTAGGATTTTTTGGCTATAAAATAAACATATATTGTATTTTACTGCTCCATCATAAATTCAAAATCTTCTAATAGGGGTTATGAAAACAACCAGCATCACCTATTGAAGCACTTTGTATTATGTTGTCTCTATAAAAATGTGTGATAAAAAAAACATGTAGAAATGATAAACCGATGTTCTGTTTGTTTCAGTACTTAAAATAGAACTAAAAGGCAAAACATTTTTTTTTTTATTTGGGAAAGGAAGAGTTATAACCCTGATCAGTTTATTTTTGCCACCTTTGTCCCATTGGGGAGATTTCCCTTCACTTCCTGTCCCATAGCCAAACCAGTATGTGAGAGAAAATTTCTCCAAAGTGAGGTAATCCCTGGCTGTTACCAGAACTATTGTCCTATTTGGATTATTTACTCTCTATTGCTGGTCTGATTTCCACTTTCGATAATAATAGAAAAGAGATCATATAAAGAAGAAACATGATGTTTCTAATTTATAGGAGACCTCCATAAAGAATTACTTATACCAGGAAGAATAGAGGAAATTCAGTAGAAGTGGAGGAAAAGCCTATTTTGCAAAGGCTTATGGGGGGGGCTGTGTAATTGACAAGTCAGGTTGTCTTTTTTTCATTTTTTTGATACCCCATCCTGTAATCGGCCTGTTTAGTCAGTATATATTCTCCACAGGCATTAATGTAAGGAACAATTAAAGGGCTAGTTCACCTTTAAAATAAAATACTCTATGTAGTCCATGAACACCATTCCATAATGCCAAACTAATCAGATTTTAGAACTATGCATTTATGCTGTTACCATGTCTTTAGGCCATTTGTTAACAGAGTAAAGCCTGCCCCAAACACTTCTGATAGTTTTCACAGTTCTGTCCTGTCCTCTTCTGTAGGACAGACCAGTCGTTAGGACGAGAGCAACCTAGTGGTACAAGAGCAAGGGCCATCTCTCTGATACCTCTTGTCACTGCAGATGACCACAGTGACTACAGCAGATGTAACACTTCCTCTCCTGTTGCAGCTGCTGAGCTCATCTTCTCATTGGAGAGCACAGTGCGTATGTGCGAAGCTCCGTGCACAAATTGCCTTGCTGCATGGGAGGAGCATAAATGCATACATTTAAAATTGGATTTATTTAGAATTATGGAATGGTGTTCATGGACTACGTAGGTTTTTAGTATAGACATGTGCATGCCGAAAAAATGTGTTTTGTTTCGTTTAGTTAATCTAGTTATTTATGATAATGAAAAGTGTGGCGCTAATGGGTAGTGAGACACATGTTACTAATCAGGTAGTAGTGATCTCTATAGAGGAATAATAAAGCTAAAATGTAAACTTATGAAGTGAAAGGTAATTGTTTTATAAAACAACCCAAAAGAGTGTAAAGTATAAAGTAGTAATGAATGTTTAAATGTGTAAGGGAGTCGGATACTCAGTAACAACCTGTAGGTTAATTAAGAAACAATCGTGCATACAGAACCATATTCCAAAAAGGCAATACAGAAAAATAGTGATGCAAAGTATCTTAATATATAAAGTATGCAGCTCCACAAAAATAATGTTCATTAAGGTGAAAACCAAGAGAAAGGACGTCCAAATCCCTAAAAAGGATAAACATATATGGGTACTCAAAGTTTATTAATGGGTGAATGGGGTACTCCTAATTTAGTCCCACAACCATCTGGGCGTAAACCGTCTTCCTATGAGGTGATTACAGGCTGTTTAGGAAGGGTCCTTAGGTACAAGCAGATTCTTCACTCATGTGGGTGGTCTCAGCACAGAGAAAGGAAAGCAAAAGGATGCCCTTACCGGATAAGGTGGACTCACAGGCCGTTGGCAGTGAGTCAAACGAGCTTGCACCGTCAAGCGGTATGGGGTGAAGATCTGTAGGAAGATTTGTGTAGAATCTTGTCAGAAGTCCTCAGATGGTGTACCAAATTAGGATCCAGGGCCCCCAGGATTCGGTTTCGGTCGCCGAATGACCGTTTCCTCAAAAGTCCGTCATATGAACCAATAGGTAAAGAAAAGAAAAAAGCTTCCACATAGTGTAAATCCTTATTTTGTAGAAAGCGTTAGAGCATTTTATTAAGGAGTTCACACCAAAAAATTTTACAAGCGAGGGCAGTAAAAACTCGGCTCAAAGTAAAATTGATATAAAAAAAAGCATAAAAAACGGTATAAAAACAGCGCAGTGGGTAGTGGTGGGGTGTAGTCATAGGTAACCAACGCGTTTCGCCTCCAAAGGCTTCTGCTGGGGTATGAATAAGCCCCCCACACAACTGCGCTTTATATATTCTGCCATAAATGGAGTGTAACAGCTGATAAGCGCTGTTACACAGGATGACTTCCGGGTTCGGCAGCGTCACTGGTGACAAACAGTCACATGATATTTTTGTGGCCAATCGCATCTGCAGGGAGCTGGTTGAGGACCAAGCCTCACTTCTAATCTCCAATCGGCAGAGCGTCAACCCTATTCGTCCTGGTGGTCACGTGTCAGTCACGTGGTGTATATTCCAAGGAGTGACGATAGGCCACTCTCGGCCTGCGTGTCATAGGAGGCAGGAAGTGAGGACTTGTCAGGCTAAGACATGGAACGCAAACATAGCGGCGATCCATGATATTGGTATCTAATTTGAATACACATAGTGCGGTCCTAATCCCGGAAGTCCTCCCAAACTATCCCCATACACAATAATAAATGATACATATTATGCACATAATCACTAAGAATTCTCAGTGTACAGGCAGGCAATATGGACAGGCGACTATGTGACATTTCCATGTGATGGTGACAATAAAGAGGCAAAAAAATTAGGACAATGCAAAAATTGCCAGATACATAAAGATATATAGTAGATCGTATAGCAGAGACCAATGCAAAGTGGTATATAAAAAACGGGTCATAGGGTATGACCTATACGTAGTCGTCTTAAAGTGAATCATGTACATAGAGAACATTCTTAAAAAATATGAGAATTAATAAAAAATTAATGTAAAAATTAATAAAAAATTAAAAAAATTTAAAAAATTAATTGATGAAGATCGTGTAATTGTGACCTCTAAATATAAATCAAATGAAGTATGTAGTTGACGAAAAGATCAAAAAAAAAAAAAAAAAAAGTCGAAGAGCATAGAAAATGGAAGAAGTAGGTGATAAATATATTTGTATTGTATAGGTAGAAGTTATGCTCAATATCAAATATGTGTGTAGTTCAGTAAAAAATAAGGTAATGTTATATAAAGTCAGAGATTGGAAAATATAGATGCAGAATATTTTCCACAGGAAAATTAAATTCTACAAAAAATGGTTCAAAGAGGTATATATTCTATAGTGTAGAGGTAGGTGCTCAATAGGGGCCTAGTGGAGAGGTTCCATGGGATCCCTGAACCACTTAATGTCAACTCTAAATGAGAATGAGGTGGGTATCCACTTGTCCTATGAGGCTAGTCTCTCTGTAATTCATTTCCTAGATCTAGAAATCACAGCTGTCAGTGGTCGACTGGAGACGAAAACCTTCTTTAAGGTCACTGACCGTAACGGATACATCCCGATCGACAGCTGCCACCATACAGCATGGCTGAAATCAGTCCCTCGAAGTCAACTGATGAGAATCAGACGCAATTGTTCCCTTCTGCCCGACTATTACAGACAAGCAGAGACTATTAAATCTAGATTCGAAGAAAAGGGATATGATGGAGGACAAATTGACCAGGAGATCCAGAAAGTAGCTCACATTGATCGTTCATCGCTACTAGTGGAGCAACCTAAAAGACCTTTGGATGATAGACATAGATGGCCCTTTCTCACCAACTATTCCATCCAACATAAACAGATAAAGAGTATTATCTCAAGGCATTGGAGAATATTAAAAAACGACCGAACATTGGGCCCATTACTCCCCAATCAGGCTGGAGTGATTTATAGAGGTGCACCATCGATAGGGGGCAGAATTGCACCGGGAGTAGTGGACCCCCCGAAGACGCCATCTTTTTTCCATGATCTCAAAGGCTTCTATCCCTGCAGGAAATGTACGGTATGCAAACTCAATGCTTGCAAATCCCGTAAAATTGAAACTTTCACGTCATCTACAACTGGGAGGGAATATAAGATGAAACGATTTGCGACATGCACTACGAAGTTCATAGTTTACCTCATCACTTGCCCCTGTGGTAAGCAGTATATAGGACGAACTATACGCAATTTCTCTATACGAGTGAACGAACATATCACAGCTATACTAAAAGGACGCACTAATCATAGTGTTCCTAAACACTACTTACACCACCATAACCAAAATCCATCTGGAACGAAGTTCCAGATTATTGACAAATTCGTTCCACATTGGAGGGGGGAACCAAACATAAGGGGGGTCTCCAAACTAGAAACTTTTTGGATACATCTCATGAAGTGCTATGTGCCACACGGACTCAATGTCGAGTGGGATATCAACTCTTTTATAAATCAATCTTAGGCATTGGTATCCCCTCAATGGCTGACCCTAGATGTCTGGGGACCACATGGTGCCTCCCTGGACTACCTAGACCCTCGAACCGTTCTTACTTCCGCTATTTTATTTCTAATGGTGGATACCACCGCAAGTAATTTGCCCAACACCTTCTGGGAAAAGACCATGAGTATTTTCCACTAGGCCCCTATTGAGCACCTACCTCTACACTATAGAATATATACCTCTTTGAACCATTTTTTGTAGAATTTAATTTTCCTGTGGAAAATATTCTGAATCTATATTTTCCAATCTCTGACTTTATATAACATTACCTTATTTTTTACTGAACCACACACATATTTGATATTGAGCATAACTTCTACCTATACAATACAAATATATTTATCACCTACTTCTTCCATTTTCTATGCTCTTCGACTTTTTTTTTTTTGATCTTTTCGTCAACTACATACTTCATTTGATTTATATTTAGAGGTCACAATTACACGATCTTCATCAATTAATTTTTTTTATTTTTTTTTATTTTTTATTAATTTTTACATTAATTTTTATTAATTCTCATATTTTTTAAGAATGTTCTCTATGTACATGATTCACTTTAAGACGACTACGTATAGGTCATACCCTATGACCCTTTTTTATATACCACTTTGCATTGGTCTCTGCTATACGATCTACTATATATCTTTATGTATCTGGCAATTTTTGCATTGTCCTAATTTTTTTGCCTCTTTATTGTCACCATCACATGGAAATGTCACATAGTCGCCTGTCCATATTGCCTGCCTGTACACTGAGAATTCTTAGTGATTATGTGCATAATATGTATCATTTATTATTGTGTATGGGGATAGTTTGGGAGGACTTCCGGGATTAGGACCGCACTATGTGTATTCAAATTAGATACCAATATCATGGATCGCCGCTATGTTTGCGTTCCATGTCTTAGCCTGACAAGTCCTCACTTCCTGCCTCCTATGACACGCAGGCCGAGAGCGGCCTATCGTCACTCCTTGGAATATACACCACGTGACTGACACGTGACCACCAGGACGAATAGGGTTGACGCTCTGCCGATTGGAGATTAGAAGTGAGGCTTGGTCCTCAACCAGCTCCCTGCAGATGCGATTGGCCACAAAAATATCATGTGACTGTTTGTCACCAGTGACGCTGCCGAACCCGGAAGTCATCCTGTGTAACAGCGCTTATCAGCTGTTACACTCCATTTATGGCAGAATATATAAAGCGCAGTTGTGTGGGGGGCTTATTCATACCCCAGCAGAAGCCTTTGGAGGCGAAACGCGTCGGTTACCTATGACTACACCCCACCACTACCCACTGCGCTGTTTTTATACCGTTTTTTATGCTTTTTTTATATCAATTTTACTTTGAGCCGAGTTTTTACTGCCCTCGCTTGTAAAATTTTTTGGAGTGTACTCCTTAATAAAATGCTCTAACGCTTTCTACAAAATAAGGATTTACACTATGTGGAAGCTTTTTTCTTTTCTTTACCTATTGGTTCATATGACGGGCTTTTGAGGAAACGGTCATTCGGCGACCGAAACCGAATCCTGGGGGCCCTGGATCCTAATTTGGTACACCATCTGAGGACTTCTGACAAGATTCTACACAAATCTTCCTATAGATCTTCACCCCATACCGCTTGACGGTGCAAGCTCGTTTGACTCACTGCCAACGGCCTGTGAGTCCACCTTATCCGGTAAGGGCATCCTTTTGCTTTCCTTTCTCTGTGCTGAGACCACCCACATGAGTGAAGAATCTGCTTGTACCTAAGGACCCTTCCTAAACAGCCTGTAATCACCTCATAGGAAGACGGTTTACGCCCAGATGGTTGTGGGACTAAATTAGGAGTACCCCATTCACCCATTAATAAACTTTGAGTACCCATATGTTTATCCTTTTTAGGGATTTGGACGTCCTTTCTCTTGGTTTTCACCTTAATGAACATTATTTTTGTGGAGCTGCATACTTTATATATTAAGATACCTTGCATCACTATTTTTCTGTATTGCCTTTTTGGAATATGGTTCTGTATGCACGATTGTTTCTTAATTAACCTACAGGTTGTTACTGAGTATCCGACTCCCTTACACATTTAAACATTCATTACTACTTTATACTTTACACTCTTTTGGGTTGTTTTATAAAACAATTACCTTTCACTGCATAAGTTTACATTTTAGCTTTATTATTCCTCTATAGAGATCACTACTACCTGATTAGTAACATGTGTCTCACTACCCATTAGCGCCACACTTTTCATTATCATTCTTACACTTGCAACGGTCAAATTGCTGTGTCGGCTGCTTCAATTTTTCTTAGGAGCTGGCGCAATTGTTACACCTTTTAATCTAGTTATTTAGTTTCCTTAAATTTGGTTGATTCCTTTAATTTGTGTTCGGAATTCATATTCGGAATCCGTATTCAGAATTTGTTTTATGTCTTTTTCAAATTTTCTTCAAAATTAACAATTTTTTTCGATTTGAAATGTTCAAATCGATACATTTCAAATTGGCCAAATCGAAAACGTTCAATTTTTTTTTTTTTTTTTTTTTTAACAATTCGAATGTGGCAAAGTGAAAAAACAAAAGAAAAATCTTCATCAAATGATTACAATGATTTTTTTAATTACCTTTGGCTTAACTAAAATAGCATTATTTCGAAATGGTACTCTAATAACACACACAGTCTTTGATTTCAGAAACATGTTTACAGTTCAAATTCAACTAGAACTCGATGTAAAATTCGATTTAAATTTCAATTCGAATTTCGGAAATTTGGACAAATTTTTTTTTGTTATTCGGAGCATTCAGTAAACTTCGTTTATACTGTAATTCGGGTATTCAGATATATCTGAATCTCCGACTGATGAAAAATTAGTCTGAATATTTATTCAGAACGAATCGAACCACACATGTCTGGTAGAGTATGGTTGACCCTTTGACTCAAGCAGTAAGAGGTTAAGCTCCACAAATTTTGGGCTGTAGTTTTAGCTGAGATTATTGGGGGCAGAGATAATTTTTTTCTTTTGTAATTAAAGGAAGATGTACACCAGTGTTTCACAGCTGAAAGGGCACAGCATAGAGCAGCCTTTGAGTGACAATACTACAGAGAGAGCAATTGTCAAAGGAGTAGCTCTGGCCAATTAATTTCCACCAGTTGGGAAATGTACCCATGCTTGTGGTCCCCAGCCATTGGTGATCCCTTAGAGGTATAAGTAGGGTAGAATACAATCAGATTGACCTACCAAGATCTGTGTTGCTGTGAAGAAGTAAATACAATCCAATTGAGAGACAATTACCTGGGTGTGGTGTGTGCCATCTAAACAGGTTGCTCAGGTCTGGGAAGCTGGGGTTATAATAATACATAGGCCAAGAACTGTGCAATAGGACGTCAAAACCAGAACTGAGGAAAAGAGCAGTGCCAACTGCCAAGCATGTCAAGCTATGAAGTCCCTGTTTAGGACCCCGTATGTTACAATCCTTTCATGCTTCCTTTGCGGGTCATTCTGATCTATAACCTTATGTAGTAAAGCTTTCCAAGTGACTGTGAGTACATGGAAACTGATAATATATTCAAAGCATTTTAAGGTCAGGTTTTGAAAGTTCAGTTGTTGTGTATAACATTTTCTGGTCCTTCCAAAGGTCAAATATGACACATTCCCCTTCTTGATAGAAAAACAAAGTGATGCTTTTTTCTATACTAGGTATTGTGAATAAAAGTGTATGATATATAAACTTGCCCTGAAACACACAGTTTAAACAGAATACAAATAAAATACAATTATATATCAAAAGGGTAAAGCCTTTGAGAACCTTGTATTGCTAGGTGGGTGGGAAGCAACATATTCAAGTGTATGTCAGGCCAAAACATTTTTACTTTTTTTTTTTAATTATTTTTTATTACTGTTTGTTGCCCATCCGAGGAAATAAACAAGGTCTCTTCAAAGTGAGGTAATAGCCCTATGTAGACATTTGTCCAAGGTTTTCACATTGATATATTTTCATTTACCTCCCGTTCCTGTGAGAACTCAAACATTTGGATCTCACAAAATTTTACTACCAAAGACATTGGTCGACAGGACCAGTAGTGAGGGTGAATCTCCACAAAAGGGACAAGGAAAGCAATAAAAACCCAGAAAAGGTTCTAACTTTTCCCTACTCTATCCTCTATCCAAAATTAAAAAGTAGTTTAGGCTTTACATACAGTACACTTTAAAACTATGCTAGTTTATTGTTTACTCTTGAGATACCATCATGTGGTCAGAGCTTAAGGCGCCCTAGTGGAAACACTGTGGAACTGCACTTGCTAATGCCTGAATCACAGGCAGAAGCTGTGGTTATGTGAAATCAACATTAGGGCAGGTCTCCAGACTTTAGAAGCGAGAAACAACTTGACAGTTTGTAACTCTTTGTAATCCTTGGCCATAATTCTTGCACTGTTAACACTAAGAACTTTGGAAACAACTTCTGTTAGAGAACACCTCTCCCCAGGTGTGCATCATTTCTGAGCCGGTACTGTGGAGAACGTACCAGTCTTCAGCAACTCAGTAGTCCCGTCACCTCACTCCCTGTGACAATGCCCTGAATGTTACAGTTGGACACAGGAAACACACTTTGTTATAACTTCATGCTTGTTTTTCTCCCGAGACTTCATTCCAGAACTCTTGTGACTCCCAGGATGGGTCCCTAGGTACTTTGTGTCACAAAATTGGTCCCAGTATGCGGGAACCCAGTTGCTAATGAAGGGGACAAGCATAACACTCCTTCACTACCAGAGTAACCATCATTTTTGCCATGTCACCCTTTTCCAGGCTGGTTGGCTGCATGGCAAGTAAAACATATATGGTAGTCATTAGAAACGGCAATATAGCTTAGTCTGGACAGCACTCTGCTCCTTAATCTCTGTACTGTATTTTCTCTACAAACTATGAGGATCTTGCGAGCTACCTGTTTTAAAAGTGACAAAAAATATATAGAAAACAAAATATAATGGACGAGTCATAATGATCGACAGCTGCTGCGGGGGGGGGGAGTGTCCGGATGTGAGCCGAGGAAGACGTGCCGCTGTAGAGCTCCGTCCCTCCTGCAATAATCCTCAGCCATCCTCTCCACAGAACAGGCCAGTGAGCCTATACAACTGCCCTGCCTGTCCCAGGTCATCTCCTGCCTCAGTCCCATCAGATATTTGGGAGACCAGCGGCCTGGCTGTGTGGATACACGGCCTGCGGCCTTCTACACTCAGCAGAGACCCGCCGCCATCTTGAGACCTACGAAGCCTCCTGAATCCTCTGCGCTCGGGTGCCGCAATCCACGGAACAAGCAATCGCCCGCACATCCGCGGCAGCATTCCTGAAGGACACCGATCGGTAGCCAGCAACAGGGGTGCCCGAGGGGCCCCACACAACCGGCCGCATACACCCGCAGACCGCCGCCATCTTGAGGCCTACGAGGCCTGCTGTGTTCTCCGCCGGGTGCCGTGATCAGTGGAAGGGGCGGCCGTTGCACACTCCCCCCTCTGTGACAACATCTCTGGGGGGGACAGGTAGTGACTGCTGCATCTGGGGGCCGTCGGCCAGCACCATTAGGCCTCAGTGAGCGAGCTCAGCATTACACCAGTCACAGGTGTTTATCGCCCCTGCATGGCAGTCTCCCTTGCTGCTACCACAGACTCTTAAAGGGAACAAACCCATCATCCTGAATTTTTATCCTGCATAGCTCCAGATCGCTTGCTCATACCTTCAAAGAGCAGAACAGAAACCAAAAAGGCGCCAGCACAGCCCGCCCAGTGTCTCAGTGCCATTTTGGATCAATTTTAAAGCGCTTTTAGCGGACATGGAACAGGCAGCGATTCCAACGGCTTCTCCACCTCCTCAGGCACCTTCGTAAGTAAGTGATACCACTGTCATCCTTGCAGCCATAGAACAGAGCAGAACCTCCTTACTGGTCCGCATCGACCACCTGGCTGTGGAATGTAATCTCATCAGGGCGGACCTGGACAAATTCAGGGGCAGACTTTCTGAGACTGAGTTGCGAATTTCCACCAAAGAGGACCACGCTAGCCGCCATGATGATGCCCTCCACACATTGCAGCGCACTGTCCAGTCCCTGGTGTATAAATCTGACGACGTGGAAAATCACCCTCGGAGGAATAATGTAAGAGTCCTGGGTATCCCGGAAGGGGCGGAGGGGGACCACCCAGCTGAATTTGCGGAAGCATTCTTTAAGACAATTCTTAACCTGACCGAGGTCCCCCCAACCTATGTGGTAGAAAGGGCTCATAGAGTCCCGACTGGCCGGAGCACCTCTGGAGCTCCACCGAGGCCCTTCCTGGTGAGATTCCTCAATTACAGAGACCGTGACCACATCCTCCGTGAGGCCCGTAAACATCCCACCCTTCCCTTTGAGCACACAGTGGTGCATCTTTATCCTGACTTCTCTGTAGACTTACAAAGACGTTGCAAAACTTTCACTGATGTCAGAAGACGACTTCGGGAACGTGATATCAAATACTCCATGCTCTACCTAAGTCGCCTACGAGTTCAGCATGGTGGTTCGGTGAAGTTTTTCGAATCCCCCGACGAGGCAAACACCTGGTTACTATCATTACAGTAATTCTTGAGCCTACTCTCCAATCTGCAATCCTGGCTGAAGTTCTTGTACCAAGGTTCATCCTTTCTAGTTCCGTGGCGGTTTGATTAACCCAGCATATTACTTACTATCACTGGTTAATGCTGTTCTGGATTTTCTTGTTCGGGGTGGGGAGGGGGAAGTGGGGAGTTTGCCCATGCCTTTTTTTTCATACATAAGCATCTGCAAAAGTGCAGGACTCCTCAAACTTGACCTCTGTTTGCGCCATGTATACCTCCTTTTATGGGAACATTCACAAATCCTGGGGGTAGGGGAGGGGCACTAACCAACAACTTATCCATGTGAACAACTGACGGGTATCCTTGCGGAGCCATGGAGCTCTACAGACATGGACACTGTCTTCAGAAAGATGGACCCTAGAACAGTTTTTTTTTGTGCTCTTTTTTGCACTTCTTTTTTCTACTGTTTCACTTTAAATTTTTCTGTGGTCATGCCTTCCAGGACTTTTTTTGGACAAGTTTTGGGAAAAAGCTGCGTGTACCTTTTGTTTTGGTTTGCTACACAGCAGCAGGGAGTTAATGGGGTTTTGGGATTTTTCTACTTGGCAGGTGCAGCCTTTCACTTTAGACCCTCTGTTATACAAATGATATGGTGCACACATGATTTGCATAGTCTACTTTGTTACTTCTCTTTGATACAGGTACACTATATAATGTATGTTAAGTTAAAATGTGAATATGGCAGGATCGAAGGTTAATGTGATATCTTGGAATGTCCTAAACGACAAATTTCATAGAGCCTTAATGTTTCAATACTTAAAGACGATCACACCGCACGTAGTGTTTTTACAGGAGACACATCTGGATGGGAGCAGGGTACTGGTATTGTGTAGAGCCTGGATACAGCGGGCGATGCACGCAACATACTCCACCTATGCTAGGGGAGTGTCAACCCTGATTAGCAAGGCGGTACCCGGCACCATACACCATGTCATCTAAGATCCGGGCGGCAGGTTCCTGATAGTTATAGCTGACATTAGTACATGCAAGATGGTCTTAGTTAATGTCTATATGCCTCCTCTTTTTCAGGTACAGGTTCTCTATGATCTCCTTGGTAAATTAGCCCCTTACATGCATCTTCCTCTTATTATAGCAGGGGATTTCAATGCCATACTTTCTGCCACTCTAGACTCATCGAATGTAGCTAGGGTGGCATCTGCCGACCTTTCTGCCTGGGCGGCTGCAGCCTCCCTGACAGAATTGTGGCGATGGAAAAACTCCACCACCAAAAGCTATTCACATTTATCAAAAACACACAGGTCTTCCTCAAGGATAGATTTGGCATTCGCCAATGCGCCAATGTTACAATTAGTGGGAGGAGCTAATTACCTAGCTGGGGGCATTTCAGATCGGTGCATATTGGTATTCCCTCAGCTCTCAGGGGGGGCATGGAGGTTGAACCCCAGCTGGTTGGAAGTGGAAGAGGTGTCCTCCCATGTGGCGCCACATTTCACTGACTACTGGAAAGATAATATAGGTTCGGTTGATCCCACCACAGTATGGGATGCGTTCAAGGCTTGTATGCGTGGACATTACATCTCGGCCATTAAGCAGGCCCGCAAGTCTCATAATAGAAAAGAACAGGAATTGCAGGAAAAGGAAAGGGTCTGTGAGCTTGT
The DNA here is from genome assembly GCF_042186555.1 of Aquarana catesbeiana. Taxonomy (NCBI): domain Eukaryota; kingdom Metazoa; phylum Chordata; class Amphibia; order Anura; family Ranidae; genus Aquarana; species Aquarana catesbeiana. The sequence goes on from NC_133328.1 coordinate 521,527,971, forward strand.
CTGATACAACATATGAAGAGCTGCTAGAGGCAAGACGCGCACTGGCTCTTCATTTTACTGAATTAACACATACATCCAGGGCAAAAAGTGCTGAAACCATTTTTGAGCAGGGAGATAAGAATAGCAAGCTGTTAGCAATGTTAGTGGCAAAACAGAGAATACAGAAAAACATACCATGTATTAAAAACGACTGGGGAGACATTCTCATAAACCCCTACTGATATTATGGACACGTTTGTGGAGTATGCTCCTATACCAGTCTATGATAATCAAGAATTAGATGCATTATTGATGTCCCTGAATGTTCCGGTACTGTCTGAGACGGATAGGGACATTTTGGAGGCTGACATAACGGAAAAAGAAATTGAAACGGCTATCAGGGCGTTCCCCCCTCATAAATCACCCAGGCCAGATGGTTTTTGTATTGAGTGGTATAGGCTACATATAGAGGACATGGTTCTCAGACTGAGAGCCCTGTTTCATTATTGTCCTAAACATAAATGCCTCCCAAACTCATTCTTAGAGGCACAGGTGATTCTATTGCCGAAACCGGGCAAGGACTCTTTGACCTGCTCCTCCTACAGACCCATAGCACTATTAAATCAGGATCTAAAAATTCTAACAAAGGTACTAGCTACAAGACTTTCCCAAGTTATTTCTACCTTAGTAGACATGGACCAGACGGGTTTCATACCTCAAAAATCGACAGACACTAACTTACACAGACTGTTTGCTCATTTGCAAATTGACCATGACAAGTCAGGGACTAGGGTGGTAGTGTCCCTCGTCATGGCCAAAGCCTTTGACTCTGTGAACTGGAATTATATGCTGGTGGTACTGTGCCACATGGGGTTTGGGGAAGTTTTTATGACTTGGATCTCACTATTATATAGTAAACTCAAAGCGGCCATAAAGCTGGGTACCTCGGTCTCCTCCCAGTTTACAGTGGGTAGAGGCACACGTCAAGGGTGCCCGTTGTCGCCGTCTCTGTTCGCTCTAGCGATAGAATCTTTGGCTCTAGCTTTGAGGAAATCCCCTTACATGGGAGTATTGGAGGTGGGAGGTATACGGGAATGCATTGCACTCTATGCAGATGACATGCTCCTCTTTCTACAAGACGCAGGGCCGTCACTAGAGGCACTGTTTGAAATACTGGATAGATTTGCCACTTTTTCGGGACACTGAGTTAACTGGGAGAAATCCAGTGCGATGGCTACTGACGCAGACACCCAGGCCTTGGCAACCAAACGGGTTCCCATTCCGTGGGTGACGGAGTTTAAGTACCTGGGCATACATATATCGCCCAGGGTTGGTGATTTTATGTCCCTAAATTTACTCCCTTTATTGGCCAAGGTCAAATCGCAGCTTGATGCGTGGAGACATCTCCCATTGTCCCTAATTGGAAGGGTCAACCTACTTAAAATGAAGATTCTCCCAGTTTTCTTGTACTTCCTGCGGAACACACCAATTTGGATCCCCTGTTCTTTTTTTAGGAGGGTGAACTGCCTATTTAGCTCCTTCCTATGGGCCACTGTACACCCCAGAATTGGTCTCCGTACTTTACAGGAGCCCTGGGGTCAAGGTGGACCAGCGCTGCCGGATCTCTTCAAATACTTTATAGTGGGACAAATGGTGATCGCTAGATGCTGGTTGATAAGGGACGATGGGGATTCAGCAACAGTATTAGAGGCAGCTCTTATGGGATCGTATGAGAGGCTATCTTACTTAGTTTACTGGGGACCCCAAGCCTCTCCATCTCTGACTGCCTTGATGCGTGTCACTGTCCGCGCATGGGACAGGGCACGAATTTTGATGAAAACTGAAGATGGGAGCTGGTCACAGGACACCCCCCTCTGGTTCAACCCTAGACTAACACACTTTGGTGAAATCCCTGACCCAGTGATATGGGCCAGGGTTGGCATGAAACAACTGAAGCACATAGTGGGGGGGGGGAAATTACTCACGTTTGACCAACTTAAAGATAAATATAATCTTCCTAACTGGTATTTATTTAGATACCTCCAGTTAAGACACGCTTTTCTTAGTTCAGTTCTGACACACTAGAGCTGGGCACATCCCCATTGGAGAACATGCTGGGGGCTGTGGACCTACAAAAACCGCTATCAACAGTTTACAAAGAACTATTTGTAGAAAGGCCCAAGATGCTCAACAGATGCAAAGACAAATGGAGTGCATTAGTAACAGATTTTGGGGGTGAAGATTGGGATGATATGTGGGATGTCGGCCAGAGATAGGCTCATTCAATTTAAAATACTTCACAGGGTGTATTATACCCCTGCAAGGATAGCTGGGATATATGGTACAGGTGCAACAGAATGCTGGCGATGCACAGTTAGCCATGCTGATTTTGACCACATATTTTGGCAGTGTCAGCCGATAAGGGAGTTCTGGAAAGGAGTAACAGGCACTATACAGAAAGTACTTTCGGTACTGATTCCTGTTACGGTTGCAGTCTGTTTGCTTGGCCTAGTGGAGGAGTTGGCGCCCCGAAGGGCGCAAATAACTATGATCTCTCTCTCCCTTTTTTATGCACGTAAAGCTATCTTATTGTGTTGGAAAAAACCTGAACTGCCCACAGTGTCCTACTGGAAAGGCATAATCAATAAAGCACTACCTTTTTACAAAGCAACATATTTAAGCAGGGGTTCCCCTAAAAAATTCGAGAAAGTATGGCAATGTTGGCTGGACGACAAGGACACCTTGAATTGATCCGCTATGGTGGGGGAGTGCTTTAGCAAGCACTCTATGTATTGGGTAAAATGATGATGTAATCCTGATTAGATCATTATTTGACTGTGCGATGATTGGGTGTACCATTGATCCCTAGAAAACAAAATTTTTTTTTTTTTTTTTTGAACAGTTATGAGTATGGAATGTGATTTAGCAATAGTGAAAGCAATACTGAAAGGCTGTACAAGTGATTTAGCAATAGTGAAAGGCTGCACAAGGGTTAGGGGAGGGAGGGAGAGGGAGGGAGAGGGGGGAATTTTGGTACACGTTGTACTGTACTGTACGAGCTGTTAAAATGTTAATAAACAAAAATTTTCAAGAAAAAAAAAAATGATCGACAGCTGCTAGCACTGATCACATCACATAAAGTCATGTGAAAACAATATAAATAGAAAATTACTATGCTGCACTATCTCCTAATATTAGTTCCAACAAATCCTTTTAACCACTTAGCAACTGGCCCATAGCCGAATGACGGCTACAGGGTGGTTGCTTAACTCTGGGAGGGCATACTATGATGTCCTCCCAGAATCCTGCTCTCGCGCACCCCCTGGGGCGCGCACCCGAGAACATCCGTGACCGCCGGGTCCCACGGATCATGGTAAACGGCCGCTGATCGCGGCCATTTACCATGTGATCGCTCCATCAAATGACGGAGCGATCACATGTAAACAAACCAACGTCATGTCATGATGCCGGTTCCTCCCTCCCCTCTGTGTACCGATCGGTACAGAGGGGGAGGGATCGGATGGCAGCAGCGCTGTGGGCTGGATGTGTAGTGCCCACAGCGCTGCTCTGTGACAAATGCAGTCACATCCAGCCATCCATGCTCAGCCATCCCTCCATACTCAGAAATACCCTGCACTACTCTGCAATGCTCTGTACTACTCTGCAATATCCCGCAATACCCTGCAATACTCTGCAATACCCTGCAATATCCTGCAATACCCTGCAATACCCTGCCATACCCTGCAATACCCTGCCATACCCTGCAATACCCTGCAATACCCAGCCATACTCTGCAATACTCTGCAATACCCAGCCATATCCTGCAATACCCTGCAATACCCAGCCATACTCTGCAATACCCAGCCATACTCTGCAATACTCGGTGATACCCAGCCATACTCTGCTATACCCAGCCATACTCTCCAATACTCGGTGATACCCAGCCATACTCTGCAATACCCAGCCATACTCTGCAATACTCGATGATACCCAGCCATACTCTGCCATACCTAGCCATACCCTGCAATACCCTGCCATACTCAGCCATACTCAGCCATGCTCAGCCATACTCTGCTGTGCTCGGCCTCTGTATGTGGCCAGGCTGTGGAAGTCTTACACATGTGATATCGCCGTACTCAGGAGGAGTAGGAGAATCTATTTTGGGGTGTCATTTTTGGTATGTGCATGCTATGTGTTAGAAATATTGTATAAATGGACAACGTCCTTGACTTTTTGCGTGGATATCTAAATGATGCCTGCAGCTACAGGCATCATTCAGATATCAGCTTTTTCAGCCGGTGATTCCCTACACCATAAGAATGATCATAGTGGCTGTTCCACTGCTTGACCGTTCTTATGGGAGGCGAGAGAGGACGTCCCCGCCTCCCGCCGCCCTCAGGTGCTTCTGCCGACTCACCGCTACGATCGAGGCCAGGATCGTTTTTGTTTTTTTTTTTATTTCAGGCTTCCCAGCCTAGAGGTGAGATGTGGGGTCTTATTGACTCCATATCTCACTGTAAAGAGGACCTGTCATGCCATATTCCTATTACAAGGGATGTTTACATCCCTTGTAATAGGAATAAAAGTGATCAATAAATGTATTTTTTGGAAAAAAGCATCAAAATAAATAGAGTAAAATGAACAATAAAAAAAAAAAAAAATTAAAGCGCCCCTGTCCCCGTGTGCTCGCATGCAGAAGGGAACGTATACATAAGTCCCGCCCACATATGAAAACGGTGTTCAAACCACACATGTGAGGTATCGCTGCAAACGGTAGAGCGAGAGCAATAATTTTGGCCCTAGACCTCCTCTGTAACTCAAAATATGTAACCAGTAAAAAATTTTAAATCGTTGCCTATGGGGATTTTTAAGTAGCGAAGTTTGGCGCCATTCCACGAGCGTCTGCAATTTTGAAGGGTGACATGTTAGGAATCTATTTACTCGGCATAACTTCATCTTTCACATTATGTACAAACAATGGGCTAACTTAACTGTTTTGATGTTTTTTTAAAGCACAAAACTGTTTTTTTTTCCCTAAAAAAACGCGTTTAAAAAATTGCTGCGTAAATACCGTGCGAGATAAAAAGTTGCAACAACCGCCATTGTATTCTATAGGGTCTTTGCTAAAAAAAACCACATATATAATGTTTTGGGGTTCTATGTAATTTTATAGCAAATAAATGATGATTTTTACATGTAGGAGAGAAATGTCAGAATTGGCCTGGGTGCTCCAGAACGCCTGAAGGTGCTCCCCTGCATGTTGGGCCTCTGTATGTGGCCACGCTGTGTAAAAGTCTCACACATGTGGTATTGCCATACTCTGGAGTAATAGCAGAATGTGTTTTGGGGTGTAATTTGTCGTATGCATAAGCTGTGTGTGAGAAATAACCTGCTAATATGACAATTTTGTGAACAAAAATAAAAAAGCAAAAAAAAATCTTGATTTTGCAAAGAATTGTGGGAAAAAATGAAAACTTAAAAAAAAACTCATCATGCATCTTTCTAAATACCTTGGGGGGGTATTTGTACTTTTCTGGCATGTTAGGGTCTCAAGAAATTAGATAGGACTTCAGTACTTCAGGTGTGATCAATTTTAAGATATTGGCACCATAGCTTTTGGACTCTATAACTTTCACAAAGACCAAATAATATACACCGATTTGGGTTCTTTTTACCAAAGATATGTAGCGGTATAAATTTTGGCCAAAATATATGAAGAAAAATTACTAATTTGCAAAATTCTATAACAGAAACGAAGAAAAGTGCATTTTTTTTTACAGAATTTTCGGTCTTTTTTCTTTTATAGCACAAAAAATAAAGATCCCAGCGGTGATTAAATACCACCAAAAGAAATCTCTATTTGTGTGGAGAAGGGACAAAAATTTCATATAGGTACAGTGTTGCATGACTGAGTAATTGTCATTAAAAATGTGAGAGCACTGAAAGCTGAAAATTGGTCTGGTTATTAAGGGGGTTTAAGTACCCAGTGGTCAAGTGGTTAAAGTGCCAACTTTGCAATAATGAGAAAAATAATAATAATAAAAACTTGTGATAAACTGTCAAAATTATAATATATTCCAAAACTGTATATAGAATTTTATGATTGCTATGATGATAAATTCTGTGTTAAGTGTTACATTCCACAGACAAAATAAAAATAATAAAACAAACTTATAAAAGTTATATATATGGTGCCACAAACGTGGATCATAAAGTGCTATGGTGCATAAAACAGTGACATTCTAAGCAAACGCAGATCAGTCCAACATAATCGGTATATAGTCCTTATTAAAGGTATAATGGTGACTACATAAAAATGTGAAAATAGCGTGTTGCGGTGTCCACACTTAGGTGCTCCCCACCCTCAGGCGTGTGACCTTGCAATTAAGTTTGGTCAAACATGCATGTAAATCACCTCAGGGATTCTAAGTTAGCTGTATGGATCCAAACTGCTCACTGATGATGGGTTAGGTGGATTAAGTACACCAATCTGTAATGTGCCTTAAAATGCTGGGTTTTGGTTGAGGTTGTATGTCTGTTCTTTGTGAAACAGACCAGCTGCTTCCTATACTGTCCTGTCCCCTCCACTACATGTGACGATACAAGGGAAATTTGTATCTTCCTCAGGGTGATGCCCACAGTGCAGTTTGGATCCAAACAGCTAACTTAGATTAATATTTGTTGGAACTAATATTAGGAGATAGCGCAGCATAGTAATTCTGTATTTTCTCTAACCTCAAAATCTGCTGATGTAAGCCCGGTTGTTTTGATACGCCATTTGTGCACCCCTTTAGAGGCTTAAGACCAGGTCATTTTGAACAAATAAAGATCTTTTACTGAAGTAGTTGCAGGTAACAAGTAACAGTTCTCAAAGTAATCTTCCACACACTTTCATATACAAAACTCTCTAGTGCTCCATAAAGTGACTGTATCTTAGGCAGATGTCAATATCTATAGAGTCCTTCTCAAGGCAAAATTCCACATTTGGCCAAAAATCCACAAATGGTAGCAAGTAATTCATGATTTTGTAATAATCCACAAAAGGAAGTAGGTCCATGAATTACAGCTATAAGTCCATCTAGATCCACAGGCTCCAGACTCCACTGGAAACTCGCACTAGGATCCACTCCGGCAGAGTAACAGCTACATTTTGGCAGACTTTCCCCAACATTCTTCCTGAGGCACTTAGTGAGCACTATTTATGTGTTTTGATCTGCAGGGGACGGTGACCTTCTGAAAAAGCGTGGGAAAACCTGGGCATCAACGTTAACCTACCTTCTCAGATATTACCAGATCAGCAAGTCAACCTGAGGACACAGTGCAACCTATAGACATTGTGACAATTTTCAACATGGTTGACCTAATTAACCTGAGGGCATGAATACAGAAAGGGAAAACTCTCAACCCTTTAGAATCCTCTTGGAAGCACCTTCTTACAAGCAACAGACTCCATTCTGTGGAGTTGCTAGACTGCTTCAAAGCTGTAATTATTTGTATTTTGTGTAGCTTAAGCCTGCAATATGTAATAATGTAATCCTCCTGGATTCTGCTCTCATCCTTGAATAACTGTAGCAAGTAACTTTTGCCAAATGGTCAAGAACCCATTGCTTCATCGTCCATTTTAGTTGTTTCTGAAATTCTGTAGAATAAGGCAGTTTTATCCAATTTGGGGATAGGATCAGCTACTTGCTTTGCTTTTAAGCCTGAACAAAAAAACTGAACAAAATATTACCTTTACCTAAAAGGTCTTTAGTGTCTACAAATCCATAGTGTTTAGCTTTACCTTCATAAGAAAATATCTGCACAAAACTGTTATCCTGTAAAAATACATTTTCTTTGGATTGCAAAAGTGTTTAAAAGAAAGTAGCACTTCTCCCATGGTGCTTGCTTTGGGATTGTCATGTATTATATGCGTAGTGTTATACAACTCCAAGGCTGTTTCTGATTCTCTGGGTATCAGGAATAGCTCTAGTTTTTGCTCTTATCTCTTCCAGTTTTCTCTGAGGTTTACAGAAAATATCAAAAGATTTGGGGGTTTAAAATGATCAGTTTTTTTTCCAGCACTCTAAAGTTTCCTTTCTGGCAAACACATTGCAAATGTGTGGCTGCAGATTGAAGACTACTTCTGAAGCAATATGAAATACTCACGTCATTGTCTCTATTGTCTCTTATTTTTCTACCAAAGACTGTAAATTTAGTGTTGTGCGGCTTTGGTTTTTAAAGTGTTCCTTTGAATTATGGCATGGATGTCTTTGCTAGTGCTGGTCCAGTCTAATTTTCAGCCTTGTGCCCTTGTTGTATGCAGTGCACACCTTCTACGTCAAAGGAATAAAAAAGTGAGTTCTTGGCCTTCTACTGGCCTTCTACTGCACATCTTATCTGTATCAGAGTATTTGCTTTTGCTGTTCTGCAGGAGATTGACCTCAGAGCTGATTTTTCAGGAGGAAAAAGCAAAGATATAATCATTTGCCATAAAAAAATGTTACATTTTTCTTTTGCATTATTCAATATTTTTATAAGGCGGAGTTTATTTAAGATAAATGTAATAAATATATGGTTAAACAAAAATAGCATTAAAAATTCAGAGTCGGATAAGATAGATAATCATTTCAGAGGTGACCTTGTATACCTTACATTGGGAATTCAGCCTTGAGCAATGATAATGCAGAGCCATGTAAGCACCTTGAAGCCAATATGCACAGAGATCTCTATGGCAACCCCATATTACATCCGAACCTCTAGTGTGGCTTGATGAATATCAGTCTATTCTAAACAAGTAAGACCCGTGAATTGTGTTTCACATTTGCAGTGTTCGAAACCAAATATTTTACTTCCCTTTACTTTGTGCTGTGTCCTCTAACAATCCCTCATTCCTGCGCTTCCTCAAAAAGGATTAGTGTTGCCATTCAAACATTCACACACTTATGCTGGCAATACACATATAGATTTTCATTTGACAATTTTCATTTTAAGAATGTTTATTTGATTTTAATTAATAGTGGGGTCAAATCGATGTTCATTTTCAGGCCGCGGTGACGAGAAAATTTGAAGGTGCAGGATGGAAAAATTTTCTCAAAGGAACCGATTTTTTCATACAGTATACATGTTTTTTGTTGGGAATTACATTTATTCTAAGATCGAATGTTAAAAGCAAGTGAAATTTTCAAATGACATTTGTCCAGTCATCGAATGTACAAAGAATTTTTGTATGAATGTTCATACGAATATTCTTGTCCGAAAATCTACTAGTGTATTGCCAGCATATCTTCTGAAACAATTATAGACATTCCCAGTTAAGCCGCATACACACAAACAAAAACAAAAAAAGTGTAGCGCTAAAGAGTGATGTGCCAAAGACAATATGGACAGTGAGCCCAGATGACACTAAGAATTCACAAAATATAATGAAATAAATTAGGCAAACATGTATGTATATAAATAGATCAATTGAAGTCCATATAGATAATAGTGCAAAGAAACTCTCTCTATATATATAGTCCCAGTCTATATGGTGGAGGATGTGAAGCTCATCAATAAAAAAACTCTGATGTGAAAAATTATTTTCAAAAGCTGGGACGTGTGATTGTGAAGAAAACCACCACCATGTGAAGAGGCTTACCAGATTGTTTGGACACGTCAGAGCATATGTTCTGCATGCCAAACAGGCTTTTATTATGGTGGATGCACTCTGGATCAGTATCCTGGAACAGAGATTCCCAATTCTCGGGCAGGCGGAAACATAAGGGCAATGACATCTCATGCGGACCAATGCTCAGAAATCCACAGACGTATAGAAGATAACACAGGAGGAAACAAAGGGGGACCACATAGCGTAATTCCGTAAATCAAAATTAAAAAGTTAATAAAGTAGGAACACTCACATGATTGAGGATAAAACAGTGCTTGTATAAAATCGATTAGCAGCAGTGGAGACCTTCCCGACGTGTTTAGTCTCCAAGGACATCGTCTGGGGTGTCCTTGGAGACGAAACGCGTCGGGAAGGTCTCCACTGCTGCTAATCGATTTGATACAAGCGCTGTTTTATCCTCAATCATGTGAGTGTTCCTACTTTATTAAATTTTTATTTTGATTGGAATTAGGCTATGTGGTCCCCTTTTGTTACCTCCTTTGTTATCTTCTATATGTCTGTGGATTTCTGAGCATTGGTCCGCATGAGATGTCATTACCCTTATGTTTCCGCCTGGCCCAGAATTGGGAATCTCTGTCCTAGGATACTGATCCAGAGTCCATCCACCATAATACAAGCCTGTTTGGCACGCAGAACATACAGTGGGGACGTAAAGTATTCAGATCCCCTTAAATTTTTCACTCTTTGTTATATTGCAGCCATTTGCTAAAATCATTTAAGTTCATTTTCCTCATTAATGTACACACAACACCCGATATTGACAGAAAAACACAGAATTGTTGACATTTTTGCAGATTTATTAAAAAGAAAAACTGAAATATCACATGGTCCTAAGTATTCAGACCCTTTGCTGTGACACTCATATATTTAACTCAGGTGCTGTCCATTTCTTCTGATCATCCTTGAGATGGTTCTACACCTTCATTTGAGTCCAGCTGTGTTTGTTTATACTGATTGGACTTGATTAGGAAAGCCACACACCTGTCTATATAAGACCTTACAGCTAACAGTGCATGGCAGAGCAAATTCAAAGGAACTGTCTGAAGAGCTCAGAGACAGAATTGTGGCAAGGCACATATCTGGCCAAGGTTACAAAAAATTCTGCTGCACTTAAGGTTCCTAAGAGTACAGTGGCCTCCATAATCCTTAAATGGAAGACGTTTGGGATGACCAGAACCCTTCCTAGAGCTGGCCGTCCGGCCAAACTGAGCTATCGGGGTTGAAGAGCCTTGGTAAGAGAGGTAAAGAAGAACCCAAAGATCACTGTGGCTGAGCTCCAGAGATGCAGTCGGGAGATGGGAGAAAGTTGTAGAAAGTCAACCATCACTGCAGCCCTCCGCCAGTCGGGGCTTTATGGCAGAGTGGCCCGACGGAAGCCTCTCCTCAGTGCAAGACACATGAAAGCCCACATGGAGTTTGCTAAAAAAAACACCTGAAGGACTCCAAGATGGTGAGAAATAAGATTCTCTTGTCTGATGAGACCAAGATAGAACTTTTTGGCCTTAATTCTAAGCGGTATGTGTGGAGAAAACCAGGCACTGCTCATCACCTGTCCAATACAGTCCCAACAGTGAAGCATGGTGGTGGCAGCATCATGCTGTGGGGGTGTTTTTCAGCTGCAGGGACAGGACGACTGGTTGCAATAGAGGGAAAGATGAATGCGGCCAAGTACAGGGATATCCTGGACGAAAACCTTCTCCAGAGTGCTCAGGACCTCAGACTGAGCTGAAGGTTTACCTACCAACAAGACAATGACCCTGAGCACACAGCTAAAATAACGAAGGAGTGGCTTCACAACAACTCCGTGACTGTTCTTGAATGGCCCAGCCAGAACCCTGACTTAAACCCAATTGAGCATCTCTGGAGAGACCTAAAAATGGCTGTCCACCAACGTTTACCATCCAACCTGAGAGAACTGGAGAGGATCTGCAAGGAGGAATGGCAGAGGATCCCAAAATCCAGGTGTGAAAAACTTGCTACATCTTTCCCAAAAAGACTCATGGCTGTATTAGATCAAAAGGGTGCTTCTACTAAATACTGAGCAAAGGGTCTGAATACTATGGACAAGCAAGTGAAGTTCTTGAATAGGAAACGATGAGCAGCAAGTGTTTGTGCTGGAGAGAGAAGAGTGAAGTGTATATACAGGAGTGTATATAGGAGTGGGGAAACCCACATTCCAATTTGCACTAGTGTGAACCCAGGCTTAAAGTTTCTTTCCTTTTTTTTTCATGGATAATTTGCGGAAGTTGTAAAAAAAAAAAAAAGAAAAGACCTGCAAGGCAATGACATAATGTGCTAGTATGCATTGCATACTAGCACATTATGAAATACTCACCTTGGAACGAAGCCCTCCAGCGCTCCACTGTCACCGCTGAGACGGCTGACATGTTCCCCTTGTCTTTCTTCTGGGTTTGCGCACTCCGGCTATGTGATAGGCCAGAGTCACAATGACATCACTTCCGCGCATGCGCACGGGAGCCCTCAGTTCCAGCACGAAGATCTGAAGTTCCGGCAAGGACCTTCAGAGCGCATGCGCCAGTGATGTCACTAGTTGCATGCAATGTGAATATCTCCTAAACGGTGCAAGTTTAGGAGATATTCATTTTACCTACAGATAAGCCTTATTATAGGCTTACCTGTAGGTAAAAATGACCAAGCGGACTTTACTACTACTTTAAATGTGGAGGTTGCATTGTTTTTTTGGCTTTTTTGACTCTTTTTGGCTGTTTATTTTCCACACTGATCAGTTACAGTGGATTTTGTTTGGGCCTTTATCTGTATGTTTTTAATTCTGTAAGCATTCGAGAAAGGGCAAAATAAACCTGAAAGGATTCATCATCTTATACTGTGATAGAAAATAATTAGCATAATGCTGCAGTGCAGAGACCTAGCAAATTGTTTATCTGCATGTAAGTTTCACTTCATTTGTAGACCACCAAGTACAAGGACATTGTTGTTAAAATTGTGCATTGCTTTTCATGATGCAGATTTGTTTTTTTATCAGTCCTCTCAATTTTTTGATCCTTCTTTGAGATCCAGCTCCTGACCACATTCCAAACATTAAGAGTTTTTATTCAGCTCCTCATTTCCTTCAAATTATGTTTGGATAGATTTCCTGTAACATGTACAGTTCCTGCCAGCAGTGCAGATTTTAGTAAAGCAAGCCATACATGGATTGAAATTTGTCAAGTTCAGCAGGGACCGGACAAATTTTAATTCATATATGAGAAGGGAGGTTGTACAGAAGTCTCCTTGTTGTCAGAATATAATGGTTCAGATAGGAGGATTACCTCATCCATATCGAGTGTGTGGATGGGGTAATCGAGTCAGTTTTTTTCATTTAACCCACTGGTTACACACATAAAAAAAAAACAGACTCATCTATAGCCAGCTTTACGCTTTATGTACATATGGCCTAGTATGACCGCTGACGTGAGAAAACGCGAAACGCAGCAAAATCACATTTTGCAGCTGATGGTGGAAACGTTCCTATTCTGAACTCGATTCTTCCACCTTCAGGAGAGGGAGGTTCAACCTCCCCTAACCATAGCAGCTCCTAAACGATCCTAAAAACCTATTGTGTACATGGACACATAGGCTTTTATGGAGTTGAGTTTAGGAGCTTTGGCAAAAAAAAAAACACCAAAATCTGTAATGTATATAAAGCCTTACAGTAAGGGCATTACAGCAAGAACCTTTGAGGCTCTGAAATGGAGATGGGCTGCATGTTTTCCAGTTTCTTCTTCCTGCCCTCAAGGGACCTTTGCAGTGGTAAGATTTGAAGAAGAAAATGCAAATCTGGTTTAAACTAGAATCTTTTTCTTGAAGACTAGATGCTGCAGGGTCTTATAATAAAATGTTGAATTGTGAAAAGCAAAAAGGGGGTAAAAAAGCTATGGTCATCACAAACAGGAGCTTGGCTGAAATAAATTGACCTGCTGACTTTTTTAAAAATAATTGGGGAACTGTAGCACTTTGTTGCTGCTTCTGAAAAACCATCAGTTTCTTGCTGCTGGAGACACACAGAACATGGTCAGCATTTTATTAAGTTGTATTGACCACCACATGGTGAGAGGCGGTGGATTGCCTTGAACTGTGCTGCAAAAAAAGTTGTTTGCCATATTTATTTTCAGTGCACACCACAGCAGCATGGTGGTGTGAACCAGCCAGGAAAGAGATAAGGCTTCTGCCTTGTCTTGCGGTGGGACTGTGGTGGAATGGCTACCCAACACAGTCGTACTGTTCCTGCTGTGAATCTACCCAAACTGTCTTACTGAATGAGACGCAAAAGCTATGTACTGTACTGTATGTTATATAGCGAAAACACAACAAATATTGTGCATCAGGTGTATAATACATTGTACTTTCCACTTATCCTACAAGTGAGCCTACACCAGCAAGGATCACACAATGCTTATGTAGAGTTTGGTTCAAGTATGTTCATTTCTGTCATTGCTGTTGGAGAGTTTTATCTTACTTCCTGTTAGACCGCAAGATAGAAAGTGAGAGTAAATCTATCTCACGGAGCCCTGATTGGAAATAAAAGCCTGGCAGGGGTTCTAACCTTTCTACACTCTGTGCAATACTAATAACAAAAGTTTGGGCTTTATATACTCTGTAGCTTGGTTAATTGATTTGCTGCTTCCCTCAGCACACTCATCACTTTCATTCTGAACCCATATGCTGACATACCTCCAGGACACTGGGGGCATGTAGGCTCCTTTAAATCTTGCAGCAATCTTAATTCCCTCACCCTCCTGCTTTTTAAACTTTCTGGGGATATTTCATTCAGTTACCCTGAGGATTGCTTTGATTTTTCAAACACCTAGATTGGTGTAATGCTTCCTTGATGATTTCTTTGCCTGGCTGCCCTGGTTTCTCTTCTTTGAAATACCCACTATCGTTCTTGGTGACTTTAATGCAAACACACTGGCTACCTCTTAAAGCGGAGTTCCACCCAAAAGTGGAACTTCCCCTTTAATGAATCCTGAATTTAAATTTGGCATGTCATTTTTTTGGGGGTGGGGGGGAGAGCAGGTACCTAGTTCTGACAGGTACCCAACTCCCATTTCTGCCCAGGCTGCCTAGGCGCCCCCTCCCTCCCTGCATTCTTCTGGGACACGTCACAGGTCCCAGAAAATTGCCCAGCCATTCAGGACACGCAGTGTACACCCGGCTGTGCAGCCGCAAGCTGTCATAGGTGGGTGCCCATGGTAGTGATGCTGGCACCACAGAGAGGAGAGGGAGAGAACCGAGGCTTCGGGCGGCCACATCACTGGACCGTGGGACAGGTGAGTGGGTGTCTATTAAAAGTCAGCAGCTACACTTTTTGTAGCTGCTGACTTTTAATAAACACAGAACGATTGGAACTCCGCTTTAACTTCTCAACCTAATCTCATCTTTTGACCTAAAACAATGGACATATTGTCCATTCACTCATATTGTCCTACTCACTCTGAAAGCAACACCCTTGGCCTGTTTTTCTGCCTTTGCTCTCCTTGCAATTGTTCCAACACCCCTTTTTCTTTCTGTGGTCACAACCTTATCAGTTACACACTCTCCCTGTTTTCAACCTCCTATCCCTCCACCTCCAACCAGCAACTAGTTACCTCTAGAAACCTTTGCCATTTAACTCTTTGAATCTCTATTCTGCTATTTACTACCTGTGGAACTAAATCTCACCCTGTCCTAACCTGGACATTTATTTCTACAACAGCTCAACTTTTATCCTCCCTGAACACACTTGCTCCCCTCATTACAAACAGAATTAGGTCCCAACCACTACAGCCCTGGCAAGCAGATGACATGGGAAGTCTCTTGAATGAGTTTAGTGTAAAATTAAATCCCTGCAACATTTCACCCTGTATAAATTTGCCTTCCTAAAATATATTTCCTCACTCCATGTTGCCCAAAAAATCCTTTAATCTCTCTCAACACCCTCTCATCCAGTCCTTGTCAACATTCTACCTTTAGCTTTCTACTTTGTCTCCCTGTGCCTCCACCCCCAACTCATCCATTAGCCAGCACATTTCCAATCATTTCAAAAACCAAACTGATGCAATTCGTTATGAGATCTCCACTGTCTAGACAGATATCACCTCCACTTAACTTATCTTATCTACCACTACATTCAGTTACTATAGAGGAGGAGGTTGTTAAACCTTCCTCTGATGCCCACCTTACATCCATCCCTTAGACCCTGTTCCTTCACATCTACTCTGCCCACTTTACTGTTCTTTGTGCACGCTCTAACTTATGTCTTCAATCTCTCCCTCTCCCCTGCTGGCATCTCTACCCTCCCCCCCTCCTCAAAAAAAAAAAAAAAACATGCACTGCCCATCCCCATTTTTAAAAGTCTTTGCTTGACCCTACCAGTCTGAACAAGTTAAGATCCATCTCATTGTTTCTGTGTATCTTCTAGGATGCCTAGTCAACTGTCTGAGCTGCTACCCCACTGATAACAAGCCCCTTACAATCCTACAATTAGCCACTGCCCAGTACCCCCTACTGCCTTTCTACTGCCCTTGATACAGTTGACCACAAACTTCTCCTCAAAAAACTCTACTTCCTTGGCCTCCAAGATGCTGCTCTTTTCTGTTTTTTCCTCTTCCCCAACTAAGTGCTTCTCCAGTGTAACCTACATGTTTGTCTCCTCTTCCTCTTTCTATAGGAGTCTCCCAAGTCTGAGACATACTATCCTCTACACCTCATCCCTTGGTAAGCTGTTAGCTTTGCATGACTTTCAATACAATCTGTATGTTGATGACACTTAAATCTTTGGGGCTTATTTACTATAGGCAAATAGGCTGTTCACTTTAAAAGAGCAGTTGCACTTTCCAAGGGAATTTTCCCCAGAGTTTAGTAAATGTGGTAATGTTTTACATTGCAAAAAATACCTAATCATGTGCGAAGAAAATAAAAAAACCTAATTTTTACTCACATACTGTATATTTAAACGATGGAAGTGTTAGGAGCATGTGCGCTTCTGCTCCATCATAGCTGCTGGTTCCAGCATCCTGGTTTAAGCTATGATGCATTTTCCCTGTCTGTCAACCTGCAAGGTGATTGCTATAGCTGGGTGGAGGCCAAACTTGATTTAAGCCCACCAAGCCTCCAGTCTAATGCTTGTGATATTGCATTTGTAACACATGCTCCAAGCTCTCTGTTTAATCGGCCCTGTTCTGCTTTTTGTATTCCCTCGTTGACGATCTCTGATAGGATATCAACTACTCTCTGAACTCTGCCTGCCTTTTGACTTCAGATTTGACCCTGACTATTCTGAACCTTGCCTGCCTTTTACCTGGACTGTGGTTGAACCACTCTACCTGTCTGACAACCTCGAGTACCTGTTTGCTGCGCTCAGTTTGTGCCTGCCCCACTGTGTTAGCCAGGCACTATAGCATTGTGTATAGTTCCTGGGGGCAACCGAGTACCGGTAGACCTGCTTGCCTTATGGGAAAGGGGACTGCTATAGGTGAAGAACACAGAAGCCAGCTTTGGTGCCTGACCACCTACATAAGGGTAAGCGTGACAGGAAGTCAGCAGAGCTTCATAACATTCACTACACTCTGGGGCAACTTCACTTGCAAACTGCAACTTCCCCTGCAAAGTAAATAGCCTATTTGTTTTTAGTAAACCAACCACTGTCTCTCTATTCCTCAGCTCACCCCTTCAGTCTCCTTGCAAATCGCTTATTTACTAACTGACATATCAGTATGGATGTTACATCACTCCCTACAATTCAGTCTTTCGAAAAACCAATCTCATAATATTCACCCCACTCCCCCCCTTGTTCCCCCCTCCCCAAACTTTTCTATTAAGATCAATAGCACAACTATCTGTCCCTCCCCTAATGCTGGGTGTAATCCTAGACTCTCACCTGTTTTCAGCCTCACATCCAATTATTAAGTCTTGCCACCATCACCTCCAGACCAATTCTAAAGTACGTCCATTCTTAATCAATGACACCAGCATGCTACTTCCTTGTTATCTCTTGTTTTGACTATTGTAAATACCTCCTTGTTGACCTACCTCCACACAGGCTATTCCCCCTACAGTCTATCAAGAATGCTGCTGCCAGACTCACCCACCTTACCAATAGCATAGTGTGTACAAGCCCTCTCTGCCATCCCTCCACTGATTTCAAATCGCCCAACAAATAAAATTCAAAATACTAACAACATACAACTCTGCCCCAGCTTTAATGCTAAACCCATCTCAAAAAATCGCTCAAACCATTCTCTTTGCTCCTTCCGAGACCTCTTGCTCTCTTGCCCCCTCACCACCTCCTCCCATGCTTGTCTCTAGGACTCCTCCAAAGCCTCTTCCATCCTCTGGAACTACACCAACTTGTATGGCTATCTCCTACTCTGCCTGCCTATTTGCCCTGAAAACTCAGCTCCTCAGGGAAGCCTATCACTTGTCTACCTAACAGCTGAATTTTAGTGTTTCCAGCAACTCATCCCCACACAGTCATTACCTTTTGTATCACTTGCCTTTTAGATTGTTATCTCTCATGAGCAGGGCCCTCATAACTCACTTGTCTTGAATTGTATTGTAAATGTACTAAATGTACTATCTCTCTTTATATTATAAAACATTGCACAAACTGATTTCACAATATAAATCATGTATAACAATAGTTAATAATAATTAGTGTATACTTTCATAATACAGCAATACCTCGGTTTGCGAGTAACGCAATACATGAGCTCTTTGAAAGACGAGCAACATTTTTTTTTTAATTTTTACTTGATATGCAAGTGCTGACTTGATATATGAGCAGTACAAGGATCACAGTTTTAATGTAAAAAAAGTGGAATTACACTCACAATGTATATCCCGCGTTAAGGAGTCTGGTGCTCATCCATGTAGTAAAGCCGCTGGTGTATACAGTAAAGCCGCTGGTGTATATATTACTGTATGTGTCCAGAGGTTCGGGGGCGCTGGTGGCTCCCAGCGCTTCCTGGAGTACTCAGAGATGCTCAAAGACACTCCCAGCTGGATGGGGCGGGGCGTAACGTGCATCAGAGCACCCGGATGTGTCAACAGTTCCTGAGTGTCTCTGAGTTCTCCAGGAAGCGATGGGAGCCACCAGAGCCAGGGCTGTCTTTAATATTGATTGGACCCTGGGCAAACATTTTCTTGGGCCCCCTCTTCCACGCAATTTCGCTCTCCACATGCTTTGAGACATACAATAAATAGCAGCTAGACTACAAATCAGTTTACTGAATCATATCAGGCAGCGATTGCGATTGGTTGCCAGAGGTTACAGTGTATCATTACCGCACACTGACTGGCTGCTAGAGGTTACAGCACACATTATGGCTCACTGTTATTTTATAGAGGTTACAGCACATGACTTCTGCTTGTTGATTGGTTGCTAGAGATTACTGTACACCAATACTGCTCACTGATTGATTGCTAGAGGTTACTGAACATCTATACCACTCACTAATTGGTTGTTAGAGGTTACTGCAAATTATTACTGCTCACTGATTGGTTGCAAGAGATTAGTGCACAGCATTACTGCTCACTGATTGGTTGCTAAAGGTTACAGCACATCATCTCCTCACTGCCTGCCTGCGTACTCACATGCACCAAAATTTAGGGTGCTGTGGCACCATGTTATTTTGAAAAGGGTTCCACCTCCAATTTGCTTACTTTTGCAGAACAGGCTGATGTTAGGCTTAATGACCACAGCTGTAGGCAGGACTTTCAAGCATTCTCCTTTACCTCCCCAGTGGGCAGGATTCAGCAGAAGTGATGGTGGATGTGACCTCAGGGGGACATGATATACATATGAATGCCACCTCTATTTACATATCAATGCCGCAGTCTATGACTATTTACATAAAGCTGGGCAGCAGCAGAAGTTTACACTAAGATATTTGACACAGCACGGGACTAAAACTTTAAGGGATAAGGGAATTTAAACTGGGATAGTTGGCAAGTATGAGGCAGCTGCTTTGGGCCCGACTACAATGATGGGGCCCAGGGCAGCTGCCCCTTTTGCCCTGCCTTAAAAACGGTCCTGACCAGCGCCCCCACACCTCTGGTCACATACAGCACTGCATACACAAGCGCCCCCGCACCTCTGGCCACATACAGTACTGCATACACCAGCAGTGGTTGTGGAACGAATCATCTGCGATTCCTTTATTTCTTATGGGTAAACTCTCTTTGATATACGGGTGCTTTGGATTACAAGCATGCTTTTGGAACTAATTATGCTCGTAATCCAAGGTATTACTGTACCTAGCTCCTTTAAGATCTCTTTGCAGCCAGCCTGGCAAAATAGCCCAAAGCACTAATCTTTTCAAAAACTTGCTTCCCTGCTAAGTTTTCTACTGCGCTATGATCTGTGGTCTTTGCAAAACGTAGCAAGCCTAGTTTTTTTTTTTTTTACAGAAATGCAATCAACCTGCAACAGTAACACCCTCACAAATGAGATAAGTAAGCATAGGGATGGAATGCACACTTGAAACAAGCTACCTCCTGAACCTTTTTTAGGATTACGTTCTGAAGTGATGTAGTATGTTATGTTATATTATAAGGGTATCCCATTTTTATCTGCTTTGCCTGCAAATATTTTAACCATTTTAATAAGTTTAAAAGAAAGTCTTAAACTGTTACTAAACTCACAACAGTAAAATCAGTCTGTATATTCAATAAAGCATGCTTGTTATACTCACTGTGGAACCTAAGTGCTTAATGCTCCACATTGTGTAAAAAGGCTGTAAACCTGTCTTCTTTGATCCTCCCCTTCTTCCACAGTCCCCAATCCATCTGCTGATAGTAGAGAGCCTTGGGGACACTCTGCACATGCTCAGTTTGGTGTGTATTGCTAGAGAGTTTTTTTCCTGGGCGGGTGCATGTGATTGGCACATCAGCACTGTCCAGACAGAGGGTCAGTGGTCCTGCAGCCTCATAGGACAGTCAGAGGAGAATGAAAACTCCTCCTACAAGCTATAACCAGACACTGATAGAAGTCATAAAACTGCTATATACTGCTGATGAGAAAAGGTATTTAGCAGTTTATATTTACTAAAATAATTGCATTTCCATGTTATGTGTACTGTGGGAGACCAGATATAGTGAATGCAGGGCCCTGGGTTAAGTAACACTTTAACATTTTTTGATTTATTGTTTAGATTTACAGGCATATCTAAATATACTGTATATATAATTATAACCATACATATTATATAGTTTCGTAAGAAAGCCTAATGGTGAACCTGCCTCCATTACTGGGCTCGGGTTTTGGATATTAGCATGAAGTATCCTCATGGACCCTTTTAAAATTTGCAGCATCATATTCTATTGTTAAGGTTTTCTTTGATAAATACTTCTCAAATGATTTTATTCTACAAAGGACACATCCTAATTCAAATACAATTTATTTGTTAAAGGAACTCCTTTGTGGACATCTTACGCGCCATTCTCCTCTCACTAGAAGTTCTTATTGAAGATCCTGAGCTTCAGGTCAATGGATTTATTCTAATCATAGACTGGAGCAATTTTTCCTTCAAGCAAGCCTCCAAGCTCACGCCTTCGATTCTCAGGCTGGCCATCGAAGGCTTGCAGGTATGAAGAGACTGAAATGTTTTTCATTTTATTGTGAATACATTTACAGAGAAGTTTATAAAGTAGCTACACCTTGATAGTGATATGTAAGTACAGATGGCAAACCATGTATGCCCAAACGATGCAGGAAGAGAAGGGGGGGGGGCATGGAATAGTAGGGTAACAAGGGAATGGAACAAACAAGGGGAATGAGGGGAATGAGGGTAAAAATAACAGAATTGAACAGTAAAATCAGCTTTGTTTTTTCATCATTCTTGATATGTGTTTGCAGTTGTGCTCATAATATTTCTATCCAACTAATGGAGCTGATCTAGTAGGAAACAATGTCTCAACATCTATTATTGACCTCAAGGGCTATTTGTTGGTGTATGCCTCCACAGAAAGATGTATCTTGTTCCATGGTTGGATGATAATTCGGGTTGTACAGATACTTTGTTGTGTTAAGAGGTAGCGGATATTTTTAAAAGTCAGTGTTCCGCAAAAAGCTTGTTCTGACTACCAAGTGATATTTCAGAAAGGCAGGATAATTGGTATTGTCTCTGTTGAAGTGCAAGGAGCCGGTTGTGAATAAACACCACCTCTTAAAAACTTTTTGTTTTGGTTATCATTATTTAGTTTGGCATGAAACCATTCTCTCCACGTTAATGTTTTATTGGCAATGAAAAGGTTTATGAAGTAAATGACAGCCAGTTAGCCATTGTTTCTCTCTGGGTCAATAGGAGACAAGTATCAGTCCAATCTGTCCTTACCCTGTTGAGATGTGCTGGAGAGAAACAAACAACTAAACAAGCAACTCCAGGGGTCTTTAAAAAAATCTATGGCCTGTATGTAATTAAAAAAAATTGAATAGTTACATCCCAAAAGCATGATACATTGAGGCAATCCTATAATTAATGTGCCAAAGGTGCTGCCACCAGGCCACATTTTGGACAGTGTTTAGGGTAAGTGTAGGCAGGTTGAAATAAGTTGGTTTAGCAAATACGCAGCTGGCCCAGACAGGGGGAAAGGGTTAATTGTTGTGAGCTCAGATCCCACGCTTTTTGGTCCTAGCCAGACCACTTGTGCTATAAAAAGAGGAAGGCTGAGGTCCAGCCGTTTGCTTGGTTCTGTTCCTACTCGCGGCTGAAGGTACTGGGACTGCTGCGCCTTGCAGTCTTCTGAAGGCACCAGGATTTTCGGACACATCCAAGCCATGGAGAATTGCAAGATGGACTCTCACCTCACGGAGGTATGCCTGGGCCGCCACACTACAATAGTTAAGGGAGAAGGACATTGTTCATATTGAACTGTTATGCAGCAACTTTTTCAGTAAAGTTTCATTAACCGTTCTAAGTCTGGTCTGAATGTATTCAAAGGCTTGCATGTTGGTTTTGGTGTATCAGAAGAACTAGGGTCTGTATAGCACTAAAAATGAATGCTCAAGGGTTAATGTTCTGACTCCCTCCTTAGTGGTCGTATCCATTAGCAACCGGTTCCAAACTTTCATTACAGAGATCTATGGCCTGGTCATGAGGTACAGGAAGGAAGGAGTTAACAAGTGCAAGAATGAGGTCTATGTGCAGGGTGGGACCCCATAGACCTTGTGTTCCTGTCCTTGGGGGACATGAAGTATGCCATGAAGTTTTGCATACTTGCTCTAACATTGTGATATTGCTTGGTTTTAGAAATAAATGTATAGTTTTAGAAAGATTTAGGAGTCTGGGAAGCTGCTTATCTTTATTAGATATAAGAAGGGGGTTTTTGGGACTTTGAGTGAGGCACAAGATGCGTGGTAGGAGAAACTGTAAAATTGTTTAATAGACATATAAACAAAGCATTACTTAATAAACATGTGATACATGGTTGAACATGAGTATTTTATCTGTATACAAGGCGATGGCATTCAAAAAGAGGAATTCATATATATACATGCACGCATCTAAAAATCGCATAGTATCCCATGGAAGTAACTAGCATAAAAAGCCAAATGCTTGTTGAGTAATGGATACAAATGGGTTGTAGGATGCAAATGATTCACAGTTGTGGTCAAGCTATGTGTTGGGAACATGATGACATCGATAGGATCGACGCGTTTTGTTTCCAGATGCCACTCATCAGGAGAAAACATATAGCATATGTATAAATTGTTCTGTATAAGCAATGTTGCAAGTCAGGATCTGCGAGGCAAGTCTATCCTGGGAGCTGAGGGAATGAACCCAAGGAAGAAGCGAGCACACCAACACACCCCAGGAGCACCCTCCAAACGTAATAGGCAAGGGTGAAAAAATACAAATATGTCTGGTGACCTGTGATCATGCTCATGCCTCAGAGCATGTCTCTGTGCGATGTCACCAGACATATTTGAATTTTTTCACCCTTGCCTAATACGTTTGGGGGGTGCTCCTGGGATGTGTTGGTGCACTTGCTTCTTCCTTGGGTTGCCCAGGTATAATTTCCTTATAATTTTGATAAGAGAAGTTTGAAGTTTAAGTAGAGGTTATTCTACACATCTTAATACCAAGGTAGGTGATGTGGTCACTAACTACTGAGTAACCCAACATGTGTGCGCATGACTTGGGGGGAGGGGGAGGACCAAGACAGCAATAAGACATCACATTTTTCTACATTAATTTTGTAGCCTGAAATGTCCTCTATTCATCCAAGTTGTTTCTCAGCTTGGTTAGCCTTTGATGTAAACACCAAGAGTTCATCAGCTAATAAAGCTGTCTCCTATCAATGAGAGATAACTACATAAGGGCTCCATCGCAAGGTTGAAAAGCAGCAAAGCTAAGGAACATCCCTGGCAGTGCCCTCCTGAAGTTGTGTGTGGGGAGCCAGAAAACTTGGAGTATGCATTCTGGTGTTCAGAGATTTATACATTCTGGATAGGAAGTGGTACACAAATGCCCAGTCGTTCCGGGACCCTGAAGGGCCAACTATAAAATACATTGTCAAAAGGTTATTCTATGTCTAATGAAAAAAAATGCCTTTCAGTGTGCTGGATATGCTCTGTGGTGTTCCAACACTGCCAGAACTTTTCTAATATACATTTGCCTTATAGAAGGGATCCATACTGTAGAAGGGAACTTTTTAAACAAAGGGCCAGTTTACTGTCCTTTAGACTTAAGGGGGGGCCAGACTGTGGCCATTGGGAGTAGAAAATGTCCCAACGTCAGTGGCCCAGTCGTTGGTGCCATTAAAAACAACTGTGCCCCATCATTTGATGTCATTGGGAGGAATTGTGCCCTATCATTGGTGTCATTGGGCCCCATTGTTGGTATCATTGGGCCCCATTGCTGGTGTCATTGGGAGGAACAGTGTCCCCTCTTTGTTGTCATTGGGAGGGCTTCTGCCCCTTAATGGGTGTCAGTGGAGAGAATTATACCCCATTGTTGATATCAGTGGATGAAAACAGTGCCCCAAGGGCCAGATAGGAGCAAACAAAGGGCTGCAGTTTGGACACCACTGCCTTATAGGAAGCATTTACATGTTTTTTTTCATTACTGCTTAAATAATAATTACAGGTAGAATAGTGGCGATTTGGAGATTTGCAGCTTATTTCTCTTGTAATGTTTTACAATCATATAACAGCTCTATTGTAACAGCTCTTTTTTAGCACAATCACACTAATAATACATGGTAATTTATAGCTACAATATCTCTTAAGTTACCAGGTTTCCCAATGAGCTCCAGTGGTCATATTTGAGCAGGGCAGAGCTAATCCAGCCCTGTCCTGTCTCCCGCCAACAGATCACTATTATAGGAATCTATTGATTGCCAATATAAGTGCAAGTTAGATTATGTCAATTGATCTGTTGGTGTAAAAGGGTGTAGGCAGATACTGTTTCCTTTTGCCTCAAGGGAGGAGAGTAGTATGGTAAATCCACCAGTAAAATTAACAACGTTGTCAAAAGTCACACCATAACACGCAGTCTTTTATTCTACTGCCCCCTTCTGTCGCTAAATGTAATCTTTAACATTGAAATGAAATGGGTTATGAGTGGTGGTCTGGACTGTGTGTTTTTGGGGTGACTTTTGATAAAGTTGTCAGTTTGCTGGTTGAGGGAAATGTGTTTTTTGTATCTTATTTACCATAACTGAATTTTATATTTATTTATATATATATATATATATATATATATATATATATATATATATATATATATATATTTGAATAAAACTAGCTAAACCACATGGGACACCATGGCAACAGATCCTCAATATTACAGGCAACCCTGGTATAATAGCTCTTAACAACTTTGGGGGTACTTTAACACACTGTTTGTATTTGAGAGGGCACTTTGATAGGCTATCATACCGAAACAGGCATCTGGTAAAGGGGGGTGGCTGGTAGGCAGCACAGGCACCTTTAGTAACCAGGTACCAGGTCCTCATTTCAACTCTGTAGGGTTCCCAGATGGCGGAGCCAGGTGTAGTGTCTCTGCGCTATCCCTCCTCGACGGGAAACCCCTCCCTAACGCTAAGCGCACTGTCACTAGCCAGCGGGGATCTTGTCCCTACACTATCCACTTTGCAAATGCACACCAACTGCAGTGGGGCAATTTTATTTATTAGCATTAACCTCACTAAAGATGGCCGTGGTGGTCATTCAGTGCAACAGCATCCAAATGGACAGCTGCTCCCCTAATGACACCTAGAGAGGACTTAGAAGAACAAAACCTCCTCTCAACCTCTATGCCCTCTGCACAGCGGCTGCCAGAACATCGCTGCCTACAGATGGGAGAATGAACAGCACCTGCCTACACATCGCTGCATATTTTTCTGCAATAAGAGAACTGAAACATTTGTAATAAATGTTTGAAAAAAAAAAAGCCTAATTCTTGCTTTTCTAGGCCTTGTTTCAAGTGAGAGCACATGATTTCCTGCACAGAATGTGACTGTTTTCTATAGGCTATAAAAGCCACATTACACAGTTAGAGAATTACATGCTGGTAATCAAATGCCTCATTGCTAGAACAATGCTGACATTTTACACACAACAATTTTCTTTACTGCATTCTAGATTTCTTTTTATTGCAGTAGTTTCACTCAATTGATCCTCTACTTAGCTGCACACAATGTAATTTGGCACATGCATGCACATTATTACTGAGGTAGGCCATCATACAGGTCAAACCGCATTACATTACAGTGTCCAGTTAATGGCTGGTACACATAGGGGTTGATTTACTAAAACTGGAGAGTGAAAAATTTAGGTGCAGCTGTGCATAGAAACCAATCAGCTTCCAGTATTGTCAAGGCTTAATTGGACAAGCTGAAGTTGGAAGCTTGTTGGCTACTAGGGATGAGCTTCGAGTTCGAGTTGAACTCATGCTCAACAGCGGGAGCCTCCCTCCATGCCATCATGGATGTGAAGCGGCCCGAAAAGATGATGAAGACAAGAAGATGAAGACAAGAAGATGAAGACAAGAAGATGAAGAGAAGAAGCGTCAGTTCTGGTATGGATTTTAAGGGGAACCCCGCGCCAAAATTAAAAAAGAAAACGGCGTGGGGTCCCCCCAAAAATCCATACCAGACCCTTATCCGAGCACGCAACCTGGCAGGCCGCAGGAAAAGAGGGGGGGACGAGAGAGCGTCCCCCCTCCTGAACCGTACCAGGCCACATGCCCTCAACATTGGGAGGGTGCTTTGGGGTAGCCCCCAAAACACCTTGTCCCCATGTTGATGTGGACAAGGGCCTCATCCCCACAACCCTTGCCCGGTGGTTGTGGGGGTCTGCAGGCGGGGGGCTTATCGGAATCTGGAAGCCCCCTTTAACAAGGGGACCCCCAGATCCCTGCCCTCCCCCCTGTGTGAAATGGTAAGGTGGTGCAAAAGTACCCCTACCATTTCACAAAAAAACTGTCAAAAATGTTTAAAATGACAAGAGACAGTTTTTGAGAATTCCTTTATTTAAATGCTTCTTCTTTCTTCTATCTTCTTTCTTCTATCTTCTATCTTCCTTTGGTTTCTTCCTCCATCTTCTGGTTCTTCTGGTTCTTCCTCCGGTGTTCTCGTCCGGCATCTTCCTCCGTCTGCGTCTTTTTCCTTTCTTCTCCTCTGGCCGCTCCGCATCCATGATGGCATGGAGGGAGGCTCCCGCTGTGTGACGTTTCTCCTCTTCTGACGGTTCTTAAATAACGGGGGGCGGAGCCACCTGGTGACCCCGCCCCCCTCTGATGCATAGGGACTTGACGGGGACTTCCCTGTGGCATTTCCCGTGATGTCAGAAGGGGGCGGGGTTACGTAACGGGTGACCCCCCCTCTGACGTCACGGGGAATGCCACAGGGAAGTCCCGTCAAGTCCCCGTGTGTCAGAGGGGGGTGGGGTCACCGGGTGGCCCTGCCCCCCCGTTATTTAAGACCCGTCAGAAGAGGAGAAGCATCACACAGCGGGAGCCTCCCTCCATGCCATCATGGATGCGGAGCTGGCCGAGGAGAAGAAGGGAAGAAGACGCCAACGCCACGGAGGAAGATGCCGGACGAGAACACCGGAGGAAGAACCAGAAGAAGAAGAAGATGGAGGAAGAAACCGAAGGAAGATAGAAGAAAGAAGATAGAAGAAGCATTTAAATAAAGGAATTGTCAAAAACTGTCTCTTGTCATTTTTAACATTTTTGACAGTTTTTTTGTGAAATGGTAGGCCCTTACCATTTCACACAGGGGGGAGGGCCAGGATCTGGGGGTCCCCTTGTTAAAGGGGGCTTCCAGATTCCGATAAGCCCCCTGCCCGCAGACCCCCACAACCACCGGCCAAGGGTTGTGGGGATGAGGCCCTTGTCCTCATCAACATGGGGACAAGGTGTTTTGGGGGGCTACCACAAAGCACCCTCCCAATGTTGAGGGCATGTTGCCTGGTACGGTTCAGGAGGGGGGGGGCGCTCTCTCGCCCCCCCCCTTTTCCTGCGGACTGCCAGGTTGCATGCTCAGATAAGGGTCTGGTATGGATTTTTAGGGGGACCCCACACCATTTTTTATTTAAATTTTGGCGTGGGGTTACCCTTAAAATCCATACCAGACCTGAAGGGTCTGGTATAGATTTTGAGGGGGACCCCACACCATTTTTTTTTTTGAATTTTGGCCAGGGTTCCCCTTAATATCCATACCAGACCTGAAGGGCCTGGTATGGAATTTAGGGGGACCCCCCACGCCTTTTTTTTTTTAATTTTGGTTCGGGGTTCCCCTGTGGCAAATTCCCGTGCTGTTTTTATCAATGAACTTTTATGTGTATAGTCGGACCGGCAATTCATTAATAGCCGGAGTAGTTTTAAATGACTTTTTTTCCTTTGAAATGTCATTTTGCTGTCAGACTGTTCTAAACATGGGAAACATGCGCCCCTTTACAGGCATACTATAGACACCCCCCAGGTACGAAATTTAAAGGGATATTACACTTTTATTGTTTCACTTTAAGCATTATTAAAATCACTGCTCCCGAAAAAACTTCGTTTTTAAAACTTTTTTTTGCATTGATCCATATCCCCTGGGGCAGGACCCAGGTCCCCAAACACTTTTTATGACAATAACTTGCATATAAGCCTTTAAAATTAGCACTTTTGATTATTCATGTTCGTGTCCCATAGACTTTAATGGTGTTCGCGTGTTCAAACAAATTTTTTGCCTGTTCGCAAGTTCTGGTGCAAACCGAACAGGGGGTGTTCGGCTCATCCCTATTGGCTACCATGCACAGCTGCACCAGATTCTGAGTGCTCCAGTTTAAGTAAATCAACCCCAATATATTTTGGGGATTTCCTTTCTCCTAGATATGCAAAACATTCCGCTTTGGAAGACATCCAAAGGTACCAGTGCATAGACTAGAAGTAATTAATTCAAGAGCTACATCCTACTTTGCAGGGTTGGATCTTACTTTTTACCATGTGAAATGATAAGTTAGGTTAGGTCAGTAGTTCTGTCACTTCTGAGTTAGCCTATTTAGTGTCTTCTGGACAATGGTACACCACACATTGTGAGGGCACACAAAGGGTGCAAATTATATGGAAAATGAAAGATAGGAATTGCCATGGAGTTTTACAGACAGCTCTTCTTTCAGGCATTTGATAAATTAGCTTCTCTATGTCCTGGGATTGTAAGCCTTTTCCTGTTGCTTTCCGTAGAAGGAGCATACTTCAACAAGGTTACATTACATCATTATTAGAGCAGTTTAAATCAAGATATGTCTTTAGAGGCAAATGTTTGTTTCCAATTGCCCATACAGTCAACTCCACCAACCAAGATTCTTGTCAGAGAATGTGACTTGTCTCCCTATCCCCTCTTCCCTTAAAGAGAACCTGAATTATGGCTTATGGGGCTGTGCCCAAAAAAGGCAAAGGAGTAGTTACCAGTATTAGCAGTGGTGACCATGCACTTATTTTTTACTCATTACTTACTTACCGTGCCTTGGTAAGTAAGTGGCAAGTAAGTAACTAAATAGTAACTAAAAATAGCTAAATAACTAAAATTAAAAGTCTAGTCAAAAAACCTACACGTTTCAGCCCATAGGGGCCTTAATCATGGCTACCACAAACAATTTCAAACAATATTAAATGCCCACCCTCCCATGCACTAGAGGAGGAACAGGTAATCAACTTTTAAAAAGGGAGACACACACTAGGGTTGTCCCGATACCACTTTTTTAAGACAGAGTACAAGTACCGATACTTTTTTAAAGTACTCGTTACAGATTATGGATACTTTTTTAATGTGATGTGACAGTTTTCAAAGCACAATGCAGACTAATGATATCTTCTTTATAATTGATAGATGACACTGATAGGCAGCACTTATGGGCACTGATAGGTGGCACTTATGGGCTCTGATGGGCAGGCACTAATGGCTACTGAAATGCAGCACTGATTGGCGATTGCTGACCTGGCATAATAAATGATATAAATGATTAGAGAAAAGGAAGGATTTTGCAATGCTATACAGCATTGCAAAATCCTTCCTTTCCTCTCATCATTCATGTCATTTATCATATAGTATATGCTGCGACACCCATCTTGGTACACCTTGCACTTGGACGCAGTAAGCAGCTGCGGACATCTTGTTAAACACAGCCCAAACTGTATGTGCTGGGTGTAACAAGATGTCCGCTGCTGGCTTACTGCGGCCGAGCGCAGGGTGTACCAAGATGGGCGTTGGGATATTCAACCTCTGACGGTGACACGGAATGTCACTTCCGTTACCGAATGTGACAACTCTAGTCACCTATTCTGATGGAACATGCGGCTGCACCCTGCACCCCTGCCCCGGCCAGCTTACCTAGTTCCACTTCCGCCAACCTGTTGAGGACTCGCTCTCTGCGCCGCCCTCTCCGTCCCGCTGACTTCCGGTTGCGAGCAACACTGCCTTATTCCCATGTATTGGATTAATAATGGGAGCATTTGTGCGAGTACAAATACTTGCGCAAATGCTCTGTATCGGGACAACCCTAACACGCATAATGGAGCCCTGCTCAAAGGTGACCACTGGATCTCATAGGGAAACCTGCTAACTTCAGAAATATTGTAGCTATGATTTAACTTTACAATATTAGTGTGCTTGTGCTACAAAGAGAAAACACATATGGATCTATTAAATGTATACAAAAAAAATATTCATGAAAATATAAAAGATAAAGTATGTGCAAATAGCACTTATCCAAAGTTATAATAAATAACTCCACAAAAAAGAAGTGTCAAAACCAAGTAAAAAAATCTTAACAAAAAGAGCAGCTTATACAGAGGTTGGGGTGAACAAGATTACTTAAAGAGGAGCTCCAGTCTGGAAAAAAGAAATTAAAAGTCAGCAGCTACAGCTACTGTAGCTGCTGCAGCTGCTGACTCTTAATACAAGGACACTTACCTGTCCAGGGATCCTGCAATGTTGGCACCCCGGGCCAATTTATCAATTGGCTTTGGGTGCAGGCACCAGCATTGTAAGTAATTGAAACTGGCAGTGAAGCCTTCATGCTTCACAGACGGTTTCCTACTACGCATGCACGTGTCGTGCTGCGCTTTCTGAATGGTCCCACCATCTTCTAGGACCCGTGTTTGTCCCAGAAGGCAGCGGATGGAAAGGAGAAGGGGCATTCATTTGAAATCTGCCTGGCATTGACATAAAGAGCATGGCAGTAATGTGGGTTCTCAAAGGGCCCACATACTGTAGTGAGCATGCAGTGCACTGTATTAAATAAACATAATTCGATCCACAGTTGATATAATGTTTAATACTGAAGCTTTCACCTGTGACAAATGAAGTCTCCCTAGTAACCAGATTGAGCCTATAGTACTTGCATGTGTTAAGAAAGGGTAAGAACCAAACATGACAGCAAGGGTATAGAATGTTCTTAGAGGAAAAATATCGGGACAAGAGAGATCCCAGAGTGGGAGCCCAGTAGAATGTAGCTGTTTATCCAAGTAAAGAATCAGAGGGTTCTTCTTGATAATATCTATAATGTGACCATTTTCTTATTAAGGCCCCTATGGGCTGAAACGCATATGTCTTTTGACTAACTGGATTGCTATGTACAGTGAGCCTGCAGTGACTTTGTGCAATGGTACCAGTGGTCTTCCCGCACTTATTTATTTGGGTCTTGGAGGTGGTAGCCTTGCATTTGTGTGCTTTCTCTGAAAATTCTACGTATGCCTATGCTGTGTGTAATAAATATATTATTAATTGACATCTTTGTCTAAAAAATATATATATATATTTCAATTTTCTTTCTTCATTTTCTACTAACATTTTTCAAAAAAAGAGGTCATTATGTGGGTGTTTCCACTCTCCTGGTGTTCCATGGCCTCTAAAAATGTAATAGGCAGTCAGGAAATTAGATGCATACTGCAGTTTATGCCCCTAGAAAGCATGTAAGTGTCCTTGGATTTTGGGCTCCTCTATATGATTAGTCTGTGCAAAAGTCTCACAAATGTGGTATCCCCATACCCAGGAGGAGTATTTGGTTTTTGGGGGGTATACTTGTAGGTATATCTATGCTGAGAAATTACTTGCTAGGAACCCCACATTTGGTGTGCAAACCCAGTGGAACTAGCACTACAACATATCCAAAGCTGGGTTTCCTAACACCAAGTCGCCACGAGATACGGGGCCCCAAAGTCAGTTCGGAAAATGTCAAGCACTTTTCTGCAGCAGAGAATGACATTTTCCGAACTGACTTTGGGGCACTATATCTTGGGGTCACTTGGTGCTAGGAACCCCAGCTGTGGATATATTGTAATGCTAGTTCCACTGGGTTTGCACACCATATTTGGGGATCCTAGCACCAAGTGGCCCCGAGATACGAGGCCCCAAATTCGGTTCGGAAAATGTCAAGCACTTTTCTGCAGCAGAGAATGACATTTTCCGAACCGACTTTGGGGCCCCATATCTCGAGGCCACTTGATGCTAGGAACCTCAAATTTGGATATGTTGTAGTGCTAGTTCCACTGGGTTTGCACACCAAATATATTCGTAGCACCAAGTGGTCCTGAGATATGGGGCCCCAAATTCGGTTTGGAAAATGTCATTCTTTACACCAGAAAAGTGCTTGACTCGAGTATAAACCGAGGGGGGCACTTTCAGCACACAAAAAATGTGCTGAAAAACTTGGCTTATACTCGAGTATATTATAAACAAATATATACTGCGCTGTCTATAAAAGATATCAAAAAAAAAAAAAAAAACTAAAGCAGCCAGCACAGCAGTGGATAAAGTTGCAAAAATGACAAATTGGGTGAAATGTGCAGCGCTCATATAAACCATAACAAATAATATGAGTACAAAAAACGTGAATAATAAATGATGTGCTCAAAAATACCCCAAGCAGTCCTCTATTATGACATGTGATGGCTATAAACAGAGGAACTTGGACGTGTAATGTCCAAAAAAGAAAAAAGTCAGTGACAAGCTTCAATCATGTGTGATGATAATCCTCAACCACATGTGGATATAATATAGTGACAGTCTTTAACTTCAAATATGTATGATGTAATAACAGTTGATAGTAGATCCACCACCAAAGACACCAGAAGCTGCTTACCAGAGGGATTTAACTCAAATAGGTGTACACCTAGTGAGTCAATCAAGCTTTGTGGTATAATATACTAAGGGATCAGATGCTCTATCCACATATGACCTCCAGATGGACCTCCAAACAGGTGTAAGGTATGGATGGACTCAGTAGATATAGGCAGTGAGCCCCATCATTAAAAGAATGGAGATACCTTGTGACTTGGTGCATTAATATACATGTCCTTATGACAAACGGCGTCACGTTGTAGGTTATATACACCGGACACTGTGCCATTTTAAGCCACATCTGCTCCTATATGTCCCCCAGAATAGCGGTGCCATGTTTTTTGGCTGTTTAAACCAGTCACTGTTCCACATGATGTCACATCCTCTTTCACGTGTTAAAATGAGGCTTGGAACTCTTGTCCGGGCACCATTTTGGCAGAACCAGGAAGTAATCCTCCTCTATATATGAAAATGAGGCTTGTAATGCAAGCCCGGGTGCCATTTTGGAGGAACCAGGAAATAATCTCCATAATTTGCACTTTCAATCAGACGGAGCTGCCACTTGTTATGGGGGTAACCAGTATCTATAAATACTCAGCCAGTACAGTGGTCCAGCACCCCAGATGATGACTTCTGAGTCAAAACGCGTCGGTAGGATATGCTGAGACCACTGTCTTCTTTTATACAAGCGCTTGATTTTACTGCTAAACACGTGAGCGTATTTCCTTTGCTTTTTATGTATTAAAATTTCCATACAGAGTTACGCTATATGCCTTCCTCTTTCTTTTAATGATGGGGCTCACCGCCTATATCTACTGAGTCCATCCATACCTTACACCTGTTCGGAGGTCCATCTGGAGGCCATATGTGGATATTATTCACGTTTTTTGTACTCATATATTATTTGTTATGGTTTATATGATCACATAAGTGCTGCACATTTCACCCAATTTATACTCGAGTATATACGGTACATCAGAGCAAAATGAGCGACAAATGAAGAGGAAAGAGGGACATGGTTGCAAATGAGGAGCAGTCCCTCGAAATCAGGGACAGCTGGGAGCTATGGTACAGTAATTGCCACCACAGAGCATACACAATGCAGATTAGATTTGTTGAATGCACCAACATGAACTATTCATTCTCTCTCTCTCCTTATCATTATTCATAAATAACATGTTACCTTGAAAAGACTTCTAAACGCAGCTAAACTCTGAAATTTAGATGTACGTGTCAATGAATCCTAATGCCGCATACACACGATCGTATTTTTTGACAGGAAATGTTGGATGTGAGCTTGTTGGCGGTAAGTCCGACCATGTGTATGCTCCATCGGACATTTGTTCTTGGACTTTCGGCCAACAAATGTTGGCTAGTATGTCTTCAAATTTTCCGCCAACAAAAGTCAAAAGTACAAACATGCATGCTCGGAAGCAGAAGTGATCGCTCTTGTAAACTAACATTCGTAATGGAGAATTAACATTCATGACGTGGCAAATTATGAAATCTCCAAATGCAGCACACATTCTCTTCTTTAATGGGATAATAATGAAGCTGCTTTACTGGTGATACTGATGGAGTTATTGCAAACACATTTTCAAAGGCTTTTTTTTTCTGGTGATATCAAGAATAATATTATTATGATTTTGTTTTTTTAATTTGTGTAAGTTACCACAACACCATTATCCCGTAATTTATAAGATCAAAGATACAACAATGTTGGTGTCCCTTGTCAATTTTACATTGTATTTTTTAAAATGTAACTGCCTTCTCCAAAACTGTCATTTGAAGTAAAACACATAGCCAAGTATTATTCTCCACAATTTAAAAAAATAAAAAATAAAGATAATTAGACATGCTATCTGCCAATAGAACTTAACCAAAAAGTGCATTCTATGCATCCAAAAATATAGAAAATATACCAAATCAAATCATTTTTTAACCAAAAAAAAATGTCAAAGCAATAACTCCAAGGCCAATAATAACACGTTATCTCCTCCGATTGCGAAATTAGCAGAAGGATCCCAAAGGGTGGTGCTAAAGAGCTGAAAAACCACGTAGTACATATAGTACGTCACTACATTCGTAATTGTTGGCCAACATTTGTGTGACCGTGTGTATGCAAGACAAGTTTGAGACCAACACCCTTTGGACAAAATTCCACGGTTTTGTTATCGGAAAATCCAATCATGTGTACGGGGCTTTAGGCTATATTCGCCTGCGTGACTAACACTAGTGCGAAAGACAGTGGCATGTATCTGCTGATTCCTGCAGCTGTTACAGACACCTGTGAGGGACTGGCTGTGGGCACAGAGCCCTGTACGCTTCAATGGCAGATCAGCAGTGGCCACAGCTATCTGTGGGCTGTATGTCCAGCGCATAGCTGCCAACATTTCGAAAAAGTTTTTAGGAACATATTTTTTTGTGTGTCCAGAAAGCCACTGTAGGCGGAGCATGCACTTTAATTAGGGGTGGGACATTAATTTAATATGGGCATGGTGCTACAACCCAAATAGCAAAGATTGAATTGTAAGTCTTGTTAACTTGCTGCACATCTTCCCTGGCAAGTTTTGCACTTGAAGCACAAGTTCTAGTTGACACTTTTTCAATTTGTAGCAAATTTGCATGGCAAGTCTAAAGCAAGAGCGAAGTTGTAGTGGTGAGTCTACAGCAAGAGCCCTGCAAGTCTACAAAAAAGAGCCTCACAAGTCCCAGCAAGAGCCCTGCAAGTCTACAGCAAGAGCCCTGCAAGTCTACAGCAAGAGCCCTGCAAGTCTACAGCAAGAGCTCTGCAAGTTTATAGCCAGAGCTATGCAAGTCTCCGTTTTTTGCAAGAAAAAAGAAGCAAGCAGTGCAAATCTTTAATCCGACAATCTGATGATAGTGAAACCACTGCTATTAACCTAATCCCTTACTGTACACGTGTGAAATACATTCAATCCAACAATCATATATATTGATAAACCCTGTGTCATTGCATAAAATAATTCATCTATCATACAAAAAAAATCGAAGTTACACTTACCGGTAACGTGTTTTCCAACAGTCTTTTCCCCCCTTCGTCTTTCATGACAGCCACCTTTGAGAGAATTAACAAGCACTTGTCCTAGGGTGGGACTACCGCTTGAAGAACTTTACGGCCGAAGGCCTGGTCTTTAGCAGATAGCAGATCCAACCTGTAGTGCTTAACAAAGGTGATAAAGCTTGACCACGTTGCCGCCCTACAGATTTGCTCCGGTGTAGCACCAGCCCACTCTGCCTAAAATGCTGCCATAGCCCTAGTGGAATGGGCCCTGATACCTTCCAGGACCTCCATTACCTTGACTACATATGCCTGACTAATAGCTAACTTCAGCCATCCTACTATCATATGCCTAAAGGCTTTGGATCCCCTCCTAGCCCCTGAAAATTAAAAAAAAAAAAGAATCAGACTTTCTGAACGGTTTCATACTATCCAAGTACCCTTAGGACACATCTTCTAACATCTAGCCTGTGAAAAATATGTTCCTGTTTTCGTACAGGATTCGAACAAAAGGTAGGCAAAACAATTTCTTGGCTTCTGTGTAATTTAGAAGCCATTTTTGGAAAAAAGGCCGGATCCATCTTAAACACCAATTGATCAGGAGAAATTTGAAGAAAGGGCGTCCTAAACGAGAGGGCTTCCAGCTCACTAACCCACTTTGCGGTAGTGATCTCTACTAAAAAAACAGTCTTGAGAGTTAGCAACTTGACTGCACAAGACTCCATTGGCTCAAAGGGTTCCCCTGTAAGGGCCTGTAACACCAGAGAGAGATCCCACATAGGGAAGGGGGATGCTAACTAGTCTCTGCCTGCTTAGAGCTTTAAAGAACCTTGCTATCCAGGGGTTCACTGCTAGCTCTTTCTCCATAAAAACACTTCAGAGTGCTAAGGGCCAGTCCCTTGTCTGCCCCACTTTGCAGGAATTCCAGTACTGCCACTGGGCTGTGTACTTTAAAGGAGCTTTCAGTGCACCAAGTATTAAATCATTTCCAAATTTTTAGGTCTCCTTTTTCCTGCAACCTAAGAGGGTCACCACTAATCGGTCAGAGAAACCCTTACCCCTTAGCATCTCCTCAGTAACCAGGCTGCCAGATTCCACCTTTCCACCTGGGGACAACAGATCGGACCCTGAGAAAGAAGGTCCACCCAGATCGGCAGGATCCGGGGAGGTCTACGGCAAGATCTTTAAGGATGGAGAACCATAGCCTCCTGGGCCAGTGTGGCGGTATTAGGATCGGAGTCGTGTCTTCTGTTTGGAGCTTCCACAGCACTGCGGGTAATAGTGCGGGAGGGGGGAAGGCATAACACCTGGTAAAACGTCAGCTTCGAGAGAGCGCATGCACCCCGATTGCCCCATCCCATCTGTTCAGGGAGAAGAAGAGGTGAGATTTCTCGCATTTTCCCTCAAAGCGAGGAGGTCCACACATGGGACACCCCATCTTCGAGTGATCATCTTGTAGATGTCCTGACTCAAGACCCAGTCGCCCTCCCTCAGCATCTTCCTGCTGAGGAAGTCAGCAGCTGATTCAACCCCCCTTTCAAATGCACCGCTGAGAGGGATAGCGCCGTGCCTTTGGCCCACTTGAAGATTGCTTCCACCAGGACCCACAAAGAACAGCCCCTGGTGCCCCCCCTGTTGGTTGATATAGGCAACCGCCAAGGAGTTGTCCGAGTGGACCTGTACGTGTTGTCCCTGGAGCTCCTGCTGGAAGGCTCTGAGGGCCAATCCAATTCGAGGACCTCTTTGCATCCTCTGCTTTCCAAAAACCCTGCACCAGCCGCGGACCTAGGTGCGCTCCCCAACCAGTGCCACTTGCATCTGTCGTAATGGTCCTGGAAACCGGCAGAACCCACTCCAGACCACGAGAAAAGTTTGCCGTCTTCCTCCACAAAAACACAGACCTCTTTACCTGTCTTGGTACTTGTATTGGTGAGTCCAAGGACCTTTGACTGTGGTCCCCTACCTCTAGGATGAAACGCTGCAAAGGGTGAAAGTGTAGGCCTGCCCACTGCACTGCAGGGAAGGCAACCCTCAGCAAGCCTAGGGATGACATGGCCTGTCTTATCGAGACCTGGCGACTGCCCTGCAACAACAACTTTGGCTTGTCCACTTTTTTGGATTTTTTCTTGAGGGAGAAAGACCTTCCGCTGAGGTGAATCCAATATGTAACCTAAGAAGGGGACCCTCTGGGATGGGATCAGGTTG
Organism: Aquarana catesbeiana; assembly: GCF_042186555.1. NCBI lineage: Eukaryota > Metazoa > Chordata > Amphibia > Anura > Ranidae > Aquarana > Aquarana catesbeiana. The sequence continues at coordinate 521,566,382 of NC_133328.1, forward strand.
GATTTTTCTAGGTTCAAGAGCCACCCTAGGTTTTCCAAGAGACTTCTTGCCACCTGCAGATCCTGGACCAACTGCTCCGGGGAGGGAGAAAATAGGAGCAGATTGTCCAGATGTGCATCACGGAAATGCCTCTGGGTCACAAAAAGGCCAGGGTCTCCATCATGACTTTTGTAAAGATGCGGGGGGAAGAGGATAGGCCAAAGGGAAGAGCCTGGAACTGCAGATGGAACATCTCCCCCCTGATCTTTACTGCCAACCTGAGAAATTTTTGGCTGCCCCCTTGCGATGGAGGGAACATGCAGGTAGGTGTCTTTTAAAGTGTTCCTAGACCCAGTAACATGAAAATAGTACATCTGCCCCCCCACAGTGAACACAGCTTATAAATCTTCTTTTTACGTTAAAATATTGCCACTATATACCTTTTTGGCTGATCTGTATACCACAGTCAGTGATAAACTGCATAGTTTCTCCAGTGCTGAGAGTTCAGGAACAAGGAGATTTCCACTGCAGCCTGTATACACATCCACATGTGTAATGGCAATATCATGTGACCTGGCTAGTTCAGCTCAACATTTAAATATTCTCTACCGCATAAAAGACACAACTGAGCATGTGCAAGTTGGCTGCTCTGCCTGTGTTAGCTGGCTTTCCCCCGATAGACAGTGCTGGAGGGGAAGGATCTGTGCATACAGGATAAAACAGCCTTTTTACACAATGCAGAAGATTAACCCCTAAGCATGCTATGCTGCATATACAGAGTGATTTTTACTGTTGTGGGTTTAGTAACACTTTAAGTCTATGGATGCCATGTAGCACTCCGGAGGGAGCAGCGCCTTTACTGAGAAGACTGAGTCCATGCGGAACCTCCTGTAGGTTACGAGCGATTGAGAGGTTTAAGGTTTGGAATGAGCCTGAACTTCCCTGAGGGTTTGCATACCACAAAGACGTGGGAGTAGAACCCTCTGCCTACTTCCCTTGCCGGAACCCACACCACTACTTCCTGTTGCTCCAGCTCTTTCAAGGAGGATAAAAGAGCAGATGCCTTCTCTGTACACCTTGGAAGCTCTGTGATGAGAAGCCTGTGTGGGGGAGGAGTTGAAAATTCCAGCCGGTACCCCTCCGGTGCTCCCCTGTGACCCCTGCCCTTATGCCCCCAAACCTTTTTCTGCCCCTCAACCATCGGGGCCACAAACTTCTTCTGTGGGCGAGACTTTCTCTTAGTCTGTTCCCCAAACTTTCTCTTTATGGGAAAGGACTTCTTTTTGTTGGGAGTCCGAACAAGAAAGGCCTCCAGATCTGGACCGAACAACAAGTCCCCTGTGAGCGAATCCCCACCTTGGATGCACTATCCCCCTGTCAAGTCTTAAGCCAGAGAGCTCTCCAGACCGAGTTGACCAGGGCTGAGGACCTTGCGGACATGTGTACTGACTCCGCCAAGGCATCTGCAATGTACGTTACCCCTCTCAAGAGCATAGGAAAGGAAGACAGTATTGTTTCCTTTGGAGTCCCAGCTTCAATATGCGTCTTTATCTGCGTCAGCCAATATTCCATGTTGCGGGCCACCACTGTGACCACCATGGCAGGCTTGAGATTTTCTAGGGATGGGTCCCAGGCCTTTTTCAGGAGTGAGACCATCCTTATATCCATGGAGTCGGTTACCTCCCCCATGTCTTCAAAGACCAGGTCCGTTTTTCTGGATACCTAGGGAAAGGCCGCGTCCACTCTAGGAGACTTGTTCCAGACTGCCGTGTCATCCTCCGCAAAAGGAATCCTATGTTTCAAAGCCCTAGAAAAGAAAAGCTTTCTTTTCAGGGTCTTGCCATTCTCTTTTAACAGCTTCCACCAGGACGTCGTGGACTGTCATGACCCTCTTCTTATGCTTCCCCAGACCCTTGTACATCTGGTCATGGAGCGACAGGGTCTTTTTCTCTTCCTGGATACCTAAGGTGGAGTGGATGGCTCCCACCAATATGGTAAGGGAACCCCACCCCAGGGTTCCTCTTACCTTAGAGTGGCTTGTGCTCCCATCACCAGGAGCTGATCAGGATGCTTCTGCCTCCGACATCTCCTGCCCAGGAACAGTGGTCCGCTGCCTTGACACGTTTTGCTGTCACTACAGTAATTCAGGGCTCGCACCAGCCCTACACGCTGCCCACTTTCACGTCCCGCGGCCAGAACTGGAAGCCGTGGGTCCAGTGGAAGTGCCTGCCCTCACTGGAAATTATGTCACACATCATCCAGCCCAGCCTTGAGCTCCTCACTGGCCACAACAGAGCGAGGGGGACCAGCACACCTCTCACAGCACCCCCCCCGGTTAGTGGAAAACGGCCCCTAAGCTTCCACCTTCCCCAAGAGAAACTGGGTGCTATGGTGCAGCATCAGGTAACAGGCTCCCTAGTCTAACTGCAGCGAGCGAGAGGCCTCTGCCCCTCTATCTTCCAGGAACACACTGGCCTCAGCCTCCCCAGCTGAACTGGCCCCCGGCCCCTAGTGGTGTCTTCCCGCCGGAGGAAACACCAAAACTGAAGGTCCGGTGGGGAGGGTGGCTTAAATCTTCTATTGGAGGCGGTATTTCCTGAGAAGGCAGGAGCCAAGGTCTCTCAAAGGTGGCTTTCTTGAAAGACGAAGGGGGGAAATTATTTGTTTCTATGAAACAACCCAGATAGCAAGTAATTTTGCTGCAAGTTTGAAAATGACTTGCTAAGCTATTGCTAGTCTTGCCAGGCTTCACAAGTTTGTTGCAAGTCCGCATTGCATGACTCCAGATCAATTATCTTTGCAAACATTCCGCAAGTCTGCTGCAAGTTCTGGTTCAGTTATGGTGTGTAATACAACCCCTGGCAAAAATTATGGAATCACAAGTCCCTGAGGATGTTCCTTCAGTTGTTTATTGTTGTAGAAAAAAAGCAGATCACAGACATGGCCAAAAACTAAAGGCATTTCAAATGGCAACTTTCTGGCTTTAAAGTGGAGTTCCACCCAAAAGTGGAACTTCCACTCATCAGGTTCCTCCCCCCCTCCGGTGACACAGTTGGCACCTTTCAGGGGGGAGGGGGTACAGATACCTGTATATTACAGGTATCTGTACCCACTTCCGGCGTAGATAGCCACAGAATCTGCGGTTATTTACGCCACTTCCTGCTCCCTCCCCGCTGCCTGCTGGGAAACACACGGGTCCCAGAGGCAGCAGGGAGCATTCGTAGTGCGCGACTCGCGCATGCGCAGTAGGGAACCGGGAAGTGAAGCCGCACGGCTTCACTTCCTGATTCCCTTACCGAAGATGGAGGCGGCAGCACCCGAGGACAGAGAGACGCTTCGGCCTCGGGTGCCGACATCGCGGGCGCCCTGGACAGGTAGGTGTCCATGTTTTAAAAGTCAGCAGCTGCAGTATTTGTAGCTGCTGACTTTTAAAAAAATTTTTTTCGGCGGCACTCCGCTTTAAGAAACACTAAAAGAAATCAAGAAAAATAATTGTGGTGGCCAGTAACAGTTATGCCCCGTACACACGGTCGGATTTTCCGATGGACAATGTCCGATCGGAGCGTGTTGTCGGAAATTCTGACCGTGTGTGGGCTCCATTGGACATTTTCCATCGGATTTTCCGACACACAAAGTTGGACAGCAGGAGATAAAATTTTCCGACAACAAAATCCGATCGCGTCAATTCCGACCGTGTGTGGCCTGTTCCGACGCACAAAGTGCCACGCATGCTCAGAAGAAATTCCGACACGGGACAGCTCGTTCTGGTAAACGTAGCGTTCAGAATGGATACAGCACTTTCGTCACGCTGCAATGTTCAAAATGGTTTAATACAGCGCACTCTCTTCTTCTTTATAATGTGACAAGAATTAAGTCATTTTGATGCTCATATTCACACACACTTCTCACAAACTTCTTTCGTTATATTTATCTGGATTCCCTCAATATATTTATATTTCTCACATCTGACAACAAAATTTTTTGTTATTTTTGGACTTTAATGTAGATTCTTTTTTTGTGTTTCTCTTTTTTTTTTTTTTTTTTTTTTTTGTGATTTTGATTTGTACTCCCAAAAATGTTTGTGTGTGTTTTTGGTGACAAGTTCCCACAACTCCACTAATATGTTGTTCTATTAAATCTGTAGGAGATTGTTTGGTGTTGTTGTCCCTTGTTAATTTCACATTGTACTTTAGAAATGTACCTGAATCCTCACCAACAAACTGTCCTTTTTGGATGAAAACACACACAGGAGAGTAGAATTTCCCTAAAAAAATTTTATTAAGGGCTCACAACTAAACAAAGAGGGAGGCAACGCTGGAGAAACTGCAGAAGTGGGTGAAGCCTTGGACCCCCAGGGCACACATTAATTATTTCAAAGCAAAATTGGTGGCCTGAGGAGTCCTTATCTAAGGGAGGGCAGTCTGGTCCAGAAGTCCCAGAGATCCGGAAAGCAGCAGATGACATCTGTGTCCCCAGGCTGTGGTCATACGAGAGACTGCAGATTCTGTCAGACCAGACTGAACCCAGGGTCATCACTCTTTGGTCTTCCCTCCACGCTTCCTTCCAGGCTTTGGCTGTGGTGGTCTAGTTGTGGCAGCAGGAGGAGGAGGAGGAGGATCGTCCCTCTCCATGACATCCGTCTTGTGTGTCAGTTCCCCACTCAACCCCTTACGTAGGACTTTATAAATCAGGTCCTCAGAGATCTTGCGTTGGTCCTCCTGCATGCCCTGCAATTTTGTGGCAGCCATGCAGGCAAAGGCCTCTTCAGGACTGGGGAAGGCTCTGAGGGACGCCGAAGCCTCCTGGATCAGCCTGTATGCTGAATCCTGCACGGGACTCGGAGTGGCCTTCCTGGCCCTTTTGTATGGAAGGCGGAGGGGAGGAACCTGAGACTCAGTCAGGCTGCGACTGGTCCCAGGCTTCTCCTGGCTGCAACTTAGCCCCGCCTCCTCCTGGCTGCCACTAATCCCCGCCTCCTCCTGGCTGCCACATTCCACAACCTCCTCCTGGCTGAGGTCTTCCAGTGTATGAAAAAGGGACATAGTTTTAGTTTTTTATTCATCAATCACACACAATTTTCACCTCCTGACTGCTGCAAATTGAATGTTAACAAATATAACAGACTATCCTTCTGAGCCCAGCAGTTTTCATTCTTTTCCCAATTTTGGGTGCCTACTACTGTGTATTGATATGTAAAGCACTTTCAATCAGCAATTAGTGATCAATAATAACATCTAGTAAACATAATTTCTTTATTGCCCAGAAATCTGTAGAAGAATGCTATACCTGACTCCAGCTGAGCTCCTCCACTTCTTCCTGGCTGGAAGGCCCAGGTTGGACATCGGAAGCCTCAGCTGGGGTGGAAGGAAGAGTGGAAGGAAGAGTGGAGAGGGATTCCCTGACTTCAGTGTGGTCTGACAGAAATCGCAGTCTCTCGTAGTACCACAGCCTGGGGACATAAATGTCATCTGCTGCAGCTCCGGACCTCTGGGAATCTGTGACCTTCTTGCGCTCCCTCAGATATGTGCTCCTCAGGCCACCAATTTTAGCTTTCAAATAAGGGATGGTTGCTGTGGGGACCACCGGCTTCACCAACTCCAGCAGTTTCTCCAGCGCTGCCTGCCTCTTCTGTTTGTGATTATAGTGGGGGTGTCTCACTTGCCACAGACAGGACAGCTCCCTGTACTTGTCTATGAACAGGGGCAGGAAATTGTGGTCGATGAACCCATCCATTTTCTCTGTAAGACACAACACAAGACAAAGCCTAATGTCAGGCCAAACTCCCCTAATCTTGTTACAATATAGGCTTCCATTTCGAAGCAGTATAGGCCCAAGTTTAGATCCTACCTTCGTTAGCACGATCGGCGTCTCCGATGCTCCTTCCTCCGCTCACAGATCGTACATAAGACGCGCGCGTTACGATTTATACACACTGCGCATGCGTATAACTCCGCCCGCCCCTGACGTTCTTTCTAGTCTATTCCCCGCCCCTTTTCGTTCGGCACAGTGGGGGAAGAGCACATGGCGGATAGACAGCAGGATCTTGCTAATTGTAGCAACGAGGAGGAGGAGGAAAGGCTGGAGCCTGAAACGTCCCGATCCAGAAGGAGATTAAAGGACTCAAATATGTCCTTTGGGGAGATGTTGGAGATGGTGGATATCCTGAAGAAGGCCGACTATGACGGGAAGTATGGACCTTACCCCAACCCCAATGTCAGAAAGGCCAAGATCATGGCGAAAGTGGTCAGGAGTCTGCACCGGAAATTCAGGGTACGACGATCGAAAGATCAACTCAGGAAGCGGAGGTCAGACCTGAAATTACGAGAACACGAGCAGTACAGAAAGATCCGGAGAGTGCTGCAAAAAAGTAAGTAGTTGTGCTGTGTTCCTATTCTTTATGTTTATGACGTTCGTGCTGCTCCATGTGCTTTTAGGAACTGTTGTACAGTTTAAAATGGCAACTTTCATGTTCATGGGCACATTATTCGTTCGGATCACACATTGTTATTTCGGACGATAAAATAACATTGTTTAGGCCATATGCATTTGGCCACCATTTTGACGCCCTATACTTGTCTTCAAAGAATTGGGTTGTGTAGATGGCTTTGTTACTAGAATGAAATGCAAACTAGATTGTGTGTAAGGAGAGGACACTCAGCAGCTGTTTTCACATCTGGACACTGGAGCACTAGTGTGGGACACAAGAACACCATTTTTATTAGGGGGGCCACATAGGTGCCCCAGTGTATACTATAGGGGGGGCTACATCTGTGAAGCTTTTACCAAACAGGTAAAGTATTGCAGCTTGACAAAGGGCAATAAAAAATATACATCTCGGAACTCGGCTAAAATAGACAATTGTACCCCACTTCCAAGCAATGTTTCATCTTTATAGTTCTGACATTAAATATCTGTGTGCTAATTATACCATTTTTGTTTTACATAGGGGAGAAAAGACTCGGAGGACACCCCTCATCCGAGGAGACCAGAGCCCCCCCCCCCCCCCTGGAAGAAGGGGAAATCCCCCCAACACAAGATGAGCAGGAGGAGGAAGACGTGGTGGAAGTAATCACCACAACAGGTGAGTGTCTGCGACCACAGGCTCCGATAAGAGATGGATGGCGGCATTTTTTTGAAACCTAATTTATTTTGGGTTTCCTCTCTTTTTAGGTGATCGTGAGGTTGTGGATCCAGATCCTTTCACATCCGAAAGTGCCCAGATCGTGATCGGGGAGATCATGGGGTGTAATTTACAATTGGAAAACATCAAGCAAAACATCAATGATGTTATTCCAAAATATAAAAACATCATTGATGTTTTGGGGCGAGTTTAAAGCCCCTCCAAATCACTTTCTTCTTTTGTCTGCTACAATGTGCGAAATGTTTTTGTGATTTTTCCCAAAGCCAAATTTGGAGGATGCACACAGTGTGTCAACATGTGCTATCTGCCATCACGGGAGATCAATGGACGCGTTTTGGGGGTGCAACCCCTTCCTCAATAATAAAGTAGCGGTGAGGAAGGGCTTTCTCCCCCAAAACACGTCCCTTGATCCCCCGTGATGGCAGATAGCACATGTTGACATTGTGAAATTTGTGTGCATCTTCCAAATTTGGCTTTTCCAGGGGTGATTTCCCCCCATCTGAACGCAATATCAAACACAGTTCCTAAATACTAAAATAGACAATTGTACCCCACTTCCAAGCAATGTTTCATCTTTATAGTTCTGACATTAAATATCTGTGTGCTAATTATACCATTTTTGTTTTACATAGGGGAGAAAAGACTCGGAGGACACCCCTCATCCGAGGAGACCAGAGCCCCCCCCCCCCCCTGGAAGAAGGGGAAATCCCCCCAACACAAGATGAGCAGGAGGAGGAAGACGTGGTGGAAGTAATCACCACAACAGGTGAGTGTCTGCGACCACAGGCTCCGATAAGAGATGGATGGCGGCATTTTTTTGAAACCTAATTTATTTTGGGTTTCCTCTCTTTTTAGGTGATCGTGAGGTTGTGGATCCAGATCCTTTCACATCCGAAAGTGCCCAGATCGTGATCGGGGAGATCATGGGGTGTAATTTACAATTGGAAAACATCAAGCAAAACATCAATGATGTTATTCCAAAATATAAAAACATCATTGATGTTTTGGGGCGAGTTTAAAGCCCCTCCAAATCACTTTCTTCTTTTGTCTGCTACAATGTGCGAAATGTTTTTGTGATTTTTCCCAAAGCCAAATTTGGAGGATGCACACAGTGTGTCAACATGTGCTATCTGCCATCACGGGAGATCAATGGACGCGTTTTGGGGGTGCAACCCCTTCCTCAATAATAAAGTAGCGGTGAGGAAGGGCTTTCTCCCCCAAAACACGTCCCTTGATCCCCCGTGATGGCAGATAGCACATGTTGACATTGTGAAATTTGTGTGCATCTTCCAAATTTGGCTTTTCCAGGGGTGATTTCCCCCCATCTGAACGCAATATCAAACACAGTTCCTAAATACTCATGTCTGATATTGCCTTCCAGTTCTACCAAATGTGAACTTTGTAAGATCAAGATTTGTGTCTTTCTTGTGGGTTTTACACAGGCCTGTTTTCAATAAAATGCACATTTTGATTTTGGATAATGACACCACAAAAATTGTTATACAACAAACATGTTGGTTTGTCAGAAAAACCTTTGGTAAATGCACATGTGATTGTGCAGGTATTAAAAAGATTGTTCATCAAGAATGTGTGGATTATTGTCTCAACGCTACAACACTTTTGGGGTGATGTAATTGTTGTTTTATGAGAAAATGGGGGTTATTTCCTAAGGGGAAATCCACTTTGCACTACAAGTGCAGTTTCAGTGCAGTTGCAAGTGCACTTGTAGTGAAAAGTGTCTTTGCATTTAGTAAATAACAGCCAACAGTGCTTTGTATAAGGTTACACAATCACGACATTTTCTGCACTCCACACATTTCTGTCAGGGTCAGCTCAAACAAACACAAGCAGTAAATGTCCACAAAGAAGAGCCTGGGGGGAGATGCCTGTCGAGAACTTGAGGTCCTGCAGACTTCTCCCTGTGGCCAAATACCGCAAGGTAGCGACCAACCTCTGCTCCGGAGTGATGTCTTGCCTCATGCAGGTATCCTGCCTGCTAATATAAGGGGTCAGCAAAGCCAACAAACGGTGAAACACGGGGTCCGTCATCCTGAGAAAGTTCCTGAAATCATCAGGATTATTCTCACGGATATCACGGAGCAAAGGCATATGAGAGAACTGGTCACGCTGAAGCAACCAATTCTTGGTCCATGAACTCCTCCCCACCCTGTTCATGGACTGGACTTGTGTCAAGGTCAGGACCCCAACACCAAGCTCCCGCACAGCACAAACTCTACGGGGAGTACGCATACGAAACATGGCTAGAAAACGGTCGGCTGCTCAGAACGAAGTAACAGAACGCACTGAAGAACAGCAAGGCCTGTGAAGAGCGACCTGAAAAACAGCAACGAGCAGGCAAGATCACACAGAAAACTCCGATACGAACTGACTGCACGCACTGAAGAGCAGATACAAACCCACAAGCACAAACTGAACGTCAGAAAACGATCTGAAAGCCACGAGTCTGAAAAAGCGCGAATCGTCTCTCACCAAACTTTTACTAACACGAGATTAGCAAAAGGAGCCCAAAGGGTGCCGCGCTTGGTTCTGAACCGGCCTTTTCTAGTCTCGTCGTACGTGGTGTACGTCACCGCGTTGTTGGCGATCAAAAATTCCGACAACTTTGTGCGACCGTGTGTAGGCAAAACAAGTTTGAGCCAACATCCGTCGGAAAAAATCCTAGGATTTTGTTGTCGGAATGTCCGAACAAAGTCCGACCGTGTGTACGCCCTATTAGATTTATAGAACAAGCACAGGGAATAAATTATGGAATCACTCAACTCTGAGGCAAAAATTATGGAATCATGAAAAACAAACAAACAAAATAACACTCCAACACATCACTAGTACTTTGTTGCACCACCTCTGGCTTTTATAACTGCTTGCAGTCTCTGAGGCATTGACTTAATGAGTGATAAACAGAACTCTTCATCAATCTGGCTCCAGCCTTCTCTGATTGCTGTTGCCAAATCATCTTTGCAGGTTGGAGCCTTGTCATGGACCAATTTCTTTAACTTCCACCACAGATTTTCAATTGGATTGAGATCCGGACTGTTTGCAGGCCATGACATTGACCTTATGTGTCTTTCTTCAAGGAATTTTTTCACAGTTTTTGCTGTATGGCAAGATGCATTATCATCTTGATAAATGATTTCATCATCCCCAAACATCCTTTCAATAGATGGGATAAGAAAAGTGTCCAAAATTTCAATGTAAACCTGTGCATTTATTGAAGATTTAATGACAGCCATCTCCCCAGTGCCTTTACCTGACATGCAGCCCCATATCATGATTGACTATGGAAATTTGCATGTTTTCTTCAGACAGTCGTCTGCATAAATCTTATTGGAACGGCACCAAACAAAAGTTCCAGCATCATCACCTTGCCCAATGCAGATTCGAGATTCATCACTGAATATGACTTTCATCCAATCATCCACAGTCCACGATTGCCTTTCCTTAGCCCATTGTAACCTTGTTTTTTGTGTTTAGGTGTTTCTGTATGTAAATCCCATTTCCTTTAGGCGGTTTCTTACAGTTCGGTCACAGATGTTGACTCCAGTTTCCTCCCATTTGTTCCTCATTTGTTTTGTTGTACATTTTCTGTTTTCAAGGCATATTGCTTTAAGTTTTCTGTCTTGACGCTTTGATGTCTTCCTTGGTCTACCAGTATGCTTGCCTTTAACCACCTTCCCATGTTCTTTGTATTTGGTCCATGTTTTAGACACAGCCGACTGTGAACAACCAACATCTTGTGCAACACTGCGTGATGATTTACCCTCTTTACCTACATACTAACAAGCAGATTTAATCTGATGCAGGTGTTAGTGTTTGTAATGAAAATTTACGGGTGATTCCATAATTTTTTCCTCAGAATTGAGTGATTCCATAATTGATTCCCTGTGCTTGTTCTATAAATCTAACTGTTACTGGCCACCACAATTATTTTTCTTGATTTCTTTTAGTGTTTCTTAAAGCCAGAAAGTTGCCATTTGAAATACCTTTAGTTTTTGGCCATGTCTGTGATCTGCTTTTTTTTCTACAACAATAAACAACTGAAGGAACATCCACAGGGACTGGTGATTCCATAATTTTTGCCAGGGGTTGTAGTTATTCCACTGCAGGGGTCACTATGGCTGTATTTTCATCATTGCTCCCTGCTGTGTGTAAGGTTTTTCTTTAAATGGTGCTGGGGCAGCCATAGAATCACTTTGGGAGTGGTGTGCAGAGAGCTGAGTGGTAACCATGAGACCTGATATGGAGTTTAGGGAGGTGGAAATCAAGGAGTGACTAGCCCTAATATACTGTGTACAGTACCGTACATGGATCTCTTTACAACACAGTACAGTGCAGTCATCTCTCTATATACAATGCATGGCTCGCTATATATAAACCCTATAGCCGGTGGTATTCTGCATTGTTACTGTATTGCTGGAGTTTGTAGTCCTCTATACCGCGGTGGAACTACCATGTTTCTTGCACCGGGTCTTTGAGGTTTCTATTTCTACCTCCCATTAAATACACACATTTTCTGCTAAACCTCAACATATAAACAAGGAAAAAATAAAACATTCCATGGTTGCCACTCACTATATATTTAAGCAGGATAAACAATATGTAAACATTAACAATACTCAGAACAAGCACGTGACAAAATATGAGCATGACTAGGATGATGAAAGATCTGAAGCACCCTGGGATAAACGGAAGTTCTGTGGCGTGCATAGCACACCACAGTGATCAGTACACAATTGCCAGTGGGAGGGGCTTAAAGGGGGATGATTGAACAAAATCTGTACCTAGCAGCTATATACACAACACACATATAACAGTCCTTGTAGCCTTAAAATATTCCTATTCACTCTCCCACAACTGGCAGCCTCACGGATACAAATAAACCTCAGGACAAAGGATAATTTTTTAAAAATTAAACATTTTCATTACATATGCTTTAATGCACGCAAAAAAGGATATTTTGTCTGACTGAGTCTACCTTAAAGAAGAACTTTATTAAAACCAGCTATTATTGGGACAATGAACACCTTGGTCAGGACTATGTAATGTAATACATACTATATAGAGTGCAGGGGTCAGGCGGAGTAACTAACTAACAAAACAGCATATAGAGTACAGCAGTCAGGATGAACCCTCTGTTCACATCAGAGACCAGCCTTATATCAAGGTCCCCGTAATTCCCCTACACAGAATGGTTTCAAGAGTCCCTCCCTTACATCAGAGTCCTCAGTGTCCCCCCTAACACTAGAGTGCCCCAGAGTAGATGTCACATCTCTTCTTCCATAGAAAAATCTACCCCTACTCTTCTAAGTACTAAACACTTCTGTTAGGTAGCCTAGATATGAATGATCAAATTATGCTGACCTTGAAAGCCAGAAAAGATGCAAGATTAAAAAAAATCCTGGTAGATAAGCAGATATATATTTTGTCATCATGCCAGTATCTCTAAAGATGTGAACATTATTTATTACTGACTTAGCACTAACATACCTCCTCCCAGGTTGGGTCTGCCCTTGCTGCAGCCTCCTCCTGCATTTACACACTTGCTGCACCTGACCAGGCTTAAGGCGGGCTGGTGCAATCACCCCTCTGAGGCTGGCAACGCCCCCCATGAGACCCAACCAATCACACAATGGGGCAGGCACCACCTGACTTCCTGGCATCAATCAGAGTCGATCAGTCCCTACTGAAGCCTGAGGAGCTAGGGGAAGGGATCTGTGTGTCTGTGATGTGACTGTCTGTTTGTTACCTGCCCCATCCCCTAGCATGAGTTTGCCATCTGAACTAAAGTTAAACAGCGAGCAGCTCAGCTGTCCGTGACAGACCTTGATTTCCAGGACTCAGCCAGGGATAAGGTCTGATCGGGACAACTGTCAAAAATTTGTGAATGTCCCAGGCATTTCAGGACTGTTATCAACTATGCCGTTGTATTTCTTTCACGACAGGGTTACTTTAAAGATGAATTCCAGGTATGGATATTTTTACACACAGTAGGTACATTGATTCAGTTTTCTTATACCATGCCTGTGGTAACCCCCTAGAAGCTGGACATTATTTTAGCAGTGATCACTGCTAGCTTCGGGAACCTGTACCAAGCATTTTCCTCCTGCCTAGTGAACATGGAAGGTTGCTTGCTCGGCATGGGCACCATTCAGAGAATGTTTGGTATTTTCTCAATGCATGCAAAGCATTCTCTGACTGGGCTAAGGTGGAAAGGCGGGGTGGTGAAGTCACAGTCTCCACACTGTCCAATTAGAGAATGCTTTGCCTTTAATGAGAAAATGTAAAACATTCTCTGAATGGTGCCTGTGCCGAAATAGGAAACTTCTGTGTTCACTACGCAAGAGGGAAATGCTCGCCACAGGTTCCAGAAACTAGTGGAGATTGCTAGTAAGCATTGCTTACTACAGTGATTTCCAGCTACCAGGGAGATCAGTCAAGTATGATATATGCATAGTTACATTGGTCCAAGCTGGTCAAACGTGACTGTAAAAATATATTGATACCTGGAGATCATCTTTAAGGTTAGATCCAGTGTATATTAGGCCATGTGGCTCGATTCACCTTTCCAGGTTGGGTGTTGGGAAGTGTTCAGCAGAAGTCAAGAACCTGCCTGAGATCTTCTGATACCTGTGTACGCTTTACAATGAATACAATCTTTAGTGTTAGTAAGATAAGAGAGTGGCTACATGCACTTATATTTTTCTAATAATTTGTCAATGCTTCTAATCCTTTCTAATCCTTTCTTCTGCTATGGAGCAAAGTATAATGTGAGCATTGCTGTCACCACTAGGAAAATATTGCAGCAGGTCCCAGTGCTCAATCAACAGGCAGATAACTCCCCACTGTTAAATTCCCAGTGAGAAATGTGCCCATCTCTAGCCTATCCATAGACATACATTGACGATTGCTCAGGCTGGCTATTTGTGGGCAGATTGGTGATGATCTAATGTCTGTGGCCTTCATAGATGCCACTGGCTGGCTGTCAGGATAACAATGGATTTTGCAGGTTAGAAAACCTGTATGGATTGCTATTGTTCTTCTCAGGATAAACACCATTGGCTGTGTCTTCCTGTACTGCTTTCCTCCTCTCTCCTCGTCCTTCACATCAACATCGAGATTAGCATATACAACCTGGCAAGTTTATAAAGACCTCTGAGCACTCTTTGGATTACCTGCACTGAAGGTGATGAAATGCCTTGATGCCAACCATCCTCTAATGTCAATGGACAGCCTAAGTCAACGGGTCTGATATTGCAGATTGTAACCTAAAAAACACATGATTCCAGGCTATTGTCTGCTCAGAATAGGAAGATTAACAGACATGTTGGTAAATTCAGTCGGAGGATGATAACTATTATCTGTCTGTGTGAGCAATCATTTTCCAATTGTATTAACAGTCCCCAGAGACACCAGGATCAATACTCACTACTTGTTGGTCCGAACTGGTTTTTAATCTTGTCACTTGGTGCTTAGGAAGTCATATTAACAAACAGGATGCTTGAATACAAGTACAGAGGTGTGTTATAAAACAACGGCTTAGACTGAGAACTGAAAATAGAGATGCATATACAATGACCAACAAATAGCCAGAATAAAAAAAAATATGCCAACACATTAATGCAAACACTATAAAATTGCAAGTTAAAAATTATGCAAGCATATTTTCAAATCTGTTCCATATCCATATTTCATATTATCAATGTAATATCCATGTGCGATCTTGCCTAGTTTATCCCTCCACACTATTGGGTGGTAGTAAAGGGGTGCTACCATCAGAGGAAAGTGATATAGTCATTTCCACACAGGAAGTTCTATGTAGGACGTATTTTCACAGAAATGGGTTGTGTAATAGGGCAGTTCTTTCCCAACCCAATTTTCCCTCTCCTTTTGTTCTTGTTTTAAAAACTGCAGCTGTCAACAAATGACTCAGAGACACCAGAATCCCATACTCACTAGTTGCGGGGCTAAATTGTCATCTGGTGCTCAGGAAGTTGTATTAACACATTTGTGGCCAAGCAGCATCCTTGAGTACATAGACAGAGGTGTGGTTTAAAAGAATGGCATAAACCAAGAACTGCAAATAGACATATGAGTACATTGACCTATACAAAAAAGTAGGAAGAGAGAGCACCAATACAGGAGAGAATTCCATAAATCATGCAAAAGCATCAAGATGGTTAGATCATTACCTTATAAATGATAATGAGTGCTTTTAAACAGTAGAGAATGTGAAAATATTTTACACTGGGGGTAAAAGTCTGCCAAGATGGTGGGGGGGATATCTCAAAAGGTTCAGGAGCACATGCTGAATGTTCAACCTGCAATTAAAACTGCCTAATTTTAACTATTACCTGTCACATTCCATCTACCATTCCATCATTCCACTATTCACTGCTTCTTTGTACTTCTGTTCCCTCACTGGCATCATCACAGCCGACATTTGTTTATTTCTGTGATGTTAGCAGAGGACTCTGCACTATGCCACAGCTGCTGAATCATTTAATGGTCTTTTGCTGAAGTTGACCTTTTATTAATTCCACCCACCACGCTGAGTGCTACCCATCTGGTATTATAGTGATTCTGATCAACCTAGTGAGAGAAAAGGTTTAGTGAATGGGCATGTGTATGGAGACACATATTCCCACAAGAGCCTCAGGATGTCCACAATGAACATTGGAGGAGATTTACTAAAATGGGGACACACAGAATCTGATGCAGCTGTGCATAGTAACCAATTAGCTTCTAGGTTTTATTGTCAAAGCTTATTGAACAAGCTGATGTTAGAAGCTGATTGGTTACTATGCACAGTTGCACCAGATTCTGTGTGCACCAGTTTTAGTAAATCTCCCCCATAGTGTCTAATTTACAACACTGATAAAGTATTGAAATTAAATATTTTACTGATGATTTTATGCATTTATACTTTTATACTACTCCAGGCAAAGTGACAGGTTCACTTGACCATCCCTCCCTATTGCTGATACCTTGCTTGCACTCCCTGCTGTCCCATTTGCTTGCCAGAGTCAAATAAGGTACCTGATACTTCCAGGTATAGGGAGCATGTAACTATCCACCATTTCTCCCACAATGCAGTACTGGGTGCCTGAGCAGCCAAGTGCCAGCAGTCAACAGGCCTTAGCACTATCACATGGGGGGACAGGTCCTTTTGCTTTGTGTAACTGCTTGGTGAGCCTGGGCTTGGCTCTTGGCTCTGGCAACTAAATGGGGAATTAGGGTAGTGCAGAGAAGGAGGGTATCAGCAAAAGGATGGGTTAATATGAACCTGTTACTTTGATTGAATGTGAAAAAATACAGGTATATTTTAAAGCTGAACGCTAGTCTTACCATAAGCCTTGCACAAATGTTCCAACAGTGTGCATTTGAAAGTACAGCAAGTCCAATACAGACCATTTTTGCATTTAAAAACTGCAGCAAAACTTGTGACTAAAAAATGCTAAAAGCTCAAAAAGAAACCCAAGCTTTTTTTTATACTTTAAATCTTTTTTAAATTTCAAAGAAGTAAAGGAAAAAACAAAGAAGATAATAAAATACATTCTCAAAACAGATAAAGATATACAGAGCATATTTCTCAGAGAGCAAACAAACATATATCTCAAAATGTCAAGCTGTCGGTCTGTATGTGTGATAGCTGTTAGGGGAAACAAACTGAAGTTTAACTGAAGGGTAACGGTGCAGTTCCTATATTTAAAAGAGAAGTATGAGGTTTGAGTTTTATATAAGAATCATACTAGCTGGATGCAGCATTGGTCCGATGATAAATCTGTCCCTCGCCGGGTCTAACACTGAGAACCGAGCAATCAAACACTGCAGATCGCTCGGGGCTCACAGCTTCCTGAGCAAGCAGAGAGCTGGTGACTAACAGTCACCAGCTCTCTGCTCTGCCCCCCCCCCCCCCACGCTCACCGGAGCACTGGGCTGTGGAGGGGGGCGGAAGTGGCCGGTTTAGGCTCTCAGTGGCTCGCTAAGAGGCTGAGGCCGGGCTGGGGCTGTACTTCTCCTTTAAGTCTTAGTCTAAACTCAGAGTATAACCAGAACCAGAGGATTAGTTGCACTCGTAGATCAGATCTGTCAATCAGTATAACTTAAGGTACAGTGCTGATAGAGGGTATAAAAGACCAGCATACTAAGAAATGAGAATAGAATTTTGGAGTGCTTTAGGGCTTACAATCAAGTGTATCAATCTAGATTTGCAGTTCTAGGATCATTGAGCCATAGTTCTTAGTCCATGTAAAATTGTTTGTTAGAGAGTTTGGCTTTGGAAAAGAAGTATTCCATTTTAAGATGGTGGTTTATGATCATGGTCAAGTCCTGGAGGGACAGTGAGTGTGGAGATTTCCATTTTGCCACGTTTGCTGCCCTATGTGCAAAGTGTAACAACGTGTGCAGAACGTGCTTATGCATGGTGCACTACATACTGTGAATAGGGTCTAATATTTGCATATTGATTTTTGCATTTGGAGGAATCCCAAGAACCTGCCCACTGCTTGTATTAGGGCTGAGGACTATTGATGGAGTACTGAGGCAGGGTTCTTTAATGTTTTCAAGAAACTATGTGCAGTACCCTGCCGAACCCTCCCAGCATCCATAAACTGCCTCCACAGAGAGCCAGTAATGACATCACTGGTCTGAAATAATGTATGTAACAGGTTTTAATTTTAATATAATAATAATACCTCCCAATTTTCTGAGATGGGAATGGGGGACACCTATTAGCAAAAGTATGTAGGCATAGGACTCACACCCTGTCACCCCCCCCCCCACCACCACCACCACCACCACCACCCCAAGGGAAAATGTACAAAAAATGATAAGTTAAACCCACAAGTGCTTTTTTTTACCACTTTTATTTCTTTATATTGGCTTTTGGAATGTACACGTGCAGTAAGTTAGAAGTTGGATGAAAGGCTTAGCACTGGGAAAAACTTTTTGCTAGGTAAGTAGTGCATTTTATTTACAACTATATAGATCAGACCAAAATGAGGGTCAAATGAGGAGGAAAGAGGGACAGATGGACTTTGTTCTGAATGAGGGCAAGTCCCTCCAAATCAGGGACATTTGGGAACTATGATATTGGTCCAGAAGAGTGGGAATTTCTAGGCAGACATTTGCATGCAGATCAACCTAGTAATGTCCATATGTGAGAAGCTCAGAGAGGTTATGTTCAGTATAGGAGGGGAGCATACACAACTGTGCAAAACTAAAAGTAAGGTTGGAGTTAAATTTACGGCTGACGACTGGGCCCTCGGGCACTGAACAATGCATTGTGGGAAGCAGGGGACATGTTCCACCATCCCTAGAAGCACCATATTTGGACAGGCTAAAGTAATTCCTCATGGAGCCCGGTATTAAGCTTACCTGTTAGTTTGCATGTTCAAGGCCAAGTGCAATTTCCTTACTAGGAAATTTGCATTTTTTAAATGGACTTTAAAGCTGCAGTCTGTTGTTTTTATGATGTGCCTGTACTTTCTGGACAATTTGCGACCTTGATCCAACACTGAAGTAGAAATATAATAGCTTAGTGTAACTATGAACTGACTAATTACCTCAGTGGCTTTATTCACTCATGTTTAAATATCTCACTAAAGCACAGGCTTTTCAGAAGCAAATAATATGTTAATATTTAATTATCTCTTATTTCTGCTTAGCATCTTTGTTTATTCAGTGGGAATTAATGTCCACAGTTCATTATATGCAGGCATTCATTGTGCTCTAAACAGATACGTTCTGGTTGGTTTTACTAAAGTCTCGAGGGATTATGTGGGTGAGAAAAATCTGCATTTCAGGAGCCATTGGGATGTCTGCGCCATTGTATGCACATTCTTTAGATCATAATGAAGCCTTAAAATGTGTAACTTAATAAGAGTTTTACATTTTTTTTATTAACAATGGCAGATAAGGGAACCAAGATGTTTTGTTATTCTGGAAAAATGTATTTAGTGCTGTAATAAATGGAATGAGAATCCTAATGAGATGAGAATCCTAAAATGGAATCTGCTATTTTTGGGCTCCTGGGTTGTGTGCTAGTTTTGTTCAAAATTCAAATGTCCATACAGTTTCTTGCCTGGTTTCTCTGGTTTCCCAATTCTAGTCACCATGGCAGAGTGACTGTCCTTCTCCTATTGCAGTCAGGCTTGGGATCCTCATTAGCAGAGCTTACCTTGATGGAATTTAAATCGAGCAGGTTCAAGAATTAAACCCGTGGTCGTTAATGCAGAAGAAGAAGGTGGCATCCACTCTGAAGTCCTCAGCAGGATTGACCAAGCAATATAATATAGTATAGCTCTTTCATACCACCCCCAGAACTGAGGGTCTTGCAGATGGGTATCATCATGTCAGGGGACTACATATTCAATGAACACTTGCCATGGGTATACCAGCTGGCATGCCTGGTGTGGTGGTTGTCCCTATTTTTTTTATTAAGCAAAAAAAAAGAGTAAATTTCGCTTAAAAGTGCTAAAAGTTTTGTTAAACATAGGTTTGGCACTCTATTGTTCTGGTGCCCAACCTGCGGTCCGCAAATTTTGGGCAACCCTTGGTGCCCCTGCAGACATTAATTCATGTGTCACTATTGACCTTTTTATAGCAGTGGAAAAGTGTGCATACCCCTTGAAATTTTCCACATTTTGTCATGTTACAACCAAAAATGTAAATGTTTTTTATTGGGATTTTTTGTGATAGACCAACACAAAGTGGTGCATCAATGTGAAGTGGAAGGAAAATGATAAATGGTTTTCCACATTTTTTACAAATAAATATATGAAAAGTGTGGCATGCATTTGCATTCAGCCCCCCTCCCCCCGAGTCAATACTTTGTACAACCACCTTTCGCTGCAATTACAGCTGCAAGTCTTTTGGGGTATGTCTCTACAAGCTTTGCACACATAGAGAGTGACATTTTTGCCCATTCTTCTTTGCAACATAGCTCAAGCTATGTCAGTTTGAATGTAGAGCGTCTGTAAAAACAGCAAGTTTCAAGTCTTGCCACAGATTCTCAATTGGATTTATGTCTGGACTTTGACTGGGCCATTCTAACACATGGATATGCTTTGATCTAAACCATTCCATTGTAGCTCTGGCTGTATGTTTAGTGTCGTTGTCCTGCTGGAAGGTGAACTTCCGTCCCAGTCTCAAGTCTTTTGCAGACTCTAACAAGTTTTCTTCTAAGATTGCCCTGTATTTGGCTTCATCCATCTTCCCATCAACTCGGACCAGCTTCCCTGTCCCTGCTGAAGAAAAGCATCCCCACAACATGATGCTGCCACCACCATGTTTTACAGTGATGTGCAGTGTTAGTTTTTGGCCACACATAGCGTTTTGCTATTAGGCCAAAAATTTCAATTTTGGTCTCATCTGACCAGAGCACCTTCTTCCACATATTTGCTGTGTCCCGCATGTGGCTTCTCACAAACTGCAAACAGGACTTCTTATGGCTTTCTTTCAACAATGGTTTTCTTCTTGCCACTCTTCCATAAAAGCCAGATTTGTGGAGTGCATGACTAATAGTTGTCCTGTAAACAGATTCTCACACCTGAGCTGTGGATCTCTGCAGCTCCTCCAGAGTTACCATGGGCCTCTTGGCTGCTTCTCTGATTAATGCTCTCCTTGACCGGCCTGTCAATTTAGGTGGATGGCCATGTCTTGGTAGGTTTGCAGGTGTGCCATACTCTTTCCATTTTCAGATGATGGATTGAACAGTGCTCTGTGTGATGTTCAAACCTAACCCTGCTTTCTCCACAACTTTATCCCTGACCTGTCTGGTGTGTTCCTTGGCCTTCATAATGCTGTTTGTTCACTAAGGTTCTCTAACTAACCTCTGAGGGCTTCACAGAACAGCTGTATTTATACTGAGATTACGTTACACAGGTGGACTCTATTTACAAATTAGGTGACTTCTGAAGGCAATCAGTTCCACTAAATTTTAGTTAGGAGTATCAGAGTATAGGGGGCTGAATACAAATGCACATCACACTTTTCAGACATTTATTTGTAAAAGTTTTTGAAAACCATAGATCATTTTCCTTCCACTTCACAATTATGTGCCACTTTGTGTTGGTCTATCAGATAAAATCCAAATAAAATACACTTATGTTTTTTGGTTGTAACATGACAAAATGTGGAAATTTTCAAGGGGTGTGAATACTTTGTATGCAACCTCTGACCATCTCTTGTCTGCTGTTCGAAGGCTCTGACCCTCTCCTGTATTAGGCCCACAGTCTTTGACCATCTTGTGTATCATGTCCATAATCTTTGACTTTATCCTGTTGTGTATCTGCTGACTCTAATAATGAATATGTACTAAATTGTAAGTGCAGCCCTTTGATCAGGGGCTATACTTGAGGCCCCCCATATGAAGAAAGTTGACCAACACTGCTCTATAGGTAATAATATTTTCATTATTCTGTGATTTCACATCTGTTGAATTTTAGTTTCAAATGTGTGCAGTGAATGTCAGGTGAATGTGCAAAGAAGGTAACACTTACCCTTTTATCACCAAAATGGATGTTACAGTAAGTACTTTTATTCATGCAAGAAAAGGTGAATAAATGTCAGGGAATGTTGGGCAAATGTACATAGAAATGTGCTATATATATAGGGAGAATGTTATTGAGTGAATTTTGAATAAACATTGAACAAATATACTGTGAATGTTCTAGAATCCTTATAACATACACCTTGATGATTTTGACGTCAAGATGAATGCAGTTATAAAACGTGAAATAAAAAAAGAATTCATATACCAAATACAATCATTACAGGTGCTAACCACAACACACAGAAGGAAAAAAGGGGCGGTAATACTATGCCAATCAGTGCCACATCCAATATTGAGAACAAAGAAGAAAACCGCCCCTAAGGTGGACTTTAAGGGCACATAGAAATATAGTTAAAAGAGTATGTAGAGTATTTATAGCAGGGCTTTTTTTCTCAGACAATAGGTGCAGGAACTCCCCCTTTCCGAGTCATCCCTTTTCTCAGTATCATTTTGAAGTGTTAAGTAATTTGTATGGAATTTGGTAATGATATCAAGAAAAGCAGTAAAAATAGATCCCCTGCAGCCAGAAACAATAGATCCCCCTAACAACAATGGACCAACCACAACAATAAGACTCCCGACAGCATCAACAGATCTCCGCACAGCCAGCATTAATAGTCTGTCTGGCTGCGATCAACAATAGACCCCTCCCCCAACAGTAGATCTCTTTCAGCAACAACTGACCCCCCCCCAGTAACAATAGGTCCCCCACCAGCAACAATAGACTTCCCCAGCAACAATAGACCTCCCCAGCAACAATAGACCTCCCCAGCAACAATAGACCCCCCTTGCAAAAATAGATCCCCAGCAGTGAGCATTAATACCCTGCAGCACACCCCAGCACCCCTTGCCGTTACATACAGTCAGTCCAAGAGGTGCCGGAACTGCGTTCCCCCGCGTTCCCGCTGAAAAAAAGCCCTGATTTGTAGTAAACTACTACAAATACTCTACATACTCTTTTAACTATATTTCTATGTGCCTTTAAAGTCCACCACAGGGGAGGTTTTCTTCTTTGTTAACCACAACACACACTACAATATTTGTGGCTAATGTGTGCCTTTAATGCCCAACTAAATTTAGCAGTTGCAATTGCCATTCAATTTGGTGGTACAATTGTGTTATTGTCATGTCACATGTATAATGGATTGCCTTTGTAACCAACTGGCACAGAGGTATTATGTCCAGTAATGAGCTCCTGTATTTCTCTTTTTTTCTAGGACAGTTTTCCAGCCCGTTTCGGAGGCGTTCATTTTGTCAATCAGCCTTGGTACATCCATGCTTTGTATACAATAATTAAGCCGTTCCTTAAAGACAAGACCCGGAAAAGGGTAAGGCTCGTGAACATATGTAAGGCCGGCTTTCCTGGGTTGCCTCTAAATCTCTACAGACTCTAGTTAACCTGATTTTCCTGGTGACCTCTGAGATGAAGTCACATGACATGCTGTGGTCACAGCTGTAGGCAGCAGATTGTCTGCTTCTGATCAATAAAGCTGTGACAATGGATTATTTTCAGTGGGAGTCACTGTGCTATGGGTATCTTTGATCTTCAGAGAGAACAGGAATGAACCAGTTGGAATCTCATTTCTTATATGATAAAGGGAAAATATATTAAAACTCCTGACAGAGCCAGGAATCTGTAATTACATGCAATGGAAGGAAGGCTCGGCTGCTGTGAATAATCGTGTATATCTGTTTACAGCACAAGGTGTTCCATTTCATAATTTCATTATCTTCTGCTACCTGGATCTATTGAGCCCAAAGCTTTTCTTTTCAATGTGCCAACGCTCAGATTCGCATTCTTTCCTTATCAAGAGAATGGAACATATTTTTTTTTTCTTTTACATCATTTTATTGTTCTCATAGCTTCAACTCCATTGCTTGATACATGAAAAAGCATTACTGTTTGATGCCAATTAAAGATTAAAAAAAAGAGAGTACAGGTACATTTTAGGGTTCTTTCAGACAGGTGGTCAATTTTTCTCTGAAAAGCAATCTGGTGGAGGGTAGTAAAGCAGTGGCTGACTGACAAATGTTCAGGGTTTTTGGGTAATGTGGTCTGCAGCCCCCATTCAATGTCCTGTATATCGCTTATTGGTGACTACATGTCCCATGATCCATTGAGGCAGCATGCACAAGTCCTCTCCCAACAGCCTCACTGCTGCTGTCAGGACAGAGTAGGGCGTGTGTGGGATTTCACATACAGCCTGCCCCAGCAGCACAATGGTGACGAGGGGAGAAAAAGAGCTGGCAAAAAGTGCAAAGCCTGCTCCTTCAGCCGGTAGACAGCACCCGGCTACAAAGGTTTTGTGTGTCCCTCAGCCTGTAATAACTGGACAGTGAAAGGAGAAGCAACACACTGTTGAGCTCATCTCCCTGTCACTTTGCTCTCTCCTTCCATCTGCATTCCCCTTGCACTTGGTATAAAGCTGCTTGCATAAATTAAAAAATACATTTAAAGAGGAACAAATACTGTAGCTGCTGACTTTTAATATTAGGACACTTACCTGTCCTGGAATCCAGTGATGTCTTCACCCCAGCCGATTTTATAATCGGCTCTCAGGCGCTTCCGCTGCCATTTCATGTAAGAGAAACCGGCAGTGAAGCCTTGTGGCTTCACAGCCGGCTCCCTACTGTGCATGCGCAAAGCGTGCTGCGCTTTGTGAATAGCCCGGTGGCAGGGAAAGGAGGAGGGGGGCAAACTTACAGGTGACTTTGCTGCAGCAAAGTCACCTGGAAGTGGGAGCAGGTACCTGTCAAAACCAGGTACCCGCTCCCCCTTCCCCCTGAAAGCTGCCAAATGTGGCAGCAGAGGGGGGAAAGGGTGCAAACAAGCAGAGCTTCCCCTTTTGGGTGGAGTACCGCTTTAAGTATCCATTAATGAATACAGAACTGCAATCATTTGTGTCTTTTATATCGGCCTGAAGTTCAGCCTTAAATTGCAGCAATGTGTTGCAAAGCAGCACACCTGAAAAGTAAAATGGTACAAAGAGAATGCAATTAAGCTACTAAAATGCATTAGCATTACAAGTGTTGAAAAATCCAACATTCCTATTTTTTTCCTCTATCGGTGCATATTTTTTATGTATTTGAATGATGTCCTTCAAAATTAGCACACTTTTTTTCCAGTGCATTCCAAAGTGGAGTTCCACCCGTTTTTTAGTTTATTAAAAGTCAGCAGCTACAAAAAGCATAGCTGCTGAATTTTAATAAACCGACACACCTGCCCCACGGTCCAGCAATGTGGCCACCTGGAGGCTAGCTCCTCGCCCCCTCCACTCCTCTGCGCCGTCATGGTAACTGTGGGCACCCGGCCGTGACAGCTTACGACTTCACGGCCGGGCGCGCACTGCACATGCGCGAGTTGCGCTGCGCTCTCCTATTGGCCAGCCGATCTTCTGGGACCTGAGTTGTGTCCCGGAAGATTGCTGGCAGGGAGGGGCTGCCTAGGGCGAGAGGAGGAGTCGCCAAGGCGGCCGAAGATAGGAAGCAGGGAGTGGGACAGGAAGTCACATGAAAAAACGGGTACCCCCCCCCCCCCCCAAAAAAAATGACATGCCAAATGTGGCATGTCAGAGGGCGAGGAGTGCTTAAAGCGGAAGATCTACTTCTGGGTGGAACTCCGCTTTAAGTCCAAACAGCAATTAAGAGTAACAAAGCAAAAATGACTTATGAATACAAAAATCAAGCTGATAAAGGATGGCTTTGACAGGTTAAAGTGTAACTAAAGTCATGAAGTTAAAAATTGCTAGAAGGTAGCGTTTTTTTGTTTTTTTTTGGCAGAGGTGAAATACAAAGTCTCTTTTGCAAAAAAAGTTTTTCCCAGATCCCTAGCAATTTTGTATTTAGTGTACACTGCCTATGGCACATGTGTAGTGCGGTGTACACTCTCATCACATTCATGCAATCTGTAAGATGCTGATAATGGAATCGAGGTGGTGGGACAATATAAATACAACATGCTTGAGTAGGAGGTAAATCACCCTATAGCAGACTCAGAAGACAACCAGCAGAACATCAGCAGCTGTAGGTGAAGGAACGAAGGGGAGCATGGATGTCACATCGCTGGAGGAAGTCACTCCAAAGGGTGGGTGTGCTGTACCATACAAGTATGTCGAGCCTTATGGCAAGAGTCCACCAACCCTGCAGACAGTAAACTTCCACTTTCGTTAGTTTAGTTTAAAAAAAAAAATCACTATTAAATATATGTTCATGATTATCATACACTGTCCATAATTGTTTTTTTATTTCTGCCAGATTTTTCTTCATGGGAACAATCTGAACAGTCTGCACCAGCTAATCCATCCAGAATGTTTGCCATCTGAATTTGGCGGAACCCTTCCACCTTATGACATGGGCACCTGGGCTAGGACATTGCTTGGTTCTGATTACAATGATGACAATGAGTACACTCACACATCGTACAACGCTATGCATGTGAAGTATGCACCTACCAATATACAAACAGAGTGTTCTCCAAAATACATGAAAAGGTAATCAATTCTTATCTAACTATTGAGTAACCACTCTGCTAAAACTGACTCTTAACCTGGTCAAATGTACAAAAAAAACTCATCAGTAATTTCGATAATGCCATCAGAGACGTGATAAATGGTGTTCAAAAGTACTCCTAAATTATGTTGGCTTTTATCATTCAATTTTGAAATCAATGGAACTTACAGAATGAAAACCATATTTGCTGTTTTAATTTCATTTGCTTGAGAAAAATTTTCCATCCTGCTCTTTCCGCTTTTTCCATCACTGTTGTTAAAAATGATCGTCGATTTCACCCCAATAACTATTTAAAAATTTAAAACAACTTTCCAAAAACAAACATTTTCTGATTAAATTCTACTGGTGTATTTTCAATTCTCCAAAGCTATTTACATAATTACATTATTGTTTTTGCTAATGGTTTTGAAATTACAGTATTTGTCTCATGTGTTATACTTAATGAGGAACTACAGTAGTTTTAAAAAATAAAAATAAAAGTCAGTAGCTACAAATACTGTAGCTGCCGAGTTTTAATAAACAAACACTCACTAGTCAAGGGATCCAGCTCTGTCATCACCCTGGCTGGTTCTCCGCAAAATTATTTTGGTTTCTGGCGCCACAATCTTGGATGTTGGAAGCCAGCTGTGATTTCCTGTGTCCTCACAGTTAGCTCCCCACTGCTCATATGCAAGTTGTGCAATGCTTTGTGAATGGACCAGCAGCCTCCTGGGACCTCTGACGTGCCCCAGGAGTTTGCAGGCATGTGAGGGGGAGGAGTTGATGATGAACTTCCACTGAGATCTCCTAGGTGATCAGATCGGAAGTAAGAGCAGCCACCTGTCAAAAAGTTTCCAAAATTGGAAGATAAGGGGGAGGAGGAAAGGTGGAATTTCCCTTTATAGGTGAAGTTCCGCTTCAATTTAGGCTCAAGTTATCATTAATTTTTATGTAACCACACTAAATACCATTAAATGAGTAAAAACATTGTAAATTGGAACATAAACATGTTTTATGTTTGTAGCACCCTCTATTGTGCTTGGTTTGTTAGGAAAATTTAGCTGGCTCAGGGCTAAGCCTGAGCTGTGAATCTAGGTCAGGGTTCAGTGACTCAGGGCTGGATGACTCATCCTAGCAGACTCTCTGATGCCTCCTCTTGTTTTTGGGACATTGGAGAATGTTCTAGACATAGTGGGTTGAGGTTAGGCGGAGCTGCTTGGAATATGTATGAGGGCCTCAGCCAATCCCCAGTAAAGGGCTGGCAGGGGGCAAGCTGTCTCATAAATAGGCATGAGTCATTCCAGCAGGGGGCATATGGAGTGGAAGATGGAGATGGAGTGCTGAGGAGGCTGCCAATGGCCCTTGAGGGTGTGGGGGGGGATGTGACTTTGGGCCAGGGCTCGGGTGCTGGAAGGATCCTGCCAAAAACACATGGAGGAAGCCCTTCCTGGAGGCACAGAGCAAGGAGAGAGGAGAGCAGGAGCAGGTAAACACTACTTGAGAGTCAGCCGGATGGGCTGATGAGTGTCAGGCCGGAGGACTGTGGTGAGAAGTTAGCCTGGAGGGCTAGTGAAAGGGGCAGCTGCAGCCAGGTGGGTTGGCAGTGCATGGAGAGGTGGTGCTGGGATCAGTAGCCACAGGAGGATGAGTACAAGCTGGGCACTGTAATACTTTGCTAAACAATCAAGGGGCCTCTGTTTCCTGCCTGTAATGGGCCATTGCCTTTATTCTGATTGAGTGACTGTCAGATCTTCACACAGTGTTCTAGCTAGGTTCTGCAAGCAAGTGTGTGCTGGAGGAATAGTCGCGCTGTATAAAGAGACTGTATGTAGGAAGAGTTGTCCCTGAAGTTGTTGAAGTCAAGTAGGCATCCCATAACCTTCCATCCCTATCCAAGTTATTACCCTCAATAAATAACAAAAACAAAGTAACGGACTGTTCTTTGACTCTGGAGTGCGTGTAAAAATTTTGTGTGCTTGGCTGTGCAGGGTGGGGAATCCCAATTTAACTGTCGCTCCTTAGGTGTTGCGCTACATGTTGTTTTTTTGTGCATATACTTTGTAAGACAAAAAATCTAGGGTTAGTTGATAGCAGTATACAAAAAGGGTAGTTTTGGATGGAGATTAGCAAGGTTTGATCCTTCCACCAACTCTGTTCTACTGCGTGAGACCCCAGCAAGGCAGTCATTCTCAAACCTTTCACTGCTTTGAGAGGACAGGCTTGGATTTTCAGCCAAACAGTGATTGTCACACGCCTAGGTAAGGCTACTTTCACACTGGAAAGAGAAATGAAGAAAAGGCACGTGGCCTGATGCATGAATCCTTTTAAAATGTTTATTTAAAACAAAATGGTATATACAGAAAATACTACGTATTCATAAAAGTGGATGAAGTGGGGGTGCTGTTGCATGTAAATCTGACTTCCTGATAAATTTAGGTTTAGTTTTCAATTATCATGATATAAAATAAGGGATGTGGGGGGCTTTTGGTGGGCGTGATTTGTTTTCTGGGGGGGGGGCAGCATTTCATTCTTGGACCCAGGCAGCACAATATCTTGGGCCAGCCCTGTATGGAAGTCAAATTTTTTTGAAGATTTGTACCAGTAGCACTTCACTAGCATACAAATAAGGGTAGTTGCTCTTTAGTTACATAGATCAATAGGTAATTCCATTAGATCATTTGTGTACTGTAGGAACTTCAGTTTACTAGGTCAGTTATATACTATACTTTGCAAAGGGTCTTAGCAAACTTTATTGAAGAGTCATTAATGCTCCTGTTCAGGCTGGGACTGAGAGACAGAAAAGAGGCCCGGGCATTTTAGACTCAGCAACCAAAGTTTCCAAGGATCGGGGGGGCAGGTGTTCATGGGCGCATTTGGTGATGGGATATTCATAGAATTGGTCCTCCACACTCTAATGTAAAGGGGCACTGTAATATAAAGGGGACTGCAGTGCCCCTAGCATCTCCCCCATCACAGTGTCCATTGCAGTCATGCCCCCCACCACCTTTTCTCTCTAATCACAGTATCCCCTTTTACTCTCTGCATCCCCTGCAAAGTCCTACCTTCCCACAGGGCAGAGGCAGGATCAGCCTGTGTGTCCTCTCCAAGGTCTCCCACTCCCCTGACATAGTCATCCTATCAGCAGAGCAGCGGGTGGGGGGAGCTGTAGATCTGGGCCATATTAGCAAACAGGTGATTACCTGCTTGTTAGTATGAAAAGATTCCCACTCTCTGAACAGATCTCCAGCTGGGAGAGGAGACACAGGCATGGCCGCATAGTGGGAAATGAGTGGCGACTGCGGTCTGTGTTGGCACTGTCCTGACCGTGGTCGCGACTTACCTCCCACTGTGCAGCCCAGACATGCGGCCCGATGTGCCCTGTGGCCAGTCCAGGCCTGCTTCTGTTCTTCAAATACAGTAAGTTTGCAGTGAGCTTTCTAAGTGGATGCTAAAATAGCTTTTGGGGCAGCTCCCCAGTCTGGGGGGGGTGACCTTGTGCCTGGGCTTGGGTGCGGACGGGACCTTCCCAAAACCATGGCCGTGTCCTGACCAGGAGGTACTGGGAGCAAGGAGAGGACAGCGGGAGAACACTGCCGGGTAAGTCTCCAGGAGCAATAAATATTCTACCCCTCAAATTTCCCCTTCGAGCACTAATCCTCTCCCCCTAACTACAGATTCCCCCCTCCCAGCACAAATTCTACTCCCTCATCCTAGCACAAAATACCCCCAAATCACCATTCCTAGCACACTTCTCCTAATCTCCCCTCCCATAACAATTCTTACCCCATACCGCCCCCCAAATTCCCTCTCCCAACATAAATGTCCTCCCCCCAATCTCCTTGTGGTGCCCCCCCACTCCTCACATGATACCACAGTGCCCAGGGCAGCTGTCCCTCCTGCCCACCCCTTGTCCCAGCCCTGCCTGCAATACAAGACTAGCTGTGCACATTTACCAGTCCTTTGGCAGCAATCTCCGTTCACATATGTTTTTCATCTGGTTTTGTGAAATTCCGCTTTAACAAAAGTGGTGTGATACACACTCGATGTATTGGTTTAAATTTTAATATATTTATTACACCAATTTCTAAAAGATAGATTGCTATTAGGTTGGCTGCAGAGTCAGGGGAAGCTGCAATGGGGCAAAGCAGATGAGAATATCAGATTTAGAACCCGCTATCCTGCACAATATATCTATAGTTCAGGCTCTCCTCTGCAGTCTAGAAGAAATAATATAAGTTATTACCGTGTGATAACATCTTATTTTCAAGGATATTGTGCTGAATTTGTCAATAAAAATGGCATTTGGTTCTAGATATAAATTTATATTGCTAGAATCACTGCAATGCTTTAAAATCCCAGTGTAAATAATTTCTATTGCTTGGAATTGCACTTTAGTCTGGCACGGTCAACCGCTAAAACATTAATTCAGATAATTGTATGGCTATGGTTGTATCTTACACATCTATAGCCCATTATCTTTCAAATGACTTCAAGTTGTATTAAACCCGCAGTGTTTTATAGCCTAACACAGTGAGCACAATAAAATAAACATTTCCCAGTATACTGTTAAAATTCTTATCCCAGCACTTGCAGTTTACAGCTTTCAGTGCTGCTTGCTCCCGCTCTCTTGGTACTGCCTCCCTGAACTTATGATCATTACAGGAAAAGAGGTAACAGTGGACAGTGCAGTCTGAAGAGAGTCTGTTAACTTTGAGAAGGGAGGGGGAGCAGGAAAGTGCCTTGCTATCCTAGGCTATGGGGTTGTAGGGAGACACACTGTAATGCACACTGTAGGGAGACCCAGTATCTGCATGCAAGGGTGACTCCATAGGATGCTGCAAGAGAAAGGAGCCACCCTGAAACAGGAAACCAGACAAAGATTAAAGTGGTTGTAAACCCACTTTGAAAAAAAAAACAAAAAACTAACACCTCCAAGACGTAATACTCACTAGAGATCGAAGCCCTCACTGTGGTGCCCGTACACAGTACCAGCCGGCGACATCACTCTCGGAGGTTACTTCTGGGTATCGCGGCTCAGGTGCAGTGAGTGGCCGGAGCCGTGATGACATCACTCCCGCACATGCGCGCGGTAATGGCGCACTCACTGACGTGCCGTTGCTTCAGTTTGAGTCAATGTGCTTGTGCCGATGACGTTGGCACATGCGAATACAGGGGATATCTCCTAAACTGTGCAGGTTTAGGAGATATCCTGGGTAGCTACAGGTAAGCCTTAATATAGGCTTACCTGTAGCACAAAGTGGTCTGTAAGGGTTTACAACCACTTTAAAAGATAAAGAAGCTGTATACTAAATGCGTGAGTAAATCAACTGCTGAAAGTGCTTAAAAAAACTGAAGGTTTAATATAATTTTAATACAACTCTGCTACAAATTTATAATCTTTTTATTTCTTCTATCTGTTACTATAGTCTAAAGCAGTGGTGTCCAAACTGTGGCCCTCTGCTTGCCTTTATGCAGCCCTATGCAGCATTATTTCTGCCACTGACACCAACAATGGGGCACTATTCCTTCCACTGACACCAACAATGGGGCACTATTCCTTCCACTGACACCAACAATGGGGCACTATTCCTTCCACTGACACCAATGGGGCACTATTCCTTCCACTGAGGCCAACAATGGGGCACTATTCCTTCCACTGACACTAATGGGGCACTATTCCTTACACTGACACCAACAATGGGGCACTGTTCCTTCCACTGACACCAACAATGGGGTACTATTCCTTCCACTGACATCAACAATGGGGCACTATTCCTTCCACTGACACCAACAATGGGGCACTATTCCTCCCACTGACACAGCTATTTTTCCCCCTTATCCCCAAGATCAGGCATTGATTTTTGTTTTTAAACATACTTACCTAGGGGGATGCAGCATTGGTCTGATGCTGCATCTGTCCCCCGCTGGCTCTAAGGTTGAGAACCGAGCGATCAAACACAGCTGATTGCTCAGTTCTCAGTGCTCATTGACCAGAGAGTTGGTGATTGTCAGTCACCGTCTCTCTGCACTGCCCCCCTGAGCTCATTGGAGCCCTGGGCTGTGGAGAGGGCAGGTAGAGGGCAGGCTCAGGCTATCAGCAGCTTGCTAAAAGGCTGAGTCGGGTGTGTTGATCCAAGCATGTGGGCGGATCCCGCCCACATGGTCATGATCTTTCCAGAGCCTGGAGCAGCTCTGTGACATCATCCGACAGCGGGCTTCAGCCTGCTGTCAGCTGAAAATGGGTGACAGGAGTGCAAATGATCTGCACTCCTTCCATTGTCATCTGTCTGCTCCAGCCCCCTCACCAGATAATGAATCATCAGCTCTGTCTAGTGAGTAGGGAGGTGACCATGAAAGTTTTAAGGCTGAATAAGAAAATGGTGGACTAATCTTCCTTGCTGTGTAGTATTGCAAAAATGTGTACAAGGATGACTGAACAGAAATCTGTTGGCAGGAAAATCTGTTTTAAGAGTCAACACCTACAAAAAGGAATATAATAAATCATTAAAAATACCCCACCTGTTACAATTTACCCGTGTACGATTTTTCAGGGACATGACCTCAAACTACCTGGAGGAAAGTCTAAAATTAGTTTTGAAAAGTATTATTTTATTGAAAGGGAAGTTGATGCTTGGAATAAACTTCCATCAGAGGTAGTGAGATAGTCAACAGTAAATGGCTTCAAAAATGCCTGAGACAAACATAGATCTATACTATAAGCTAACAGAAAAAAAAATGGGCAGACTCGATGGACTTGTAGGTGTTTTTTCTGCCCTCACTTTTCTGTTTCCAATTTTAAATCAACTTTTGTCGAGCCAGGTGGTTCCTGCACGGCATCCATGACTTGAATTTAAACTGATTTAGTAGGAGTCAGCTAAAATTTGAGCTGTCTATGGGGCCTTCAGGATTTCCGAGGGATAGGTGTTTGCATTGTTATTCACTTGTATTCTCTTCCTGTTGGAAGATAGAATTATCCATTCAGGCTTGCCACATGTTATACAATTTTCCTTTAGATTTACCAAAATCATATAATATGAGGTCAAACCTAATTTGTTATGAATCAGGCAGGCCCTTGGCACTACATAGTTAAAGGTTAATCTAAAGGAAATTAAATAAGAAAATTGTATAAGCAGCTTAAAGCGGAGTTCCACCCATATAAAAGTCAGCAGCTACAAAAAAGTGTAGCTGCTGACTTTTAATAATTGGACACTCACCTGTCCTATGGTCCAGCGATGCGGGCAAACAAAGCCCCGCTCCTCTCCCCCCCCTCTCCTCGGCGCCGGCATTGTGACTGTGGCAATCCGGCTGTGGCTTCACAGCCAGGCACGCACTGTGTGAATGCGCGAGTCGCACGCTGTGATTGGCTGGGCAATCTTCTGGGACCTGTGA
The DNA here is from genome assembly GCF_042186555.1 of Aquarana catesbeiana. NCBI lineage: Eukaryota > Metazoa > Chordata > Amphibia > Anura > Ranidae > Aquarana > Aquarana catesbeiana. Next base: position 521,599,951 of record NC_133328.1, read on the forward strand.
CGTGTCCCAGAAGATTGCACGGAGGGAGGGGTGAACTTCCTTACGGCTCCGCGGAGCCCGGGGGGGAAGTAGGAGCTGGGTGCCCCTAAAAAGAGGGTATCCGCTCCCCCCTCCCAAAAAATGATATGTCAAATGTGGCATGTCAGGGGGTCACCGTCACTTAAAGCAGAAGTTCCATTTTTGGGTGGAACTCCACTTTAAGTTGGCCATAAAAGGGGCGAATTTCTTTCCTGCAAACATGGTTTGCAGGAAAGAAAACGTCTCAATTCCCCCATCAACACAAACAGTGTTGACAGGGAAATCCCTTCTGCTGAGCCATTGTGTTCTCCCGCCAGGAGAAGACAGTGATTTTTGCTAGCGGCTATAACAGCTACTAGCGATAATTGCATGTAAGACCTGGCAGGCTGGTTGTACCCAAGTTGATTGATTGATCAACTTGGGTACAATCAGCCTGCCCATACATGGTTAGAATCTTGGCCAGTTCCTGCTGAACTGCCTGAGGTTTGAGCCATCTATGGCCAGCTTTAGGCCCGGTTCACACTTGTGCGATGCGAGAACACCGCAAATCCACTGCGGGTTCCCGCATCACAAGGCCCACGTCAGTTCACACTGCCATATGCGAATCGCTGGGGAGTGTCAATACATTGTTAACGACACCCCCAGTTCAGCTTGCATATCGCACTGTGAACTGACAGTTCGGACATGAATCAGATCGCATATGTGTGAACACACATGCGATCCGATTCTAGTCCGAACAGAAAAAAGGGTCCTGTGCGTGTTTGGACCGAATGCGGTGCGATATCAGCCATACTATCTGTATGGCTGATATCGCACTGCACAGACATCGCATGTAGTGTGAACAGCAGTGCGCTGCGAATTACATGCGATGTCTGGCATGACACAAGTGTGAACCGGGCCTCAGTCTCCTTCAGGTCTGACCACTCTCCTGCGTAAACACAGGACTGATATATATCACTAAGTTTGGGCTGCTGGAGTAGGGCAAAACTGACGCTTAAAGCAGACCTGCAGTCATTTTTTAATCTTTCCATCTATTAAATCTTCTGCCCTTTTTGTTTTAACTTTGGATAATAAAACCTTTTTTTTTCTGCGAGTAAATACCTTCTACAGCCCACTTCCTGTTTCTTGTCTGGTTATTAGCCTACGCTTATGACATCATGCACAACTTTCTCTCTCTCACTCTCATGAGAGTTTGCCAGGAAGGGAGGCGGGATGAGTCATAAGAGGGCTAATGAGGGCTGCAGAGCTGGAGGTGTGCCTCTGTGTGAATCAAGGAAGTGAACAGTCAGCAGCTTCAGCTGCCCACAGGTAAGATGGATGCAATCAGACTCAGTGGAGGGAGATTTCTGCAGCATATTTGGCAGGTACAGAAACACAGTATATATAAAATAATATACAAAGTGGTTGGAGGGAAGCTTCAGAATGACAAAGATGTTTTTATTACAGATTATGTGAGCAGACTGCAAGTCCTCTCTAAAGCTTTTGATTTTTTTTTTTTATGTTCCTGATAGCGCCTTAGTTGAGTTTTTTTTGAGTGTCTAATATCAGAACTGAACTCAGGCAGGTAATAAGACCTGAAATTCAGCATGACACTGTTCTCTGAAAGGGAGGAATATATGTACATAATATATTGTATTCCCTGGGAGGTATGTCTGCACTATTATAACAATTACAAAGCAGAGATCTTGATTATCTCACATTCTCTTGGTTATGGGTTCTCTTTAATTAGAAGGAAATTAAGAGGAAAAAAATGCTAGCAATGATTATAGTGCTTGATATATATACACTGGCCACTTTATTAGGTACACTTGTTCAATTGCTTGGTAACACAAATTGCTAATCAGCCAATAACATGGCAGAAACTCAGTGCATTTAGGCATCTAGACGTGGTAAAGATGACTTGCTGAAGTTTAAACCGAGCATCAGAATGGGGCAGAAATGGGAATTTAAGTGACTTTGAATGTGGCATGGTTGTTGGTGTCGGACGGGCTGGTCTGAGCATTTGAAAAACTGCTGATCTGCTGGGATTTTCCCACACAACCATCTCTAGGGTTTACAGAGAATGGTCCAAAAAAGAGAAAATATCCAGTGAGCGGCAGTTGTGTAGACGAAAAATGCCTTGTTGATGTCAGAGGAGAATGGGCAGACTGGTTTGAGATGATAGAAAGGTAACAGTAACTCAAATAACCACTCATTACAACCATGGTATGCAGAATACCATCTCTGAACGCACAACACATCAAACCTTGAAGCAGATGGGCTACAGCAGCAGAAGACCACACCGGGTACCACTCCTGTCAGCTAAGAACAGGAAACTGAGGCTACAATTTGCACAGGATCACCGAAATTGGACAATAGAAGATAGGTATAATGTTGCCTGGTTTGATGAGTCTCAATTTCTGCTGCGACATTCAGATGGTAGGGTCAGAATTTGGCATAAACAACATGAAAGCATGGATCCATCCTGTCTTGTATCAATGGTTCAGGCTGGTGATGGTGTAATGGTGAGAGGGATATTTTCTTGGCACACTTTAGGCCCCTTAGTACCAATTGAGCATCATTTAAACGTCACGGCCCACCTGAGTATTGTTCCTGACCATGTCCATCACTTTATGACTACAGTGTACCCATCTTCTGATGGCTCCTTCCAGCAGGATAATGCTCCATGTCACAAAGCTCAAATCATCTCACCACTGATTTCTTGAACATGACAATGAGATCACTGTACTCTAATGGCCTCCACAGTCACCAGGTCTCATCCAATAGAGCACCTTTGGGATGTGGTGGAACGGGAGATTTGCATCATGGATGTGCAGCAGACAGATCTGCAGCAACTGCGCGATGCTATCATGTCAATATGGACCAAAATCTCTTGGGAATGTTTCCAACATCTTGTTGAATTTATGCTGCAACTAATTAAAGTGATTGTAAAGTCTAGTTTTTTTTTAATAAAAATAACAAACATGTCATACTTACCTGCTCTATGGCAGTGGTTTTGCTTATCGGGTCCCTCTTTTGTGCTCCTGGCCCCTCCCTCCTGTCAAGTGCCCCCAGAGCAAGCAGCTTGCTCTGGGGGCACCCGAGCCGAGTCACAGCTCCCTGTGTCCATTCAGACACAGAGTCCCGACCCGGCTCCACCCCCTCTCTCTTCTGATTGGCTGGCTGACTTTGATTGACAGCTGCGGGAGCCAATGGTGCCACTGCTGTGTCTCAGCCAATCAGGAGGAGGGTCCCGGACGGCTAAGACACTTGTGGACATCACTGGACAGAGATGGGGCTCAGGTAAGTATTAGGGGGTGTTGGGGAGGTTGCTACACACAGAAGTTTTTTTTTATCTAGAATGCATTAAGATAAAAAACCTTCTGCCTTTACAACTCCTTTAACCAATTGCTTACTGGGCACCTAAAACCCCCTGCCCAGACCAATTTTCAGCTTTTAGTGCTGTCACTCTTTGAATGACAATTGCGCGGTCATACAATACTGTACCCAAATTAAATTTTTATCATTTTTTTCCCACAAATAGAGCTTTCTTTTGGTGGTATTTGATCACCTCTGCGGTTTTTTATTTTTTGTTAAAAAATTTTAAAAAGACCACAATTTAAAAAAAAAAAAAAATACAAAACCGTTTTATATTTTGTTAATAAATTTAGCAAACAGCTAATTTTTCTCCTTCATTGATGCACGCTGATGGCTGATGAGGTGGCACTGGTGAGCACTGATAGGTGGCATTGGTGAGCACTGGTAGGTGGCATTGGTGGGCACTGATGGGTGGCACAGATGGGCAACACTGAAGGGCATTGATAGGTGGCACTGATAGCTGGCACTGATGGGCACTGAAGGGTGGCAGTGATGGGCACTGATGGGTGGCAGTGATGGGCACTGATCGGCACTGGTAGGTGACACTGATAGGCAGCACTGCTAGGTGGCACTGATGAGGCACCACTGGTGGGCATTGATAGATGGCACTCGTGGGCATTGATAGGTGGCACTGATTGCTGGCACTTATGTACTGTGGGCACTGATTTGTGGCACTGTGGGCACTGATAGGTGGCACTGGCAGGCGGTACTGGTGGGTACATATGAGGCGGCTTTGCCTCTTCCTCTTCGGGAATGATGTCCCTTCAACAGAAGCCGGTGATCGGCTTTTTTTTCTCCTCAAGCTGTCAGCATGAGAAGAAAAAAAAAACCTATTACCGATCTTCTGTTTACATCACGCGATCAGCTGTCACTGGCTGACAGCTGATCACATGGTAAGGGGCCCGGGATCGACCCCTTACTCCGATCTGTGATCATCCGAGTCTCATTGACTCGGGTGATCACAGCGTGCGCCCTTCAGGGGGGCGTAGTGAGCGTGCAAAGGGGAGGACGTTTATTGACGGCCTCCCGGCAAAGCAGATCCGCGCTGTAGCCATCATTCGGCTATAGCGCGGACCTGAAGGGGTTAAGGCAGTTCTGAAGGCAAACGGGGGTCCAACCTGGAACTAGCAAAGTGGACCTAAGAAAGGAGCCAGTGAGTGTATGTAGCACTAGATATTTACTTCCTATTACAACATAAGGCTTCTGAGTATCACAATACTGCATACGTGCACAGAGTAGCATAATACAGCGGTGAAGGCCAAAGCTCCCCCTTTCATTTAGGAAAGCCTTTTTTTCCTTCGATAGGACATCATAGCACTAATAAGAATATGCATAAATTATTAGTGAAGGCAGATGTGGGGAGACAGGAATTGAGATGATGATGCCTATTTCATAGGTGTACAATCAAAAAATGTAGAATGATATTGGGCATTCTTGCGTGAGTATCTGACATGCTTACAAATGCATTAGTGTCATCCAGAATGGTCAGTGAGTTACTATGCTTCACAGCAACCTAGGGAAGGGGAAGAGGTGGGGGTTTTTTAATGATTTATTAATATTCTTTTTGTAGGTGCTGACTCTTAAAATATTAACAGTTTTTCCTGCCAACAGATTTCTGTTCAGCCAGCCTTGTACAAATACTACATAGCAAGGAAGAGGAGTCTACAGTTTTCTTGTTCAGCCTTAAAACTATTATGCCCTATACACACAATCGGATTTTCCGACAACAAATGTTGGATGTGAGCTTGTTGGCAGAAAGTCCAACCATGTGTATGCTCCATCAAACATTTGTGTCGCACTTTCCGCCAACAAATGTTGGCTAGCAGGTTCTCAAATTTTCCGGCAACAAATTTTTGTTGTCAGACTTTCCGATCGTGTGTACACAAATTTTACTAAAAACACAAGAAACAGGGGTGCGAATGCCCACGCACCAATGGCCAATAAGAGAGAATCAACCTTTGTTGATTGTAAAGTGTATCATGAAAAGAAAGAAGAAGCAAATGAGTGTATGTATATACTTATAGGATGGGAAGCATATTGATTCTGTAGGAGAGCAGAAGATAAAAAGATACCCCAGTATTGCTGAGCTGCTATTCTATTTTAGCCTGTCCCTATTATATAGGAGTATCAGATAGGTGATCTCTATCTACAGGAAGGCCTCCTCAAACCATTTGACCGGCCAATTACTATGATATGGTGTCATAGTTACATAGTAGGTGAGGTTGAAAAAAGACACAAATCCATCATGAATTCAAGACACTCGTTGTTCTCAGTCAAAAAAGGTAAACCTCATATCTTCAATGTAACCCACTAGGCAATTTGACTGGCCAATTACCATGGGATGGTGTCTTGCACACAAGCCACTCTCAGTCAAAAAAAAGCTCTCATGACTACATAGAAAACAGCTTGTTTATCATCCTAATAAACCATGTGACCTATGTGACACACCAAAGTATGAAAAAATAGGTGCAAAAAACATCTTATCTCTCACCAAATGAGCTTCTTCAGGAATATGTACAAAAGGGAAATCCTTTCAGAACATGAGGGCCCTTAGGCCTCTTTCACACGGATGATCCGTATGTCCGTTTTTCATCCATCCGTTTTCGGATGAAAAACGGACATACAGTCATCCCTATGGAGCGTCGGATGTCAGCGGTGACATGTCCGCTGACATCCGACCCCGCTCCGATCCGAAAAGTGTAACGGAGGAAAAACCTACTTTTCCCTCCGTTTTCGGATCGGATCGGATGACGACGGACACTACGGACCGTCATCATCCGATCCCCCCATAGGGGAGAGCGGCGCTCTGACAGGTCCGTCGCTGCACAGCGTGCAGCGATGCACCTGTCATCTTCCTGCTCAGCGGGGATCGGCGGAGCGATCCCCGCTGAGCCAGCGTGTGTTCACGGGGCGGATCATGACTGATCTCCCCCGTGTGAAAGAGTGATATACTGTATATTATTCCAACTGGCCATAGAAATTCAAAACTTAATATTTGATTGAAGTGCACATGGGGTTAAATGAACCAATATCCCCAGGGCTGGAGAATATCAGGCTGTGGGCGCTTAGTTCATCAATTCCATGATTAGTGCTATTTCATCTTTCTTCCAGAAGATGGAGTGAGGAGTAATCAATTTCCAATTGATATTTAGGACAAATATTGCTTAACACTTCTCAGATAGTCTGATAGATGGCGCTGTGGCTAACAGATAAATAGCGATTTTTTTTTTTTTTTTTTTGGGCTTGTGCGAACGCCAATGCCTGATTGCTTGATGATACACTTGTGCAATGACGTCTCACACATCATGACGTCACTGCACGTGGACACATGGCGGCTATTTTGCTCACAATGGTATAAATACAGCATGACTAAACAATTGAATGCCATTTCCTGTCACCACCATGGATCTTATATGTTTGCTTGTCCCATTATTTTAATTTGGTGTATTATTTTGTCCTGCCGAAACTCATTTAGTGAGCGAAACATGTAGAGATAAGGTACTTTTTGCACCTATTTTTTCATACTTTGGAGTGTCACATGGGTCACATGGTTTATTAGGATGGTGAACAAGCTGTTTTCTATGTAGTCATGAGAGCTCTTTTTGACTGAGACCAACGAGTGGCTTGGATGCAAGACACCATCCCATGGTAATTGGCCAGTCAAATTGTCTAGTGGGTTATACTTAAGATATGAGATTTACCTTTCTTGACTGAGACCAACGAGTGTCTTGAATTCATGACACCATACCACGGTAATTGGCCAGTCAAATGGTTTGAGGAGGCCTTCCTGTAGATAGAAACCACCTATCTGATACTCCTATATAATAGGGACAGGCTAAAAAAGAATAACAGATCAGCAATACTGGGGTATCTTTCTATCTTCTGCTTTCCTACAGAATCAATTTGCTTCCCATCCTATCAGTATATACATACACTCATTTGCTTCTTCTTTCTGTTCATGATACACTTGACAATAAACAATGATTGATTCTCTCTTATTGGCTTTTGGTGCGTAGGCATGCGCACCACCGTTTCTTGTTTTTTTAGTACGTTTATTTACAAGACAAAAGTTAGGGCCCACTGACATCAGCAGTTGTGTTATAATGCGGCCTCTGGTGTGTGCTGTGCTGTTAACAATGCCAATGAAAAAATGCAATCACATTGCACAGTTTACATTTTGTTTTGTATAACTTTATCGAAATGTCAGAATTACATTTTATTTATTTTTATTCTCTGCAGCATGTTGCGATGCATTGGTGAAATAAAGTAGTGCATTATCTTGTCTGTGTGATAGGCTGCATTGGGCAAAGGCTGCCCAACTCGGAACAATACATTTTGGTATTACTGGGGTCCTTACAATTAAAAGTTAAGATTAGAAAGTCATTAGCATACATGGAGACCCAAATGGCAACAGTTTACAGGGACCGGATCTGTTGACCAAAAACAAGGGCTTTAAAGCTCCTATTCTGGACAGTTGAAATGTAGGACCCAAGGCCGGGACAAGGGGTGGGCAGGAGGGGCAGCTGTTCTGGATGCAATGTTTTTTTGCAGGGATCCCTGTGCCATTAGCTTCTGTTACAAGGCCGACTGGAGTAGTGACAGTGACATCACTCCTAACCCTAAGGGAAGGGGGGGGCAGTTTTGCATCTTTGCCCTGGGTGCTGGATGACCTTGTCCTTGCACTGGTAGGACCTGACCAAACATAAACATTTTACATAAATTACACACTCACAGCACGCACAAAATTAATTACAAGAGACATTAATTTCTGCTCTCAGAACTCCTTATCGGCTTGACCTCTAGACTCCCAATTAACTTACTCTATATCAAGGAATACAACTATTCCACAACCAGACATTCCAAGAATATAGAGGACAACAATTAGTTTTAATAATCTCTTTCTGCAAATTAATTCTAGCAAGTGAACATGTTATTACAGAAGAACCTAACATTAGCATACTGTATACGCACTTAGTAATGTCAATAATCTTTAGTGAAATACATGACAATTAATTTCTTTAACACACTATTGATCACAACAGGTAATAGATCACTACCACATTGTACAATTCACTAAGATTCCATATCATTGTGTATCATTGTGTATGTATTTAAAGTAGAGATTTTGCAGATTATCCAGCAGAAAGCGGGTAAAATTGTCACTAAAATGATCGCTTTTCCCTTTTTTTAAAGGGAGTGGGTATTTTGGGAGGTGTATTTAGTGTAGTTTAGTTTAATTAATTTAGTTGTTGTTGTATTTGAATGTTGTTATAGACAATTAACTATTTTAAAAAGGAGCAGGTAAATCCTAAAGTCTAGTACACACCACTAGTTTTTTTTTTTCATTCAACCCAACTGACAGCTCAAAATTGAGCTGCTGTACTAACAATCCAATGTTAGTACAGCAATATCCATTGCTGAGCTATTGTGTTCTGACAGGGGGACGGACCCAGCCAGAACACTGTGGTCAGCGCTCTCAGTTATTGGCTGAGAGCGCTGATCAGGAGCCGATCAGCACACCTTTTTTTATCATGAGCCTGTCGGACTGGTTGCCATACACACGGGTCGAAAGTTGGGCGATATCTATTGAACCAGCTCATGCCGGCTGACATTCAGCCCATGTGTACTAGGCTTAACTCTGGGCTGAATTTTTAAATAAATCCCACAGAGGCTACATAAAAAAAGCTGTGGTTGCAATAGTCATGGTTAATCTGGAGCAGTTATGCTGTTCTGCCTTAAATGCTGTGAATGCAGGGTGTTAGGAGTTAGAACAAAAAAAATCATTTGTCATGCATACATTTAATAATTTTAATGATTGACAATTATAAAAAAAAAAAAAAAAAAAAAAAAAAAAAAGGCCACCATTTAATGATACCAGAATTCTTATTTCTTATGGGTTATTTCTGTTATAGGACTGGATAAGCAATCACCTTAAACCTTTTGAATTTCTTTCTTCTGGGTGAGCTGCTAGTTTAATATTTCCATGGCTTGCTAACACCATTAATGAGCAGGAAGTGAATAATGCACGAGATGCACCTATTGTGGAAATAATGAGAGCCGAGATAAGGCTGATGTATAAGAAGCTTTATTTAATCTGCACTCATGTGTTTATATGTAATTAAACAGGGGACAGCTTGCATGTTTGGAGGTAACGAGAAAACTGATAAAATAAATGTATTTTGCTGTGATTTCATAGTATGAGCTGAACATAAATAATATTAGTAAATACCTTAAGATATCAGTTCAATGATTTCATCTGAATTACTGCAGTAGCAAAGCAGAAAAAGCCAGGACATCCTACTGCCATTAAAAATGTGCCTAAAGCCGCATTTTTTCGAACGCATTTAGGTGTGCTTAGATGTATTCAGGTACATCAAGTGTTTTAGCGCTCATTCATTTCATTGGCCAAATATTAATTTATTCTGGCCATTGAAATCAGTGAACACTCAAGCACTAAATGCGCCTAGTGCTTAAAGTGGTGTTCCGACCGAAATTATACTTTTTAAATAAAAATACCCCTATAATACACAAGCTTAATGTATTCTAGTAAAGTTAGTCTGTAAACCAAGGTCTGTTTTGTTAGTTTATAGCAGTAGTTTGTTATTTTATAAACTTCCAGCAGGCCGTGGCCATCTTAAGTGTGGGCATCTGAAGCCAGACTGTATTTCTTCCTGGATCTCATCCTTGCAGATCTCGCACATGCTCAGTGCAGCACAAGCAGTGTAATAGGGTTCAGGTCAGGTTTCCATAGCAACGACAGTGTCAGAGGAAGTTGCCGCCCCTTCCCAGAAGGCATTGCAAACAGGAAATGATGCGATGGGCCATGGCCAGGGAGGAGGAAGTGAAAAATGAATACAGCAGATATACAGTAGGTGCTGAAAATTTTTTTTTTTTAAATATCCAATTTGTTTACAGTGCACAGTTTAGTGAGGGATGCTGAAGAGTTGTAAAAGTGGGTGGAACGCCACTTTAAGCACATTTAGACTCGTTTAGGCACGTACATTGCTTTTTGCAGCAAAGTGCTGCTCTCCTACATGCACTGGCCCTTGGTATTTTTATTCTGCTTCTGAATGCCCCTGCCTCTAAATGCCGTAAAGGCCTATGTGTGCATGGACAAATAAACTAGCACGGAGGGGTGTTTAGAGGCAGAAAAAAAAATTTACCCTTAAAAGCAGAATTTTTGATGCCTAGTTTGCATGAGGCCTTACACTGAATAAACCAGCTCTTATCTCTCCTTTCTCTGTATCTAAGCCTCTGTTAGTTTGATTAAGAGAATAGACTAGATGACTTTGGAAACTCTAGTTTCTAGGTCATCGTACAGTATATCTAATACTGTAGTAGTTAGTCACATTGAACTGGATTTGTTCTATAATGTTAAAGCCATTTCATAGTTTACCAAAGCCACTTCTGCAGTTCAAAGTCAGAAAAATACCCCAGAATTTATTTCCAGACAGGTAGAACCTTAAACACCATGGAAAGGCAGATACTATTAGTGTTATTGACAACAATTCACCATTTCAACCATGTAAATCCAAGGATTAACACCTGTAGTGCCACCCCTGTGAGGGCCACATAAAGATGATTGACCCCAAGGATTGCCCTGACTCTGCAAGTCCCCCGACACCTCTGACACCCTGGGTTTGGGCATTTCTGAGTAACAATGCAATTATACAGACACCAGATTGTAACACAGTAATCCTTTGCACTTCACTCTACATTCAGGATATGATACTGTAAGGTCTAAACTGAGCGCTGGAGGGAACCGCCTTACTGTCGCTAATGTTGTAGAGCTTCCCCTCTAATGACACAGGTAATTTAGCCGGCACCTGGCTACACACCTATGAAGCCTTTTTGGCACCAAATATTGGAATATGTAACTAGAACAGGGCAGTTCCACAATTATTACATTGCCCATCCATTACTTGGACAATGATATCTGCCTTTCCATGGTGATTGGATCACGGTGGTTCTACCAAGATATACTGTAGCCTAATTGTCCTGTTCTTAGCTGGCAGGAGTGGAACCTTGTATAGTATTCTGGTCCGGGCTTTGCATACTCTCCAAGGTCAGACTATTTGCCCTTCTGCTCACCACAGTTATAACAAAAAAGGTTGTTATGGGATGTGATAGCAATGTTCCCTTGGACCATACTTTAGATACGTCCAACCCCACTAAATCGATATTGAAACATCCTCCCAAAGTCGCAAGATAGCAAAATGACTTCATCATTATGATCTCATATGCAAGTTTATTACATAATGTGCTACTATGAGCCACATAATAGCACATTATGACAGACTTACCTGTAAATGTAGCCCTCCAGCGCAGTGCGATCATGGCTCCCCCGGTGCTTTCATTTTCAACTGCTTTTCCTTATGGGTTTGCAAGCTCTGGCTGTATGAATGGTCAGGGATATAATGACATCACATTGTACCTGCAGGTAAGCCTTATTGTAAGCTTACCTGTAGGTACAAGTTAAAAAAAGAGAGTTTGCTAACACTTTAAAGCTCTTAACCCGTCAAAAGCCCCATACCCAGATGGCTTTTTTGGGGCCAGTATTGCAAGTAATACGAGTTACTAGCCCCCCACTTATGCTCATTCTTCAATGGGATACGGAGGGGCCTTCCTTTATCTCCACATGATAACATGGATTTCATACATGAAATCCCCAAACCTAATAAGAACCATGGAGACTGCGCCAACTCTTTGCCCATTTACTTAATTGTAGTTGCCCTTAAGATAATGACCAAACTTTTACCAACAAGACTTAATTTCTTTCTCCCTCACTACATTCATCCTGATCAGGTGGGTTTTGTTCCCTACAGACATACAAATCAAACGCAAAGAATAATTGACTCAATCTCAGCTATCCATTCTGATTGGGATGCAAAAGGAGAGAGACAGAGCATGCTGCTCTCCTTAGATTTATAAAAAGGTTTGACTCTGTATCATGGGATTACTGGTTTTACACTATGACCAGATATGGCTTTGGCCCAAATTTTTTAAGAATATTACATATGTTGTATAAAAGACCCACAGACCTCGCCAACAGTGAAAGGTTACATCCCAATGTCTTCATATATGAATAATTATATTGGTGAAGCGCTTCCAGTGTACTCTTAAATTATTCTAAAAATAAATTAATCAATATAATCATAAACATATAATATCCCACAAAAGTGAGTATACCCCTCACTTGTTTGTAAATGTTTTATTATATCTTTTCATGTGACAACACTGAAGAAATGACACTTTGCTACAATGTAAAGTAGTGAATATACAGCTTGTATAACAGTGTCAATTTGCTGTCCTGTCAAAAAAAATCAACACACAGCCATTATTGTCCTCTGGCAACAAAAGTGAGTACACCCCTAAGTCAAAATGTCCAAACTGGGCCCAAAGTGTCAATATTTTGTGTGCCCACCAATATTTTCCAGCACTGCCTTAACCCTCTTGAGCATGGAGTTCACCAGAGCTTTACAGGTTGCCACTGAAGTCCTCTTCCACTCCTCCATGACAACATCACGGAGCTGTTGGATGTTAGAGACTTTGAGCTCATCCACCTTCCGTTTGAGGATGCCCCACAGATGCTCAATAGGGTTCAGGTCTGGAGATATACTTGGTCAGTCCGTGGTTCCAGTAATCCATGTCCTTAGTCTGCTTGTATTCAGCAAACTGTTTGCGGGCTTTCTTGTGCATCATCTTAAGAAGATATAACATAGATTGATGCGCTCTGATACAAAGTTCAATCAATGTGAGAAAATTATTTTTTGTACTAAAAAAACAATTTGAAATAATAATTTTTTAGAAGATGCTTCCTTCTGGGATGACAGCCATGCAGTCCAATTTGATGCAGTGTGTGGCGTATGGTCTGAGCACTGAGATGCTGACCCCCACCACTTACGTCTAGTTCCCAAAGACAATCTCTGGATATGACGCTGAGCATATGCACTCAACTTCTTTGGTCGACCGTGGCAAGGCTTGTTCTGAGTGGAACCTGTCCTGTTAAACCACTGTATGGTCTTGGCCACCGTGCTGCAGCTCAGTTTCAGGGTCTTGGCAATCTTCTTATAGCCTAGGCCATCTTCATGTAGAGAGCAACAATTATTTTTTCAGATCCTCAGAGACTTCCAGTGGCCAGTATGAGAGAGTGAGAGTGATAACAACAAATTTAACACACCTGCTCCCCATTCACACCTGAGACCTTGTAACACTAATGAGGCACATTACATCAGGGGGGGTGGCTAATTGGGCCCAATTTGGACATTTCCACTTAGGGGTTTACTCACTTTTGTTGCCAGCAGTTTAGACATTAATGGCTGTGTGTTGAGTTATTTTGAGGGGACAGCACATTTACACTGTTATACAAGTTGTACACTCACTACTTTACATTGTAGCAAAGTGTCAATTCTTCAGTGTTGTCACATGAAAAGATATAATAAAATATTTACAAAAACGTGAGGGGTGTACTCACTTTTGTTAGATGAATGTTCGATTCCGACCGTGTGTAGGCTCCATTGGACATTTTTCATCTGAATTTCCGTCACACGAAATTTGAGATCTGGATCTCAAATTTCCGACAACAAAATCCGTTGTCGTAAGTTCCGATCGTGTGTACACAATTCCAACACACAAAGTTCGGAATCAAGCAGAAGAGCCGCACTGGCTATTGAACTTCATTTTTCTCGGCTCGTTGTACGTGTTGTACGTCACTGTGTTCTTGACGTTCGGAATTTCCGACAAGATTTGTGTGACCGTGTGTATGCAAGACAAGTTTGAGCCAACATCCGTCTGAAAAAATCCATGGATTTTGTTGTCGGAATGTCTTATCGTGTGTATGGGGCATTTGTGTGTGTGTGTAAAAAAGCACCGCTCCATATTTCTTGGATTAATGGTCATCGATTTCCGAGGAATAGAGGCAGCATAAAGGACACATAAAGACCCATAATGCAGATCGCTAGTATGTTTTTTATTTCTAAATATTTAAAATTGCACTCACATGTAAAAAGATTCAATAAGCATATCACAGGGAGACATTAGCAGACCCAACTTCCAAACATGGTGTAACGCGTCAGGTGGACATTGACATAATTACACTGGGCAGAGTTAGAACACCATGTTTGGAAGTCAGGTCTGCTTATAACTGAGGTGTGCAGTTCTTTACATGTTGTTCTGGGTTCTTTTTTGACCTCCTGGATGAGTCGTTGTTGTGCTCTTGGAGTAATTTTGGTAGGCCGGTCACTCCTGGGAAGGTTCACCACTGTTCCAAGTTTTCACTATTTGTGAATAATGGCTTTCACCTTGGTTTGCTGGAGTCCCAGACTGATACATATCTATTACTTTGTTTCTCTTCTGTTGTTGAATTTCTTTAGATTGTTGTTGAATTTGCGGCATGATGCGTTGCTTTTTTAGCTCTTTTAGAGTGCTTCACTTTGTCAGACAGCTTCTATTTAAGTTATTTCTTGATTCAACAGGTCTGGTAGTAATCAGGCCTGGGTGTGGCAAGTGAAATTTAAGCCAAAATTTGGTTACTTACAGTTCATTCATGATTTAGGCATTACTTTTTCACATAGGGCCAAGGCAGGTTTGGATAGCTTTTTTCCCATAATAATTTGAATCATCATTTAAAAACTGCATTTTGAATGCTTCTATTATGAAGGAACAGAAGGGGAAGGTACCGCTCAGCCTGTACCCACCCTGGTTTAAATTGATTAGGTGGTGAGAGCTGAGAGGAGGCCTACGTGTTTTGACTCTATCATCTAACATTGGGTCTTTGTATAGAAGTGACGGACACTTTGTAATTATCCACATCTTTATGGTTATGGTACCAACCTGATTTTGTAAGAGTTTATTCCCGTTTGCATGCTTATTATAAAACAATAAAAACTATTGAAATAGAAAAGAATAGAATAGAAAAGAAGTGGATATTTGAGTAATTGTAGACTTCCTATCAGTGGCGGTTCAACCATACAGGGGGCATAGGGGTGCCCGGCCCCTAATCTACATGCAGGGCGCTGGACCCATGGATTCCAATGGTGTTTTTTTTATTTTTATTTAGAAGCACATGATTAGAGCCCAAGGCTCTAATTGGCTTCAAAAAAGGGTGGGCTCGGGGTGCAGAGCACTGCGCCCCGAGCCCACCTAGTTGTATGACAATAGACTCGTCACCCGATTGGCCAAGAGGAGAAGCGATCCTATTGGCTGCCTAGGAGGAGGAAGGAGGAGACGCACAGCGGAAGATGCCGTGATGCCGATGAGGAGGAGACGCAGGGGAAGCCGCCACCGCCCTGAGGAAGAACTGCCCACAGCCTTGATGGAGTAAGTGTGGGGCTGGTGACCAACTGACCAACCGACTGGGTGGGTTTGCGGGTAACCTGACCGATAGGGGAGTAGCTGTTTGCTGCCCCCTCCCCAAAAAATATACCACCAGCCACCACTGCTTCCTACAAGCTTGGACAAGCCTGGCCATGCTCCTCTGACCTTTCCCATTATTAAGGTGTTTTCACCAACTGAGCCTCAACTTACTAAACTCAGCAATTTCTGAAATGCAGCAACCACCAGGTCTGGCAACAACAATCATACAAAGATAAAACATACTTACTGATATAGACATGTTCACAGGGTGTGTGAATCAGAAAAGGGCTGGCGACTCGGATGCTCTTGAATAAAAGTCCTTTATTGGGTTACATGGGTACACGGGTACAGGCTATGCTGACGCGTTTCGGCTAAGAAGCCTTCATCAAAGCATACATGTTTGATTTAAAAACTGATATTTATAACAGAGTAAGCACTCCAAATAGGGCAGGTGCATCCTAATCAGAGCAATCAAAACAATTAAAAACACAAGGAGAAAAGAAAGAGAAGCACAGCAGGCATATGAGAAACATATCATGAACAAATAAAGCATATTCAAAATGGTGCAATAAATGTATCAAACAATGCGACTATGTTGAAAAATGCGATTATGTTAAGAAAGATTTATATCCATCCTATCATTCAAACCATACGGTTTTCTAGTATTGAGGGTATGTATCCACCATACTTCACGCTTGAGCAAAATATGATGAGTGTCACCTCCTCTTGGGGGTTTTTTAACCTGTTCGGCACCAAAAAAGGAAAAAGTGTCAAGATTACCATGATGGAATTTTTTTAACATAATCGCACCGGATAGAGCACCGGATCACAGTTCATAGATCATCATATTGGCAATGGAGCTGGGGTATCATTTTGCTTCTCATGTTCACAGGGTGTGCCTGGGCACACCTTAATCCTCCCGTTCTGTACCAATTCTCCCTGCTTCCCGTCTCCCCCATGCAGTCCTGCTAGTTTCCCTCCTCTACTCTCAGGAGCGGGGAAGGGGCTGGTAAATATTTCATTAACCGACATTTCGTTTCTGAATGAACACAGTGAGCGATCTGTACCAACCGTCTTCATTCTTAACTGAAGCATAGTAAACTATGTTTACTGCAGGCTGCAGAAAAAGGGACTGGGGAATCTCTGTCCTCAGTTTCTTTCTCTGTCTCAAAGTGAGACATCAGGGGTCTGTTTAGACCCTTGATATTTCACCAAAGCCCCATAACGGGGCTCCTAATTTTTTTAAAAAAGATTAGGAGGAGGCTGCAGATGTGCTGGGAGTGAAGGTGGCCGAAAAGTTAGAGGGGTTTTTAAATTAGGCAACAGGGGGGGGGTCCAGAGGTAGAGATAGTCAGCAATGAGCATGAGGGTAGTATTGGGGGCATTAGTGGTAGGTTGATTAAAGCACATAAACCCGAGGTAATTATAGTAACAAGTCCTATTTGCAATCTCGGAACACCCAATAAGAGGACAGTATGCAACCAGTCTAGACTACCTGGCATGTTCACCAATGCCAGGAGCCTGGTGGGCAAGATGGGTGAACTAGAGATACTGTTGAATGAGGAGGATTTTGATTTTGTGGGAAGTTCAGCAGCTCTCATGATTTGCTGGCAACCATTCAAGGGTATTCCCTTTATCGCAGGGATAGAGAGGGTAAAAAAGGGGGAGGGGTATGCCTATATATCAAGAATAATGTACAAGTGAATGTGAGAGATGACATCAATAGGGGAGCTAGGGAGGAGGTGGATTCCCTATGGGTAGAGCTCCAAAGGTATGAAGCTAAGGGGAAAATAATACTGGGAGTATGCTATAGGCCCCCTAACCTGAGGGAGGAGGGGGATACGGACCTCCTATCACAATTTGAATTAGCAGCAAGGATGGGTAGGGTTATAATAATGGGGGATTTTACTTAACCAGACATAGACTGGGTGGAGGGAACCAGGCATTCGTTTAAGGCTCGCCTGTTCCTAAATGTCTCGCAGCACTGTATGGGTCAGATGGTAGACGCACCAACTAGAAACAAGCGTTACTAGATCTACTGATTACCAACAATACAGACCTGATCACGGATGTGGAAATACGGGGCAACAGCGATCACAGGTCAATTGGCTTCAGTATTAATCACACAAATAGGAAACATAAGGGGAACACAAAGACACTGAATTTCAAAAGAGCCAACTTCCCTAAACTCCGAACTTTGCTAGAATATATAAATTGGGATAAAATCTTCGAAACAAGGAACACAAAGGAGAGATGGGTTTGCTTTAAGAGCATATTAAATAAGGGCATTAGCCAGAGCATCCCATTGGGAAATACATTTAAAAGAGCGAACAAAAGTCCTGCATGGCTTAACTCCAATGTAAAAATGCATATAAAAGCAAAGGAGAAGACCTTAAAAAAATACAAGGCTGAGGGATCATTATCAGCATTCAGACATTACAAAGAACTCAAAAAGATATGTAAGGGTGCAATTAGGACTGCTAAGATAGAGCCGGAAAGACACATAGCGGAGAAGAGCAAAAAAAATCCCCAAAAATTCTTTAAGTATATAAACAGTAAAAAAGGGAGGACAGACCATATTGGCCCCATAAAGAATGAGGAAGGACATCTGGTTACAAGGGATGGGGAGATGGCGAAGGTATTGAATTTATTCTTCCCCTCAGTCTTCACAAGGGAATCAGGGGGCTTCAGTAACCAAAACTGCAATGTTTGTCCTCATGACACATCACAGGAAGCACCCTCATGGCTAACAGAGGACAGAATTAGAAATAGACTTGAGAAGCTTAACAATAATAAATCACGGAGACCAGATGGCTTGCACCTAAGTATACTTAGGGAACTCAGTCAAGTCATTGCTACACCATTGATCCTAATTTTTACTGACAGTCTACTGGCTGGAATGGTGCCAGCTGATTGGAGAAAAGCCAAAGTACCACCAATATTTTAAAAAGGGCCTAACAACAATAGTATGAAAGCTCTTGGAGGAAATGAAAAGGGACTATATACAAGATTTTAGTAATGAAAACGGTATCATTAGCAGTAATCAGCATGGATTCATGAAGAATCGTTCTTGCCAAACCAATCTATTAACCTTCTATGAGGAGGTGAGCTTCCATCTAGATAAATGAAGACCCGTAGACGTGGTGTATCTGGATTTTGCAAAATTATTTGACACAGTTCCCCATAAACGTTATGTTACTGTACAAAGTAAGGTCCGTTGGTATGGACCATAGGGTGAGTACATGGATTGAAAACTGGCTACAAGGGCGAGTTTAGAGGGGGGTGATAAATGGGGAATACTCAGAATGGTCAGGGGTGGGAAGTGGGGTCCCCCAGAGTTCTGTGCTGGGACCCATCCTGTTTAATTTGTTCATAAATGACCTGAAGGATGGGGTAAACAGTTCAATCTCTGTATTTGCGGATGACACTAAGCTAAGCAGGGCAATAACTTGTCCGCAGGATGTGGAAACCTTGCAAGAAGATCTGAACAAATGAATGGGGTGGGCAACTACATGGCAAATGAGGTTTAATGTAGAAAAATGTAAAATGATGCATTTGGGTGGCAAAATTATGAATGCAATCTACCCACTTGGGGGTGAACCTCTGGGGGAATCTAGGATGGAAAAGGACCTGGGGGTCCTAGTAGATGATAGGCTCAGAAATGGCATGCAAAGCCAAGCTGCTGCTAACAAAGCAAACAGAATATTGGCATGCATTAACCGCTTCAGCCCCGGAAGATTTTACCCCCTTCCTGACCAGAGCGTTTTTTGCGATTCGGCACTGCGTCGCTTTAACTGACAATTGCGCGGTTGTGCGACATGGCTCCCAAACAAAATTGACGTCCTTTTTTTCCCACAAATAGAGCTTTCTTTTGGTGGTATTTGATCGCCTCTGCGATTTTTATTTTTTGCGCTATAAACAATATAAGAGCGTCAATTTTGAAAAAACGCATAATTTTTTACATTTTGCTATAATAAATATCCCCCAAAAATATATAAAAAAACATTTTTTTTCCTCAGTTTAGGCCGATCGTATTCTTCTACATAGTTTTGGTAAAAAAAAATCGCAATAAGCGTTGATTGATTGGTTTGCGCAAAAGTTATAGCGTTTACTAAATAGAGGATAGTTTTATTTATATTAAAAAAAAAAATTTTACTAGTAATGGCAGCGATCAGCGATTTTTATTGTGACTGCGACGTTATGGCGGACATGTCGGACATTTTTGACACATTTTTGGGACCATTGTCATTTATACAGCGATCCATGCGATTAAAAATGCATTGATTACTGTGCAAATGACACTGGCAGTGAAGGGGTTAACCACTAGGGGGCGGGGAGGGGTTAAGTGTGTCCTAGGGGCGTGATTACTAGCTGTCAGGGGGATGGGCTGGTGTGTGACGTCACTGATCTCTGCTCCCAATGACAGGGAGCAAAGATCGAGTGACACTTGTCACTAGGCAGAACGGGGAGATGTTTACATCAGCATCTCCCCGTTCGTCCTCTCTGTGTGGCGATCGCGGGTATCCCCGCGGCGATCGAGTCCACGGGACCCGCGACCCGACTCACGGAGCTCCCGGCCGGCGCGCACGCAATGGCACGGCGGGGAATTCAAATGGACGTACAGGTACGCCCATTTGCCCAGCCGTGCCATTCTGACGACGTACATTGGCGTGCGCCGGTCGGGAACCGGTTAAAAGGGGATTAACTCTAGGCATAAAGCAATATTTCTCCCACTCTACAAGACTTTGGTCTGGCCTCACCTGGAGTATGCTGTCCAGTTCTGGGCACCTGTCCTCAGGAAGGATGTACTGGAAATGGAGCGAGTACAAAGAAGGGCAACAAAGCTAATAAAGGGTCTGGAGGATATTAGTTATGAGGAAAGGTTGCGAGCACTGAACTTATTCTCTCTGGAGAAGAGACGCTTGAGAGGGGATATGATTTCAATTTACAAATACCATACTGGTGACCCCACAATAGGGATAAAACTTTTTCGTGAAAGGGAGTTTAACAAGACTCGTGGCCATTCATTAAAATTAGAAGAAAAGAGGTTTAACCTTAAACTACGTAGAGGTTTCTTTACTGTAAGAACGGTTAGGATGTGGAATTCGTTCCACAGGCGGTGGTTTCACAGTGGGGAGCATTGATAGTTTCAAAAAACTATTAGAAAAGCACCTGAATGACTGCAACATACAGGGATATACAATGCAATAGTGACATATAATCACACACATAGGTTGGACTTGTGTCTTTTTTCAACCTCACCTACTATGTAACTATGTAAGAAAAAATTATTGTAAAAAATAATAAAAGTAAAAAACTACTGACACCATCAACTGCTCTGCTGATATACACGCATGTGTGTTTGTGCTCTGGGGTGCACACCCTAATGCAATAGGCTGCGCACACCAATGCTTACTGAAACTCTTAACCAAGCTTGCACTGAGTTGCTGTCGCTGCTACTGACCATGCTTTTTGACTGTTAGAATTAATGATAAGATATAACTAATAAAGTGGGCAATTAGTTTACTCAAATTCATCTGTTACCTACAGTGCATCCAGAAAGTATTCACTTTGCTTCACTTTTCCCACGTTTTGTTATTTTACAGCCTTATTCCAAAATGGAATAAATTCATTATTTTATTCAAAAATCTATAAACAATACCCTATAATGATAATGCGAAAGAAGTTTGTTTAAAATCTTTGCAAATTTATTAAAAAAAAAAAAACAAAAAAAAAAAAATCCCATGTACATAAATATTTACAGCCTTTGCTCAATACTTTGTTGAAGCATCTTTGGCACCAGTTACAGCCTCAAGTCTTTTTGAGTATGATGCTACAAGCTTGGCACATCTATTTTTGGGCAGGTTCTCCCATTCTTCTTTGCAGAACCTCTCAAGCTCCATCAGGTTGCATGGGACGCGTCGGTGCACAGCCATTTTCAGATCTCCCCAGAGATGTTCAATCAGGTTCAAGTCTAGGCTCTGTGAACATTCACAGAATTGTTCTGTAACCACTCCTTTATCTTGGTTGTGTGCTTAGGGTTGTTGTCCTGTTGGAAGATGAACCTTTGCCCCGTCTGAGGTGCAGAGCTCTCTGGAGCAGGTTTTCAACAAGGATGTCTCTGTACATTGCTGCATTCACCTTTCCCCCAATCCTGACTAGTCTCCCAGTTCCTGCCATTGAAAAGCATCTCCACAGCATGATGCTGCCACCGTGATGCTTCACTGTAGGGATGGTAATGGCCAGGTGATGAACGGTGCCTGGTTTCCTCCAGACATGACACTTGCCATTCAGGCCAAAGAGTTCAATCTTTCTTTTATCAGACCAGAGAATTTTGTTTCTCATGGTGTGAGAGTCCTTGGGAGACTCCTGGTGGGCTGTCATGTGCCTTTTACTGAGGAGTGGCTTCCATCTGGCCCCTCAACCATACAGGCCTGATTGGTGGAGTGCTGCAGAGATGGTTGTTCTTCTGGAAGGTTCTCCTCTCCCCAAGAGGAAATGCTGGAGATCTGTCAGAGTGACCATCGGGGTCTTGGTCACCTCCCTGACTAAGGCCCTTTTCCCCTGATCACTCAGTTTGCCCGGGCGGCCCACTCTAGGAAGAGTCCTGGTGGTTCCAAACTTCTTCCATTTATGGATGGAGGCCACTATGTCCATTGGGACCTTCAACGCTGCAGATTTTTTTCTGTACCCTTCCCCAGATCTGTGCCTCAATACAATCCTTTCTCGGAGGTCTAAAGACAATTCTTTGGACTTCATGGCCTGGTTTGTGCTCTGGCATGCACTGTTAACTGTGCAACCTTTATATAGACAGGTATGTGCCTTTCCAAATCACGTCCAGTCAACTGAATTTACCACAGGTGGACTCCAATTAAGTTGTAGAAACATCTCAAGAATGATCAGTGGAAACAGGATGCACCTGTGCTCAATTTAGAGTGTCATGACATGTTATTTTAATACATTTGCAAAGATTTCAAACAAACTTCTTTCCTGTTTTCATTATGGGGTATTGTTTGTAGAATTTTGAGGAAAATTATGAATTGAATCCATTTTGGAATAAGGCTGTAACATAACAAAATGTGGAAAAAGTGAAGTGCTGTGAATAATTGTTGGATGCACTGTATCTTGCCATAGTAACCTGATATCCGATTGGTTGGTGTGATTTACTGGTCTGACAACAATAAACTGATAATCTGATATCTGGTTGATAAGTGTTATTGCACTATACTGAGTTAACATTGGAGACGTATCTGATTGGTTGCTATGGAATAAGCACATTGCATCAAAGAACATTGCAAGAAATATGCTACATCGGCCCTAAAAACAATAGAAGCATTGTGGATGGTATGGTGCAGGAGTGCGGTTCAGCATTAGTAACTGTGAACTGCAATCAGATTAATGATGTTGACCTAGACCAAGGACATGCTTGCAATTAAAATAGAAAGTCCATTTATAATGCTGCCATACATGGTTTGAAGTGATTTGCATTCTTTCTCTGCAATACCAAGGAGGAGAATATGCACAAGATAAAATGATAGCTTGTTCATCAAAGTTCTGCCTTAGGGAGAGATATATACTTATAGTATACTGGGTGCTGTGCATTAAATCATTTTCACTATCCCCAGACCTGGAGGTAGTCTACCCCAAGGGGGACAGGGGACGTAAAGCAGGGGACTGCGCTTTTTGCCTGTGCAGGATAAAGCAATAGGCTTACTTTTTTAAAGAACATCACAGTCACATATACACACCTTATTATGCTCCCTGTAAATCTGTTCAACCACCGGAAAGTAAAGCTCAGAGTTGCTGGTGTCATAACTTACACAGGGCTATACACTTCTTGGTGACAGTGACAGTGCTACTTGGCCAAGTGATGTCACATGGAATAAGTGCCACCCATGTTTCTCCATAACAGGATTACTAATTACAGTTGTGTTAAAAAGAATAGTAGTGTGCTTAAAAAAGTGAGTAAAGCTCAAAATCCTTATAATAGCTTTTATTTCCATACACGCAAATGCATTGGGAACACTGCACTGTCTTTTCCAAATCAAAACATGAACAAAAAAATGTTTCAAATTTGTTATTAGAGAAAGTAAAAAAAGGAATATTTTGCTTTTCCCGAAAAATAGCAGTCTGCATTTTTCTTTACAAACACAAACATTTACTGTATGAACTGAAAAATATCCACCCAAGCAACATTAGACCCCCCCCAGCAGCAACAACAGATCTCCCAGCAGCCAGCATCAATAGATCCTCCAGAAGCCAGTAAAAATAGACCTCTCCCTCAACAGTAGATCCCTTCCCGCAACATAAGACCCCCCTCCAGCAACAATAGATTCCCCATCAGCAATAATAGACCCTCACACAAAATCAGATCCCCACCAGTGACAATAGATCCCTCAACAGCCAAAATCAATAGAACCTCATGCACACACCACACCCCATGCTATTACATACATTCAGTGCTGGAGGTGCCGGAACTGCGTTCCCCCGTGTTCCCACTGAAAAAAAGCCCTGACTACACCTACTAATAAATGATTTGCCATGTAGAAATATAATTTATACCAAAAACAGTGATTGATCTGGTTAGTGATGTTAGACTGCTAATTTTAAACACAACTGTATTTCTTTTGGTTCTTGGTTATAAACAGGGTGGTGGAAAAGTGAGTATATGGGTGGGGGATCTGACAAGTGAATTATTTACTTTGTTTGCCCTTTAGGTCTCTCCACTTGTTTTGTAGTAGGAATAGCCCTGGACATGCCTATAGAGGAATGGATCTGGACTGTTTTGGAATATGGGGGAAATAAAAGAGCCTGATGTGGCCAGAAGGGATGTAGCCTAGGTTTTGATTGGGGGTCCACAGAGATATATTCATAGTTAAATAGTTAGTCAGGTTGAAAAAAGACACAAGTCCATCTAGTTCAACCATAAAAATAAATAAATAATATCAAACTGTCCCATATACCCAATCCTATACCCACAGTTGACCCAGAGGAAGGCGAAAAACCCTAGCAAAGCATGATCCAATTTGCTACAGCAGGGGCAAAAATTCCTTCCTGATCCCCTGAGAGGCAATCAGATTTTCCCTGGATCAACTTTACCTATAAATGTTAGTACCCAGTTATATTATGTGCATTTAGGAAAGAATACAGGCCTTTCTTAAAGCAATCTACTGAGCTGGCCAGAACCACCTCGGATTCTAACGTATTCTTAAGAGATACAGTGGTTTATTTACTAAAGACAAATGTACTGGTCACTGCAGTTGTTCTAAACCTGAGGGGAAGCTCTGCTGATTTCCATCATCCAATCATGTACAAGCAAAAATGCTGTTTTTTTGTTGTTTTGTTTCCATATATGTGTTTTAGTATTCTTTACCTCATTTACTAAGCTCTGGAGCAAGTGCACTTTCAGTGTTCAGTATATTTGCCTTACAGTATTTCTATTAAAAAAAAGCATAAAAAGTAATAACTAATGCGCAAAAACCACACTAATTAATAAGCTAGACAAGGAGCCGCCAACATAAGAAGTGTACTCACATACCCCAGATAAAAAAAGTGTATTAAAATTATGTGGCGCTACCTCAGTCTCGGTGCAACAACTCAAAGTCATAAAATATGAAAAATAAAAAATATAAATATTAGATGATCTATGACCTAAATAAATGATCAATGAATGTGTGGATATGTGCAAAGATGATATATACGGTAAATGTTCCAAGAAAGTGCAGTGTGCACACAATGAGAAAATAATATGCAGCAGGCAAAATAGAAACAAACAATGTGA
This sequence comes from Aquarana catesbeiana, assembly GCF_042186555.1. Classification (NCBI taxonomy): domain Eukaryota; kingdom Metazoa; phylum Chordata; class Amphibia; order Anura; family Ranidae; genus Aquarana; species Aquarana catesbeiana. Next base: position 521,625,461 of record NC_133328.1, read on the forward strand.
GCAATGCCACGTAATATAATGTGTGTCCAATCAAATAAAGTGAAGCCAATGTGAACTAATAGCATATAACATCAAACGAAGTAATAGTAATGATAAAGGTGAAAAATATATAGTGCAGTCCAAAAACATGCAATGCAACTTCCAATGCGACTCCCAATGTCAGCAGGAGGAAATCTTCTATGGGTGAAGAAAGTGCAAGTGCAGTGGCAGCAAATGTCTAGAAAAACGCGTCAGTGAAGGAGGAGCCAGGTGCCGCCGCTTCCGGGTATGGCCGAACCCGGAAGCCTGTACTTTTATCGCTGATCGCTCTGATTTATATGTAAGTTACTACAGTGTTTTGTAATAAATTATTTTAAACTTACTACACTATGTAGCCACTCTTTTCCTTTCACCATTTATCTGAGAATACCGGCTGAGTGTGGGAGAGCGCCATTCTTTCTTTACCAACTTATGCCCCCTGGGAGCTGGGACCACTATTGGAAGCCGATCCTGTGTACACATTGTTGCCCACCTGTGGGTTCACGCTTGATTCGGCCCATTGGGGGCCGCTACTACAGGTGAGAGGCTGGGGGAAATGGTTGCCGCACACCGGAACAAGATTGGATGAATTTTTCTAGACATTTGCTGCCACTGCACTTGCACTTTCTTCACCCATAGAAGATTTCCTCCTGCTGACATTGGGAGTCGCATTGCATGTTTTTGGACTGCACTATATATTTTTCACCTTTATCATTACTATTACTTCGTTGGATGTTATTATATGCTATTAGTTCACATTGGCTTCACTTTATTTGATTGGACACACATTATATTACGTGGCATTGCTCACATTGTTTGTTTCTATTTTGCCTGCTGCATATTATTTTCTCATTGTGTGCACACTGCACTTTCTTGGAACATTTATATATCATCTTTGCACATATCCACACATTCATTGATCATTTATTTAGGTCATAGATCATCTAATATTTATATTTTTTATTTTTCATATTTTATGACTTGGTTTGAGTTGTTGCACCGAGACTGAGGTAGCGCCACATAATTTTAATACACATTAAAAAAATCACTTTTCTTTCTAAAATTCCAATGTCGGTGTCTTGGTGTATTTTTAGTGACTATGACACTTCATTCTCATTTCAGGTCCCAGTCAGTGGTAGAGCCTGGCACGCTGATGCACGAGGACCGCAGAGATAATGAGAACACCCAGCCGCTTCTTGCCCTGGATTGATCCCCCAGCATCATTGCAGTCACTGTAGATTCCACCGACGGATCTCTTTTGTTTTTTTTCTCACTCTGCAGAATATTCACCAGCTACGTGCACACGGTGTCACTGTGCAAAGACCTATTTAATTTCATAACCATAGTGCCAATAAACAGGATCAACTTTATAAATAACTGTGAAGTTCTTTTACTGCCAAAAAGGACCCAGACAAAGTGCATTAGAGCTTTCCATGTTGTAAAATATATGCTGCCCCCTGCAGGGGAAATGTATTATAGCTGTCTTTTGGGTAGAAAAGGCGTAAAGCTGAACTCCAGGCAAACAAATAAAGAAACCGGTAAATACCATATATGGGAACTGTTTCCCCTGCCAAAAAGATTTCGATTTCCCTTCAACAATACTTGTAATCCAGTACTCATGCCAGACAGCACAGTCAGGTCCTGGACCTTTCTGCAGACTACACTATACAGGTCCAGGATCTGTCTTAGCCTGTGACTGGACAAAGAAGGAGCAGGAACACAATGATGAGGTAATCACAGTTCTCTTCCTTCCTGTACCTATGTTTACAGTGTTAGAGGGACTGCAGCAGAACCTGATTGGCTTTGATTGATAGCCCTTTATCTCCCAGTATGAATGCCGCTGTATAGGAGATTACAGGAAGATGATATAAATACAGATTCAGGTACTTTTACTAGTCATATGTAACAATACATTTAACGATCATTTTAAATGAATACAAAACTGTAAAATAATTGATTTTTTTTATATATGCCTGGAGTTCAGATTTAATAGTCAGTATTTTTATATCATGATTAATGGACCCATGAGATTTCATTATTTTATCAAGTAAACCACCAGCAGAATGTTAAAACAAATAATTGTGTCAGATTATTGTAAAGGTATAATTACCTGACATAAAACAAGACATTTAATAGTCTACTATGAAATATAGAGTAAACGATATGTATAGAAGAGCCCTTTTCCCTGCCATCACTGTACATTAGCTTGATGTAACTTCTTGGATGAATGAACTTAGTTAGACCTGCACATATGGTTAGAGGGCCGTAACAAGAAACCACACAAATCCTCTATTTGACTGGGGGTCATGCCACTAATAATACAGAGGGGTTTCTACCTTCCATGGTTGTTTGCAAGCAATGACAGAATGCTGTTGCCAGCAATATTTGGAGTGTAGGCCAAGCAAAGCCATACCATCCTTATCAAATCTGTTGTATTTTAGGGTCACACTGCAATAGCAGATATTACCAGCAGGTGGCACATGGATTACAAATATTGTAGCAATCTGTTCCAAGATACTACATGCAGAGGTTCTTAAAAGACACAAGGTGTCCAGCTTTCATTGAAATCAGTATATCAGCAATACCACAAGCTTTCTCAGTGAATGCCCACCTAAATTTTATTACTGAGGTTTTCTGAAACGATAGTGTAGCAATTCAGACAGCTCTCCAACAACACATCCCTCATTAGCAGGAAGACCATTCAGGGGTACCTAAATTTTTAATAGAAACCAGTTCCGAGATAAATATGCTTCCGGAAATAATAGATGTCTGGCTGTCTTTAGTTATAGTGTTTTCTGAATAGCAGTCCCGGAAAAAGCACACAGAGGGTGAAGTCAGAGAAAAGCAGCGACTTCCTTCTGGTCAGTGACTCAAAGCAGTGAACCCTTTGGACCAACCTAATAGTCAACTAGCATTTTCAAAAGAAAGGTCAACAATGGCAGTCTATGTCTGTTCGCTGTACAGGTCGAGGTACAAGGACAGCTCAATATTTGCATGGACAATTCAACACACCAAATAATTGTGTTATTTACCTTATAAAAATTCCCCCGTCTAAGTAGAATTGTTGTATTGATGTCATGTATTACCATCTAAGCATTGTACATCACAAGAGCCAGACTGAGACAGGTCAATATTGCTCTGCAGGCAGCATTATGGTGACTGACAGAGAACTTTATGCTCTATGAGGTCACCAAATAAATGTTCAAGCCCTAAAATTTTAATTGAGTGTCTTTATATACAGGAAAAAATCTGAGGATTTGTTTTTTACTATTTTTATAGATAACCTTAATCAGCATTTGTTTTTAAAGCACAGCCCATTTTTGATGATTAGAAACCTTGTCTCAATTGCAACTGAATCCTGCCCAAAACGTCAACCTGCTAGAGGGTCCTCACATGTCTCAGTGAATAAGGTGCAGTCTCCAATTTTACCAGCAGGTGGTGCTGTAGAAATACAGGGAAAGCTGAGAAGCTGCGCACTGGGTGCATAGTAGTAGACGGGGTCAGTTCATATGGATTTCTGCTGAGCCACATACTGTGAAAGGTGAATAAAACTCTGCAGACTTGGGGTGCAGTAAAATCTCTTTTGTATATACCACATTAATTATTAAAGATGAAACAAGTGGTTTCATTAGATAACATTGTTTTATTTATTCATATTTATCAGATTTTTGATAGGAATTCCCTTGTTTTAAATTGGATCTTTATTGAAATTTGTATCATTAAAAAAGGGAACTAGAGCTATAGAGCTAAATTAAATGTATTTATTTTAGTCTTTTAATTTGTAACTTCAACGTTTCGGGAGTAAGGCTGCCCTAAGCACTGCAAAATGTGTGTTTAAATGATGTCTAGGCACAGTTCTCTAGTTTACTATTAGAATTGAAAACTTTCATGTTGCTACTTTTTTAAATATTTGAAACTAAAATGTGGCTGTTTGGCACTGAAACAAACAGTACCACAATGAAAAAGACATACTGCATTCCATGGGCTTAGAAGCATGACAAGATGACTTATGTCCATCCACACTTATGGGTGGATGTGACTAGCCTAAATCCGCCCCTGTGGTCTCCCCCACTCTGCTAAACTCTGTAAGGTACAACAGAGGGGACTTACAACAACATCAATGAGGTTTCCTCACAGAATAGCCTGGGTAGATGGACTTGGGATCTCAAGATTTTGCAGCAGGAGACCTTGAATGATATAAATAGTCCTGAACAATTTAAAGCTATTTTGTTCCCCACAGCGTTAGTGACCTTACCTACCTGTAAAGAAGTATTTCTCACATTGTGCAGGCAGCTGGATTCTATAGACATCTATTGTGTAGGGTGCCTGGTCCTCTTCCTGGCACTGAATTTCCAGCACTGTGGAGGTAATAGGTTTAGGTCTCCAGCTTGAACTGAATTGAAGGAGCTCCTGAAGGGGACCCACCCATTCCTCCTCTCTCATCTATTGACCTGTGTATAGACTACATTGCATGTTACTCAATCTGTAAAAGGGGGGAGAAAATCCTGTACTTTATCAGATCCTCCCCATTCACAGATCCTATTACATGCAGTGAACGCTATACACAGGCTTTTCTCAATGAAAGAGCAAGGAGGAGGTCCCTGTCAGGAGTCTCCTCTATTGAGTTCAGTCTGGAGACCTGAGCCTGCAAACCCCCTCTGCGCTGGAATTTCATAGACAGGAAGAGGACTAGGCACCCTGCATGGAAGATTTCACCAGGATCCAGCTGCCTGCAGAACATGGGACATACTTCATTACGGTCACTAAAACTATAGGGAAAAATATTTTTAAGCTAAACTTTAGCTTTAAGCCTACACCTTTAACTTCATTGTTAGAAGGACTAATTCTTTAAAGGACAGTTACAGTCTTGTCACAGTTTCTTATATCAAGTTTCAGTATAATAAATGATCTTTTTCTGGGTTTCACTTTGTACATAGGAGCAGCCATATTCTTTTATTATATATGCTTCCATACTGTACACTGACACTGCTTCACTAAGCTTCTTTTAGTGCCGGTTTAAATCTATAAAGGACATTGAACAACATACTCTCTATAATTACTTTCATTTTTAAAATGTACTTTCACTTTTATGGTCAAATTTGAGACACGCCCACTATATATTTACGTGTTTCCATTCACACAGCGTACCTAAAAATAATCTAAAAAATTAGTTCTTACTCTTTTAGTATTTTCTTTGCAACAGGTTTATACATAGGACAGTAACAGCAGCTGATATTGTTCAGAATAACTTCCAATGTGCAATCAGAGGACAGATGTGGGGAATTTTTTTTTTTTTTTCGCATTAACATACAAAGTACAACCTACATTGTGGGCAGGGGATTGTCTGTTGACAGACTGTTGTCCTAAAATCTTACCATTAGTATGCTCCTTTTGACAAATGTTGTCCAACTTTCGGCCAAGAAATGTTGGATGACAGACTAGTAAATTTTCGGCGGACAACGGTTGACTTCAGAATTGCGTATGGTCAGTACACAAATCCGTCACAAAAAAGTCGAAAGTACAAACACGTATATGCTCGGAATTAGTGCTCACCAAACATGAACTTAGCAGTAGGGGCCCAAAGGGTGGCACTCAAGAGCTGAAATTCCTCGTAGTACGTTGCTAAGTTTGTGTTTGTTGCATTACAATTGTGTACTGTTAGTATGCAAGACAAAGTCCTGGCACACGCCCTTTTGACAAAAATCAGATGCTTGGTTGGCCAACAATACGTACCGTGTGTACGAGGCTTAAGGCTAACCGCACTCACATAGATTCTCCATCCACGCTAAACAGCTTGGATAGACAAATCTCCTGCTGTGGGCTATTGTATTTTCTCAAGCTCCAGCAGCTGTGAGAATACCCAGTGTGTGCATCCGATTGGATGCAGGCACTGTTCGGCCAACAATTTTCCAGCCAGCTTCTTCCTCAAAAGTTGAAGCATTTCTTAGTAGCCAGGTCTCTGTTGCATATGTAACAATAGGTTTAAAAATAGATTCTCTCTACGTTTTTCCATTCCTTCTTTTTTGACTTGTACTTAGTGTTCCCTATTAGTTTGTTCACCTTATCTATTAGAAAGTCCTAATTTCTTCCTGTTATATTTATTACGGTATATTAGTCCTCTACTGATTTCTTTCATCGGGATACCCTGTACATGTGTTCTTCACTTTTGTACTCTTAAAGAGAACCTGTGCTTTGCCCTTGCAGGGTAAATCAAAGTTACTTTTATGAGAAGCCCGCCAAGAGCATATGACTTACCTTTTTTTCATCTGCCAAAAGCAATGTTCACAAGTATAACCCCAACCCTGTGCCTATGATAGCCTTGGCACAATGAGTAAGGGTAATGACACTATATTTACAGGTTACTCTGGTATCCACTACCTGTGGAACTGCCCCATAGCTGAAAGCTCCTTTCAGGAAACATATCTGTTTGTATATAAAAAAATCCAAATAATAACTATGATCATATGATGTCTGCAAATTATCATTATTCAGGCATCCTCTGCACATCGAGAATTGTGTCTTGACCACTGACCTCTGGGTCTACTTAGTTTCACAGTACCAGAGTTAAATCAGTTTAAAACAGTATAGGCCATTCCTTTATCAGGTTGAGTGGTCCATCCACTCTTTACTATATATGTATGGCCACATATTAGTGATTCTTAAAAGAAATCTCAATTAAGAAAAATATAGTGTTTGCTTTGTTAAATTTGAATTCCAGGTATGGCAGTTTTTGTTTGGACCATTGTAAATATGCATGTGGCATACCTGTGGGATCCCCTTGGAAGCTGCAAATCACTGAAGCATGAACTGCTACTATAGTGATCTCCATTAGCTTCAGTGTCCTGCACCGAGTGACTGCCCAGCTGTATTGTGAACACGAGGTCAATCGCTTGGTATGGGTGACATCCAGGGAACACTTTGCATTTTCTCAATGAATGCAGTGCATTTTCCAATTCAACAAGGTGGAGAGGGAACTTCATAATCTCTGCCTAGTCCAATCAGAGACCACTTTGTATTCATTGGATGCAAAGTGTTCCCTGAATGGTGTTTGTGCCAGGTGGGCAACCTAATGTGTTCAGTAAGCAGCAGGGCAGGCGCTCAGCATGGGATCCAAAAGCTAATGGAGATCATTGTTGTAGCGGTGCCTATTATAGTGATTTCCAACTTCCATAGGGATCACACAGATATGGAACATACATTCTTACATTGGTCCAAGCTGACTAAATGTAACTATGAAAAAAAATTGCAATACCTGGAATTTATCTTCAATCCTTCCAAAAATAATAGTTTCCTGGCTGTCTCTGGCTGCAGTTTGTTTCAGGCACTGACCCAGAACAAGCATGCAAATCATGAAAGTCATAGTAAAATAAAACCTTCTAGTATGCATATTGAGCTATGGATATGAGGTGGCCTTACACTAGTAGATTTTCATACAAACATTCACACAAAAATTCTTGGTACATTCAATGACTTGATGAATGTAGTTTGAAAATACTTTTAAAAAGTTATAATTTCCCAAACAAAAACCATATTCACTGGTAGAAATGTTTTTGTTTGAGAACATTTTCCATTCTGCTCCTTTAATTTTTCTCGTCACTGAAACATTGATTTGACTGCATTATCCATAAGAAAATAAAGCAAACATTCTTTAACTAGTTCCCGACTGCACTATAGCCAAAAGATGGCTACAGCAGGGCTCTCCAGTTCTAGGAGGTTGTGCTCCCATGTGGGCGCCTCCCGTGCCCCCCCCCGGCGCGTGCATTGGGTGCGCTATGTGATCACTGTGGACACAGCTGGTCACAGATCGGAATAAAGGGTCAATCACAGCGGGCCCTTTACCAAGTGATAAGCTGTGGTTTTTTTTTGTTTTTTTTAATGTTTAGCCTTTTTCTGTTTGTTTAGCAAAAAATATCACCAAATTAAAGCTTTATTTGTGTCAAAAAAATGATAAAGATTTCATTTGGGTACAGAGTTGCATGACCACACCATTGTCATTCAAAGTGTGATAGCGCTGAAAGCTGAAAATTGGCCTGGGAAGAAAGAGGGTGAAAGTGCCTGGAATTTAAGTGGTTAAATGTAAAATTTTTAAGAAAATTCTGCTAGTGCATTTCTAACTTTAGTACTGTAGCCTGAATCAATATCCCCGGCTTCTCTTATTGCACCATTTTTTTTTGCCCAGTCCAGACATTTACTACATAATCTTAGAGTGACTGGTACACTAGAGTGCTCATTTATTAGAAATTGGCTGTTTTAAGCCACTGAATATTACCTATTGCTTTACTTTTAATGCTACCAATTTGTGGTGACAGTAATCAAATCTTTAACAAATTTGATTATACCTCATCTGTTGTTTAATTGCAGATGTTTTAACAGCGCTGACAAAGCATATAATGATTCTTAATATACTATATTCAAAATGTAGCCACAAGTCTATGAAATGAAGGGTATAGTGTATGGATGACAGCAGAATACACATATTTCAAGTGCCAAAAACTTTGATTGTTTTTTGTTTTCTTTTGCACATGTTCCTCATCACTAAAATAAAATCTATGCTAGAGCACCTTTTTGCTTGAATTTTTATTAAAAATGTACAGCGTTTTTTGCAGACGGCAATGGCTAGGTAGTTTATCTTGTATTGGGTAATAGGTATACACGATACACTCAACGTTCACTTTATTAGGTACACCTTGCTAGTTCTGAGTTGGACCCCCTTTTCCCTTCAGAATTGCCTTATTTGTGGCATACATTCAAGCAAGGTGTTGGAAACATTCCTCAGAGATTTTGGTCCAAATTGACATGATAACATCACGCAGTTGCTCCAGATTTGTCGCCTGCACATCCATGATGCAAATCTATCCACATCTCAAAGGTGCTCTACTGAATTGAGATCTGGTCACTGTGGAGGCCATTGAAGTACAGTGAACTCATTGTCATGTTCAAGAAACCAGTTGTGAGAGGATTTGAGCTTTGTGACATGGTGCATTATCCTGCTGGAAGCCATCAGAAGATGGGTACACTGTAGTCATAAAGGGATGGACATGGTCAGCAACAATACTTAGGTAGGCCGTGGCATTTAAACAATGCTCAATTGGTACTAAGGGGCCCAAAATTGGCGAAGAATATATTTCCCCACACCATTACACCACCAGCCTAAACCATTGATACAAGGCAGGATGGATCCATGCTTTCATGTTTACACCAAATTATGATCCTACCATCCTACCTACCATGATCCTACCATCTGAACGTCACACCTAAAATTGAGACTCCTCAAATGTTTTTCCAATCTCCTATTGTCCAAATTTGGTGAGCCTGTGCGGATTTTAGCCTTATTTTCCTGTTCTTGGCTGACAGGAGTGGCACCCTGTGTAGTCTTCTGCTGCCATAGCCCATCTACTTCAAGGTTTGATGTGTTGTGCATCCAGAGATGGTATTCTGTATACCTTGGTTGTAAACGAGTGGTCATTTGAGTTACTATTGCCTTTTTATCATCTCAAACCATTCTGCCCATTCTCCTCTGACATTAACAAGGCATTTTCATCCACACAACTGCTGCTCACTGGATATTTTCTCTTTTTTGGACCATTCTCTGTAAACCCTAGAGATGGTTGTGTGTGAAAATCCCAGTAGATCAGCAGTTTTTGAAAAATATAGACCAGCTTGTCTGGCAACAACAACCATGCCACTTTCAAAGTCATTTCCCCATTCTGATGCTCAGCTTAAACTTCAGCAAGTCATCTTTACCATGTCTAGATGCCTAAATGCATTGAGTTGCTGGTATGTGATTGGCAGTATAGGAATTTGTGTTACTAAGCAATTGAACAGGTGTACCTAATAAAGTTGCTAGTGAGTGTATAAATAAATGAAAAAATAAAAGTGCCACTGAGGTTTCAGAGCTTATGCATTTTCATGCGTCATAGTTGCCTCTTTTCCTATACAAATGTACATGAATGCAAAGCAGCTGAAAGCAGGTCAGATGAACCTGACAATGAATTCTGAATGACATACGAAGCACCTCAAACTGATGTCAAAAGCAAGCCGCTTTTGCCCATTGACACCAGCCTGATGCTGTCAACACAGGCCTGTTGTGATACATTGGGGTTGAAGAGTGCAAAATCTGGTGCATCTGTGCAAGGAAGCCAATCAGCTTCTAACTTCAATTAGGCTTTGAAAAAAAAAAACCTGGAAGCTGATTGGTTTCTATGCAGAGCTGCATCAGATTTTGAACTCTCCAGTTTTAGTAAATCAACCCCATTTATCACACCTATCCTGCTTTACAGAAGACTCATAGCAGCATATTCATTCTGTAGTTGAGCCCACAATTAGCTAAGTATACTTTATGTGCATTAAAAAGAAACTCACGAATGTAGGTTTATTCAGAAACAGCATTTATTTCAAAAGGAGAAAAGACTTTTTAAAATAATTAAACAATAAGTGTCTACAAAGCACATGTGTAGTATCAAAACATCCATTACAAAAATATCACAAACTCTGAAACAAGTACAAAATAGGCAGCTTTATCTTGAGGTCTGAATATTCCTATTCTTACTTAAATCTTAACAGTGCAGAGATGGGCATTCTGTGCTCCATCACCTCTGGTACTTACTTCCCATGAATTTACATTTTACGCTCGGCAAGTTTTTGTTCAATCATATTTTTTAGCAGCCCATCTCTGACACCTCTATACACATACTCTATCCAAGAGGTAACTCTAGGATTGAAGCACCACACAGTAATATTCACGTTCATTAGATAGTCACAGTATTTTGTGAGCCATACTCTACCTCCTTCATCAGGACAGAAACACAACATAAAAAATAATACAATGGCTAATATACATATCAAAGTTATTATGGCATATCGTTTTAATACAAAATATATCTTTTGTACGATACATCTAAAAATTGGTACGAACTTGCTTGTGGATTCTGCTTGTTTAGCTTTTTTTTGATCCTCTCCCCAACCTTTATAAGATTGCTAATAAAGCTTAAATCAAGATTTCTTACTTTTCTTGTGATCCTCCATTTTCTATTAATCTTAAAACTGTCTGTACCAATATTAGGGTTTATACAACAAAAGATATATGTGTATTACTATACTCCATCAGGGTTTCTCAACCAGGGTTCCTCCAGAGGTTGCCAACTTTCCAAAAGCTGCCTCTCAGATAAGTTCCCTTTTTTGTCAATGATCACAAGTGTAATGCCTGGTACACACTACTAGTTTTTTTTTGTTCAACCCAGCGGGTTGAATGAAAAGAAAAACTGACAGCTCTGGCCGGAGCTGCTGTACTAACGAACCGACCTTATTAGTGTGATCAACCCCGCTGAGCTGTAGTGTTCTGACAGGGGGACGGCCCCAACAGAACACTTCAATCAGTGCACCCTGCCATTGGCTGAAAGCGCTGATCAGGAGCTGGTTGGCTGCTGGTTTTCCAGCATGCACGTCCGACAGAAGCCGGCCAAATGGCTGGCTTCTGTCAGACCAAGTGCCTTACAGATGGGCCGAATTTAGACCAGTTTTTATTGAACCAGCCGATGTCGCCCGACATTTAGCCTGTGTGTACGGGGCATAAGGAGCATTCTTACCAGTAACCATCACACTAATGTATCATTGTATAGTAATTTTTAGCAGGAGTTCCCTGAGACTGGAAAGTTATTTCAAGGGTTCCTCTCTGTTAAATAGGTTGAGAAAGGCTGCTCTATATCCTAAATTTGATGTTTATAGTAGTTATTTATTTGTGCTATTTTTTACTTTTTATATTGTGTTTCAACCCTAATGGAGGGGTTGGAGTATGCCCCCCCCAAAAAAAATATATTTATACACATGCTTGGAATAAACCATCTTCTGGACTTGAATATTACGGCTGGAACTTCACTTCTAGATTTACCTATCCTATTTATAACCCAAGGCAATTGTGGAAATTCTTCAGGCCGGGTTCAAACTGCGGCCGCGGCTCGCAGCAGGGGGTATGGTGCATCCTTGCTCTGTTTCAAGGGCAAATCAGGTCTGAATTCGGACCTGAAACTAAACCGAAGATGCACGGGACCCTTTTCCAGTGTGGAATGCGGCTGCCCTGGAGATGTGTGAACTGGCTCCATTGTGAGGCGGTCACAGTCTCCTGTCATGCGAATTGGATGTGGGCAAACCCGCATCGAATTTACATAGATGTGAACCCAGCCTGAGTGTGCAGAAGGGGTCAGCATACTATTCACATTATTTATAGTCACACCATTATCATACTGTTGGTTGACATTATTAAACCAAATGAACCCACCACTTGATGTTTTCTAGCTTAGGCTGAGAAATGAAAACTAAGGTTACTAGAACATCTCACATGCCATGCACCAGACAGATTAAAATGTCCATACAGAATGACAGCTATTAACGTGATTGGAAATAGTGACAATTTTTAGTACTGAAATTTGGAGCCTTGAAGTTGTTTGTCCTTGTTGGTTTATTTTCCTAATTATTTGACCCATGATTACACTCCTGTAAATAAATGCGTTTAAACCATAAAGATGTCTTGAATATTCTATATTTGATAACTATGCAGGATGCCACTGATTCAAATCGGCAACTAATATTTTTATTAAATGATGTGAAAGCTCACTTTCCTGCATTGCTTATGAATGGGATGACAAGTGGATGATGTTAAAGTGTTCCTGCAGCTTGTACCCTGGACTAATTCTCCATAGCAATGAATGGAAGCGCACATGCTATATATAGGGAGGATTTTTACAAGCTGGTGTGCCACCTCATCATCTCTGTCCCAAACAATGCTGAGAGAGACCCCTGCAGTACTAAACAATGGAGTCCTAAACAACAGGTTTTCTTATAAATCATCTTTACAAACTATTTAAGGTGGTATTATTACACAGACAAAATTTCACATTTTTTTTTAACCCACATATAAAATCTACTTAATATCATAACATGCTGTGTTGTATGAATGGGCGAAACACAAATAGTGCAAAAAAAAAAAAAAAAAAAACTAGCAATTTACTGTATGACTTTTGTAATATAAAATTGCAAAAAATGATAGAAAACACAGTGAAAAATGTTATATTTCTTTCCCTCTGTGACTAATTTATAACATTTTTTTTGATTATCCTTGATTATTTTTATTTTCATTTCTTTTCACTGGACTTGAAAAGTAACTTTACTAGCTTAAAGTGGAGTTCCACCCACTTTTACAACTCTTCAGCATCCCTCACTAAACTGCGCACTGTAAATGAATTGGATATTTTAATTTTTTTTTCTCAGCGCTTACTGTATATCTGCTGTATTCATTTTTTACTTCTTCCTCCCTGGCCACGGCCCATCGCATCATTTCCTGTTTGCAATGCCTTCTGGGAAGGGGCGCCAACTTCCTCTGACACTGCCGTTGCTATGGAAACCTGACCTGAAACCTATTACACTGCTTGTGCTGCACTGAGCATGTGCGGGATCTGCAAGGATGAGATCCAAGAAGAAATACAGTCTGGCTTCAGATGCCACGGCCTGCTGTAAGTTTATAAAATAAACTACTGCTATAAACTAACAAAACAGACCTTAGTTTACAGACTAACTTTACTAGAATACATTAAGGGGTATTTTTATTTAAAAAGTATAATTTCGGACGGAACACCACTTTAAATGTTGCTGTTTGATAAATTACCACAAAAAAGCATGATTAGGTGAGGCGAAACTTGATAAACATGCTCCTCTCATATAAACCGCTGCATTTTTATAGTCATAAGGCAATACCATATTTCATCAGCAGGTGGCAATGCATGTAAATATGTTTCTGCAGCCGTTTGTCCTGACACCTTTATATTAGTATGTCGAGGTGCCCCAGGCAAATAGCATGTCCAGCTTTTACAGCTGCTTTTTGATCTGTTAATTCCCAGAAACCAAAAGGAACCTTGTCAGAAACAGTTTACTCACCAGTCCCTGATACCTCTACATATTACAAAGCTGTTGTGCTGTCCAGAGTGGTAGAGTGGGGCACGGAAAAAAATGACAAAAAATGGGTTAGCATAGAGAAAACACTAAGTAAATCACAATTGGGTAGTATTATTTGGAATCCCCCACAATATAGAAGATTAGATGAAAACACTGACACATTGACACACAATGTTTTCAAAATTTGGGATGGGATATATAAACGTCTCAATGGCAAATATAATTCACCTTTAATTACACTGCTAGATAACGAATATTTTCCACCAGGATTGAAAAATATAGGAGGAGTTTGGTTAAAAAAGGGGGTCACACAGTTAAGGGACATAATAAAAAAAGGAAAAATGATCCCTACACAGGATTTGATGCACAATAATCTTGCACTGGGGATGGTTGAATGGCGGTCTCTCCAACTGAATCACTTTATTAAAAACTTGCCTCAACCTATTAGATCTGGAGAAGACCTTACCACTTTTGAACGATTGTTTGTGGAAAAAGGACCCGAGAAATACTATATCTAAAATATATAAAGTTTTATTGAAGGCAGAAGAAGTGGAGATACCGCCATTCATTAGGAAATGGGAGAGGGAATTAGGGACAACACATGATAAGAAGTTTATAGGGAAAATTTTGGACCTTGCCCACGCTTCGGCGGTGGACAGCAGAACAGCAGAGATGAACTATAAGTGTCTAGTAAGATGGTATTCAACCCCAGAAATAATAAGTAAATTTAAGAACAGTACATCAGCAGAGTGTTGGAGAGGCTGTAAAGAGGTTGGCTCCATGACACATCTGTGGTGGGACTGCCCCAAAATAAGGGACTACTGGAAAAAGATCCTGCAACTCATTAAGGAGATTACAAAAAAAGAAGTAGAGGAAGACCCCTGGGTGGTGCTGTTCCATGGTGGGGCGGGGGCCATAAAGCAGTATAAAAGGACCCTGACCCCTCATCTCTTAAATGCCGTTAAGAGACTCATACCTAAGAACTAGCAAAAGAAGGAAACTCCATTAATCTGGGAATGGATAGATATGGTAGAGGAAACTTATATAATGGAATGTTGGGGTAGCACTATAGATGAGGAGAATAATAGAACCATGACAAAATGGGAGGGATGGACAGCATTCAAAAAGACATGGAGTTACGCCCAGGAATTGAGATTGTAAGATCGAGGGCGAGGAGATGAACAACATAGGTTTTAACTTGGTGGCTGGTAGGAGGGAAGGGTTTGTTTGGGGGTAGGGTTAAGGGAGAAGTTTGTAATAAACTGTTGGTAATTTTTTTCATTTTTATAACTGCTTCGATGATGAGACAATGATAGGGATGGAAAGATGAACTGCAAGGCTGAGTCATGTCCCTTGATGTTGTCTGCTGAAGCGGCAATAAAAAAAAAAAAAAAAAAAAAAGGAACAGTTTACTCACAAAATCGCATTTATCTTGTGATGGCATACACATTCAAAAGCCTATGTATTGCTAAATAAAAAAATGCAATAAAACAAAATCCTGCAGTCATTGATAATGCACAGTCTTATTCTAGCCAAGTAACCAAACAGACAAAAGGGAGATAATACAGTTTTGATGTTTTTTTTTGCAAGTCGCTTTACAAGCCTCAGTACATCTGCAATAAAATGAAACTTGACAAATCCAGCCCACACTTTTAGTTCTTTTTTTCAAATCAAAAACTTTTGATCCTTTAGAACAGTTCTTTTACAAAAGAAGTAAAATATAGAAAACTGTACATATTTATGAAATAGAATATTTGTCCTGTGAAAAAAAGGACAGTGCTGAATAAATCACTAAAATAACTAAACATGGCATCAATAAGCTGATTTAAGTTGCAGAAAAGCAGAAATGAAAAGCAGCACAATAGCACATTCTGGCCCAAAATGTACAATGGCAAAAAAAAAAGTGAGCTACAGTAAGTGACCTAAGTGAGAGGACAAACACTACCCCAAGACCAAAATGACATGACGAAAAATACTCAAAGACTACATAGAAGGAATAAAAACTAAAGTGACCAGACAAAGACTCATCTAAGAGCAAAGTGACCTGAAAAAAACTAAAAAACGACTTTATGACCAAAGTAACATGCTAAAAATGAATGTTGTGAAAAAATCACTTTGGGACTGAAAGGGACCTGACAAAAATGTACTTTAAGGCCACAGTAACACAACAAACACTAAAGCGAAGTGACAAAAATTAGTCCAAGACCAAAGTGATGTGACAGTAAATTAGTCAACATAACCAAGACAGTAGCATTGTGTCAGTTGTTTATAAAATGAAACCCCCAAAAACCTCTGTGTACTGGCACATTTTATTTAAAGTGGAACTAAACCCTCCTATAGTTTTCAGCCAAGGAAGCTGCCATTGTGCCCTCTGTTTAATCCTCAACTGCCATGATTCTGCACATGTGATCAGATATGACACCAGCCATTGGATGGTTTGACAGTTTGGTTGAGAGCACAACCAATGTGACAGTTACATTCCTGGCACATGCCGGGAATATATCTGTTTTTTTAAACTGTTAAATCGATGGGTTTACTTCTGCTTTAAGTGTACTTGTACCTATAACGCTGCTATTGTTGTGTTGCATATGGGGTTCCATTACAGTAAGCAATCGTATTAGAAGGCGCAGGTGGTGTCAAAAGACATGGGTATAAAAAGAGTAATGAAGATAAAAAAGCTTCTGACTTTACAACCACAGTCTTGCATTAAAATGACACCAGGAAATGCTAATGAACAAGGCAAACAACACATGCTTCTTCAAAAACACAATGACAAAGTACAATGGTACACATTGGTCAACCAGATTTTAGTTTATTCTGTCAGATATGATTTCTGATTGGTTGCCTAGGTCATTAGAACTTCCAAAAAAAGTGAGTACGACGAACTGTTAAAATTGGGACACTGATTCAGATTTAGGATGAATGGCATGATTGTGGGGAAATTTATTTTGCAATTGGCAAAATTTTACCAAAGCAGAAACTCTGAATTTTGCTCATTAAATTGTTTGTGACCAGAGCATTTCATAGTCCTGATATGTGCCTGCCGTATCATGTACTTGTAGGAAAAAGTATCCTCTTCTCTTTGTATGTTTCCTTTATGTCCTTCCAGGCCCTCTGCTTTCCTATTAAAAACTGGCAACACTAAGCAGGAGAGCATACCGTGGTCAGTTCTCTAGCTATGCTGGGAACTCAGCCTGCTCTACTTCAAAGATCAGACTTGTCCTGAAACCCCCCACTGCACAGCCATTTACTGGAACGTTCAGTTCCAGTTCAGCCCCCCCCCCCCCAGCTCGTAGCCTCCCTGGCGGTATTCCCGAGTGTGGCTCGGGGTTAAAATTCAGTACCATTAGCGGTAACCCCGAGCCACACTCGGGATCGCATTGCAGGATCCTGGGGCGGCTTTACTTACCTTGTCCCCGGGATCCTGCGATGTCCCCCGCAGTGTCCGAGGGCTCCGTCCTCCTCCGAAGCCTCTCCGTGCCAGGCTCCGTTCCCTGCGAGCGGCGCGACGCACGGGGGCGGAGCCTGGCGGCAAATTCAAAAAAAGTAAAAAATCATAACACATACAGTACTGTAATCTTACAGATTACAGTACTGTATGAAATGATTTCACATCCCTTTTGTCCCCAGTGCTCTGGCCCATGCCCTGCATGCAGTTTTACATGATATACACTGTTCTTTCTGCCTGGAAACTGGAGATTGTCCATAGCAACCAAAAAGTGTCCCTTTACGTCAAAAGTGGCTTTAGACCAGCTAGAAAACAGCGATAGTAAATTAGAACACTTGCAGAATTGAGCGATAGTGAATTGTGGGGAAATTTATTTTATTACTATTTTTTTAAATTTTTTTTAATTATTTATTTTTATTTATTATATTATAATTTATGTTTTTGTGTTTCAAACTTTATCATACCCGGGATATCTACTAGACTCTGGTTTGGACAGATTTAAGTGTGTTATTGTTAAGATTTACAGACCTACAATATAAAACGCCAAATTTCCATGCAAAATAATTGTACCGCTTTCAGCACCTAAAATCCGAAAGAATCATACCGCCAGGGAGGTTAAGCAGCTGAAAACAGAGGGAATGTGATCACTTATAAAAAAAAAAAAAAAAAAAGTATTTATGTTTTTTATAATATCTATACACAAAGGGGTATAGATATACATAAAGAGGGGCTCTTTACCATGTAATCAGCTGTGACCAATCACAGCTGATCACAGCGTGAACCAGGATGTGACGGTAATTTGTGTACTGTTGCCTTTTTACATTTATTCCCCAGTCTGTTTTTTTCCTTTTGCGGGAAAAAAAAATAACATAAGGGGCTAATAAGAAGCCTTTTAGCCACAAGAGCATATCCAAGATTAAAGAATCTGCCATAACCCTTAGTAGCCATTTAAAGCTCATTGTATCCTTAAAAACTGCATTCATTTCACCTACTCCATTGACACCAGTGCCTAAATCTCCTGATTTTCCCAGAAATCTTGGGAAAATTATAAAACTCTTAAGTTTGCTTATCCCTACCTTAGACCCTTTCTTGTACTTATAGAAGAATTCATGGTGAAGTATATCCTATAGTATCTACGCTCTGGAATTTGCAATGGTTAAACAGCAACAAATGTTTCAAATCTTCATCGCAGGCTCGTGGTGCCTGTTGATGGGTCCCCGGATGATAGTCTTTCCAGATAAACTGGATTATTGGGGTAGCAGCACAATCCACAACATTTTTACATCATATGCATTATCCAAAATGCGTACTCAACATGTATTTATATTTTTTCTTTCATTGTCTATTTTATTGACTGACATTTCCTGTTGCAGGAATATTTTAGGTGTTACATAAAATGTCATTACTATATAAAACCCCACTTATGAACTATTCATTAGGAAGGATCATGCAGTCTGACAGCTGACATAAAATAACCTGGTGCTTGATATGTATTAATTAGAAAGCACTGACATTACTGTGTTACAGATCTCTCAAGCAGACATTCAATTGTCTAGGTATTAATACAGTAAATTATTTTTACTGGAGTAATTAACTTTGATTTAAAGCAAAAAAAAATGATGAAAGGACTCATCTGAAACAGCACTTCAAATGCTATCAAATATCAATGTATTACAGCAAAACTAATGGCAATCTGCTTTAATAACATCCAATTTTATTTAATTAGGCAGACACAGCACTTAAAAATGTTATACTAATTAGTGCTTAATTAGGCTTCATATCACTGCATTTTGGGCTCAGAACCAGAAATGGGAATCGATCACATGCATATTAACCAGGCCAGCAGAAACGATTGGTTAAGTAAAGGAGTAGCAAAACTGCACCCTCCCTCTCAACTTTGGCTGGATTCTGCCCCAACTGCAAATGCCTGTATAAAATAAAATGAGAGTGCGTGCCACTTAAGTGGCTGTCTACATGAGATGGAAGCTGATAGTATCTCACTTGTGGAATTACCCAGCTGATGCCATCATATAGGCACCTTTGATTTTCTGACCATGCTTTTGCTATTTTTGCTATAATTTTGGCACCTAATGGCCCGTACACACGATCAGAAAATTGTATGAAAAATACCACTTTCAAAGCGATCGTATGATTATCTGATCATTAGTACACAGCTTTCGAGAGCCAATCATGACAATTCATACGATATTATCCAATAGGATAAGCACATAAAATTCTCTCATACGATACCAGATTGTACGATTTCCCTTAAATCAGTTAAATTTTTGCCCAAAAATACAATACAAATACAATACATCACTTCTGAATTTTTGTTCTGACGTATGAGAATTTGCATAACTTTAGTAACTTCTTCATTTTCAATATGAGATTAGTGTGCAAAAAAAAAAAAAAAAAAAAAAAGGACAATCATCCAATAATCTCATCGCTTGTACCAGGCATTAGGCCCCTTCAACATGGGGCTGGTAATCTGCTTGCTAAGTGGGGAATCTCTCCACTGATCCCCACTGTGCATACGCATGGCTGGTCCATGTCCGCTTCGCTTATGCAGAGCAGACACAGACACAGCCCGTTGTCCTCTAGGGGCGGTCGGACTGCCACCTGATCCAATTCACCAGACAGATGGGGGATGGATCCCTATTCATCTGTTTTTTATTGGACAGGATCAGACCGGATGTTGGTGGATGTCAACAGACACATGTCTGTTGACACCTGCTGCTCCATAGAGGAGACTGGAGGGTCTAATCAGGTCTGTCTGAAAAATGAACAGGCAGACCCAATTGGTTTGCTCGTGTGAAAGGGCCCTAAGGGTTTGTGGCCATGTTTTAGAAGTACAACTGTTGTTGGTTGGAATAGGGAGGGGTTTCAGAGTCTTTAATATGGTTTTAGGTTTGAGAATACAAATACAAAAAAGACTATCAACATATATTCTAATGTGCGGGCCACTTCACTTGAAAAACTCAAACAAAAAGAAGTGCTAAAAAAAATCATCCTGTACATATATAGAACGAGTCAGGAAAACATCAGGATACATAAACATACACTGTATTTCAAAAATTAAACCAAAGCGATACCTAAATTATATTTAAGTAGCTGCATAAGGCACAAGGAGATTTACTGAACAGCAACATGTTTGCAGAAGACTGCAAATCTATTTACGCTTCTAATATGGTTGAACAGCTAAAAACATAGGCAAATGCCAAACATGCGATTAAGAAATGGCAAAAAAAATCATGATATTAAAATCTAATACAGTAATAAGGAAAAGCTCTTGAAAAACGATTTCTATAAAGTTCTTAAGGATAGGCACAGAGATTGATGATAAAGTGTGATGGGTTGGGGTTTAGAAGATTGTATTGTGTACATTACGCACAATCTAATACCTTTGTTTCCAATCCATCTGGTTAGTGAGATTCCCACATACTGCCAGTCAGCATGTCGGTCTCCCTCTGCCTTGGGGACGACAAGCAAAGACAGTGCTAAGAAAACTGCAGCAATCACCCAGGACAAGCATTAAGATTTCTAATCTAAAGATGAAACTAGACTGGCTACTCTGAGACACAGTCCCACTTTTTTGCTCCAGTTTTCAGCCACTGTAAATCAGTCCCACAGAGGTCCATGAGAAGACTGCTTATTCTCAGGAAGATGGAGGCGCAGGTTGCAAAAGGAACAAGGAAATGGAAGCAAGAATCATTTAAATGCAATATATACACTCTGAAGTAGAAGTTGCATAAAAGTTGAAAACGGTCTAAAAAATGTGAACCTCTTTCTTTCAAATTCATCCTTTATGCCAACTTGGTTTCATCATTTAACAGAAATTACATTAACAGTAGCCAAACTTGGCACCAGGTGTTAGTGTGAATTACTATGAGGTATTCCAAATATTAAATGCTCTGATAATCCATTGACCCTGGTATGGCTTATAATCACTTCTCAGAATTCTCTGTAGCTGAGATAATGGATGAATTTAAAATTAAGTTTGAAAGAAATTGGACAGCAAAAAGCTGTAAAGGACAGCCATAAAACTCAGTAAAATGTTTCTTTCTGCCATTGCAGCAGTATATTTGACTAACAGTCCTAGATAGATCCTAGATCCAGTATCTGCACTTCCAGGAATGGGGCCATATAAAACAAAGGTTGAGGAAAAATATGGCTAGAAGTTTACCTGACCTAACACAGTGGGCTTGATGTCACTTAAAGAAGTCTCACTAGAAGATGAAAATGCTTGTTAACTCCTTCAGAGGAACCAGCTAACATTGCACTTGGTCTCATTCAAAACTGTGCAGGGGTTCCTGAAATGTGTCAACGTTTTTGTGCTGGATTTTATCCCCCTTTAATTGTTTGATCTACAATAAAGCTCGTTTAACTGCATTACATCGAGGTGCCAGCTCCTTTGAGTGTGGTTATAGGAAGGCTTGCAGAGACTATAAGCGGGCCACTGATGTGAAGATTTACCTCATGGGATCGGATTCTCAGGTTTGCAGCACTGTCTCCAGTTTTTGTGCCTTCATTCCTGAGCAGCTCCTCCCTCCTGTAACCACAATCGAACAACACTGGATGAAGGCAACAGAGCTCTGACTGACAGTGCAAAGGAGAAGGCCATGGCAGCAAGTGTACCCAGAGCCTACACAACTTTTTTTTTTTACTACAAAAAAAGCTACTGATGACAGACCAAAGCAACTGCTCACAAGCTGCAACAACCTGCTATTCTAGATCGGAGGAAAGAGTAGATGTAATTATTGTCTGTGGTTTGTGCTGTTGTGAATGACCATGCTGAAGAGCAGCACAGTAATTCACAAAAACACAGGCCTACAGACTAGACAAGTGCAGTAGCTGGTGTGAATTATTGTGGGCTTGTATTATTGTGAAGAACACAGGGTTGCTAAATGTTACAACTGTACTTTCTCCTCCAATCTAAAAGGGGGCAGGTGGGCAGGTTGTTTGGTCTGTAATCAGTAGCTTTCTTTGCAGTAGAAAAGAAGCTGAAGAGGAGACACAGGGTTTTTACTATTAGAGAGCAGAGCTGCACATTTCCCCTTCTCTTCTGGCAGCTTTCAGAGGAGAAGAGGGTGGGGTTGTGTAGGCTTTGTGTACACTGTGGGGCGGGAGCTCAGTGCTGGCTGTAACTCCCGCACAGGAACGCCCTTAATTCGGGCTTCAGCCTGGGGTGGAGCTACAGCCAGCACGATCAATAATAAAAATGTAATTTTATTTGAAAACCCCTGCATAGATTTAAAGGAGAACATGCGTGATGTACACTTAGACCCTCTGGGGTTTTATCAAACTTTTTCATCTTCTGGAAAGATCTCTTCTTTAATGATTATAGTGTATGGCAGGCCACTGAACCTATTTCCCCAACAATGTACAACCACAGATCTTTCAAGAGGAATGGAGAGATTATGGGGGTAAAAATATGTCTAATAGATTATCTTATAGGAATGTTTAATACATGCAGCTAGGGCAATGTATATGCTAAATAAGCACAAGGGAGATAAAATGTAGGCTTAAAGTAGCAACTTACACAATGGCTGACTATTGTGTAAAAGAGACGCTGCATCTTTTTCACAGTTGAGTCACAATATCACAACTGAAGATTCCAATATTACTTCTGTCTTTGCAAAATGCAGAAACCAGAGCTTGGGCTAGAAAAGAAGGCCATGGCAAAGGGTGGAGACAAGTCCAGCAAGGAGATCTTCCAGATAGGCTTCCATACAGGCATAACCAGCAGGCACTTCAAACTACCACCACCCACTCAACACTGAAAGAACAGCTTTCAGCATCCATCTAGTGAAAATATAGGGATCAGTTCCAGGTTTATTCTAGTAAACAAAGTAGCAGCTGTACAACCAGGACTTTCTTCAAATTCCCCCCATATAATACAATTTGTTATGTATATAAAAATGTTTGCTCAGTACATGGTGATGTTTGAAAGAGAACACAGTGATGATAGTTCAGTACATTGAGGCAGATTTAAAAAAAAAAAAAAAAAAAAAGTATTACAGGACAATTAATAGTGGTTTGCCTTTTTCTCAGAATAGTAGTATATGTGAACACAATCTCAAAGTAAACTCATTCAAATAAACTATACTATAAACCATCACCAACAGAAATATGGCACAAAATTATATTGTCTATACAAGAAATATGAGGTACACCCATACTGTATATGTGTAACAGTGATATTAGGGTGTGTTTAGTGCTTTACAATTTTCCTTCATCTGATTATGCTCTGTAAACCCAATCACATCACATTTAAATGGCAGGCAGGGTCCTCCTTTGATGCTGTGTAAGCTCTGGGTGCCAGATGTCCACAATAAATATTAACCGATAGGAGTCAGCTTCTTGCCACACTTCATGTTCAAAAGAGTCATCAAAAATCAGCACTTTCCCTTCCGTCCAGCTCCTGTAAAATAAAAACACCAAGTGAAAACATTTTTTTAAAGCTTGCTCAACCCATATGCTGTGGAAACAACCTGAGCTCATTTCACTGTGTATGTTTTCTTCTACAACTAGTAGATACAGATTGGTGTGTTGGTTTCCCTCATTTAACATTTGGAAACCATGATGAAACTCATAGTACAGCATGTGATTATCATGGGGGCAAATATATACACACACACACATATATATATATATATATATATATATATATATACACACATACACATACACATACACACACACACACAGTGCTCAGCAAAAATGAGTATGCCCCTTTTGAAAAGTAATATTTTAACAAACACAAGAACAGTTTCCAAAATTGACAAAACTGAGTGTTATAGAACTTTTGTTTAGCTCATTACATGAAAGTAAGGTTAATAATAAAACTTAGATTACAAAATATTCAGTTTTACTCAAATGAGTTGATGCAAAAATGAATACACCCCCCAACAAAAACTACTACATCTAGTGTTTTGTAAGACTTCCAAGATTTGTAAGGACAACACTAAGGGGTTGATTTACTAAAGGCAAATCCACTTTGTACTACAAGTACACTTGGAAGTGCAGTCACTGTAGATCTGAGGGGGACGTGCAAGGAAAATAAAAAACAGCATTTTTGCTTGTACATGATTGGATGATAAAATCAGCAGAGCTTCCACTGATTTAAGATCTTCCCCTCAGATCTACAGTGACTGCACTTGTAGTGCAAAGTGGATTTGCCTTTAGTAAATCAACCCCTAAGTCTTCTAGACATGGAATGAACAAGTTGGCGACCAATTGCAACACCTATCTTTTTCCATTCTTCAAGAACGACTAACTGGATGCTGGATGGAGAGTGATGCTCAACTTGTCTCTTCAGAACTCCCCATAGGTGTTCAATTGGGTTCAGATCAGGGGACATACTTGGCCACTGAATCACTTTCGCCCTGTTCTTCAGAAATGCAACAGTGGCCTTAGATGCGTGTTGTGAATCATTGTCATGTTGGAAAAGTGCACAATGGCCAAGGGCACTGAGTGATGATAGCATCTTCTCTTTCAATATAGAGCAGTACATCTGTGAATTCATGATACCATCAATGACATGAAGCTCCCTGACACCAGTAGCACTCATGCAGCCCCACAGAAAGACACTGCCACCACCATGTTTCACTGTAGGCACCTGTGTTAAGTTTGTAAATCAAAACGTTTGTTATCATTTTTGTCAGTGGCATTTTTACAGTGACGAAAACTAAACAAAAAGTACAGCACGTTTTTGTCCTCTGACCTCTGAAAATCCATTTCGTTTTTGTTGCAAAATGGAAAATAAACTAAAATGTGAAAGAAGGGACGTTTACTCTAATGCCCCGTACACACAGTCAAATTTTCTGATGGAAAATGTTCGATGGGAGCTTGTTGTCGGAAATTCCGACCGTGTGTAGGCTCCATCGGACATTTTGCATCGGAATTTCTGTCACACAAAATATGAGATCTGGATCTCAAATTTCCCGACAACAAAATCCGTTGTAAATTCCAATCGTGTGTACACAATTCCGACGCACAAATTTCCATGCATGCTCGGAATCAAGCAGAAGAGCCGCACTGGCTATTGAACTTCCTTTTTCTCGGCTCGTCGTACGTGTTGTACGTCACCACGTTCTTGACGTTTGGAATTTCCAGCAAGATTTGTGTGACCGTGTGTATGCAAGACAAGTTTGAGCCAACATCCGTCGGAAAAAATCCATGGATTTTGTTGTCGGAATGTCCGATCGTGTGTACAGGGCATTAGAACTTTCGATTTCCATGGAGCTCTGCCTGATTCCTCTGGATGGAGCCCTGTATTTGGAGATAGGAGGCTGTCCACAGACTCCTCACTCTGCAGAAAGGTTAGACTAACAATACCCCTTATCTGCAGCATGAAGGGGGATGGTGGGGGCTGGTCTGTGTGTAGTTAACCCTCTCACACACTGTCACACACTCACACTTCATACGGCTATATAGAGGCCCCCTGAAGGAGACCTGCTCCTTGTCAATAGGCTTCACAGCTTGTTCGCTATAGGAGAGCAGCACACTGTGTGATCTGTGCAAGATTAACTCTTTTTCTGCCAGAGCTGTTTTTGCACACATGCTTAAAAAATCAATTTAGACCTTATATAACGACTAAATCTATGTCAAACCTTAACACCATATATAATAACCTATTCGATTTTTCATTCCAGCAGTATATAATGAGTTTGGAAATTGTAGAGAAATGCTTAAATAATGCATTACAATGTAACTAAACTCATTCGATTTTAGTCAACTAAAATGTACTGGAGATTTAGTCGAATAAATACGACTAAAACTAAAAACACTTGCAGAAGACTAAAATGGGACTAAAACTAAAATGCAATTTTAGTCCTAAAACTAAATCGAAATTTGCTGCCAAAATTAACACTGGTAGGCACCATGAATTTTTCTTTGCACTCCTAACTTTACAGTTTTGAAGCCATCAGTTCCAAAAACATTTATCTTGGTCTCATCACTCCAGAGTACAGAGTCCCAGTAGTCTTCTTTTTCAGCATCTGCCCTGACAAATTCTAGGCGGGCTTTCTTGTGCAGGAGCTTTAGGAAAGGCTTCCATTGTGGACGACACCCATGCATGCCATTCCTCTGCAGTGTACGCGGTATTGTGTCACAGAAAACAATTACCCCAGTTTGGATTTTTACTTTCTTTAGCTAGCTGCAGTGAACTTGCATGGCAATATTCTTTAACCCTTCTCATCAGAAGATGCTCCTGTCGAGGCGTTAACTTCCGTGGGCAGCCTGGGCGTCTCTGTGAGATGGTTGCAGTTCTATCTTTGTTAATTTTTGTATCTGTTTTGCTACAGTATTCTAAATAAGTGAAGCTTTGCTTATCTTCTTGTAGCCTTCACCTTTCTTGTGTAAAGAAATTATTTTCTTTCTCAGGCCTTGTTACATTTCTCTTCCATTTGGTGCCATTGCTGACAGCATGAAATGGGAAGGGGTTTTCTTTGTTAAGTAACGCCCTTTTATATTTTATAGCCCACTGTGTGCTGGAAACCTGTTTAATGAACAATTAGACTTGCCTGTAGTTGAATTCTTGTTAATTAGAATTTTGTTGTCTAAAATTTAGCTTTGCTCCTAAGACTTTCATTGGGGTGTATTCATTTTTGCAACATGGTCATGAATGAATTTGTTAGGAAAAACTATTTTTTGTAAATTAACAAAATTTTGGTTGCAATCAATGGACTGCATTTGTGGGAGTATTTTGCAGTATAGTGTCCCATAGAAAAGGTTGATTATGAAAGGAAAGTAAAGTTTTTCTGACAAATCTGTTGTACTGATTAATGTTGAGCACTGTGTGTGTATATATATACATACACACACACACACACATATATACACACACACAGGGTGGTCTTTAATAATGATTGGATCCTGGGCAAACATTTTTGCCCCAGCCCCCACTCATACAATAAATAGCAGCTAGACTCCAAATCAGTTTACTACAATAGATTAGGCAGTGATTGGTTGCCAGAGGTTACAGTGTATCTTTACTGCTCACCCACTGGTAGCTAGAGGTTACTGCACATCATTACTACTAACTGATTGGCTGCTAGAGGTTACTGTAAATTATTATTGCTCACTGAGTGTCTATTTGGTTTGAGTAAATCAACCCCATTGTGTTTATTGATAGAAGTTTGCATTATAGCACAAAAGAATTTGACATTTCAAATACTAACACAATCCCCATCCACTGTGCCGCTGTAGGCACAGTGGTGTAGTGGATAGCACTTTCGCCTAGCAGCAAGAAGGGTCGCTGGTTCGAATCCCAACCATGACACTACCTGCCTGGAGTTTGCATGTTCTCCCTGTACTCCGGGTTCCTCCCGCACTCCAAAGACATGCTGGTAGGTTAATTGGATCCTGTCTAAATGGTCCCTAGTATGTATGAATGTGAGTTAGGGACCTTAGATTGTAAGCTCCTTGAGGGTTAGGGACTGATGTGAATGTACAATGTATATGTAAAGTGCTGCGTAAATTGACGGCGCTATATAAGTAACTGAAATAAATAAAATAAATCCATTAAAAAAGTATCATTTAAGGAACTTGGAGAGATCCGAAACTATGTGTTGTTCTGTGACATGCATTTGAACCACACATACAATTCGGGGACCCCAAAATGTACTCTGGGAGCTTCTGGAGTCTTGATACACTGAAATAAAAGCAGTTGGTTGAATGCTATTTAAAAGGAGAAGTAGTACAGCCAAAGCTTGTTTGACTGTACTTCTCCTCTGGATCACAGAAGTGCAGTTCATTTTGCACTTTTGTGACCTGTTTTCAGCAGAGAGCGGGCTTAAGTCCGCTCTCTGTCGACGTCACATAAGTCGGTCCAGGCTCCACGTCATCACAACCACGGAGTCGGGATCTGCTAGATTCCAGGACTGACACCCGGCTCAGCCTCTCAGCGAGCCGCTGAGAATCTGAGCTGGGCCCCCCACAGCCCAGCGCTCCAGTAAGCAAGGAGGGGGCAGAGCAGAGAGCTGTGACTGACAGTCACCAGCTTTCTGCTCACGGAGCTGTGAAAACCGAGTGATCGGCTGTGTTCGATCGCCCGGTTCTCAGTGTTAGAGGCACCGAGAGACAGATGCTGCATCGGACCGATGCTGCATCCATCTAGGTAAGTATGAATCTAAAAAAATTAAAAAAACAAAAAAAACACATAATTCTCTTTTAATTAGAAGAATTTACATAGTTAGACATGTTGAAAATAGTCACAAGTCCTTCTAGTTAAAAAAAAAAAAAAAAAAATCATACAATCCCATATACACAATCCTATACCCACAGTTGATCCAGAGGAAGGAGAAAAACCCCAACACAGCATGATCCAATTTGCTACAGCAGGGGCAAGAAATTCCTTCCTGATCCCCCGAGAGGCAATCGGATATTCCCTGGATCAACTTTACCTATAAATGTTAGTATCCAGTTATATTATGTAATAATATAGAAGAATCCAGGCCTTTCTTAAAGCAATCTACTGAGCTGGACAGAACCACCTCTGGAGGGAGTCTCTCCCACATTTTCACAGCTCTCACTGTGAAGAAACATTTCCCTATTTGGTAATGAAATTTCTTTTCCTCTAGGTGTAAAGAGTGCCCCCACCAAGTTCACTATATGGACCCCTTATGTATTTGTACATGTTGATCATATCCCCCTTAATCTCTTCTTCTCAAGAGAGAATACATTTAAAGTCGACCTTTACCCTTCCAAGGACAATCCCACCTCTCCACCCCTCCGTCCCTTCCTCTGCACGAATAGAACATAGTTTTTTTTTTTCTTTGGTTAACGTTTTTGTTTTTTTAAGGCCTCCCCAATGCATGTCACTCGCCTTAGGTGAATTACGCGCACACTGCCCGCTGTGCCTCCCAGGATATGTACGTCACATAACCCAGGAGGCATGACCTTTCAGTCAGGAGAAGGAGGAGCAGGTGGCCTATTGGTGCGTCATCGAGAGGCCTGTCCACTGAACCCGGAAGAGCCGGCAGGCCTCTTGAGGACGTCTGGGAAAACATGGATCCACTGGATGGGTGTGTATCTGAAATGTTCATATACCACCATCAGGTAAGCAGGGCAAAAAAAAAATTAAAAAATGAGGTCGGCCAGAGTTCCTCTTTAAGATGAGATCTGTTCCAAAGCTCCATGACACAGATGTATGTCTACCACAGCTCAATTGTTCATGCTAAATTCTTTTTGCAATGACCTGTTCTTAACTGGCAACACAACACAGTTTTTTCAGGTAATTTCTAAATTAAAAAATGACACTTACAACTACAAGTATATGGCACTTACAACTACAAGTATAAGGCATGTGAATATAACACTATACTCTTACCTAGTGTCATTGGCACATCTTATTTTACAACCAGTCTTTGGTATAACCAATCCTAAGTGCATCCGCAGTCTGCAGTTTGTTGGCCCTGTGTGGGGCCACACATGAGTTCCAGGGTGCATGACAGAGTATTTGATCTAAGCACAAAGACAAAAGTTTAGGAAATGTGATATCATGAATACTACCAATGGCCTGGCTAGGACACAGCATGCTGTGCTTCTAATGTGATGATCAGATCTCTACATATAATGGCATTTGGAGTTCTGAAGTGCCCATCATTAATAAATGCTTAAGTGGAATAAAACTATGACCCGAACCAAGCATGTGTTGCAAAACAAAGTACTCTACGAACAAGTGCTACTCTATATATTCTCTTAGCTCCAAAACATACATACTACATTAATGATGGTTTATATCTCTGCTAACACTCAATAAAGTCTGCCATTACTCTGGGATCCTAGTAGTTACACTATTATGCTAGGACTTACCAAATTATGTGGCTTCTACTATAATACATTGCAATCCTGGACCACTAGAGACCCCCAAACACACCAGCCGAGGCCTTTACCCCCATCTGTTGGGTTTATAGAAAAAGACTGATTAACTGTACCTGCCCCCTTCGGCATCCAGTGGATTCAGGAAATCTTTCTAGTAAAGCACAGGTCCTAGGTGCAGAGTTACATGATTTCTCATTTTTTCGACCTGAAGAAAAGACAAATGTTCAAGAATGAAAGAATCTGTTCATAGCTGCACATGTCTCACATCACGTCATCCAAACAGTGTTAATTTCAATTCAGCAACATTCAGAATGACATGAACAAATATGTCTACGTTCAGGTAGGTAAGGTTCAACATCCATCTTGCTTCATTAGGATTTTGAAAAATAACATCTAACGAACAACTTTGTATCAAACATGCTGTCATGTGTTGGCATCTGTCCGCACATGTGTTCATCTAACTACCACCTCCATTACCCTACTTGTTGTCTAAAAATCTGGTTTAGATGCTGAACGTCTACATATTTCAGACTTAGAGGTTTGTTTAGCCAATTTAATAATTACATGGCCATTTTTTCCCAGCGGGTGAATGAAAAACTTAAAGGAAACCTGCTTGGACAACAAATCTGAATTCTGAAAGCAAATCTTTCAGGTGGATGAAGTTATCCAAATTGCCAAAGATTCTACTCTATACATTATTTTATTATACAGATCTATATCGCACCAACAGTTTACAATATAAAGGGGGACAGTACAATTATAACACATAGTTCAATGCAGAAGGAATAGGAGGGCCCTGCTCATGTAGCTTACAATCTAAAGGGGGGGGGGGGGGTAATAAAAAAAGGTAATAGCTGCTGGGGGTGATCTGATGGAGGTGACTCAAGTACAGTTTTTTAGGTTTATGTGGGTTAAGCTTTCGTAAAGAAATTTGTTTTCAAGGACTGCCTAAAAGGCAGACAGGGTTCAGAGGTGCCCAGGCATACTGGAGTAGGGAGCTCCAGAGGAAGGAAGGGAGAGGCTCTGGCAAAGTCCAGGAGGCGAGTATTGGAAATGGTAACGAAAGAGCTAGCAAGCAAGACATCTTGGAAGGAGCAGAGAGGATGATTTGGGCGATATCTGCAGATGAGGTTGGTGATGTAGCTGGGGGCAGTGTATGGCTTTGTACAATGTGGTTGAATATTATATGTTGGGCTAGTGGAAGCCGGTGAAGGGATTGGCAGAGAGGTACAGCAGTCATGGATTGTTAGAAAGGCGTATATTTCTAGGAGCAGAATTCAAAAGGTAAGCTAGTCAGCAGAGAGTTGTAGTAGTAAAAGCGGAAAAAACCAGAGAGTGAATAAGTAGTATTGTCGTGTCGTTAGTCTGAAAGGGGCGAACTCTGGAAATGTTGCGGAGGTAAAGGCGGCAAGATTTACCTAGTGATCTGTGGGGCCCAAAAGATAGGTCAGAGTTTAGAATTACACCTAGTATCCTGGCCTGAGTGGAGGGACCAATGGTTGTGTTGTTGATCTCAGTTGTAAAGTCAAGGGGGTGGGGGCTAGATCGGGAAGGAGGAAATATTACATGCTCAGTTTTAGAAAGATTGAGTTTGAGGAAGTGGTGTGACATCTATACTGATATGTCGCTCAGTAAATTTGTAATACATGCGGAGATTGAGGGGGGAGTTGTGGAGTAGAGAGATAGATCTGGGTGTCATCAGAGTAGAGATGGTATTGGAAGCCGTGGGAGGTTTTTAACTGGCTTAGGGAAGAGGTGTAGAGAGAGATTAGCAGGCGCCCAAGGACAGAGCCTTGGGGTACCCCAACAGAAAGAGGAAGATGTGCGGAGGAGATGGTGTGGTTTGTGATGCTGAAAGTGTGCTGAGTTAGGTAAGAGGAGAACCAGGAAACAGCACAGTTGCGGAGACCAAGGGAGTGGAGTTTATTAAGGAGGAGTGGGTGGTCAACTGTGTCAAAGGCAGCTAAAAGGTCTAAAACTACGAGTATAGAGTAATGGTTTTAGCAGTTAGCAGGTGGTCAGTGAGTTTTAGTAGGGCAGTTTCAGTGGAATGTTGCGGGTGGAAGCCAGACTGTAGGGGGATCAAGAATGTTGCTGTCAGTGAGGTAGCAACTTATACTGGTTGTGGACATTCATGACAATTCAAGGCATTCAAGAAGCTACATACTTCTTTTTATTCCGGGGGGCCCCAGAGACTGTATGAAATGGCTGACTCCAGTCTGGAGATCCAAGCTCCCCTACCTCCTCACCCGCTCCCCACCGCCTGCATCTGTATTAGCAACAGAAACATTTCCATTATCAAGAGTGTGGCACAGTGGGATATTGATAATTAGATGCAGGGTGCTCCGGCTTGTAGGCTCCTGGGGTGCCCTGCAGACTAAAATTCAGTATATGCCGGCCACCTTTAATTGCCTGTTTTTAGGTTTGATAACTTTATCTAAATAACAGGTAGACACTACACTGTTGCATTTAACACTCTCCTTTCTCAAGCAAGATCTCAAATTTGAAGCTCCACACTGCAGACCAAAAAGTCTCACTTGTTTTTTGTTCCCAAATACTGTAGTGAAATAAATGTAGATCCAGAATAGTAAGGCTTATTAGGTCAGTTTTGGGCACTCAAATGGCGATATAATATCTCCCGAAAATCCAACAGCTAAAAGAAATCTGTGGGTTGTCAAGTATGATAGCATACACTCAGTTAAGATATACAGTATCCCACAAAAGTGAGTACACACCTCACATTTTTGTAAATATTTTATTATATCTTTTCATGTGACAATACTGAAGAAATGACACTTTGCTATAATGTGACATATCTGAAGCAGAGCAGGATCCCCTCCCTTCGGAGACTGGGCTGCAGGGCAGTATTCCAACATGATAACAACCCCAAGCACACCTCCAAGACGACCACTGCCTTGCTAAAGAAGCTGAGGATAAAGGTCTGGTAAAGGTATGGACTGGCCAAGCATGTCTCCAGGCCTAAACCCTATGGAGCATCTGTGGGGCATCCTCAAATGGAAGGTGGAGGAGCGCAAGGTCTCTAACATCCACCAGCTCTTTGATGTCATAATGGAGGATTGGAAGAGGACTCCAGTGGCAGCCTGTGAAGCTCTGGTGAACTCCATGCCCAAGAGGGTTAAAGCAGTGCTGGAAAAATGGTGGCCACACAAAATATTGACACTTTGGGCCCAATTTGGATGTTTTAACTTAGGAGGGGTGTACTCACTTTTGTTGCCAGCAGTCTAGACATTAATGGCTGTGTGTTGCGTTATTTTGAGGGGACAGCAAATTTACACTGTTATACAAGCTGCACACTCACTACTTTACATTGTAGCAAAGTGTAATTTCTTCAGTGTTGTCACATGAAAAGATATAATAAAATATTTACAAAAATGTGAGGGGTGTATGCCCTTTTGTGAGATACTGTATCTCCGTTTGTAACTAACATTACCACATATGCATAAAAATCCATTTACCATTTTTATTTCCAACTTACCTTGCTGCCACAATGTATATTGACTCCAGTCTCCCTTTTCCCTCAGATTTTCATCTTCAGGAACAAATAGGCCTTTAGCTTTATCCATCACAGCAAGCCCCTCGTCACGAATTATCTTCCAGTTGGCTTCCAAAGTCTTGACAAAGAAAGAGCCCAGGATCATTAATGCATATGACGACTCACTGTTGATCACTATTTCACAAAATTAATAAGCATGCTGCTTCTTACTGCATAACAACTCTGCACGCTGGAATCATTATCTCAAAATAAAACGTGCCTGGAATCTATATGCCTGCATGGGCTTTTCAACAGGAAATTGCTCTTGCTCTTTGACTTCAAACAATACGTTAACCATTATGTTTCTCCAAACAAGGCAACACAGTGGTAGCACCTATCAAAACCAGATAACTAGCTCAGTATAATAAAACAATAGACATCAGGGCGTCTGCTGTGCTTTTAGATTTGTTCATTGGTATTCATAAAAGCACCATCTAAAGAGACATGCTATCATTTTAACTGCCTGCAAATATTATAATTGCGGGATGTCAAGGGAAGGAACATGGAGAACTCATTTACACTGAATTTTCTTATGAGGAAGGGACAACACACAAAAGAGTATCAGTCGCCTATAATTAGCACAGCCAGTCATATATTTATTTTTCTCCATATGTGTGTGACCAGTCAATTCACATAAATTTGGTAGCAGCACAGAACCACAAGTTACAACATGAAAACTTTTAGTTAGCTGTGCTGTAAGTTTTACAGGCCAACAAGCGACAACTCAGAAATCACAGTTAATTGCGTTGACTGGTTCCCTATGAGTCTCTGGTTCATATTTGCACATTATGTTGCACACTGTGCTTTCACGTGCATGTTACACTTGTACTGTATATATTTAGTAAGATACGGTTGAACTCTATGAAACATATATTTTGATGACGCAAACAGAACTTTTTAACTGCATCTGCAACGTGCAGATTTCAATGAGTCCTAACCTAATCTCTGGTTGCTATAAGTTATAAAAAGTTCTTGCTATTTCACTGCCATAATTAACAAGCAAACCTCCCGTCAACCAAAAAAGCACTTCCTTTTCACATCAGATTGGATATTGACATAGGAACTGTGGAGACTCTTTGCAACCTATCTGAAAAGAAGAGAGAAAAAAAAAAACACAGCAACACCTAGTGAGGTCATTTTCAATACTGGTGGAGGGTGGAAGTGATGCTAAGATGCCATTATTACAAAAATGCTCAGCCCAAACCTCTTAATGCAAAAGAGAAAAATATATCTGCTTACGTCTGGCTAGATATTTAATCACTAACTCCACCTTTTGGACTGTGTTAAATGTTGCACCAATATTTAGCAAAATGCAATTGGGACCCCCCAAACCAACCCCCCCATGACAGCATGTGGGGGTTCATCTCCTCCGCAGCAGCTGTCACTTTAGAAATTTGTGTGGCTGTGTAGGGCACCACCATGTGCCACCATGACAATTGGACTTGCAGTTCTCAATGGAACATAAGTGCAGTGATCATCGTACTCATAGTCTGTTGATACTTCCTCCAGTTATTCAACTGAAAGTCAATACCTCTGCAAAGACAGGGAGCTGGAGGGAGGAAGAGTTTGCAGGAGCCCAGCATTGCACCTGCAATCCATTGATTGTGTTTTACAAAGCTTTGCAGGCTGGTTTGCAAAAAAAAAATAAAAATAGTTTTCTGCAATTATATGTGCATTTATGATTTTGTAAAAGGTGGAGTTAGCCTTCAATGCTTTTGGCATGTACATAAAGTGATACTAAATGCTAACTTTTTTTTTATCGTTTCTGGGCCAGCCTACACCAGGATTGCATGGGACCGTGGAAAAAGTAGTGTTTGCACTACTTTTAAAAAGGAACTGCACCAAACCGCATGGTATGCAATTTGTTGCAGTGCGTTTTTAAAAGTAGTGCAAGCACGGTAACATGCAATTTGGTGCCCGCAAATGCACTGTGTTTGTGATCTGCATTTCAGCTACCATTACCAAGACATTGGCACCCGCATGCAAACTGCAAGGGCAGCATCTCTGGTGAACATGCACAGAATGCACCTTCTCCGTACCATGTTCTGGTGTGAAACAGCCCTAAAATTAAAAAAAATTTCTACTCACCTCATCTGTGCAATGATTCTGCACAGAGATGTCCCTTCTCCCTCCTCCGTGTGCTTTCTTAGCAAGCCAGGAGCTAAGGATGCACCTGTGCATCTGCACTCCTGAGCTGGGCTGCATGCGTCCGAAAACACAAACAGCACCAGTAAGCCATACCTCCTGTTCCTTCCTCACTGGAGTTTGACTGACAGCAGTAGCAGCCTATGGCTCTTCTGTCCTCAGTGTCTCCTGTGAAAGCAGGAAGTGAAGGTAGCGGTGCTACAGCTGAGACAGTGCTGCAGTGGTAAAAGGTAAGTGTTTAGGGATTGAAGTCGTTAGGACAGATAGTGAGGAGTTTAACTTAATGCAGAGAATGCATTATTAAAGTAAAAAAAACCTTTAGAACTAATTTAATCTTAATATATATATATATATATATATATATATATATATATGGAAAAGTTTTTACATTTAGAATTTACAAAGTTACTGTTTGCCATTTGTATTGAATAATGTGTCCCTACAGAGATCGGAGGCCACATGCTGCCACAGGTTCCCAGTGGTTAGATAAACTACCGCCTCTCAGATATTGAATGCAGTAAGAAAATGGCTGCCTCCTGAGTACAGAGGGATCCACAGGAACAGCATACACCATGTTTTCTGTAATGACAGAGGCTTTGTCTCTGAGGAACTAACAAGCCTGCTGCTGTGACAGTAATGTATGTCCCCAG
Organism: Aquarana catesbeiana; assembly: GCF_042186555.1. Taxonomy (NCBI): domain Eukaryota; kingdom Metazoa; phylum Chordata; class Amphibia; order Anura; family Ranidae; genus Aquarana; species Aquarana catesbeiana. The sequence continues at coordinate 521,662,044 of NC_133328.1, forward strand.
AGCAGTTTTACACCTACGCTGAACTCAGGCTAACATTCATTATTTAAGAGACGCTCAATGAAAACGAAGGATTCTATACAGACCTCAGATACGACACCACATAAAATTTCAGTCTCCAGCCACAATAACTGCCATTTCTGAGAGCCATGTTACAGCTTCCCAGGTAGTTGATAAAAAAAAAAAAGACATATTTTTCTGCCTATATCTTTTATATACTGCAGAGAGGCCTGACAGACAAAGGCCGTGTACCAATGCCCTGATCTACACTGAGAATATGTTCAGGGCAAATCTTAGAACGTCATTCCCTCTGTTTCTAAAGACAGACCATTCTGTTGAGCAGCGGGTGATAGAAATAGATGAAGACAAATGGAGATATTTCTGTAGAAACTGTAGAGTTGTCGCTTGTATGTCATTTAAGATGAGCTAAAACTTTTTTTTAAAGTACAACTAAAAGCTCTTATATGACAGTCTAGACAAGTCCCAAATCCAGTTACTATGTGATGCACAAGCCTCATAACGTAAACAAAATACTTCTTTTACTGAGCCAAATCTAACTTTGTGTCTTTGACGCTCCCCTTCCCAGATAGCGCAGCTCACAGTGGGAGGATTTCAGCAGCAGAAGCAGTGCTGTCAATCCAGATAGGCATGGGCAGGACTAGGCGTGGTCAGGTGCTGATTGATGGGCTACAGGCTTTTGAACCATCAATGTCATTGCTGATAGCCACGCCTCTTGCAACATTTTTTTATCCCACTGTAATGAAAGCAGGAACATCCAACATGGGAGAGGCAACTCTGTTTTAAATTTAGGAGCAGTACAGCATTGTTAAAACAAACCATTACCCTTTATACAAAATAATATAACCACTTTCTGACTGTATAACTTACATATACGGCGGCAAAGTGGCACGGCTGCGCTGAATCACGTACCTAGTACGTGATCCAACCCTTCCGGGTCTGGGGCGTGCACCACTGGTGGCCCACTTTCTCTGTGATCATACACAGTGGGGGTACTGCGGACTCGATGTCCACTGGCACCCGCCGATCCTTCGGTACAGTAGGAGAACCTATCTGCCTATGTATACAAGGCAGATCACCGTTCTGTCAGTGCAGAAAGAATGGATCCTGTGTCTCTGTAAAAGCAGGGGAACCGATCCATACCTTCCCCTAGTACAAGCACCTCCCCCCACAGTAAGAAAGCACCAGCTAGGCACACAGTTAACCTTTTGATTGTCCCTGATGTTAACCCCTTCCCAGTCAGTGTCATTACAGCGACAGTGCATATTTTTTTTTAGCACTGATCACTGTATTAATGTCACTGGTCCCCAAAAAGTGTCAGTTAACGTCCAAATTGTCTGCCACAATATCGCAGTCTCGCAATAAGTCACTGATCACCGCCATCAATAGTAAAAAAAATAATATCCCATAGTTTGTAGATGCTGCAACTTTTGCGCAGACCAATCAATATACGCTTATTGGGATTTTTTTTACCAAAAAATATGTAGCAGAATACATATTAGCCTAAATCTATTGTAGCGCTGGTAGATTTCTGATCTACCATCTGATAGGTAAATTTAGTGAATTGCTCTTTAAGAGAGTTAGATTTGCCTCTGTTCCAGCTTGGCTGACGTTGCGTGTGGTTTCACACTGAGCCGGTGGGTGTCGCTGTTACCATTGGCTGGTGTTGGAAGGGCAATGTGTCGAAGCGTATGAGTTATCCTCTGTCCCGGAGACAACTCGGTGGAGGTGGTCCTACGAGTTGCATTCTGGGAGAGGGTATTTATGGGACAGATGCCATGTTTTGGGGTTTGTTTTACAGCCACCTGCTGGCCCTCCTGGCTGACAGGTATGCGTTAGAGTGCTACCCCGCGGGCCTCTGGAACTGCGGCGCGTGGGCGGGCCCAGAAACATGTCTGGGGCCTACCACAGAAGCCGAGGAATGGTCCTGAGCTGTCTATCCAGAATGAAGAAGCTGGACAACCGAGAAGATCCCAGGGGAGGACCCATCATGGAAGGATCATGCAGAGTGTTGGTCTGGAGAGGGGCCTGGTGACTCGGTTGGAGGATGTATCCTAAAGTAGTTCTACAGCATAGTACTGCCGGGTTGGCTTAGAGGTCCAAGTACTGTGTCTGACATTCACTGCAAAAAACCAATACATCCTGTGGCAGAGGATCGTACGGGTTTATTTCAAGCAAGTCTGTGGCAGAGACTTTTGTTCGTGCTACGTACTGGCTGCTAGGCAAGTAAGAGAGGCCTATCCAGACGAGCAAAGATTGTGTCCCACAAGGGGATTGAATCCGATTACAATATTCAACTTTAAAGGACGTTCTCAAGAATCCTAAATAAAAGGTATTTGAGCTTCCCTGCAGCTTTCCTCCTGTCTCTTTCCTGCTACTTCCTTCGTTACTTGGTTCAATAAAGCATTGAAAAAGTACTCAAGTGTTGGTGCTTTTATCGCCCAGAGGTAAACTCAACGGAACCCTAGACCCGGTGCTGGTGAAACAGGGGTGTCGAGAGTGAAGGTAACAAGCCCGTTTAAACCAGCAGCTCCACTGAGTGTTAGTGCTACATGTGGGTGTGTCATCCGGGATTTGTTGACCATCGATTCTCGCAACCCAGAGAGGTGTTTCACCGTGAGTTTACGGTGAGAGCTGGATTTTGTAAAATTTTTCAGGAAGAAAAGAGGTTAAAAGTTGCAGGACTTTATTTCTGAATGCATAGGCGGCGGGCGCCAGTGAAAGCCTGGGAGTTACGTGATCAGAAGAACAAGTGGGAGGAGTCTACCCTACTTGATACCACGTGGGACGCGTGTATGTGTTTGGCGCCAGAGAAGAAGAGAGGCCTCATGATCGTGCTGAGAAGATCAGAGTGTGGCTATGTCTTTTTCGACGATGCAGCCAATTATGGGACCGAGAATGTTCCCTGCAAGCACCGCTTTGAATACTGTGCTGACCGGAACCCTGCTTACAGATACTGGTGTTCGTCTGAAGCCGCAGGGGAGGTTTGTTCTGTATACCTCAGGAGATACTGAGGGACTGGGCATGATTTGCCATAAATGTGAAGGACTGGCCGTACATCTCCGTCCATTTGGTCGATGTCCGCAATGTGGAGAGTATTTGTTTGTGGTGGAGCAACCTATCATGTCGCCCCGTGCTTATCGGATGGATTGGACAACAGGTATTGCCACAGTAGAAGCTGCTATTACTACGGAGAGAGAGCGGCAGGCCGTCACTTTGCCTGTTGTTGCCAAAAATGTTCCGGAGAGAGACACTGCTATTGCCGTCTCATCAGCGGACATTACTTTGAATTCTGAATCCACCACGCCTGTCTCTGTTGTGCCTGTACAGAGGAAGGTGGGATATGTGAAGGCCTCCCGCGGCCGTGGCCTACCCCCGAGGCTACCCGAACCGGATCCAGAAAAATCCACGACAGGAACGGGTAAGCAGCTGGTGGGGAATGTAGCTGGGACTATAAATAAGTATTTGCCAGCGGAAGAGTTGGGAGATTCGGAAATCGAATCCATGTCGGATCTTTCCGGTGATGATGACCTATTTGAGACTATGTCACAAGAGCTGTTATGGTCACAAGGCGAGGATGTCTCCTCTGCTATGACTTTCCCTGAATAGACAGCTCTGAGTTCTGGGAAGACGTCACCCTGTGTGGAGCCACACAGCACTGTAAATGAGTTAGTTAGTGTCAGTATAAAGAGATCTTCGTGGTCAAGGTCTGGATATTCATCTCAGTGTTTTAAATCCAAGGACTTCTTTTTGCTAGTCGGATTTCTTTCATGTGAAAAAAAAATGTATACAGGGATGGACTCCTAAAGATTATTTTTGATGATAGATTATGGGAAGAGAGTCTCATTTTTTAAATGAGGCTTTGCTCCTGAAGTTGAACGGGATATATGTGTGTTTAATATGTTCCTTCTCGGGAACCATTTGATCTCCTATCAAGCTGTGAGGCTTTTTTTTTTTATAAATTCTTTATTTTTATTTTTCCACAATAATAGTAATACAGTATTACATATAAGTACATTAACACCTACATCTTCTATTTTACAAATACTATCTTCTTGAAAATCGCCAATTACTATCATCTTTATCGAGAAATTATGTTATCTTTAGGCAAAAACTCATCATTTCATCGTGCCTTCTTATTATTCTAATACATATCCGTAATAATTTTACTCTTATTACATTTTCCTTAACCTGGGACAGCCCTGGTTATCCTCCATAACCCAAAAAAAAAAAAAAGGAAAGGAAGCACAGAAGAAGAAAAGAAAAAAAAATTAATATTATGCCCCCTCGTACCGTCCACCCCTCCCCCGCTAGAAATTTTATTTAGGGATTCTGCTCCCTGTATATAATATAGGGAGTCCAGACTTCCCGATGTCTGTCTTCTTGCTCTCTCAACGTCATGGTAAGATTTTCCATTTGTTGGATCTCTGTTATTCTACTAATCCATTGTATTTTTGTCGGAGCTACCGTGCTTTTCCAGAGTGCCGGGATACAAGCTTTTGCTGCTGTAAGCAGGTGCCTTAAAAGGGATTTTTTATATTTATCGATAGATATCGGAATATCGTGCAACAAAAAAGCTGCCGGATTTTCTCCAAGAGACACACCTGTAATTTCTTTAACTATTTCAGAGACCATTTTCCAAAATTCTTTCAGTCTAGTACAATCCCAAAATATGTGTAACATGGTGCCCTCTGCACCCTGGCAGCGCCAGCATAGATTGGATATTTGTGGAAATATCCGATTCAATACTTCCGGGGTTCTATACCACCTAGTCAAAATTTTATACCCCCCTTCTTGGTATCTGGTTGCCATTGACGCCTTATGCGTAAACATAAAGATCTTATTTTTCTGTGTCTCAGAGAAAGTAACCCCGAGGTCCCTCTCCCATGCTTGTATAAAAGCCAGTTCTTGTGGGGCTTCTAACTCTGTCAACAATGCGTACATAAATGAGAGTGAGAGTCTTAATGGTTCACCCTTTAGGCATATCTGTTCAAACCTAGATGGAGTATGTACCACCGACACTCGTTGCATAATTGATCGAAGGAAGGCATTAAGCTGTATTTGCCTGAATGGGTCTAGGTCAGACGAGAACACTCGTTCAATCTCCCCCTTAGTCATCACGTGATTGTCACGGTAGGGTCTGGAACGGTAGGGTCCCACCTAATGACGGACTTGTGGATGGTGATGCAATGAAGGAATGGAGTAAATTCTTTATTGACAAAGGCCTAGAACTTTTGGAATCTTTATTTACACGTAAACGTCGTAAGATGGTTTTATTGGAAACTCAAATTAGGGATCTCAAAGCCACCCTTGAACCCTTTAAGGAGTCTGATGACTTTTTGAGATTATCTAATGAGCTGAAAAACAAACTTGTGAAATGGGATACAGAGACCCAAAATAAGAAAAAGAAGAAATTTGTTAGGGATTTAGAAGATTTTAGTAAAAACAACGTTTTTAAATGGCAAGTTTCCACCCCTGTCATCACTCAAACTCAAATCCCTTCTGTAGATGTGAGTAATGATGTTATGATTAATACTCCATCTATTGAACCAAGGAACAATGAGATCTATGTCTATGATGATCCAGACTCCCCCAGAATGGGTACACCTACCACTGGGGGTCATTTCTTCAATGCCCCCTTCAAGAGAGGCAAAAATAGAAGGGGCCGAGGTAAATGAGGGGGCTACCACCGCTCTCCATATAGATATCCTATTCATGGAGGGGAGGGGACCAATGATATGTATGGTGGATATCAACAGTCGCAATCTGGTTATTCACCATCATATCATCATAATGATGCTTTTCCCTACAGAGAAAGTCGCCCTGGTAATAATAATTCTTCTCATTCGGCACCACCTAACTATTCCAATAGGGGTCGAGTGCAGCCGTATTATGGTTATCATCTGGTTACACAAAATCGCTTTTCACCTTTAGTCAACCTGGACTCACGCGGAAAAGGGGATTTTCACGGAGCCCGGGGAGAGAGAGGGAGGGGCCTTCCGTTCATCCCCCCGAATCCAGGAGGGAGACGGGACACACTGACTCAGGAACCCAGACAGGGAAGTTCCCTTCCGCGAAAAAGAAAAACAAGAGAGGAAGGAGAGGGGGTATCAGAACTCAAAAGAATAAAACCCCACTGGTGTGAACTATGCCATTGGAAACCATATAACCTATTTTCCATCTATTTTTGATGCAGAAAAAAAAAATGCACTTGGTTGCATGTGGTGTGAAATGGCTCTAAATCAATCACATCGATTTGCTACAAAAAGTTACAATGTTGCAGCCTGATCACTAGAGGAGAGGAGACCTACCTACCTGCAGAAGACTGACAACATTTTCTTGGCCCTAAGCAAGATCACCAATTTAGAGCATAAGGAATGCTTTTAATGAAAAAGGGTACAATTTTTGAAAAATAATTTTGTTGTGAGGGCCAGTTCCCTTTATGCATGAACCTCGGTGACTCCTTTTGAAGGCTGTTCAATCAACCTTTTGAATATCGATGTTGTGATAATAATTATAATGCTTTCTGGCTCCTGCAGAAGCCGACTGGTGAAACATGTCGAGCGAACAGCATTTGTCAACAACATAAGAATTTGTATTCGATATTCCTTGCTTAACATTCTGTTTGTATTTACATATTTTTAATGTTAGAATGTAATAAACGAATACAGGAAGTTACTGTACGCAAGCGAGATGATGATAGCAATAATTAATGGGAATGTATTTCTGCAGACTTATAGTGGTAGTAAAAGGTTCACTTTATTGGCCTTTATTGCAGAAATACAACATTTTTAAAGCTGAACTCCAGACATGATCTTTATTGCATGTTTACATTGGTCAAGCTTTTACTAATGTAACTATACCAGGGGTGTCCAAACTTTTTTCAAAGAGGGCCAGATTTGATGAAGTGAACATGCGTGAGGGCCGACCATTTTGCCTGACATTCTTTGAACCATTACAATTCGGTCTAAGTATGTCAGTACGAGCACTAATACACTGCCCAACAAGAATTCTCTTGCCTTTGTGACTGTCTGTGAGTAAAAAGATGAGCTTGGGTGTGTTATTTGGATATCCTGTATTTATCAGCTTATAACATGCACCTTCACTTTAAAAGGGAAATTTCAGGAAAAAAACCTTTAATTTTAAATAAAGGACTGTGAAGCAAAATAAGGGTCAGTGCCCATCTGCAGCCTCATGCCATGAATGCAGCACCCCCACTGCCATGAATGCAGCCCCACCATTGCCATCAGTGCAGCACCCCCTCTGCCAGGAATGCAGCACCCACCATTGCCATGAATGCAGCAACCCCATTGCCAGGAATGCAGCACCCACCATTGCCAGGAATGCAGCACCCACCATTGCCAGGAATGCAGCACCCACCATTGCCAGGAATGCAGCCTGATTGATGCCCATCCATCTGCAGCCTCGGAGGGGACAGGGAGGGGGGCGGGACGAGTACCACAAGATTACATACAGGAAAAACTCCTGTTTTCTCGGCGGCCTTTTTAATAGAAAGTCCCACCACCTTTGATGGACAGAACAGTCATCCAATGGGAGCACAGGAGATGGGACATCCTACTACAGAGGCTGCCGTGTAAACAGGAAATACTCCTGTATGTACGGCACTCGTCCCGCCTCCTCCCCGTCCCCTCCAAGGCAGCCAGCATATATATCTTTTGTGGCGCTGGGAGATCGTTGGGGGCCACAAAAGATATATATGTCCAAATAACCAGGTGGGCCATTCAAAACTAGAATGCAGGTCGCGATTGGTCCGCGAGCCAGACTTTGGACATGCCTGAACTATGCATATTTGATATCTCAGGGACTGGATTCGAAACTAAAACTGGCTATAGACGGTTTGAGTCTCAGCCGGTTCCGCAGTGACTTGCCAAGACTCAAACCATGTATGGGCATGGCTGTTTATACTCAAGTCGATACGTTGAATGATTTGGGTACAATCAGCATGTCAAGTTTTAGGGATGCAATTATTGGCAGTGGCTATAGATACGTAGCTGGAGAGAAAATCATATCATCTACAGTGGATATAAAAAGTCTACACACCCCTGTTAAAATGTCAGATTCACCTTTAATGTGACCTATAAACTGCACAACTCAACTCAACTGAAAAATAAACTGAAATATTTTATGGTGGGTGTGTGTGTGTGTGGGCAATATGGGGGGTGTGTGTGTGGGTGGGCAAGTGTGTGTGTGTGTGGCTGGATGGGTGTGTGGGGGTGAGGGGTGGGGGGTGATCACACCCTCTTATAATTGGGGATGTAGCTGTGTTCAGAATTAAGCAAGCTGGAGCTGAAGTGGTTAAAGAGGAACTCCTTGCAAAGATTATAATCAATCAGTGAACCGTTAACCTTAGCAAACACTGCAGCTGTGCTACAGTGAGGAAGTCTGCTAAGTAACTTAAAGTGATTGTAAGGTCTCTTTTTTTCTATAAAAATAACATGTTATATTTACAGATCCTTCTCTTCTTGGGTCCCTCGTCTGTGATCTTGGCCCCTCCCTCCTGTTGAGTGCCCCCAAAGCAGTTTGTTTGTCACAGCTCCCTGTGTCCATTCAGACACGGAGCCCCGACCTGCCCCCCTCTCTCCCTGATTGGCTGACTAGCTGAATTTGATTGACAGCAGCGGGAGCCAATGGCGCCGCTGCTGGGTCACAGCCAATCAGGAGGAATAATTTTGGATGGCTGAGACACTTGTGGACATCACTGGACAGAGAGGGCGCTCAAGCAAGTATTAGGGGAGCTGCTGCACAAAGATGGCTTTTTATCTTATAGCATAGAATGCATGAAGATAAAAAAACTTCTGCCTTTACAACCACTTTAAATCTAAGTTTCTAAATATTCCATTTCTAACTAAATCATCAAGTTTTTTGCAGTGCTGCTCAACATGCATGTAATTAATCTGTGCAACCTTCCTCTTTAACTACTTAGGAAGAATGGAGCTGTGAACTTGGGAAGACTTGTCCCGCATCTTCAATCTTTAGGTTGATGAGCATTCTAAAATTAGGGAGATTGAAAATCACAGGAATTTAACAAGCAAGCAGTACCATACATAGGATGGAAATGAAAGAATCTCACTAGGCACTGTGTCCTCTGAATGGCTTGAATGAAATATTTTCTCTCTTTATGTACCTTTAAAGCAGAACACACATCCATGACTTGAATATTTTGACAAACTTTTCCAGCATTAAAGAAAAGAAAGTCAGGGGCCACAGCAATTAACGACTGTACAAAACATTATAGGACAGAACAATTACAGTAATAATTACTAACTGAAGAAAGACACGGTGACTCATTTACATAGAAAGTGTGAATCACAACATTTTCAGAAATAATTACAATATAATAAGCATATTGGAAAAATACACTGGAATTTTCACATCTTCCCCGGATCAAGCACCAACAATAAGTAGATGATTTTCACTGCGCACTTTGTGAAATTAGACAAAAAAGAACAACCACTTCTCCAGTAATTATCTTTCAGATGAAAAGAAGTAAAGTTAATCTATGACTGAAATATAAATGCAGAAAACTCATAATGGGGATTTTTCTAATATTTTACAACCAAAAAACTACACATTTTTTATGTTTTTTTTTTTTTAGCTTGTAAAACGCTCCTCTTCTAATATTCCCGTAAATGCCTGTGTGTGCTTGAACACAAAGGCTAACATAGATGTGCTTTTACAGGCTGAAAAATAAAAAGTCAAATGCCTGTAAAAGTGGCAGAGTGCACAAGGCCTTATTGTTTACAACTAGAATTAATTTTGATATTTTTGAATAGCTGCAGAAGGATTATTATAGTCGGAGAGCACGAGAATTATTATTTATCAACTAATATAAAGGTCATGACTACAGTATTTCTCAACTTTGTGGCTGTGGCCTAGCATTACCTTTCTGTGCCTACTACTGAATAGTACCTTGTAAGTTTATATATACACTATTTGATATATACTTAGGGATTCCCCCACTGTCCTACAGGTCTCTGCACCCTATTTCTGTCCACGGCGGATCTCTGCTAGCGGTGGTGCCAACCCACCGAAGTAAATTTACTGATAGAACGCTCAAAGTTTACAAACAGCACCAATGTTTTACTGGCAAAAAACATTACATTTACTGACAGAGCCCCATTTAAAAAAGTAAAATGGCCATTTTTAGTGCAATATATTTTCACTATCAATATTTAAAGCTACAAAGTGTAAAGGAGAGATCTTAGGGAATCTGATGTAAGAGGTGATGCTGCAGTCTCTGATGTAAAGGGAAACTGTGATGTAAGGAAGTCTCTGGTCACCACAGCCCCCTCCTTACACAAGAGTCAATAGAGCTCCCCCCGTGCAACACAGTCCACAGGGACTGTGGACATGGCACATGTGAGGTCAGAGTCTGAGGACATGGCAGATGGGTGGGTCAGAGTCTGAGGACATGGCAGATGGGTGGGTCAGAGTCTGAGGACATGGCAGATGGGTGGGTCAGAGTCTGAGGACATGGCAGATGGGTGGGTCAGAGTCTGAGGACATGGCAGATGGGTGGGTCAGAGTCTGAGGACATGGCAGATGGGAGGGTCAGAGTCTGAGGACATGGCAGATGGGAGGGTCAGAGTCTGAGGACATGGCAGATGGGAGGGTCAGAGTCTGAGGACATGGCAGATGGGAGGGTCAGAGTCTGAGGACATGGCAGATGGGAGGGTCAGAGTCTGAGGACATGGCAGATGGGAGGGTCAGAGTCTGAGGACATGGCAGATGGGAGGGTCAGAGTCTGAGGACATGGCAGATGAGAGGGTCAGAGTCTGCGGACATGGCAGATGGGAGGGTAAGAGTCTGCGGATATGGCACATGGGAGGTCAGAGTCTGCGGACATGGCACAGTGTTGCATAGTAGGTGAGGTTGAAAAGTTCATCCACTCCAACCTATGTGTGTGATTATATGTCAGTTTTACATTGTATATCCCTGTATGTTGTGGTTGTTCAGGTGCTTATCTAACCGTTTTTTTAAACTATCGATGCTCCCCGCTGTGGAAGGGCATTCTACATCCTTGCCGCTCTTACTGTAAAGAACCCTCTACGTAGTTTAAGGTTAAACCTCTTTTCTTCCAATATTAATAAGTGGCCACGTGTCTTGTTAAACTCCCTTCTGCGAAAACGTTTTTTCCCTATTGTGGGGTCACCAGTACGGTATTTATAACTTGAAATCATATCCCCTCTCAAGCATCTCTTCTCCAGAGAGAATAAGATCAATGCTCTCAACCTTTCCTCATAACTAATATCCTCCAGTCCCTTTATTAGCCTCTTTGTACTCGCTCCATTTCCAGTACATCCTTCCTGAGGACTGGTGCCCAGAACTGGACAGCATACTCTAGGTGCGGCCAGACCACAGTTTTGTAGAGCGGGAGAATTATTGCTTTATCTCTGGAGTTAATCCCCTTTTTAATGCATGCCAATATTCTGCTTGCTTTGTTAGCAGCAGCTTGGCATTGCATGCCATTGCTGAGCCTATCATCTACTAGGACCCCCAGGTCCTTTTACATCCTAGTTTCCCCTAGAGGTTCTCCCCCAGTGTATAGATTGCATTCATATTTTTGCCACCCAAATTCATTATTTTACATTTTTCTACATTAAACCTCATTTGCCATGTAGTTGCCCACCCCATTAATTTGTTCAGATATTTTTGCAAGGTTTCCACATCCTGCAGAGAAGTTATTGCCCTGCTTAGCTTAGTATCGTCTAAATACAGAGATTGAACTGTTTACCCCATCCTCCAGGTCGTTTATGAACAAAATAAATAGGATTGGTCCCAGCACAGAACCCTGGGGGGCCCCACTACCCAACCCCTGACCATTCCGAGCACTCCCCATTTATCACCACCCTCTAAACTCGCCCTTGTAGCCAGTTTTCAATCCATGTACTCACCCTGTGGTCCATGCCAACGGACCTTATTTTGTACAGTAAATGTTTGAGGAACTATGTCAAATGCTTTTGCAAAATCCAGATACACCACATCTACGGGCCTTCCTTTATCTAGATGGCAACTCACCTCCTCATAGAAGGTTTGGTAAGAACGATTCTTCCAATTACTGCTAATGATACTGTTCATTACTAAAATCTTGTATATAGTCCCTTATCCCCTCCAAGAGCTTGCATACTATTGATGTTAGACTAACTGGTCTGTAATTCCCAGGGATGTATTTTGGGCCCTTTTTAAATATTGGTGCTACGTTGGCTTTTCTCCAATCAGCTGGTACCATTCCAGTCAGTAGACTGTCAGTAAAAATTATGAACAATGGTCTGGCAATTACTTGACCGAGTTCCTTATGTACCCACGCGGATGCAAGCCATCTGGTTCCGGTGATTTATTAATGTTAAGTTCTCAAGTCTAATTTTAATTCTGTCCTCTGTTAACCATGGAGGTGCTTCCTGTGATGTGTCGTAAGGATAAACACTGCAGTTTTGGTTACTGAAGCCCCCCGATTCTCTCGTGAAGACTGAGGAGAAGAATAAATTCAATACCTTCGCCATCTCCCCATCCTTTGTAACCAGATGTTCTTCCTCATTCTTTATGGGGCCATCATGGTCTGCCCTCCCTTTTTTACTGTTTATATACTTAAAAAATTTCTTGGGAATTTTTTTTGCTCTCCTCCGCTATGTGTCTTTCGTGTTCTATCTTAGCCGCCCTAATTGCACCCTTACATTTCTTGTTGCATTCTTTATAAAGTCTGACTGCTGCTGATGATCCCTCAACCTTGTATTTTTTGAAGGCCTTCTCCTTTGCTTTTATATGCATTTTTACATTGAAGTTAAGCCATCAAGGACTTTTGTTCGCTCCTTTAAATTTATTACCTAATGGGATGCATTAGTTAATGCCCTTATTTAATATGCTCTTAAAGCAAACCCATCTCTCCTCCGTGTTCTTTGTTCCTAAGATTTTATCCCAATTCATGCCTTCTAGCAAGTTTAGGGAAGTTGGCTCTTTTGAAATTCAGTGTCTTTGTATTCCCCTCTGGTTCCTATTTGTGTGATTTATTCTGAAGCCAATTGACCTGTGATCGCTGTTTCCTAAATTGCCCTGCATTTCCATATCCGTGATCAGGTCTGTATTGTTGGTAATCAGTAGAGCCAGTAACGCTTTATTTATAGTTGGTGCGTCTACCATCTGAACCACGAAATTCCTGCATGACATTTAGGAACTGGCGAGCCTTAGACGAATGCGTGGTTCCCTCCGCCCAGTCTATATCTGGATAATTAAAATCCCCCATTATAACACTTCCCATTCTTGCTGCTAATCCAGCTTGTGATAGGAGATCCGTCTCCCCCTCCTCCCTCAGGTTAGGGGGCCTATAGCATACTCCCAGTATTATTTTCCCCTTAATTTCATCTTAGCTTCATCCCTTTGCTCTACCCATAAGGATTCCACCCTATCCCTCTCTCACATTCACTTGTACATTTTTCTTGATATATAGGCATACCCCTCCCCCTGTTTTACCCTGTCGATCCCTGGGATAAAAAGGGTATACCCTTAGATGGTTGCCAGCCAATCATGAGAGCTGTTTAAGCAGGTCTCTGAAATTCCCACAAAATCCAAATCCTCCTCATACAACAATATCTCTAGTTTACCCATCTTGTCCGCCAGGCTCCTGGCATTGGTGAACACGCCACGTAGTTTAGACCGATCGCATACTATCCTCTTATTGGGTGTTCCGAGATTGCAACTAGAATTTGTTACTATACGTACCTTGGGTTTATGTGCTTTAGTCAACCTACCACTAATGCCCCCAATACTACCCTCTGAAATATGTTCCGCGCTGACTATCTCTATCTCTGGGCCCCCCCCAATGTGCACCATGACAGCCGGGTCATCCCCTGCCCCTCCCAGTAATCCATCCACTAGATCCGTTATGTGCAGAACCCGAGTGCCCGGTAAACATATAGTTCGGTGCTTCGGGTCTTTGTTACAGATTGCCCTCTCTGTACTAAGAATTGAGTCCCCTACCACCAGAATCTGTCTTTCCTTTCCCTTCGCTTCCCCCCCCCCCCCCCACTCTCACTGGAAGAGTTCTTCCCCTGGCAGCTAGGAGAGTCCCTCAGCTCCAGCAGTACTGGTACCTGACTGGTTTCACCAATGTCACTCAATGGAGCGTACTTATTGGGATGTTCCAGCCCTGGATCGGCCTCCTTGGCACTTCCCCCTCTACCCTTCCTGACTGTCATCCATCTACACTTTCCTAGTGCCTGCACCTCTTTGTCTCCACCCGCCTCTGTGCTTGCCCCTGCTGTGTACGTTCCTGGCTCTCCTTTAGTATGGAGGGTCTTCTCAGTGCTCACAGTTGCTTCCCCAGATTCAGAACCTGGGCTTCCAGGGAAACAATGTACTTGCATTTTGCACAGCAGTACTCGCCCTCGATCGGATGATCAAGGAACGCATACATGCCGCAAGATGTACACTGATTCACATCTCCACACCCACTGAGCATCGTACCTATTAAATTTAGTGAGAATTGGGGATATACCCTGTCCAAATTACCTAACAACTAGCTTCCTGACACTAATACTCAAGACAATACACAGGTACTCGCAGACCCACGTCCACACACAATACACAAGTACTAACGATCCACACACACTACTCAGGTACTCACAATATACAGGTACTACCTGACACTAATACTCAATACAGTCTTCATGCACTCGCAGCACTCATGTACTTACAATACACAGGTACACACACAGGTACTTGACCTCTGTTATAACCTCTTGTTTTCAACTCTGGTTTTTTACCTCACCACTTAGTCCAGTTCAACTTGGTCTAAGTTCCAGCAAGCTCAAAGATGAGCAGGCTCACAATGAGTTCTATAGGCCTCAAGCACCTGTGACCAACAAACCACTCCCCTTAATTAGTAGGCTGAAGGAAGCAAAGAAAAAAAAAAGCTGTTTAAAAAGTGACAGACACATAGGAGGTCAGAGTCTGTGGACATGGCACATAGGAGGTCAGATGGGAGGTCAAGGTCTGCGGGCATGGCACAAGCGACAGTCATAATGCTAAAGGGCAGCATCAATCTTGCTTACCCTACCTTCCACAGTGCTGGCAGTCTACAGATACAACAGGTCCTTTCATCTTAGCTGTGCCACTCATGCTCTTCCAGTAGCTTCTGCTGGCCTCTCCCTCTTGTATCACTCGGCCCCTCCCCAGCCTCACCCCCTTCATCTCACACAGCCTCCAGTTCCCTGTGTGCTTCTGGACTGGAGATGTTTGTGTCCCTCTGCTACCACGGGGGGTGGGGGGGTGGGTAGGGGATTTGTTTTTGTTGCCATAGCGATCTGACGGCTCCCTGGTCTCTGAGGAAGACCGTGTTGTTCTTCCTGTCCTGCACCTGTCAGAGAGGAGGGGGAGTGGAGTAGACGGGGCCAGGATTCAGGAGAGGAGCTGCAGCCAAGTCAGTGGAGCCTGGAGGCAGCGGCTGAAGTTAACAGCGCCCGAGGCTGTGCTGCGCCGCCTGCCTGCGTCAGTTTACCGAGCTGCTTAAAGATGAGAGAAGGGCCGGCGCCAGCATAAGAACTTCTTGGGAAACCCCTGACTTTTGCGCCCCCCCCTCCCCTGGCGCCCTTAGACGGCTGTCTGGGCTACCTTATGCCGGCGCCGGCCATGTCTATACTTATAATTTCTTCTCTTTCTATATAACATATTTAGTGTTGCTCTACCTAGTCATATTGGGTCCTGAAGAAGCCGTGTAACTGACGAAACGTTGACCTGGCAGACCTGGTTCCCGGAAGCATACAGTTTCTACATTGATGCTATGTTATCCTTAAACCAAATTTATATAACAGTCTTTCAGTACTTAACCAAGTCCCGACCGGCTCACGCAGATATACTGCAGCACAATGGCTCTCCTGGGCGAAACCCCATATGGGTACGTCCTTCCCTCTTAGAGCCGGAGGCGCGCGCTCGCTGCACGGCGGGAGACATGATGCGCATGGCTGGCAGGCATGATCGCCGCCGGCCACATGCGAGCGCATGCATGAAATCCCTGTTCTGTCAGGGGAGAGGAGACCTATCGTTTGTTCCTACTGAGTAGGAACAACGGTAGGTCTCCTCCCCCAGTCAGTCCTATCCCCATACAGTTAGGACACACATTTAACCCCTTGATCGCCCCCTTCCCTGCCAGTGACATTTACACAGTAATCAGTGCATATTTATAGCAATGATCGCTGTATAAAGGTCAATGGTCCCAAAAATGTGTCAAGTGTCCGGTCCGTCAGTCGCAATACCCCAAAAAAAAAAAAAAAAAACTAATTATAAAAATGCCATAAAAATGCCACAAATCTTTCCCATAGTTTGTAGACGCTATAACTTTTGCCCAAACCAATCAATATACGCTTATTGCTTTTTTTTTTACCAAAAATTATGTAGAATATATATTGGCCTAAACTGATGAAGAAATTTGTTTTAAAAAAAATTGGGGGGATATTATAGCAAAAAGTAAAAAAAATTGCTTTTTTAAAATCGTCGCTCTTTTTTTGTTTATAGCACAAAAAATAAAAAACGCAGATACCGCAAATACCACCAAAAGAAAGCTCTATTTGTGGGGAAAAAAAGGATGCAAATTTTGTTTGGGTACAGCATTGCATGACCTCGCAATTGTCATTTAAAGCGACGCAGTGCCAAATTGCAAAAGGTGCTCTGGTCAGGAAAGGGGTAAAATCTTCCGTGGCTGAAGTGGTTAAAATAGAGTTCTCTTTAACATTATCCTGTGGATTGTTGGAAGGCTGACATGCCTTTGTTTTTATAAACTTCTTTTTAATGTGTACGAATAAAGATACAATTTTCTATAATTCTGTCTAACCTCCCATGCTGAGCCTTTAAAGTCCAGTTGTTTAGGCGGGATTTGGTTTAGCCAGCCCCGCACTCTTTTGCATTGACTACAGCAGGGGTAGGCAACCCCATGCACTGGTACCGCAACTGGCACACCAAGCCTCTTTTGCTGGCACCCGACTCCCTCCCTATGAGCAGAGCAGCACAGGGAACTCTCAGTAAAGTAGTAGTCATACTGTCATTAATGCATTCTAATTTAAGAATCCCCCACGCCGCACTGAGGGGAAGGCACTCCGCCCCCACACATTATAAAAGATGGGAAACATTGTTTGGTTCTCCAACTTTGCTGTAGCTGCAATTTTCGGCTTTTGTGATGGGGAAGAGATTTGGTGCAGTTCTACTTTGGAGGGCAGTCCCTGCTTTCCAGGATGAGGAGGACTGTCTTAGCCACTGCTAAAGCCAACCACAGTCCTGCTAGCCCCGTCCACCATCTGGAGGAATATGACTCACTTGGTTGCCACTACCAATCTCAGAAAGAAGGGATTGCACTGTGATTGAGAAAACCACAATCAGGTGGCAGTTTGTGGAATTACTGTTGAGCTTCTGGGAACTTTGTTGAAATTATTCCTGAACCTTTGCGACACTTACTACTGAACCCCAGGACTCTGTGTCCCTTTAAGCCAGAGCCGGTATTCAGCGCAATGAAAATCACACCCAACCACTTTTTCTCAGCTGCAGGGGCCCAACTTATGATCCTACACACAGGTGCACTGCTTTCAGAAGATCCCTTGGACCTAATCATTGCGCATCCATTCCATATGCTTGTATGACATCACATACATTACATACAAGCACGTGGGCTGGATGCGAGAGGTGGATCAGCAGGATGAGTGTGCTAGGAAAGGTAGATGCGTCTCATCTCTGCTTCCTTTCACCACTCTGCATATCACACATATCATAGTAGAGAAGAGGGTACGATGGTGGGGAAAATGAGCAGGAGGGGTTCAGAGGTGGAACAGAAGATCAAGAGGGTACAGCGGTGGGGCAGATGTGCAGGGAGGTACAGCGGTGGGCCAGAAGAGCAAGGGGGTACAGTGTTGGGCCAAAAGAGCAGGGGGGGCTCAGTGTTGGGCCAGAAGAGCAGGGGGGGCTCAGTGTTGGGCCAGAAGAGCAGGGGGGCTCAGTGTTGGGCCAGAAGAGCAGGGGGGCTCAGTGTTGGGCCAGAAGAGCAGGGGGGGCTCAGTGTTGGGCCAGAAGAGCAGGGGGGCTCAGTGTTGGGCCAGAAGAGCAGGGGGGTTCAGTGTTGGGCCAGAAGAGCAGGGGGGCTCAGTGTTGGGCCAGAAGAGCAGGGGGGGCTCAGTGTTGGGCCAGAAGAGCAGGGGGGCTCAGTGTTGGGCCAGAAGAGCATGGGGGTTCAGTGTTGGGCCAGAAGAGCAGGGGGGTTCAGTGTTGGGCCCAATGAGCAGGGGGGGGGGGTAGAGAAGTGGGGCAGATGTGAAAGGAGGTGTATTGAAGGGGCAGATGAGAACGGGGTTACAGTGGTGGGGCAAGAGAACAGGGGGAACAGAGGTGGGGCAGGAGAGCAGGGGGGGATACAGAGGTGAGACAGATGTGCAGAACGTACATTGGTGGGGCAGATGAGAAAGTGGGTTACAGTGGTGCGGCAGATGAGCAGATGGTTTCAGTGTTAGGACAGATGAGAAGGTGATTTAGTAGTGAGACAGAAGAGCATGGGGATACAACGGTGGAGCAGATGTGCAGGGAGGTACAGTGGTGGGGCAGATGAGAAAAGGGGTACATTGATGGGGCAGATGAGCGGGGGGTTACAGTGGTGGGACAGAAGAGCAACGGGGTACAGTGGTGGGTGAGATGTGCAGGGGGTACAGTGGTGGGAGGGATGAGAAGGGGGTTCAGTGGGACAGAAAATTAGGGGGGTACAGTGATGGGGGGTTCAGTGTTGGCTCAGAGTGGAAAGGAGGTACATTGGTGAGACAGATGAGCAGGGGGTTACAGCGGTGGGGCAGAGGAGCAGGGGGTACAGTCGTGCGGCAGATGTGCAGAGGAGAAAGGAGGTACATCGGTGGAACACAGGGGGTTACAGTGGTGGGGCAGAAGAGCAGGTGGAACAGAGGTGGGACAGATGTGCAGGAAGTACAGTGGTGGGGCAGATGAGCAGATAAGTTCAGTGTTGGGACAGATGAGAAGATAGTTTAGTGGTGGAGCAGATGTGCATGGAGGTACAGTGGTGGGGCAGATCAGAAAGGGGGAACATTGGTGGGGCAGATGTGCAGGGTAGCACAGTGGTGGGGCAGATGTGCAGGGTAGCACAGTGGTGGGGCAGATGTGCAGGGTAGCACAGTGGTGGGGCAGATGTGCAGGGGGGGTACACATTGGTGGGGCAGATGAGAAAGGGGGTAAATTGGTTGGGCAGATGAGCAGGGTTGTACAGTGGTGGGGCAGATAAGCAGGGTTGTACAGTGGTGGGGCAGATGAGCAGGGAGGGTTACAGTGGTGGAGCAGATAAGCAGGGGGGTTTAGTGTTGGGGAAGAAAAGCAGGGGGGTAGAGCATTGGGGCGGATGTGAAAGGAGGTGTATTGGTGGGGCATATGAGAAGGGGGTTACAGTGATCAGAGGTGTGAAGGTGCATGAATTGGGGTTCCTCTGAGGTGTGGAGTTGCAGGAATTGGGGCTGATCTGAGGCGTGAGAGTGCAGGATGTTAATTTCTCACTACTAAAGTAGTTTACAGCATTTGCTTTATAAAAAAAATGCTTTTTGTGATTGAGAGTGTAAAGTTGAAATCAATTTCTTTGAAAACATTTTTTGGTATACTGTGCTCAAAAGGTTGCCTACCCCTGGACTACAGTATTTCATTTTTAATTGCCAACCTTTTGAATGAAGTTTGAATTAAGTGTACCCTTTGTTTGAAACATAACTTTCAGTTTTATATTTCCCCTCCTCCTCCCTTCCTTTCTTTCCCCCTCACCTCCTCATGGTGAATTGGATGCCTCATACCGCTTATGTGTTTAATTTTGGTATGTATTCCAAAGTATTCTTTTTTGATTGTTATATTTTTTTAATGAAATTTATTAGGATGCTAGATTTTTTATTATGTAGTTAATATACATGCAACATACAAATGTCCGTAAGCATACAGTATGTATTAATTATAATGTACCTCCCAGTACCAATAGGATCTACTGAGGAAGCTATTGAAGAAACACGTAGTGATCCATTGGTGCTGGCATTGTGATCCAGTTGGCTGGCCTTTAGATTGAAGATTTCTGTTATGACAGCATATTCATTATTCCAGAGGCCATTCGTACAGGTTTTCCCGTCCAGCCATATGTGTTATATATGGGAGAATGTACATACTATGGCACACCCATGCACTTATCTTTGTGACATGTTTTTATGATGATATTTAATATATTTTATCTATACCTTTGAGTACTTCTCTTTCCCCCTTGGGATTACAGTGGCAGCCTTAAAAGTCCGCTTTTCAATTGTTCCTTCGTTTTGTTTATACATTTTGGATGTGGTACCAGGCATTGCGGATTGTGTCTCTATTTTTCTTTTAATATAAAATATCACAAGGTATTGCCCTCAAATAAAACCTGGGAACTTTCTAAACCTCGTTTAAAACAGTTTAACAACAAATCTCACTTTTGATCGAAAATATAACTGGCTAGGGAGAATCTGATTGGTTGTTCTAGATATTACGTCTGTTTTTATTTCAGATATATTTAGTACAAAAGGCCTACGCAAGCTCTATTGCAGTACCTTATTGCATCCTTACATATAGGTGAGAAATAAGTAATTTAGCATGAAGCTAAGCATTTGAAAGATTTGAACACAGCAGCCAAAGTACTTTGCAGAATCATTATAAAGTGTAGCCAGGTATATAATATACTGAAAGTTAGTACAGCGCAACTAATGCACCATGTCCCACCTGCAGTATACATTAAGAGAATAGTAAGGGCACCACTTTGTCTGCTAATCAATCTGTTGAATATATTCATAATCATTATTCACAGGCAATGTGTCTGAGTGATAAATGTGCATTTTCATAGTATTTGAAGTGCCAATTGAGGATATAAGAAAAAGTACAGCGTCCACACTATTCTCCAGCTGGTTGCACATTGAATCACAGAACAATAGGACTCTGATTACAAAATTCTAATTTCTTGCATGAATGAGCTCTGTAGTTTAGACTCGGGTAGACTGCAGCCCTCCAGCTGATGAAGAAATGCAGGTTTCAGCCTGTGCTGCCAGGGTGCAGTTGAGAAAACATATAATGACTTGCAGTTCCTCAGCAGAGATGCGGCAACAGGTGTTACAGCTGTTATAGACAGCTTATGGACTATGGTCTGGAAATGTAGCCATTGTGGGATGGAGACTCTGCAAAGAGTTGTGTCAAGCAGCTAAACAACGCTTCTCTCTTACAACAATGATCTCAGAACATGCCTGTGACTGTCAAAGTGTTAAAGACCAATTCCAAACAAAATAAATCTCACTTGGGCAGAGTGAGACATAAGTTGCATTGAAAGCTTACTTGGGTTGGTGATCAGAACAACTCAGCTGAAAAAGTCGGCCTGTCATAACCACATTAAGGGTGGTTCTTCAACCACACCTGGAATGTACTGGTAAGAAATCAAGCCCCATGTTCTTAGCTCAGTGGCGTACTGCGATTCAGAGGAGAAGTAATTAAAAAACAGAACATCAAACCTATAGAAAAGTCAGTGCCAGGACTGTCCCCTTGATTTCTCAAGCCTGGGTCATAGAGACAGCTTTTTATGCAAACACCTTGTGAGACTGATTTTTCAGCTGTTTCACTGAGGGATTTGTTACCCCATCTTGACCAACGCCATCTAAACCCAAAGCAAAAATGTAATAAATTTCATCTGACAAGTCATCAGATGTAGCGACTGCAAACGTTTTCTTTTTTCAGGTATTTTCCCTTTATTATCTCGCTTCCTGTCCCATCATGTCTACACGAATTTGTCCATTGCATCTACAGAGGAAACCATAGTTGCCACACACGCTAGATTTCGAACATGTCTGCCTTTGTTCAACTCCATTACATTTTGGATTGATGAGACTAGTAGTTTTCACAATAAAGATACAGTTCTTTGTGCGTTCTTATATGCCCACATGAAGTGACCAGGACACTGCATTTCTGGCAATATCCACAGATACTTTCTGTACTTGCTGATACTGTTCTTAGCCGGAATAGTGAAAAAAAAAAATCCAACCACCACATCTAAGACTGGTAAGCTGCAATACATAATTTTTTTTTTTTTTTTTTTTTATGTAGGCTGGCCATACACTGCAAATTTCTATTGCAAGATTCCCTCAACAACATGGATAGTGCTAACAGGGGAATCTCTCCTGCCGAGCTATTGTCTGCTTCCAGCGGGAGAGTGGGAAAAACGTCCTCACCGGAAGCTGCTAGTGACAATCGTAAGAACCTGGGATACTGGTTGTACACATGTTGATCGATCAACTTGGAACATTCAGCCTGTCCATTAACAGTTTGAATCTCAGCCGGTTCCTGCTGAACAGGCCGAGATTCAAACTGTGTATGGCCGGTCCTAGATACACTTTAAATTTAGCAAACAAAAAAAAAAAACACACAAGCCCCTCCCATGTTGGACAAATAGAAGACACTTGTTAATTCGGCTCTACCATTAATATAAGGCTGCTTAAAGCAGTGGGGGATGTTTCACCAAATTTGAGAAAGCATGGTCTCCTTGGTTGGCAACCTCAGACATGGCTAACTTAGATACAACCTTGAACATTGTGTCCTACTTCTCTGAGCTAATTGCATCCTCTATTATACACTAAGGTGGTATGATCACTTAGTATAATTTATCCCCTCCCGAGACCATTCCCAGATTACCTTAGGTCCCACTATGAACATGCCCTGCTGCCAAGTCATAATTGTACTTGTCCCTGGTGCATCATACTGTTTATTCAGGCATCTGGCATCCTTTTGTACTATAGTAATCTGCTGTCATTGTTATTGTCATTTGGATTTTTACATTGAGCATTAATGTTTGTTTAGACGGATTTCAGTGTGGTATAACAATAATGTATAATTGTCACGGGTAACCACTATAGCTGTGTTTTGTTTGATTTCTTGTGTTGTCATGCAAAAATCACAATGAAAAAAGTACCAGTTACACTTACCGGTAACTGCCTTTCTAGGAAATCTTCCAGGACGACATACCTGAGAGATGAGGGGCTCCTCTCTACAGGAAACACAATTGACAGCTGTTTTAAATCCCCACCCTCCCCTTGATCCTCAATTTGTAGCAAATTAATTCCTGAACCCGGTTCACAAGGGAAATCATTCCTCATAGGCACTCACCTTCTAGTGTTCTACAATTTTCCCTTCTCCAACACGCGGGAAGTAGGCCTGCCGTCCTGGAAGATTTCCTAGAAAGGCAGTTACTGGTAAGTGTAACTGGTACTTTTCTCTAGTCATCTTCCAGGACGGCACACCTGAGAGGATAAGCAAGTACCTCAGGCCTACCTTAGAGTGGGACCACTGCCTGCAAGACCCTCTTGGCAAACCTCGCTTTTGCCGTGAGCTTTACCTCCACTCCATATGCTTTGATGAAGGTATCTTAGCTGGATCATGCGGCTGATCTGCAGGTCTGCTCCATCCTGCCTTCTCCGCTTCGGATGCATGATCTAGGTGGAGTGGGCTCTTAAAGATGGAATCAGAAAATATGTTAAATTTATAGGTTAGCAATGTTGCCTGTCTCACACATCTAACAACCATGGCCTATTTGTGCCTGTGGGTGCTACTTAGAACCACTTAAAAGATTAAATCAGTGACCCGTCTTGTAAAACAAGGACACTACATTGATCAATAAGAGGGCCTGTCTTAACACTACCCTGTTCAGGGAAATAAATCTGCAAAGAGGGGGTCCCTGACAGACAACCTTTTTTGTTCATTTTTATCTTTACGTCAGCGAAGACTAAAGGGAAGCCTACTTAAGGGTAATAGATGACCAGAAGCTTGATCCCTGGGTTAAGGCATTCCCAATCTATGGCTTTACTTATGCCTGAATGCCTACTTCAGGAGATTAAGTCCATAGCAGGAGTAGAACACTCATATTGCTACATCTAGTTCTGCTAGGAGGGTGAAATGGCCATGTACCGAGCCGTAACCTATTCGGTCATGTATACAGGTCAGGTGATACGTTTTGATAGTTCATCTTCAGGCCATAATAGTCCTCTGACCAGATCTTCCCAAGATCTTACTAAACAGGGTGAATTTTTATTGCCTTCCTCCAGTGTCCTATAACCATACCGGGCTTTAACCCTAGGAAATTGTTCTGGCATCCCTGAATGTAAGGGGCTGAGGCTTTCTGACATGTGACGTCTGCAGCCAGAACTCCTGGCCCCTCCATGGAAAAGAAGGTCTTAAATAAAAAAGGTAAAACATGCATTATTAATATCACAAATATAAAAGGCCATAGATTGTGAGCACAGCACAATAGATTTAGACAGAAGGGACACAAGCATAGAAAACAATGTTGTGTATCTGAGTGCGGCTAGCTAAACCGACATATCAAATATGGGAAGAGAACCAAATCTGAACTTCAATGTAGACAAACAGTCTTCACAGTTTGGTTTTCTGATGTGCGGCCAAAATGTAAAAACATTAAGACACAAACAAACCCTAAATGCTGTGTATTTCTGAAGTGCAGCTAGCTAGGTCATAACTGATATAAATACAGAAAGGATGGGAACCCCCTTTACTGTGGTGTTTTACTGACGTACAGCAAAATAAGGCAGTAAATATAAGACAGAAAGACCCAACCTTCTATGTTGCTTATTTCTGACGAACCACCAAATACAGTTATAAGATCAATATGAACACGGAAAAAAACACCAACTCCCATGTTGTGCATTTCTGCTGTGCCACAGGGTAACATAATATGGAACACAAGACTATCTTTTCTGTTATGCAGTTCTGTAGTGCAGTCAGATAGAACCAACACTGAGAAAGGACACAAGCAACCTGCAGCATTGTATTTTTCTGAAATGCAGTAAGGTAAGGTAATATGAAACAAAAAGCACCAGCAAGCTTCAATGTTGAGTATTTCTGCTGTGCAGCAACATAAAAATAGAAAAAAACAGACAGCCTTCACAGCTGCGATCTTTCTGGTGTACTGCAAAATAAGGCAATAACTCCAAGATGTGTATTCCTGCTGTGTAGCAAAGCCTCACCCAGAAGGGACAGATAAGTTTAAGGCCCCCACACCCCTGCAACCCAACCTGCAATTTGGGACTGCAAGATGCATGAGAAGTCATACACCATAGCTTCCAATGGGTACAGATCCTGCGACTGCAGGTCACAGCGCCTCCAAGTAGTCCGTGCTCTCTGGATACGTGCAATTTTCAGGTTGAACAAGCGAGGGGTCCCCAATGCTGTGTCTCCCTGTAGGAGTGCAAGCCAACAACCCCCTGCTGTGTATCCCTAAGAAACAGCAAAGTAGAACAATGAGAAACAGAAAAAAACACCCCTCACTGCTGTGCCTTTCTGATATGCAGACAATAAGGCAGTAAATATAGGACATACAGGACACAAACAATCCCTGTGTATGTCTGATGTGTAGCAATATAACAATACTGAGCAGAGATGCCACCACCCTCAAAGTGTCTCCCTGCTGAGCAGCAAAAACAAATCAGAAAAGGACAAGCAACCTTCACTGCTGTGTCTTTTCTGATATGCTGCCAATAAGTCAGCAAATGTAGGACATAAAAGGACAGACAATCTTCAATCTTGTATATGTCTGATGTGCAGCAATATAACAATTCTGAACAGAGATATCACAACCCTAAGCCTAGTTCCATATTGAAGTGATTTGGCACGTGACTTAACATGGCAAATCGCATGCCTAAAATCGGCAGCCATTGCCATTAATAGCACTGTCTGAATCGGCGTGACACCACTTTGCGGTGCCGCACCGATTACCAAAGGCAGTATATGTACTACCCCTAACCCAGGTTCAAGATGTATTTCTGCTATGTAGCCCAACAAACCAGGACCATCAATCTTCACCGTTGTCTTTCTGATATGCAACCAATAAGGCAGTAATACTGGACACACAAAAAAAACACAGACAGATCTCAATCTTGTGTATGTCTGATGTGTAGCAATTGATGTCACAAGACTCAATGATGTGCATTTCTGCCATGAGGCACGAAACCAGAAAGTACAGACCACCTTCACTGTTGTATTTCTCTGATCTGTTGCCAAATAAAGCAGTACATTTAGGATATACAGGACACCAAACAATCCTCAGTGTAGTGCATTTCTGATGTACAGCAATATACCCCTTATGAGCAGAGATGTCACAAATCTCAATGTGTATTTCTGCTGCGCCGCAAAGACAAACCTTCACTACTGAGCTCTAATGGTGTGAAGCCAAGAAGGAGTCAGGGTGTATCCCTTTATAATATATCCAAACGGGCAAATTATTTCATAGGCATAGCCTAGGCTGTAAATACTAACCCTTCACCACCAGTGAAGGAACAAATTCTAAAATGAAAGTTTAAAGTGGTTGAACACCCCCTTACTATAGTAGCTCTTGTCCTACCTTACCTCCGCTCCCTGAGTCTGAGCAAACGTAGCCAGCTCATACACAGGTGGGGCTAATCAAACCCTTACAGCATCTAAAGTCTTAGGCCCCTTTCACACGGGACGGATCCGTGTTGATCCGCCCCATGAACATCCGCTGCTCAGCGGGGATTGCTCCGTTTTCCCCAGCTGAGCCGGCGGATGACAGGGCGGGACCCGCACACTGTGCAGGGACCGCCCCGTCAGATCTCCGCTCTCCCCTATGGGGGATCGGAGGAACACGGACCGTCTGTCCGTGTTCCTCCGATCCGCTCTGCAGACGGATAGAAAAATAGGATTTTCTTCCGTCCGCAGAATCGGACGAGAGCGGAGACGGATGACATCGGGTGTTTGCGGATGTACATCCGCTGACACCCGCTATCCCATAGGGATGGCTGTATGTCCGTATTTCATCCGAAAATGGATGGATGAAATACGGACATACGGTCCGCATGTGTGAAAGGGGCCTTACTGAGCCCAGCCCTAGAGACCAATTAAGCCTAGAGGTAAATGGCTACCTGCAGGCCTTAAGCAAGCAATCATTAACTACCGGTTTACATATGTAGCTCTTACAGAGGTTTGCACAGAAAATCCTCAATTAAAAGTTTGTAGGAAGCGATTTATGGTAAATCACCTCTAGTTCTGCCACTGGGTGGACTGTAGTTCAAACCAACAAAAAGGTTTTTCAGACCTCCTGCACAATAAATATAACCGCAGTGTAAAGGTGGAGTGGGTGGTTAGAGCTTATGAAAAGTTACCCATAGCAAGCAACCCTGAAAAGGAGGCTCTGTCACAAGAAAACCCTTAGCCCGGGTTCACACCTATGCGAATTGGATGCTTACACCGCATCCAATTCGCAGGACATTTTAAAATACATTCATTTGAATGTATCTGGTTCACATATGTGCGCTGCATTCGCACTGCGCATTGCACAAAAAAGTGTGCGTTTTTTGGGCATTGCGGTGCGAATTACAAGCCCATTACCTCCTATGGGAACGCATCTGATTCGCAGATGCATTGCGTTCTGAACAAGGATTTTCTCCTTCTCCTCACTACACCCCCCCCTCCCCCTCTCCTTGCTCACTGATCCGCAGCTAGAACGCAGAGAAGCGTTTGAACAACAGATTTTTATCTTCCCAGTGAAACCCGAGCTTTAATTCGCACCGCACATGTGTGAAACCGGGCTAACTGTGCCTTCTCCATGCATTACTTGATCCCTGCCATATCGTTGAAAGTTAGGTCAGCTTTGAAGCATCTTGGAGCAACTTCAGATTCCTAGCAGCTGGGTTAATAGGGCCAGATTACCTAGTGCACCTGCACCTACTGACCAGGGGAGCTTACTCCTGATCCTCCAACCACTGCACAATCAACCCTACTTTAATAACTTGTTCAGTGGTTTACCTGGCCTGTAAGAAACTCTTTGTATCTACCAGGTCTCCCCTCTTTGCTATATTCACCCCTACTAATGTCCCACAACCGGGCTTATAGGGAGAGGCTGGCAACCTACTGTTGCGATAACCACAGTGTCTCTGATAAGGATGAGCTCCGGCACATGCAGAGCCCTCCAGGAAGTCGGCACGGCGCTGCACTGCGCTAATCACAGGCAGTGAGACATTTCATGATCCCTGCAGCCGCACATCGGGAAAATGTCTCACTGCCTGTGATTAGCGCAGCGCCGTGCCGACTTCCTGACGGGCTCTGCACATGGAGTGTGCGAACACGCCGGAGCTCATCCTTAGTCTCTGATGTAAGAGGGAGCTGGGGCTGTAGGTTTTAGCAGAAGCTTCTGGGCTATTTGTATCCAGACTCAAGGCAAGGCAAAGGCCAATGCCAAGGCAAAGGGAAGTACTCACCATTGTCATCTTCCCCTTTGCCACAGCCACCGGGCTCGCTTTTCCATCTTTATGGTCCACACGCAAGGAGGATAGCCGTCAACTGCGGTCACCATAGGGAGCTGCAAGGTTAGGCTGTGTCCTGCACTGCACCAGTCAGTATATACACAGGGGTGGGCAATGCCTTACCTTCCTCTTTCCCATCTGAGGTGGTTTAGGCAGACATTCGCTCCTCTGCACCACGTGTCCAACGTACAGCGTCTCTGATGTAAGAGGGAGCTGTGGCTGGTGGTTTTAGCAGAAGCTTCTGGGCTATTTGTATCCAGACCCCAGGGGAGATTATCTCAAATGCCCAGAAAATGTCTGGCTGATATTAGGGATTTTTGAAGCTAAATTCCCAAGGCAAACTGTATTTATCGGCATATAACACGCACCTTAATTTTAAGAGGGAAGTTTCTGGAAAAAAAACTCACATTTTAAATAAAGAATTTTGAAGCAAAATAAGGGTCAGTGCCCATCTGCAGCCTCGCCATTGCCCATCACTGCAGCCTGATCAATGCCCATCATTGCAGCCGTGCCCATCATTGCAGCCTGACCAGTGACCATATGCAGCCTTGCCCATCATTGCAGCCTGATCAGTGCCCGTCTGCAGTCTTGCCCCTCTTTGCAGCCTGATCAGTGCCCATCTGCAGTGTTGCCCCTCTTTGCAGCATGATCAGTGCGCATCTGCAGCCTTGTTATTGCGGAAATAGACAGAGCCGGATTTCTTGTGTACTCAGCTCAGATTGCAGTACTGCCCCTTGGCCTGGCTCCTATGATGGACATAACACCGGTCCAATGGCAGGACGTCAATGCTAGGAGGCGGGACTGGGCGTGACTGTGAGCGGAGCTGTGTATACAGGAGATTCGGCTCTGTCTATTTTGGCAGCACTCATTCCCTTCTTCCCCTCCGAGGCATATAACACGCACACAAGATTTTTCCCTGATTTTAAGGGGGAAAAAAGTGCGTGTTATATGCCGATAAATACTGTACTTACCGTTGTTGTCTTCCCCTTTTTTCCACAACCACCAGGCTCGCTTTTCCATCCTTATGGTCCACACGCAAGGAGGATAGCCGACAAAGTGCCCCCCCAACTGCTGTCCTCATAGGGAGCTGCAGGGTTAGGCTGTGTCCTGCACTGCACCAGTCAGTATATACACAGGGGGGCAATGCCTTACCTTCCACTTTCCCATCTGAGGTGGTTTAGGCAGACACTCGCTCCTCTGCACCACTTGTCCACCGTAGTGAACTGGTGCCTCTTTGGGCTCTCTCTTCAGCCGCCACGCTGGTCAGCGTCTCCTCCAGCGCTTCCCCTTCCCAGGGTCGCACCGTCGTCCTCAGCTTAGGGAGGAAGACAGAAGGAGCCTGAGAGGCAGAGATGTTGAGCGGTGTATACCCCAGTGACCGGATCACTGATACAGTTTCTGGGCCACCTGTGAGAAGACCGGAGCCTGCAGGCCTGCCTATATCTGCCTCACTGGGTTAACCATCTGACCCTCGGTCATCTGGTTAGAAGAAAAAAAAACAAACGTTTCGCTGTGTAGGGAGAAACAAAATCAAAAACTGGGATCAAGGGGAAGGGTGGGGACTTAAAACAGCTGTCAACTGATTGTGTTTCCTGTAGGGAGCAGCCGCTCATCTTTTAGGTGTGCCGTCCTGGAAGATGACTAGAGAAAGAATGTTTAAACATTTGTAAAAAGGAACTTGATGGCACCCCCTTCATTTATGAGTGTCAGAGATTTCCCTGATACCTTGTGAAATGGTAACCTGAAGATCTCTATGGTTACTTACCAGGGGATTCTCCAGCACAGGACATACAATGAAGAGGAGCTAAAGGTATACTGTATATAACAGTCCTTTCTTTTCTTGTTGCAGTGATCACTTAAGTCTATGCTGGGGCTCATGAACCATATTTGCAATGAATGCTTACCCTCACTAGATCAGTGTAACCAGTTTCCTTTGCAGTCCACCATGGTTGAGCTTTCAGTCCATTTACATTGTACAATGATCGCTGCCATACCGAGGCAAAGTGTCCTTTCTTGTGGCCAGCCTCATACCACGTGTATGCCTGGAAAATACAATCACCTTTACTATTACCCCATTCAAGACAAGGTTTAAATAACAGCATAATATTGCAAAGGATACTTTTATTCAAATGTTTCCTTCAAGGCAACCAGCCACCCACTATTCACAAAATAAACTGCTCTTGGTTCAGATGTGCGCACACATTGTTCTGTACACTCTCCAATGTGCACTGTTCTTTACACACTCCAATCTATATACATTGCTCTTCACACCCTCTGATATATACATACAGCTCTGTACATAATCTGATTTAAATAAACACTGCTCTGCACACCCTGCAATATATACATACACTGCTCTGTACACTCTATACACATTGCTCTGTACACCTTCCGATATACAGTATGTCACAAAAGTGAGTACACCCCCTCACATTTTTGTAAATATTTTATTATAACTTTTCATGTGACAACACTTAAGAAATGACACTTTGCGACAATGTAAAGTAGTGAGTGTACAGCTTGTTAAACAGTGAAAATTTGCTGTCCCCTCAAAATAACTCTACACACAGCCATTGTTGCCAGCTAAACAGCTGGCAACAAAAGTGAGTACACCCCTAAGTGAAAATGTCCAAATTGGGCCCAAAGTGTCAATATTTTGTGTGGCCACCATTATTTTCCAGCACTGCCTTAACCATCTTGGGCATGGCGTTCACCAGAGCTTCACAGGTTGCCACTGGAGTCCTTTTCCACTCCTCCATGAAGACATCACGAAGCTGGTGGATATTAGAGATCTTGCGCTCCTCCACCTTCCGTTTGAGGATGCTCAATAGGGTTTAGGTCTGGAGACATGCTTGGCCAGTCCATCACCTTTACCCTCAGCTTCCTTAGCAAGGCAGTGGTCCTCTTGGAGGTGTGTTTGGGGTTATGTTGGAATACTGCCCTGCGACCCAGTCTCCGAAGGGAGGGGATCATGCTCTGGTACAGAATGTCACAGTACATGTTGCCATTCACGGTTCCCTCAATGAAATGTAGCTCCCCAGTGCCAGCAGCACTCATGTAACCCCAGACCATGACACACACAATGCCTGAGTGTAGGCAAGACACACTTGTCTTTGTACTCCTTACCTGGTTGCCGTCACTCACACATGCCCGACACCATCTGAACCAAATAAGTTTATCTTGGTCCTATCAGACCACAAGACAAGGTTCCAGTAATCCATGTCCTTAGTCTGCTTGTCTTCAGCAAACGGTTTGTGGGCTTTCTTGTACATCATCTTTAGAAGACGACAGCCATGCAGACCAATTTGATGCAGTGTGCAGCGTATAGTCTGAGCACTGACAGGCTGACCCCCCCACCCCTTCAACCTCTGCAGCAAAGCTGGCAGCACTCATACATCTATTTCCCAAAGACAACCTCTGGATATGACGATGAGCGCGTGCACTCAACTGCTTTGGTTGATCATGGCGAGGCCTGTTCTGAGTGGAACTTGTCCTGTTAAACCGCTGTATGGTCTTGGCCACCGTGCTGCAGCTCAGTTTCAGGGTCTTGGCAATCTTCTTATCGCCTAGGCCATCTTTATGTGGAGCAACAATTATTTTTTTCAGATCCTCTTCATAGAGT
The DNA here is from genome assembly GCF_042186555.1 of Aquarana catesbeiana. NCBI lineage: Eukaryota > Metazoa > Chordata > Amphibia > Anura > Ranidae > Aquarana > Aquarana catesbeiana. Next base: position 521,694,027 of record NC_133328.1, read on the forward strand.
TCTTTGCCATGAGGTGCCATGTTGAACTTCCAGTGACCAGTATGAGAGAGTGAGAGCAATAACACCAAATTTAACACACCTGCTCCCCATTCACACCTGAGACCTTCTAACACTAATGAGTTACATGACACCAGGGAAGGAAAATGGCTTATTGGGCCCAATGTGGACTTTTTCACTTAGGGGTGTGCTCACTTTTGTTGCCAGCAGTTTAGACATTAATGGCTGTGTGTTGAGTTATTTTGAGGGGACAGCAAATTTACACATTTATACAAGCTGTACACTCACTACTTTACATTGTAGCAAAGTGTAACTTCTTCAGTGTTGTCACATGAAAGGTATAATAAAATATTTACAAAAATGTGAGGGGTGTACTCACTTTTGTGAGATACTGTATACACATTGCAATGTACACTACTTTAATATGTACAAATTGCTACTGTAAATACACTACTTTGATATACTGAAAACACACTGCTATGTATACAGCTTCACCATACACAAACTTGCTACATACACTATTCCAATATAGGCACATTGCTCTGTACAACCTTCGATGTGTACATACATCTACACTCCTGGCATATAATTATTGCTCTGTACACCTTCTGATATACACAATATTATCTACACTCTCCAAAATATACACATTCTGTGTACACTCTCCAATATATACAAATTGCTCTGTACACCCTCCACTATATACACACAGTTATGTACACCTTCTAACATCTACACGTTGTTCTGTATACCCTCTGATCAGTACACACACTACTCTATACACCCTGCAGGGCCAGTGCTACTACTAGGCAAACTAGGCAGCCGCCTAGGGTGCACTGCTGTCTAGGGTGCAGCCATGGCCACTGGTTTGTACTGTTTGACCTTGACCTACAGTAGTCCCTGTCGTAGTATTTTTTTTTCTTTTTTGGATGCCTGGGTCTTTGGGGTCATGCAGACAGGTTGTCCCACACTCCCTGTTGACTCCACTGTCTGGAGCTCGGTATGCCGCCGCCCTGCCCTCTTTCAACAGGGCAATGGCGATTATTGGTTCTGCTGTGGGTCTTAGACTGGGCGAGCACCGTGCACCGGATGGAATACTGGTGTGGGCGGTGCGTCCTCTCCCATGGGGAGTATATAGGGTGGTTTGGTAGGTCATTTGGCCTTGTGGAGCCACTGGTGGTACTACCCTTTTTTCTTTCTCTGGATGGTGCAGTTGGACTGGTAAGCCTGCTACAGCCTTGTGTTTATTCAGGGGAGTTTTTTTCATCTCCTATATTTCTTCACAGATATAACATTGCTGACAGGAGGGTGGGGGTGCAAGTAGCTGGTCTTGCCTAGGGTGCAAAATAGTATAGAACTGGCCCTGACACCCTGCAATATATACCACACTCTGTATACCCTATGTTCTATGCACATACCCCAGGATACCCTCTCTCTCAATCCTGTGAAGCAGATGAAGAGGAATCTAGAGTGGGGAAAGGCATAGATCAGAGTCCATAAAGCATCTATTGTAAATGCCAGAGGGACCCTGGACCTTGCAACAAACCTGTCAAGTTTGTTGTTGAACCTGGAGACCAGGAGTTCTATGTCCGGCGTCCCCTACCTGTGGCAAAGGGTTTGATAAATGCTGGATAGAGGGCCATCCCTCTGGACCTAGACACTGACCACTGAGAAAATCAGCCTGTCAATTTTAAACGCCTGGGATGTGGATGGCGGAAAAGACCATAATGTGAAGTTCAGCCCAAGAACATCCCCAGAAATAGGGAGGCAAAGAACAACCTTGCATTCTCTAGCAAAACTTCTGTATCCACAGAAACAAGCTAAGAATTGAATGGGTTGTAAAAAGGCAGTTCATTAATAACTTTAACTTATATTTTATGCTTTTATTCATGCTATTCAGTATGTGCCAGTTTCCTTATCTTACAAAACATCTATTCATCTATGCATAGTACTGCTGAGTGAAGCGGTTGTTATACTTTCAGTCACATTTTAAGTATACTGTATAGAAGTCAAATGTGAACATCGGTGTAGTAACCAAATGAAAATCAAATCTGTTCATTGGCCATGGGGTATAACATGACAATTACAAACACAGTAATTACACTGGATGCTGGAATATTTGAGTCAATATTTTAATTTTGGAACTATTGAAATAATTCTGAAGCATCAGGGAGAATGTTTACCTCCTTGTCTCCAATTCTCTGCAGGGCATCCCCCAGGTGGAAGTAAAAACGACCATCATCAGTACCAGGCTCTTCTGATAATAGCCCATCCTAAAAATAATTGAATCAGTTGATCAAAAAAAAAAAAAAAAACCAATAAATACGTTATACAATTATAGAAAGTAATGTAACCTTAAACAACTGTTATAAATGTAAATTGTATGCACATTATAGTTAAAGTTTTGTTTAGCTTTGGATAAAGTAGGGAAGGGTTAAGACCTCTGCTAAGCTATATTATTGCTGTCTGTGTACCACTGGAGAAATTTCCTTTCACTTTTTGTCCTAGAAAAGCAACAGAAAGCTAGAGGAAATCTCCCAAAGTGAGGGGAGCTCTCAACTTAGACAGTAGTCTCCGGCACAGGTGTCCCTATCAGCTTTCCCCTTACCTCATGTTCTGGGGCGGCTTGAATTAACCCTCACTTTCTTTTTCGGTGACAATATTAACCAGTACAAATAGAGGAGTGACACAGAAGGCAATAAAAATTCAACATAGCATGCACGGAGGCTAGACAGACATGCCGGACTAGAGCTCCGCTCCATGAGGGGAAAAAAAAACGCATAATAAAGGCAGCTCATGGACACAGAAACGGTAAAAACCGTATTATTATCCACCCTAGAGGTGAGGGGGACATTATTTAAACATAATGGTGCTGGGAGGTGCCTGAAATAAAACCAAACTTAGCCCTAATAGCGGCACCCAGGCAAGGCATACTGTAAAAAAGGCGCCGGTCTCCTCAGGTAATTTTACCTCAGACAAGAAACTCAAACCAAAGCAGCCAAAAGCTATCTCCTCGAGGGACTCTGATTCTGAACCTGATACAAATATGTTAAATTCCTCACAAGACTCTGCTATTCCTTCTAACATCTTGAAGCAATTTGAAAAAATGCTTCATAAAGCATTACTGCAAACATCAGAGCAAATTACTAGTAATCTTACTAGGGAGATTAGAGAACTGGGGAGACGTACTGAAGCACTGGAGCTGAAAGTTGAAGACATAGAAAATTTTACACAGGATACCTTCTCTGAAATAGATGTCCTCAAAGAGGAAAATATCACTTTACAGAACAGACTGGAAGACTATGAGAATCGCGCCAGGAGATCGAACCTGCACTTCAGAGGCATACCAGAATCAATCACAGATCTGCAATCAACAATCACAGCGTTATGCCAAGAGCTACTACCTGGCATATCGGTGGAAAGGCTTGAAATGGATAGAATACATAGGGCACTTATGCCCAAAAAAGCTGATGGTCCTCCCAGGGATATTATAGCAAAATTTCATTTTTATCGATCAAAAGAGCAACTTTTAGAAGCGGCTAGAGGGAAAATTAATCTAACCTTTCAGGGTCATAGTTATCAGCTTTTCGCTGATTTATACTAGTTAACAATATCTAAGAGGCATGCAATGAAACCTCAATTGTCGGAACTCCAACGTCATGCCATCAAGTATCAATGGCGATTCCCATTCTCCCTAAAATTCACCCACAATGGGACCAGATTCGCATGTAAAACCCCTGAAGAACTCCAACAATTACTTCAAGACCTCAATTTGATTGATGGAACACCTACAGCCTCCACTTCACGTAGAAGATCAGCTTCTGCTTCCTCCATTTGGAAAACATCATCATCTTCTTCTGAGACAAAAAATGGCAATCATCATACACACAAAAGAGGACAACAAGAACAAGATGACGCCATGGACTGAGAATCTATCCTTACATAATATATCCGATTCGGCTACGACATCATCTAGTGGGAGAGCAGTATTATAACTGAATTACTGAATATTCTCCCTAAACTAAAAACTAATACTTCCTCTAGCTCACTAGTGAGCAGCTGAACTTACAATAAGATCTAGATGATCTAATCTACTAAATCATACCTTATTGGTATAAGTTTATAATTAACAAAATTTTTACTTTGAATTTATGCTCTTTTTTTTTTGGTATTTTTTAGAAATATGGTTGAGTAAGTGATAAGATAATTTCTTCACTTTCTGTACACCTAAATAGTCCCTAATACATGGTGGATATATATATATATATATATATATATATATATATATATATATATATTTTTTTTTTTATTACTATTTTTTCTCTTTCTTTTTTTTTGTTTCTCAACTAAACGTAAAACAGCCACAAATGATGGAAAATCTTCCTTCAACTGATGTTTATTCTAATTCTACACAATTTTGAAATATAGAGTTTTTTTTGATAGTTTTAACTCCACAGTTCAGTTTATATTTCCATAATCACCCCAAAAGGAAAGAATAGGCTTCTTATCTTTTCCTGTTGGATGGACATCCAAGTACGTTACCTATTTTCCGGTATTCCTTTATTCCTATTCCTTTTTTTTTTTCCCTTCGCTCTATATTTACTATAGATATATACCCTTCAAAACTACAACCGACCTTACCAAATTAATGAAATTCGGGCTCATAAATTTATAATTTTATAATTTAAAATCTTTATATCTTTGTGATACATTTTTTTTTTCTTTTTAAGGCGGATTCCCCATGCACGGAATTCACATGTGCCTCACCATGCCTTCCTCGGATTCCCATAGAAATATATGGGGATCGGACGAAGGCCTCCTATCCCCTGTTGGGAAGTTTTTGACCCCCAACTCGGGTACTTTTCGAATCTCCTTACATTTGTACTGTACTCAAATGCTTTATAATCTTTATTGTTTCTTACTCCCTCTTTAAATTAATGCACTCTGGATCTGGATATCTATCACTTTGTTTCAAGTCCGCGCAGGTTAGGCTGAATAGTCGCTGCACCCAGACAACTGGTAAGCATAGCTTCTTGTTTCAGTTACCATGGCTCCTTTAAATATTTTATCTCTAAATGTCCAGGGTCTCAATGTGCCTCAGAAACATGTAAAAGCCTTCCGGTCATTCCAGTGTAAAGAAGCACACATTGTGTGTCTTCAAGAGACTCATTTTACCCCGACTTCAACTCCCAAATTTTTTAGTACATCATATCCCCAAGTTTACACAGCTTCGGCACTCACTAAAAAACGTGGTACTCTCATTGCATTCCACCGTACCACTCCATTCACTTTACATTCAGAAATCAAGGACCCAGAGGGTCGCTACTTAATTCTAACGAGATACATTATGGACAAAGCTGTAACTGTGGTCTCATACTACGCACCAAATTATCGACCTGTACCCTTTTTATCGCACCTATTCAATATAATTAAAACCCACAAAATGGGATCAATTTTTATATACGGAGACTCCAACCAGGTCCTTCTCCCATTCATGGCCAAAACCCCATATACTCCATAACGAACACAAGATACAAGGTCTTTATCTCAACTTCTTTCTAGACATAACTTGATTGACTCTTGGAGAGAATCTAACCCAACAAAAAGAAACTATACATATTTTTCTCATCCACACCAAACTTTTAGTCGTATAGACCACATATTTATAACTATAGGGATGGTTCCTGAAGTAATTTTATCTAAAATCATTCCCATACCTTGGTAAGATCATAATGCGGTCTATACCTCGGTGGCTACTACTATACCCAAGGGGCATGACCCTTCACGGTATCTCCCAGACGTGCTACTAAAACACCCCTCCCACTGTTTAACAACTCAACAGGCTCTAAGCGACTAAATAGAACATAACACAAGTGCTGATATCTCCTCACTTACACTTTGGGAGGCACATAAACCTGTTCTGAGAGGAATACTTCAGCAACAATCAGGGATAGTCAAACGTGATCGAGTAAAGATGGCTCGACAATTAGAAACAGAATTTAATGCATCGTTTGTAGCTTTTCAAAACAATCCTAACCAAAAAGGGAAAATTCGCTTAGAGAAAGCCCGCCTAGAGTATGACCTATTCCTAACTGAAACTGCTGACAAATCTCTCAGAAAAACTAAACATATGTTTTATAAAAATTTCAACAAACCAAGTACTCTCATGGCAAGGGCATTAAAATCTATCAATAAGTCTTTTAAACCTATTAGACTCAAAATGGCAGACAATGTATACACCAGTAATCCTCTTAAAATTGTACAGAAATTTAGCTCTCATTTGAAAACCCTATATACGGAGACAAATAAAATTAATATTGATGCAGCTGACTCCTTCTTTTCACGTATCACCCTACCCAAAATGACTGAATCCCAAAAATTGTTAATAGAAAAACCCATTACTAGTGAAGATGTAGCAGCGGCTATTAAAACATTAAAAATAAACAAAAGGCCAGGACCAGACGGATTCACAGCTCTTTATTATTAAACTTTTACGGATAGCATCTCACCCATGCTTGCTGAAGCGTTTAATGACCTATTAAATAATAAATCATTATAGACAAGAATCATTATTGGCTATCATCTGCATTCCTAAACCACAATCAGATGATACCCTAAGTACAAATTATCGCCCCATATCTATGTTGAACATGGACATTAAAGTGCTGGCAAAAATTCTAGCAGCCCGCCTCAATAGGATCATTGGTACTCTCGTACATCGTGACCAAGTAGGTTTCATGCCCTCCCGGGCATGAAACCTACAGGCAGGTGACAATGTACGTAGAGCGACCCTTTTGGCACACATAGCTAAAAAAGTCACATTCCTGTTTGCTTTCTTTCACTTGATATAAAGAAAGCTTTCGATTCCATTGCATGGCCTTACTTGAACTATACTTTGCAGAAATGGGGATTCGGTCCAAATTTTATAAATTGGATCATGGCTCTATACAATAAACCTAAAGCATATTGTCAAATACACAGGTTATAAATCTGACTTCTTCAACATTGAGAGAAGCACAAGACAAGGCTGTCCTCTCTCTCCCTTGTTATTCTCCCTTCTAATAGAACCACTAGCAATTAGATCTGACCCCACTATAACAGGAATAGAAATAGGAGGATATCAACATAAACTCTGTCTATTTGCGGATGATATCCTCCTGTTTCTTTCATCCCCACAAGTGTCAGGCCCAAACCTAATCCCAATTCTCAATAAATTTGCTGATATTTCTGGCTTATACATAAACCCTAAAAAATGTTTAACATATCTCTTTCTAACATTGAACTGAATTCTGCCAAAATTAGGCTCCCTTTCACATGGTCGAACAGATCGATCCCATAGTTAGGAATACATCTTACAGCATCATTAGCAGATCCATTTTCAGCTAATTACCCTCCAATTTTAAAACAGTTATCAAACTTAATGAAATCATGGTCACATCTTCCGTTATCGTGGTTCAGAAGAATCAACTCTGTTAAAATGACGATATCACCGAAACTATTGTATTTATTTAGAGTATTACCAATCCCAATTCCAGCTTATCACCTTAGAATAATACAAAGGAAAACATTGTCATATATATGGGGTTCCTCCAAACCACGTATACAGTTACACACACTATATCTCCTGAAGCTAAACGGAGGCCTAGGTTGCCCTAATTTTGCTTATTACTATAGGACTGCGCATATAGCAAGTCTATCTAAATATCATGCGTATCATGAAACCCCGTTATGGGTATCTATTGAAGCCACAGAATGTGATCCTATTCCAATATCTAACTTACTATGGATCTCACCAAAAGATCGCAAAGACCTAAAGAATCCCATTACTAAGCACTTTATATCCCTTTGGGATAGATTCAAAAAGAATAATCATTTGCAATCTTCACACAACCCGATGTTGTCATTCTATAAAAATCTAGCTTTCTATCCAGCATGGATATTCCCTAATTCCTTTAGAGAATGGGTATCTCGGGACGTACTATGTATGTATAAATTTGTACATTCCTCATCATTTATCCCTTTTTCAACCCTCTGTGAAAGATATGGTTTACCGCAATCAGAAATATTTAGATACCTCCAAATAAAAATTTCTTCACACCCTTAGCGATTAACACATCCCCATTAACACCTCTGACTAGTTTTGAAGAAATCTGTAAGAAAGATCCTCATGTTGGAGGCACAATATCTACCATATACTCTCATTTGCTGGTCTATTCCAGTAATGTCAAAATATCCTATGTTCGGAAATGGGAGGAAGACCTGGAGTGTACATTAGATATTTCAGATTGGAAACAAATACGGTCAATAATTAAAACAGCCTCCCCTAACATATTGGCGGTTGAAGCTAATTATAAAGTTTTAACTAGATGGTACCTGGTACCGACTAGAGTAGCAAAATATGTACAAAACTATTTGGCGCAATGTTTTCGGGAATGTTTAAACCTGGGCACACATCTTCACATTTGGTGGTCGTGTCCATTAGCTCAAACATTTTGGAAGGGAATATCTAACATCGCAACAAAATTGTTTGGGAAAACCATTCCTTTCGATCCAGCAATGGACCTTCTCAACTTAAAACCTGAATTCATAACGCATACCCAATTCAAATTGTTGGTGCAACTCTTCACAGCAGCTAAACAGACTTTAGCAAAATCTTGGAGATCTCCAACATTAAATATAGATGAAGCAAAAGCTAAGATGAATTACTATATGACCCATGCCAAGATGATAGCTATAGAATTGGACACGATCCCCAGATTTGAGGCAATATGGCAGCTTTGGATTACATATGCCATGCCAACCCTTGACAATAAGGTACTACTGCCATGGTGACTGTAACAATAAGACATAGGCTTTAAATTACTTCAGCTCTAGTTGTGGTGGTGGCTTTCGGCCTGACCTTGCGGACTCTTTCTCTTAATCTTTCTTTCTCTTCCCTTTTTCCTACTATACTTCCTTTCCTTTTCTTATACTATCCTATTTTATGATTTTGAAGCTCTAATTTATATCTAAATAAAAATCTCTATTGTTGTCTAGAGATAAAACAAGGCATATGTTGTTATAGAACTTACAATTTTTTTTTTAATCTCTTAATTCTAAATGGCCAAAGACTCCAAAGTTCTTTTCTCTCTTCTCTTTCTATATTTTTTTTTATAATATACTGTCTTGTTCTATTTTAATATAAATGAATTAACTATTATATAAATATAAACGAGCTTCTTCACATTGAATGTATGTTCTTTATTCAATGTCAACTATACATAATCTTTGTACTCAATAAAATTCTTTTGACAAGAAAAAAAAAAAAAAACTCAACATAGGGTGTAAACCTTCCCCGCTTTATCCAAAACTGAAAGATATGATACCCTCTAAACAGTTGTCTAATACTAAGAGTGGACAGGTACCCCTTATATTAGGATATGTGGAAATTTGCGGACCATACAACAAACTGTGATATACTGAAAAGAACTTACTCTTAAGTAAGGAATACTTTCAGCAATCTTGTTATCTGCTTTGAGGATAAATCCATAATGTACTTTGGCAAATCCATTACTGGGATCCTGTGATAAAACCTAGAAAATAATAATATAAAAAAAAAAAAAAAGATGCAAATGTGAATTATGATGAGAACATTACAGACATATGTAACGAGTATCTTCCTAGGCAGAGATGTTCACATTATATGCTGGTACTTCCAGAAACAGTGCTTATAGGGTGGAATGAGGCCAGATGTACAGTAATAGCTAACTTTATAGCCAAGTAATTCCAAATTTTTACAGTGTTTGTAGGTGGCATGTGAGACTGCAATGTGGGTGGGGCGGGGGCTCTGGGTGTTTAATGTCAGGGTTTGGAGGACATTTGTAGTGATCCTCTAGCACAGCCTTCTCATCTTTTTTATAATGATGGAACCTATGAAATAGCTTTCCATTCTCAGGGAACCTCTGCTAATTATTATTATATGTACAGCTTATGTTACATTAACGTGTTCACTGAGAAAAATGCTCCTTACGTTTATGGTCATTGGTCAAAAATTGTTGTCTGTGGTTACTTATCTGAGAGGCATAAATTGTTCATTGCCTAAAGCCTGGGACACACATTAGTTTCTTTTTTGTTCAACCCAGAGCTAAGAAGCTGCACTAACACTGTTTATTGTCACTTTATGTGGTCTTTGACCTTACACAACAGCAGCAGCTTCAGTTTATATTGGTACATATAAAATCATATCCATAAATACATTTTGGGATTCAAATTTCCCAGGCAGTGAAGCACTTATAACCATAGCACGGGTATTTTCACCATCTCACAAAAAAAAAAAACACTGACAGCTCTGGTCGGAGCCCCTGTACTATCGATCCGATGTTAGTGCAGCGATCTCCCCTGCTGTTCTTTTGTGTTCTGACGGGGTGCCCCCCTGTCAGAACACTCCAGACAGCACTCTAAGCCATCAGCCTTCTGTCAGACTGGCTGCCATACACATGGCCTGAATGTCAGCCGGTTTTTATTGAACCAGCCGATGTTGCCCGACATTGGGCTCGTGTATATTAGGCTTAAGGAACCCGTAGCGATCTCTGAAGGAACCTTAGGCTTCCACTGAAACCTGTTTGAGAAAGGCTGCTCCAGGGCAACACAAAGGAGAAGAAATAAGTAAATATGCATAACCCACCCCTTGTAGGATGGCCACTAATCCCAAAGAACAACCTGCTGTACAAAATACAGCCACTAAAATGTTCATTTTGTGAAAAGCAATGATACTCTAATACACAAGCGCTCTCAACCAGTAGCATATAGACTGTACCTAATGAAGTGTTAGGGGGGCACTTTTACTTGCTAAATAAAACTATAGCAATTTGAATTGTAACAAGCAATACATCCTATATAAAATAGATCTGTGTAAACATTTTAGTCATTTAAAAATATAAAAGATAGTTATTGGGGTTACTGCTACAAAGTGACAGGGTCTCTTAAAGCCCACCCTGACTGTCTTATGCTCAACCCTCACAGTGATTCTCCGATGCACCTTTTTCTGTAACTGTCACTGCAAAATACCCGAGTGGCTGTTTTATCTCTTAGGAGAGTTACAATAGAGGGTACATACTGTACCTTAATACAACTGAGAAACACTACTTTGAAGTGTAATCTCCAAGTTAAGTTTGTATGCACCCTGATTGGACATGCCAAAGCCTCCACACAAAAACACTTGTATAGTAATGTGTGAATATCCAATATGTTTTGCAAAAGAGAACAAAGGAGTTCTCATTAGTTACCTTAGAGCTGCTTAGATACAAAACACATAGGATCTGGGAAAGCCACCCTGGAAATGATGAACTTCCACATTAGAGGACTGTGTGAAGTCTCTGATCCAAGATGAGGACTGCGTGAAGTCTCTGATCCAAGATGAGGACTGCGCAAAGTCTCTGATCCAAGATGAGGACTGCGCAAAGTCTCTGATCCAAATTGAGGACTGCGCAACGTCTCTGATCCAAGATGAGGACTGCGCAAAGTCTCTGATCCAAGATGAGGAATGCGGAAAGTCTCTGATCCAAGATGAGGGCTGCGGAAAGTCTCTGATCCAAGATGAGGACTGCGGAAAGTCTCTGATCCAAGATGAGGACTGCGGAAAGTCTCTGATCCAAGATGAGGGCTGCGGAAAGTCTCTGATCCAAGATGAGGACTGCGGAAAGTCTCTGATCCAAGATGAGGACTGCGGAAAGTCTCTGATCCAAGATGAGGACTGCGGAAAGTCTCTGATCCAAGATGAGGACTGCGGAAAGTCTCTGATCCAAGATGAGGACTGCGGAAAGTCTCTGATCCAAGATCTAGCGGCCAATCTCCTAACAACCAATGATGTCATTGGCTGATAAGGAGGACTTCTACATCAGCACTGGGGTCACATTAGCAGAGTGAGGGAGAGAAACCGAGGAAGAAGAGAAACATTGGAATACTAATCAGTACCAGTGTGCACAGATGTACACTCACTGGCCACTTTATTAGGTACATCTTGCTAGTACTGGGTTGGACCCCCCCCTTTTGCCTTCAGAACTGCCTTAATTCTTTGTGGCATAGATTCAACAAGGTGTTGGAAACATTCCTCAGATTTTGGTCCATATTGACATGATAGCATCACACAGTTGCTGCAGATTTGTTGGCTGCACATTCATGATGCAAATTTCCCACTGCACCACATCCCAAAGGTGCTCTATTGGATTGAGATCTGGTGATTGTGAAGCCCATTGGAGTACAGTGAACTCATTGTCATGTTCAAGAAACCAGTTTGAGATGATTTGAGCTTTGTGACATGGTGCATTATCCTGGTGGAAGTAGCCATCAGAAGATGAGTACACTGTAGTCATAAAGGTATGGACATGGTCAGCAACAATACTTAGGTAGGCCGTGGCATTTAAACAATGCTCAATTGGTATTAAGGGGCCCAAAGTGTGCCAAGGATATATCCCCCACACCATTACACCACCACCAGCCTGAACTGTTGATACAAGGCGGGATGGATCCATGCTTTCATGTTGTTTATGCCAAATTCTGATCCTACCATCTGAATGTTGCAGCTGAAATCGAGACTAATCAGACTAGGCAACTTTTTCCAATCTGCCATTGTCAAATTTTGATGAGCCTGTGTGAATTGTAACCTTAGTTTCCTTTTCTTAGCTGACAAGAGTGGCACCCGGTGTGGTCTTCTGCTGCTGTAGCCCATCTGCTTAAAAGTTCATGTGCATTTGGAGATGGTATTCTGCATACCTCGGTTGTAACAAGTGGTTATTTTAGTTACTGTTGTCTTTCTCATAATAGTCTGCCCTTTCTCCTCTGACATCAACCAGGCATTTTTGTTCAAACAACTGCCACTCACTGGATATTTTCTCTTTTTTGGACCATTCTCTGTAAACCCTGGAGATGGTTGTGAGTAAAAAATCCCAGAATATGAGCAGTTTTTGAAATACTCAGACCAGCCCGTCTGGCACCAACATCCATGCCATGTTCAAAGTCACCTAAATCCCCTTTCTTTCCCATTCTGATGCTCGGTTTGAACTTCAGCAAGTCTTCTTCACCACATATAGATGCCTAAATGCATTGAGATGCTGCCATGTGATTGGCTCTATAGCAATGTGTGTTCCCAAGAAATTGAACAGGTGTACCTAATAAAGTTGCCAGTGAGTGTATTTGCTTTGGAAGAATAAATCACTGCTAATGTTGGGTGTCCTACGCATGTGGATGTTGCTGCATTATGCAAAACTATTAGTTTTATTTTTTGAATTTTAGAATAGGGTGCCTCGAGATTGTGTGAAATTTTAAAGGGTGCCTTGACTGAAAAAAGGTTGAGAAATACTGATCTAAGCTAAGACCTTTAGTAACATCTATAACCCCTCCACAGCACTGATAATAACAAATAGAAGAAAAATCTGTAAAAGTTAACCAAGTGATGGCTATAAAACCGATGTCTGATAGCTGTAATCACTGCACAGCCTCCTGCTGTGAGCAAGTGAAACACTCTATAGGAAGCAGCTCAACATCAGCCAAATTACATATTATGTCAAATGAAATGTAGATTATATGTCAACAATTTAAATAATTTCCAGGGAAACTGTGTATATAGGCTAGCGATTCACAAGTAAACATGCCCCATATTGCCTTAGAGAACCACAGTCTGTATTATATCACAATCAATGGTCTTATTCAAACGCACAGATCCGTGTGAAAAGTGTGGGTACAAAAACCAGCCAATCAGAATCTATATTTTACTGGTCTGACTTCAGTAAACTGAAATGTTCTTGTCTGCTATGTTTTACTGTATTTTGCACGTTATCATTTTTCTGTGAACTTCCTTACTGTAATAAACCTTCATTGGTCTCTAAATGTAATAAAAGCTTAACTCTGATTTACCTCTTCATACACTTCTTTTGCTTTCGTGTTATCTCCAAGAAGGAGGTAGCCAACGCCAAGGTCATTCTTTAATGAGATATCATCAGGGTACAGCTGGACCAGCTTGTGAAGGGTGAGCACAGATCCTCTCATACGGCCTGGATATATACAAAGAAAAGTTTAGCAGTAGAAAAGTAGTATAGTATATAAAAAAGTTAGTATAAGTATACTGTATACAACTAAAGTATAAGTATATACAAAGGTCTCATTTTCATTATAAATAAATACACAACAGAATAGTACTAACCTTATTAAGTGCCACTGTGCAGAAAAAACAAAAAACACAACAAAAACAAAAAACACAACAAAAACAAAAATGGTATTGCGCAGAAACCTTAGCAACCAATCAAGAGGATGATCCAAATAACTACTAGTTATTGCTCTTTGCCCATCATCATGTGACAAGGAGTAGAGCAGCACCGCGGTGTAATGCTGCTGGACTCCTTGTGACAGCACAGGGCCCTGGAATATACTAACCAGGAGACCTTTGATGGTCACATACTGTGCCCTATGGAGATATTTTTCCTGCATATATTCTAAGGCCTCATCATTCTCTTTTGAGCCCACAGCCACTGTCCTTTCATCTAGAATCCAGTCTGGTACATGTACACCTGCTAGGCTTGATATTGAAACTCTTACATCTCCATAGCCAAGTTCATGTACCATGTGGAGATTCTTTCTTTTCCCTGCATGAACCCTTATTTGATGTGGTGAAAGCTGCACTTCTCAGCCACCTGTTCGCTGCAAGAGGGGAATCCATCCATCCATTGAGGATCCAAAAACCATCCCTTATTCAAGGCCGCCTCGGATGTGACTACTGGAACCCACCACCAGCACCTTCCAGCAAGCATTCCCAGGATCAGTAGATCCACAAGCCTGAATGACACCCCGCCGTACGGTGAGCGTGTCCATCCCTTCTGGTAAGCGCATTTACCCCTTATATTTACGTGTGGACTCCGAATACATGAAGATCACCCACTTAAGAACATCATTCACATGTGTTTTCCTCTCACTTTAAACACCGCATTGTCTTTGTTGATGAATTCATATTGCACTATGGACATTGCTCCTAACAACTGAAGTTTGTGTTTTTACGTTAATTACTGTGATTTGTAATCACCACTATGTGTACGATTGATTACTACACACATCCTAAATATATTTAGGGTGGCCATTCACCCCTTCATTTCTATTTTTTTCCATTTCACTTAGCGCTGCATTGATTATTTTTTGTTTACATGTTTACACGGTTACTACACTGGTGATGCTGGCTGCTATTATATTTTGCACATAACCTTTTTTCTAGTAGCGCAACAATATCCATTATCCTTTATTTCTTTTCATCTATCAGTCTTGATTTATCAGGACTGTTTCTGCTGCCTTTTTTTATACCACACTCTATGGGAATTGGATGTGGTTTACTTTTTCATCCTATTTCAGTCCTTCGCTCAGACTTTCTTGATTTTTACTTTTCTTTCTCGCTGTATGCATATTATTTTTCACCTACTTTATTAGCATATTATGACATACTGATTATGCATCCTTTTTTCTAGATCGCTTTTGGCAGTTATTACTGGCACAGTACTTTGTTTTCATCCTAAAACCCAGTCACCCGGGTTCTGTGTGTGTGGGGGGCTCTGTGTATGCGCCCCACCAGCGCGCGGCTCTACCACCTCAGCTCCCGCCAAAGACTACTATTCTGGCCTTGGCTCCATTGTTACCACACCTTTCTGCACTGATTCTATGTAAGTATTCAGGGGGAGGGGGGCATACTCACCTCTTCCTGCTATAATCAGTCACATATAGATAAATTCCTATTTTACTACACTTTATAGATATCTCTGAGCATCCTGCCCCTGATGAGTGGTTTACACAAAATGCGTCGGGCAATTTGTTACGCAGACACATGCTCACATCTTACCATCAACTTAGAACTCTTTCCTTCAATCAAATTATGGTTCCACGTTTTCATACAATTTCTTATTCTCACCGCCAAGTGCTGCTCTTATGTGTATATACATGTATTCATTGTATGTATTAACCAGTCAGTTGAGACCACTTAGCCTCGGTTCACACCAGAGGCGGCACGACTTGCAGGTCGCCTCACCGAGGCGACCTGCACACGACTGCCCGGGCGACTTGCAAAACGACTTCTGTATAGAAGTCTATGCAAGTCGCCCCAAGTCGTCCCCAAAGTCGTACAGGAACCTTTTTCTAAGTCGGAGCGACTTGCGTCGCTCCCCTTAGAACGATTCCATAGCACAGAATGGGAGGCGACTTGTCAGGCGACTAGGTCGCCTGACAAGTCGTTCCTGTGTGATCCGAGCCTAAGTGGTGTCTAGTGGACATATCTAATGTATTCTTGATGCCTTATTGCATGCGCACATACATATGTGTGCATGAATATTTATGGAATAACATTTATAACAATGTTTTTTTCTCCCATGTGGCATGTTTTTGATATGTTTGATACAGTTTACCATGATCAATAAATACATTTTTATTCCATCTACCTCCACGCTGTCCATGGACCTCATTTAAAGTCCCAAAACTCCCACTCTTTTTTCTGAACCAGGGATGGAGGCACACCACACATGCGCCTCATTTAAAGTCCCAAAATCTGCCCCCCCCCCCCCCCCTCCAAATTTACAGTTGTGGTCATACATTTACATACCCTGGCAGAATTTATGATTTCTTGGCTATTTTTCAGAGAATATGAATGATAACTCAAAAACTTTTCTTTCACTCATGGTTAGTGTTTGGCTGAAGCCATTTATTATCAATCAACTGTGTTTATTCTTTTAAAATCATAATCACAACAGAAACTACCTAAATGACCCTGATCAAAAGTTTACATACCCCAGTTCTTAATACCGTGTATTGCCCCCCTTTAAAATCAATGACAGCTTGAAGTCTTTTGTGGAATTGTGGATGAGTCTCTTTATCTTCTCAGATGGTAAAGCTGCCCATTCCTCTTGGCAAAAAGCCTCCAGTTACTGTAAATTCTTGGGCTGTCTTGCACGAACTGCACGTTTTAGATCTCCCCAGAGTGGCTCAATGATATTGAGGTCAGGAGACTGAGATGGCCACTCTAGAACCTTCACTTTATGCTGCTGTAACCAATGACAGGTTGACTTGGCCTTGTGTTTTGGATCATTGTCGTGTTGGAATGTCCAAGTACGTCCCATGCGCAGCTTCCTGGCTGATGAATGCAAATGTTCCTCCAGTATTTTTTGATAACATCAGCGATCCACCTCCTTGTTTCACAGTAGGAACATTTCATCGTAGGCCTTGTTGACTCCTCTCCAAATGTAGTGTTTATGGTTGTGGCCAAAAAGCTAAATTTTGGTCTCATCACTCCAAATGACTTTGTGCCAGAAGGTTTGAGGCTTGTCTCTGTGCTGTTTGGCGTATTATAAGCGGGATTCTTTGTGGCATTTGTGTAGTAATGGCTTTCTTCTTGCGACTCGACCATGCAACCCATCTTTCTTCAAGCGCCTCCTTTTTGTGCACCTGAAGTTATTTGTGAGTTTTTCTTTGCATCCCGAACAATTTTCCTGGCAGTTGTGGCTGGAATTTTAGTTGGTCTACCTGACCGTGGTTTGGTTTCAACAGAACCCCTCATTTTCCACTTCTTGATTAGAGTTTGAACACTGCTGATTGGCATTCTCAATTTCTTGGATATCTTATATATATATATAAAGAATATATATTGGCCTAAACTGATGAAGATTTTTTTTTTTTTTTAAATTGGGGGATATTTATTATAGCAAAAAGTAAAAAATATTGTTTTTTTTTCAAAATTGTCACTATTTTTTTGTTTATGGCGCAAAAAAAACGCAGAGGTGATCAAATACCATCAAACATCAAAAGAAAGCTCTATTTGTGAGGGGAAAAAAAAGGATGCAAATTTCGTTTGGGTATAGCATTACATGACCACTCAGTTTTCAGTTAAAGTAATGCAGTGCCAAATTGTAAAAATTGATCTAGTCAGGAAGGGGGTAAAATCTTCCAGGGGGCTGAAGTGGTTAAAGGACACAATATACAGGGATATGGGAAATCATTATAGACACTGATACACATACACCTACACAGGTTGAACTGGATGGACAACTGTCTTTTTTCAGACTTACCAACTATGTAACTATGTATGTATAATAAGGCAACAAAGTCGCTAATGCGCTTTATTATTGGTCATGCTGTTGAGTTTTACTAGAAGGGCACATCATTGTGTAAAATAAGAAGTCTTCCATGTTACCCCTCAAGCAACAATCCATTTTAAACTTTTATTCTTCAGCTAATACTTTCAAGCTCAATGTTAAATCTGATTGTTGGTTGGCCATACATTTGATAGATGAGGTTACTTTTATTCACTTTGTTCTATGTTTTCATGCCACCAAATTATTTAATACCTGGACAGCAAGAATGAACCTCGGGATCCACTAGTAGATGAGAGGATGATTGGTGTTGAGCTGTCTTTCTTTCTGTCTTTACTTTTTGACCGATTCAGTTTTGCAAGCCCATACAGGTTAATATCGTACATTTAGCACTACACTGACAGCATATGACCTGTTCTTATTTTAGAAGGCAAAAATTATGCATAATAAACAATAACCTTGTTGCACCCACACACAAATTTAGTTTCAAGTATGACCTTTTAGAACAAAAAAGTGACCAATGACTAGATAATGCAAGTTTTAAATATACAGTTTGAATTTGAATGTATTGCTTGGGAAGGCCAGCAAGCTACACAGCTAAAGTAACATTAGACAAAATCTAACAGCCCAACTTTAGTAATCAGGCAGAATCAGCTTTCCTTTATTCTCACTAGTCTAAACTAGGGATTGATAAAGTCTGAATTGATAAGCTCCATAACCACCCTTTATTGAGCATTGTTCTTCTTAAAGGGTCAGTTCACCCAAAAGTTTCAGTTTAGTTAAGGGCCATCATTAACACAGGGCAAAAGGGGCAGCTGCCCCGGGCCCAGTCATTAATGTGGGGCCCAAAGCTGCTGCCCCTTGAGCTCGCGCTGTACCGCAAATTGGGGTCCCATGATGGCATTGCAGACCACTGGGGCACATGGGAGGCAGCGCTGTAGTCCCCAACCAGCAAGGAGAGGGAGGGGCCGGCAGCTCCACTGACACTCTGGCCCAGCCCCATGCAGCCTGTAGTAATTCTGCAGCCTCTGGCTACTGATCCTTTTTCCAACTCAGTGATTCTGTTTTTGAATTATTTTTTTTCTGACATGTTGGCGTTATATTTTTCACATTATAAGTTGCACTGAATAATACGCTGGATAAAACAAAAGCTGTGTCTGTCTTCATTTCAGGCTGCAAAGTAACAAAATGTGATTATTTAAAGGTGGTGATTCTTTTCTATACCCATTGTATCTCCTGTAGTACGCCCGCAGTCTCTGATCATCTCCTGTAGTACGCCCGCAGTCTCTGATCATCTCCTGTAGTACACCGGCAGTCTCTGGCTATCTCCTGTAGTACACCGGCAGTCTCTGGCTATCTCCTGTAGTACATCGGCAGTCTCTGGCTATCTCCTGTAGTACATCGGCAGTCTCTGACTATCTCCTGTAGTACATCGGCAGTCTCTGGCTATCTTTTGTAGTACATCGGCAGTCTCTGGCTATCTCCTGTAAAACATCAGCAGTCTCTGGCTATCTCCTGTAGAACATCGGCAGTCTCTGGCTATCTCCTGTAGTACATCTGCAGTCTCTGCCTATTTCCTGTAGTACATCTGCAGTGTCTGGCTATCTCCCGTATACATCTGCAGTCTCTGGTCATCTCCCGTAGTACATCTGCAGTCTCTGGTTATCTCCTGTAGTACATCAACCGTCTGTTCATCTCCTATAGTACGCCCGCAGTCTCTGATAATCTCCAGTAGTACATTTGCAGTCTCTGATCATCTACTGTAGTACATCCGCAGTCTCTGATCATCTCCTGTAGTACATCCGCAGTCTCTGATCATCACCTGTAGTACATCCGCAGTCTCTGATCATCACCTGTAGTACATCCGCAGTCTCTGATCATCTCCTGTAGTACATCCGCAGTCTCTGATCATCTCCTGTTGTTGTACATCTGCAGTCCCTGATCATGTCCTGTAGTACATCTGCAGTCTTTGATCATCTGCAGTATGTCTGCAATCTCTGACCATTTACTGTAGTATATCTAGCACTAAAAAATATACACAACCCTTTGGTGTGTTAGAGGCTGCAGTTGAGGCCCACAAAATGTCATCCGTTGACCATACCGGGATGCAATCTCAAAACAAGATATACTGTATGTCCACAAAATAAATGGAGTATATGAGAGTCAGATCAAGACCTTTGTGGCTTAAAGTGTCTGTTTCACCACAAAGGCCACTTTCACAAGTGCTGCAGTCCCTTCTGCCCCTCTATAAAGTGATCCGCAGTGGATTGCTCTGCAGAGGCAGTTTGCAGGCATTTAGGAGGAGATAATACGATTTTTGATTTACTGTAAAAAAAAATCAGTTTCTCTGAGTTCATTGACAGGCACAGTGCTTCCTTATTCAGAACCATAGGGTTATATTGCCCCCTACAGGAGTAGGACACTAGGCAGAAAAAAGACTTGGCTACGCCCATGGGCAGTCCTAGGTAATATACACCCCCCTCTCTGCTACAGGCCTTCAGTTTGTCACAAGCAATGTCAGAAGCATTAAAAACTCCATTGAGGGGTGGGTGCTGTGTCTGTAAATGAACTCAGAGAAACTGATTTTACGGTAAGTCAAAAATCCTATTTTCTCATGCGTTCATTGACAGACAAGGTCAGTGGCGTTTCGCCCATGTTCCTTTTCGGTGGCTCGGATTTTGACTTTTCACCTCTGCTCGCAGGGTGTCGGAAGTGACGGCTCTATCCTGTCGCACGTCCTACCTGGTGGTTTGGGACATCCCTATTGTTCTGAATAAGGAAATGCTATGTCTGTTAATGAACTCAGAGAAACAGATTTTAAGGTAAGTCAAAAATCCTATTTTCTCATTCGTTCATTGACAGACACAGCGCTTCCTTATTCAGAACCATAGGGATGTCCCAAAGCAGTTAAAAGCCACACATGAGGGGTGGGACAGCCAACAAAAAAACAGGCCAACCAGACAATCTGGAGCTCAACAAGCACAACTGGAGCCCAACCTGAACAGCAAGAAAACCCCTTCATGAGGGAAAAACCCTCTAGACTGCAGCCAAAAGAGGCATCCGCAGATGCCAACACATCCACTTTGTAAAATTTTGTGAAAGTGTGCACCGGCAACCAGGTGGCTGCCTTGCACACTTGCGTCATTGACGCCTGATGACGGAAGGCCCAGGAGGCACTCAGCGCCCGAGTAGAGTGTGCCTTCACTGGGAAGGGAGGAACCCGACCCCTGACAGAATAGGCCTGAGTCACCGTCTGTCTGATCCATCTAGAAATGGTCGCAGAGGAAACAGGCAGCCCCTTCTTTGGCCCATCCGCGATCACGAACAGGGAGTCTGACCTCCGAAAAGACTCAATGGCCGCCAAATACACCCCGTTGAATACACAATGTCTTCATTTAAGTGGAGATCAGAAACAACTTTTGGAAGGAACGAAGGACAAGGACGAAGAACCACCTTGTCCTTATGAATCAGCAGGTAGGAAGTGCGACAGGATAGCGCTGCCAATTCAAAATCCGAGCCACCGACAAGGAACGTGGGTGAAACCCCACTGACTCACACCATGAAATGTACGCCTTCCACCTCCGATGATATACCTTCCTGGAAGTAGACTTCCTAGCTTTGAGTAGTGTCGGAATCACCAACGCAGGTAAGCCTCTATCCTTCAACACCAGGCTTTCAATAGCCAGGCTGTTAAAGCCAGCGACGGTAAAGAAGGGTGGAAGATTGGCCCTTGGGATAGCAGATCCTTCCTAAGAGGCAGCCGATAGGGGGGCGTCTGCGACCAGACGCACCAGGCTGGCGTACCAGGACCGACGAGGCCAGCCTGGGGCCACTAGAATGACCAGAATTCCTTTGGCCTTGACCCTGCGTAACAGCCGAGGCAGATGCTTGAGAGGAGGAAAGTCATGGATCAGACGATACTGACCCTACGGAGCCACCAGAGCATCTGAGGCGTCCGCCAGAGGGTCCCGAGACCTTGCCACAAACCTCTGCAACTTCCTGTTGACCCGGGGTGCCATCAGATCTACCTCTGGAGAGTCCCAACGCAGACATATCTGTTGAAATAACTCCTGATGAAAGGACCACTCCCCCGGAATGTGGACGGCGGAGATGGCCGGGACGAAACGCTCTGCCCATCCGAGAATGTCTGCTACTTCCAGGCCCGCTAACACACTCCTTGTTCCTCCCTGGTGGTTGACATAGGAAACCGCCGTGGCATTGTCCGACTGGATCCGTATCGGGAGCCCCTGAAGTCAATCTGTACAATGATCCGGACAGAGTCTGATCACCTGGAGTTCCAAGATGTTGATAGGTAGCATGTATTCCTCCAGCGTCCCTGAGCTGAGCTCAAGCCCAGGACTCCTCCCCACCCGGACAGACTGGCATCGGGAGAGGATCCGGGCACCGGAACCTTGGAAGCGCCCAGTGCCTCCCCCCTGGTAAGCACTGCACCTGGCAGTGCACACCCCCTGCCCACCAGTACTCAACCCCATCCCCCAGGATCCATCATGGCACCACATTACCCCATATAGAGGAGGGAGGGGGAAAGGGGGGCTACCAGGGGACCTACACCCCAGAAAGAGGGGGTGCAAGGGTGGAGGGAAACCTGCAGGACAGACTGACCCAGGGAGGGGCCCTCGTTCACCGCAAACCCACCAAGGGGAGAGGGGGGACATTTATTCACCATACCAGGACCAGGCGGGCACCGCTCCAGACAGAACCTCCTTGCCACTGAAGCGGGGGGCTGTCGGCCATGAGGGACTCAAGACCCGGTCGTATGCGACCTCGCGAGACGTTTAATTTGCAGGGCCAGCCCCTGTCCAGTGGGGCTATGTCATGGCCGACCTAGCGCGTAGCTGCGGTCTGCACGCGCTTGCTGGCCAGACTGGGGAGACCACTGGATCAAATGTCCAGGCCTTTGCGCAGTTGATTGCAGATCTCACCGGAAAAAATCCAGGAAAAAAAACAACAAACAAAAAATTTTAATTTGCCAGGACTAGAGATCCCAGCAGGGAACTAGGTACTTACTCCTGACTAGGCAGAAAAAAAATGAAGGCCTATAGCAGAGAGGGGGGTGTATATCACCTAGGACTGCCCATGGGCGTAGCCAAGTCTTTTTTCTGCCTAGTGTCCTACTCCTGTAGGACCTTGACTTTATAATTGCTTGTCTTGAGTATTGTCACTGTTTACATATTAATGTGTTTTTTATATTTTATTTTTAATTTATATTATGTTATTATATATTTTTTATATTTTTATTTACATGTTTATATTGTTTAAATATCGATTGTCAGCAAATTTCCCAGGCTTTGTCAGTAAAAAAAAGTTGTGGGAGGGTGGCAACTATGGTATCCAGTGACAGCAGCGGTGTTGAGTGGTATGCCATCAGGCAACTGGAGGAATAACAAAGTGCTTGGTGGACAGTAAAACCAGACAACTCAATCTATGACAGTTTCATCGGGATTGGAGCACGCTGTAGTGAAGAGCTATGTGCTGTGAGTCCTGGGTCCCATTACTTGGACTTGTGGGCCGAGTCAGCCCTAACCTGAATGCCCTCAATAGTGAGATCCCTCTGCCATAATTTCCAACTTTGTTCCTGTCTACCTGTTGCATTCTCAGTAAACAAATATATTAAAAATTCAAATTTTAACATCACAAATGTGGAAAAAGTAACAGCAAGGCAACTAGCTACTTGATGCCAAACATTTATAATACCATACTTGTCTGAGAACCCAATACAAAACATTACAGAATAAATTCTGGCAACAAGTAAAATAGGTCAGTGAATTGCTTATGGTAAACATGTAACATTACAAACACTGCAGTAACAATAGTCGGGGCAGTGTAATGTAAACAATCTTTTCAAAAAGTATGTAGAAGTCACTGAGCAGTTAGGCAGTAACCTTCGAGTGAATGGTATTATATCTGGTTGGGGTACACTTATCCCCACTTCATAGCAGACCTTTTGGTTATTATTAACATTGGTATCACCTGCCTCTTCAAGAATATGGTGTAGGAACATGGCAAGAGTTGAGTGCAATCTAGATGACTTGGTATGATTGGTGGGGTTTCTGGTGTCACAGAGACCTCTGGGAAAGAGCTGATGTGTGATGAACAGCTGATCCATCTCTGCAGGATCTATTCAAACCACTATGATTTGTCTGTAAATCTACAGTGCTGTGAAAAAGAATTTGCCCCCTTCACTTCCTGATTTTTTAAATTTTTTTTGCATTTTGTCAAACTTAAACAATTCAAATCAAACTAATTTTAATGTTGCACAAAGATAACCAGAGTAAATAAAAAAGCAGTTTATAAATTATTATTTAATTTATTAAGAGAAAAATGCTGTCCAAACCTGCCTGGCCCTATTCGAAAAAGTAATGCCCCCCCCCCCCCCTTGCTAAATCATAAATGAACTGTGATTAACCACATTTTTTGGAAAGCAGAATTGAATTTCACTTGCCACACCCAAGCCTGTTTACTGCCAGACCTGTTGAATCAAGAAATCATATGAACAGAAGCTGTCTGACAAAGTGAAGCACGCTACAAGATCTAAAAAAGGAACACATCATGTCGTGATGTAAAGAAATTCAAGAACAGATGAAACAAAGTAATTGACATGCATCTGTCTGGAAAGGGTTACAAAGTAATTTATAAGGCTTTGGTACTCACGGTGAGAGCCACTGTCCACAAGTAGAGAAAACGTGGAACAGTGGTGAACCTTCCCAGGAGTGGCGTGCCTAACAAAATTAAGAGCACGCTGACAATTCATCCACGTCATAAAAGGACCCAGAACAGAATCTAAAGAACTGCAGGCCTCACTTGCCTCAGAGTCAGCGTCCATGATTCAAAAATAAGAAAGATTTGGCAAAAATGACATCCAAGGGAGAGTTCCAAGGCAAATGTCACTGCTGACCAAAAAGAACACAAAGGCTCACCTCACATTTGCCAAAAAAAATCTTGATTATCCACAAACTTTTGGGCAAATATTCTGTGGACTGATTATACAAAAGCTGAACTTTTTGAAAGGTGTGCATCTTGTTACATTTGAACACAGCATTTCATAAAAAGAACATCATACCAATAGTCAAACATGGTGGTGGTAGTGTGGTCTGGGGCTTCAGGGCCTGGACGACTTGCAATAACTGATGGAACCATGAATTCTGTGCTCTACTAGAAAATCCTAAAGGAGAATGTCCAGCCATCGTGACCTCAAGCGCACTTAGATTATGCAGAAGGACAATGATCTTGGCCTAGTCAAAGTCCAGATTTAAATCTGATTTAGATGCTGTGACAGGACCCTAAAAAGGCCGTTCATGCTAGAAAACCCCCAAATGTGGCTGAATTAAAACAATTCTGCAAAGAAGAGTGGGCCAAAATGTATCCACAGCGATGTGAAAGACTCATTGCCAGTTATTGCAAACGTTTGATTGCAGTTGTTGCCACCAAGGGTGGCACAACCAGTTATTAAGTTTAGGCAATTACTTTTTCACATAGGGCCAGGCAGGTTTGGACAGGCATTTTTCCTTTAATAAATTAAGTCATCATTTAAAAACTGCATTTTGGATTTACTCGGTTTATCTTTGTGCAATATTAAAATTTGTTTGATGATCTGAACTGTGACAAATATGCAAAAAAATTTAAAAAATCAGGAAGTGGGCAAATACTTTTTCACAGCACTGTAAACACTCAGTTTTAGGAAAATAGTACAAATGCATAACTAATTCTAATGTAATGCTTTTTCTTAAGAGAATAGCTGGAACTTTTCACCTTAGATGTTTTCGGAAGCAACAAGAATGCAATAAATCCCAAAACACAGAAACACATATCACATATAAAATCATAGTGAATAATTTATACATTCATGTGTCACTGCAACAGAATGAGAAACATGAAGGTAGAACATTTTTTTGATAGATAAAAATAAGGAGCATTTGAATATTATGGTGGAAATTATTTCTGCTATTTCACAGACATCGGATTGATTTCATTGTTATGCATCTGAATAATGAAAAGTTGTTTTTGCATAAAGAGTGCCTACAGGTGAAAATGCAAATGTTTTGTTCTGGTAAGTTTGCAATTTTCATTACCGTTCTGTGTTATTATTGTATGCTGGGAGGAAATGCTGTGTCCGCCCTGTAATTGACTTATGCCGCTAGTCATGTCACTTCAATATGGCATGATATAAACAACTCTATTCAAGCTTATGTCACTTGATAATTCCAAAGGTCAGAACTTCATATAATTTTTTCAAATGAGTTTTAATTTGAAATGCCACCCCAGGGGTATCTAAAGATTGTGAAGGAGTTTTAAATATTTTGAGGCTGCTGTGTTGGGCTGAGATTATAAAAATAATCACCAGTACTAGTTTCTATTTCTGAGTTTTGGAAGGAATAAAGAAAAATAGCTTGTTAAAACATAACACCACTAAACAGTGCCTTACCTAGGAACTGCTGCCGGTTTGCCTGTCTTTTCAGTGCCAGCTTCATCAGATCCGCAGGCACGTTGGGCAATGTAGATACTTCTTCATAGGTTCGAATAGCACGCAGGAGAACATCATTGCTCCTCTGCTTCTCAGCCATATCATCTTCACACTGTGGGTGAAACAGTGATTGACTACTATGTTTAAAAGACCGAAGAAATCAGCAATGTGATACACTGTGCATGTTTTGACCTAGATCAGTACTACTTGCCCACTTTAAAAAAAGAAAAAAGAAGGAATTTTGACATACCTGTAAATCCTGTATCGTGGAGTACATTACAGACACTGGAATCAATTCATAGACCATTGGATGTATGCCTTGGTCTATAAACCGATTCCTGTGAAAAAAAAAGGAATTTTGAATTACCTGTAAATTCCATATCTTTGGGTAAAGTACAGGACACACCGGGGGGGGGGGGGTCATAGATCATAACATACCACCCATGGTCTATGAATCGGTTCATGTGTCCTGTACTGTATAATAAAGATGTATATTTATTTCTTAGTAATGCAAAGTTACATATGCATATAGAGGTTAATTTACTAAGGCTAGAGAGTGAAAATCAGGCTCACTTCTGCATTGAAACCAACAGCTTCTAACCTCAGCTTTTCCAATTGGGCTTTGGCAATAAAAACTGGAAGCTGATTGGTTTTTATGCAGAAGTGAGTCCGATTTTGCACTCTATAGCTTTAGTAAATAAACCCCATAGTGTCAATGTCCTATTGCTCTTAACTAAAACTACAATTGAACTCTAAGCTGTCTACAGTTTTAAACAATCCCACAAATAAAGAGCTGGAGGTAGGTTTTACATGGATGGATTATTATAAAAGTAGGTCTAACAGACATTGCAGATTTTGAATGATTGAGACAACACCATCATAATGGTAAGCATCATGCCAAACTAAATTCCAGTTGGCAGTGGCATGTGGTGAGCCTGGCAACAAAGAATGTGTAATATCTCTTCCTTGGGAATAAATGAGAAAATTGGAGATTTGTGACAATGAAGGTGTGTGCCAACACATGTCATGGATGGGAGAGATCTCCTCAACAGCAGAGAATATTCATCCCAGAAACATAAAAGCCTAGATTGCCTATTTAGGCAAATTTTTCAATTCAAATGGGAAAGGCAAGGCTATGCCCTCCCCTCCCTCCTAATACCCCTCTACACTGGTCCACTGGTTCGCACCTTGACTAACACACAAGGAGGAGCTTGTGGAAGTTGGATGACTATTGACTTTCTCAGCCACAGTTGGAAAGTGCATAAAACAAGTGTCCTGGGTTTTTAGAGGCTGCCATGGTGATTTAGAAAAACAATTAGAGATACGTGATGGCACCTCTGACTGCATTTCATTAACCATTACTATATGAAGACAGTTGCACATTCATTTTGCCATAGACAGCCCAGCAGGGCTTACTATGAAGTACAATTTAATTACAATAAAAAGTGGGGCTGGTTCCCCTTCTAGTTAAGAGAACTCTAACTGTCCTTCTTACATTAGCTGCTGTGATGGTTTTAATTTTCATCTTTTATTTTTATTTTCTTCAGGGTTTACATTGGCTTCTGTCTGTGCAGCCTATGGCAAATAGCATATATAATAACAGAACAAAATCTACCCTGTATGTATTTTATTATACTGTATATACAGTATCTTACAAAAGTAAGTACGCCCTCACATTTTTGTTAATATTTTATTATATCTTTTCATGTGACAACACTGAAGAAATAACACTTTGCTACAAGGTAAAGTAGTGAGTGCACAGCTTGTATAACAGTGTAAATTTGCTGTCCCCTGAAAATAACTCAACACACAGCTATTAATGTCTAAACCGCTGGCAACAAAAGTGAGTACACCCCTAAGTGAAAATGTCCAAATTGGGCCCAAAGTGACAATATTTTGTGTGGCCACCATTATATTCCAGCACTGCCTTAACCCTCTTGGGCATGGAGTTCACCAGAGCTTCACAGGTTGCCACTGGAGTCCTCTTCCACTCCTCCATGACGACATCACTGAGCTGGTTGATGTTAGAGACCTTGCGCTCCTCCACCTTCCATTTGAGGATGCCCCACAGATGCTCAATAGTATAACAGTGTAAATTTGCTGTCCCCTCAAAATAACTCAACAAACAGCCATTAATGTCTAAACCGCTGGCAGCAGTTTAAACGGGACAGGCCTCGCCATGATCGACCAAAGAAGTTGAGTGCACGTGGTCAGCGTCATATCCAGAGGTTGTGTTTTGGAAATAGACGTATGAGTGCTGCCAGCATTACTGCAGAGGCTGAAGGGGTGGGGGGGTCAGCCTGTCAGTGCTTAGACCATATGCCACACACACTGTATCAAATTGGTCTGCATGGCTTTTGTCCCAGAAGGAAGCCTCTTATAAAGATGATGCACAAGAAAGCCTGCAAACTGTTTGCTGAAGACAAGCAGACTAAGGACATGGATTACTGGAACTATGTCCTGTGGTCTAATGAGACCAAGATAAATTTATTTGGTTCAGATGGTTTCAAGTGTGTGTGTGGTGGAAACCAGGTGAGGCGTACACAGACAAGTGTGTTTTGCCTACAGTCAAGCATGGCGGTGGGAGTGTCATGCTCTGGGGCTGCATGAGTTCTGCCGCCACTGGGGAGCTACAGTTCATCGAGAGAACCATGAATGCCAACATGCACTGTGACATACTGAAGCAGAGCATGATCCCCTCCCTTCAGTGACTGGGCCGCAGGGCAGTATTCCAACATGATAACGACCCCAAACACATCTCCAAGATGACCACTGCTTTGCTAAAGAAGCTGAGGGTAAAGGTGATGGACTGGCCAAGCAAGTCTCCAGACCTAAACCCTATTGAGCATCTGTGAGGCATCCTCAAATGGAAGATGTAGGAGGAGCGCAATGTCTCTAACATCTACCAGCTCCATGTCGTCTCTTTCTTCAGTGTTGTCACATGAAAAGAAATAATAAAATATTTACAAAAATGTGAGGGGTGTACTCACTTTTGTGAGATACTGTAAGTCCGTATAAGTCCATCTTGGACACATTCTATTTTTTTGATTGGCAACCTATTCTTTCAAAAATGTTCTGTTCCATCTTCCCTATTACACTGAACCACTATCTGTCACACCTTCATTCCTTTAATTTAGAACTATAGGCAAAATGTGTTTTTAAATTTTGGATATGGGAGGGTTATAACCCCTGTAAGGCTTATTTTTGCCATCTTTGTCCTATTGGGGAGATTTACCTTCACTTCCTATCCCATAGACAAACAAGAAGTGAGAGAAAATCTCTGCAAATTAAGGGAATCTCTTGGGGACTCCCAGGTCACCAGAACTAGTATTCCCATTGGAAGATTTCCCCTCTATTACTTTTCTGGGGGCAAACCAAAATTTGGAATTGTATTTTACTTTCAATGATAATGGTAAACAGGATGAATAGAGAGGGTGAATTTCCCTAATGGGGGCCCGGACAGCAATAAAGACTGACAGGTTCTCTGATCCATCTCTCCTCTATCCAAAACTAAAAAAAAAAGTTGCTTCTTTCCTTCCCCACCACCCGTGTTTTTCATATTTTTTATTTATTTTATTTTTATTTTATTTTAATTTATTTCAATTACTTATATAGCGCCGTCAATTTATGCAGCGCTTTACATATACATTGTACATTCACATCAGTCCCTACCCTCAGGGAGCTTACAATCTAAGGTCCCTAACTCACATTCATACATACTAGGGACAATTTAGACAGGATTCAATTAACTTACCAGCATGTCTGTGGAGTGTGGGAGGAAACCGGAGTACCCGGAGGAAACTCACGCAGACACAGGGAGAACATGCAAACTCCAGGCAGGTAGTGTCGTGGTTGGGATTCAAACCAGCAACCCTTCTTACTGCCTAGGCAAAAGTGCTAACCACTACACCACTGTGCCACCCAATCTCTACTCTTATACTGCTCAAATACAGAAATATTCCTGAGCTCTAATGAACTTCTTCCATGCTATATGAGAAAAAAGTAAAAATGCTGGCCAAAAGCTAAAGGAACGCTAACACTGTAAAACAGATCTGTGCTTATGATAGCATTAAAATGATTCTAAACCCTAATTTCTTTTCTTTTTTTTTTTTTTTTTTTTATATCAAACATGTTATACTTAGCCCTGATTCTCCTCTTCTGGGGTCCCCCACCAACATGCCTGACTCCTTCTGCCTTCCAAGTACCCCCCTACCAAACTGCTTGCTAGGGGGGAACTCATGTGGGCTCACACCCGAGCCCCGCTTCCTGCGTCCATAGACACAGACAGTGGGGCTCTGCCTTGGCTCCCGCTCACGCGTCATAGGGTTTGATTCAGAGCAATGGGAGCTATCAATCTGCCCTGTGAAGAGAGAGAGAAACGAGAGAGACGCTGCTCTTGTGCACAGCACGAGATCAGGCTCACGTAAGTTTGAGGGGGGCTGGGGGGTTCTGGACACAGATTTTTTATCTTAATGCAGAGAATGCATTGAGGTAAAAAAAAAAAAAATGAAGGCTTTAGAACCATTTTAACTGTGCCCTCCAGGTTAAACATCACATTTTGCGTTTGCAAGTAAGTTATGGAACACAGTCTCTGAATAGTTCCTGTTGTTTCTCTGGGACAGGAAGTGATAAGAAATCAAACAGGAAAGACAGCAAAGAAACCAAAAAGAACT
The DNA here is from genome assembly GCF_042186555.1 of Aquarana catesbeiana. Classification (NCBI taxonomy): domain Eukaryota; kingdom Metazoa; phylum Chordata; class Amphibia; order Anura; family Ranidae; genus Aquarana; species Aquarana catesbeiana. Next base: position 521,725,265 of record NC_133328.1, read on the forward strand.
GAAATTAGTTTTAAAGTGTTATTTTGCATTCCATGCATTTAGGTAAAAAAACCCCTTCTGCATGCAGCCCCCCCCCCCTCAGCACACCCTTATACTTACCGGAGTCTGATCTAGATCCCATGATGTGCACAAGAGCAGCGACTCTCTCTGTGATCTCTCCTCTTTGGCTCACGCTGCTGTCAATCACAGCCAGTCAGGAGGGAGCAGGGGGCAGGGCCAAGTGTGGCTTTGTGTGTCTGATGAACACATACAGCTAGCTTGGGAGCGAGCGCGCACAAGTGCCACCATAGCAAGTGTGACAAATCCTGTGCCAAACTATGCTTACTTTATGTATACCCCCAAGGGTCAACCTGAAAAGGGTGTAAGACTACACTATTCTACATGATCAGAGTAATATGTCTTTTGCAAGATCAAAGATTTTTGACCTGTTGAAGATAACAGGGGATGCCTTACATACACCCCCTGCACCTGTGCTGGTATTACTGAAGTCTCAGGCAGGAGAGCCACTGGTTTTGTAGTCGCTCCCCTGAAGGGCAGTGCAGAAATACCATTGCCCACTCTCATCAAGCACAATCAGATTCCAAACAACATAGAGGAGATCTCTTCTCCTGCAGCTTCCTCTCACCATGCTCACTTGAGGGGCATAGCCGACCACATACTAGCTCTTGACAGAAATGCCAATGTTCTCCTGCTTCTCTGCAGAGACATCCCAAGGGTGCACAAGACTTGCCAACAAATCAACAGGCCAGATGGCCCACCATAAGCCCAACGCCTGGACCTAGGCTGGGTCATCATAGGCAACATTTGTCTGGGTAATGTCAGGAGGTCATCCACAGTTTCTTCTTTCAAGACACGTGTCCTACCAAATGTTCGCTATACCAACAGCACCCACATCACTGCCATGTCAAAAAAAAGACTTTGCAGTAAAGGCGGGCAACAGTTCTTCAACAAGGCCCTTCATTTCTGGGATGATCATGTTGGTACCACAGTAAGTAAGGAGTCCTATCAGGACAATTTCAAAAGCTAGGTAGCACCCCTACTATTTTGTTCCTCAAGAAAGAAACTACTAAATAATTGTCAGTACAGAAGAACAATTTCTTTCTTTAAAATGCACACTGAAAAGAAGAAAAGCTGTATAAACACTTTGTAAACTCTATGCATAAGATATTCACAAGAGATCATGCTAAGCCTGCACCACCTTTCAAATAAGGAAAGGTATGTTGGTACCTCTCATGCTTTGGTGTGTACCATCCTTGCAGGCCAGATTGTTACATTTCTATACAAATAGAACTGTTTAGAGTACAACCTAGGTGGTTCTCCAATCCTAATCAATGGCACGATGCGCCTATGGTCCTAAACCCAGCTGATCATGGAATCTGTGCAGTATCAGCAGCTGCCTTTTTGGACATTACATGGTTATGACCACCTGATTTCTCGAATGATAACCCTCATCACAATTCACACTGATTCTACATTTGAACTCGTTAATCCTGGATCTGACAAGGAAATCAGAGCTAATATCATTACACTCAACACCTACGTGAAGTCAAAGATGGGTCTAAGTTCTGTTAATGCTATAGTAAGCAAAGACCTAGTTAGAGGAGTTTGGTGTAGAGGAATGCAACTGGGCTGCACAGTAGAGGTCGACCGATATGGGTTTTTCTCTGGCCGATGCCGATATTTAGAAATCCCAGTGGCCGATATAAGATGCCGATTTTTTTGGGCCGATATATTAGGCCAATTTTTTTTTTTTTTTCTTTTTTTTTTCCCCTTCATCTCATAAAATCTAACAGTTAGACCCCTTTCACACTGGGGCGTTTTTCAGGCGCTTTTAGGCTAAAAATAGCGCCTGTAAAGTGCCTGTAAAACGGCTCCCCTGCAGTCTCAGTGTGATATCCCGAGTGCTTTCACACTGAGGCGATGCGCTGGCAGGATGTTTAAAAAAAGTCCTGCAAGCGGCATCTTTGGAGCGGTGTATACCGCTCCTCCACCACTCCTGCCCATTGAAATGAATGCGCACTGCTGCCGAAGCGCCTGCAAAGCGTTTCGGCAGCAGCGTTTCAGGGGCGCATTTAACCCCTTCCTCAGCCGCTAGCTGGGTTATAAGCGCCCCGCTAGCAGCCGAATAGCGCCGCTAAAATGACGGTAAAGCGCCGCTAAAACTAACAGCGTTTTACCGTCAACGCATGCCCGCTCCAGTGTGTGAGCAACCTTAAGTAATACAGAAAATTTTTTACATTTAAACATTTATTAAACAAAACAAACCTCCAATCAGTTCACTTGTATGTATAATTTAGATTTAAAAAAAAAATAACGATATCTTAAATATTAAATACACAAAAACAGGTAATCAAAACTTTTGGACGAAAAAAAATGGGCTAACTTTACTGCTTATTTTTTTTTTTATTTCATTAGTGTAATTTTTAAAAAAAAATTGCGTTTGAAAGACCGCTGCACAAATACCGTGTGACATAAAATATTGCGACAACCCGCTATTTTATTCCCTAGGGTCTCTGCTAAAAAAAATATATATATAATGTTTGGGGGTTCTAAGTGATTTTCTAGTAGAAAATACAGGATTTTTACTTGTAAGCAACAAATGTCAGAAAAGATTTAGGCCCCTTTCACACGATCGGACCGTTCAGGTCCGCCTGTCAGTTTTGACGGCGGACCTGAACGGGCGCTCCATGTTAGCCTATGGAGCGTCGGATGTCAGCGGACACATGTCCGCTGACATCCGACCCCGTCCGATCCGCTAAAAGCAGACGTATGGCTCTACGTCCAGATCCGTCGCTGGCGGATTGGATCGGGTGAGATCTGACGAAAACGGACACGCTGTCCGTTTTCGTCCGATCCCTCCATAGGCGGCAGCGGCGCCTGACAAGCCCCTCCCCGCTCAGTGAGCAGAGAGGGACCTGTCATCCGCCGGCTAAGCGGAGATCAACGGACAGATCTCCCGCTGAGCCGGCGGACCGAGGCGGGCTCCGTAGAAACGGAGCCCGCCTCGTGTGAAAGGGGCCTAAGTCTTTAAAATGGTTAAACTGAGAGCTTCTACACACAAAAAGAACCTGAAAAGATACAATGTATCTTCTTATCAGACTTGGCAGGCTGCCCAGGGAGGAGAGAATCCTCTCCACAGATAACTTTCAGGCAACTTGCATTGACTTCTATTACAGAAGTCATTTGCAAGTCCCGCTGAAGTTATAATCGGCTTTTTTTATCAGCACAATCGGCCAATGCCGATTAAGTAAAAAAAGCCAAATATCGGCCGATATATCGGTCGACCTCTACTGCACAGTGCCCTAACCTCAACCTTAATAAACACCTTTGGGATAAACTGGAATGCCAACTGAGAGCCAGGTCTTCTCATCCAAAATCAGTAAATGACCTCACACATGGTCATATGACTGAATGGGCACAAATTACCATAGCCACCCCAAAATCTTGTGAAAAGCCTCTATAGAAAAGCCACAAAGGGGCTTTTTCAAAACCATGGCCATTCTAATTCCTATGGTTTTGGAATGAGATGTCCAACAAGCTCATATAGATACGATGGTCACAAATGTTTGGCCATATAGCGTATTTCTCCTCCATTCTGCTTCTACTCTGTTTGTGAATATTGGAGGTGGTGGAGGGGTTAGGAAGAAAGTTGAATATAATTCAGCTCCTTCCAGTCTGGTGCACAGTAACACTTCAGAAAGTCACAGATCCCAACATGGTATTTCTGTCTTGCATAAATGCGAGTAAAAAAAAAGGCCTAAGGCCTAAGCCTAAACAACGACACACACACATTTACCATTCTCCACATCAGTGTTTCTCAACTCCAGGCCTCAAGGCGCACCAACAGGTCATGTTTTCAGGATTTCCACTATTTTGCACAGGTGATTTGATCAGTTTCTTTGCCTTAGTAATTACCACAGCTATTTCATCTGAGGGAAATCCTGAAAACATGACCTGTTAGTGCGCCTTGAGGACTGGAGTTGAGAAACACTGCTCCACATTTCAAAACCAGAAACGGTTTGTATAGTGAGAAAAAGGGGCAATAATGGTTACAGGTCTTAAATCAAACACCTGATCTGTGATTGTGTGTAAAATTGCTAATTAGTCTTTATTGAAATTATTATAAAGGTAAACCTATAGGGCACATAAACATGGCTATGACTTTATCTGGATTAGCAGCAGCCTTGATCATTCAAACAATATTCTCCAGCCAGCTGACTACTGAATGCCGAGAAAGGTTTTTTAAATTAACACATGCCTATGAATGTATTTTATGTGTATCCATACTCCATTTTTTGCTGTCTATTTCCTGTCCCAGAAACACAACAGGAAGAAATAAATCTCTCCAAAGTGATGGGGTTTACCCCTTAGAAAGTTGCCACTGTAAAAAGTATCCCTATTGGAAAATTACCCCCTTGCCTTGCATTCCAATGACAGCTGTAAAATTTAGAATTTTTGATTACTTCTGTTCCCAAGGACAATAGTCAGCAAGGCAAACAGGGAGGAGTGAATCTCCACCGCAAGACACTGCCATCAATAAAAAACGGATTGGGGTTATAATTCTTCCCTATCCAATTCATCATTTAACAAAAAACAGAAAAAACAGATGTGGCTATAGAGAAACTTTAATGTGTTTCATTTATTCTTTGTTGGACAGCTCCATTCAAAATCTTTGTCATTTTTTTTATACACAAACAATGCAGAATATTTATTAAGAGGCACTTGTGGACATGCCTTACACATTTTACTTGGAATTCATTATACCTTTAGTTTGCATAAATAAAAACAAATACAAACTAAAAGGGTGCTAGGGGGAATTCTGCTTAAAGGAATGATCTAAAATTGACATCACAGTTACAACTACTAAATATTATAGCAGTAGAGTCTCACATACCCAAATCATACCATTTAACGTGTGCCAAAGAAAAAGAGCAAAACATTAGATATACATAGTTCAAACAAATACAAAAATGTATAAAATCATTGCAGTGGTGTCAAGGATAACTCCAACAAGGAAAAAATATCCCAAAAAAGCATATATATATATATATATATATATATATATATATATATATATATATATATATATATATATATAAAAGCCAGGTTGTCTGTGGAGCTCATATTTCAACTACAGCACTACAGCTAAGAAACGTTTTACAAATCCCTATACAGCAAGTGCGAGCAATGGCTAGGCAAAGGGTGAAATATGAAATAAACTACATGTTAGTTAAGGCTACTGTGCTGGCAAGAGCCTGCAGAAGCAGTCTGGTTCCAAAAGCCTAATGTAGCAATGCATCCAAATGAAGAAGGCACATTTAATTTTTTTTTTTTCTTTTTAACTTTACATACTTATTGTTGAATTTTGTATTTTGCCTGGAATTTTCCTTTACCACAAGCTGCTAATAACTTACCATTTCTGGATTTATTTAGATTTTTGGTGCACAACTTATTTCCATGTCTCCTAACCAGTCAACATAGGGATGCTCAATCAGTCTTGGTTGGTGTACATCCCTTCCAGATCCTTCAGTGATGGAGTCTCTTCCGGTCACACTGCCCCTGATTGGCAGTCATTTTTGCCTCACCCATACTTAGAGGGACCATAAAAAGGTCACAGTCCATCTCAGTGTATCACTGCACCTGATGACGTTGCTTATACAGCAACCCATGTAGAACATTTGGTCATCAGTCCATATGATATCATCCACCATTTTGCACTGATCCAGGATACACCATCTTCTCCTTTTCACTCACAGGTTTTGCACACATACTTTTCCATCATATCCTTCCTCCTCATTTCTTCTGTATTTGTACACTTATTCTTTGGCAAATTGAGGAAGTAGTACTGAGGTTTGGCTTTTGAGGGCAGTTTCAATTACTATGCTCATACATATATTCGAGGTGTGTCTATTAAATAACGAGACTGTGATCCCACCTAGTAAACAAAGAAATCAGAACCGGTTATAACTGCATGTGTGGTGACCTTGAACATGTTTGAACCTGCATGAAAAGCAGCAACACTCTATGGCGTTCAGTTAATTGTGAGTAGCCATTTAGTTTAGTTGTGTTTTCTGTAGGGTGCCGAAAAAATGCTAAGTTTTAAAGTTGAACAACCTGTCAATTTGAATTTTTTTGTAAAATTGCACAAAACACCAACATAATGTTTTGAAATGCTTACTACAGCTTATGGGAATGACGGCCTGTCTCGTGCATGTGTGTTTGAGAGGCACATAAGATTCAGCGAGGGACGCGAGAATGAATTCCCAAAAGTTAAATCAGTGCGTAAAGGGACACGTTTTTAGTCAATTGATGCTGTAAAGAAGAAAACGGCGGATGTGTTGAAACAGCTGATAGAAATTGATTTTTTCCATGCCTTCGACTAGTGGAAAACAAGACTGCAGCAATGTATTAGTGCAAATGGGGAATATATTGAAGAGGACAAGCATTACATTTGTAATACATATAAATAAAGGTGAGATATTTAATCAGTCTCGTTATTTAATAGACACACCTCATATATACTTTGTATTCAGCATGTGATGGATGTTTTTATTGGTGGATTGCATAATACAATTTTTAATGTTTATTCACTGACAGGTGATTCACAGGACAGTACAACTCAGGGCTTAATTTGCGTTGCAGTTGATAGCAGGTTACAGTGACTGGTTTATAGATATTTACTAGGGTTTTTAAATGTTTTCATCTTGCGGGTTTTTTTCTTGGGGTTGCTTTACTATTGTATTGTGTTCTGTTACTTTTTCATATATTTTTATGTTACAGATAATTGTCTTTTTGGGGGTACTCTACTGCATGTATGTTGTGTATATTACGCTTTTACCTGTCTGCACACTCATGGAAGCTGGTTTGCTTAGGTGTATTATTGTTGTCAAGAGCATGTAGTGATCCTTGATAGTTGCTGGTCTCATTCCAGCATCCTGGTTTGGGTTGCGATACATTCTCCCTGTCCGATTGTCCACCTGCAAAGTGATTGTGGCCAGTCTCTGGGTGGAGACCAAACCTGATTTAAGCCAGCCAAGCCTGCAGTCTCATGCTTGTGATATTGCATTTGTAACACGTGCTCCAAGCTCTCTGTTTGTCTGCCCTGCCTGCTACTTTGGATTCCCTCGCTGACAATCTCTGATCGTATATCGACTACTCTCTGAACTCTGCTTGTCTTTTGACTACGGATTTGACCCAGACTATTCTGAACCTTGTCTGCCTTTGTCTCTGGACTGTCAATGAACAACTCTGCCTGTCTGCTAACTGCAAGTACCTGTTTGCTGTGCTTATTTCGCACCTGCCCCACCATGGCAGCCATGCACTATAGCATTGTGTATAAGTCCTGGGGGCAACCGAGTACTGGTAGGCCTGGCTTGTCTTATGGGAAAGGGGGCTGCTATAGGTGAAGAACACTGAAGCCAGCTATAGTACCTGACCACCTGCGTTAGGGGTAAGCGTGACAATTGTTCTCGCCTACAAAATGTTTGACCCAATGACCAAATCTGCTCACTGGTATTGATATAACTTGGCATTATTTTCAAAATATCTTTTGATATATATGTCTTTTTTGCTTATACAACACAGACAGCATAATGTGGTATACAATTGCACTCTGCTTGTATGGTATCCTATGGGCCTGTTTTTTTAGCCTAATGGAAACATGGAAGCCTTTTCACATAATTTATAATCCAACTGGCAGGATAAATTGCATACAATATTTCAAGTTAACTCTACTCCTCATTTAAAGAGATTTATATAGTAAATTGCAAGGTAAACACACTAAATTTTCCCAAGTATGGTGAAATATAGAGTTTAGAACTGTATTTGAAAGAACAGATTTTCCCTAGAGGTATTAGAGTACGGATTTTTCTGGCCTGGGAGGTGTCTAAGAAATGTAAACAGAAATAAGAGCTGGGTCTAAGTAAATGTTCAGAAATCTGGATTATTTTTTTTTTTTTGGAACATCATAGATTTCTTCTTCCATCCATTAAAAATGATACATGTGAGATGACTGAAGAGTTGCAAAAAACTGGAGTCTTAGAGAGCAGTTCAAAGTCTTCTGAGCCAGTTACAGGGAGATATAGAGAAGATAGAGAGTGATATTATTAATGGCTAAAGAGTCAAATTGGAGAAAGGGATAGAGCGGATTTTGCCACAGGTTGTGCATAGGTGGAAACACAAAAGCAAATAAAGGAGAGGTGATGTATGACAAGGTAAGTCTGATGTTCAGGAGCTAATGCCTGGCCTAGAAATGGAGAGAGAGCTTTTATTATCTGGAAGCGACAAAGACATAGTAAAGGAACCAAAGAGGTGGCCACAAACACAGGGCTCAGAGTTGAGAAGGACAAAACACTTTACACAAGCATTACAAGACACATATACAGAGGAAGACTGAGCAGCAAAAAGATGCACAACTGAATATTATTAACTTATCAAGCACTTTAAATTATCATTGTCTGAGATTTAGGGCCTTACACAAGGGTCTTTCTTTCTCAACAAATAGTTTGGTTAAACTCATGTTCATTTTTTTTGTAGAAAATTGAAATATGCAGAAAGTTCTAGGGTAGAACAGCTGCCATCGGACATAGATGATATAGACAGCCAAGTCTTTCGGGATTTATTTCTTTATGAAAGGAGAGATGAATAGAAAGCTACAAAGGTCCCAGCTATTCAAAAATCCCAATGCCACTATAACTTAACTGAATGTATAACCTGCAGTAAAATTGTTTCATGATCCTGTTTCTTCAGAAGTGAAAAGCATACCTTCTAGAAATATGAGAGGGAACCTAACTCAAGAAGAGACAAAGGCACTTACAACCTCTCGAGGAGGACAGACTTCCTAATTAAAGAAGCTGACAAAAAGAGTAAATTTGTAGCATGGCCCATTGAGACACTCCAGCTTAATAAGATGGCACATTACAGGTGGATACCATACAACCCTAATAAAGTCTATAAAAAAAAGATATTTTTTTTACTTGCAGGCCTGTGGATACAGTGCATGGACGTCAGGAGAGACTACAGCGTCACTTCTGCCATCAGATGAGCACATTTTATACTGATATCTTGTGAGTGGTTTGTATCTCTAATAAATTGTTTTACACTAATACTACACTCAGGTGGCGCTTCCTGTCTTTCCCTCGGTTTCTTCAATCCACTACGGCTGACCCCCACCCCCACATCTAAAAACTGCATTCTGATCTCCACCCCTACCCAACAGGCCTTAACCCATTTCACCCCATCCTCTAACCACAGTGTCTGCCTGCCCATCCTGTACCCCACTTTCAGCCAGCATGCCTGACCCCATCCCCACCCCTAACCACTGGTTCTGACATCCACCCCCAACTACTGCTCCTGACACCCAACCCCTAAACACTGTCCCTTACCCCATACCCACTCTCCTACCTCTTTTTGGTTGACTTGTTCCATTTTTGGTAGATTTGTCACTTCTGGCTTTTATCCCATTTACTTACCATTTTTAGGCTTATTTTTGCATGCTTTTGGGGCATCATTTTTTGATGCCCAATGTACTTTAATGTCCCCTAACCAGCAGCAGAGGGATTCACTATTCCTGGGTACTGATTGGTGTACAACTCTACCATCGCATGTCAAATTGTCACTTCCAGTCAGGCCGCCTGCATTTGGCAGTAATTTTTGCCAAACCCACACTTAGGGAGACCATATAAAAGGTCCCCTCTCTAACCCATGGTGTTGCTGATCCTGATGAAGCTGCTTGGACATGGATATGTTTATTCACTGACCCAAGCTGGTACAACTCAGGACTCAGTTTGAGTTCCCTTCAGTTGACACTAGGATACAGGGAATGATTTATGGATATTTATTGGGGGCTTTGAGTGTTTTTAACTTGTGGGTGTTTTTCTGGGGATTGCTTTATTATTGTATGTTGATCTGATAGATTTGATTTTTTTCATACATACTAGTGGTATGGATAATTTTTGTGTGTCCAGCCTGTGATTGGACAGTGAAAGAAGAATTAGCACACTGGTGATCCTTCTGTCACTCTGCTCCTATCAGAATGCTAGCACATAAGCACTGCTTCACACCTGATTGTTTTCAGGTCTTGACCCTCCCTACAATCTGAGACCTGTAGTACTGGGGAGTGCACTGCTTGCATTCAAATTAATTTAACAATGTATTATTAAATACAGGGCTGTACATATTTCCTATGTCACTGCAAGCCTGACTTACTAAAGTTGATTCAGGTTTATGTGAACACAAATTAGCATTTTATTGTCACATTTTTCTTATTATTAATCAGATGTTTTCATATTTGTTTTCTTAGATAAGTACCTGTGAAAATCAATTACACTTCATGTGATTTAAAGCAAATAAGGATAAGAAGTTTTTCACACTCTGTCTATAGTACTGATGATCCTGTAGTGGATTGGCTCTGCAGCTGTTCATTTTTATTTATAAAAAAAAAAAAAAAAAAAAGCACAACCGGAACAGTAACATATGACAATAGAGTTTTATTAGCTTGTGGCAGGTACTTTCTGACAACTGACTTTGCCTTTTTTAGAGTTGTAAAATGGATAATTTATAGATAATAGATACAATATATACTTCAAATGTCACACACATTAAAGCGCCTACTGCTTCAACATGCTTTTTTGATGTGTTTTTGACGCTTCTGTGATGCCTTTTTGAAGCTTGGCAAATGCCCTGTGTGTGTCAAAAGGGGAAGTGATAATTTAATAGCAAAGCAAAGCTAACGCTGAATAAAAGCTTTTGTACTGCTGCAAGTGTGGTCAAGGAGCGCTCTGACTTGTATGCAGGCTTTGGAAAAGCATTGAAGCAAGATGAAAGGAGGGGGTAAAATTTTTGAGCTGCTGCGAATCAAAGTAAAGCCAAAGTAACAGTATGAACAGGACTGTAAGGTGACCAATTTATTTAGTGACAGGTGCTTTGATTGGCATTCAAAGTGCTTCAAAAAAGCGTGTCAATCGCCATGTTTTAAAGCAACAAACCCTTATACTGTGGCAATCTAGCAATACTTACCTATTTTGTCATGTCATGTCCCTTGTCTTTACTTTAATAACGTTTTCTGCTTTTGAAGAACCTGCGAATGTATCTTGATACCCCTTACTTTCCCTGTCCATAGTGTCCACAGGCATAGATTCGATAATTTATTTATAGCACGGCATCTTACAGTCAACCAGGATATAACAACACAGAGCAGCTTTGAGTGTTTAAAGTGAATATTTGTAGTATGGATTTGAAGTATGCGTAAACTTAAAAAACAAACTTTTTAAGATGTTGCTGCACATGCACCCAGTAGCCTTTATTGCTTCCTGATTTATCATTTGCTTCAATCTATCAGTCCTGGCACTTTCTTTTTAAAGGTAAGAACACTCAATCACTGTTCTACAGTGTGGTGATGGTTGTCACCCCATCCATGCGTACTCCCTCTGGGCTTCAGTGTATGCAGTGTATGCACATACAAATCTATTGAACTGAAAGGAGGAGGTAGGTGTAGAGCTTGTGGACAAGAGAGTGCTGTACCTAGAAGTGACAAGCCCACCGCCACCCATCACTACATGAAGAAGCAGCTCAGAAAAGTGATTTTTTTTTCCAACTTCTTTTTTTAACATATGCAAATTGATTTAAAAATGGGTATTACTTTGCCTCAAACGTTTTTATTATTTACATTGTGGGTTTACTTCTGCTTTAGTTAAGTGTCACTAAACCCACATCATAAAAAACGATCAATAAATCCTGTATTACATGCTGTTCATACTCAGTCACTACGAGATAACATTGCATCTGGAAAGTATTAACAGCGCTTCACGTTTTTCCACATTTTGTTATGTTACAGCCTTATTCCAAAATGGATAAAATTAATTATTTTCTTCAAAAATCTATAAACAATACCCCATAATGACAAAGTGAATGAAGTTTGTTTGCAAATTTATTAAACATAAAAAGACAAAAAAAAATCCCACGTACATAAGTATTCACAGGCTTTGCTCAATACTTTGTTGAAGCACCTTTGGCACCAAATGCAGCCTCAAGTCTTTTTGAGTATGATGCTACAAGCTTGGCACACTTATTTTTGGGCAGTTTCTCCCATTCTTCTTTGCAGGACCTCACAAGCTCCATCAGGTTGGATGGGGAGTGTCGGTGCACAGGCATTTTCAGATCTCTCCAGAGATGTTCAATCAGATTCAAGCCTGGGCTCTGGCTGGGCCACTCAAAGACATTCACAGAGTTGTCCCGTAGCCACTCCTTTGTTATCTTGGCTATGTGCTTAGGGTCATTGTTGTCATGGCTGGGATACATAAAAATTTTCATAATTCATTAAACACTCAGCCAAGGAGTCGTCATACCAGGGAAGCGTCCCCTCCACCAGAGAAGAGGTTGATTGAATTATCCTCTCCAGTGGAGGGTTGGGATCAATATAAAAACCTTATGTTGAAACAGAGTAATCTGAAAAATGGTGCCACTTTACACAAAACCAACTGACAATGGTCAAACTAGTGTTTCGGGATCCAGATATCAAGGCCTTTGATTAAAGGAAAGCCAGGGTAAATAGCCCCATTGTTTCAAAGTAGAACCCAGTGTTGACTCAGCATTTCCCCAGACAATAGCAGAAGATGCCTGGTTAATTATACACCAGAAGGACACCAATCACAAGTTGAGACAGAACCAAGAGTAGATGTGTGTATGTGTATGTATGTACATATATATATATATATATATATATACATACACACAGTGGGGATGGGAAGTATTCAGACCCCCTTAAATTTTTCACTTTGTTATATTGCAGCCATTTGCTAAAATCATTTAAGTTCATTTTTTTTCCTCATTAATGTACACACAGCACCCCATATCGACAGAAAAACACAGAATTATTGACATTTTTGCAGATTTATTAAAAAAGAAAAACTGAAATATCACATGGTCCCAAGTATTCAGACCCTTTGCTTAGTATTTAGTAGAAGTACCCTTTTGATCTAATACAGCCATGAGTCTTTTTGGGAAAGATGCAACAAGTTTTTCACACATGGATTTGGGGAACCTCTGCCATAACTCCTTGCAGATCCTCTCCAGTTCTGTCAGGTTGGATGGTAAACTTTGGTGGACAGCCATTTTTAGGTCTCTCCAGAGATGCGCTATGAGCTATGAGCTATGAGTAAGCACTCAGCTTCGAGTGTGAAACGCGTCAGTTGATCCTGTACATCCTGCATGATTGTCTTGTACTTTTGATGGTCCTATCTCTACAATAAAGACAAGTTTTCTACTTTATCCAGTGTGCGGCATCCAGATCTTTCTATCCAATACCTTGGATGGTAAACGTTGGTGGACAGCCATTTTTAGGTCTCTCCAGAGATGCTCAATTGGGTTTAAGTCAGGGCTCTGGCTGGGCCATTCAAGAACAGTCACGGAGTTGTTGTGAAGCCACTCCTTCGTTATTTTAGCTGTGTGCTTAGGGTCATTGACTTGTTGGAAGGTAAACCTTCGGCCCAGTCTGAGGTCCTGAGCACTCTGGAGAAGGTTTTAATCCAGGATATCCCTGTACTTGGCCGCATTCATCTTTCCCTCGATTGCAACCAGTCAGTCTGTCCCTGCAGCTGAAAAACACCCCCACAGCATGATGCTGCCACCACCATCCTTCACTGTTGGGACTGTATTGGACAGGTGATGAGCAGTGCCTGGTTTCCTCCACACATACCGCTTAGAATTAAGGCCAAAAAGTTCTATCTTGGTCTCATCAGATCAGAGAATCTTATTTCTCACCATCTTGGAGTCCTTCAGGTGTTTTTTAGCAAACTCCATGCGGGCTTTCATGTGTCTTGCACTGAGGAGAGGCTTCCGTCAGGCCACTCTGCCATAAAGCCCCGACTGGTGGAGGGCTGCAGTGATGGTTGACTTTCTACAACTTTCTCCCATCTCCCTACTGCATCTCTAGAGCTCAGCCACAGTGATCTTCGGGTTCTTCTTTACTCCTCTCACCAAGGCTCTTCTCCCCGATAGCTCAGTTTGGCCGGACGGCCAGCTCTAGGAAGGGTTCTGGTCCCAAACGTCTTCCATTTAAGGATTATGGAGGTCACTGTGCTCTTAGGAACCTTAAGTGCAGCAGAAATTTTTTTGTAACCTTGGCCAGATCTGTGTCTTGCCACAATTCTGTCTCTTCATGCAGTTCGTTTGACCTCGTGATTCTCATTTGCTCTGACATGCACTGTGAGCTGTAAGGTCTTATATAGACAGGTGTGTGGCTTTCCTAATCAAGTCCAATCAGTATAATCAAACACAGCTGGACTCAAATTAAGGTGTAGAAGCATCTCAAGGATGATCAGAAGAAATGGACAATCGTTCAATTCTTTATCCGAGGGTATGTTTACCATAGAGTCCATTTACCCCTTCGATTCTAAGGATCGTAGCTGTAGAATTGAAGAGACGTCTCTCATCTTTGATTAACCAATCAAAGAACAAGAGTACCCCAAGGGACCTAACTGGGGGAGAAGTACACATATCATAGCCAATGACCTGACCACCAGGCTTGAAGAGGCCTATGAGATAGGGCAACCTGAAATCTTTCCTGAAATCAAAGAGATAGTCGAAGAGATAATAGCCCTAGCTGATGCATGCACCAATGATCTTGAGCGACAATTGCGCCGCAAGCTTCTCTTTGAATTCCAAGAAATCTTTGTTCAGGATTCTTACGATTGTGGGAGTACTGAACTCCACATTGCCAGAATCCAGACTGACCCTCAAGCCCCACCAGTAAAGCAGTATAGACTTCCACTAGCCTCCTATGAGTCTCTAGTCGAGATCATTAGGAAATTACACGAACGGGGTATAATTAGGCCCATTCACAGCTCGTACAATCACCCCATCCTGGGTATTTTGAAACCCAACGGACAGTGGCGTTTGTGCGCTCATCTCCGACAACTCAACAAGTGTGTTTACATGTCAGGATGGCCCGTACCCTACATAGACCAGTGCCTTGCCCAATTCCAAGGGTCCCAGGTATTCTCGGCCCTCGATTGTGCCCAGGGGTACTGGACCGTAAAAGACAGTGAAGAAGATCAGTATGAACTAGCCTTCAGTTTTGGGAATCAACAGTACTGCTGGGTCCGTATGCCTTTTCGGCTATATTAATTCTGGCCATGAATTTGCTGTCTTCATGCACAAGGCTATGCCATATGCCTTAGCGCGAGGAACATTGGCATAAGTCGATGACATCCTCATCAAAAGTACTGATATGACCAAGCACCTTACAGAATTCCGACATATCTTGGGCCAGTTAAAGATGGCCGGAGTGAAGTTATCCATTCAGAAAGCACAGTGGTGACTCACCCGGGTAAATTTCTTAGGCCATGAAGTAACCTCAGAAGGTTTAAATCCCCAGAGGAAACAGGTTGATGCAGTACTCAACTGTAAGGTCCCTACTAATCTTAAAGAATTAAGATTGTTTCTAGGAATAGTTAACTATTCGTTACGCAGAGATTAGCAAACCACTGCTTCATCTGCTGAAGAAAGACACCGAATGGTCATGGGGCAAGGAACAAGCAGACGCTGTGAAGGAAATGAATGTGCGACTCACCCAGGCCCCCTGCCTTGCGTATACAGAAGGAGGTAGACCCTTTTTTTCTTGAGACAGGGTACACGCAGGTGAGTATGAGTTCCGTTTTTTACCTAAAACAAGAGAATGTCAATAAGATTATCGCCTATGCCAGTAAAACATTGTCCTCTGTAGAGATGAAGTTTTCTGACTGCGAAAAAGCTTTATTGTCCACTGTCTGGGCATTACAGAATTTCTGCAGTTATATTCAAGGTGAAAGAATTTTGTTGAGACCGCACACCAGCCTTTACAGTATTTACAGAGTGAACGTATCAGAAATGGAAATGTGTCTAATAACTGCATCACTGCTTGGACTTTGTCCTTGCAAGGGGGGCCCCTGGAAATTCGATACAAACAGAACAAGAAAAGTGCAGTGGCCCAGGGCCTTGCTGAGCTGCATGATTGTTCCGCTCCCGATCCCTGCTCGGGGACCACGGCCGCTGACTTTTTAGAAGAACAACTGTTGTCTCCCTGCAAGGTTTATGACGATGAATACTGTAAACAGTTGCCATGTGTATATGTAGATGGTTGTGCCTATCATCATAAGGACAAAAAACATCTCCAACTAGTGGCTGGTATCATGATTATATGGACCAAAGGTGTATCCCGAATCTCTGTGGGATACAAGCTTGGGCCAAAGAGCAGCCAAGTTGCTGAACTTACCACCATAGATTACCACCTTAAAGAATTCGCCATCATCACTGATTCAAATTATGTCAGGAATAGTTTTGTTGAGTATCTTCCCCGATGGAAAAGGAACGACATGATAAAAAGTAACCATAAACCTGTCAAACATGGTAAGTTGTTTTGTAAAATCGACCAATTGGTAAAGGAACACTAGATCACTCTGTATTTTAAGAAAACCAAAGGCCACTCCAAAGTCCTAGGTGAAGAAAAGGAAGGGAATGATCAGGCTGATTCCATAGCCAAAGAAGGGGCTCTAACAGGTGAGTTGCTAGACATAGATCATCTCTTAGGTTCAGTACGGTTAGAAGATCTCACTAGACAACAAGCTGACTGATGATTCAAATGTATTGCAATGGTGAAAACCCCAGTGAAGATTTAATCACAGCCCAAAAAGAAGACCCAATAATTGGCTTATTTTAAGTCAGAAAATTAACCACAACCTTTTTAACATGGTCGACTGGGGCTACCCTGGGGTTATTTGTCAAATAATAAGGAAAATAGTTTTATTGTTGCGTTGATGTCTTTGGAAATGTGTATGAAATATTAATCAACAGAAATTCCGGTTTTGTATGAAGTTGTATAATTATACTTGTATATTAATAAAATTCGTTTACTTAATAATTGAATTGGGAGATAAATTCCTCATACTTATTATCATTAAAATTACATACCACACTAATAACATTGTCCTGTTGGAATTTGAACCTTCACCCCAATCTAAGGTCCAGAGCGCTCCGGAGAAAGCTTTCATCAAGGATGTCTCTGTAGATTGTTGCATTCATCTTTCCCTCGATCCTGACTAGTCTCCCAGTTTCTGCTGCTGAAAAACATCCCTACAGCATGATGCTGCCTTGACTTTGCTTCACTGTAGGGATGGCCAGGTGATGAATGGTGCCTGGTTTCCTTTTGACATGATGCTTGCAATTCAGGCCAAAGACTTCAATCTTTGTTTAATCAGACCAATCATGGTCAGAGTCCTTCAGGTGCCTTTTGGCAAACTCCAGGCGGGCTGTCAAGTGCCTTTTACTGAGAAATGGCTTCTGTCTGGCCACTCTACCATACAGGCCTGATTGGTGGAGTGCTGCAGAGATGGTTGCTCTTCTGAAAGGTTCTCCTCTCTCCACAGAGAAACACTGGAGCTCTGTCAGAGTGACCATCTGGTTTTTGGTCACCTCCCTTACTAAGGCTTTTCTCCCCCGATTGCTCAGTTTGACCAGGACGCCCACTCTAGGAAGAGTCCTGGTGGTTCTAAACTTCTTCTATTTATGGAAGATGGAGGCTACTGTGCTCATTGGGACCTTCAATGCTGCAGAAATTTTTCTGTACCCTTCCCCAGATATGTGCTTCGATATAATTGTGTCTCGGAGGTCTACAGACAATTCCTTGGACTTCATGGCTTGATTTGCGCTCTGACATGTACTGTTAACTGTGGAACCTTATATAGACAGGTGTGTACCTTTCCAAATCATGTTCAATCAACTGAATTTACCAGAGGTGGACTCCATTCAATTTGTAGAAACATCTCAAGGATGATCAGTGGAAACAGGATGCAGATTAGCTAAATTTTGAGTGTCATGGCAAAGGCCGTGAATACTTATGTACATGTGATTTTTTTGTTTTGTTTTTCATTTGTAATAAATTTGCAAATATTTCAAACAAACTTCTTTCACATTATTATGGGGTATTGTTTGTAGAATTGAGGAAAATAATGAATTTAATCCATTTTGGAATAAGGCTGTAACATAACAAAATGTGGAAAAAGTGAAGCGCTGTAAATACTTTCTGGATGCATTGTAATTTTCTGTATTGTGCAAAAAAACCTTGTTGATCCTGCTGCTCTCTATTAGCACCTTCTGTTCATGTCCCCAATTCAGCTAGGGATTTTGCAGCTGTGGTGGCAACTCTGCACATGCTTAGTTTTCAGTGAGCTTCTATGCTGAGCATTTCTTCCCCATCACATCTGAGCAGCCCATGTGACTATAGAGTCACACATGCGGGTGTATACACAGTGGTAAATGACAGCCCACTCCCTCCCTTCTTCATATCCACTAACCAGCTAAACACAATCGGTATGGGATATTACTTGTAGATCAATGGAGGCTTCACCTCCCTCTTATTCTAAGACACAGGCTGGAGGGGTTCTAGACAGCCGCACTTCGGAATATAGCCTTTATTGTAAAAATTCCAAAAATACAAGCCACAGCAGAAAATGGGACACATGAGCTAATGCGTTTCGCACTTAACAGTGCTTAATCATAGCTATACCTTGCCACCAAAAACAATGTGATATATATACTAAAATATATTAAGCATGTGACTCCATGTGTGGTTGATTGAATCCAATTACCTGAATAGATAATCGATTAAATCAACTCAGTTAGTAAACGTGATAAACACACATCCTTTCCCCATGACCATTTTCTTTGCTCTGTCCATTATATAAAAAAGAATATTTGCAACATTGTTTTCGAACTTCAATCAATAGAATGGTTTACAGGCTGGATTTGCTGAATAGTTGTTTTGGACATCAAAGGAATGCTCAAAGGAGTATGTATATATATTTTTCATCCTGTGTATACATTATGATTTTGTATAAAATATTTTTAAATTTTGTTACAATAACAAAATATATTATACATTTTTAAATAACAATAAGTGTTTAAATGGAAATGAAATTATAAATTTATATGATGGTACTGTAAATGTTTTTTTTAAAACTGTTTATACTTGAAATTTACATCCACAGTTATTAGTGTAAATAGGGACTAATATATATATACATTTATGTTTTTAGATATTTGTGGCTTTATGACACACCTATCATATATATAATAGAGACCTGGATCTCATTAATACATGTATAAGAAATATATGACCGCACGTTCCCTATACACAGTTTTTGTAAGGTGGTTTTCACTCATTTATTGGTTTATATATTTATTTATTTATATATGTTTCTGTACACATACACTCATAAGTTTTTATTAGCATTATTATAGATTTATATTTAATCCAATTTTCATTTACTTTATTCAATTCATTTTTATCATGCAATCATTATCTTAGTGTATTTTGCCTATCGACAATTTAGTATATATGTGTTCATTCATTAATTAGACACATTCACAGTTCATAATTCATTTGAATATTCTATTAGAATAATTTATTTGAACACTTTAGTTAATTTGGTTTAATTTCACTTTTTATGTATTTGTCCTATTTTATACACAGGTATATACACATTCATGTGTACTTTTCTAAATCACACATGTTTATCACGTTTACTAAGTTAAAATTTATATATAATATTTATAAATACAGTGGGGAGGGAAAGTATTCAGACCCCCTTAAATTTTTCACTCTTTGTTATATTGCAGCCATTTGCTAAAATCATTTAAGTTCATTTTTTTCTCATTAATGTGCACACAGCACCCCATAATGACAGAAAAACACAGAATTGTTAACATTTTTGCAGATTTATTAAAAAAGAAAAACTGAAATATCACATGGTCTTAAGTATTCAGACACGTTGCTGTGACACTCATACATTTAACTCAGGTGCTGTCCATTTCTTCTGATCATCTTTGAGATGGTTCTATACCTTCATTTGAGTCCAGCTGTGTTTGATTATATGGATTGGACTTGATTAGGAAATCCACACACCTGTCTATATAACACCTTACAGCTCACAGTGCATGTCAGAGCAAATGAGAATGAGGTCAAAGGAACTGCCTGAAGAGCTCAGAGACAGAATTGTGGCAAGGCACAGATCTGGCCAAGGTTACAAAAAAAATTCTGTTGCACTTAAGGTTCCTAAGAGCACAGTGGCCTCCATAATCCTTAAATGGAAGACGTTTGGGACCAGAACCCTTCCTAGAGCTGGCCGTCTGGCCAAACTGAGCTATAGGGGGACAAGAGCCTTGGTGAGAGGAGTAAAGAAGAACCGAAGATCACTGTGGCTGAGCTCCAGAGATGCAGTCGGGAGATGGGAGAAAGTTGTAGAAGGTCAACCATCAACTGCAGCCCTCCACCAGTCGGGGCTTTATGGCAGAGTGGCCTGACGGAAGCCTCTCCTCAGTGCAAGACACATGAAAGCCCGCATGGAGTTTGCTAAAAAACACCCGAAGGACTCCAAGATGGTGAGAAATAAGATTCTCTGATCTGATGAGACCAAGATAGAAATTTTTGGCCTTAATTCTAAGCGGTATGTGTGGAGAAAACCAGGCACTGCTCATAACCTGTCCAATACAGTCCCAACAGTGAAGCATGGTGGTGGCAATATGCTGTGGGGGTGTTTTTCAGCTGCAGGGACAGGACGACTGGTTGTAATCGAGGGAAAGATGAATGCAGCCAAGTGCGGGGATATCCTGGATGAAAACCTTCTCCAGAGTGCTCAGGACCTCAGACTTCCAACAAGACAATGACCCTAAGCACACAGCTAAAATAACAAAGGAGTGGCTTCACAACAACTCCGTGACTGTTCTTGAATGGCCCAACCAGAGCCCTGACTTAAACCCAATTAAGCATCTCTGGAGAGACCTAAAAATGGCTGTCCACCAACGTTTACCATCCAACCTGACAGAACTGGAGAGGATCTGCAAGGAGCAATGGCAGAGGATCCCCAAATCCAGGTGTGAAAAACTTGTTGCATCTTTCCCAAAAAGACTCATGGCTGTATTAGATCAAAAGGGAGCTTTTACTAAATACCAAGCAAAGGGTCTGAATATTTCAGTTTTTCTTTTTTAATAAATCTGCAAAAATGTCAACAATTCTGTGTTTTTCTGTCAATATGGGGTGCTGTGTGTACATTAATGAGGAAAAAAATGAACTTAAATGATTTTAGCAAATGGCTGCAATATAACAGAGTGAAAAATTTAAGGGGGTCTGAATACTTTCCGTCCCCACTGTATATGTATATAAGTTAAGATTACTAAGATTTAATCGATTATCTAATCAGCTAATTGGATTCAATCAACCACACATGGAGTCACATGTTTAATATATTTTAGTATATATATCACATTGTTTTTGGTGGTAGGGTAGCTAACTGTTAAGTGTGAAACGCATTAACTCGTTTGTCCCATTTTCTGCCGTGGCTTGTATTTTTGGATTTTTTTACAATAAAGGCTATATTCTGCTGTCCAGAACTTTTCCTTGCTTCATTAGCTATATGCTTAGCCTGCACCTGAAATTCCAATCCTGAGGAGAGTCTTTTATCCACACATCCACCTGGAGCGGTGATCCCTTCCCCTCCAAAGGCTGGAGGGGTGTGACACATTCAAAATCAACCACAACTAGAAACTCTGATCGGAAGCATCCTGTGTGGGCAAATTCTTAGATGAAGTCAGTAGGATAAACTCGCATGTCAATTTATTAAGAACATGTGGGAACATGGGTCCAGAAGGAGGCTTGGAGCACAAAGTGGTGGCGCGCAAGCCGAGAAGAGAAGAGGAAGTGGGTGGTTGGCCTTTCAAGTCAACTCGCCGGATCCATGAGGTATTTACCACCACAACATTGCTTCATACAGCCTGTCAATATCCTACAGCTTTACTAGGTACTGTCATAGTGGTGATCAAGTTGCACAGCAGCTCCAGTCACGCAAGGAGATTTTAATTGTTGACAACTCTACCACATGTTCTTAATAAGTTGACATATGATTTTATCCTACTGACTTCGTCTAAGAATTTGTCCACACGGAAAGGTTCCGATCAGCGCTTCTAGTTGTGGTTGTTTTTAAATGCTTGCACTTTGTTTCACACCACTCCTGGTGTGTTAATCCACACAGCTGCTTTTTGGTCTCCCGTAGGATACCGCACACTGTTCCCAGAGAAATTCATGTCCCAGTCCCCTGGCGCCAAACTTATTATTATTGTCCCAGGGGTGTGACATAGAAATCCACCCACACTCTTTTATTTCCACAATAAAAATTTAATTTGAAATATATATTAGTATACCAATTTAAACGAGTTTATTGATATTATTTACTTACTTTAACTCTGTATTCCAAAGGCTGTTTTTTTTTTTTTTTTTTTTTTACTTTGAACATGTGACCAGCAGCAGAGGACTAGAAGCTCCTCCTGATTATGTTTCCCTGCAGACACGCTGGGAAAAATCTGGGTCATGTGACAGCTGTATATCGATTAGGAAAATGGTCTTTTTTTTTTTGTTTAAATAATTACAGTGCCTACATCCATATACAGAAATAGAAGGGACAATGAAAATGAAACAGTGTGCGTTTAGTATCACTTTAGAGTGGAAGTAAATAAAAATTTTCAAAAATCTGCTGACATGCAGGGTATTTGTGACCCTATTGGTCTCTTCTACCATAAATGCATCCACCTGCCTGTCAGCCATCATGTACACTGAGCCACGCATGTGCAGCTCAGCGAAAATTTACGGCCCGATCTGTGTCGTGGCAGTGTGACATCGTGGTCGGCCTGTCAAACAGCCAAAGGCACGGAACTCAGAAAGGAAGAAGGGGCTAAGATGGATGCGCTGAGGCCCACCGGATCAAAGCGCTGGAGGGCATCGTTTGACAGGTAAGTCTGCCATAATGTACTAATATGCTGTCCATACTAGTACATTATGGCATAACCCACCTGGGGGCCCCTAAAAAGAAAATTGTATAGCAGAGTTAACTATAGCTTTAACTCTCTAATGAGGGAAGCACAGGGGTTGTTATTGCTTGCCTCCCCTAAAGAAGATGCGTGGATGTACTTGACCAGTACTTTTGAGTCACAGACTCAGAACAAGCACACTGTATAAGAGTTTCAGAATTCCTTATTTTTATACTTTTTCTGGGCTAGCAACGCAAAGAGCAAGCCAAAGTCCCAGCATGAGTCTCTTTAACCTCTGTAGTACACATCACTAGCTTTTAACTCAGATTGGTCTCCTCACTATAAAAAAGCAGTCTTTACATGACTGACATTAATTACAGTATAGGAGAATAATCGAAAAGACTTGCAATAATTGTCCACCTTTTACATTCCTACTGGCCTTTTGACTAAATGACTGATCTTTACATATTTTTGATGCATTATTGAAAGTACCGCAGCCTCCTTTTTTCCTTTGGAAGATAACATACCTGAGCTTTGCCATATCTGGCTCTTGGACTCTGTGGATAGTTCCCTACCAGGGTTTCAAAAGCCTTTAAAGCCTCCTCCAGTTTTCCCTGTAAATCATAAATAAGGCAATAATTACTGGCTATGTTCAATTTACAACACACAAAGAAACAAATCAAGTAATCCCACTAGCAAAGCACGCGGATAAAGCATTAGAGCGGTAAATAAGTGGGCAGAGGTCGGGGAGCTGTGTTCAGAATAAAGATGACTAAAATGACAGGAGCACAGGTGGACATTTGTGATAAACCTCTGTGCATTATAAACTCGCTCTACTGCTTCTGCTAAATATAGAACCTAATGTAAAATTCACTTAAAGTCTTCCATGTGAGTACAAATCAAATTATTCCACATCACTAGAAGTGGGTTAGCCATGTGACCTTGAATTTTTATCAGCCGCCATCCCAGGTGTCACTGCAGAAATCCGCGCTGGTAGGCAATAATAAAAATATGATCTAAACAGGCTATAAATAGTGCAATGACTTTACAGGCCTGGATTTGAACCAGGAAGCATGGAAATGCAATCTACAGAGCAGAGAATACAAGAGATTTAACACAACATGAGAATTTGCTGATTTAAATGATACTCAAACCATTGATATCAGCACATAACAGGCATTTTCTGCATGTCCACTAAGTTTTCCTCTTCAGCTGTCTAGATGTCTAAAAGTAAGGCCAGGATGCCGGGTTGGAATTAGTGCACCAGATTGGGCAGGATTCCGGCAATCATACACTATAGGGGAAAACAGACCTGGTGTCCTGGAGGGGCCATTTGTGTGCTGATAGAGGTGGTTAGGCAATGTTTTCTCACTTCATGTTGCCTTTAGCATGTAACTCAACACCATAAAACCATAAAAAGGTCTATTTATAAAGATTATTTGCTGGATATTTCCCCATCTGTATTATACATAATTTGGTTATCATTTTCAGGGTGATTGTAGGTGTGTGCAGCAGCTGACTTTATTTGGCAGACAAAGTTTGTCTGAATTTAAATGCACTGTAGTGGGCAAGTCTTGTTTAAAATTTGAATCCATGAAGTTGCAGGATAATGCTGATGGGCAAATATTGTTTGAATATAAATGCAATAGGTGAACACAATTTGCAATGAAGTGAGTTACTTTAAACAAGACAGAGTATGAATAACAAATATAACAAAGTCATTCCAGACAATCACAAAGACAGAGGACTATGGGACTATGAATTGGACATTTATCCTAAAATATCATCTACTTTTAGGTAACAGAACAGTAATATCATTGGTCAAGATTAAAAATGTATATAATGTGTACCTTAACTAAACACATACAGCGGGTAAAATAAGTATTGAACACGTCACCATTTTTCTAGGTAAATATATTTCTAAAGGTGCTACTGACATGACTGAACTTTTCACCACATGTTGGTAACAACCCATGCAATCCATACGTACAAAGAAACCAAAACAAATAAATTCAGAAATTAAGTTATGTGTAATAAAATGGAATGACACAGAAAAAGTATTGAACACCCTAACTGAAAGTTATTTAAGACTTGGTACAAAATCCTTTGTTAGTAGTGACAGCTTCAAGATGCCTCCTATATGGAGAAACTGGTCACATGCATTGCTTGCTCAGGTGTGATTTAGGTGTGATCATTCTTCCACACAAACAGTCTTCAAATCTTGAAGGTTCCATGGGCCTCTTCTATGAACTCTGATCTTTAGTTCTTTCCATAGATTTTCTATTGGATACAAGTCAGGTGATTGGCTGGGCCATTCTAGTAGCTTTTTTTTCTTTCTTTGAAACCAATTAAGAGTTTCCTTGGCTTTGTGTTTGGGATCATTGCCATGCTGAAATGTCCACTCTAGTTTCACTTTCATGATCCTGGTAGATAGCAGCAGATTTTTGGTACATGTCTTGGTACATTTTTTCCATTTATCCTTTCTTTAATGAAATGAAGTTTGCACCGTATGCTGAAAAATAGCCCCACACCATGATGTTCCCACCTCCAAACTTCACTGTTGGTATGGGGGTGTTTTTGGGGTGATGTGCAGTGTCATTTGACCTCCAAACATGGTGTGTAATATGGAATACAGAGAGTTAAATTTTAGTCTCATTTGACCAGACTATATTCCCCCAGTATTTCACAGGCTTGTCTAAATGTTGTGCAGCAAATTTTAAACATGCTACAACATTCTTTTTCTTTAGCAATGGCATCTTGCGTGGTGAGAATGTGCATACAGGCCATGACGGTTGAGTGCATTACTTATTGATTTCTTTTAAACAATTGTACCTGCTAAATCCAGGTCTTTCTGAAGCTCTCCACAAGTGGTCCTTGGCTCTTAGACAACTCTTCTGATAATTCTTTTCACTGTCAGAAATCTTGCGAGAAGAACCTAGTTGTGACGGGTTTATGGTGAAGTTATGTTCTTTTCACTTCCGGATTATAGCCCCAACAGTGCACACTGGAACATTCAGAGCTTTAGAAATCCTTCTGTAACCAATGCCATTAGTATGTTTTGCAACAGTCTTGAGAGAGCTCTTTGCTTTTACCCATCATGAGATATTTCTTGTGTGACACTTTGGTAACGAGACATCTTTTTATAGGCCATCAGTTGAGCTGAACCAGCTGATATTAATTTGCACTGACAAGGGGCAGGATTGCTTTCAAATTACTGATAGATTTCAGCTAGTGTTTTGGCTTTCCATGCCTTTTTGCACCTCCCTTTCTTCATGTGTTCAATACCTTTTCCCCGTGTCATTCCATTTTATTACATATAACTTAGTTTCTGAACTTTTTTCTATTGGTTTCTTGTATGTATGAATCACATGGGTTGTTACTGACAAGTGGTGTAAATGTAATGTCAATAGCACCT
This sequence comes from Aquarana catesbeiana, assembly GCF_042186555.1. NCBI lineage: Eukaryota > Metazoa > Chordata > Amphibia > Anura > Ranidae > Aquarana > Aquarana catesbeiana. The sequence continues at coordinate 521,751,510 of NC_133328.1, forward strand.
TTAAAAATATATTTACCTAGAGAAATGGTGATGTGTTCAATACTTATTGTACCCGCTGTAGACCTGGATAACCTTAGTTTTATTGTCTGTGTTCCTGTTTGAGAGATTTCAGATCACTTCCTGGCCCAGAGTCAAAACAGGAAGTGAAAGTAAATTCCCTTCTGAGACAGCTATAACAGCAAACAGTTGTCCCCATTTGAGATTTCCCCTTGCCTCCTGTTCTGCTGACAACAATAATTTTTTTTTTTTTTTTTTATCACTTTCTGCCTTGGCAACAATGATTACCATGACAAACACAGGGTGAATCATTCCAGTGCAGACACAATCAACAATAAAAACTAGTGATAAACAGAGCACCAGATGGCTGTGTTAAGACTCCATTATCATTCATTGGCAAAAAATAAACTGACATGGGTTATAACCCTCCCTTACGCTATCCAAAATAAAAATAAAAAAGTTTTGCCTATAGTTCTACTTTAACCACTTGCCAACCAGCCACCGCAGTTATACTGCGGCAGGTTGGCTCAGCTGCATGAAGCACCATTGGTGTACTTCGGGCTTGTACATGGCCTTTTGTGGGCGTGCCGCATGGCCAGCTGGGGAGCAAATCAGTGGGTCCGGCAGACTCGATGTTCCCCGGCCACCCGCGATTGTTCCACAGAGACAGAATGGGAATCTGTCATAGTAAACAAGGCAGATCTCTGTTCTGTCAGGGGATTACACACAGATCCTGTCTTTCTGCTATGGAGGAAGACGGATCTGTGTGTTGTCCATGGCAGCCCATCCCCCATACAGTTAGCAAACACACCCAGGGAACACATTTAACCCCTTGATCAACCCTGATGTTAACCCCTTCCCTGCCATTAGTACAATGTCAGTGCATACTTTTAGTACTAATTGCTGTAATAATGTCACTAGATCCCAAAAAAGTGTCAAAAATGTTAGCTGCCTGATCTGTCCGCTGCAATGTCGCAGTCCCTCTAAAAATCGCAGATCACCGCCATTACTAGTAAAAAAATAAAAATGCCATAAATCTATCCCCTATTTTGTAGATGCTATAACTTTTGCGCAAACCAATCAATATACCCCTATTAGGGTTTTTTTTTACCAAAAATATGTAACAGAATACAAATTGGCCTAAATTGATGAAGAAATTCAATTTTTTAAATTTTTTTATTGGGTATGTTTTATAGCAAAAAAAAAAAAAAAAAAAAAATACAGATTTTTCAAAATTGTCTGTCTTTTTTTTGTTTATAGCGCAAAAAATTAAAAATGCAGAGGTGATCAAATACCATCAAAAGAAATCTCTATTTATGGGAAAAAAGGACATCAATTTTATTTGGGTACAGCGTCACATGACTGTGCAATTATCAGCTAAAGTAATGCAGTGCCGTATCGCAAAAAATGGCCTGGTCAGGAAGTGGGTAAATCCTTCCAGGGTTGAAGTGGTTAAGGGCTCCTTTAGACATGGCTTGAAATTTTAGATACCATGGATGCCTATCATGTTAAGATGCGGTAATTAAGTGATTTGCACATGGTTTGCCAGATGCCTCCTCTGTGGTGGTTTTCTATTATATAGATACAATACAATAGAAAACCATCATCACGACTACTATCATCTCGGCTTGTAGCACTTTCTAAATGCATCTCAAATGTGATGTAAATGCCTAGGGGCATTTGTGAGGTGTTTGTGGCACATTTGCAGCGCTTTTACTTTGACACGAATGGAGGCATTTAGAGGTTGGTAAAGCCAGCGAATGCTATATGTCAGATACATTTTGGCACAACACAATGCAAATCGACACAAACAATACCATATGAACAACTTTAGGAAGCTTTGTCATTTCTCGGCCTTTATAAGGGGGATGGTTTGGCCCCCAAATGAGTTGACTACTTTTCATCTTGCCGTTGTTTCGATTTTACTAGCAATAAATTATGGACTCTAAGATGGCTGTCTGGAATTCTTTTTGTCAATCTCATTTGGACTTCTCAGTGGAGTCCAGTGGAGTCTAGTGGAGTCCCCCCCCAGTGTTAGAGCTACCAAGATTCAATAATCAAGCCCAAATAACGCTCCCTGACTGGTGGATAAAAGATCAGAGTCCAGCACCTCACAAACACTTTTTCTTGAGGGATGTGTGTACCTCATTCAATAATGATCTAGTAGATCTTGTCAAAAGCACAGGGCCCAGTACCTGAAGGTCCAGAGAAAACACTAAAGCTTCGTACACACCATCGTATTTTTGGCAGGGAATTGTGTGATGACAGACTGTTGGCCTAAAATCCGACCATTAGTATGCTCCTTCAGACAATTGTTGTCCAACTTTCCACCAACAAATGTTGGATGGCAGGCTAGTAAATCTTCTGCAGACAACGGTCTGTTGTCAGATTTTCCTATCGTCTGTACACAAGTCTGTCACACAAAAGTTGAAAGTACAAACACGCATGCACAGAATCAATGCTCACCAAACACGACATTAGTAGAAGGTGCCCAAAGGGTGGCGCTCAAGAGCTGAATTTCCTCGTACTATGTCACCACGTTCGTATTTGTTAGCCGACAATTGCGTACCCTTTGTATGCAAGACAAGTTCCTGGCACATGCCCTTCTGACAAAAGTCTGGCGCTTTGTTGGCCAAGTGTATGATTGTGTGTATGAGGCTTTAGAGGCAGGTTTACTAAAGGAGTTGAGAACCTCAATTCAATAAATTGGGTGAATATTTACGCCAATTATCCAAACAGTGTTTAATACACTGACCTTTTCCTCTTCCATCTACCTTTTGCCGGCCTCGCTCTCCATGCTGCTAGAAAGGTCCCAGACGAAGTGCAGTTGGTATCACTCCTAATGGGACAGGAGCCGGCACTACAGAGGAAGCATCGGTTTATGCAGCTGCTGCTTCCCCCACTGCCTGTGCTGGTTCAATGCACTCTAAGGCCTGGTTCACACCTATGCATTTTTTTAGTGCATTTTCATTTTTCCAATAACACAGTACAGTCCATTTAACATGGTTTCCTATGGATGTAGTTCACATCTGTGCATTTTATGGAAAGGGCCAGGGTTTTTTTCTGGTTTTTGGTTCCAGAGACTTCAATGGTTTAAAGATGTGTATTGAAAAAAGTGCAAAATGCACATGCAATATAAAAACTGCAACCTGTACAAGTGTGAATCAGGCCTGATGCTCTAGGATGGCGGGTCGGAAATCCTTTGATCTCAGTCTAGGGTTGCCGACCAGCCATCCCAGAGCATGGGCATGTGCTTCCCTGGTTTGAGGTTGCGTGTCACATCAGATGGCACAGAGGACCACATGGCCCATGGGCCATGAGTTGAGCACCCCGATATAGGGTATTAGTTTGCCTTTTAATTTTATCTGAAAAAGGTGCAAACTTAAGCTGCACCAATGTAACTATGCAATACAGATCATAATTGGAATTCAGCTTCAATCCCTAGATGTCAACAGCACACATATATGTGACCGCTTGATGGGTGCGCCTTAATGCCAAGTGGCCACATATATATGGTGCCCTGTTAAAACTACATGCTGTGCTGAGAGCGTGCTCCCAGCATGGTAACTGGCATGTACTGGAAAGCTCCTAATGCATACCACCGACTGGGAGCATTCCAATCACGTGACTGCTGTGACAGTCAATCGCAGTGGTCACATGACCCACATGTCTGCCTCCGCCTCCTGGCTTTTTGAACCCTAAAAGGGCTGGGAAGTGGTCAGTGGGAAGGGGTTCAATTTCTGGAAAATGCTAGATATTTTAACACACGTTGTAACGCTGAACTCAAGATTTATATTTCTCATGCTTTGTTTCTTTACATTTAATACTACCGCCAAATAGTCTGCTTTACAGCATACTGTAATGTGCAGGATAATGGTGTCAAAGTGGTGTATGATAGCGGTCAGTAAACGGACACAAACCTTGAAAAAGATTGGAGCTGCGTTTTGTTCATATCAGGGCTAATGTATATATACAGCATTGCACTAATCATTATATGAAATAGCTAGTCATATCATCATCTACAATCTGTATAAAATTGCTGGCTTGTGAATGCTTTTAAGGACACAGAAGTTGTTTCTTTCTTTAAACTACATCTAGTAACCTGTACTGCAAGGAGGGGGAAACGCATTTATCACTTACATAGGGGAATGAACATTGCAGGAATGGGAATAACTATGACAAGATAACTTGTGCACTGTTGTGTTATTAACTGGCGCAGCTGTTGCAGTGAGGATGACACTTCCAGCTAATATACTGCAGCTCAATTCAGCCTGGAGCAAAGCCTGGCATGAAGGGAAAAATAATGCCGCTTTATTTTCATTTATGTCTGCTGGTTATGACTTGGAGATATGGAAAATGGGATTACGCTGTGTGTGATGTAAAGTGATCACTTAATCCTAGGTCCCAAAAGAGAGAGCCTCACATAATGCCTTTGTTTACCTCAATGTATTACAATGGCACGCTGTCATAAATCACCCACTTTGATGTATTTTACCATGTGCAGCATCAGTCAGCATTTGTACACGTTAAATGGATTTTACAGGAAAACCAAGGTCTTTGTTCGTGATTTCCTTGTGTAGCAACAAGGTCTCCCCTATAGCTCATAGTATTTATTGTATGTGGGAGCTGCAATTACATATTTCATAAGCAGCAGCATCTACCGATTAAATGCATTGTTGCAACCCAAGCACAGAATATGATGGTTCACTATTAGAACCACCCATTTTCATTAAAGTCCTGATGGGGAAATTACATATTTTATATTTTCTTATTATTATTGGCTCACAATATAGAATAATGAATTCTAAATTTGGTTAAGGGGCCATACAAGATATACAAGGATGATCACTTTAGCGGATTTCATACTAAAGGAATGTCAGGAATGTGCTCTCTTCCTTAAAAGGTAATGTTGTTAATGATTGGTTAAATTCTACCAACTTGATATGTACACGTACCGGCCACTTTATTAGGTACACCTTGCTAGTATCGGGTTGGACCCCTTTTTGCCTTTAGAACTGCCTTAACCACTTAATGACCGAGCCTCTTTTTAAGATTTGTTGTTTACAAGTTAAAAACCGTTTTTTTTTGCTAGAAAATTAATTAGAACCCCAAAACATTATACATTATTTTTTTCTAACACCCTAGAGAAGAAAATGGCGGTCGTTGCAATACTTTGTCACACCGTATTTGCGCAGCCGTCTTACAAGTGCACTGTTTTGGAAAAAATACACTTTTTTGAATTAAAAAAATAAGACAACAGTAAAGTTGGCCCATTTTTTTTTTTATATTGTGAAAGATAATATTACGCTGAGTAAATTGATACCCAACATGTTACGCTTCAAAATTGCACCCGCACGTGGAATGGCAACAAACTTTTACCCTTAAAAATGTTTTATTATTATTATTATTATTATACAGGATTTATATAGCGCCAACAGTTTGTGCAGCGCTTTACAACATGAGGGCAGACAATACACTTACAATACAAATCAATATAGGAGGGATCAGAGGGCCCTGCTCGTTAGAGCTTACAATCTAGGAGGGAGGGTCAAGTAGAAACAAAAAGGTAATAACTGTGGGGGATGAGCTGATGCAAAAAATGAAAATACAGTTGTTAGGCGTGGGTAGGGCAGACTTCTCTGAAGAGAAGGGTTTTCGTGGATCGTCTAAAAGCTAATAAAGTAGGAGATAAGCGGACAGATTGGGGTAGGGCATTCCATAGGATTGGAAAAGTCCTGGAGGCGACCATGGGAGGAGGTGACGAGGTAGCTATAGAACAGGAGGTCTTGAGAGGGACGAAGAGAAGGAGTAGGTTGGTATTTAGAGACTAAGCTAGTGATGTAGCTGGTGGCGGAATTGTGGATGGCTTTGTACGTAGTTGTTAGTATTTTGAATTGAATTCTTTGGCCGAGCGGAAGCCAGTGGAGGGATTGACAGAGAGGACTGGCCGACACAGAGCGATTGGTAAGGTGGATGAGTCTGGCAGCAGCATTCATGATGGATTGAAGAGGTGATAGACTATGTAGAGGTAAGCCAATGAGAAGGGAGTTGCAATAGTCGAGGCGAGAGATGACCAGGGAGTGAATTAAGAGCTTTGTTGTGTCATTGGTTAGAAGGGGTGTATTTTGGAGATGTTGCGGAGGTTGAGGCGGCAGGATTTGGACAGTGATTGAATGTGTTGCTTGAAGGAGAGCTCAGAGTCCGGGACTACACCTAGAACCTTGGCATATGGGGATGGGCTCATAGTTGTGCCATATATTTTGACAGAGAGATCAGGGAAAGGGGCGTATGGGGGAGGAAAAAATTATAGGTTCGGTTTTGGATAGATTGAGTTTGAGGAAGTGGTGTGACATCCAGACTGATATATCTGATAGTAAATTAGTGATATGTGAGGAGACAGAGGGACTGAGCTGAGGGGTAGAGAAATAGATTTGGGTGTCATCAGCGGAGAGGTGGTATTGGAAGCCATGGGAGTTGACCCAGGGAGGTGGTGTAGATTGAAAATAGGAGAGGTCCAAGAACAGAAACCTGGGGACCCCAACAGAGAAAGGAAGAGGAGAGGAGGAAGTAGAGTTGTAAAGAAATGCTAAAGGTGCGGTTGGATAAGTAGGAAGAGTATCAGCGAAGAGTACAGTCACAGAGACTAAAGGCGTGGAGTTTTTTGAGGAGGAGGGGGTGGTCAACCGTATCAGAGGCAGCAGAGAGGTCCAGGAGTAGGAGTACAGAATAGTGTTGATTCGTTTTGGTTGTTAGTAGATCGTTTATTAGTTTTAGGAGAGCAATTTCTGTGGAGTGTTGAGGACGAAATCCAGACTGAAGGGGATCGAGAAGGCCATTATCAGCGAGGTGGACGCTCAATCGGTTGTAGACCAGGCGTTCGAGGAGATTGGATAAGAAGGGGAGCAAGGAGATGGGGCATAGGTTGTTAAGATTGGATGGGTCCAGTGAGGGCTTTTTAAGTATGGGTTTGACAAGTGCTTGTTTTAGAGAGTTGGGGAAGATGCCAGAAGAGAGGGAGAGATTGAAGATGTGGGTTAGAGAGTGTAGCATAGAACCAGAGGGTGAAAGTAGCATTTGTGAGGGAACAGGATCCAGAGGGCAGGTGGTAAGGTGGACATTAGCAAGTAGTTTAGCAACTTCGTCTGTAGTGGTGGGGTTCAAAGAGGGAAGTAATGATTGTGCCTGTGGGCATGAAGTGTAAAGAGTGGAGGGTATCGGAACAGTAGAGATCTCAGCGCAAATTGTATCAATCTTCTGTTTAATGTGATTGGCGATCTCCTGGGCAGTGAGTGAGTTGGCGGCTGGAGGCGGTGGAGGACGTAGTAGAGAGTTGAAGGTAGAGAAGAGTTGACGGGGACGGGATGATAAGTTACTAATGAGAGTGGTAAAATAGGTCTGCTTGGCAGAGAAAAGGCTGGAATTGTATTTTTGGAGGGCAGATTTATATTGGTTGAAATCTCTCTGAGACTTGGTCTTATGCCACAGGCCCTCATGAGCACGACTACGTTTTTTCAGATTAGTATCATCTGTTTGCCAAGGTTGAAGGGGTTGGGGCTTGATTCTATGTTTAGTGAGGGGGACCAGTGAGTCCAGTGAGGCTAGAAGTGAAGCGTTGTAGACTGAAGTGGCTAGGTTGGTGCAGGATAGGGGTGAGATTTTGTCGTATCTCCATAGGCGACGTTTAAAAAATTCTACAGGTGACATGTTTTGAGTTACAGAGGAGGTCTAGTGCTATAATTATTGCTCTCGCTCTACTGATCACGGTGATACCTCACATGTGTGGTTTGAACACCGTTTTCATATGCGGGTGCTGCTCACGTATGCATTCGCTTCTGTATGCGAGCTCAGTGGGACGCATTTAAAAAAAAAAAAAAAAAAAAAAGTTCTCATTTATTTTATCTTTTATTTTTACACTGTTCTTTAAAAAAAAAAAAAAAGTGTCACTTTTATTCCCATTACAAGGAATGTAAACATCCCTTGTAATAGAAAAAAAGCATGGCAGGACCTCTTAAATATGACATCTGGGGTCAAAAACACCTCAGATCTCATATTTACACTAAAAATGCAATTAAAAAAAAAGAAAAAATGGCCCTTTAAGAGCTATGGACGGAAGGGACGTTTTGACGTCGCTTCCGCCCTGCAATGTTATGGAGACTGGTGGGGGCCATCTTCCCCTCACTCGTCTCCACACCCAGCAAGGGGAAACATCCGATTGCCTCCGCTGCTGCCGACTGATCCGGTAAGCGGCGGAGGGCACCGGAGCACGGCGGGAGGGGGGCCCATCCCCTGCACCCGATAAAAGTGATCTCGCGGCGAATCCGCTGCAGAGACCACTTTTATCAGAAAGCGGACCGCTGGCCGAAGAGGAGGATACCGGGGTTATAGCAGCTAGCTGCTGCCATAACAACGATATTCCTCTTCAAAGTTAGGACGTATATCGGCGTGCGGCTGTTCGTAAGGGGTTAAAGTAGTTGTAAACCCCATTCATGAAATTTGACCTAAGCACATATATCTGAAGTGTTTACTTATCTCTCTCCAAAGCTCTAAGTGCTGTGTCTTTCTGCTGCCCCATTCCTCTGTTATCCACAGAGTCACTTCTGACAAGTTCTCCGACACATAAGACAACAGCAACTGAAAATTTGTCTGGGAGGGTGCTTAGAGGTAGATAAGCAGAGAGTTTGTCTATTCAGAAAACAGCTCTGCATGTTCCTTCATTCCGCTGCCTATGTGGAGTGGAGGTGTGTGCCTTTCCTCCAATCAGCTCTCACAGCATCTTTGGAGCGGTGAAGAAGCAGCGTATCCACCGCTCCTGCCCATTGAAATCAATGGGGCAGCGCAGCTATACCGCTGGCATAGCGCAGCTGCAGCGGCGCTTTGCGCCTTTTTTGGCCGCTAGCGGGGGTTAAAACCGCCCCGCTAGTGGCCGAATACAGCTGCTAAAATGACGGTAAAGCGGCACTGAAAATAGCGCTGTTTTACCGCGACGCCCCCACCGCCCCAGTGTGAAAGGGGCCTAAGGGGCCCAAAGCATGCCAAGAAAATATCTCCCACATCATTACACCACCAACCTGAACTGTTGATACAAAGCAGGATGGATCCATAATTTCATGATGTTTACAACAAATTCTGACCCTAACATCTCAATGTCACAGCTGAAATCGAGACTCATCAGACCAGGCAACGTTTTTTCCAATCTTCTATTGTCCAATTTTAGTGAGCTTGTGTGAATTGTAGCCTCAGTTTCCTGTTCTTTGCTGACAGGAGTGGTAACCGATGTGGTCTTCTGCTGCTGTAGCCCATCTGCTTCAAGGTTCAATGGGTTGTGCATTCAGAGATGGTATTCTGCATACTTTTGTTGGTTGCAACGAGTGGTTATTTGAGTTACTGTTGCCTTTCTATCAACTCAAACCAGTCTGCCCTTTCTCCTCTGACATCAAGTCCACAAAACTGCCTCTGGATATTTTCTCTTTTTCGGACCATTCTCTGTAAACCCTAGAGATGGCTGTGCGTGAAAATCCCAGTTTTTTAAATACTCTGACCAGCCTGTCTGGCACCAACAACCATGCCACACTCAAGGTTACTTAAATCAGCTTTCTTCCCTATTCTGATGCTTGGTTTGAACTTCAAGTCGTCTTCACCATGTCTAGATGCCTAAATGCATTAAGTTGCTGCCATGTGATTGGCCGATTAGCAATTTGTGTTACCAAGCAATTGAACAGGTGTACCTAATAAAGTGGTCGGTGAGTGTATATACAACAGCTATAACTTGGAACATTCAGACTCATCTTCAGAGCTTGCTATTATGCGTCTGTGATCATCTGGCCACGCTGCTAAAGCGGGAGGTGACTCTGTGGTGAAACTGCATCTTTAGTTATGTATTCTTGTTATGTTTTCTAATGTTATTATCTGTATCTGTCATTACTTTTATTAAATGTTATAAGTATTTGTGTAATCTCTCTGTGCACATACTGAATACAACTGCAAAAACGTAAAACTATTACATATCCGTGATAATATAAGCCCAGACCAAAAACCATTGTACTCTTCTTGCTGGATGGGGTCTTACACAAGAAATAACAGCGATCATATTTATGATGAACTTCACATACTACTGCACCTTATAGTGCTGGCATTTTCAGTGCAGAAAACAACTTGGCTGCTGTTGGCTGGCTATCAAGAGCTTGAGTTCTCAATTGTTCATGAACAACATTAAGAATGAGGAATCATTTTTAAATAGTAAAATTTTTCCAGCCAAGTAGATGAACCTCATCTTTCATACAACTTCTATTTCTACCTACTGTATATAATAAGACTGTTGTAGTGCAACAGATTGCATATATTGTATATCATACCTGTGCAACGATTCAGCCACCAAGGCACCTCATGGGTACAATGGCATTCCATCCAAAAAGAGTAGTAAAAAGGACTTTTAAATCCAAAGACTGCTTCTTTTATATTGCATTAGGTTGCTATGTCCCAAGTTACCTGGTAGGTCTCTTCTTGAGAAAGGGTTACATTTACCCAAAACTTAGAATTTTTTGATATGAAGTATCAAATATATATATATATATATATATATATATATATATATATATATATAAAAAATACATTGAATATAATAGACTGAGGATAAAAAATGATTTGGGTTTTGAATATAGAGTCTATTGTCATGAACTTTTTGGACTGAATACTATGACCGCTTGTGGCACTTACATCATAAAGGTGTTAATTGATCGGAACAAAGCCTTCCATGGTATATAATGTAGACCTAGTTGAAGTGTCTTTATTCTTGTAATATATATATATGGGGAAGGGCATACATGGATATATATGCAAGATTTGCAACAAGTCCTGCATCAATTCAGTCAATGAGTCAGTTCAGAATAATCTTAACATGAAAACTAAAACTTCAAAGTGTTGGAAGCCCTCATTACCCCAGTTATTTTTCAACAGTAGAAAATCGATGCATGCTGACTGCCAATTGTTTTATAGTTTACCAAAGAAAAAAGAAAATCTTGGTGAATGCACTACAAGTGCGTATTGTCATATCTTTCACCGCCCCTCACTCTAAAGGTATGAAAATCAGAAGGGAAAAGTCTGAAGATGAGCTGTCTATGGATTTTAGGATCGTTAGTACGGTGCATTCGACAGGCGATTTGAATTTTACATCACACAAAAGCTGGATGTGCAGGCTATAAAATTTTTGTCTGATGTGAACTCAACGTCTGATTTTCGGATGGTCAGTACAGAAATCCCTCACACAAAAGTCTAGAGTACAAACACGCATGCTTGGAATCTAGGAACGACTGGGAAGAGTTTGGTCTTGTAAACTACTGCTTGTAATCTAGAATTCACATTTGTGACGTGGCAACTGATGAAATGTCAAAATTCTCATCTTCTTTAATGGGATAATAATGAAGCTGCTTTGCATGTAGTTATGCCAAACGTATTTTAAAAGGCATTTGTTTTGTACGATCTGAAAATCGCGAATCAACGCTCACCAAACTTCTACTAACATGAAATTAGCAGAAGGGGCCCAAAGGGAGGCGCTTGAGAAATGAACTTCCGGGGGCAGGAGGCGGAGCCTAGCAGAGCAGACATGCATTGTTAGAGCTCCACACCGCTGAGGAGAGAAGAGAAGGACAAAGCGGAGCCTGCAGGCTCAAAAGGTATCCATTTGAACCTTTTTGCCCCAGGGAACAAACTGTGAAAGTTTGGGCAGGAAATATGGTACTGGGAGGAAACCGTGGCAGAAATAAAAATCACCTCACAAAGAGCTCACAGGCACTCACTGCAGCTGAAGCAGCTCCAGTCACCTCACAAGATGCAGCATCAGGGCGCTCTCACAGACAGAAAATGTCACAGCAAGACTCTCCATTTGAGTCAGATACAGAACAAATCCTCTCACAAACTTCTCCACAAGCCTCCTCAGTATCCCCAGTAATATTATTACAATTTGAAAAGATTCTTCATAAGGCTTTAAAACAAACCTCAGACCAAATAACAAAAAGCCTAACCAAAGAAATAAGAGAGCTGGGAAACCGCACCGCAGCCTTAGAAATAAAAATGGATGAAATTGAAATTACAACCCAAGAAAATATAACAGAATTGGAACAATTAAAAAAAGAGAATTTAATACTTCAAACTAAGCTCGAAGATTACGAAAATAGAGCCAGACGTTCAAACTTGCGCATAAGGGGAATACCTGAAACTGTGACAGACCTGCAATCTACTATTACTGCTCTATTACAAGAACTAAAGCCAGATATCCCTATTGAATGTTTAGAACTGGACAGAGTACACAGAGCCCTCACAGCCAAAAAGAAAGATGGACCCCCACGTGATATAATCACAAAATTTCATTATTACAGAACGAAAGAACAAATACTAATTGCTGCAAGAGAAAAAAAGGAACTTAATTTTCAAGGACACAATTATCAAATTTTTGCTGACCTATCCCAACTTACTATTACTAAAAGACGATCCATGAAACCCCAACTAATGGAACTGCAACGCCACAACATTATGTATCAATGGGGCTTCCCCTTTTCAGTCAGATTTAACTACCAAGGTACAATTTACAGAAGCAGATCAGCAGATGAACTACAACAAACCCTTTTAAAATTAAATCTGACAGAACCCACAAGCAGCAACACTCCCAAACGCAGAAGAATGGCATCATCTTCACCTTCAGGCAGCACCCAGAAAATTTCAGAACAAAATGGGAATCATCATTCTCACAAAAGAGGCCGTTATGCCACATCATCCATGGACCAAGAAGATTCAATGGACTGACATCCTAATTCCTGATATCTCTTCATTTATTATACTAAGAGATGGTTCTCTATAAAAAACCTGTATTTATAACTGAATGTAACTGCATTCTGATAGTCACACACTGTGTGGGATCATGTTACATTCCAGTTATATTTCTTATTACTTCTGATTCATATAGCCTTAGAATATATAAGTGAAATAAGGAAATTATTGTTCAGTTATATATTATCAGGTAATAACAATAGATTTATTACTTTTTAGGACAAATATGTTCAATAATCCAGAAGTAATGGAAGCTTTTTCTTTCTTTTCTTAAAACAAATATATTACCTAACTAGTTCCTAGAATTATGTTTTTGCTTATTCTAATCTGAAGCAATACAACCTCAATTTTATGAGTTAACATACTAAACAGTTACATATGAATAAAATATGTAATTGTTTACTCTAAAAGGGTTAAAATCCCAAAATAATTCAAACTATCTTCATCAATACCAAAGTTATTAACAGTACCTTTCTAACTGAATTATTTAGCCTAGGGCAAGACTAACCATATACAACCACCCTGGAATAAATAATTTCAACAAAAACTATATTCTGCACTCCAATTAATGAAACATCATTTTGATGTCTTTTGACATAGCACTTCTCTCCTGTAAGCGGAAGATCCGTGTACCCCCATTAGCCCTCCTCATTCTCCCAACCATATTATGTGGGAGTGTGACGAAGGCACTTATTCCCCTGAGAGAGATATTTATTCTCTTTCACGGGTAAATTGTGATTACTTGCAAAAAATAATTTATACAATGTATCATCTAATCTCATATGTTTTTTGTTTACTCTTTACTCCAGAATTCACTGGTTTCTTTTCTATCTATTCATCTCTTCAGTCCACACAGGTTGATCTGCGCAGCCAGCTCTGCATAACAAAAAGTAAGTCAAAACTATTTGATCTATTGCCATGGCACCACTGAATATACTTTCCCTGAATGTTCAGGGAATAAATGTCCCTCAAAAAAGGACCAAAGCCTTCCGTACTTTCCATAACAAGAAGGCTCACATAGTATGCCTCCAAGAAACACACTTCACTAAAGATTCTACTCCAAAATATATTTCTCCTTTTTATCAACAAATTTACACGGCTTCTGCCTGTACCAAGCAAAGGGGAACTCTAATTGCATTTCACCGATCCACACCATTCACCTTATCATCAGAAATTAAAGACCCAGAAGGTAGATACCTGATACTCATGGGTTATATAATGGATACAGCAATCACGGTGATTTCCTACTACGCTCCTAACAAACAACCTACACCATTCCTCTCACATATATTACAAGTGATTAATACACACAAAATAGGAACAGTGATAATGTGTGGGGATTCGAACCAGGTCCTCCTCCCATTTCTAGATAAATCACCTTTTACACCATCCAAAATAACCTCTAGATTACCTTTTTCTCAACTTCTTTCCAAATACAATCTGGTAGATTCATGGAGAGAAAGTAACCCAATGAAAAAGAAATTCACTTATTTCTCGCACCCTCATCAAACCTTCACCACAATAGATCATATTTTTCTAACAATAGGAATGATACCAGAAATTATTGCATCAGATATAATTCCGATTCCGTGGTCCGACCATAATGCAGTATACACTACTATAGCCTCAACCACACCAAAAGCGCATGACCCAACGTGGTACTTACCGGACATAATGCTCAAACACCCACTACATCAGATGGCCATTGAACAAGCTTTAAAGGAATACATATCAATTAATAATACAACAGACATCTCCCCAATAACACTGTGGGAAGCTCATAAGCCTGTCTTGCGTGGTACAATACAAAGACAAATGGCACTATTTAAACGGGAACGCAAAAATATAGCAAAAAAACTAGAACCTTAATTTTAATGCAGCCTACATATCATTTCAAGATAATCCATCTTAGAGTACAAAATCTCATCTGGAAAAATCTAGATTGGAATACGATCTATTTCTCACTGAGTCAATTGATAAATCCCTCAAACGCTCCAAACACAATTTCTACATGAATACAAACAAACCAGGTACATATTTGGCTCGGGCATTAAATTCAACTAACAAATCTTTCAAACCAATACGTTTGAAATTATCAAAAAATGTTTACACTTGTAATCCAGTTAAAATAGTCCATAAATTTCACTCACATCTCGCAACTTTATACAAGACAAACAATGAATTTAATCCTACAGAAGCTGAATCCTTCTTCTCAAAAATAACCTTACCTGAGTTATCTCAGAATCAAAAAAGCAGTCTGGATGAGCCTATAACTATAGATGAAGTTGCTAACGCCATAAAAGACCTAAAACTTAACAAAAGACCAGGCCCAGACGGCTACTCGGCTTTATACTATAAAACATTCTCAGAAATACTCTCTCCTATTCTCACTGAAACTTTTAACAAACTTCTAGATGGACATTCTTTTCGGCAAGAAACACTAATGGCAATTGTTTGTATGATCCCAAAACCCCTTTCTGATGATACTTCCTGTGTGAATTATCGGCCTATCTCTCTGTTAAACCTCGATATTAAATTATTAGCAAAAATAATAGCAAAACGCCTCAATAGCATTATAGGAAAATTAATACATAGAGATCAAGTAGGCTTCATGCCAAATAGACAGGCAGGCGATAATATACGCAGGGCAGTGTTATTGGCACATATTGCTAAAAAACGGAAAATCCCTTTATGTTTTCTATCTCTCGATATTAAGAGGGCATTTGACACAGTATCCTGGCAATATATGCAATATTCATTACAAAAATTGGGTTTTGGACCCCACTTTTTAACATGGATCAAAGCATTATATAATAAACCCAAAGCCTATATAAAATATGCTGGATACAAATCTGAAGCCTTTAATATCGAAAGAGGTACCCGACAGGGTTGCCCATTATCTCCCTTATTATTTGCCCTTATACTCGAACCCATGGCCCAATACATCAGAACAAACCAAACTATAACTGGCATTGAAGTAGGAGGTATTACACACAAATTATGTATATTTGCAGACGATATATTACTTTTTCTATCATCACCACAGGTCTCTGGTCCTAACTTAATACCAGCTCTTGATGGATTTGCAGCCCTATCCGGCCTTATGATTAATCCTAAGAAATGCCTAGTGCTTAATATTTCACTCACAAACATGGAATTGATCCCGGCTAGGGCTGCACTCCCATTCACATGGGCAGAAAAATCAATCCCATATCTTGGAATTCATTTAACAGCATCTCATTCTGACTTATTCTCAACCAATTATCCTCCTGTATTAAGACAGATCACAAATCTAATAAAACAATGGTCGCAACTTCCTTTATCCTGGATAGGGAAGATTAATGCAATCAAAATGACTATTCTACCCAAATTGCTTTATCTATTCAGAGTCCTCCCTATTCCAATTCCTTCCTATTTTTTGAGAATAGTACAAAAAAGAGCAACTTCGTTTATATGGGGCTCTTCTAAACCACGTATACCTATACACACACTACATCTTCCCAAAAATAAAGGAGGCCTGGGATACCCTAATTTTACTAACTACTACAGAGCAGCACATTTGGCCAGTCTGTCCAAATACCATGCAAAACAGGAAATCCCATTATGGGTAATTATAGAGGCTTCAGAAAATGACCCTCTATTAATATCAAATTTATTATGGCTTGATCCTAAAGACCGCTTTAAAATTCATAATCCCATAACTAAACACTTCTTATCTCTCTGGGATAAACTAAAAACCAAATATCAGTTACAATCTCCACACAATCCTCTCCTTTCTTTTATCAGAAATCCGGCCTTTTATCCGGCATGGATCTGCCCAAATTCTTTTAAAGCTTGGACAACATCAGGCATTCAGACACTAAATGACTTCATAGCATCTAAATCATTCCTTTCATTCCCATCGCTTAGAGAAAAATATGATCTACCAAACTCTGAGATATTTAGATATCTCCAAATCAAAAATTTCTATACACCATTCCTAAAGGGGGATACACCATTATCCCAATTATCCATTTTTGAATCAATCTGTACAAAAGATCCATTTGCTAAAGGTACAATTTCATCACTTTATAATCAATTATATGGAGTAGCAAATCTTAATAGACCCTCTTACATTCAGAGGTGGGAGGAGGACCTGGGACGAACTTTAGAAGACACGGACTGGTCTAATATATGGCTCACATCTAAGTCATCTTCACCCAACATCTTAGCACTGGAGACAAATTATAAAGTCCTAACTCGCTGGTACCTTGTACCTGCTAGAGTGGCAAAATATTCACCTAATACCTCAACTCTTTGTTTTCGAGGATGCCCAGAAATAGGCACATATTTACACATATGGTGGACGTGCCCAGTAATCCAAACCTTCTGGAAGGAAGTCTTCGTGATTGCATCTAAAATATTTAAAAAACTAATACAACCAGATCCATATTTAACTTTACTTAATCTAAAACCGGAATGGTTAACACTCTCTCAATTCAAACTTATGATCCAACTAATAACGGCTGCAAAACAAACAGTGGCCAAGGCATGGAAATCTCCTACATTGGTACTAGCAGAAACAATTCACAGAATGAATAATACAATGTCCCATGCTAAGATGGTAGCCATCGATCAAAATCAAATTCCAAAATTTGAAAAACTTTGGCATCCTTGGATAAAACAACAGTTCCTGTCAAATTTCAATGACTCTGTCCTGTTGCCATGGTAACAGATTAAATGACTTACAGACACACCCATTCTAAGGCTTCAAAGAGAACTAAAAAGAATAATAAACTGACGAGCGGGACAACCTTGTGGACCATACCTCTACCTTTCAACCCTTTTTCTTCTTTCTCTTTCTTTTTCTCCACCTTACGATTAAAGCTCATTATCAGAATTTATTTGACCTATATACACTCTACTTGTAAACAATATGTATAGTAGGTATAAATCATTTAAATACCTACAAAAGTAACTAAGGAAATGATATATATCTTTAATTTAGGTTTACGTGAACCCAATGTTTAATATTTGAAATTTCATGATATTTACCTATATAAACCCTACTGTAAAACAATGAGCTTACTTTATAGATCCTTGTAAACTTACTTTATGTATCTTTATGTATCTTTATAACATTGTACAAGTATAAACTTCTTTTGACAAGGAGAAATGAACTTCCTCTTTATACTCTCATAGTACATCACTACGTTCGGGTTTGTCAAACGACAATTTTGGGGATAGTTAGTATGCTAGACAAAATCCTGCACACGCGCTGTTGACAAAAATCAGATGCTCGTCATCCAACAATCAGACCGTGTATATGAGGCTTTAGACCCCATACACACTATACAACTTTTGTTGTCTGATTTCCTTTGCATTTACCAAAACCATGTAATGAAAGGGCCTGCCTGACTGCATACAAATTGAAACTTATAAGGTTTGACTTCATATTATATGGTTTTTGTTAAATCTAAAGGAAAAAATCTACAGAAAATTGTATAGTGTGTATCCAGCATACCTACAGTATGATAACAGTTAGAACAGCATAATAATAGTGCATCAAATGGGAGAACAAAACACTTGCGTCCTGTCCGAATAAAAACCTAGTTACGTACAAACTGACTACATAAATACGCAGGCTTATATTTGAAGAGCGGGTTTTACTTGTACAAACTTGCCTTTTTCCGTAGTTTTTCAGCAGCATCAAGTTCAGCTTTTATTGTCTTATCAAACTTGTTTAAGAGCTTGGGTTTCTTTTTCTTGGCTATAAAACAACATGAAGGATCCTTGTTTTAGTCATTTATCTTATTATCACAGTTAACGGCGTATGAATGCATTGTGGTTATACCTATTATTCACAGCAAAAGTACAGTTATTATCTTGAAAGCAATGTTTTCTATAGTAAGTACAACCACAGAAACATTTTTCTACATTAAATATCTGCCTTAAATTACTTTTTGAAAAACATTGTTGATTTAAAGCAGGATATAAAAAAAGCAGATTATTTTTTACAATACGTGCCCCCGCGGGATCGCGAGAGCGGTGACACTGGAGAGACATCAAATGACACTGCCCCAGAACGAGAGGGGGAAGGTAAAATGATGGCGGGCTGGAGGCAGTTAATGGCATCACAGTATTAGTCTGTAGAGTTCAATTTTAAGTTAGCCCACCCTTTGCAGCTATAACAGCTTCAACTCTTCTGGGAAGGCTGTACACAAGGTTTAGGAGTGTGTCTATGGGAATGTTTGACCATTCTTCCAGAAGCACATTTGTGAGGTCAGGCACTGATGTTGGACAGGAAGGCCTGGCTCACAGTCTCTGCTCTAATTCATCCCAATCAGGTTGAGGTCAGGACTCTGTGCAGGCCAGTCATATTCCTCCACCTCAAACTCACTCATCCATGTCTTTATAGACCTTGTTTGTGCACTGGTGCGCAGCCATGTTGGAACAGGAAGGGCCCATCCCCAAACTGTTCCCACAAAGTTGGGAGCATGAAATTGTCCAAAATGTCTTGGTATGCTGACGCCTTAAGAGTTCCCTTCACTGGAACTAAGGGACCAGGCCCAGCCACTAAAAAACAACCCCAAACCATAATCCCCCCTCCACCAAATAATTTGGACCCGTGCACAAAGCAAAGTCCATGAAGACATGGATGAGCGAGTTTGGGGTGGAGGAACATTACTGGCCTGCCTGAGTCCTGACCTCAACCCGATAGGACACCTTTTGGGATAAATTAGAGCAGAGACAGTGAGCCAGGGCTTCCCGGCCAACATCAGTGCCTGACCTCACAAATGCTCTACTGGAAGAATGGTCAAACATTCCAAGAGACACACTTCTAAACCTTGTGGACAGCCTTCCCAGAAGAGTTGAAGCTATTATAGCTGCAAAGGGTGGACCAGCTTAATACTGAACCCTACGGACCAAGACTGGGATGCCAATAAACTTCATGTGCGTGTGAAGGCAGGCGTTGCAATACTTTTGGCAATATAGTGTATCTGCAGCATACAAAACCTGCCACAGAAATATGTTGGCTATCGTTCCCCTGGCTGTCATTCTGTCTCATTGGCTTCATCGTTTTCTACATCACAAATGCAGAACAAAACACAGAAAATTGAATTTCTGGTTTCACTTTCAGAATGCTTGTTAAAGAGATACAACTGTCAAGTAGCTAGCAATTCTTTGATGACAGATTTGTGTTAAAAGTGCATATATCTTTGAGGCTGCTAAATGCACAAAAAAATAATAGTCTTTTTTAAATTGTAATTTTACCTTTCAAGTGAATAAGCATCTTACTATTTTACAACATACATCTTTTACATTCAACAGTTATATTGACCTGTATGTGTTATATCTACTAGAGCTATAGTAAACCTACATATCAGAAACACACTATTTCCTGCACATAGAATTTATCAAACTGGCAGCACAAAACAAAGGCACACATTGCTATTGCTGGTTTCTTTTGTCATGCATAACTTCTTAATTAACATCTTGTCTAATTAAGACAATTAAAGGAACCACTAAAGGAAACAATGCTCTTTTATTTTGATTCATTATTTGTGACCCAATTAGAAACTGTGTGCAAAAGCTAATAATTCAACGTAATTAAATATTGATTTTTTTTTTTCAGCAGCGGATTAAACAAGCACATGCTAATTCCTTGATTACTAGTAATTCCACATTTTATCTAGAATTATGTAAATACCTAACTACTGATGTGTAATTAAGTGTTTAGTAGATGATGGCTGCCATGGTGAAGCCCCTTTTACAAACTGCATTAGTGATTAACATTTTATATCGCACCTCTTACCCTTTCTGGAGAAATGGAGTAACGGGTACAGGAGTTTAAATAGAACAGAAGGTTAATACTGACTCTAATGTTCATCCTTTATTGATCTTTGGCACCTAACTGAACCACTAGCTCTACTCCCTGTGGTTGCCAGGGTTCTTACATTCTCAAAAGCAATTTGAGCTTGAAAAAAAAAAAAAGCCCTCTCTTTCTAAGCCCACCTCTCTCTGGAACATGAAAAAAAGATGGGGATGCACATCACAGAATCATGTCAAGAGGCTGAAATCCCACAAAAGGACTGCGTGAAAGCCAGATATATCTGTTAATTTGGCATAGCTCTCCATAATAATAGAACTTTTCCAATAATTATTAAAGGTTTCAAAGTATCTGGACTTAAAGAATATGTAAACACAACATTTCCTATTTCTGATATGCGCCTGCCGTACCATGTACTTGTATGAAAAAGTCTCCTGTTCTCTTTGTATTGCTTCCTTTGTGTGAAATCCCTGGTGTTCCTGCCAGTTCCTCTGCTTTCCTATCAAAAACTGACCGCGCTAGGCATGAGGGCACATCGTGGTCAGTTCTCTAGCAGTGCAGGCAATTCAGCCTGCTCTCCTCCAATGATCAGACTTGTCCTGGCATGACCCCCTGCACAGCCATTCACTGGAAAGACCACTGTGCTGTTTCCCCCCCCCCCCCCCCCCCCAGCTCTCTGAGCTCCTTACACAGCTGGGAACAGATCACTTATTAAAAAAAAAAAAAGAAGGAGGGGGAAGGTATTAATGTTTTTTATATCTATACATAAATGTTTCGTGTGATGGTCTCCTTTGCTTTAAGGGGGCCCCTGGCTCCTCGGATTTAGGGCCTACCTCTTGTCGACAAGCAGCCACCAGTGCTACATCTCAAATTTTTTTTTTTTGTATCTCTCTGCTGAATGTTCATCCCGACCTGTGCCAGTTGTATCCATTGGACCAGTATTTGCATTACCCTCTGCTGCAATCCAGTGCAACTGCATCTAGGGCCCTAGTTAGTCTGGTGATTTATAGGAACCTTTGGGATATCCCATAAGGTCACCCAGTAGACAGCTAGAACCTATAGAAGTTATTTGATTGTTATGCTCACTGAACTGCACCCCTGCGCGGGTAAACGTTTGTCAAGATGTTATACTTATTTTAATAAAAAATATTGTACCAGAAAATCTGTTTCTTGGTGTACAGTGCAGGACACAGGCTTTTTATTCAATATGATTGGGTCCTACTGTATGCAACTACCTTCAGGCGATTGAACACTGGCAAGAGAGAATCTGCAGGGACATCCCCCTATATAACAATTTCCACTCCCAGCTAGCTTCAGGTTTGTAGCAAGCAATAGGGAGATCATAAGGACAAAGGGGAGGGACCTCTGTCCCATACTGTGCGCCAAAAAAGAATTTTACTGGTAGATCAAATATTCTACTTTTGTAGTCATACAGCATGGGGCACATGTTGTTAAACCCCCAAGCACACTGGGCATTTATAACCAGTGCAGAAGGTTCTGGCTTTAAGTGTGGGCAGTGGGCACACATGCAGCCTGTCAAACTCTATAAAGGGCTCTGGCCTCTCTGGCAGGAGTTTTGGTATATCTAAGCACCACTTCCTCTTGTGCCAAATTGGTGCAATGAGAATCACTAGATTGCCTACCTACCAATTCTACAGAGCAGGTAAGGGAAAATCTGGAGAGGTGGGAAGGCATAGATCAGGTTCAACTAATCCCTTGGCATCACCAGAGTGTCCACTGCAAAAACCTGTGGGTCCCTGGTCCTGGCCACAATATTATTCAGTTTTTTGTTGAATCTGGAAACTATTAGATCCACATCCAATGTCCCTCACTTGTGGCAAAAGTGCTCCAAACATCTCTGGAAGGAGAGCACATCCCCTTGATCCATACAGTGACAACTGGGAAAGTCTGCTTGCCAAATTTCTGTGCCTTGGATGTCAACAGCTGACAGGGCCAAAACAAAGTTCTGCCCAAAAGAGAATCAAGTCTATTTCCCTTAGACTTATGATGCCTACTTGATGGTAAACGTAGATCATTGCAGACACACTGTCCAACTGGATTCTCGTCGGGTGCCCTCGCAATAGTGGTGTTCAGTGTTGAAGAGAAAGCTGAATCACTCTGAACTCTGCAATGTTTATGGGAAGGCAAGCTTCCTGTGACGACTATGTTGATTACATTTAGAGGGTACCCAGGACTGCTCCCCAGCCCAACAGACTGGCATCCATTGTGAGAAGCATCCATGTTTTTAGATGAAAGGCTGCCCTGACTACAACACTGGATTTGGAAATCCACCACCTAGAGAAAGTCTGGCCTTGGGGGGTCAGATATATGGGTCGGTCCAAGGGTCAAATCCGTCCCATGCTGCCAGAATGTTAAGCTGCAATAGTCTGGAGTTAAACTGGGCGTACTTATGCTGCAAGAGGATTGTTTAAGCCTGTAGGAACAAATTGAGTCTTTGACCAAAAAAGGGCTGGAGTCCTCAGTTTGGCTTGAGAATCGTAAAAAGGTTTGAGTAGGAACCTTAAAAGGGTTTTTCTTTTGATACAGGAGTAATGACCCCTTGAGACAAGAGCTGTTGGACAGCAGCAAGCAGATCTGCCCATCGTGATGGGGGCAGGGGACAAGTTTGAAGGCACAAAGCAAGGAGAAGGTGGAGATTGAAACTCCAGTTCATAGTTCCTGGAAAGACACTCTGAATGCAGATACCTGAGATTTTCTGGGACCAGAAGGCAAAGAAAGCCAAGATGTCCACCTAGTCTTAGTGGGGATGCCTCATCACTGTAAAAGGCCATGGAATCAGTCTTGGCTGGTTTTGAGGGCTTTGTCTTCTTAGGAAAGTATGTTCCAGTGGTGTTGAAAGACAGTGAGGGGCAAAAGAAACCCTTCTTAACCTTAAATGTGGAAGTCCTACTGGTAGAGACGCTAGTTTCCTTCTGGGGGAGCGGAGTACTCTTACCCCTGTGATTTCCCCAATGTACTTATTCAAGGAGAGACCTAACAGGCATTCAGCAATCATCTTGCAGACTTCGTTAGAAGCAACAGCAGTTTGCATGTTCCACTCCCCTAAAAAAAAATAAAAGGGCTTTAAATAGGGCCACTATCTCCTTGTCTACTCAGGCTTTGAACATGGGATAGTCTTTGACAAGGGGTGCAAGTATATTGTTAAGACAGAAAATGGATGGATCTACCACAGGAACCACCCACTTAAGCAGAAAAATGTCTTCAATAGTGCTTTGGAGGAGTAAAAATCTTCTCCAGCCCAGGCCAGTCTCCATACAGCACTGGCTCTATCAGCATGTGCCTGGAAAAGACTTGGCTAGTTTAGGTAATTTGAGGGACCCAATACTGGATATCTTGGGGTAAGTTGACTTAAGACTGCTTTAATACTTAGCAGGAATATGCAGGGTCAGTAAATGTAGCATGGCGAGCTTTAGCTTGAACAAAATCTCTGTTTCAGGCCTGTCATCATGATCCGATCACTTATCCCTGAATGGATAAACTACCACAACAATGGAGCTAAAAGGTGAGCCTTACCCTTTTTCCTTGTGCTTAAGATACGCCAAGCTTGTGGATATCACCAGAGGGGTACTCAAAACCTCTGCAGTAGTAGAGAGGGAGGGGGGAGTACATAGATGCCAAGCACTTGTAGACTGCAGTAACCTGGGTAGGATGGTAATAGTTGCTATATTGTAACCACAGGAGATGGTGCCAGTCCTAAGTCCTGCCCAGAAAGAGGAAGAGGCTGAGGGGGGCAGCTGCAGAAAGCCCATTGAAAATGAGGCTGTGAATGCTCAGCAAGCACCCTATTTCTGCAGTCACACTAGCTGTCACTTGGAGGGATGGCACGGGTGCAATAATGATGCTACAGGTGCACTAGTAGACATAATTGATTTTCTAATTCAAATGAACCCTGGCACTTCTCACTGCCATGACCACCGGAAGGGTGGTTGGTGGCTCCCACACATTCTGAAGGGAGTTTGGAAAATGAGCACAACCTAGACAATGTTTAAAAGACTTCCTCGCTGTACTCTTCGCCCTCTGCAGGGGTTTTCAGGGGCAGGTCTCTGCCACTTGCTGACCATAGCCCTAGACTTGGGATGCTAACTCCATGCATTGCACTACATGCCAATGGGAGTGCCCACAACAGGATCCAGTGCATGTAAACATTACAGGCCAGCCCTGTATCTTCTTCCAACTGGTGGGGTCTGGGTATGGTCACCCAAGTATCTGCTAAGGTGTCAACAAATTTTGAAGCTGCATGAGGAGCTGCAGTGGCTATGGTGCAATAGGATTCTTGAAACCTCCATATAAGGTGGTAAGCTTTTTTCAGTAGCGAGAGGCGGTCCATCACCTAAGGACACTAGCAAAAAATTAAGATAGTTGGGAGTGGGAGGGGTAACACAGGGGGAGTTCTCTGCAGCCTTCCTTTTTTTTTTGCCAGTGTCCAATCACCTTAAGGTAGCTGCATATGATTTAAGAGCCTGCGTCATGTACTGTATGACTGGGAAAAGTTTTCACTTACTGATTTGTTTTTTTAAGCTGAACCCTGGAATAAGCACATTTTGTCCAAACACAGTAGGTATGTCCTTGATAATGTCCTATTGGACGAAACACTTTGGGTGGGATATTTGTTACTGACATCTCGCCGCTGAGTGATTCTAGGTCGCCTGCAGCTATCGTGAGTTTTTACCTGGTTTTTATAGTGTTTTTATTTGGATAATACTTGAATTAAACATATTACACTATGGAAAATCCATCTGTGCTCCTGATGAGCTTTATTTATCCTTAGTGGAAGTGGAGATGCAACGCTGCTACGCTTCCAGAGGAATTTCTATATATGTCAAGGCGCACATACTGCTGTCACGGCAGCCATTATTTCTGGTGAGTTTGAACTTTACCTGAAGGTGGTGGATATCTATCCGGACACATTTATATACTGTACCTGCATTTACCAGAGTGACTACACCAGACTTTACAAATTTTTCAATTTTTTATGTTCACACAGATTTTTTGGACTTTATGGAATGTATTTGTTATTTAAATCCATTATTACTGTGATTTAATGATCACGTATTCATTTGTTGGCTCTGCACTTGATATAACAGTAGGTATGTGTGTTTTTACTTTGATCCTAATGTGCTTTTTGTATTTCTTGCACATCTGTGCAGTAATCCAGCATGCAAATTTGTCTCTGTGTAGAAACCTCCTGTGATACAAATCAGTCACTGCTGCTTTCCCCTTGTACTGGTCTCAACTGCACCCCTTCTGTAGTTTTCTGCAGGTAGCCTGCATTGAGTGGGCTTGTTGGCTCCTTCCTACAGGGCTTTTCATATATAGTAAATTAACATCACTTCCTACCCTCAAGAAGCTTGCAATCTAAGGTCCCTGTATCACATTCTCATACTAGGACCAATTTAGACTGGAGCCAATTAACCTACCAGAATGTCTTTGGAGTGTGGGAGGAAACGCCAGTACCTGAAAGAAACCCACAGGCACAGGGAGAACATCCAAACTTTAGTGCTGCCCACAAGGTACAAGGTAATAACTGGGTTTACAAAGGTGTTTGGTGCATACAAAATGGATTTATATTCTTTGTGGAATATATTGAGGAATATTTTTCAATTAAAGGGTTTTTTTTTGCCCAGTGTTTAGCACTAAAAATAATTCATTGACTGAATTGTGTACTGCATGAAAATGTCAAGAACATGGAGAAAAACCTCAGAACAGAAGCTCAAGAGGGGTGAATTGCTCTACGCTAAAAAACAGCTAAAAAACGGCTAAAAAATGGGAAACTATAACTATATATTGGATGGTCAGCAGGTGCAGGAAGAAGAACCCCACTGTCACAGGGGGGCAGAGGCCCAGGGAGAGAGGTGGCAGGAGCTGGAATATGTTACATGTTCCACTCGAAATACAAGTGGAACATGTAACATGTTCCAAATGTGAACTTTACCTTTACTAAAGAAATCAAAAATCATCACACCAAAAATCTGTGAATATATACTTTAACTATACAATAGTCTTAAAAGCCAATTTCTGCTTACTTATTTCATGTGCTCATGACTGGGTATTTAAAGTGAACAGGAATTTGCTTTTCATATGATTGGATAACCAGTGAATATTCCCACACTTTTTTGTGCTATAATTCCCAACTCTTTTTAGAAAATCAGTCCAAAACTCCCACTACAACTGCATCCAATACACATATTAGTATGGCCAGACTAATACAACCTGTTTTGTGATTAGACACTGTGGGATTGATTTACTAAGACTGAAGAGTGCACAATCCGATGCAGCTCTGCATAGCAACCAGTTTCCAGGTTGTTTTTTTTGTTTTTTGTCAAAACTGAACTGAACAAATTATAGTTAGAAGCCAATTGGCTACCATACACAGTTGCACCAGATTTTACACTCTTCAGTTTTAGTAAAACAATCCCTGTGTCTTTCTGAAAATTACTGCCATTTTTTTAAAGATTTAATTCCATATTATTAGCCATAATCCTGGAACATCTAACCCTCTGAGTTTTGTTCTCATATTAATGTGTAAAATATTAAATAACAACATTTAATAGGAATCAAATACCATACTATGTATAAAAATACAAAAAAAATAAACTTCAGATCTGTCCTTCCACAGTATAAGCTGCAGACATACTAGAGGCACCTGAAATCTGCAGCATTATAGAGCTTCATGGAGGGAGCATTTTGATATCTTAATTACTGGCGCCATCTGCTGCATATGTCAAGAACCAGTTTTTGAATTCTTTACTCGCTTTCCAGCAAACTTTTTTTTTTTTAATCCGTAAACAAAAATATAACCTGGAAAATTATATAATAAATAGGACAGTGTAGCTACAAATACTGTAGCTGCTGACGTTTAATAAAAGAACCCTTACCTGACCAGGGATCCAGTGCCATCTGCACCCAAGCCAGTTCTTCACCGGTCTTTGGGTCCCCAGTCCCGACATCTTCAGTGTGGCTTCACAGCTGGCTTTCCACTGTGCAAGCGCGGGTCATGCTACATGAACAGTTTGTAACCTCCTGGGACCTGTGCCGTGTCCCAGAAGGTTGCTGGCAAAGGGATAAGAGACTGAACTTCCTCTTGGATCACCTAGGAGATCCAAGCAGTGGTAGAAGCGGGTGCATGTCAAAACCAGGTTCCAGCTACATCTCCCCCCTCCCCCCCCCAAAAAAAAAAAAAAAAAAAAAGTGTCCAAAGGTGGTATTTAGGGGCGGAAAAGCAGAACTTAACATTTTGGTTGAAGTTCTGCTTTAAGTGCTTTTCATTGGAAACTAATGTATGAAATATATAACACTTTACCTAAACTTTGATATACTAAAATTATCTGTTGCTTTTGTTTTGTCCCTTGCACTTTCTGGTTGTTTTAAAATCCAATGGACATGTCTGGATAAAAAATGTACTGTCATTAGGAGTGTGGAAACCATTATGGGAGGAGGTAGTACACAATATTATGGGGTTGATTATAATACAATTGGAACGTTTCATAATTTTTTCACTGGAGTCAAATCACTGAAACATGACTTCTGATTTGTTAAAAAGGCTTGCTGTACTTTGTTACTAACCTTATTAAATAAGCAAGCCAGTGCATTTAGTTTATATATTCCTTTACGAGGAATTACAGGAATCGACTTCATTAGCAGTAGCTGCTCTGATCATTTGGCTCAGTGTTATATCCATCCAGACGCTTAAAGGGTAAGTTCACGGTTTCACGAAGAATTTAAAAAAAAAAAAAAAAAGGTGAATCGATTAAATTAATTCCAAATATCCTGACCACCCTTCTGCTGCACATGACCCTGCTTACAACGAAAAGCACATCTAGGGGTTCTTTTAGCTAGGTGTCCCAGGGATGATAGAAGCACTTCTCATTGGTCAGCACAGTCACATGAACTGGTAAAGTGCTTGCCTTTGCAAGCATTATGATGGATACTCACTCCGGGGCTGTGTATTACAGTGTACCGGGACGGCTACACTGGCAGCATGGGGCATCGTGGCCACTATGTGCAGAAGAAGTCCGGAGGGGTGGAGATTTGAAGTTACTTAACCCTTTCTTTTTTGTAAAAAGGTGAACTTACCCTTTAAGCTTCTGGATGGATTCCCCAATCTGGGAAACACGGTGTAGGTGTTTTCATCAGTGTTTTTTAGTACTTACCCAGTTTATACCCTGTCTGGGGTAGAGGGCTGTAAGACCATCAAAACTCAACAGTCTGCAGTGTTTTCTGCAGGCTGGCCCCTCTCACTGATATAGACAGAACCTGAGACTTCTATATATATGTAACCTATCATCTGTTAGAAGGTCGTGTGTGCGATTGGATTATTTCACTGGTATTACGTTGAGAGACTTAAATTCCACCTATAATCAATTTCCTTGATGTCATTGCTAATGAACAGAACCAAACCCCCGAGTATAGTCACCACCGTCTTCCAGCGATGTGGCTGTTAAATCTGTCATCTTCTCCCTGGGTGCAATTTTTCTGGCCTCTTGATTGGCCAGCGAGAGATGTCATTCCCGCCCATGCGCACAGAAGTCATTCTTTCCGGCACAAAGTGTGATGCGAATGCATGCAGTGCTGCGCATGTGCAGCTTAGTGTACATTCAGTAGAAAACTGCAAGCAGGCAGGTTTGTATTATTGAACAGATATAGCATATCTCTCTGCAATAAACAGCTGCTTGCTCAGTTTTACAAAAGTTAGGTTTAGTTCTACTGAACAAAGCCAGGCAAGTGTAGATGTCTTTGAGCTCTGATCATTCAATTCTAAGATCAAACGCCATAGTACTAAAGAACTGTGGCTTAAAATGTTTGTGGGTGGAAAGAGTTAAAAGCACAGAATTTTAGATTGGTAAAAAAAAAAATTAACCACTTGCGCCCATTTACTGCGGCAGGACAGCCGCTCTGTGCCAGATAGCGTATCTAGTACGTGATCTAACACTTATGAGTCTGGGGCGCGCTTGCATGCTGCCGGCGACCAGCTCCCACCAATGCTTTGGTACACAAGCAGAATGGCAGTCTGCCTATGTAAACAAGGCAGATTGCCATTCTGTGAGTACAGATGGCATGGATCCTGTGTTTCTGTAAAGCAGGAACACCGATCCATGTCTTCCACTAGTAAAAGCACCTCCCCCCACTACACTGAATCACAGGCTAGGCACACAGTTAGACCCCTTTCACACCGAGGGCGTTTTGCAGGCGCTATAGAGTTAACAATAGCGCCTGCAATCCGCCCTCAAACAGCTGCAGCATTGTCTCCAGTGTGAAAGCCCGAGGGCTTTCACACCTGAGCGCTGCGCTGGCAGGACGTCAGGAAAAGTCCTGCCAGCAGCTTCTTTGGAGCGGTGTGTTTACCGCTCCTCCGCCACTGCTCCCCATTGAAGTCAATGGGGCAGCGCTGGGATACCTCCGGCAAAATGGCGCATTACGGGCGGTTTTAACCCTTTCTTGGCCGCTAGCGGGGGGCCCGCTAGCGGCCGAAATGCGCCGCAAATCCAACGGTAAAACGCCACTAAAAATAGCGGCATTTTACCGCTGACGCTATAGGCGGCTTGGTGTGAAAGGGGTCTTAAACCTTTGATCGTCCCCATTAACCCCTTCCCAGCCAGTGTCATTAGCACAATGACAGTGCTTTTTTTTTTTCCCTCTCTACTGGTAGAACATTGATCCCTAGACACTGGGGGTCCACATCTGTTCCTAGTATAGAAGACTGGACAGCTGAACTGAACCTCATCATTTGAATGGAAGAACTAGCTGCTAGACCAGCGTTGCCAACCATCAGTATTTTTTTATTTTACAGGCAGCCAATAAAATCTGACACTTTTCTCCTGTCACTAAATGCTAGTGACAGGAAAAGGAGACAAGTTAACAATATGGCCATGACGCTCGGCTTGGACATGCGCAGTTCCAGTCCAGAGAAGGCCGAGACTATCCAAGTGCCTGCTACAGTGTGTTCAGGCAGTGCAGGCCGAGGCGGTGCCTGGACATGTGGTGTGATGTCATGGTGCAAGGGAGCTGAGCGGAGTGGCTGGAGCCTCGTGTGCATGTCTGCAGGACGGGAGCAAGGCAAGCTGAAGGGACCGCCGGCCATAGAGAGACTGTCACTGTGACTCAGAAGGGGACATGTTGTGTTGGTGAGTGAGGTGTCATCATCATCTGTGCTGCGGCACACTGCTGTCATTGTCACGGAGAGTCAATTTCATGTGTGTGTGCCGACCATTTTAATTTCTTGTCCCCGAGCTACTTACTATATAAAATATAAATACGTTTTTAGCCTTAATACGTAGCTTAAAACACATTGCCAATTGCAAATTGTACATGTTTATAGCTTAAAAATTGAAGTTTGCACCTAAAAGTGTAAATTTGGAACTTTTGGAAATGTCAATGGAACTTGACCGTGCCAGTAAATTTTGGGCGTTGTGTCAGTAAATTCCAATCTGGTAGGCTGGCACCACTGAGCTAGACTACTGTATATGACAGATTTACCAACTTTACTAACGCCTGGATTGTGATCTATACCTTCACTCCTCTCCAATTACTAAAAGGTGACTGAAACAAGTTTAAACTCCAGACCTTCCCTAGTGGAGCCACTTTTGACATACAAGTATTGTGACACCTGCCTTTACATACACAAACTTTTCAAACTGAGGCGCTTTTCAGGCACTTCACGCTAAAGAAAAGCGCCTGAAAAGCTCACAAAAACCAATTTCCACTAAAATCAATGAATGCTTTCACATTGACGTGGTGCGCTGGCGGGGCGCTGAAAAAACTACTGCAAGCAGCATCTTTGGAGCATGTCTGAAGCGCAGCAAAAAAAAAAAAAAAAAACACCTCAAAAGCACCCCTCTCCATTGAAATGAATGGTCAGCCCCTGAAAATGGTTCTTTTGAGTCACATGACCGTTAAAAAAAGCGCGCCGCTTAGCCACAAAAGTGTGCCGCATTTTGTGGGCAGTTTTCAAGCGCCTCAGTGTGAAAGGGGTCTTATGGCATCTCAGTCTTAGACCGTAGGGTTTAATATTGAATTGACCCACCCTTTGCAGCTATGACAGCTCTTCTGGGAAGGCTGCCCACAAGGTTTAGGAATGTCTCTATGGGAATGTTTGACCATTCTTCCAGAAGCGCATTTGTGAGGTCAGGCAAAAATCTAGACGAGAAAGGTCTGCCTCGCAGTCTCCGCTCAAATTCATCCCAAAGGTGTTCTATCAGGTTGAGGTCAGGACTCTGTGCAGGCCAGTCAAGATGTCTTTATGGACCTCGCTTTTGTGCACTGGTGCGCAGTCATGTTGGAACAGGAAGGAGCCATCCCCAAACTGTTCCCACAAAGTTGGGAGCATGAAATTGTCCAAAACGTCTTGGTATGCTGATGCCTGAAGAGTTCCCTTCACTGGAACTAAGGGACCAAGCCCAACCCCTGAAAAACAACCCCACACCATAATCCCCCCTCCACCAAATGATTTGGACCAGTGCACAAAGAAAGGTCCATAAAGACATGGATGAGTGAGTGGGGGGTGGAGGAACTTGACTGGGCTGCACAACATCATTGCCTGACCTCACAAATTTGCTTCAGGAAGAATGATCAAACATTCCCATAGAGACACTCCTAAACCTTGTGGACAGCCTTCCCAGAAGTGTTTAAGCTGTATAGCAGCAAAGGGTGGGCCAACTCAATATTGAACCCTACAGACTGGGATGCCATTAAAGTTAATGTGCGTGTAAAGGCAGTTGTCCCAATACTTTTGACAATATAGTGTATATGGAAACGACTTGCAAAAAGTCTATATTTGCATAGGTACCTCTTCAGGATTCTCCTGTGCTTGGCATTTTCTGTACAGGTTCACTTTGAAGCCACAAGACTACAACCATGCCTAATTACCAAAGCAAGGGGCAATGCACAAAACAATAGCCCATAGAAACTAATTCTAATCAGTCTGTCAAAATGGGATTCCAATTGGTAGCACCATCTTAAATAAATCCCTAGGTTTGTATCTTAATAAATAAGTCTCTAGATGTATGTAAATATAGCGGTGTGAGGAAAATTGCATTGCTTGTTTCTGACACAAATGTGGACTTAAGTGAAAAATAGGAAATATATTATGCATGAGGTAATACCTTTCTCCTTTTTTTGAGAGGATGGTTCATCCCCTGTGAAAAGAAAACATACATTTTAACTGTAACATATACATCAAAAGAGTGAGAATGCAAATAGACTTCCGATTTATACAGCAGAAGATTTTATGGGCTTAACAGACATCACACATTGCTAACCTGCTTCTGAGGAGAAATGGGCATGACATGATTTTATGTGTCAATAAATGACCTTCATAGCCAAGCTTAGCTTACCCTTTATATTATAAAACAACAAAGTCATGGAAATGTACTTTACACAAACTTCCACACAGGATCGCTAAAAAAACCCCACTGCTACTTAGAATTGTAAAATGTTAAAGGGTAATCAACATTCCCATCCATCAGGAACATGCTCCACATGCAGAATCTCAGCAATAAATCCTGCTTCCATATTTTTGGTGTGAAACAAAATGGGATGGGGACAACAAAAACAAATTGTTTGCATAAATGGCCCTGAACCTGTATAGAACCCTGTGACTACCTACCTGCATGCGTTTCACAAAGTGCCCAAGTAAGAGCCAATGCCCAAAGCAACATTACAGGCTGTCCCCACGGTATTACCTAGCTTGCACTAATCCGGATGCAATCCTTCTATTGTTATAGTAAAAGGCAGTGAAGAGTTGATTAACCACTTCAATACCGGACACTTTCATCCCCTTCCTGGCTAGGCCAATTTTCAGCGTTCAGCACTGTCACACTTTGAATGACAAGTGTGTGGTCATGCAACACTGTACCCAAATTAAATTTGTATACATTTTTTTCACACAAATAGAGCTTTATTTTGGGAATATTGATTCACCACTGGGTTTTTTATTTTTTTGCAGGAAAGTTAGTGTCCACAAACTATGATGAGATAGAGATGATAGAGATAGAGCTATAGAGATGAAGCTAGAGAGATGATAGAGATAAAGCTAGAGAGATGATAGAGATAGAGATAGAGATGATAGAGCTAGAGATAGAGATGATGGAGCTAGAGATAGAGATGATGGAGCTAGAGATAGAGATGATGGAGCTAGAGATAGAGATGATGGAGCTAGAGATAGAGATGATGGAGCTAGAGATAGAGATGATGGAGCTAGAGATAGAGATGATGGAGCTAGAGATAGAGATGATGGAGCTAGAGATAGAGATGATGGAGCTAGAGATAGAGCTAGAGAGATGCTAGAGATAGAGATGATAGAGATAGAGATGACAGAGATAGAGATGACAGAGATAGAGAGATGATAGAGATAGAGCTATAGAGATGAGAGATGACAGAGATAATGCTATAGAGATGATAGAGATAGAGCTATAGAGAGGATAGAGATAGAGGATAGAGATACAGATAGAGAGGATAGAGATATATAGCTATGAAAATCAGTCAAACCTGATGTACTGACGGACAATCTCATATCTTGAGGCTCGAAAATGACAGGACAGTACAAATATCCCCCAAATGGCCCCTTTTTGGAAAGTAGACCGTTCAAGATATTTAGTAAGCGGCATGGCAAGTTTGATGTAACTTTTTTTTGTCCAAATTTTTTAGAACATGAATGTTGTTTCACTATATTATACATTTTTATTATTATTATTTTTTATTTTTTTTTACATACCATCACCAGTGTAGTACAGCATCATCATAACTGGTGTGGCAGTGATCAAAGATCATATTTTTAAAAAATACTTTTTCCATCGTTATGCTTTTCTTTTTTTACATACTGCGATAGTGTGTTACCATGCTAACGCTGCTACTCTAGGAAGGTGATTTTTTTTTTTTTAGGTTCGGTTCACACTTGTGCGATGTGGGAACCAGCGCGATTCCAGTGCGGGTTCCCGCATCTCACCTGAATTGCTGCCGGTTCACACTGCCCTCTGCGAACTGCTGTGGGTGTCAATACAAAGTTAACCCCCCTGGTGGTATTCCCGAGTCTGGCTCGGGGTGGATTTTACATACCAAAAGCGGTATCCCCGAGCCAGACTCGGGCTTGCATCGCAGGATCCAGGAAGAGATTACTTACCTTGTCCCCTGGTTCCTGCAATGTCTCCCCGCTGTGATCGGCGAGCCGCTGTGTCTCGCTCGATTCACAGTGCCGAGCTCCGTTCCCTGCGAGCGTTGCGACGCACAGGGACGGAGTTCGGCGGTAAATTCAAAAGTGAAACACATAGTATAGATACAGCATACTGTAATCTTACAGATTACAGTACTGTATCAAATAACTACACATCCCCTTTGTCCCTAGTGGTCTGCCCAGTGTCCTGCATGCAGTTTTATATATATAAAACTGTTCTTTCTGCCAGGAAACTGGAGATTGTCCATAGCAACCAAAACTGTCTCTTTACATCAAAAGTGGCTTTAGACCAGCTAGAAAAAAGCGATAATAAATTATAATCACTTGCAGAATTGAGCGATAGTGATTTGTGGGGAGATTCGTCATCAAACACTAAAAGTAATAAAAGCTAAAATTCTGCAACTGTGCAAATTTCAGTGTTTTTGATTTGATTACATTATTATATAATTTTTATTATTATTATATTATTATGTGTTTTAATTATTTATAGTTATTTATTATATTATAATTTTTTATTTCGTTTTTCAAACTTTATCATACCCGGGATGTCTACTAGACTCTTGTTTGGACAGATTTAAGTGAACTATTCCTAAGAATTACAGGCCTACAATATGAAACGCCATATTTCTGTGCAAAATAATTGTACCGCTTTCAGCACCTAAAATCTGAAATAATCATACCGCCAGGGAGGTTAATGACCTCCAGATCAGTTTTCAGATCGCAGTGCGAACTGTGAAATGGTGCAGGAATCAGATCGTATAGGTGTGAACACCCATACGATCCGATTCCAGTATGGATCAAAAAGAGTCCTGCACCATTTTGGTGCGAATGCGATGCAAATTCAGCCATGCAAAAACTGTATGGCTGAATTTGCATCGCAGACATCGCATGTGATCTGCACAGCAATGCGTTGCGAATCACATGTGATGTCTTGCACTGCACAAGTGCGAACCGAGCCTTACACACTATGATTGTTTACAACAGTGATCATCACAATTATAAGCAACCATTTTTTTCTGAATATAATCCATTCATTGTGGACTATTGCAATTAGCTATGATGGGCCACAGCTAATCACATGGCACAGATGGGCTGTGATTGGCTCTGTTTGTACCATGTGATCACTGTGACCAATCACAGAGGTCAACACAATAGTACACAATGGATAGTGTGTATAGAAGCCATCCATTGTGTAAAACTGTCATGTGATTGGTCACAGCAATCAAATGGTACGGTGGACACAGCGGGTGACAGATTGCGCTGGAGCGCGGCCTGATCCTGGGAGGACACCATATGACATCTACCCAGGATGGGAGCGCTCCAACTTGGCCATCATTTGTCTATAGGCTGGGCGGGAAACAGTTAAAGAATTCAAAGAAAATAAGAAACGTCCATGACTATCCAGGCTGTATCTTGTACTGTATCACTAAAACACGCAATTTCTGAATAAATCACATTTTTCGCTCCAATTGTCACATAACCTAAATGCCTAAACCTAGGTTAAGCAAACCTAAAAAAGAAAAACGTTAATTTTATATTTGTGGGGCTTGCATAATACTTTCAACCAAGAGAAATTAGAGCTCATTAAACAATACCCATCATTCAGAAAAAGGTCTTGACAAAACACAATCAGTGCCTTTTCGAAACCTCGTCCAATAAATCTGTTTATCTTGCATTAATACAAAACCTATGAGTGCCTCTTCCTTTGGACAGTTTGCATCCACTTGCACACATCTAAAAAAAAAAAAAAAAGGAAGTAGTACTGAAGGCTGAGTGACTATGACTATGAATAGGGAGAAGATTGGCCAATAGCAAGCACTGGGTGGTGAATTGAACTTGGATATGATCACCAGGTGTTGAAGCATGCATATTAGAGTGCAATGGATTTTCAGGGATCACAAGGCGCCCTTATAGACTTACTACTTCATGTATGTGATCAGTTTAAGTTGTTTTAAGTAATAAACATCATTTTTACTGCCAGGCTTATATACTGGTTACCTGCTCTTTTGCCCCCTAAAAACTTTCCTGTGGCTGGTAGGAGTTCTTTAGCTTCTTTGTACACTGAGCGACGCATGTGCCGTGTAGTGTTCAGTCCCTGTCTGTGAATGGGCTGTATCGGGTACAATGTAACTCCTGCATACACAGGAATTACATCAGTGGCAAAACCCAATGGCCAAACAGAAGTGCCATGGGACCCAAATGGTGGAGGAGATGGTAGCAGATTTAGTTACCTGTGCTTATCTAGTGTTGTGTAAAACGGCAGTAGCACGTTAATGCAGACATCCAAAAGGAGCCTGCACATACCCACTGCCATCTTCCACGGCTCTGGGGCACTCCTCACAATTAAATTTACTCTTGGCCCAGTCCCCTCCAACAGCTGCCTATTGGTCAGCGTGGAAGCACAATGATGGACCACTAGCTTCAGGAGGTGGTGTGGGGAGGGCAAGCACCAACTTCACTGAAAGTCAATACTTGATTATTTGAGAAATTTAGATGAAGACTCCATTCCCAATATTGCATTGTGATACCACACATTTCCACAATGCATGTAACTATGTGCAGAGCCATTCATTTTAAATGGCACCCCAACTCACCTTAACAGAGTACAGACCATGAACCATATGTACATTGTTGTGACTGAAAAACATGCTGTATGTCTTAAAACTTTTAGAAAGTTTCCAGCGCCTTTAAAAGAAAAGGGCTGCTCTAACAAGTGGTAACGCAACCCCCTGACACAGTAGGCCTATGCAAATAGACCCTTAGGGGCATTCCTGAAAACAGCAGAGGAGATGTGTGGGCACTTCATGATACTGCAATCTTACATAGGATTAGGAGAGTAGAATTTCATCCTTTAAATTTATGCAGGTCTACTTTTTTTGTTTATTTAGATTGCACTGATCTGCAATGGCTAGCTTAGACCTAAGATCTACAATCAACTATGTATTATAAGGACTTGCCTGATTTTATATACATTCAATTCAGTAGGTTTGTTCTCATATTATATAACTTTGGTAAAAACAAAAGGAGATTGTATATTGGGATTGTATTGTGCATAGCCAGCTTTAGCCATTCACATTGCATTTAAAGAACTTGTGAACACCACCTCAAAATGCACACATCCAACATTATTGTTTAACTATAACTGCATTTACTGTGGAAAAAATAAAACATTTTATCAGTCTATATTTATTGGTTGGAGATTCTGATCTGTGGAAAGCAAGGCGTCCCAGATCTACCGCTGTTGATATTTGTACTGATCCTGCAGCACTATTGCAAGTGCGATTGTAAAAGTTTAACTTTAATAAAAACGAATTTTATGTATTCACGCTATCAGTATTTCTTCCATCCACCTATATGTGAGTATTCCCAATGACCAGATCCAGCTTGGGGAGGTGGAGATATCAGACAAGAGACCAGGGTCAACCTTGTTTGAATGCGCTTTACCCCTGCAGTGGTATGTCTTTTTGGCGAGTGTGGAACCGAGAGGGGAGCACCTTGTGGAATTCACCCAACTCTTCACCAAAAAATATTGTTGGTCCAGGCACAAGTCACTTTGGAAAACACTGTTTTGCACACATTTTTTATACACTCCAGTTTTTATTCTCTTGGCAGCCTCCCCCGGTTGTCTTCTCGTTTTTTCATCAATTTTGGAGGGACGTCCAGTTCTTGGTAATGTCACTGTTGTGCCATATTTTATCCACTTGATGACTGTCTTCACTGTGTTCCATGGTATAGCTAATGCCGTGGAAATTCTTTTGTACCCTTCTCCTGACTAATACCTTTTTACAATGAGATCCCTCTATTAATGCTTTGAAAGCGCTCTGCAGTCCACGGTTTTTGCTGTAGGATGTGACTAAGAAAACGTCAGGAAAGACCTACTATAACAGCTGAACCTTATTTGGGGTTAATCAGAGGCACTTTAAATGATGGCAGGTGTGTACTGACTCCTATTTGATACGAGTTTGAATGTGATTGCTTAATTCTGAACACAGCTACATCCCCAGTTATAAGAGGGTGTGCACACTTATGCAACCACATTTTATTATTTTATTTTTACTCTCCCCCCACCAAAAGATTTCAGATTGTTTTTCAATTGAGTTGTACAGTGTATAGGTCACATTAAAAAGGCGGATAAAGTTCTGGAATGATTTTTTTTTACATCACAAAAACCTGACATTTTAACAGGGGTGTGTAGACTTTTTATATTCACTATATATCTGTATGGACTTTACACAGTATCTAGTAAAGTGGTCACCAGCTCTATTTACGCACTATTGTGTGTACTTTGACAAAAGATTCCAATATATTCCCAAAAATGTCAGTGAAAAAGCTGCAATTCCTCTTTAGAAATATGACCTCAAGAGCTGGCAACGCTCTAAAATTTCCAAAATATTAACTAGTCCATCAGTTGCAAGGTAACCACCGGTCCTAGGCTGTGAATGCAGTTTTTGAATTATACCATGCAGCTCAAAACGACAAACTTTGTAAAAACAAATATAAGGAATACAATGACACATAAATCTGGTTTACTCTTCTGTATTTTATTTGAGACAAAAATACAAAGAGGATTATTGTACATTATCTTGAAAATCCTATTTATGTTGTTATCAAGGTTGGCACACTTTCATAAAACACCAAGCTTTAAAAATCAGGAATGGAATAACTCCAAATAAAGATCAACTCACAGCATGAGACATCCAAAAATCTACAATTCTTATCCCATATAAAAGGTCACAATATGTTTTTCACCCAATAATCGGTCACAGAATCAGCTACACAATGCATTAGGCATGAGTGTAAACCCCTTTTTTGTAAAAGATGGAAAATTATAAAAATGTGAACTTTGTTTACTTCTTAGACCCCTACCACAAAATATGGCTCTGTTAAAAATATGTATTAGCATTCACAAAATAGATATTTTTTGTTTTCCTATTCTAAGACATAGCAAAAAAACAAAAAAACAAA
This sequence comes from Aquarana catesbeiana, assembly GCF_042186555.1. NCBI lineage: Eukaryota > Metazoa > Chordata > Amphibia > Anura > Ranidae > Aquarana > Aquarana catesbeiana. The sequence continues at coordinate 521,791,286 of NC_133328.1, forward strand.
AAAAACAAAAAAAAAAAAGAAACTCACATCTTTGGAACATTATTGCTTGTCCACTCTGCCCTGGAGTGACAATAGTAATAAAAGGTTGTGCATATGGACTTGATCCTACAACTCTCTTTTCAAAACACCCCACTGGCGCCATGCTTTTAGGACATTACTTCAAAAAGTACATAAAGATTCAGTCATTTGGGTCCATACTGACAAGACAGCAGCAGCAGACAATTTACAGGAGTTTGAAGTGGGCCTATACTCAAATGTGCCATTAAAAAGGTAGTCAAATTAAAAATTAACCTAGAAATATATAAAATAAAAATAACGTAATGTCCTCTACACTTCAGTTTTTTAATTGGCATAACTTCATTGCATCATGCCCACCACTTCTTGTGTTGGTAATCAGGTGGCCCTGGAACACCCACATAGAAAGCATGATGCAAAAAATATAAAAAGTTGTTGTCAATACAAACCAGTTTCTCTCAGCCACCAATCACAGTCAAAACTCTAGGGCAGATTTAAACCCAACTGGCTACACAGAAAGAAGAAAGAGGATATTGCACCTTACATGATTAAGAAGTGCCAATCTTAAAGCCACTACTAACCCAGTAAGGGCGACCATACACGGAGCAAATTTCTTTCCTGCAAACACAGACAGACAGGGGGGCTGGAGAATCTGGGAGAAGACAGTGATTATTGCTAGCTGCTATAGGAGCTGGTAGCGATAGTCGCACCTAAAACCGGGCATGCTGGATGTGCATAAAATGAGAAAACCAACTTGGTACATTCAGCCTGCCCATACACGGTCTGAATCTGGGCTTGTTAGATGCCCTGGATTGGATAAATTTAATTAAGGCAAACAAAGGAAACTTTTTTACTTTAGCACTGTTCACTTGATAGAATTCGTAGCTCAGATTGCTTCTAACTACTCTTTCAAGCTAGATGGATAACCAGTAATCATAATACGAAATCACTCTACCTGGGGAAATTACTGCTGCAAGTTCTAAGATATGCTGGTCACATACACCTAGGCTTTGGTCGCATAATCTTTGCTGAAGGGCAGGAACAGACAATATGAACCTGGATCTTCCCTGCAGAGATTATACATGCATATGTCTTTGATATGAACAATATTGGAGGACGCCTGGAGCAGCAATTTCCCCAGGAGTGAGTATTTCCTGTTACTCTTTATCCATCCTGGCAAGAAAAAAAAAACAAACAGTCTTAACTTATTAAAGTATAGGCCCAATATAGCAACATCATGTAAATAATAATGAGTAAACCATAGCACCCACTCACCTGATAACTACTGGCTCCTTATATCATTATACTTCTCACAATGTTCTTGTTTCCCAAACTTTGACTGGTGAAAACCATGAAATTAAAAAAAACACACACACACAAACCCCTTTACAGGGTCTGAAAACTAATAAATGCTTTGAGATTGGCACTTCTTAATCATGTAAGGTGCAATATCCTCGGTCTGTTTTCTGTGTGGCCAGTTGGGTTTAAATGTGCCCTAGAATTTTAAGCCACCCAAATATCCTTCTATAGCCGTAAATGATGACACAAGTACAGCCCTGACCAAGAGCTCACCTAAAACTGTGACTTCTTCCAGAGGCTCCTTTTACATGTTCCCCTTTATTTTTGTCCACATGTTCTAAGACATATAGGACAGGTTCTACTCTTCTACCATCTAGTCCTATGCTGTCAATTATAGTTGCGCCACAAACTATCTCGGACAATAATTGGTGGGCAGATGTTTGAAGGCTAGTTTCACAGTAACTTTTCCACCCAATTTACATACCAATTTCGTGATGGTATAAGGCCCAAAGAAATATGGTGAATTGCTGATTGGATTATATATTGGCTACCACTGGCATGTAGTTGCATAACAGACCAAGTAGCGGAATTCTGGCTGTCACATAGACCATTGACAGGTGCGACAACTACATAACGCTATCCTTAAAACAAAGCATGGAGGTCTTTTTCGTGAGAGGATTAAAATTATTGGTACATGGAAACTAACAGCTTTCATTTAAAATATGAAATTTCATTAGGTTTCCTCCCTGCAAAGGCAGGTTTAATTTGTTCAAGTTTTAGTTTCTACAAATACCACACTGCATTACATAACATGAATGTCTCCCCCACAGCAACGGGAAAACCTAACCATTGTTACAGAGCACAGGACGCCAGTGTACACAATTCTATAGCTTACACTGTATAAAATGAACTGAATGCCAATGCCCAGATATCCGTAGCACGATTACAGGGTAAAGAACGCACATCAGTTTTCACAGCTGCAGAGCATAAGAGGCATTTCCATCATTTTCATACTACACTGGGCCCCTAAATAACTGAGTCTCACTATTTGCATGTCCTAAAACCCTGAGTACTGTGCAGCCTGACAAGGGAAGAGGTCAGTAGAAAAATACTAACACTAAAAAAAACGTCTTCTCAGAGTTAAGTTGCTATAGTTCTATAATTAACACTATAAGTAGTGATTGTCTATGCATAGTACAATGGAATCTTCACAATATGAAGTGCATTTACCTCTAAAGAAGGAATACTAAAATACCCATCAATGGGTCTCATTTATAAAAAAGCATCTGAAACATAATCATCCAGATTTCCCCTGCTTAGCACAGGCTAGAAAATGGTGCTGCAATCCAATTTTCTTCTCAGCTAATATCCTTCTGATCCATGGTTTTCGATCATCCAATGGGAAAAAGAACAGCTCTGCCCACTGCAACCAATTTCCTTCCTTTCAATCAATCAGTCATACAGCACTGGAAATGGAGACTGGCTGGTTGTTACAGCTAACAAAACATTCAGACACTGCTATGCATGAAGCCCACAGTGAATAAAATATATGAAGTATCTGAAAGGGAAGTGTCCGTGTTTGTGCCCTGCACACCATGCAAGTATCCACCATGCTGTAGTGCACAAGCCTAGAATTCACTGTAAGTGCATAAGTACTAATCTGACACCCGCTTGTTATTTGTGCTTCTAAAATACAGTGAGATCACAACAAACTACTGCCCCTAAATTTAAGAAAATATTTTTTTTTTTTTTTTTTTACTGTTAGTGTTCACGTATCCATTATAAATTACATACAAAAGGCTCAAGCGCACCCTACAGGAGATTTAGGTATGTACCCACAACAGAAGTAATATATTAACATCTAAAAACAACCAGACCCAATGCTGCTACTTCATAAATAGAATAACACACGGCCCACTGAATAGATACAAACAAACTGCAAACTTAGCATCAAAACAAGAACAAAAAATTTACACTCACACACCACGAAAACACAGATCTCGACTAAACTGAAAGATTTTTTTTTTTTTTGGAAAATACATAAAACAAAAAAAAAAAAACAAAAAAACAAAACATAAAAACATTACTAAGTGTACCAAAAAAAAAAAAAAAGTCTACATTTCTAAAATGATACGTTCTCTCCCAGAAACTGCTTTGTAATTTATTTCATGGGTCCAATTAACCCCTCTGCTCTCTTGTGAAGTGTTTGGTTAGGGCTGGTCCTCTTGATGTAGGGGCAGTCTTTTTGAACTTCTTAAGTATCTGTAAAAATAAGGGGAGATCTAAATTAAGGACCAACCAAAAGCATACGAAATATAAAATAGTTTACTGTATCAACACAAATTAGAGTAATTAAATCTGCCAGACTTGCTGACACATGCTTGTCATGCATATAAAGTAGAGCCAGCCATTAAGCGTCAAGAGGAGTTCATGGGTTCTTCATGAAATAAACAGGTTCTGTTTACAGGAATGCCAGTCAAGATCCTAAAAAGGTGGTCTCTGTTGTGCCAATTTTAAGGGGAATGTACAGGAAAAATGGAGGTCTCTCAATATGCCCACATAGAATATATTAAAAGTATCTAAAAACGCAAAAAAAAAAAAAAAAAAAAAAATATGTAATCCTGCATCTTTCCAGTCCTTAAGCTGGCCACACATAGATCGAAATTTGGCCGGTTCGATCGACTTCTGTCTGTTTTTTTCGCTGAATCAGTGGTGCCAGCTATAGCTGGCAACGCTGATCATTGAATTCTGACAATGAGAACTCTCCCCACTGTCGGAATGCAAAAGCTACAGCTTAAGGAAAGTATGAAGTAAATTACAAAGCAGTCCGTAGTAGAAACAGATTTAGTACACATTATTGAATTACATATGATCAAAAAAATTAAAGAAACTAAGTAGAACAAGAAAAAAAAAATAATAAACCATTAAATGTACATCAGAAACCAAAGCCTTCCAGATTTCCACCATATCATAAATCTGCTTCTTCTGCCACTGCAAACAAAGGCTTGTGGCATACACCTACATACACATTCTGGTGCACAAAGAAACCTTTAATATGATTTACTCTACGGAATTCTGAATGTAAAACATGACTTGAATGTACCTGTCCATGATAAAAACTTAATTCCAATTAAAAAATAGCTTATTTGTCCCTGTTGAGGAGAAAAAATTATGGTGGAGCAGTACTAAAACATCGCAATGGGAGAGCCGTTCAGTCCAGAAGGCTTTACATCCCAAAAATTGTCATGTAAGAGCCCTTGCACACTGGGGCGGTTTGCAGGCGCTATTGCGCTAATAATAGCGTCTGCAAACCGCCCCGAAAGTGCCGCTGCATGTATTCCTGTGTGAAAGCCCCAAGGGCTTGCACACTGGAGCGATGCGCTGGCAGGACGGTAATAAAAGTCCTGCTAGCAGCATCTTCGGAGCGGTGAAGGAGCGGTGTGTATACCGCTCCTTTACCGCTCCTGCCCATTGAAATCAATGGGACGGCGCGGCTATACCGCCGGCAATGCGCCTCTGCAGAGGCGCTTTGCGGTGGTTTTTAACCCTTTCTCGGCCGCTAGCGGGGGGTAAAACCGCCCCGCTAGCGGCCGCATACCGACGGTAAAACGCCGCTATTAATAGCGGCGTTTTACCGCCGACGCCGCCCCCGCCCCAGTGTGCAAGGGCTCTAACTGGAAGAAACTTGGATTTAAGGTATACCTGAAATGCCCAACGTATGTATAGAGGATTGGGGGGAATGAAGTTGGAGTTTGGCCTTAAAGTTAAAGTCAAAACATTCTGAGAGCGTAAGGGAGGGTTATAACTCGTCAGTTTTTTTTTTTTGGCATGCATCCCATTTGGGGGGGGGGGGGGGGGATTTTCCTTCACTTCCTGTCCCATGGCCAAAACAGGAAGTGGGAGGCAATCACTCTAAAGTGAGGGAATTCCTGGTTGGTACCACTGGAGGATTTGCCCCCTATTTCTATTCAAGGGACAACCCCAAATTTGGAATCTTCTTTCACTTTCATTCTGTGATGAAGGTAACAGGACAAGAAGATGAATACAGATGGTAAAACTTCCCTTACAGGTGTTCCAATTTGTTTTGCCCCTGGTTATACTGTGATGCTGCAGCACCCATTTACTGTCAAGCTGTTTTGAACATCCTCCACCTTCAAACTGAAACTGACAGATACAGAACAAGAATGGACATTTGATCCATCTATGGCCAGTTAAGAGCAGAACTAAATGCTCTCAACCATCAACAACTTTGAAAGGACAAGTTAACCTTCTGAAACATGTTACATGGTCCACCCCTTTTTAGTGTGGAACATGTAACATGTTCCCGCTTCTGCAGCCGCTCAGGAATCTGAGCACCTGGTGTGACAGCAGTACAGGGAGAAGTTCCCCGTACCAGCTGTCACTTTTTGAAAAGCACTCAGCCCACATGGCCGTGTCATTCATTCAGAGTTCTGTGAATGAATCAACTACAAGTACAGCATTCCTTTACGGCTGATGGCTTATAGTTCTCAAACTACCACGGCGCTGTTGAGCAAGACTGTTGTCTTCATGTAAACATTTGAAAGAGGCTACATTCAACTTCCCCTTTAGCTTAAGGAGTATGTTACCCTGATGACGCGTACACACGAGCAGACTTGCGAATGGGCTAAACTCCGTCGGCATTTCCGATGGAAAGATTTAGAACATGTTCTATATCTGAGTCCGTCGGAAATGCTGACAGAAAAAGTCTGATGGGGCATACACACGGTCGGAATGTCCGACCAAAAGCTCCCATCTGACTTTTTTTGTCGGAAAGTCCGGCCATGTGTACGCGGCATTAGAAAAATTGTGTGTGAGATCACGTGTATTTTATACATCATAGTCTATCATTTTTATGCATTTTTTTCTATCTATGTTTGACCCTTGCCAATTCCCTTTCTTCCTTGCTGTAAACTGAGCATACAAAGCACAGAAGCTGATCCTTTGGCTAGCCATTCAGAGGTACAGGACATTGTGCAGACAGTAGACACATAGCACATCAATTGGCTAGTTTTGTTCAGCCACCATGCCCCCTGACCAATTGCAGTCTGCTCCTGGCACACACTCCCTCCCAATCACAGTTTGCCTCTTGAACATGCCCACCCTCCTTCCCAAGCACAGCCTGCATCTTGCCTCAGGCTGAACAGACTATGGAATACAGGCACAATGGGTGTCTGCACAGTGTCCTGTAGCCCAACCTCGTTTCCTCCACATACAATGCAGGGTTAATAGCCCCGCATTGTGGGTGATGACACTGAGCAACTGCCCACAGCCCATAGCATCAGGGAGAAGACAGCGCCAGAGTGGGGGGTTAATGTAAATATTATATCCTCTACAGCTTCTCTAGACCCACCCTGGACTTAGACTTTAAAACCTGGAGATTAGTGTGCTTTTTTTATGGCTTGTAATGTTACCATAACTATTCATTTTGTCTATAGGCCAGGTGGGACATTTGTCATTCCGGGTGGACGTCTTATGATATCCTCCTGGAATGGGCCACGCAGCAGCGCGATCTGTCACCTGCTGTGTCCAGCTGATGACAGATCACTGTACCGGGCCGCTACTGGTACCATGTGATCACTGTGACCAATCACAGATCACTTGAAAATAATACACAGTGAATGGCTGCCATTCATTGTGTACAATTGTGTTGCTACCTGTGATTGGTAACTGTAATCACATGGTACAGGCAGGGCCAATTACAGGCCATCTGTACCATGTGATTAGTGGTGACCAATCAGCGCTAATCACAATACACAAACACATGATACATGAATCTTAGTCAGTTTTACTTTATTTCAAATCTATTTAATTCAGTAAAAACAGTTGCGTATAAACAGTGAAATTCATTGGTATAAGCAATCAATGTATATATAAAAAAAAAAAAATTCTGATCACTTCAAAGTTAGTACATTACAATGGTAACACTATTGCTCTGGTCACAGTATGTTAAAGAAATCTTTTTACATACTGAGACCAGTCAGTGCTCTTGATCATCGCCATTATATGAGGATGTCTTCATTTTCCAAAAAAACATGACAAAAAATTACAACTTCAAAAAAACTTGCCATGCCTCTTACTAAAAACCTTGGATTGTCTAGTTTCCAAAGAGGGGTCATTTGGGGGATATTCGTACGGTCCTGGTGTTTTTAGGCCTCAAGAAATGATAGGCCATCAGTACATCAGGATCGATCAATTTTCATATTATATATATATATATATATATATATATATCATAGTTTGTGGACTTTCCTACTGACTAAATAATAAACACTGATTTGAGTTATTTTCAAAGAAATGTAGCAGAATACAGTTTGGCCTAAATTTATGAGGAAAGATTATTTATTTGCAAAATGTTATAACTGCAACAAAATTAAAAACTTTTTTTTTCACAATCAGTATTTTTTAGCGTATTTAGCAAAAAATAAAAAAACAGTGGTGATTAAATACCACCAAAAGAAAGCTCAATTTGTGTGAAAAATATAATGAAAATGTCATATGAGTACAGTGTTGTATGATTTCACAATTGTCATTCAAAATGCGACAGCGTTGAAAGCTGCAAATTGGCCTGAGCAGGAAGAAGGGGAGGTTGGGGGGGTTAGGTAACTGGTATTGAAGTGGTTAAATACCTAGTCAGCATAAATTTTATAAATAAAGGAATGGGTGGGCTTGGCACACTTTACGAGGCCATGACTCCCTGTCAAGCACAATAGTTATTATAGTTTATGCCTATAATCACCACTCTTGCTCTGTCGCATATGAGGAACAGCACAGCAATCTATCTCCAGGGTAAAACATAATACCTACCCTTAGGGAAGGAGCACCAAACGAAGCCTCCTCCGGGACTGAAAACATCTATTGGCTAGCCTTGGGGACAGGCAGCAGCCTCATTAACTACCAGAACACAATAAAACATCACATGCATTCATGTAATTTACAGCCACACAACTGTACCACATGAATCCTTCAGGTGACATACAGGAACAGATTAGTTCAGTCTCCTGACTACAAAATGGGTCAATAGATTTATGCTCCAATATGCATGACGGCAGAAGAATCATTTATAAGCCATATCAGACTGGAGTGTAAGGTTTCAGTCTTTAACTAGGCATTACATTTGGTATGACACACAACAGAATCTGATACAGACATCTTTCATCAGCAACATGCAATTCTATCACCAGAATGATACAGCAAAGTCTTATGGGGTTACTTCACAGAGATTACAATTGCAATCCCAGATCACACGCAGGCTGGTCTAATTTGTGAACATCAATAAAAAAAAAGAAAAAAAACCCCCTTCCAGTTAAGCAGCCATTATAGCTCACATTGACGGGCGTTCTATTTAAATGCTGTGTTTTTATTAAATGACATAAAACTGCATTAGTATGGAACTGCAGTGTTTGCCCTGCTTTGCCTACAGTTCAGATCCACTGTAATAGGACATGCCGCATCCAAAGAAAACACAGCACAATGCAAATCATACCAAATAAAGCTTCTGAACTGCCCTGTGTACAGCTCAACTGAAGTCATATGGATTTCACAGACTTGCGTTTGATCAGCGCTTCACACATACATCAATTGCAGAAAGTAGCAATAGTTAGCAAGAGCCCTTTACCCACTAAAAGGAAAAACTGCATTCCTGAGAAACCACAGTGAGACTAAGGGCACTTTCACACTGAGCCGCCCCCGGGCATCGGCGCTTTACTTTAATTTTAGCGGCGCTTTACCGTCGTTTTAGCGGCACTTATCGGCCGTTAGTGGGTTGCTTTTAACCCCTGCTAGCGGCCGAAAAAGGGTTGAAAGTGCCCTCAAAAGTGCTGCTTTGCCAGCGCTGCCCATTGATTTCCTAAAGCGCATCAAAGAAGCTGCTTGCAGGACTTTGAGCGTCCTGCCAGCGCACCACTCCAGTGTGAAAGCACTCGGGCTTTCACACTGGAGTGAGAGGAGAGGAGCTTTACAGGCACTATTTTTAGCGCTCTAGCACCTCAGTGTGAAAGGGGTCTTAAGGTGGTCATATGTGGACTACTATAAGGCCTCATATGTGGACTACCATACTACACGCACGGATTACAGCGTACACCCATGCCATGTTTTTCCACACAGGGATGCACAGGTGTTGTGTACAGCTCCATACCAGCAGTTCTATTCCTGTCAATCTGGGACGTAGCGGCTACACAGAAAACCGCTGCTCCCAATCTGACATCCGTGTAGATTCATGGACCTGAATGCACATGGTCTGTCTTCAAGGCCATGCACCCGCACCAATGTCAGATTAGGAGCAGCATGTGTCCGTTCAGCCGCTATATCCTAATTGACATGAATGGGACTGCCTGCACGGGGATGCATGAAACACAAGTGCATCCACATGTGGGTAAACATGGCCCTCACATGGGAGTACGAGTGTAGCGCACCCATGTGAACGAGGCCTTAAAATCACTATCTATAAAATAATTTTTGCTCTCTTCCGTTCGCGATTTCCACCATCCGCCCCTTCCCCACCATTATCACACACTATAAAGACTAAGCAGCTTCTTTTGGTATGTGCTTTTAGCATGGCCAAGGACAGGCTGTTTTCTGGAAGACTGGATGATGATCTTTTAATAATGCAATTTGCACAAACAAACCTTATAGCAAGCAGAATATAAAAGCTTTCCAATGACAAGATAACAGATAAAATGGAATAGATTAAGCAATAATTCTGAAACTTTAAATCATTTCACAAACAACTGAGATTACTCTAAAATCCATCGAAAATGATTGCCTAAAATAGGGGTATGCAAAATTTCTAAACAAAGGGCCAGTTTACTGTCCTTCAGACTTTAGGGGGACCAGACTTCGGCCACTGGAAGTAGAAATTGCCCAGGTGCCAGTGGGAGGGATCGTGCCCCCCCATCGATGGGTGCCAGTGGGAGGGATCGTGCCCCCCCCCCCATCGTTGGGTGCCAGTGGGAGGGATCGTGCCCCCCCCATCGTTGGGTGCCAGTGGGAGGGATCGTGCCCCCCCCCCATCGTTGGGTGCCAGTGGGAGGGATCGTGCCCCCCCCATCGTTGGGTGCCAGTGGGAGGGATCGTGCCCCCCCCCCATCGTTGGGTGCCAGTGGGAGGGATCGTGCCCCCCCCCCCCCATCGTTGGGTGCCAGTGGGAGGGATCGTGCCCCCCCCATCGTTGGATGCCAGTGGGAGGGAATGTGCCCCCCGCCACCGTTGTGTGCCAGTGGGAGGGATCGTGCCCCCCATCGTTGGGTGCCAGTGGGAGGAATCGTGTCCTGCATCAGTTCGAGGAAATGTGCCCCAAAGGCTGGATAAAGGCAAGCAAACAAAATTCCTGTTGACATTTCATATGTAAAAAAATAAAATAAAAAATGTATGTTGTGACTTTCCAAAAATCAGCCTAACACAGTGGCCTCCTGACAAGAGGAAGCTAAAGGCAATCATATGGGCATCGTTAAATTGCTTAAGTTTTGGCTACTCTGGTGATCCAGTTTTTATATCTGCCAAGTATTATACTTTTATTTTATTTAGTTTGGTCTTAAGAAAAATGTATTATTTACCTGCATGATCTTCATGGGGCTCTTCAGATGTCACTGTGTTTTGTTCTGAAAAACATAAAATGTCCTCAAGATTTATTTAGGAAAATTACGTTTTTACAAGTGTTTACTGGAAAAGGTACCAATATCTCTTAACTAAAGTTGCCCATAACCTAGAAGATTTATTGAAAGAAAAGTTAATTTGAACATTAGTAAGAAAATTCTCATCACTACATTCAATTACTTTATGAATGTGATTCAAAAGTACTTTAAAATTATGTTTGCTTTCAACATTCCCATAACATGCCCCAAATGAAAACCATAAAGTGCTGCGCAAACTGTTGGCGCTATATAAATCCTGTATATTAATAATTTTCATGGTTAGAAATTTGTTCATTTGAGAAAAAATGTCCATCCTCCTCCCTTGAATTTTTTTGTTACTGCAGTCAAAATCAAACGTTGATTTGATCCCACTAATGGTCACAGAATCAAGCAAATATTCCTGAAACAAAAGTTTTCAAACAAAATTCTTCTAGTGTATGGCCAACTTTAGACGCTAGCCTGGATGTACGGTTCGATTGACCTGCGTGGCAAATAAGAGCTAATGAAACTATAATGTAAAGTTATAAATTTGAGGGCAGAAAACATGAGTACATCATATAATGTAGGGGGGGTAAAAAAACTGGGCCAGTCCAGGATGCAGGATGATCTGGTTGTCCTGGAAGATTACCAGCAAAGCAACGCTGGTGGTCTAGTAAGCGTTTGTATGCACACACAAGTTCATGCTTACATACAGTGCATCCGGAAAGTATTCACAGCACTTCACTTTTTCCACATTTTGTTATGTTACAGCCTTATTTCAAATTGGATTAAAGTATTTTCCTCAAAATACCCCATAATGACAACATGAAGGAAGTTTGTTTGAAATCTTTGCAAATTTAGTAAAAATAAAAAACAACGAAAAAAAAATCCCATGTACAGAAGCATTCACAGCCTTTGCTCAAAACTTTGTTGAAGCACCTTCAGCACCAATTACAGCCTCAAGTCTTTTAGAGTATGATGCTACAAGCTTGGCACACCTACAGTGCCTTGTAAAAGTATTCACCCCCCTTGGCTTTTTACCCATTTTGTTACATTACAGCCTTTCGTTCAATGTTTTTTTAATCTGAATTCTAAGTGATGGATCAGAACACAATAGTCTAAGTTGGGGAAGTAAAATTTAAAAAATATATACATAAAATTATTTTTCAGAAATAAAAAACTGATCATTGGCATGTGTGTATGTATTCACCCCCTTTGTTATGAAGCCCATAAAAAACTCTGGTGCAACCAATTACCTTCAGGAGTCACATAATTAGTGAAATGATGTCCACCTGTGTGCAATCTAAGTGTCACATGATCTGTCATTACATATACACACCTTTTTGAAAGGCCCCAGAGGCTGCAACACCTAAGCAAGAGGCACCACTAACCAAACACTGCCATGAAGACCAAGGAACTCTCCAAACAAGTAAGGGGCAATGTTGTTGAGAAGTACAAGTCAGGATTAGGTTATAAAAAAATATCCAAATCTTTGATGATCCCTAGGAGCACCATCAAATCTATCATAACCAAATGGAAACAGGGCACAACAGCAAACCTGCCAAGAGACGGCCACACACCAAAACTCATGGACCGGGTAAGCAGGGCATTATTCAGAGAGGCAGCACAGAGACCCAAGGTAACCATGGAGGAGCTGCAGAGTTCCACAGCAGAGACTGGAGTATCTGTACATAGGACGACAAAGCGCACGCTCCATAGAGTTGGGCTTTATGGCAGAATGGCCAGAAGAAAGCCATTACTTTCAGCAAAAAACAAAATATCACATTTTGAGTTTGTGAAAAGGCATGTGGTAGACTCCCAAAATGTATGGAGGAAGGTGCTCTGGTCTGATGAGACTAAAATTGAACTTTTTGGCCATCAAAGAAAACGCTATGTCTGGTGCAAACCCAACACATCACTCAAAGAACACCATCCCCACAGTGAAACATGGTGGTGGCAGCATCATGCTGTGGGGATGTTTTTCAGCAGTCTGGACTGGGAAACGGTCAGAGTTGAGGGAAAGATGGATGGTGCTAAATACAGGGATATTCTTGAGCAAAACCTGTACCACTCTGTGTGGGGGAAACATGTAAACGTGTTGGAATGGACTAGGCAAAGCCCAGACCTCAATCCAGTAGAAAATCTGTGGTCAGACTTAAAGATTGCTGTTCAAAAGCAATCCAACTTGAAGGAGCTGGAGCAGTTTTGCAAGGAGGAATGGGCAAAACTCCCAGTGGTAAGATGTGGCAGGCGACTATCCAAATGTATCCAAAGTGACTTGGAACTGTGATAGCCGCATAAGGTGGCTCTACAAAGTATTGACTTTATGTTGGTGAATAGTTATGCACATTGACTTTTTCTGTTATTTTGTCCTATTTGTTGTTTGCTTCACAATAAAAAAAAAAAAAAATCTTCAAAGTGGTGGGCATGTTCTGTAAATTAAATGATGCAAATCCACACACAATCCATGTTAATTCCAGGTTGTGAGGCAACAAAACACGAAAAACGCCAAGGGGGGTGAATGTTTTTGCAAGGCACTGTATTTTTGGGCAGTTTCTCCCATTCTTCTTTGCAGGACCTCTCAAGCTCCATCAGGTTGGATGGGGAGCGTCAGTGCACAACCATTTTCAGATCTCTCCAGAGATGTTCAAGTCTGGGCTTTGGATGGGCCAATTTAAGGAAATTCACATAGCTGTCCATTAGCCACTCCTTTGTTAGCTTGGCTGTGTGCTTAGGGTAGTTGTCCTGTTGGAAGATGAACTTTCGCACCAGTCTGAGATCCAGAGCGCTCCGGAGCAGGTTTTCATCAAGGATGTCTCTGTACACTGCCGCATTCATCCTTCCCTCGATCCTGACTAGTCTCAAAGCTCCTACCACTGAAAAACATCCCCACAGCATGATGCTGACACCACCATGCTTCACTGCAAAGGTGGTATTGGCCAGGTGATGAGCCGTGCCTTGCCTGGTTTCCTCCAGACAATCTGTGTTTCACCTGACCAGAGAACTTTGTCCTCCAGGTGCCTTTTGGCAAATTCCAGGTGGGTTGTCATGTGCCTTTTACTGAGGAGTTGCTTCCGTCTGGCCACTCTACCATACAGGCCTGATTGGTGGAGTGCTGCAGAGATGGTTGCTCTTCTGGAAGGTTCTCCTCTCTCCACAGAGAAACGCCGGAGCTCTGTCAGAGTGACCATCGAGTTCTTGGTCACCTCCCTGACTAAGGCCCATCTTCCCGATCACTCAGTTTGGCTGGGTGGCCCTCTCTAGGAAGAATCCTAAAACTTTTTATCCACGGATGATGGGGGCCACTATGCTCATTTGGACCTTCAATGCTGCAGAAATTTTTCTGTACCATTACCCAGATCTGTGTCTTGATACAATCCTATCTCGGAGGTCTACAGACAATTCCTTGGACTTTATGGCTTGGTTTGTGCTCCAACATGCATGGTTAACTGTGGGACCGTGGACTGCAATCAAGTTGTAGCAACATCTCAAAGATGATCAGTGGAAAAAAGATGCAGCACTAGAGCTCAATTCTTAGTGTCATGGCAAAGGCTGTGAATACTTATGTACATGTGATTGTTTTCCTTTTTTATTTATAATAAAACTGCAAATATTTCAAACAAACTTCTTTCACATTGTCATTATGGGGAATAATTTGTAGAATTCAGAGGAAAATAATGACTTTAATCCATTTTGTAATAAGGTTGTAACATAACAAAATGTGGAAAGTGAGGAGCTGTGAATACTTTCCGGAAACACTATAAATATAGATGCAAGCATTTTTCTGAGATTTGCCAAAAAGATTTAACTTGTTTGACTGAGACCTAAGACAAGGGGGTGTTCTGTGCCTGGGAGGAAAAGAGGCTTAGCTTCTGCATATAGAAAAGCTTCTTCACATAAAAGATGAGTAAATATGGAATAGTGTTCCACCAGACCTGGATAGCTTATCCTCAGTCCTGTATATAGAAAAGGAGTACAGTGACTGGAAGCTTAGGTCCCTTTCAGATGTGGTGGACTCCATCCCAATCAGCAGGGGATCTGCTCACACATCTCCTGCTGATCGGAGCAGACCGTGTGGATGACACATCCGTGTCTGCTCAGTTTATGCAGAGCAGACAAAAGACAGAGCCTGCTCTGCTCTATAGGCAGCCGGGTATAAAAAGATTCCGCTGTCCATTTACACCCGACTACTCTCCAAACTGATCCACTTAAACAGAAGAGGACAGATTCCCCTTCCACTTTTTTAGAGGGCCAAATCAGACACAGAAGTAGAGGGGTGTAAATGGACTTGTGCCTGTCCATAAGGGTGAATGGACCATCCGACCAGGTCAGTCTAAAAAACGGATAGGCAGACCTGATCGGACTGCAGTGTGAAAGGGGCTTTAGACGTGGCTTCTTTCTTCATTCCTATGGGCTAATGTCTGCCATTCCTGTCCATGTGCAACTGTCTATGGACATTACACACTGGTTGATGCCTTTCTAGCCGGGGCATTCCATTTGCCTTTTATCATCACTCCACTTGTGATTTTACTTTTCATCATCGGCATCAGTACCCATTCATCTATGGCTATATTCACAGACTGCTGATCTCTATGCTACCATGATGTTTATTTAATCCTGCCTCTATTCACAGCTGTTCAGTGATTCCAGCCCTTATATGCAATCATTGCTACACATTGGCTATTGGTATAGTCAGAGCTATCTTGCCAGTGCTGACTAGCTTACTTCAGCTTTTCATATTCATAGTGACCTGTTACATGAATTGATGTGCGGATGCTTGGATGATGTCTAGACGTTTTTAGACACCGACACCATTGTCATTTTAGATGGTGGAGGAGCTGTTTCTTTTACTTTTGTTATGCTATTTTCATCAATAAACATTTTTTTTTTATTTCTATGTTTCAATTGATTCATTGATAACTATATCCATGTGGCATATTTGACTGTTCCCTTTCTGGCATAGTATTCTCTTTTTTGTAGGCATTAAGAAAAACTTGTTTTTTTTTTTTTGCCCTGCATGGGCAAGGTGCAGATTTTAGGGAACTTTCCACTTTCCATATGTAAAAAAATAAAAACAAATACACACGTGACTGGGAGCTTAGGCAGGGTTTCCTCCTCCTCTCAAAGAAGCTGAATAAAAAAAGTGAAGCAGCGAAGGAAAGGCATGTACAGTGGGGCAAAAAAGTATTTAGTCAGCCACCTATTGGGCAAGTTCTCCCACTTAAAAAGATGAGAGGCCTGTAATTGTCATCATAGGTATACCTCAACTATGAGAGACAAAATGTGGAAAATAATCCAGACAATCACATTGTCTGATTTTTGAAAGAATTTATTTGCAAATTTTGGTGGAAAATAAGTATTTGGTCACCTACAAACAAGCAACATTTCTGGCTCTCACAGACCTGTATCTTCTTCTTTAAGAGGCTCCTCTGTCCTCCACTCATTACCTGTATTAGTGGCACCTGTTTGAACTTGTTATCAGTATAAAAGACACCTGTCCACAAACTCAAACAGTCACACTCCATACTCCACTATGGTGAAGACCAAAGAGCTGTCGAAGGACACCAGAAACAAAATTGTAGACCTGCACCAGGCTGGGAAGACTGAATCTGCAATAGGCAAGCAGCTTGGTGTCAAGAAATCAACTGTGGGAGCAATAATTAGAAAATGGAAGACATACAAGACCACTGATAATCTCCTTCGATCTGGGGCTCTACGCAAGATCTCACCCCGTGGGGTCAAAATGATCACAAGAATGGTGAGCAAAAATCCCAGAACCACACGGGGGGACCTAGTGAATGACCTGCAGAGAGCTGGGACCAACTTAACAAAGGCTACCATCAGTAACGCACTACGCCGCCGGGGACTCAGATCCTGCAGTGCCAGATGTGTCCCCCTGCTTAAGCCAGTACATGTCCGGGCCCGTCTGAGGTTTGCCAGAGAGCATTTGGATGATCCAGAAGAGGATTGGGAGAATGTCATATGGTCAGATGAAACCAAAGTAGAGCTGTTTGGTAGAAACACAAATCGTTGTGTTTGGAGGAGAGAGAATGCCGAGTTGCAACCAAAGAACACCATACCTGCTGTGAAACATGGGGGTGGCAACATCATGCTTTGGGGCTGTTTCTCTGCAAAGGGAACAGAACGACTGATCCGTGTACATGAAAGAATGAATGGGGCCATGTATCATGAGATTTTGAGTGCAAACCTCCTCCCATCAGCAAGGGCATTGAAGATGAAACGTGGCTGGGTCTTTCAGCATGACAATGATCCCAAACACACCTCCCGGGCAACGAAGGTGTGGCTTCATAAGAAGCATTTCAAGGTCCTGGAGTGGCCTAGTCAGTCTCCAGATCTCAACCCCATAGAAAACCTTTGGAGGGAGTTGAAAGTCTGTGTTGCCCAGTGACAGCCCCAAAACATCACTGCTCTAGAGGAGATCTGCATGGAGGAATGGGCCAACATACCAGCAACAGTGTGTGACAACCTTGTGAAGACTTACAGAAAACGTTTGACCTCTGTCATTGCCAACAAAGGATATATAACAAAGTATTGAGATGACAAAACACTTATTTTCCACCATAAGCTGCAAATAAATTATTTCCAAATCAGACAATGTGATTGTCTGGATTTGTTTCCACATTTTGTCTCTCATAGTTGAGGTATACCTATGATGACAATTACAGGCCTCTCTCATCTTTTTAAGCGGGAGAACTTGCACAACTGGCGGCTGACTAAATACTTTTTTGCACCACTGTATGTGTTGCTTAGAGGGCAGATGAGTGAATTCAAGAAAAAAAAAAATACAGTTGTGGCCATTTAAGGATCTTCATATGAAAAAATACATATTTGTTTTCTTTTTTTCCAGGTAGCCAAAGCAGAAATAGCCTGCGCTAAATTCTGCAGCCTGGCTTTTCTATGAAGTGGAACAGCTGGTTGCTGTCTAAATATCTCTGCATCAGATCAACGAAACAGTTGTGCAGGGTGCTTATGTGAAAATGTCAGATTGTGTATAACGTTCCTTTGCAATTGGTTTTTAGGCAATATGCCTAAAAAGACAGAAGAGATGCTGGGAGTTAGTAAAGGTTTACATGACAACTGCCTGGAGGAGGAAAATAGCCAGCAAAAAGTTTTTCAGACAGCTTAAAGTGTGTATGTATGTATGTATATAGTATATTTGCTGTAGCTGGTCAGTCACCTTTCATCTACTTGTTATCTGTCTGAATTTGTGTCAGGTGACTGTATATGGTTTGTTCAGCTTCGGTGTAAAATGTAATCCTATTTATTACCATTCTGTGCATTGCCTTTGGATTTGTTCACTTCTGGCCTATTCTGGATAATTGCATAAGCCAGTCTTGGTGTTGCCGAGGATCTGGCTGCAGACAGGGATTACGCCGGTGTTAATATGCTTTTAGTAACTGACTGCTTTTCCTGAGGTCAGCTCTCGTCCAGCCATGGAGGAGTATGAAGAACAACACACACACACACACACACACACACACACACACACACACACACTACTCCCCACTTTTTACATATACAGTGGATATACCAAGTCTACCCACACCTGGTAATTTGTCAGGTTTCTGTGATCTAAAAAAATAAGACAAAGCTAAATCATTTCAGAACTTTTTCCAACTTTAATGTGACCTATAAACTGTACAACACAATTGAAAAACAAACTGAAAATTTAGGAAGTAAAAATTAAAAACTAAAATATAATGGTTGCATAAGTGTGCACACCCTCTCATAACTGGGGATGTAGCTGTGTTCAGAATTAAGCAATCACATTCAAACTCATATTAAATAGGAGTCAGTACACACCTGCCATCATTTAAAGTGCCTCCAATTAACCCCAAATAAAGTTCAGCTGATCTAGTAGGTCTTTCCTGACATTTTCTTAGTCGCATCCTACAGCAAAATCCATGGTCCACAGACAGCTTCCAAAGCATTAGAGGGATCTCATTGTTAAAGGGCATCAGTCAGGAGAAGGGTACAAGAGAATTTCCAAGGCATTAGCTATACCATGGTACAAAGTGGACAGTCATCAAGTGGAGAAAATATGGCAGAACAGTGACATTACCAAGAACTGGATGTCCCTCCAAAATTGATGAAAAGACGATTAGAAAACTGGTCAGGGAGGCTGCCAAGAGGCCTACAGCAACATTAAAGAAGCTGCAGGAATATGTGTACTCTCCCGTCTTTATGTGTGGGCTGTGGGGTAGAGTGGCACGATGGAAGCCTTTTCTTGCGAAGAAAAACATCCAAGCCCGGATAAAATTTGCAAAAACACATCTGAAGTCTCCCAAAAGCATGTGGGAAAATGCGTTATGGTCTGATGAAACCAAGATTGAACCATAATTCCAAAAGATATGTTTGGTGCAAAAACAACATACCCACAGTGAAGCATGGTGGTGGCAGCAGCATCATGCTTTGGGGCTGTTTTTCTTCAACTGGAATAGGGGCTTTAGTCAAGGTAGAGGGAATTATGAACAGTTCCAAATACCAGTAAATATTGGCACAAAACCTTCAGGCTTCTGCTAGAAAGCTGACATCATCTTTCAGCATGACAATGACCCAAAGCTTACATCCAAAACAACAAAGGAATGGCTTCACCAGAAGAGGAGTAAAGTTTTGGAATGGTCCAGCCAGAGCCCAGACCTGAATCCAATTGAAAATCTGTGTAGCATTTCCCCGCAGATAGCGCGCCTGCTATCCAGGCCTCGCAAGATCACGTACAATAACGTGATTTCGCGCAGCGGAGCCAACCTGTCGCAGTAAAACTGCAGTGGCTGGTCCGCAAGCGGTTAAGGGTGTGCACACTTATGCAGCCATATTATTTTTTTTTGATTTTTACTTCCCTCCACCTAAAAGATTTCAGTTTGTTGTTCAACTGGAGCTGTACAGTTTATAGGTCACATTAAAAAGGTGGAAAAAGTTCTGAAATGATTTATCTTTGGCTAACTGTTTTACATCACAGAAACCTGACATTTTAACAGGGGTGTGTAGACTTTTTATATCCACTGTAGATATAGGGATGGAGGCATTTATCTCTATACGTTACATTTAAAGTATACACACACACACACACATTTATATATATACACACACATATATACAAACAGCACATATACATACGTTCATTCTTTTGGGTGGAAAGGGATAGAAGCATGAACGCCTGGGAAACAGCAACGGCAGCTCTCCACAGTTTTTATATTTTTACATCTGTCATCACTGTTCAAGCTATTGATCTTGAGTGCAGGATAAAGATTGCGTTTGCGAATGTGTTTTATTAAAAATAAATACTATGAATTTGTGGGCATTTATATTCCTCCTGAGTCTTTATCCCTGGGTTCACTGGCTTTCATTTACCTGGGAGCGGGTTACCATTTACCACCACCCTGCTAGAGAGAAACGCAGGAGGTAGCACCCTGGTTGTGGGAAGTGGTTAAAGTGTTACTAAACCCAGGAGCCTACATTCACTATACCTGGTCTCCCACAGTACATGGAAATGCAATAGTTTTACTAAATATAAACTGCTAAATACCTTTTTTCATCAGCAGTATAAAGCAGTCTTGTGACTTCTATCAGTGTCTGGTTAAAGCTTGTAGGAGGAGATTTAATTCTGCTCTGACTGTCCTATGAGGCTGCAGGACCCCTGATCCTGTCTGGACAGTGTTGATTGGCCCTGTGCTGATCACATGCACTCTCCCAAGTAAAAAAAAAACAAAAAAAATCTCTAGCAATACACACCAAACTGAGCATGTGCAGTGTGTCCCTTATCCTCTTTACTATCAGCAGATAGATTGGGGACAGTGGAAGGGGGGGGGGGGGGATCAGGTAAGACAGGAGATCAAGCCTTTTTACACAATGCAGATGATAAACCCCTTAGGTTCCACAGTGAGTATAACAAGATGCTTTACTGCATATACAGACTGATTTTACTGTTGTGGGTTTAGTAACACTGTTTCTAGGGGACGCCTGATGTGACCTTTTATAATCTGTCCACTGGGTGATAGTCAGCGCACTGCATTCAATCCTATCTCACACATCACAGGAGTGGATTACAAAATGATATAATGAGAAGTGGACTTAAACAAAAAAAAAAAAGAACACATTGTTTATAGAAAGATAGAAAAGTTACGGCAGAAAAAGACAGTAATCCATCTAGTCTGCCCATTTTTTCTTCTTTTGTTTTTTGGGGGTTTTTTTTTTGCCCGTTACCTTTATTGTCTGAGTATTGATCTAGGTCTGTCCCAAGCATTCTTGAAGCCATTTATGATTGACCGTCTCACTATCTCTGCTGGAAGTTTATTCCAAGCATCAACTACCCTTTCAGTAAAATAATTTCTAAAATTAGTTTTGAACTTTCCTCCAGTTCGCATGAGGTCATGTCCCCATGTTCTTGATTTTGGTTTTATATTGAAAAAAACAGCCCTCCTGAACCTTACTCAGCCCCCTTGATGTATTTAAAGGTTTAAATCATACCTACCCTTTCCTTCTTTCCTCCAATTTATATTATTGCTTTTGCTATGGTGATGATAATCATTATTGCATGTATATATACTTTGGTGAATGATCATCTTTTTTTGTTGCTCTTTATATTATAGTATTAGATTTATGAGTATATTACACAGGGTTTCACTGAAAGTTTTATGAGCATTTAACTCATGGTTTTACAAACTCTAGGTTTAGTGCCACTATTTTATTACGTAGTTAGGTTGGAAGACTGGGTAGGAGGAAAGAGTGGAACTCTAGCTTGTGGCCCATGGGAACCACCCCATGTCTAGGTAATCGCTAAAGGCAAACTACATCCCTCCACTTGATAAAAGGGGGTATTCCTTCATGTCAAGGATAATTTGTCAGTAGGTTTGGGGGACCTGAAAGCTCAAGGTTTGGAGGTTGAAATGGGTACCTAGCTTGAGTCGGGCTTTTGAGATTGAGGCCTGGGAGTAACAAAAGGAACTCTTCTTGGCCTCAGAGAGGAGGGGGTGAGACCTAGAATTACTCCATTGCCCCTGCAGAAAAAGCTTATCACCAGCGACATCTTAATGAGTGTGTCTAAGGCAGCTCCAAAGAGAAGTTGTCCCTCAAAGGGCACGTGCGGGAGAAAAAGGAGCCTAAAAGTCCACTCTAACTGGAAATAGTAAATAAGAAATATTTCACATTAATCGGACAACAAAATGTAAGAAGATATTTTTAAACTGTTTTTGTCTTGAGCACATTCTAATGTGACCAGGACCAGGCTATTTTTTGCCATTTAGAACTATGCTACCTTAACTGGTATTTGCTTAGTCATGCAACGACGTACCCAAAAGGAAATTTATCTCTATTTTTTTTTTTTTTTTACACAACTATCCCCACTGGGGTTTTTTATTTATTATATAAATGAAAAAAAAAATATATATATATATTTTTTACTTTCTGCTATAAAACATATCCCATAACATCTAATTTCTTCATACATTTTGGCCAAAAAGTATTCTGCTACATGTGTCTGGCAAAAAAAAAAACTATAAGTGTATATTGATTTGTAGGCGCTATAACTTTCACACGAACCAACTATGGTATGTATGGTGTTTGCTTACGGACTTCATCGGGTCCTCGGGGTAAGTGCTGGATTGGCCATCATCTCTAGCAACTATTCACCCTTATGATTATGTTGCTCCTTGGAGCAATTAATATGCATTATTGTGTATATTTTTAGTCCCTTTGTTGTAGAACTCTGCTCCCTCATTTTACTCCTGAAGAAGCGGGTCACCGCAAAGCATGTAGAGTTTGGTTGATTGCATGTACACCTTTATTATGGATTAACATCTATAAAGTGCGAGTTGGCATTATTTTATGGGTGTTCCACAGCATATAAGAGGGATTTTTATTATTTTTTGTTTTAATGTTAAGCACATTTTTGTGTGATGTTATTTGTAACAATAAAATTATATGATTTTAATCTCATGTAATGTCCTTGACAGTACCAAGAAAAATCCTGCTGCCCCCTTTTACTTGTTCTGTTTAATCAAATGTTTCAGGATGTAGGTACCTTATTACTGGTTTAAAATACCCATTAATACTGAGCACTTGAATAGCTAATTACTACAAACTATAGTGTGTGTGTGTGTGTGTGTGTGTGTGTGTGTGTGTATGTATATATATATATATATATATATATATATATATATATATATATATATATATATATATATATATATATATATATATATATATATATATATATATATATATATATATATATATATATATAATCAGCATGCTGCTGTTTTTCGCTCTCAGCTCCTTATGCATTTGAGATCGGAGGGAATGTAATCACTAATGAAAATAGGAAAAAAAGTGTCTATAATGTTTTTTATTGGGTTACTAGTTTGGGTTACTAGTAAATGCTGCGTAAACTGTTGGCGCTATATAAATCCCGAATAATAATAAATCACATTATATTTTATTTTAATTTTTAAAAACAAAAACAATGAAAAAATAAAAATCAATCTATTTTGCCCGAAAATCACTCCAATCCTGGCAAAATCACTCCAATCCTGGCAAAAACTGGGTGGACATCCTCACATTGGCATAGTGACTGGCCAAATCACTAAAAGCCTAGGCATGTGGTTTGCAACCAATACAGAGGAAGAGGTGTCCCCTCAAAAAAAAAAATCTCACATGATCTCTTTGATACCTTCAAACAGATCACATGCTACACTTTCTAAGCTTTGGTAAACTGACCAGCTCTGATAGGAGCCTAAACAACATTTTCTCTAGAAAATAAGTATTTCAGCCTTATGTTTTCTACTGGTCAAATGCTTATAATTTATTAGTACCAACCATAAAGACAAAAGTAACATGCATGTTCTAAAAAGAATATAAAAAGCAGTAAAACTAACCTTCTGTTTCTTGCTGTTCTTCATGCAATCTATCTTCTGCAAAAAATAAATAAAAAAATTAATAATAAAAAAAATACACTATACAATTCACTATATTAAAAAATGTGCTATTTGCTATAGGGCCCCATGAATTGTGTTTTCCCCTTGAAGCAAAGGTATTGTTTGACAAATGGTACTGAAAACTACAGATTTTACCCCCAAAATCAATATGCTGAAAGTAAAAAGTGCACATTTAAATTCAACTTTAAACTTTACATCACAATTACTGTCATCTAAACAGGTGTGATATTTTCTATAAACAACCGTAAAACCTACAGCCCTGTTATTAGCAATGCTCATTCGGAATGCTGATAACAGACCTGTAGAGCTCTCTCTCAGCAGGAGGTGTGTCCAACCTCTGAAGAGAGACAACTGCTTCCACATAGAGTAAGGACCTTCTTAACAACAGGCTAGCAGAGGACAGGTTTTTTCTGCTAGCGTGTGGCTGCTTTCCTTATACAACAAAGACTTTGAACTCCTTTTGTTTTAAAGCTCTTAGAATGTACTTCACAGGTTTAATCTGAAGGTTTATCTTGGCTTTAAGGGCACATGAACACAACACACAGGGTCAATGGGCCTAAAAATTGAAGTGAATTTAGTGCAGAGGACGTGTTTGATCAGGTCAGAGTACCATCTGGGCAGTCTGGAGCAATGCATGCCCTCCATCTCGAACCTGCACAGCAGACAAGAAAGGAGTTTCATAAGCGGAAAGGCATAGATAAGGGTATGCTGATCCAATTGAGCCTTTAAAGCATTGGCTGCTTCTGCCAGGGATCTCTGCACCTGAAGAGAACCTGTCCATTTTATGGATGAACCTGGAGTTCAGGAAGTCCATATCCAGCATCCCCCACCTGTGGCACAAGTCTTGGAACATTTCTGAATGCAGGGACTGTTCACACTGGTACAGATGCTGAGGATACCTGTCTGCTAATTGTTCACATCTGGGATACAAATGGGATGGGATGCAAATGGCAGACAAGGCTGGAACGTGTAGACCTACCCAGGACAGAACCCTTTCTTCCTGTGGTAAGACTTCTGGTTCATTGTTGATGTAGCCCACTGCTGTTGTGTTATCTGATTAAATCCCAATATGATGACCCCCCCCCCCCCCCCATCTAAGAGTCTAGTGTTGTAGGGATAACCAAATCAGGCAAAAATCCAGAATGTTGATGGAATGGAGATGTAACTCCACCGACGCCTAAGTCCCCTGCTGCCCAGTACTTAACCCCATCCCCAATAGGCTGGCATGCAATGCAAGGACCTTCCAAGAGATCTGGAATCTAGAAAATCCTTTCTCTCGAGCAGTATTCCTGAGCCACCAAATCAGGGACAACTTCATACTCTGTGCCGGGTGAATCAGCCTGTCCAAGGATTGAACTGACTTGTACCAAGAGAGTTGTATGTGTCTAAGGTAGTCTTGTTTGCCCCATTTAACTCTAAAGCAGGCTAAAATGAGTCCCAGAACAGGATATTTTGAAAGGGCCTCTTTTCATTGGCACTTCCTCCACAAGGATGGTTAAGGCTTTGTTAAGACTAGATACTGCCAGATCCACAGTGGGGGGAAACTTACTTATAACAAAGACCTCCTCGAATTGGGTACAGAACGGATAAAAGACGCTTTGGAGAGGTGAATACCTTGTCAGGGTTTTTTTAGTCTCCAAAAATGACAACAGGAAAAGGGTGCACCAGAAAGGTCTTGGTGACCTTAAAGGAGCCTATGCTAGGAATAGCACTGGTTAAAGCAGCAGGCTGCTCCTCGATTTTTTAAGTGATGCAAACAGCGTCAAAAAGACTGATGCTGTCCAAGCCTGAGAGTAATGTCAGCAGTCAGTGACTTCTCAGGTGTAGCATAATTTGTTCTGGAAATAAGAGTGGCTGATGTCTCATAGCTGAAAGCTCAGGTGCTTATCAGCCACCAAGTATATCAGAAGCGAGCATATCAGAAGCGAGGCATGCCTACACCTACTGCAGTCAGTCAGCAACCAAAGTTATAATCTGTCCCGTGAAATCCTGCATGTCTGCAGTGAAATCCTCCTGAGAAAAAAAAATGAGAAGGGCCAGAACCAACAGAGCTAAAGATAACTCAGAGGATGGCACAGACTCAAGCAGATGCCAAAACTCCAGGCTGTTAAGTGTCAGGCCCTTCAGGGAGTGCACTGCAGGCAGCACTGGAACCATTAGTGAACTGTGGGCACAAGTGCAAGCCACCATAAGTCTAATCTGACTGCTAGGCAGGAGTAACATACTGTCGATCAGTGTACAAGGCTAGACCTTAAATACTCACCCGCCAGCTGCTGGTAACAGGAAAAGTTTAGTTGGCCAGTGGTGACCATGTCTGTAGGCAGGCAGGAAAGACTAAGGATGAATCACTTCTAGTCAGGAGCAGTGGCAAAAAGGTGCTCTATCTATGCTGAATTTTGGGAAAGAGAACACACGCAATATTTAAACCAGTGGGTGATGTTAATAGTCAGTTCCTCAGTGATAACTCTTTCAGCTGAAAGTGTGGATTTCAAAAGGCAACTAATGGCCCTAGCAACAAGGCAACTCCTGATGCTCGGCCAACATGGCCTGAGTATAAAATAAATCTTCAGAAACAGTCACCCTTGGGGTCGTATCACAGCTCTGGACCAAGAAAGTACACTCAGGTCTGAAAAGTGTCACAATCCAGAGCCTAGCGCCCAAAAAGTCACATTCCAGGCTAGCCCCACAATCATCCAGTCCAGTAGACCTGGTGTACGACCTCCAGAGCTAGTACTGAGGAGCTGTCGATCCAGACAGCTGCATAAAGAGACTAGTTCAGCAACTTGCAGAGGAAACTTTATTGAAGAAAAAAAAGCAATCTTCATCGAAGAAAACAATAGCTAAGCAAAAGGTTAAAGAAAATGGGACTGTCACTGTTCTACACATATTGATTTTATATAAATAGATAGGACACCCTGATTAATTATGTTTTTTGAATGGGGATAGGATTGACAAATTATTTTTTGTGCATATAGTACACAGCCTAAAATTGAACTTCAGTTTTTTTTTTTTGGTTTTTGTTTAAATTAAGTCAGCAGATACAAATACTGTAGCCGCTGACCTAAGATACTTACCAGTGCCTGAGGGTCCAGCACTGTCTTCCCACAGCCAATAGTTCTTACCACTGTGGGTTTCCAGCGCTGCGCTGCCATTCTGAATATGACTTCCTGAGGAATCACAGCTTGCTCCTCACTGCACTTGCATGAGATCTCCCAATGCTGCGAGATTGGTACCCACTCCCTGTTGGGGTCTGGAGTTAAACGGGTCAAAAAAAAAAGGTAGAGCACCGGGTAGGAAGTTGAAAAAAATGGCATTTCCACTTTTGAGTGAAGGTCCGCTCCGCTTTACGCGTGGTAATTTAGCCCCCATATGTTCTACAATGTTAATCAAAAAAGGTTAGACTTTTCTCTGCAGAGCAAAAGTGTCCATCCTTCTAAATCTAGAACACTGAACATCTAGAACACAACAAACAGAAGGCATGTTGGGAATAGGAGGGGTTATACCGAGCTGGCTAGTGTTTGTCAGTGTCCAAATTCTCCTGTAGGCAGCAGTATAAACACAAGCTGAATGTCTGTGTCTTTATCAACAAGAAAGAAAATATCTCTCAGACTTGTCGATCTTGTTTGCTGCCCATACATGAAGCCTCACTCTCATCTATGCCATATTTTCTTTAAAATCTATCTGCTCCTGCAGATACTGAGTTATACATAGGCTGCAGTCTACCTATAAACACTGTATAGTCACAGTTTAAAAAATGATGCAGCTCCGACACAAAGCTTCCATTGACTGTCAGTGAGGACATTAACAGTCTTTGCTCCAATTATTACACCAATAAACAACAACCAATAGCTATACTTTCAACAAGAACAAATTCCAAAAAAAAATAAATAAGGCGAGAAGAGAAACGCCAAGCTGATTTACAGAAACTACTGCAAATTTAACTGTCATTAACAGCATAAGCAAAAATACAATCCAGAAGACACTTCAAACCCACTTTAACAAAGCTAATTCCAATTTGGCATGAATTCTGCTATGCAGGCATACTTGTAAAGCGCACAGTACAAGCAGCTGGGAACTGCAGCACCTGTTCTCTGATGAGATTTACAGTAAACAGACTACAGAAGATGCATACACAAGCAACATGGAAAGGAATCATTTTCTTTAATAAAAAAAAAAGGCCTCCTTTACATGGCCATTTTCATGCAGCCACCAGATTCCAGCAGCAATAATCAGAGCATGGAAATATCAGTGGCCTCCATTTAAAGGATTAGTTCACCTTTGGTAACACGTTTCATGTTACACCCATATTTCAAATATGCGCGTAGCATCTAACGTGTTACTAAATCCCCTGCCGCCTCCCCAACCTGATCCCCCATTGTGGCAATGGGTAGGGGATCCTCTCCCTGCACTGCTGTCACAATTCAAAAACAGTGTGGCCTTGCGGGGCTTATTCATTCACGGATTTTCTGTGAATGAATGAACTACAACACCATCACCCTTTAGGGCTCACGGCTTGTAGCTCTCAATGAACTACCAGGGCACTGGTGAGCGTCCTCGTAGTTCATCGATTTTTATGGATTTCATTAACTGCCTGCCTGTATCAGAGGTATGAGCAGGCAGCTATACTGACAGTCTGCAGGATCTTGACATTGCACCCATGATCTGCCGATCGTGGGTGGAATGCTTTTTTTTCTACTTGCAAAAAACTGTGCATTTTTTTATAGGTGCATTTAGCCTTTAAATTAAAGCGGAGTTCCGCCCAAAAGTGGAAGCTCCGCAGATCTGCTTCTTTCCCCCCTTCAGTGCCACATTTGGCACCTTTCAAGGGGGAGGGGGGGAGGCAACTCACTCTGGCCACGCCTTACTGTAGGGCGTGACTGGAGTGAGTCGCGGTCCGGAAGTGATGCGTGATGCGAGAGGCGTTCGAACGCCGTTGTTTTATCTCATTGCGTTTAACTGCTTTTGATGTAAGCATCCACTTGTCTTTAATAAGCCATAGTTTGTTTAATACATTTTACACTAAGGGAGGCATTTTATCTATTCCATTTCTATATGTGAACCGGAGCTCTTAGCGATACATTAAGAGCCTGTAGCCTGGAGGTTGGATATCGTCAGTCCCTTCAGTCAGGACAGAAAGTATTCAGAGCCCCTTAAATTTTTCACTCTTTGTTATATTGCAGCCATTTGCTAAAATAATTTAAGTTCATTTTTTCCTCATTAATGTACACACAGCACCCCATATTGACAGAAAAACACAGAATTGTTGACATTTTTGCAGATTTATTAAAAAAGAAAAACTGAAATATCACATGGTCTTAAGTATTCAGACCCTTTGCTGTGACACTCATATTTAACTCAGGTGCTGTCCATTTCTTCTGATCATCCTTGAGATGGTTCTACACCTTCATTGGAGTCCAGCTGTGTTTGATTATATTGATTGGACTTGATTAGGAAAGCCACACACCTGTCTATATAAGACCTTACAGCTCACAGTGCATGTCAGAGCAAATAAGAATCATGACGTCAAAAGAACTGCCTGAAGAGCTCAGACAGAATTGTGACAAGACACAGATCTGGCCAAGGTTACAAAAAAATTTCTGCTGCACTTAAGGTTCCTAAGAGCACAGTGACCTCCATAATCCTTAAATGGAAAACGTTTGGGACGACCAGAACCCTTCCTAGAGCTGGCCTTCCAGCCAAACTGAGCTACCAGGGGAGAAGAGCCTTGGTGAGAGAGGTAAAGAAGAACCCAAAGATCACTGTGGCTGAGCTCCAGAGATGCAGTTGGGAGATGGGAGAAAGTTGTAGAAAGTCAACCATCACTGCAGCCCTCCACCAGTCGGGACTTTATGGCAGAGTGGCCCGACGGAAGCCTCTCCTCAGTGCAAGACACATGAAAGCCGCATGGAGTTTGCCAATTTTTTGGCTGCCTTTAAGGCCGATATTCTGTAGATTTAAAGTTATTTTTTTTACATTGTCTTATTAAAAAAGTTGATTTTTTTTTCACTTTTATTGCTGTCACAAGGAATTAAAACATCTCTTGTGACAGTAATAGGCAGCACAGGTACTCTTTATGGAGAGATCTGGGGTCTGTAAGACCCCAAACTCCTCCATTGCACTTAAGTATTCAAAAACGCCAAGATCAGATACTTTCTATTTTTAAAACTGGCGCCTTTAGGATTCCAGTAATCCGGAAGTGATGTCATGACTTCGCTTTGCGAGTTGCTAGATCCGAACAAAGCAATCGGCTTTATTCGGGTCTTTGGCCAGCCGGCGGACGTGGTGCTGGCTGGTCGCTCGAACATCACAGTGAGATGGGAAACCCGGGCAGAGTGGCGGAAGGTCGGCTGGGGGGAGGGGTGGTGGGGGGAGTCCCCTCCCGCTGCTTGTGATAACAGCTGGCTGCTTAGCCACATCGGTTGTCATTACAAGAAAGTCGACCGTCCACTCTAAAGAATGCCACCAGGGTGATGCCTGCAGCTGCATGCCTCACCCCCATACAACAATTTGAAGCAATATCGGTAAGTTTGTTACGGATTCTGCAAAAAAAAGTGAATATCGATAATCGGTCGACCTTTAATGTGGCCAGTTATGAGATCATTTATTCTTAGCATAATATAGCAGAGGGTAAAGTTTAAGTCACATAGTTTGAGTATCATGTCAATGTAACAAATGCATGCCTCTCACACCCCCAATAGCGGGATTCTAAAGGTTTTGAACTGTATTCCCCAAAAATACAAGGAATACTACATTAGAGGAGAAGTATGGTCAAAGCTCTTCTGGCCCAACTTCTCCTATAGATTACATGAGTGCACTTAGTTCTGCACTCCTGTGACCTAGATTCAGCCGACAGAGGGCTAAAGTTCGCCGTCAGCTTACGTTGCAGAGCCAGCCCAGGCTCTGCAGGGATCCCAACAATAATGTCTGGATCCTCCCGGATGCTTAGACTGGCAGTTGGCTCAGCCTCTCGGCGCATCGCTGGGAGCCTGATCCTGCCACTCCCTGCACATCCCGGCGCTCCAGTGAGTGCTGCAGGGGCAGAGCACAGAGCGATGACTACAGTCAACGCTCTGTGCTCATGAGCAGACCCAAGAACCGAGCAATCAGCTGTCATTGATCGCTTAATTCTCTGTGCAAGGCCAGCAGGGGATAGCTAGAGAATTGGATGCTGCAGCTATCTAGGTGAATATGAATGTTTGTTTTTTTTCTTTTGCTGCCCTCTTCTTTTAAGACTGCTTGTAGCATCCTTCTAAGCAGGAGATCAGATAATGCACTGATATTGTAAGCATGCTGGCACAGTGCATTGGGTCTCATATCGCTGTCTGAGGGGATAACCGGCTAAGGCAGATTGTGGTGCCCATAGCAACCAGATTCTCCCTTTGCGTCTATCACAGCATTGTAATGGAGGGGTGTCAGAGGTGGAACTTGGCTCGTACAAGAGAAGTTACGATTCTGGTATTTACAATTTATTACTGCAATTACATGCACAAGGTAGAATTTATGTAAAATAGTGCCTCCATAGCTTTCAAGAAAAAAAAAAAAAGCCATTGTAATTTTACGGTGCTTATTTTTGCCATAGCATACAGAAACACATTTTTTTTTGCTGCACCATTATATTTAATTACATGGGTAAAACACATATAAAAAAGGAGAAGAGTGACAAGAGTATGTTTTGTATTGGTGCCATAATGGGTTGCACAATAAGATATACTCAACAGAAAGGTTTGAGGGCAAATTTCCACAACAGAATCACCAGCAAACCCACGGAGTCTTCTGTCACAGTATTGTAACATCCATAAAGCATATAGTAACATGCATAAATTCCACATGTGTGGGCATGTACAGTACATGAAATATTCTGTATAACTATATTAGATTATATAAGAATATTTAGACGCTGACCTGGCTTCACATTCCCTTATTCACTACAATGCTACATAAAAGAACCCACATGTGTGAAGAGCAATCATCTCAAGAGGGGGGAGGTTGGAAGGCAAAATATAAGCAGATTAAACGTCCATTAGAGCTGTCTTTATGGCCCGCTGACAATAAAAATGGTACCCTTGATAGCAAAGTGTTAAAATATCAAAGTATTTTTTGTGCAAATTCTAATGCGGAGTTCAAAAGTTCTAGCATATGCAACTTCTTGTTTTAGTAAACTGGTCCCTTTCCTGCACAATCACCAGGTCCACTCAGTATCTCCCTCTCTCTGGATATAGGGCAGCTCCTTTCCCTTTAAGGGATCTATGGTAGTGCCTTTCCCGTCAAGGGATCTATGGAGCCAACCCTTTTATGCGTGAACCATTAAAATTCGGTCTGTGTGTTAATTCAAACACTAATACACTGCCCAACAAGAATTCTCTTGCCTTTGTGGCTGTGTGTGAGTAAAGAGATGAGCTTTGGCGTGTTATTTGTATATACCGTATTTATTGGCTTATAACACGCTCCTTCACTTTAAGTGGGAAGTTTCAGGAAAAAAACTTAAATTTTAAATAAAGGACTGTAAAGCAAAATAATACTTTGTCACACCGTATTTGCGCAGCGGTCTTACAAGCTCACTTTTTATGGAAAAAATACACTTTTTTGAATTAAAAAATAAGACAACAGTAAAGTTAGCCCAATTTTTTTTTATATTGTGAAAGATAATGTTACACCGAGTAAACTGATACCCAACATGTCACGCTGCAAAATTGCGCCCGCTCGTGGAATGGCAACAAACTTTTACCCTTAAAAATCTCCATAGGCAATGTTTAAAAAAAATCTACAGGTTGCATGCCTTAAGTTACAGAGGAGATCTAGGGCTAGAATTATTGCTCTCGCTGTATCGATCACGGCGATACCTCACATTTGTGGTTTGAACACAGTTTTCATATGCGGGCGCTACTCACTTATGCATTCGCTTTTGCACGTGAGCTCGTCGGGACGGGGCGCGCTTAAAATTTTTTTTTTTATTCTTCTTTATTTTACTTTTTATACTGTTTTTAAAAAAAAAAAAAATTAAATAAAAATTGTGTCACTTTTATTCCTATTACAAGGAATGTAAACATCCCTTGTAATAGAAAAAAAAGCATGATAGGACCTCTTAAATATGAGATCTGGGGTCAAAGATCTCAGATCTCATAGTTGCACTAAAATGCAATAAAAAAAAAAAAAAAAATAAATGAATAAAATTTTGTCATTTAAAAAAAAAAGAAAATAAAGGCCCTTTAAGAACTATGGGCAGAAGTGACGTTTTGAGGTCGCTTCCGCCCTGCAATGATATGGAGACGGGTGGGGGCCATCTTCCCCTCACTTGTCTCCATGTCAGGCCACAGGAAGGATCCAATCGCCTCCGCCGTTGCCGACGGCTCCGGATTGAGGCGGAGGGCAGCGGATTGTAGCGGGAGGGGGGGGCCCTCTCCCGCCGCTGATAAAAGTGATCTTGTGGCAAATCTGCTGCAGAGACCACTTTTGTCTTAAACCGGACTGTTCACTGAAGAAGAGGATACCGGGGTTATGACAGCTAGCTGCTGACATAACAACTGACGTATAACGACAGTGGGCGGTCCAGAAGTGGTTAACCTAGCCCCCTGAAGGAAACTCACAGAAGTATAAGGAGAACATGCAAACCCCATGCAGATAGTGTAGTAGTTGGAAAAATGCATACATTTTAAGTAAAAAAAAAAACTCACCTAGTGTTTTTGAAAGAATCTCCTCTATTTCTTCAGACGTAAGTTCCATTTCTGAAATGTCAGCTAAAAAAATACTAACATTAGGGCCAGAATATAAAATAAATAAAATAACATGCAGTACAATTAACCTCTTCAGATATAGGGTTCTAAGAAAACTGGAGGAGACTCATGTCTACAGTACGAGGGGCCGCCAGGAAGCTGGCACTGAACACAGCCAATCATATGCAGCGTGTGTATGTGCAGTTGCCTCACTGACTGTGATTGGTGCTGTGCAGCAACAGCTTCCTGGTGGGCTGGTTCTGACAACGCCTGAGCCCATTACTACTGACCAGTCAGGGGGCATAGTTAAGGTAAAATAAATAAATAAAAAACACAACACACAATACCTGTCTCGATCTCTATAGTTGTCCTCATAATTGCGCTGCCCCTTCCTTAGCCATCGATACTACAGATGGTCACTTCAAACTAGCTCAAGCAGCCACTGTCTAAAGTCAACAAGCATCTTAGTGGAGAAGTATGGCCAAAGCTTTTTTAGCTATACTTCTTCTATGGATCACATGAGTGACGTTCGTTATGCACTCCTGTGACCAGTTTTCAGCTGACAGTGGGCTAAAACCCGCTGTCAGCTGACATCACTCAGCCAGTTCAGGAAAGATCCCGCCCATAAGGTCAGGATCCACCCAGAAGCCTGGACCGGCACCTGACTCAGCCTCTTAGGGATCCGCTGAGAGCCTGAGCCAGCCACTCCTGCCACCTCCAAAGCCCAGCGTTCCAGTGAGCACTGGAGGGGCAGAGCAGACAGCTGCTGACTGACAGTCATGGCTCTTTACTCAGAGCACTTGCTCAGTGCTCAGTACTCACTGCAGAGCCGGCGGCCAACATCCACCTAAATATTAGCCCTGGTTCACACCAGTGCAGCTTTGAAATCGCATTATTTCAACGCAATTTCAAAACTGCAGATCAGTACGATTTTGGTCTCTCTTTTCATTGCAGCTTGCGACTTCCTTTTAAAGAAGTGAATGCCAGTCACAATGAAAACCGCAGAAAAGTAGTGCAGGAACCTTTTTTAAAGTCGGTGAGACTCAAGTCGCAACAATTTGAGCGGTTTCATTGCCGAAATCGTAAAGTCATGCAATTTTGAACTGTCAAATCGCATGACAAATTGTATTGGTGTGAACGAGGGCTAAATTTCCCCCCCAACTTCTCTTTTAAGGGCTTTGGACTTTTGTGCCAGCCCCCAGACTTCAGTAGTTAACCGCAGTTACAGTTCTGGGGACACAGATGTAGCGCACCCCAGAACAAGACAGCAACACATGTGGTGGCTGGGCTTCCTTACTAAAAGCAATGCATATATGCTCAGTGCTATCGTAATGGAGTTAACACTGAGAATTCAGCAGGAAGACTAGTCTCTGAAGCAATAGTCAAACTCCATGGAATTAAAAAACAGAGCCATGCCAAGTCTAGTTCTAGCCCCATCACTGATAGCTATAGTAATCTGAGCAGGGGGACGACGGGGCCGCACACAATGCCTACATTTTTTTTTTTTTTTTTTACATGTGCCCAACTGTAATAATGGGCATTAAGAAGGTTTCTGGATTTACACTGAGGTCACATAAGGTGTCTGATCCTTCTATACACAGCAGTTAGACCCCTTTCACCCTGAGGCGCTTTTCAGGCGTTTTAGCGCTAAAAAATAGCACCTGTAAAGCGCCTCTCATGCCTCCCCAGTGTGAAAGCCCGAGAGCTTTCACACTGGGGCGGAGTGCTTGCGGGACGGGAAAAAAAAAAGTCCTGCAAGCAGCATCTTTGGGGCAGTTTGAGAGCAGTATACACCAGTCCCAAAACGCCCTGCCCATTGAAATGAATGGGCAGCGCTGCTGAAGCGCCTGCAAAGCGCTTCGGGATCGGCGCAACATGGGTGCTTTTAACCCTTTCTTCGGCCGCTAGCAGGGGTTAAAAGAGCCCCGCTAGCGTCCGAAAAGCACCACTAACACTAGCGGCACTTTACCGCTAACGCACCCCCACCTCAGTGTAAAAGTAGCCTAACTAATTTCTTTCTTTAAACAGGACTTATAGATAAAGTGCTAGGAAATGCATGAAGTAATTTGATATTTTAAAACTGTCACTTCACTTCAGACTGAAGCTATATTCTGCAGGCACAACCTTTTTGGTAAAGGGTAAAATGATACTTTACAATTTTCTTAACACAGATGAATCACTATTAACCATCTTTATTACTTTTCTCTGCACATACCTGGAGACTCCACGGACTCATCCTCTTCTGTCTGGATGGGTTCACTTTCTGAAAGCATAAAACAAATTGTACAATGTGATTGACTTATTCTAAAATAGATTTACGATGGCTTATACCTTAGGCTTAATTCAGATATGTGAATCAGGTGCGTTTTTAACCGCATCCGATTCGAACAACATGTGAACTGAACCGACTTCCAATAGAGCCGGTTCACACATGTCCGGGGCAGCTGCGGTCCATTTTAAAAGAGTCCTGTGCGATTTTGGGTCCAGATCAGGTGTGAATTCAAGTAAAAATTTGCACCTGAACCAGTGAACAAAATCACACTGGACTGCAAACCACAGCTGGACATGGGTGAACATAGCCTAAAATTCAACCTAAATACACTATATTATCAAAAGTATTGGGACACCTTCCTTTACATGCACATGCACTTTAATGGCCTCCCAGTCTTAGTCTGTAGGTCTCAATATTGAGTTGGCCCACCCTTTGCAGCTATACCAGC
This sequence comes from Aquarana catesbeiana, assembly GCF_042186555.1. Lineage (NCBI taxonomy): Eukaryota > Metazoa > Chordata > Amphibia > Anura > Ranidae > Aquarana > Aquarana catesbeiana. Next base: position 521,827,612 of record NC_133328.1, read on the forward strand.
TTCAACTCTTCTGGGAAGGCTGTCCACAAGGTTTAGGAGTGTGTCTATGGGAATGTTTTACCATTCTTCCAGAGGTGCATTTGTGAGGTCAGGCACTGATGTTGGACAAGAAGGCCTGGCTCGCACTCTCCGCTCCAATTCATCCCAAAAAAGTGTTCTGTCGGGTTGAGGTCAGGACTCTGTGCAGGCCAGTCAAGTTCCTCCACCCCAAACTCGCTCATCCATGTCTTTATGGACCTTGCTTTGAGCACTGATCCAAATCATTTGGTGGAGGGGTGATTATGATGTGGGGTTGTTTTTCAGGGGTTGTGCTTGGCCCCTTAGTTCCAGTGAAAGGAACAATTCAGGCATCAGCATACCAAGACATTGTGCGCAGTCATGTTGGAACAGGAAGGGGCCATCCCCAAACTGTTCCCACAAAGTTGGGAGCGTGAAATTGTCCAAACTGTCTTGGTATGCTGACACGTTAAGAGTTCCCTTCACTGGAACTAAGGGGCCAAGCCCAACCCCTGAAACACAACCCCGCACCATAATCACCCCTCCACCAAATGCTTTGGACCAGTGCACAAAGCAAGGTCCATAAAGACATGGATGAGCGAGTTTGAATGGAGAAACATGACTGGCCTGCACAGAGTCCTGACCTCAACCCGACAGAACGCCTTTGGGATGAATTAGAGAGGAGACTGCGAGCCAGTCGTTCTTGTCCACATCAGTGCCTGACCTCACAAATGCGCTTCTGGAAGAATGGTCAACCATTCCCATAGACACACTCCTAAAACTTGTAGACAGCCTAACCAGAAGAGTTGAAACTGTTATAGCTGCAAAGTGTGGGCCAACTCAATATTAAGCCCTACGGACTAAGACCGGGATGCCATTAAAGTTAATATAAAGGCAAGCGTCCCAATACTTCTGGTAATGTAGTGTATGTTAACATTGTGTGCTGGATACATACAGGTAAAAATCCTTTCTGGAGAAAGTGCTTATTCAGTACTGCCCACTGAAGGCCTATGCACAAGATCATGTGATGAAGGGTTGGCCAACCATCCCCTAAGCCGAGATCACATCACCAGGTGCCAACTTTGTAGACATGTGTCAGGCCAAAAGGAGCCTAAAGATGCATTTTCACTATTGCATTTTTAGCCCTTTTGCTCATTATGGATCCTTCCTAGAACTACTAAAAAGCAACTGCAGGCAACAAGTGAAGTCAAGCAGTCGGCTACTTATGTGATTCAACAAATACGGGTACTTCAGCTGTCAGAACATCAATTATTGAAGTTATAATAAAGTTCAGTATAGTCCCATGTATCCAGAAGAAGATCCGGCTCTGTAGAGAGTCTAAAGCCTGTGCTGTGCAACTTCTCTCAAAGCAAGTTTGATTCCAATTGCTGTTTGGGAGAAACCTTGTAATACTGGCGCCTGGCTTTCTTTTATATGGAAGATATCAAGAAGCCTACCGTGTAAGGCTCGGTTCACACTGCTGGGCAACTTGCTTATGACTTTTGTGATTGCAATCCGACACTTAAGTCGCGCTAAACTCGCAGAAAAGTAGTGCAGGATCCTTGACTTGAAATGAATGTGCTTTGATTTGTCATGCGAATTTATGTGACGCATGAGAAGTCGCACCAGTGTGAACCGGGACTAGGTTCTAGTAGTACAAGCGGGTGATGTTCAGAATAACCAAAAAACAGAAATAGGGGTTGAGAGGACATTGGTCTGGATGAAAAATACTCAGCAGATGGGTTATTCTTCCTGTAGTCATCTCATAAAATATTTTTTTATATGAATTGTATTAAATTCATTATATTAATTAAAACGTCGAATATAACTGAATATGAATTTATTGTCGGCCATTATCGGCAGCTTTAGCGCATGAAAAGTTCAAGAAAAATGTATCCCTTTAAATTCTATGTATGTCTTCACACTGATCCAGTGCACTTTCATTTTGGTGTTAAAAATCCTAATTTGCTGCATTTTTGGTCAGTTAAACTCGCACCAAAAACGCACCTCCCCGTTGAAATGCAATAAAAACGCAGCCACGTTATGTTTTTGAGTCACATGACCTTTGAAAAACACATCATAAGCGGAAAAAAAAAAATGTAAGAATCGCTGGCATTTTTTGGCACCACTATTGTCACTTTTTTCTCTCCCATCAGCAAATGCCAATAACACTATTTTCGGCGGCTGCCGAAATCTCGGTGCATCTCTATCGCATGCAAATTGAAAGAGTTTAAGTTTGACCTCATGTTCTAGTATTATGGTAAATCTCAAAGAAAATTGTATAATGTATGAACAGCCTTAGTGATGACATCTACTGAACACACTTAACAGCTACATGTGCTATGTAGGATCACTTCACACTGAAAATGAACACATTGAAAATACTATATACAATTTTCTTGTAGATTTACCAAAATCATAATATGAGGTCAAACCTAAACACTTTCAATGTGTATGCAATCAGGCAGGACTTTGCACTACATAGTTGAAGGTAAATCTAAAAAAGGAAATTTAAAGTGGTTGTAAACCCTTCCGCACCACTTTTACCTACAGGTAAGCCTATAATAAGGCTTACCTGTAGGTACTGGAAAGATCTAAACCTACACGGTTTAGGAGATATTTACCATATACGCTTGCGCCTACTTCATCAGTGCATGTGCACTAGAGAAAGGGCACGATTGTGCCGTTTCTATAGGACCTGTGCCGTGACCGGGAGTGACGTCACGTGACTCCGTCACAGAGCTGGCATCCACGGCCCCGGAAGGAAGGGGGGTGAAGATGGACGCGGCCACCAGCGGGGACACAGCGGACTTGGTTTGCAGGTAAGTGCAACATAATGGGCTAGTATGCAATGCATATTAGCCCATTATGCTTTTACTTTGCAGGGGAATAAAGAGGCAGTAAAACCCACCAGGGCTTACTTCCTCTTTTATAAGAAAATTGTATAATGTATGGCAAGGCTTAAAGTGGAACTTAAGTCCTGAGTTTTAAAATGGGCAGACATGCAGGAATTTAAATGCAGAAGAGACATGCTTTGTCTCCTCTGCATTAAAAGTTACTTACCTGCCTGTCCACCACTGTACAGTAAGCTGCTCACTATACAAATTCGGCAAGGCCGAATCTGACAGAGGTCCTGCGCATGCGTGGGACTGATATCATCTTTGCCCAGCCAGCGATCGAGACCCCGAAGCTGGCCACCCGATGAGGTTAGTGGCTGGGGGGAAGCTTTGCTGGATCCCAGGTAAGTTTCGTCCTGCTTTAAGGCAGATTTTATAAAAAAAAAAAAAAAAAAAAAAAAAAAAACACACACAAAAAGGATTGTCAGTTATTCCCAGAAATCATTTTTTCTACCCAGATTCCAACTGTCTTTTTCTAGTGCAGGTGAAAAAGCTAAACTTTAAGCAGAACTAAAGTTCCACTGTAATTTACTGTGAGCAGGAAGGCCTTTTTATCGCAGAAGAGACATGAAATAAACTATGCCTGCCTGCCTTGCTCACGGCGATCCCTGGACTGTAATCTGAGCTACACAAGCACAGCTCAGCTTACAGCGGCTGGTCTGATCCTGTGTGCCGGGAAGCGTAGCCCTGGCACATGCACAGGGGTGATGTCATCCCACGTCGGCCAATAAAGAGGCCCAAAAACCGGCACACAGAAGAAGATGCCAGCGCCAGAAGGACCTTTGGAAAGGTGAGTATCTCTGTCCTAAGTTCCACTTTAGGTTGTCCATACCTGAACTGACTTTTGTCTGGTTACTGTTGATCCAGCTGAAAGTGGAGCTATAGGTGGCCCTGTCGGCATCCTCCCATCTGACATCCTTCGATCTAAAAATTGATGCAGCTAGGAGAAAAATGGTCCCTCAAACAATAGCTACACTCAATCAGACGCAGCCACTGTTGCGCTATTCTGTCGAGCCCGGAATCCATGGCTGTCAGGATACAACAGCCAGCAGTAGAGATCCGTCCATTTACGCAGATTAACCTGGATGGAGTATTCCAGTGATTTATCTCTTTAACCACTTCAGCCCCGGAAGGATTTAGCCTCTTCCTGACCAAGCCCTTTTTTGCGACACGGCACTGCGTCGTTTTAACTGACAATTGCGCAGTTGTGCAAAGTTGTACCCAAACAAAATTGACGTCCTTTTTTTCCCACAAATAGAGCTTTATTTTAGTGGTATTTGATCACCTCTGCGGTGTTTATTTTTTGCGCTATAAACAAAAAAAGTGACATTTTTTTTTTTTTAAAAACACAATATTTTTTTACTTTTTGCTATAATAAATATCCCAAATTTTTTTTATTATAAACAAACCAATTTCTTCCTCAGTTTAGGCCAATATGTATTCTTCTACATATTTTTGGTAAAAAAAAAAAATCTCAAGCGTATATTGATGCACTGATTACTGTGTAAATGTCACTGGCAGGGAAGGGGTTAAAAACTAGGGAACGATTAAAGGGGTTAAGTGTGTTCCGTCAGCGTGTTCTAACTGTAGGGGGGATGGGCTCACTAGAACATGACTGAGATCACTGCTCCCAATCACTGGGAGCAGTAGATCCCCTGTCATGTTGCTAGGCAGAACAGGGAAATGCCTTATTTACAAAGGCATCTCCCCATTCTGCCCCTCCGTGCCACCGACGGACAGAGCCTGTAAGAACCACGGGCACGCTCTCGTGGCGGGCGCGCACACGCCTGCAAGCCACCGATGACAGAGTGACGTACGGGTACATGATTTTGTGCATCCGTGCCATTCTGCCAACGTAAATCGGCATGAGCCGGTCGGCAAGTGGTTAACCACTTGCCGCCAAATCACATAACTACAGCTGCAGGCATCACCCCGGTACAGTTTTTTTGTTTTTTGTTTTTTTTTTTTATAGAGCCGACGGTCGGCTCTTGTAGTAACAACTGATGCGGCTAAGGAGCCGGTCAATTGTTATCACAAGCAGAGGGAGAGAACATACTCCCACCCCCTTCTCGTGCTGCCTTCCGCCGCTCGGCCAGGCTCTCCCGTCCCACCGGGAGACCTGAGCGACCAGCCGGCGCGTACGCAGACTGGCTAGAGGCCCGAAGAAAGCCAGGAACGGATTTGATCAGGTCTCAGATGTAGTAACCCGATAGTGATGCCATGACATCACTTCCGGTTTACTGGAGTCTTAAAAGAGCCAGTTTAAAAAAAAAATCTAAAGTATTCATAAATGACGACCTTGGTATCGTTTTAAATGCTTTCAAGTGCAAAGGAAGGGTTTGGGGTCTTATAGACTCCAGATCCCTCCATAAAAATACTTGTCATGTGCCTATTGCTGTCACAAGGGATGTTTACATTCCTTGTGACAACAATAAAAGTGATCAAAAAATTTAAAGCAAATTTAAAGCAATGTAAAAATAAAAAATATATATAAATTAAAAAAAAAAAAAAATTAAGTGCCCCCATCCCCACATCCAAAACGCACGCAAAAGTCCCACACACGTGAGGTATCACCGCGAATGTCAGATCATGGGCAGCAATTCTAGCACTAGACCTCCTCTGTACATCTAAAGTGATAAGCTGTAAAGGCTTTTAAAGCAACACCTATGGATAGTAAAACTTACGTTGTTTGTCTCCGTTGTGCGGGCATGCACAATTTTAAAGCTCGATAGGTTTTAATATCTATTTAGTCGGCATGCCATGTTTTATATTTTACAAAAAAATTGGGTTATGTTTTGTTGTATTTTTCTTTTTATTACTATTTTAATGCAAAAAAAAAAATAAAAAGTATATTTTTACATTTTTTTCCCCAAAAACTGCATTTGAAAAACCACTGCACAAATACAGCGTGATATAAAAAAATTGCAGAACCCACCATCCATAGGTTCTCCGCAAAAAAAAAAAAAAGTATAAAGTATTTTTTTAAGAAAAAAATAATGGATTTCAACTTGTAAACAAAAAGTGCCAGAAAAAACCTGGTCAGCAAGTGATTAAGCCAGCTGGGATGAACGAGATAAGTTTTAGTGTGTGACTAGCTTCAGAGTTCTTTTTTAAAGACAACAGAAATCCACATTTCCTGTTTATGTGAACTCTGTTCTACTCCTTGTACATTGGGAACAATACTGACATCTTGTGGTGCTCGTCATGTCAGGTCTGTAAAATGGACAACGATAGCCAAACAAAAACAAAAGTAAATGCATGTCTGACTGATGGGAGAAACCAGCATTATGCAAATATGGAATTAAAGGTATATAAGCATCTATTCTCTTGGACTTTTTAACATTCTGTATTATTACAACCAGAAAACAAACTATTTATTTAGGATTTGTTGTCACTGATCTGCACAAAAAAAAATCCATAATTCTAAATTGATAAAATAGCCCCCTTAAGAACCATAAGCCCTGATGCAAATGGTGGCATGTCAGACTGGGGTATTGGGCATTCCTAGTCAGGCTTGATTTGCATGTATATTGCCCTAGGTTACACCTATATGTGGTGCTGAAACTCCATTACCGAAAGAACAGAAATCCAAATGAGTGAAAGGAGTGGGCCAGGGCAATAACGAGACGGGCTCTATAGGACATTCCTAGGCAGGCTTGATTCGCATGTATAAGCCCAAGGTAACACCCATATGTGATGCGGAGACTGTATGAATGAAATAACTGAAATCCAATGAATGAAAATGGTGGGCCAGGGCAATAAGGCTGGGGACAAACGGTCCAGATGAAGCTGGACGTCCTCCAGACAGAAAATAAAGCAGGCTGTATTGGACTTGCTGCAGCCTCTAAAGCATACTGTGAGAAGCTCCCAGGGTACATTAAAATCAAGAGCAGGAACCGGTCAAGATTTGAACTATGTATAGGCAGGCTGATCGATTGATCAACCTGAGTACAACCAGCCTGCAGGATTATGCATGCGGTTATCACTAGCGGCTAGTATAGCCGCTAGCAATCACTGTCTTCTCCCAGCGGGGACAGCTGCCCGGAGAACACGATGGATCGGTGGGAGGGATTTCTCTGTCAACATGGTCTATGTTGATGGGGGGGGGAATCAAGCTAATTTCTTTCCTGCAGCCTGTGATTGCAGGAAATAAATTTACTCTGTGTATGGCCTGCTTAAGCTTAGAGAATACTGCTTATTCTGTCATGCCACCCAGCGTAAGTAACTGGGGGTAACCGGATTGACTGTTACTGTCATACAAACACTGCTTTCTCTGTAGCCATGACAGGCACAGAGAGCCATCAACTAGCAAGACATGTAGGTATAACCTTACCTTCGGAAGGCACAGCGTCATCCTCTGCTTGCTCTTCTATTACTTCTGCCTCTACTACTGGATCTTCTACTACCTCTTCCTCTAAAACTGGCTCTTCTACTGCTTCAACCTCTTCCGTTAACACCGTCTCTTCCTGAGGATCATGCTGTTGATAATCTGGCACTTGTGCTTCATCCTGACTATCCTCATTTTCATTGTAAGTTTCTGGTTCAGTTTCAGCAGCTACCTCTAGCTCTTCATTCTCTTCATCTACAGGCTCTTCTACTATCCCCCGAGTAAGCAGTTCAGCTGCCACTTCTTCCACGTCAACCTCTTTTTCTTCCAAAACTGGCTCCTCTTCTGCTTCTATATCAGGTGTCTCAGCTTCTCCTTCAGGCTCCTCTACCACAGGCTCTTCCTCAACTTCTTGCTGTTCCTCCTCAGGTTCTTGCTCTTCTGCATCACCTGCTTGGGTTTGCGGCAAGTCTTCTACATCATCATCTTCAGGGGCTGTGGGTTCTTGTTCTACAGCTTCTACCCTCTCTTCTACATTATCATCATCATCATCATCTTCAGGAGCTGCGGGTTCTTGGTCTACAACTTCTACCCACTCTTTTACAAAAACTTGCTCTTCAGTTTCAATCCCCTCTTCTTTGTTATCTGCTTGCTCTTCAGTCACCGGCTCTTCTTCTTCTGGCTCATCATTTGCTTCTAACATTTCACAAAACAAAGGGTTAGCTGCAACTAATTTAGGAATCTGATTCATTTAGACATCATAAGATTAAACGCTCAAGATACAAATACCTCCAGCCTAATAGGATATCACTGATCTTTTAATTCTCTTACCCAGATTAAACTTGAACTACTACCAAACCTAAAAACTCAAAAAGACATAAGGTGTAAGGAATAGGAACATAAAAAAGACATGAAATATGAACAAAGCATATCACTCTATAGTGTGTACTTGTCCCAATCCAGAGCACCAAGTGTCATTTCCGTCTGCTGCTTCCTTCCTCTGCTATCTGCATGAGACACTTCTGACAAGTTTTCCTGACACCAAGAGAAAAATGGTGATAGGGAAGGGAGCCCTAGCTGATTGACAGCCTCCACTTTGTTCTTGTGTGCTGCTTGAAGGGGGCGTGTCCCTTCCCTCCAATCAGCTCTCACAGAGCTTTGCAGTGTCTCACTTCAGCTCCCCTCCCCCTGTTTTCTGGCAACTCAGACAAGTTGTATAAAATCTGAACAGATGTAGACAAGAGAAGACTGCAGACAAATAGGTACAACTTATGTAGGAGGATTTGTTTCAGCTCTCTGTATCATCTGAAGGCCAGTCACTTCACTGGGTATATGGAAGGGTTTACAACCACTTTAACTGTATGTAATACCCAACAATAAACACTTATTTGGGCGCTTTTGATCTGTTAATACTACTGAAAATGTGGTGTTACATCTATATGATAAGCGCAAATGTATACCTGTTTATCCGTCTGGAAATCTTACCAGCTGAAAACATTGCATGCGCTCTGTCAAGGGTTATTAAATTGTTCCTAGCCAACTCTGAGGACAACATAGCCCACCCCTCTATGCTGTTATGGGGAAGAGGAAAGGGGTGACAACACGGCTTCTTCATAGATACAGTATTCTGATTGAGCGTTGTCACTCTAGGAAGGACAGTGTGTTACTACCATGATCTTCAGGTGAAAATAAATGGGGAAGAAAAGGAAAATCATGCAGCAGCCGCCACCACTAAAGACTGGTAAACTGCAATAGAATACAATTTTTTGTAATTGGGTTTTGATATATTGTAAAGAAAACCTATACTCACAGAAAACATTAGAAGAACAAAATGTTCTGGGAAGACAAGTACCATAAGGTCCCGGGACATACTTTTACAGCATTACTATATGGGGCCTGTGTACCATCCACCTGTTTTAAAAGGTAGGATTTAGGGCTGGCCATACATTATACATCTTTCTTGAACAATTTCTTTGGTTTTACCAAAATCATATAAATATGAGGTCAAACCTAATCACTTTCATTTTGCATGCAATCAGACAGGCCCTTGTATTACATAATTGTAGGCAAATCTAAAGGAAATTGAACAAGAAAATTGTATAATGTATGGCCAGCTTAAGTCATCAAAAGGCATCTGTAAGATATACAGATCTAGACATAACTGTTTATTTTTTCTAGAGTAGTTTTTCTCTAATATATTTTTTTCCATGAATCCCTGGGTGATAAATTAAATATATGTAAAGGGTTTGGTGAGGAGTTAGTGCTTTGAGGTTAGGGGGCTTGTAGGCAGTTGTAGGAATGGGTACCATAACAAAAAGCACAATGTGCACAGACACATACTAAGCAAACAGCAATCATCTTTAATTTTTCTAACAATGAAAATTTGATGTACAGCTGCAGTATATAACCACTGCGTAAGTAAATAAACTGAAAAAAAGTGTTTCATAAAAGATTTTATCTTTCAATAACATCTTACCAGGCTCTGCATTCAGCGATTTGTGAACACTGGGCTCAAAGGCATCTTCCAAGTTAAATTCATTCTCTTCATCTATAGAAAACATTTATATTACCTGAATGTCTTTATTTAGACACAACAGGGCCATGCATAATATATAAGTAAATATTATAAAACATACATACATAAAACATAGAACTGCAAAATATAAAGGTTGCCAGTAATAAAACCTATGGCTTTATTCATTGGGGAAAGCCATTATCTTGTTTAAGTTTTCCATCTAGGGTTTTATCCAAACCCACCTTGACAGTTATAAAAAAAAAAAAAAAAAGAAGAAATAAAAGGGGGTGGGGGGTGGGGTGGAGTAGACTATCGGCTTTATTTAATTTAAAAAAAAAGGGGGGGGGGGGGGATAGATAGATAGATAGATAGATATATCAGTTTTAGGTCTAGTGACCCTTAGCCAGACTACTATACTCTGGTCTCACACCCAAAGAGGAAATTCTGAATGGCTGCATGTAGCCTGTTCTATTGAAACCCCATCTAGTTTGTATTCTGCGCAAGGAGCACAAGCAGAGCAGCATCTGCAATCACAAGAAAATGAGTAAGTCAAATAAAATTGGGTATTGCAAAACCTCCTGAAAAGTTCTGTTAAGCCATTCCAGCAAGCAGTGACATTGCTATGGGGGTGCGGGGGATGCGGACTGCACCCGGGTGACACCATCAAGTAGGAAGTGATATCCGACCACCAAGGTGTCACTCCCATCCGTTACAGCGCACGGATTGGCGAGCTGGCACCAATCACATCATTTACATGGGGCTGGTTGGGGGCTCAAACCGTGACTGCGTTACCCGCCCGAAACTAGCCCGCCCAACACCCTGCAGGACACTGTGGCAGGCTAGACAGGAGAGGACCTCAATGGGGGGATGACACCATATTTTACCGCATCAGGTGACACCAACCTTAGTGACACCACTAACATCAAAAACAACATTTTTTTTTATACATTTTCTGATAAGACTTACCATCGTCAGCCTGATGTTCATGATCATCCAAAGCATCCTCTAAGTCAAGGATATCTGAAAGGATAACAGTTTCTAAATGAACTAAAATAGAACAAGTATTTTCTGGGAACAAGCAATTAGTAATAAGTAAAAACAGCAATTGGGAAATTGAGGAGCCTAAGGGGTCCCTCTTCTGATGAGAAAATGTGACCACCCTACAAAAATATGTTAGGCCTGTTAGAAGCTTTCAGGCATTCTGTGTAAATTGTGGAGATATGTCTGCGTCAGAGAGACACCTGTAATGTACAGCTGTCCACAGTAATAAATTGATGTACATGGGTACATATATCATGCTTGTGTAAGCTAGAGCATGATTACCGGAATACAAAAAAGCCATGTCCAGGGGTTTACACACATGCATGTATTAATGCCGGCATGGCGTATACCCATGTGTAGCTAGCGTGTGCTATCCAGCTGTCTCTTCCAGGCCTAGAAATACTCCTGCAAGTTATTCTGGATGCCTAAAAGCATCCAAGTGCATGAGGCCTCATACTATAATAAACCCCAAATGAAGATACCGATAAGGAACCAAGCCCTTTATAAAAGATTCAGTGTTGCATGCCTGAAAGTCAAATCCATTTAGACTCAAACAGGTTCAGCATTATGCTTGTGAATGGGCACCCTAAAAACGGGAGAGAACTGGCTTTATAATCCAGTACAAAAAAATAAAAAATCTCATCTCTTATGTAAAAAGAAAAATGATTTTCATGTATCCATAACTTTATAAAATTGTAATTCTGGTTTTATTAAACTCTTACCTCTATCTTGCGAATCTAACTCTAGGTCATCATTCACAACATCTTCGAGGTCTTGATCACTTAGATCTATAATAAAATTGGAGACCGTGTGCAATATTCTTATTGCCATTCAAAGCAAATGCCATTTACATTAGACTAATGTACAAGAATAAGATCATAGCCTTCTCTATCAACTGCAATAAGGCATACATTATCTATAGTAATCCTCTAATTGAGATGCACACTCTGCAAGCTGTGCACAGCATGCTGTAAGCCAGAACCCCATATGTCTATTATAGACTGCTGAGGGGACTCAGAACGACGATCTGATCCTTCCTTTTGGACACAGCGGGACTACATTAAATTATTTTTCCATTTTTGATGCTGTGAAAAATCCACCGCTGACCTTGGAATCTTTATGTAGTATTTAAATAAATTAAAGTGGTATTAAAACAAATATATTGCAGCTTACCAGTACGATCTGACAATCTGTAGCCCAGACCGAGAGTCAGTCTTTGTGCTGAGAGCTGGTAGTGAACGCACTCTCAGCACAAATTGCCAACTAGCAACGTATATGTGTGGCATGTGGGTGTTAAAGCCCACCCTTTAGTCGCCACACACAAGTGTCATGTAGTCATAAAGGGGTTAAAAAGGTTCTCTTGTTCCTTATCTGGGTTTGGGGAGGCTTCCTGGCTAGGATGTGGTGAAAAGGCTTACCGGATGAAGTGGACCCAAAGGGGCGTACGCCGGATTGGGTCGGACAGACTTAGGTGATGGGTGGCTGGGGATGGCCCGGGAAGGCGATGGTGGTGGATGGACCCACACGTTGCTCTGTCACTCAAGGCGATGCGGGAACCCAGAGAAATGTGTGGACCAAACCGCACATTGTTGTCTCACTCGAAATGATGTTGAAGGAGGCTCTGTTACCTGTATCACACAAGACACGAAGCATGGTAGGTCCGGACAAAGGACCTACCATGTCCGGACCTACCATGCTTTGTGTCTTGTGTGATACAGGTAACAGAGCCTCCTTCAACATCATTTCGAGTGAGACAACAATGTGCGGTTTGGTCCACACATTTCTCTGGGTTCCCGCATCGCCTTGAGTGACAGAGCAACGCGTGGGTCCATCCACCACCATCGCCTTCCCGGGCCATCCCCAGCCACCCATCACCTAAGTCTGTCCGACCCAATCCGGCGTACACCCCTTTGGGTCCACTTCATCCGGTAAGCCTCTTCATAATTGGTGGTGGTGTGTCTGTTTTCATCTCAGATGATATACATCTTTGTTTGGAGCGTTTTTCTGAAGATTCTTTTCTCCATGTATATATTGATGATTCCTCTACAACATTTACACTTGGAACTGTGGTTTTAACGTTTTCCACACTGGACGTTTTCTCATTTTTTAGCGCTACACTTGTGTGTTTTTTCTCTGTTTTGCTTTGTTGGTTGTGTTAGCTGCTTGTTTTCTTTACGGCAGCGCAGAATTGTTTTGTATATATCCCAGGATGTGGTGAAAAGTCAGGCTCTGAGGTTTAATACAGTTAGGTACTGACAGTGATGACAGACAGTGTTTAACCATTTGACCTCTGGAAGATTTACCCTCCTTCACGACTAGGCCATTTTTTGCAATATGGCAGTGACAATTGTGCATTCGACACTGTACCCAAATAAAATGTATGTCCTTTAGTTCCCACAAATAGAGCTCTCTTTTGGTGGCATTTAATCACCACTGTGTTTATATTTTTTTTTGCGCTGCAAACAAAAAAAAAAATAAAATAAAATGCCTAAAATGAAAAAAAAAAAAAAAAACAAACAAAAAACACACGTTTTACCTTCTGCTCTAGAACATATCAAATAAAACAAATTGTAAAAAATAGGGATGCACTAAAATGTCATCGGCCAAAACATATCGGCAAAAGACAGCGTTTTCGGCATATTGCTAAAAGAAAAGAGTGCAGATAATTGCGCATGCGCAGTAGCGGTGCCGCCGGGTGCAACCCATTGCGGGGTGTCATCCTGGCGGCTCAAGGTCCTGTCCTCCCCTTGCAGAGCGGCAAGTTAGGGAGCTGAATTGCCCGGGCCGCAGTAACAATGTCCCGCCTCCTGTGATAGACGGCACACTGATTCAATGCCAGGACAGCAGGCTGTCGACATCAGTGTGGCGTAATCATAGGAGGCAGGACATTGTTACTGCGGCCCGAGCAATTCAAATCCAGCTCCGTGACACAGCTGGAGATCACCGCTCTGATCCGGGCACAGGCAGGCTACATCTGACAGGCACTGGTGAGACTGCATTTTATGGACACTGATAGGCTGCACTGATCTCTTGTATCATGTCTGCAGTCTCTGTCCGTCTCCTGTATCATGTCTGCTAGAGCTGCACCAAATGGAAATTTTGCTAATACTATTAGCAGGGTGTTTACGTTTAAGAGATTGTAGAAATGATACAAGAGATGGTTAGAGACTGCAGATTGCATTTTTCTTGAGCTTTTCTTGCACCAATGATGGACAAAAATATATTCATATCAATTTAAATTGATCATATTAATTAAAAAGTCAAATACAATTATATATAAAAATATAAATATAAAAAAAAAAAAAAATGTCATTTTCGGTTTCAGCACCAAAAATTTCCATTCGGTGCACTACTAGTAAAAAATGTAATTTCTTCATAAAATTTAGGTCAATATGTATTCTGCTACATATTTTAGGGAAAAACAAAAATCTCAACAATCGTAGCTCGATTGGTTTGCGCAAAAGTTACAGATTCTCCAAACTATGGGATATTTTTATTTATTTTTTACTAGTAATGGTGGCGATCACCGACTTATAGCGGGACTGCGATATTGCGGCGCACATTCTGGCACAAAAAATATGCACTCATTGTACTAATGGCACTGGCTGGGAAGGGGTTATCATCAAGGGCGATCAAGGGGTTACTCATGTGCCTAGCTGGTTTTTTACTACAACGTGTGTGTGGGGCTTTTACTAAGGGAAGAGATGGAATTTATTGCCTGCTTTGCAGGGACACAAATTTCATCCCTTCCCTCCTGTCATGACAGCAATCTGCCTTATTTACATAGGCAGATAGCTGTTCTGGTCCTTTGCCTAATGATCGGTCCTTACCTGTAAGGGTTGGATCACATATATACACTATATTGTCAAAAGTATTGTGACACCTGCCTTTAGACTAAGGATGAGCTCCGGCGTGTTCGCAGAGCTCGCCAGGAAGTCGGCACTACGCTGGGCTAATCACAGGCAGTGAGACATTGTCCCGATCTCTGCAGCCACACATTGGGACAATGTCTCACTGCCTGTGATTAGCGCAGCGCAGTGCCGACTTCCTGGCAGGCTCTGCACATGGGCTGTGCGAACACGCCGGAGCTCATTCTTACTTTCGACGCACATGAACTTTAATGGCATTCCAGTCTTAGTCCATAGGGTTCAATATTGAGTTGGCCCACCTTTGCAGCTATAACTCTTCAACGCTTCTGGGAAGGCTGTCCACAAGGTTTAGGAGTGTGTCTATGGGAATGTTTGACCATTCTTCCAGATGCACATTTGTGAGGTCAGGCACTGATGTAGACGAGAAGGTCTGGCTCGCAGTATGCACTCCAATTCATCCCAAAGGTGTTCTATCGGGTTGTGGTCAGGGTCAAGTTGGAACTAGAACTGGAACTAAGGAGCCAAGTCCAACCCCTGAAAAACAACCCCACACCATAATCCCCCCTCCACCAAAAGATTTGGACCAGTGCACAAAGCAAGGTCAATAAGAACATGGATGAGCAAGTTTGGGGTGGAGGAACTTGACTGGCTGGCACAGAGTCCTGACCTCAACCCAACAAAACATCTGTTGGGTTGAGGTCAGAACACCAGGCCCTCTCTTCCAACATCAGTGCCTGACCTCACAAATGCTCTTCTGGAAGAATGGTTAAACATTCCAACAGACACACTCCTAAACCTTGTGGACAGCCTTTTCCAGAAGAGTTGAAGCTATTAAAGCTGCAGAGGGTGGTCCAACTCAATATTGCTTACTTTAAATACTAATATTTATAAGTAATACTACCATAGATTATTCATTGGGGAATACTTGACTGCTTTAGAGCAGGAATCTCCAAACTACGGCCCTCCAGCTGTTGTGGAACTACACGTCCCATGAGGCATTGTAAAACTTTGACAGTCAGAGACATGACTAGGCATGATGGGAATTGTAGTTTCTGAACTTGAGGGACAGCAGCAAATTGACGCCAAACTCCAGCTCACACTTTTTAATCAGGTACAGGAAACTTTTTTCCTCCTTTTAGGATAAAAGGTATTATATGAATAAGCACCCCTATCAGTGGTAAATGGTTTGTCCCATTCCTGTAAACTGATTCATGTGGAAAAGAGCTTGCGCTCAAAAAAAAAAAAAAAAAAAAGAAGAAACCACCACACACGACTTACTGGCTGGATCACCAGATAAAAATAAAAAGGAAAAAAAAAAAAAGGAGAAAAATAATAAAACTAATGCACCCACCACATCTAAGAACTGGTAAGCTGCGATATAATGCTTGCTTTTGAGCTTAAAACCGCTTCAATAGACTGCCATCTTTTTTTAACTATAAAGGCTGATTGCATACTTATGCATTTCAGTAACTAGTTGAAAAATACAAATTTTACTGTCTGCATTGCACTCATTTAGAATGGCAGCCCAGGGCATATGTACAGTAGCTGCCAACATATGTAATAGATTGCACTACAATGCACACATCGCTAGAAGGCGCTGCCAACCTATTCGCCATTACACTGGCATAAATGTGAAGAGGCCAGATATTTTCTACACAGGAAACTCATTTATGTCACTTAGTGCAGCATTTTATATCCCAGGGTTTTATATTGCTAGGGTCATTAACATGAAACTAAACCTATCAATTTAACGGTTTCCCAAAACATGTTCAAGCCATGAATGAGAAAAGTCAGTTATCTGTGCTCTCAACTGAACGGTCATGCCAAACGGCTGGTAGCAAAACTGATCACATATGCAGCACCATGTAAATTGCAGAACACACAGAGGCCAAAATGGCGGCTTCCTTGGCTGTAAAGAATAGAAGGGTTTAGTTCTGCTTTACCAATTTAAAAAAAAAAAAAAAAAATTTGCAATCAGCCTAAACAAATAGCAACTGCATTCACTCTTCACCAGTCAGACCAATCAGAGATGGTTGCTACTGGGTACCGCACTTAGATGGCTTTAACTCTTTTTATACAAGCCTGTACGTAGTTCAACCCTTGAGCAAGTTAGGCTTAGCACAATTATAGTTCAAGCTCGATACAGCTTAAACTGCACCACGCAGGTACGGTAAATCTCTGCACTGCAGCTGGGTCTCCACTCATTACAGAGCACTTCAACTATTTATGTAATGAACATTCAACTTTGCTTGTCTCAAAACTATTCTGACTCAGCCCCCTCCATATGCACTATTCAGCAGTACAATACATCCAACCATTGATCTAAATTGTAAATCAATCCCTATGGCGTGCTTGATGCCAATTAAAGGTGATTAGGTTTCAGTGTTTGCCAGCCAGACAAGAGCACATGTAGTGCTTGGAATAAAAGCAAGGGATATATAGAACAGCTCCTAGTACGACAGTCTGAATGCATCCCCAGTCTCCAACACTGAACCAGTTCTGAGAAGTTTGTCAGATGTGCGCTATGGTAACGTACATTGCAAAAATGTATCTCTCTCTCTCCCTATCTACATACATATATACATACATACATACATGAACTACAGACTTCATACAGTCTCTCTCAATGGCCTTTATTGTTGAGCTTCAATCCTTGGAGTGAGTATTTTTAGAACAACATTTGATACAGGTTTCTGGCCCTAATCTCAGGATGACTTGGGGACCTAAAAGTTCCACTTCACAGATCTACAGTTTTTTCATTACCACGTGCTATGGGGTCATAGGTGTGCTCAGCCTATTGCATTAGGGTGTGCACCCCAATGCTCAAACACACATGCCTCTCTCTGCAGCCTCAAATGCACTGGACAGTGAATGAATGGGATAGTGCTTTGTGCTGAGATGCTTCATGTTCATTCACTGAAGCATAGTAAACATAGTTTACTATGCTTCAGTTATGAATAAACACAGTGAGGGTGTTCATTTAGAAAAGGAAGGGGCAGGTCAATTACATTTATTAGCCCCTTTCCTCGCTTTCCATTCTGAAACATCCCCCATAGCAACCGGGGAGAGAAGAGGAGCGAAGCCAGCAGCACTGCTAGGATAAAAAAAAAAGTGCAACTCGAGGGGAGACCTAGGCAGTAAGGGGAATCCACACAGTGATTAGGGTGTACCCAGGCACACCCCCTGCACACACCTATGTATGGTGTAAACAACCCTTACTAGTCTCAATTAGGAGTTAAACTAGTGACCATTTTAGCATTCATGAGATATTGTTTGTGGGCTGTGACAATATTGAGTGTAAGGATTCAACTTATGTATCTACATAGTGCCTCATACTCCTGTTCTAGGGCCTGAGACAATACTAAGGGTGAGGTTTCAACCTATGGATCTACATAGTGCCTCATACTCCTGTTCTAGGGCCTGAGACAATACTAATGCCCCGTACACACGGTCGGATTTTCCGATGGAAAATGTCCGATCGGACCTTGTTGTCGGAAATTCCGACCGTGTGTGGGCTCCATCGGACATTTTCCATCGGATTTTCCGACACACAAAGTTGGAGAGCAGGAGATAAAATTTTCCGACAACAAAATCCGTTGTCAGAAATTCCGATCGTGTGTACACAAATCCGACGGACAAAGTGCCACGCATGCTCAGAATAAATAAAGAGATGAAAGCTATTGGCCACTGCCCCGTTTATAGTCCCGACGTACGTGTTTTACGTCACCGCGTTTAGAACGATCGGATTTTCCGACAACTTTGTGTGACCGTGTGTATGCAAGACAAGTTTGAGCCAACATCCGTCGGAAAAAATCCTAGGATTTTGTTGTCGGAATGTCCGAACAAAGTCCGACCGTGTGTACGGGGCATAAGGGTGAGGTTTCAACCTATGGAACTACATAGTGCCTCATACTCCTGTTCTAGGGCCTGAGACAATACTAAGGGTGAGGTTTCAACCTATGGGGCTACATAGTGCCCCATACTCCTGTACGGTGTTCTGAGACAATACTAAGGGTGAGGATTAAACCTATGGATCTATGTAGTGCCTCATACTCCTGTACGGTGGTCTGAGACAATACTGAGGGTGAGGTTTCAACCTATGGAGCTACATAGTGCCTCATATACTCCTGTTCGGTGGTCTGAGACAATACCAAGGGTGAGGTTTCAACCTATGGATCTACATAGTGCCTCATACTCCTGTTCTAGGGCCTGAGACAATACTAAGGGTGAGGTTTCAACCTATGGAGCTACATAGTGCCTCATACTCCTGTACGGTGGTCTGAGACAATACTGAGGGTGAGGTTTCAACCTATGGATCTATGTAGTGCCTCATACTCCTGTGCAGTAGCCTGAGGAAATACTATGGGTGAGGATTCAACCTATGGATCTACATAGTGCCTCATACTCCGGTTGAGTGGGCTGTGGTAACACTGAGGGTGAGGATTCCACCTATGCCTCCATGCAGTGCTTCATACTCCAGTTCAGTGGTCTGTGGCAATACTAAGGGTGATGTTTCAACCTATGTATCTACATAGTTACTTATACTAGTGTTGTGTGAGCTGAGGCAATACGGAGGATGAGGATTCAACCTGTGCATCTACGTAGTGCCTCATACTCTTGAGATATCACTAGTTTCTACTGACAGAGCATCTGATGGCTTTCCCACTGGCTTACAGTGCTCACAAAAAAATATTCTTTGAACTGCATTGATGGACCTTTCACTGAAATAACGTGTGAATGTGCCATAGACAGGATGTCAATGCCATAGTGTTCCACAAGTCTTTAGGTACTCCACAAATACCTCTTCTATGACTTATTTTGAGGTTAAGAGCTGATGGTTTCTAACGATACTTTTTCTAAAAATAAGGACAAGGGTGTCTGCTCAGCAGGTTTGTGACCAGGTGTTCCCAAAGGATGGTTGTTTATTGGTCAGATCCTTCATCCACCATCTGAGAATCCTTAGGCTAGGCACATATCCTACTTTTCTGTGCGTTAACTAGAAAGTTTTTCTACTGCAGGGTTTGCAAAAAAATGTTCCAAAAGTCTGTTACGCAAATCTGTATCTGTGATATAAACTGGACGAAGCTAACAAAATAACCAGCTGCAGCACCCGTGCAGAAATCTGAGCATTCAGGAACTGTACAGACAAGTGTAGCGTGTACTTACCATTTGACATCTGATTTATTTTGTTTTTCAATAAACATTAAAAACGTGTGTCCGAAATCCAAAGATGAATTGGGAAGTTATATTGATACATTTTTGTAAAAGCCACAATCATGTTGGTGTAGAAACAGGGTGACTTTTTATGTCAAAGTCAGAATAACCGATATATTTTAGTGTTTGTGTACACATTGTGCAGAATGTCCAACATCAGTAAGACAACTCAATTGTTCTCATTCTATTGACATTTGTTGTTATGCAAGGTATTGTTCAGTGTACCAGCTATTCCTCACTTTTGGTTGGATGGACTTGAGAAAACTTGTCATGCACACAAGGACAAAATAACACAGGAAAATCAGGCTCATTGTACTTTAATCTGGTTCTGAAGTCACACTGTTTTATGGTAATGCATTCCCTGCATTAAGGTAAAATATGGTCTACTAACTTTTCCCTTCACCCCCCACCCTAAACACTTAACTGCTTCCTCTCACCGATCCTGCTCTGTTCAATTTCTGGCCTCACAGGAGACACCAAGGGCAGCAGGAGCCATAGGCTCCTGTTGCAGTCAAACTCCTATGGAGGAGGGAGGTTTGTATGTCTATGGATGCACACAGCCTGGGTAAGGAGCGTGCTTGCACAGGTACCCCCATAGCACACAGCTTGCTGAGGAGGTACCCAGAGGAAGAAGGAGCAGACAGTGTCAAAGGCAAAAAAAAGGCTTTCATACCTCAGCCAAACTATAAATTGGTTACTCCCTGGCTTTTTGAGGGCAGATATCTGCTTGGATATTAAAGTGCAAAATTTTAAGTTTTGGATAGAGTGGAAAGAGGTTTCGAACACCTGTTGGGTTTTATTGCTGTCTGTACTTCTGTTAGGTAGTTTCACCCTCACCATTTGTCCTGTTTACCATTAGCATCAAAAGCGAATTAAAAAGAAAATCCTAAAAATTTTGGGTTGACACCAGAACTGTAATAGGAGGGAAATCTTCTAATGGGGACACTAGTTCCCTCACTTTGGAGGGATTTCCTCCCACTTCCAACTTTGATCATGGGACATGAAGTGAAGGAAAATCTCCCCTATGGGGCACAGATGACAAAAAAAAAAAAACACACACACACACACACACACACACACACACACACACACACCACACCTGGAAGGGGTTCTAATCTTCCCTTACACTATCCAAAAAATGGAGAGAGAAAAAAGAAAAAAAAAAAGTTTTGCCTTTAGAAATACACAAGTAGGACGAAAATGCCTAGTGCGTTTCTAAGAGATTAAATTAGACAATAAACGCCAAATACATACTCACAAAAGAGGAAAAAAAACGTATGCATTGTATCACACCAATGACAGTCCAGTGGTGGCATAGTGTCATCCCATCCAATGTACCACAATGCTGAAAAGCTAACAATTTTCGGGGGACGTGCCCCCTTCTTCATTCCAGTTTCATTGTTGAACATTTTGGATTATATAGAAATCCTCTGAGTGCTGGGGGTGTTTGTCTTGCAGTCTACTTTAAACTCTGAGTGCTAAGGGAACCCCAATAGTGTGTGTAGGAGGACTTCAGATGCCTACAATTATCCCTGAGAAACTGGTCATTAATATGAAAGGTAAACAGCAGCCAAATCAGTTCTTCCACAGCTGAGAATAGGCTTTAATCTTGAAACGTATAGAATTCCAATGGTCTCCCATGTCTTTCTACTTTGTTTACCTTTCTTTTTCAATTGACACACTACTTTCTATCCCCAACTTATTAAAGAGTAATGTGAATGGGAGTGACATTAGAATTATCAAATCAGTTGCTGCCCTTACAAGGTTCTGGTGAGGAAACTGACAGAATCTGCATCCCTTTGGGGCACTTTCACACAGAGGTTTTCCCACACAGTGTGAGGTGCAGCATAGCGTATATGTGGTTTTCTTGAAATTTGCCATAGACTTCTATTACATCGAGCTGTGTTGGTGCATGTCCTGAAAGTGGACCGAATACCGCATTGCATCAGTGTGAAAATGCCCTAAGATGTGATATCCCTCTGGGAGTATCCCACCAAAAATGACATTTTTATTGCAGGGGATGCCTAAAATCAGACTTATCTTAGTGCAGACTTCTGGGAAAATCAGTAAGCCAATCACACAAGCAGGAAATTATGTTTCTGGGGGGCATTCCATACACCATCTGTGTGCAAAACGTTTCTAAGTAGCCATATTGCATTTTACAGAAAATGACAGCGCTGCAGACTGAAAAGGAGAGGCTGAAACTCCTGCATGGACAACTTTGTATGGGACTTTAGTTTAACCACTTGCCGACCAGCCGCCGTCATTATACCGCGGCAGGTCGGCACAATCTCGCGAATCGCCGTAGCTGTATATCGGCCCCCTAAACAGCTCTAGCATGCGCGTGCGCCTGCTGCACGGTGGGGAACCTGATGTGTGTGTCACGCGGCCGCGATGTCGGCTAGGCACGAGAGCCAGAACAGGTATGTGTGTGCGTGTAAACACACAAAACCCCATTCTTTTAAGATAGGAGAGATAGATTGTCTGTTCCTACTAAGTAGGAACAGCGATATGTCTCCTCCCCTAGTCAGTCACATCCCCATACAGTTAGAAAGACACATGAGGGAACACATTTAACTCCTTGATCGCCCCCTAGGGTTAACCCCTTCCCTACCAGTGATATTTACACAGTCATCAGAGCATTTTCATAGCACTGAATGAAATTTATTTACTTTTTTTGAATATTTATTATAGTAAAAAGTATAAAAGTTTTTTTTTTCAAAATTGACGCTTTTTTTTGTTTATAGCGCAAAAAAGAAAAAGAAAAACCGCAGAGGTGATCAAATACCACCAAAAGAGAGCTCTATTTGTGGGGGGGGGACAAAAAACACGTTAATTTTGTTTGGGTACAGAGTTACGCAGTGCAGTATCGCAAAAAATGGCCTGGTCATTAAGGGGGTAATTCTTCTGGTCCTTAAGTGGTTAATATAAGTAGGCTGCTATATATATATATATATATATATATATATATATATATATATATATATATATATATATATATATATATATATAAAATGTATCTTTGTCTAATTTTTTTTACTTGTGTAGACTAATATAAATTTAATATATATATATATATATATATATATATATATATATATATATATATATATATATATATATATATATATATATTTTTTTTTTTTTTTCACATACATACACCTTTTTTTTAAATTATTTATTTATGTGTGTGCACCGATAAAGTAAAATTAAAACAAAGATTACAAGAAAAAAGACAAGAGAAGAAAGTTTAATGTAATTGAACGAATGTATGTAATAGAGACCTGAATACAACACAGTTTAGACTTACTTTCCAAGGTTCCTTGTGAATCAGTCTCAGATTCTTTAGATTCTTGTCTTGCCACCTCTCGATCTTTCAGTCCTGCATTTCCCAGTTATAAGTATTAATAAAATAACAGCAAAGGAATTTCAATGTTATAGGCATATGTTAATTGAATAAAAATTATGTTTGCTCATGTCATCTTAAGTTTTCTGCTTTTAGAACAGTAACAGTTTTAAATTTTTTTTTTTTTTTTTTACGACAAAAGTCATGAAAATCATGTTTGTTGAGAGGTGTTAAAATAAACAGTATCTGTTTCAATGAATCTTTTCCATTAGTAAAAGTCGAGTGTTGAAAGATTTATATTAGGTAAGCATTCAACAGGATGTAATTAACTACAGCAAGCTTGGCTTTTCCAGTTACATTATATCTGGCGGTTAGTGCAGTTTTTTTCTTTGCAGAACTGTCATTTCTATTTCTATCCTGCTTTATGTAACAAAGGCGTTTTCTCCGCATGTATTTTGAAGTACACTGTGCAAAGAGATCTTTTGAGACTAATGTCTCCCAATTCCTTGTCATCAAAAAACAAGCATAATGGCTCATTCAATTGTCAGTAAGGTTTCCCTGTTGACAGCTGAGGTATAAACAAACTAAATTGGAGGGTAAAAAAAAGAAAAAAAATTGTTTCCATTTAACCCTTAATCTACTCTAATCAGCCGTATTAACTGCTTATTCTCCTTCTCCATTTAACCATTATTGTCCTGCTGATTTTTTTTTCTTCACTTCTATTTTATAAACTATTAATAATGAAAAATTTTGTTTGCTTTGTTTAAGATTTTTACACCTTTAACATACAGTATCTCACAAAAGTGAGTACACCCCTCACATTTTTCTAAATATTTTATTCTATCTTTTCATGTGACAACACTGAAGAAATAAAACTTTGCTACAATGTAAAAGTAGTGAGTGTACAGCTTGTAGAAACCCTGTAAATTTGCTGTCCCCTCAAAATAACTCAACACAGCCATTAATGTCTAAACCGCTGGCAACAAAAGTGAGTACACCCCTAAGTGAAAATGTCCACATTGGGCCCAATTAGCCATTTTCCCTCCCTGGTGTCATGTGACTCATTAGTGTTACAAGGTCTCAGGTGTGAATGGGGAGCAGGTGTGTTAAATTTGATGTTGGTCGCTCTCACTGGTCACTGGAAGTTCAACGTGGCACCTCATGGCAAAGAACTCTGAGGATCTGAAAAAAAGAATTTTTGCTCTACATAAAGATGGCCTAGGCTATAAGAAGATTGCCAAGACCCTGAAACTGAGCTGCAGCACGGTAGCCAAGACCATACAGTGGTCAACAGGCCTCACTAGGGTCGACCAAAGAAGTTGAGTGCACATGCTCAATGTGATACCCAGAGGTTGTTTTTGGGAAAAGACGTATGAGTGCCGCCAGCATCGCTGTAGAGGTTGAAGGGATGGGGGGGGGGGGGGGGGGTCAGCCTGTCAGTGCTCAGACCATACGCCGCACACTGCATCAAATTGGTCTGCATGGTGTCCCAGAAGGAAGCCTCTTCTACAAATGATGCACAAGAAAAGCCTGCAGTTTGCTGAAGACAAGCAGACTAAGGACATGGATTAGTGGAACCATGTCATATGGTCTGATGGAGATAAACTTATTTGGTTCATATGGTGTCAAGCCTGTGTGTCGGCAACCAGGTGAGGAGTACAAAGACAAGTGTGTCTTGCCTACAGTCAAGCATGGTGGGAGTTTCATGGTCTGGTGCTGCACGAGTGCTGCTGGCACTGGGGAGCTACAGTTCATTGAGGGAACCATGAATGCCAACATGTACTGTGACATACTGGAGACTGGGCCACAGGGCGCTATTCCAACATGATAACGACCCCTAACACACCTCCAAGATGACCACTGATGAACTGGCCAAGCATGTCTCCAGACCTAAATCCTATTGAGCATCTGTGGGTCATCCTCAAAAACGGAAGGTGGAGGAGCGCAAGGTCTCCAACATCCACCAGCTCAGTGATGTCATCATGGAGGAGTGGAAGAGGACTCCAGCGGCAACCTGTGAAGCTCTGGTGAACTCCATGCCCAAGAGGGTTAAGGCAGTGCTGGAAAATAATGGTGGCCACAAAAAATATTGACACTTTGGGCCCAATTTGGACATTTTCACTTAGGGGTGTACTCACTTTTGTTGCCAGCGGTTTAGACATTAATGGCTGTGGGTTGAGTTATTTTGAGGGGACAGCAAATTTACACTGTTATACAAGCTGTACACTCACTACTTTACATTTTAGCAAAGTGTCATTTCTTCAGTGTTTTCAAATGAAAAGAGATCAAAATATTTACAAAAATTTGAGGGGGCATACTTTGTTTCACATTGAAAAAAAGCGCAAAATAAAAAAATAAAAAACATTTTTTTATTTAATTTGTAAATTTTTTAATGCTTTATACCAGTTGTCATCAACCCTGTCCTCAGGGCCCACTAACAGGCCAGGTTTTATGTATTACCTTGGGGAGATGCAGACTAGAATACTGCAATCACTGAGCAGCAAATGATATCACCTGTGATGTATTTCAGTTATCATGCAAACCTGGCCTATTGGTGGGCCCTGAGGACAGGGTTGATGACCACCGCTTTATACCATTGCCGACAGCTGAAGTGTAAACAAAAAAGTTGCGGTAGGTATTAGCGAGTACAAAAAAAAAAAAAAAAAGGTATTGGTGCATCCCTAATTTGGAGTAAAGCCAATCTCAGGATATGGCAAACTTAGATTGGGAGCTCACCAAAGCATAGACATCACAAACCAACAAATTACATTTGCTTTAGATCATCTGTAGGGACAACATCCAGTGATTTTGTATAGGAAATCATCATTATCCAATACACCTAAAGAATTAAAGTCATACACCCTAAATCTGCAAGTCATGTTTCTACAAAAACCTTGTTACCCGACTAGCTCTAGCCTAACTAACTATTTTCTGTTTCTGAACATTTAGATTACCGAATCTGAATTTCTTATCTGCACACTTGTTCCTGGTCAGTGACTCAGGTAGCATTGAAACCACCAGATCAGGATTGATAGGCAACCAGCATTTTCAAAGAGATAAGTCAGCAGCAGCCTCCATATTCTCACAGTACGTGTTTCTTCTAATTCAAAGCAGCTGCCGAAACCTTTATAAAACCAATGGATCCACCTCATAAAGAGCCCGTATATTATGTGAATTGCACCATGGCATGAACTACAGTGAGCCTCGGTTCACACTGGGACGACTTGTCAGGCGACCTAGTCGCCCGACAAGTAGCGTCCCGTTCTGTACAATAGAACCATTCGTCGATCCGAGTTAGAAAAAGGTTCCTGTACTACTTTGGGGGCGACTTGCATTGACTTCTATACAGAAGTCGTTTTGCAAGTCGCCGCTGAGTCGTGACCTGGGTCGCCTGAGGCAGTCGCGCTGCAAGTCGTGCTGCCTCAGTGTGAACCGACCCCAAGTGGTGCAAGTTATATTTTTCTTCTGTTTAAAAATGGTTATGGACACTATATTACACTGTCCTGTGAGACTTTATAGTTCTTAATGCGAGAAAAGATATTAACCCCCTCATGTTAAAGTATAAATAAAAAAACCCATTCAGTTTAAAATAGGAATACAAGGCAATATAAATATATATGAAACAAAAAAAAAAAAAAAAAAAAAACACATTATCCACTCGAAGACCAGGCCTTTTCTGGCGCTTTGTTTACAAGCTTAAATCAGTATTTTTTGATAGAAAATTACTTCTAACCCCCAAATATACAGTAAAACCTTGGTTTGAGTGTAACTTGGTTTGAGAGCGTTTTGCAAGACAAGCAAAAAAATTATTAAATAAAATAATAAAATTTGACTTGATATAATTTAATGAAGGTACAAAATTTTGAAACTCACATGGTCGATATTATTATTATTATACAGTATTTATATAGCGCCAACAGTTTACGCAGCGCTTTACAACATTAGGGAGGACAGTACAAGTACAATACAATTCAATACAGGAGGAATCAGAGGTCCCTGCTCGTTAGAGCTTACAATCTAGGAGGGAGGGTCAAGTTATACAAAAGGGTAATAGCTGTGGGGGATGATCTAATGGAGAAAATAGTGCAGTTGTTAGATGGAGGCAGGATAGGCTTCTCTGAAGAGGAAAGTTTTCAGGGATTGCCTAAGTGTGGATAAATTTGGAGACAGTCTGACAGATTGGGGTAGGGAATTACAGAGGATGGGCGAGGCTCGGGAGAAGTCCTGGAGGCGGATATGGGAGGAGGTGATGAGGGAGCTAGAAAGCAGGAGGTCCTGGGAGGAACGGAGAGGGCGATTAGGTTGGTATTTTGACACTAGGCTAGTGATATTGGGGGCAGAGTTGTGGATGGCTTTGTAACTTATTGTTAGTATTTTGAATTTAATTCGTTGGGCGAGTGGCAGCCAATGGAAGGATTGGCAGAGGGGGGTAGCAGACACTAAGCGATTTGTAAGGTGGATGAGTCTGGCAGCAGCATTCATGATGGACTGAAGGGGGGATAGTCTATTTAAAGGTAAGCCAATGAGGAGGGAGTTGCAGCAGTCGAGGCGAGAGATAACCAGGGAGTGAATCAGGAGCTTTGTGGTTTCATTGTGGTTTTCATAGGGGAGATGTTGCGGAGGTTGAGGCGGAAGCTTTGGAAAGTGATTGGATGTGGGGCCGAAAGGAGAGTTCAGAATCCAGGATAACACCTAGTACCCTGACATGTGGGGACGGGTGGATGGTTGTGCCATTGCTCTTGACAGACAAGTCAGGGGAAGAGGCACGTGCGGGAGGAAATATAAGCTCGGTTTTGGACAAGTTGAGTTTAAGTTGTGTGACATCCATACAGATATGTCGGTTAGTAAGTTAGTGATGCGTGAGGAGACTGATGGAGTGAGCTGAGCGATAGATTTGTGTGTCGTCAGCGTAGAAATAATATTGAAAGCCGTGAGAGGCTATCAGCTGACCCAGGGAAGAGGTGTAGATTGAAAATAAAAGAGGTCCAAGAACAGAACCTTGGGGGACCCCGATAGAGAAGGGAAGAGGAGTGGAGGAAGTAGAATTGTAAGCGACACTGAAGGTGCCTTGGGATAGGTAGGATGATAGCCACTGAAGAGCGAGGGAGTAAAGTTTTTTGAGGAGGAGGGGGTGGTCAACCATGTCAAAGGCAGCTGAAAGATCCAGAAGTAGGAGTACAGTATAGTGTCTGTTGGTTTTTGCAGTTAGTAGGTCATTTGTGAGTTTTAAAAGAGCAGTTTCTGTGGAGTGTTGAGGGCAAAATCCAGATTGAAGGGGATCAAGAAGGTTGTTTTTAATGAGGTGGTCACTCAGTTGGTTGTAAACCAGGCGTTCAAGGAGTTTAGAGGAAAAGGGGAGCAAGGAGATAGGGCGTAGGTTGTTAAGATTGGTAGGGTCCAAGGACGGCTTTTTAAGTATGGGGGTGACCAATGCATGTTTTAGAGCATTGGGGGAAGACGCCAGAGGTGAGGGAAAGATTGAAGATGTGGGTTAGAGAGTGTAGGATGGAGTCAGAGGGCGACCGTAGCATATGAGAGGGAATAGGGTCCAGGGGACAGGTGGTTAGGTGAGCGACAGAAAGGAGTTTAGCAACTTCATCTGTAGTAGTAGATTTGAATAGGGGGAGTGTCAGTTGTACCTGTTGACATGGGGTCTTAGCTGGGGGAGATACCTGTAGAGCAGAGATTTCATCGCGGATTGAATCAATCTTGTTTTTGAAGTAATTAGCGATCTCCTGGGCAGTGAGTGAGTCAGTGGGTGGAGGCGGTGGAGAACAAAGTAGAGTTGAAGGTAGAGAAGAGTTTACGGGGATTAGATGAGGTGTTAATAAGAGCTGTAAAATAGGTTTGCTTGGCAGTGTGGAGGAGAGAATAGTATTTTTGGAGGGCAGATTTGTATTGGTTGAAGTCTTTGAGAGACTTAGTCTTGTGCCACAGACGCTCAAGAGCGCGACTACGTTGTTTGAGAATTTTAGTGTCATCTGTTTGCCAGGGTTGTAGGGGTCGAGGCTTGATTCTGCATGTAGTGAGGGGAGCGAGCTTGTCCAGGGTGGAGGACAGGGATTTATTGTAGATGGACGTGGCTTGGTTGGGGCAGGACAGAGGAGAGATTTTGTCATAGAGGTGGTCAGTAGCAGAATAGAGGAGAGAGGAGTTGAAGTTGCGAAAATTTCTACGGGTGATGGTTAGGCGATTGGAGGGAAAGGTGGTGGGAGACAGGGGGAGGGAGAAACTAATAAGGTGATGGTCGGAGAGAGGAAAAGGATTGTTTGAGAAGTTGCATGGAGTGCATAGGTAGGAGAATACAAGGTCAAGGGTGTTGCCATCAGGGTGTTGCCATATTAAACAGGCACATCTAAGTATGCAGGCATCTGGGGTAAAGCTGTCCACATAGACTATCCTCCGCACTACCATTGACGTTGTCCCTTCCACGCTGCGCTCCACGAGCGGTTCAAGCCACGCTTTCAGATCGCTCTACTGCAGTGTAGTCTTCCCGGTGAAGATTGCAGACAGCTTTACCCCGGATGCCTGCATACTTAGATGTGCCTCTTTTAAATCAACCATGTGAGTTGCTAAAAGTTGTCCCTTCAATAAATGTAACCATATTGCTACACTTAGAGGCTCCTCTCTTCTCTTTTATACTATGTAGCTCCTGCTGGATTTTGCTTCAAATCTCCTTGTGGAGGCTTCCATTTGTGGATGGACATGTTATGGTTATATAACCTATCACATTGCTATAATCTTTTTATAAGGACTTCTGAATAAATGGTTGTGGAACGAATCATTTGAGTTTCCATTTTTTCTTATGGGGAAATTTGCTTGGTTATACAAGTGCTTTGGATTACAAGCATGCTTCCAGAACGAATTATGCTCACAATCCAAGGCTTTACTGTATATTGTTTTTGAGCAGATGCCCTAGGGAATAAGATGGTGATTGTTGCAATTTTTTTATGTCGCAGGGTATTTGCGCAGCAGTTTTTCAACTTCAATTTTTTGGAAAAAAATACACTTTAACTGCCTGCCGACTGCTGGCCGTCAATTGACGGCCAGGCGGCGCAGCTCTCGTTGCGGGCGGACGTCATATGACGTCCTCGCTTTCTTGGGCCACCAGGGGGCGCGCTCGCGCGCGCCGTGTCGCTAAGCACCCGGTGCGCGTGCCCGGCGGCCGCGATGTCCGCCGGGCACCCGCGATTACCGGTAACACAGCAGGACCGTGGATCTGTGTATGTAAACACACAGATCCACGGTCCTGTCAGAGGAGAGGAGACCGATGGTGTGTTCCCAGTACAGGGGAACACCGATCGGTCTCCTCCCCTAGTGAGTCCCCGCCCCCTACAGTTAGAATCACTCCCCTAGCAACACAGTTAACCCCTCCATCACCACCCAGTGTTAACCCCTTCACTGCCTGTCACATTTATACAGTAATCAATGCATTTTTATAGCACGGATCGCTGTATAAATGTGAATGGTCCCAAATATGTGTCAAAAGTGTCCGATGTGTCCGCCGCAATATCGCAGTCACAATAAAAATCGCAAATCGCCGCCATTACTAGTAAAAAAATAAAAATGTTATAAAACTATCCCCTATTTTGTAGACACTATAACTTTTGCGCAAACCAATCTATATACGCTTATTGCAATTTTTTTTTTACCAAAAATATGTACAAGAATACATATCAGCCTAAACTGAGAAAAAATTTGTTTTAAAGAAAAAAAAATTGGATATTTATTATCGCAAAAGGTAAAAATTATTGTATTTTTTTTTAAAACTTGTCACTCTTCTTTTGTTTATAGCGCAAAAAATAAAAACCGCAGAGGTGATCAAATACCACTAAAAGAAAGCTCTATTTGTGGGGAAAAAATGATAACAATTTCATTTGGGTTGAGTGTTGTATGACCGCGAAATTGTCATTCAAATTGCGACAGCGCTGAAAGCTGAAAAATGGCTTGGGCAGGAAGGGGGCGAAAATGCACAGTATTGAGGTGGTTAAATGAATTTCAAAAAACAAAAGATACCCCAAATTCTTTTGTAAAATATGAAGGATGATATTACGCAGAGTAAATAGATACCCAACATGTCAGGCATTAAAAATTGCACACACTCATGGAATGGCGACAAACTACAGTACTTAAAAATCTCCACAGGGGACGCTTTAAACATTTTTACAGGTTACCGGTTTACAAGTCTGACCATTGGAGGACAGTGAGACTGTTCTCCCTGCAAGAAAAGTGACCAAGGATCTGCTTCTATGCCTTGCGTGGTCAGTTTAAAATAGCAAAGCAGGGGGGCTGGCAGGATCGCAGGGAAGAAAGGAAGAGATACAAAGAGAATAAGATAATTTAAAAACACAAGTATATGGTACAACATATAAATATAAGGAATATTAAGTGTTAGGGTAACATATTCTTTAAGCCTTGCCCCATCATTCATCTGACAAATGCCCGAATTGCAGTGGATATTAGAGATTCTAGCATTTGATAGGCATCAGTCAAAGATGAATTTACCTTTTTTATGGGTGCAGTTCTTTCCTTCAACCCGTGGTATGTATAGCCTGCCTTATGCTGGTACTGGAAAGAGGCACTGCAATGCACTATTGTTATCTTAAGCTGGCCATTCACAGCTCGCGTTTCAGCCGATTCCTGATGAACCGGCCACAATTTGAGCCGTGGATGGCCCTGTCGGCACCACCTGACTCAACAATGTTTGAGTAAAAAATTAAAGCAGCCAGGTGGAAAATTGCCATCTGAACAGTGATTGCGTCCTATCAGATGGAGCCAATATGTGCAGGGATTCAGACAGTTGCAGTGGCTTTCTGATAACCAGGACGGGAGATCTGCTAAACTACGTAGCTGGAGGGATCCATTTGATTTCTCTCCTTTAGCGTGCAGGCTAAACAAGTGTATGCAGTATGGCTAGCTTACGGCACTTTTTAGACAACATTAGGTTCACTTTAGTATTGTAGTGCAAAATATACAGTGCTAGAAAAAACAATGCAACACACACTATAGAAAAAAAGATTAAATAACAGTTTATTTCACTGGTTGCCTTATCAGCTTGGTGTAGAAAACATGGCTGAGCAAACTAAAACATGGCTGAGCAAACTTGTGGTTTTCTGACGCAACACGGTTAATCCCAAACTACTTTAACAAGGCTTACTGCACTTTTCATTAGTTATGTACATACAAAAACTGAACAGTACTGCAAAATTACAAATTCAAAGCACTAATTATGGAGCTAAAACAAACTGTCACTCTTATAGTTAAAATGTGCCTGTCTACACACAACCAAGAGAACAATTTTGTAAGCCAGGGGTCTCCAAACTTTACAAAAAAGGGACGGTTCACTGTCCTTCAGGGGGATAGACTGTGTCCAGTGGGAGTAAACAATGCCCCATCTTTGGTATTAGATAGAGGAATAGTTCCCCCATCATTGGGATCAGTTGGGATAGGGAAAGTGCCTCAAGGACTGGATAAAGGCAAGCAAGGGACTGCATCTGGCCCCTAGGCTACAGTTTGGAGACCACTGCTGTAAGGTAAACCAATGGTTTACTCACTAAGCAATAACATGCTCTTCACCTTTTGAAGTGCCCATAAGGCTCGGTTCACACCTAATGCCGATGCACCTAATCCTGAATTTTGGGCTGAATTCGGACCTGAAACGGACCAAAAGACGCATCGGAGATATGTGAACTGGCTCCATAGTGAGCCAGTCACAATGCTATTGCAAACTGGATGCAGGGATTCCACATCCAATTCACAATAGTGTGAACTTGGCCTTACTTCCCAAGTAGTAGAAAATTTCTATGCAGCTAGGTTAAACTTTTCACTGCAGAAGGACCATATTGTGCCTTGAGGTAAAATGGGAAGTAACTGTTTGTAGACACTTGTGGTATGTAATTCACGATGGGGGTACACACTCAACACCTAAAACTCTCAGCCACATATCGTACTTTATATGGTCTCTTTTAGCTAGAGGACTGGAGAACAGACCTTTGTAATATCCTTAGCACCTAATCACCTACCGGACCCAATAGTGATTAAGCACTTAAAATGGCTTCCTCTGATGTGTAGAGGGGACAGGCACATTTAACTCTGTCTCAGCAGAACACGAATACCTTCTAAGAAGATACTGCTAGACCTAGTAGAAGTTTATAAAGAATTTGTTCTGCAGAGGAACAATTTACTGTTTGTCTGCCTTTTTATCAGTTTTTTTATCACTGGATATTCTTCCACTTGTTGTCCGCTTTGTGATCTCTTTGGGCTTGTCGTCCTTTTTCTTCCTCTTTTCTTGGTCGTTTTTCCCTTTGTCAGAATCCTTTTTGGGTTTGTCTACTTCTCTGTGCTTTTGATCCTTCTCCTTTGGCTCTTTGGGCGATTTTTCTTTTAACGGTGCTATATATTTTTCCTTTACTCTTTTCAGTTGCTCTTTTATACCCTCTTTAACTTTTAAAACATTTTGAAAAAAAAAAACAAAAAAAGCAAAAAAAAAAAAAAAAACAAACAGAAGCAATGATTGGATAATTTAGAACAAACTGAAATGGTACATACTTCAACCCATGTGGAGTCACTTTATTAAACCATGCAGATGAAAAGGGTACCTGAAAAAAAAAAGGAGCAGCTTGCACTGACAATATAGGGCAGGCCGATACCCACACAACTCCACTGAGGAATGTCATCGAAAATACGTTTTTTGTCCTGAGAGGGGTAATGTTCCATCCACACAAAACCACTGGTGCCATATTGGACCAGTGGGTAATCTTCCCCATTTCCCAGCCTGTGCTGCTACAGTTAAGTCCTCATGCACACAGACGTTTTTACAGCTGCTTTTTTGAGCTTTTTTTGCAGCTTAAAAAGGCCTGTCTATGTTAGTCTATGGCTTCATGCCCACCTAGGCGTTTTTGAGCTGCAAGTGGCATTGGCGTTTTTAAGCTGTAAAAAAAACCCAGGACCAGTGGGTTCTGAGAGACGTTTTTCAGCTGTAAAAACGCTCTAACGCTGAAAAACGCTCAAAAACGTCATTCACCAACGTTTTTTAGCGTTTTTGAAAAATTTGAAAAAAAAAAAAAAAAACGCTCAAAAACGCTAACGCGGAAAAACGCTAAAAAACGCTAAAAACCGCTATTACAAAAACCCTGAAAAAAGCTGAAAAAAGTCGCTGCTAAAATACTGGCGTTTTCATAACGTTTTTTTAACAGCATGTGTGCATGAGGGCTAAATGATATAAACATGGTTTCTGCAGATTTCTATTAATCCAGCAGAGGTGAGAAGATAAAGAACTTTGGTATCTGGATTTGATACCTGGATCAGTACCTGGTGTAGTATGTCAATGTGTGAATCTCCCATTAGCCACAAGATCCAGGCAAGCACCTGGTTTACCATTCCCTGCGTGTTCCTGGCAACTGTTGGTGATAAGCGAGCATACAATATCATATTACATTGTTCCCTCAAAAGTCCCCAAAAAACTTTGACATCAATAGAAAGTATAAAACTGATAATAGTAAATTTGATTTAAATTTTCTGCTTTCAAAGTTAAAAAAATATATAATATATATCATAATAGAATAATATGAACTGCTCTCCACGTGGGTTCAAAGGAAGTCATTCTATCATACCATGCAGGAAAACATGCCAATAGCATTTACACATCACACACTACTCTGCAGTTCTTTTAAAACAGCAAAACTATAAAGCATAGCAGAAATGTATTCTCAAAGCCAAAGACTGAGGCCGCTTTAACAGTGCCAGGCTTGCCTTGTGGTGCAAACACTATTCATACCCACTTCAGATCCCAGGGTAAAAACCACACAGTTTTTGTACACACTGTTGCAATTAACAAAGGGCTTTATGAGCACTAGGATGAAATCAAATGCCTTCCATGGCCTCCCCAATAAAAACAACTGAAACTGTATGGAGGGCTCTAGAGGGCCCAAGGTAAACTGTAATTCTACCTTCCTCGTTCATCATAAACAGCATAAATACGGCTTTAACCAAATTCAGGATTTGCGGTAAAAAAAAAAAAAAAAGTGTAAGCGAGTCTCTGCTTGTAGATTGTCCTTTAAAAGAAATTTTCTACTATTATATGTTGTATGTACTATGTACAACACCTGTACTTTGCCATCTGTGATTCAGATAATGGTAGGTGCAATGAAAAGATTCTCAGCCAAGTATTTAGAGCAGGGGTGCTCAACCTGTGGTCCCCAATTTCAAACCAGGGATGTGCATGCCCATGCTCTGGGATGGCAGATCGGCAAGCCCAGATTGCGATCAACAGATTGCCGATCCGCCATCCCAGAACATCAGAGAACATCAGAGTACATGGAGCCGGTGCCGTCAGCAGAGGAAGCAGCAGTCACATAAGCTGATGCTTTCTCTGTAGCATTGGCTCCTGTCTCAGGTGAAGTGATACCAAGTGCACTTCTCTTGGGACCTTCTTATCAGCCAGGAGAGTACTGCCAGCAGAAGCTGCCAGAGGAAAAAAGGTCAGTGTATTAAACATCACATACACTGCACTTTTGGAATGGGCACTTATATTTAAAAAAAAAAAAAAAAAAAATTAAAAGGGGGAGGCACTATTAGGCTGCTTCCACACGGCTTTCCTGCAGGTTAGCTGCACTAAACCATAGATTTCTATTATATCCTGTGGGCGTGTCTTCTAAAAGCAGGAGTTTTAGTGCATATCAGAAAGTGCACCACACCCACAGGATATAATATAAAAGTCTATGGCTCAGTGTAGCGAACCCTCAGGAAAGCCGCAGGTATACTGTACTGCGCCCGCTGTGAGGGTAAATTGCAGCGCATCAGTGTAAAAGCAGCCGTATATGGGGGTTCAGGACAGTAAGGACTCTACATTTGTAGTTTTGGGGGGGGGGGGGGCAGCAACACCCCATTGTTCATTATAGTCTCCTACCTGTTATCAAAATCACTTTAAGTGGTTGTAAACCCCATTCATGAAATTTGATCTAGGCACATATCTGTAGTGTTTACTTATTTGTCTCCAGAGCTCCAAGTGTTGTTTCTCTCTGGTGCTTCGTTCTTCTGTTATCATCATGAGTCGCTTCTGACAAGTTCTCTCACACATAACAGTAGTTGAAAAGGAGGGGAAGGAGTTTACAGGGAGATGAGCAGAGAGCTTGTCTATTCAGAATGCAGCTCTGCGTGTTCCTTCATTCCTCTGCATATGTGGGGGGGGTCCCTTTCCTCCAATCAGCTCTCACCCAGTACAAGTAAAAAAAACATATGTAGGGGGATTTGTTTCATCTCTGTATTTGAGGCTGTTCACTTCACTGGGTATATATGAGAGGGTTTACAAACACTTTAAGTGGCCCATGCTCTTCAAAAAGGTTGAGCATGCCTGATCTAGAGCATTGATTGGGACACTTTTCCCCATGTGGCTTACATGCTTGAATTAACATTTTCATGAGGATACTTCCCATACAGATTTGTAGACGCTCACACCTCTAGTAGATGCACTGTTTATCAGACAAGAGTAGTTGGGGGGCCTTTGTTGAACTGCTGCCGTAGTACAAACATATTTGCATTACTAAGCAGGCAGCACAAATTGTATATGGGTAACACGAATATTACTTCAGTTCACACCAGATGCAGTTCCGTGCACTAAAAATGCATGCAGAATGTTTTCCATATATTCCAATGGCTCTAGTTCACACCATGCAGTCAGTTTCTGGTTAGTTTCTGGTGCAGAAACTGACTGCATGGTGTGAACTAGAGCCATTGGAATACATGGAAAACACTGTGCATGCATTTTGTGCAGAAAAAAAGAAAAAGAAACGGAACTGCATCTGGTGTGAACTGGCCCTCAATGTGATTTATGTAGGCATAAAAGTAAAAAACCTAACCCTATATGTCACCATTCTTCTGACGAAATCCCAGGGAACGAGGCGTACTCCTAATCTCATAAGAAGATGCTGCAATACAGAGCAGGATTGTCTTCTCAGCGATAGATGGAGTGCTCTTAATTTCCTTTATCTTGCTGGAAGGAGGTTGATATTACCATCACCTAAGGTTTAATGCAGAATTTTACCAAAGGGGAGGGGGCCACGCTAAAAAAGCAAGGTCCACTTAAATTCTTTATTGCACGCAGCACAATCATAATGCACATGCATGAACAAGTCTAAAACTGTTAAAAACCACACAGGATGCAAGATACCTTCTTCTTTAGTTTTAGTCTTCAGTGGGCTTCTTGATACATCTGAATTTATAGAAGGAAGGGAGACATTAAAAACAATGTCCTCAGGTATCACTCTTTCCTTGTGGTGAGAATAGTCAAACCTCAAGTTACACACGCACACACAATCACGGTGATGTACACCTTTGAACTAGAAGCTTTCCATTGGGGTATAACCCAGCATATTAAGGGTTTGCTAAAATGCATGCTGGTGTGTGTTGTGAACAGGTGGTGCAAGGAGTTGTTGCTTCACATTGCGCTTTCCTTTTTTTATTCTTTATTGAGTCTCTGCTCAACGCTATGCAACTCAGTGACTTTAAAAAGGTTCCCACACTACTTTGGTCCGACTTTTATGTGACTTAAATACCATATGCCATGTAAACCCTCAAAAAGAAAAAAAAAGTCACATGAAAGTCACACCTAAATGTTATACATGAGACAGTTGTGCGACAATTGTCCATGATCACTGGTCAAAGCCAAAGTCATATCAAAGTTGCACCCATCCAAAGCCGAGTCAAAGAGGTGTAAACTCCTTTGGAGTAGTACAAGTGTGAATGGAGCCTAAAACTTGTTTGGAGGAATCTCCATCAGGTCCATTACCTATAGATACCTGCAAGATGGGGGCATGCAGAAAATCAGAAAAGCAGTCTTAGGTAGCATGTGTAAACTGGGTATTTTAACAAAAAACAACAATAATGTTAAAAATGTTGGCATTTGGCTACCTGGCTCCCAGTATTAGTCCAGGCCTACCTTACAATGCCTAAAGGTATTAGCTTATTTAAAGACCCCCCTCTAATGTTCAGAGGAAACACCACCCCATTATAAAACAAGCAGTATTATGGGCATCTTGCAAATGCAATGATAAATTAGTCTCAAACGGTTAAATAAAATAGACCATAGTCTTTTTTCCCCGACATGCAAAGGCTGAACAATCAGGGGAAAAGCATACCGTATGCCTTGATTAAAACATTTTCAATCAAAGTTTGATAGGAAAGTGACATAGAATAATAATTACAGCGCTGATGCAATAAAAAATATTCATCGGTGTGAAAACTCATGAACAATAAATCATTCAATAAATATTGTGATTAAAGTTCTCCACACAACACGTGAAAATATTTGTAACCAAGATGAATATATGTATGTATGTATGTATGTATGTATGTATGTATGTATGTATGTATGTATGTATGTATGTATGTATGTATGTATGTATGTATGTATGTATGTATGTATATATATATATATATATATATATATATATATATATATATATATATATATATATATATATATATATATATATATATATATATATATATATATATATATATATATATATATATATATATATATATATATATATATATATATATAAAAAGTTCAAATGAAGCAATCCAATGGTCTTAATGATTAAAAAAATTCCCATCGCCAGTATTGTTCTTCCAAGTGTAGAAAAGAAACTTTGATCTATGGTGACCAATTTTGGTATATCACTTAGGGCAGAGATATGCAATTAGCGGACCTCCAACTGTTGCAGAACTACAAGTCCCATGAGGCATAGCAAAACTCTGACAGCCAGAAGCATGAAACCCAGAGGCAGAGGCATGATGGGACTTGTAGTTTTGCAACAGCTGGAGGTGCGCTAATTGCATATCCCTGACTTAGGGGGTTATCTTTATTTATTGCTGCTGGCATGTTTCAGTTTTGCAACATAATTTTCTCACAATTTGTTATATCCATCAGCAAAGAAGGGTTTATACATTTTTGATGGGAAAGAATTTGTTCCATTCTACTCCTTACCTGATCGATCCCCTTTCTGTGCAAAAAAAATCACCTCTGGAGTTTTTAAACACACAACATGAAGGGCCAAAGCAGACCTTTGCGAGTCGGTGCGTTACTGTAGCAGCTAAAAGCCAGTTTCTCCTCCTCTATCCCTCCCGCCTTAACATTAATAAATGCAGCGTTTAGGAGCATTCAGTGTTTCAAATGTACATTGAAAAATGAGCAGAGGGGAATGTTTTGGGGAAAAAAAAAAAAATCTACACTTGTAAATGCAAAATGTCTATAAATACTTAAAAACTCTTGTGCAATATGAGCATTTTATTATGCCGCTTTTTTTGCCAGAATTTTTTCTGCCCCTAGTGTACATAGACCCTTAGGGTAACGAAGCCAGAAGAAAACTACAACATATTTTCCATTCATGATGAGGATTACAGTAGGTCACCTATAGTTTGTAGTGAAGTCTACAAACCAATAAGGTTACAAAGTTCTTTAATTTTCCCTTCAGAATATGGACAGCATGACGCAACAACATGGCAACATTTTCTAGTATATGTTAATCAAAAGCAAATGTAACATTCCTGCCAAGCACCACCCTGAATACAAACAAAGTACCTGCGGCCTTGGCAGCTTTCTCCGCTGGCGGCGATGAGAATCCTGATATTTACAAGACAAACAATGGTTACCAACTAAAGTTACAAGAAACAGATATTTTAATAAACTAACAAAAGGATGGAGCCGTTACTGAAGACGTCATTAAAAAAAAAAAAAAAAAAAGCAAACCTGTAAAATTTAAGGGAATAAAAAAAAAAAAAAAAAATCATATTATATGTATACTTTCAAACAAATAACTCTTGTTCTTATCACAACCACGCTATATGGGATAAGCTCCAGATGCTGCCCTAGCATTTGTGGCCTGTTCAGGGATAATCTGGGGATACCCAAAATGCAAAAAACTTTGGGGGAGATTTTTTTTATCTATTGGTCAATTATTGATATGACAGCTCACATGCTACATGCCACCATTCAGTTCTCAGGAAGCAAGTAGAGACATGGTCATTGCAGACCATGATTGGGGTCCACCCACTAGTATGCAGGAAAGCCCAGCAAAGACCGGGAACAGTTGATTAAGTGATACCATCAAAAGTTTCAAAAGATTATTGAATAATTGTAGACATAAAAGCAAGCCACCCTTTATAGCCAAAGCTATAAAAATACTGCAAACCCTTCTTTGCCTAGCATTTTATTTCATTAAAAAAAATAAATAAAAAAATAAAGGGTAAAAACTTAATCTTCACAATCACTTTTTTTTTTTTTTTATTAATAAAAACACACAAAAAAGGTAAAAAAAAAGACAGACAATTTGTTGCCTTATAATAAAACACTATTGCTTTGCTGAGCAAATCCTTTCAGAATTCAACCATATACTACCTAACCATTATGTATTCCATCAGCAGATGGCACAACTGAATGGGGCTAGCAACAAACAGGGTTGCACCTGTATAGGGCTTCATATGCACAAAATTCATATGACTTTTCTGGTATCAGGGAACCCAACATTCTTTGAATTATCACTAAAGTGTTGCTAAACCCAGGACCCTGCATTCACTATATCTGGTCGCCCACAGTAAACAGAACATGGAAATGTAATAGTTTAGTAAATATAAACTGCTAAATACCTTTTCTCATCAGCAGTATATAACAGTCTTGTGACTTCTATCAGTTTCTGGTTAAAGCTTGAAGGAGGAGTTTTCACTTTACTCTGTCCTATGAGGCTGCAGGACCCCTGACCCTCTATCTGGACAGTACTGATTGGCCCTGTGGCGATCACATGCACCCTCCCAAGAAAACACTCTAGCAATACACAAACAACAAACTGAGCATGTACAGAGTGACTCCAAAGGCCCTGTCTTATCAGGAGATGGATTGGGGAACTGTGGAAGAAGTGGAGGATCATAGAAGACAGGCTCAAACAGCCTTTTTACACATTGCAGAGGACTAACCCCTTAGTTTCCACAGTGCTTATAACAAGCATGCTTTACTGCATATACAGACTGATTTTACTGTTGTGGGTTTAGTAACACTAACCAATTTGTATAGGAATACAACACATACTATAAACAGTAGCTACAGGTGTTTTTTTTGCTACCTTTCAAGATGTTCTTAGCAGCATTTTAGCACCTTTTCACAATGTCAAAGTAAGGCTACTTTCACACTGGGGTGGGGGTGCGTTAGTGGTAAAGAGCTGCTAGTTTTAGCTGTGCTTATCAGCCACTAGTGAAGCACTTCTAACCCCCGCTAGTGGCTGAAGGGTTAAAAGCACCCATGTTGCGGCGCTGCCAAAGTGCTTTGCAGGCGCTTCGGCAGCGCTGCCCATTCATTTCAATGGGCAGGGCGTTTGTATGTATACACGTGATGTATACACCGCTCCCAAACCACCCCAAAGATGCGGCTTGCAGGACTTTTTTCCCGTCTTGCAAGCGCACCGCTCCAGTGTGAAAGCACTCGGGCTTTCGCACTAGGGAGGCATGAGAGGCGCTTTACAGGTGCTAGTTTTAGTGCTAAAACGCCTGAAAAGCGCCTCATTATGAAAGGGGTCTAACTGCAGCTCAAAATTTGGCTTCCAAAGAATTTAATCTAAAATGGAAGGCTTCAATAGAAGAAAGGAGCAGAGTGATGATCTTGTGAGTGTGCTGCTGCTCCATTGTACACTCCCAGGCTGAGCAACCAATCTAGTGCCTATGCTTTCACATGGAAGGAAGAGGCACAAATTCCTTGCTTTCCCATTCCCAAAATTCTGGTTATTACATTTTGCTTCCAGGAAAAACAGAGCTGAAGAGGAGAGGAAAGAATACAAGTTTAAGCAGTTTTTTTTTTTGGGAGGGGGGGGGGGCACCATTTACGTAAACCTGAGGCTTTGCCAATCATAGGTAAAGCACTGATTCACATTCAGCTTTCATAGTGGATGCACATGCAAAATGCTATTCCAAGCAGTAAGCTGAAATGTTATGAAAGGTCCCCACTCCTCTTATACTATACCTTGAGAGGCTATAGCC
This sequence comes from Aquarana catesbeiana, assembly GCF_042186555.1. Taxonomy (NCBI): domain Eukaryota; kingdom Metazoa; phylum Chordata; class Amphibia; order Anura; family Ranidae; genus Aquarana; species Aquarana catesbeiana. Next base: position 521,869,841 of record NC_133328.1, read on the forward strand.
AATGTATATGTACCATACAGCAAAGACATAAAAACAAGTCTACTGACAGTGTACTGAGAACATTTGTTTTTATTTGAATAAAAAAAAAAAAAAACAAGCCCAATTTTTACGTTTTCATTAAATTATATTTAAACAAAACTGATAAATAAAACTCTTTATTAATACAGTTTAGGGAAATCACAACATTTACCCACGCAGTGTTAAGAGGTACCTAATTTTATAGCCAAGCAAGTTACGACTGGAGATCCATGCCATAAGTTTGCTACAGCCAAGCAAGTGCAAAAGTTAGGACTGTGTTCCATGAATAGTCACTGTTAGGAACAAGGAAGCACCACTATTCTATCCTGACAGCACTCAGGAAATTATCTATGAACATCAACAATTTATTTGGTCAACAACTCCCATGAAGGCTGGTAAGAGAAAAAAAAAACACAATGCTAAATTTCTTTGCCAGTACATCCCTTGCCAGTGAAGCATTAAGAGAAAACGCATGAGATTGGGATGTTTAAAGCTAGTGAAATATGCCAATGCCAAACATCCATTATCGGAGCTCAACCAAACTAGGTCCCAAGCCTAGCTGTACCTTATCAGTGGTGTTTATATGTGAACTAGGTTGCAGTGCTTAGAAATAGAAACTATTAGGCAAATCTTTCTCCCACCCCCCCACCCCCCCTTTTCGATAGAGAAAGGCAAGGTTATAACTAGGGTTGCCACTGTCCAGGATTCACCTGGGCAGTCCGGGTTTTGAATCATGTGTCCGGGTTTCAGTCCACCTGAAACCCAGACACATTATTCAGACAGGAATGTGGCTCGGAACATGGCTTGACAGGAGGGTAAGGGGGCACTATGTATGCCGCATTACTATGCCCAGGTCTGTTACAGTCCTATAGTGTATACTAAAACAAAAAAAAAAACAAAAAAAAAATTATGCCGCTAAAGTGTTCAGGTTTGGCTTGAAGGAAAAGTGGTAACCCTAGTTATAACCCATCAGATTTTTTTTCACCATATTTGTCCCATTGTGGAGACATTCCTTCACTTCCTGTGCCATAGTCAAACAGGAAACAAGCGGAAATCCCTGCAAATTAAGGAAATTCATTGGGGACCCCCAGATTCCCATTGGAAGATTTCCCAACCATTACTTTACTGGGGACTACACAAAATTTGTGATTTTCTTTTACTTTCACCGATAATGATAAACAGGACAACTAGAGAGGGTGAATCTCAGTAATGAGGGGCACAGAGGGCAGAGGTTCTGATCCCTCTCCACTCTATCCAAAACAAGAAAAAAAAGCTTTGCCTTTAGTTCTACTAATGTTACCCTATATATGCTTTGATTGCAGCATTAATCGATTGTCTCACAACAAACTTTTGTCTCAGGGGTTACTGTTTCATTTCCTAGTCATCAAATCCAACCCCAAGAACAACAATACTTAGCAACTGGCTTTATCCAGACCTACTGTGTAGTTCAAGGGCTAACACATGTGTTGTGTGCAGTGTGTTGATAACTCGTACAACTGTTCGTAAGCCTAAATGTGGATCATGTTACTCAACGACACGTGGCCAATGATGGGACACACTTACATCCATAAATCACAAAAAACAAAAAAACTTTTACACAGTACATCAATGAATCTTTAGACCAGGGTTGGATAAATTTCAGAAGCTGGCAAAGCAACAGATAGAAAAAATAATAGCCGTCTAGTCTATTATGTTTGAGTATTTCCTAAACTCGTCCTAGTTCCTGAAATGCCTAAGCTGGCTCCTGCATTACTTGGTCTACTGACATGTTAGGACAGATGGCACCGCACTGTCAGGGGGTAATAAACTGCAAACCTGAGAGTTTTAAGTTTGCTTAGAGCCATGGTAACAAATGGGTACCTCATTGGATTGACCCTTTTTCCCCCAAAAATATGTATAAAGTAATTGGAAAAACAGAGAAGGCCTGAATTGCAGAATTCTTCATGTAGATTTAGACCAACTTGTAAGGTTGTACTTGCGTACTTGATCTATGGCCAGATAACACTGTCAGCTACATGAACAGCATATGGCTCCATCACTCCCGACTGTCCACTGGAGATCCCACAGCCTGTGGCTTTACTTAGAAAGAAAAACAAAACCACAGAAAGTTTAAAGCTGGTCTCCAAACACAGGACGTTATTGGTTCTGCAAATCCAAAATGACACAGGTCTTTTTTCCCTGAACCCCTTCATTCTGTGAAGTACCATCATCGTCTGCAGAATCGCCCTCCTCTTCTTCTACCATTTCAAAAGGAGTTATTACATCATAGAGAAAAGAGAGGAAGCCGTAAAACCAATCAGAGCTTTCCTCTGCTAAAATATTAAGGACTTCCTCTAGAGAATCAACATTCACACTACTGCCATCTTTGGTTAAGCCTAAAAGTAAAGGAAGAAAAAAAGGAGAGACAAAAAAAGAGAAAGAAAAAAAAGGAGTAGTTAGGTAGACACAAAGGCATGCGGTGCAGGGAGTGGTAACATATTTCAACCGGTTATGTGTGTGTATATATAATGCTGGAACGTCGGAAGGCAAGATAAGGAAGGATGGAATCTAGATGGAAACAAAACAGCCTATGAAAAAACACAGCATGCTGAAATACAAAAAGCAGCAAGCATGCAGGGTAGTCATCCACACCCATATAGACAAGGATGTACCATGCGAAACACTAGTCCTATGGATGTGGACATTCCATGCATATTTGATGGCATAGCATTTTTCAATTAACGTGAGATGAATCTACATATGCCCCAAAATACATATCCAAAACTTCAACAAAGATTCCCAAAAACCAATGCATTGATGACCCTAGGGAAACCAGACAAGACATTTGGTGTAGCCTCACAGCTCAAGTTCAGTTTAACAGGAACATAAAAAACACGTGTGATGGATGTTGAACATCTTCTAAAGCAGTAAGATGGTCATTTATTCTGATGAGCCACATTGGTCCTGTGAAATTTTTTTAGACAACTCTGTCATTAAAGATGCAAAGAAGCATTTCGGGAAGGTTGGTCCTAAAGCTTTAGGAGAGTAGGCATAAAGACCAAGTTACATATATCTCGGTTTTGCCCTAAACTCCATGCAGTATGCTCCAGCTGACTGCCATATTTTCTAGCATGCTGGGTGGTCGAATAATCCCCAAAGACATTTATAGGGACAATTTCTTCAAACATTGCAGAGTATAGCCTAAGCAGGGTATGAAGTATGGCAGGCAGCAGAAATTCAACAGTTTTTTTTTTTTTAATAGCAAACACCATATAGAGTTTGGTGTAACTTACACATTACACTTGGCCTCCAAGTTTAAAGTGTACATTAGCTCAAAATATATTATTTCCTATATGGGTCTATTATTTTGTTTAATCAAAATGTAGTCTGTTCGTTTGGAAATGTCAAGTCAGATTAGTGATCCTGCCAGTTCACCATCTGTCTGTCTCTCATTCTGACCGCGCCAAGAACAGACGCAGGTGTGGTCAGTTTGCATCTCGTTTTACTTTGCATTTTGGAGACCAAGGATGTCATGCCAAAGCAGGGTGTGTGCCTGTATCTCAGTTGTCAGTTTACCTGTCATGCCCCTCCAGCCAGCCCAGCTGTTTTGATTGACAGCAACTCCCAGCTCTATGGAGCCTTGCAAAACAAAAGTCAAAACGGCAGTGGCTCATGGCATACAGTAGCAGAGTTGAAGAGGTTAGTTGAAAAGTGCTTCATTGCAGCGACTTATTTTCCTTATAAATGTAATTTAATAAGAATTACTCATTGTTGTCGCTTTCCTTTATTTGTAGGCAATATTAAAGTTTGGATGTATAATTATTGAATTATCTTGATAGTACATCCTTGAATGCCAACCCAAACACCTGATACACACCTTGCCAGCAATTCCTTGCTCCTCGGTCACAGCTCACAAGAACATCTCTCAAGCGGAATTACTACTGTGGTTATACAAGAGCACTCTGGCCTAGAAATTGGCTACTAGACCCAATCGCAGTAACAGGGGGAGAGGTCACATGGTCTTCCATAAGAGGAAGTCCAGGTCTGGATCAGAAGTGGCAAAGTAGTAATAGCAAAGTGAGTATAGCTGGGTCTGGGCCTGTGCAAAGACACTGTCACTCTGCCATGAATGAGCAAGCCGACAGTGCCTCTTCAGAGGGAACCTGTGACCAGGCTATGAACATTAAAATATTTCAAATATTCTTTACCACCTCTGTAGCTAGGCATTGTGAAGTAATTCATCATCAATTTTTACAACACAAGCACCCAAGTAATTTAAGTCAGTCATTCTCTCAGCAGCTCTATTCTCCCTGTCCACCCCATTCCAGCAGAGACTAAGTGGTCTTCCTGCCTTCTAATCTCTAACACAGAGCAGGCTGTCTAGGAAAGGGGACCATATAGAATAATTTGTAGGCTTTAACTGCTTCTGCAGCAAACTTTGGAGGATGAATTTCTTCACAGACCCCAAAGCTACAGAGATCAATAGGAGTCTATGTTTAAAGCTCATTTACTGCATAGCCTGCCCACAGGTTTACTTTGAAGGAATGAAAAGTACTTAATTCAATGTGATTCACAAAAACAAAATAAAATAAAGGATAACCATACTTTTATTATCGTTATCCTTAAAAGACAGATCCCCCTTCTTCTACATCCCAGATCTTACACTAACACTTACACTAACCCATCCAAAATGCCCAGCGATCTTATGTGTAATGCGGGGTTGGGGGGGGGGGGGGGTTGGGGGGGGCTGTGGGAGGATAGTTGAGGCTGTACCGGCCAGGAGAAGACAGTGATTGTTACTAGCAGCTATACCAGTCGCTAGCGATAATGACATGTTAAATCCAGCAAGTTGGTTGTACCAAGGTTGATCGATCAACTTGGTACATTCAGCCTGCCCATACATGGCTCAGCAGGAAACGGCTGCAATTCAAACAGTCTATGGCTGGCCTTAGTCGCTTTTCACACACACACACATTCCTATGGCAAGCTCACCAAATTGTTGGTCTCAACACTCGTCCCATAGGAATGAATGGATAAAACTACGACATATGCACATACTGGATGGATAAAGTAAAGGACTTGCCGTGAGAGGGTGGTCCAGCACTGAAAGGTAAAGTTATCCTTTACAAATTCGATGTGGAAACAATGTAAATCATTATTTTATGATCCTAGACCAGTGGTTGTCAAACTATGAGCTAAAGTGGACCTCAAATCACCTATCACCAAAGGGCAAAACATAAATGTTCAATGTATGTAATGCTTGAGAGGACTGTCAAACTGCAGACCTAATAAAGGAAAAGAGAGCTAGAGGAGTGTGGACATGCTACATTTTTGGCTGGGGATATGCCGCCGAAGAGAATACGAAATCAATGTCATTACCCCAATTCCCACTTCAAAATGCTGAGGTCTGAGAGTTGCAGGTTGGGCATCAGGGCCCTAGACAAACCATTAATACAGAGCCACTGACTTATACTGTAGATCACAAATATTTTTATAGGGCTACTTATTTCCCACAGCAATTTAAAACTATACAGTCATCAGCTGGGTATTGGAACCATGGCTTTAAAAAAGGGCTTTGGGAGCTCTAGCAATGGGTCCAGGCAGGAGAGAGGGTGTGACGTCAGCATGCACAGACCGGCCCACAGCCATCGCGGCCATGCATATTGGAATCTTTTTCCCATTTACAAGATTTACTCTAAGTGCAATACTTTTTATTTAATAAACTTTTATAAGCAGTATAGCGCTATGAGCTATTTATCTGGTCTTCAAAACGTACGGATATGCAGGAGTTGGGTGGTGGTATCTAGTGACTGTTCAGAAGCTGGGGGGAATATTCCTAAACCCATAAGATCTCCTTTGTAAGATCTTGTAGTCTGGTAAAGCAACTCATTTGCCCTAAAGCCCCTCACACACGGGCCGAATGTCGGGACACATCGGCCAGTTAAAGAAAAAAAAAAATAAACGTCCGACATGTGGTCCATGTGTATGCCACCCTGTTCGACAGAAGCCGGCTTCTGTTGGAGGAACATAATGGAAGACCAACAGCTGACCAACTCCTGATCAGCGCTCTCCGCCAATGGCAGAGAGCACTGATTGAAGTGTTCTGGCGGGGGCGTCCCACTGTCAGTACACAACAGGTCAGCAGGGGAGATCACTTTATTAACTTTGCATATTTAGTAAAGCGGTTCACGTTTTCTCCATTCAACCCGATAGCCTGAATGGGAAGAAAGAAATCTGAGTGTGTACCTTGCTTTAGGAGCACGAAGGTGACACAGGAGCACTTCATTTCAATTCATTTTCAGCACAGAGCACTTTGATGGACTTTTATTCTTTACATCTGAATTATTGGATTATCTATTCATTTGTGGAATTGTTTGCATTTTCTATGAAATGTTTGTCATTTCATTTTTGCACACTGCTTGCACTTTATAGTTTGTAATTTCACACAGTAGTTGACATTCGATACTGAAAGATATTAGTGGGTATTATGTGATTTTTATATTCACAAATTGGGTAATTTTTTAATTTTATTTTTTGAGACAGCGCACTATTATTTTTATAGAATTTTGTGGTCCAGTATTTCAGGTACTATTTAGTGCAGCAGTCTCACTTCAATTGTGGCCAAGCACGAGTCCCAGGAATTTTTAAGCTAGGAGAGAGAGAAAAGCATCAAGTTGCATATCAAATTCACTCCTTAGTGTGAAGTCTAAGCAAGTAGTAAAGCTGTGTTTTCATAAAAGCACCAATTCTCACATATAACAGTTTGTATGAAGTAACCATGCTCATTATTTTCTGCTTAAGCAAATCAAGCAGTATTAAAGGTGACTCATTCAACATGACAATTATTAATACTGCCTTCTATTGTTTCAGTCATGCCCAAGTATATTCACAGGTTAAACGCCAAAAGCAAATAGTATTTCTTTACAGATTTGCACAATGGAGACTGGAAAAAAAAAAAAAAAAAAAAAGGTAGTAGAGATGACAAACAGGCGCCTGACATTATTTAAGTAAATAGCAGAGCACAGGGCAGATCCTGCTTAATACCTGCCATAGGCACCTTTATTTGACTTGCAATTTAGTAGGAGTGCCAGCGAGCTGTACTGCTAAACAGACATCCAAAGAGACCATCATTGTTCTTTTTACTTGTCACTATAAAAAAGGAAACCTTACATTGTACATTTTAAAATTAAGGGCTCCTTCAGAATCAATTAAACGATTCCTGAGCTGAATATGTATTATGCTATGGATGATCACCTTCTGAAATTTCTGGTCATGCTGAGCCTCTGGCTTCAAAATTTTTTTTAGTCACTGGCACAAAACATGTATATGTAAACTAATGCTGCCACATTATGCAGTGCTTTACAGTGTACACAGAACCAATCACATCAGCCTCGGACCATGAAGCAGCCCACAAACGAATGCAGGCCATACATGGGTCCAATACAAGACTTTTCTTTAGAAAAATAAAATTAGAAATTTTGTGCATTTTATGATCCAATGGGGCCACCATTGATTTTGAAATTTGACCAACCAAGCCTTTAAATTCACCTCATGTAGAGGTCAACCGATATGGGTTTTTCTCTGGCTGATGCCAATGCCGATATTTAGAAATTGGGCCGGCCTATATAGGATGCCGATTTTTGCAGCCGATATTTTAAGCCGATTATTTTTTTTGCCAGGTGGCACTGGTTGCCACTGATTGGCAATGGCAGGTGGCACTGGCAGGTTTCACACTGAGCCGACTTGTCAGTTTGAGTTACACTATATGTAACTGAATGCAGAGACCAGCTGTCAGAATTCAGCGTGATGTCGGGGGTGGGCGGGACCCGGGTGGGCGGGACCCTGCAGCTATCAAACACCAGCCAATGATTGGGCTGCTTAAGAAAGTGGGCGGGGCCCATACACGTAGCGGCCCGCCCAGATCCCATCCCATTGGCTGGTGTTTGATATCTGGGTCCCGCTCATCCCCGACATCACGCGGAATTCTGACAGCTCCTCTCTCTGCATTCAGTTGCAAATCAGTTTCGCACACTGAGCACAGAGCCGCTCAGTGGAGTGTGGGGAAGGGAGGTAATCGCCCGATTTTCGCACAAAAATGCAGATTTCTTAAAAAAGGCCAAATATCAGCCAATATATCGGTCGACCTCTAACCTCATGTTGCTACAGAAAAATATTTTTGTGGCTGGGAATCTTCTTTTCTGACCAGGTCATAGCTTATGCACATTTCTTTTTCGATGATATTTCTCGCACTATTCTCCTATCGTCGATTAAAAATTTGTTTGTTTTTCCCAAAATTTCCAACATGCTAGATCAGCCGTTGCTGCATCCCACCAATGATTCGAAAGTCGAAAGTAAATTCTGAGTTACGATTATGGTATGAAAATTATTTCGGAATTCGACCCATGAATGGCCTGCTTAACTGCCCTCATGCACACAAGGCCAGTTTTAGGAGGAGGTCTATTCACCTATCAGTAATTTCTTTATTTTTTTTTTTTTTTGAACAGTGGGAGGGAGACGATACCTAAAAAAAAAAAAAAAAAAACAAAAAAAAAAAAAAAACAAACACAATATACATATTCCATAACAGCAATAGCTTAAATATTTATTTTGGGTCAACGACAAAGTATTGCGCGCATTTTCAGTAGGAAACGGCAGCTTCCTTTAAACTATTATTCCCTGAACAAGGAACATGCATTTGAAAAATGTTTTAATTGTATGTCACAAGTGGTTTTTACAAGGCCAAGACTGTACTTGATTTTTTATAAATCAGTCAAAAAGGTTTTGGCACCAATGCAAAGATGTTAAAAGTATCAGTATGGATGTCACACTACTTTCTCAAACTCAATATTTTTAAAACTGAGCTCAAAATATTTCCTCTCGCCACCCTGTGCCCCCTTCCCCTGTCTTCTCCATGGAGATCAATGACAAAACTATCATTCTCTCCCCTCATGCCAGGGTGCTAAGTGTAATCCTGGACTCAGACCTCTTTTTGGCCTCACATCCAATCGCTGTATAAATCCTGCTGCCCTAACCTCTGTAAGGTCTCCAAAATACACATCTTCCTAACCAACGACACCATAAAGCTACTCATTTACTCCCTTGTTATCTCTTGCCTCAACTATTGCAACTGCATCCTTGTTGGCCTATAGTTATACAGGCTATCCTCCCTTCAGTCCATCATAAAGGCTGCTGCTAGCACCCCTCTCTGCCAATCAATCACTCCATTGGTTTCCACGCACCCAATGAATAAGATTCAAAATACTTCTATACAAAGCCATCCACAATTCTGCCTTGAGCTACATTACCAACTTCATCCCAAAATATCACCCTAATAGTCTCCTTCACTCCTCTCAGTACTTTTTGCCTTTAATGGCCCAGAAGACGTCCTTTTGATGACAAAACGCATGGGAAAAGCCTCCTGCTGACGTCGCTCCAAAGCGGAAGTCCACATGTTTTTGCCAGCTGGGTTCAATTTTGAATACGCATTATATCTACCTGCGCGCAAGTGCTATTTTGAGGTGTAATAAAGGTAATAAAGGCTCCGTGTGACCGCTCTGAACAAGGGAGTCATTGATATTTGGTAAGCCTCCATCTTCTCACTAGTTTTGGTGACACACTGCGGGCACCAGCTTGTGGAACGGGTCCATTCATCAGACACATTTCATGGAATTTTCCTGGTTTCCCTTGGCACTAATGGGACTTTTTTAGACCACTGTTTAATACGTATTTTATGGACACTATTATATTTTTTATGTATGGTTATATGCATTTAGTGTAGGAGATTGTCTTTTTATTTATGATGGTATTTTGAAATTTGTACCTTAATTTGCACACTTTTTTTGGTTTATTTTGACACTGCCATTTGTTAATTTTTTCTTTTTGAACACATTTTGAACACACAGCTCCAGGACTTCTCCAGTCTATATGGCCATCTTACTCTGTCCACCTTTAGGCGATCTCTGAAAACTCATCTCGAGGGAAGCCTATCATGCCTCCACGTAATAAAAACTGTAATTTTACTTTTTCAATCTCTTCTCATCCCTCACAGTTATTGCCTTTTCTATCACTTTACTCTCCCTTACAGATTGTAAGTTCTCACAAACAGGGCCCTCTGAATCTTTTTGTACTGAAGTGTATTGTACTTGTACCGCCTCCCTTTTTTTTTTTTCTTTTTTTTTTAAATAAAGCACTGCACTTTGGTGCTATATAAAAATGTTGTATTATAATAATAATGTCCCTGGGGCTAATTTATGAGAACTAGAGGACATTTATGCTCTTGCCCATAGGAAGGTTTGACCTGCAGCAGAAACTTGAAATGTAAACTTACTCCAATGAGCAGTATCTCTACATTTCATAAATAGGTCAAAGTGCTTAAGAAAAAATAAATGAAATAAAGTTAGGACAAACGCTAAAACTCCATACCGTATGTACGTTTTCTTACATGTGTTTTCTAGATTCCAAAAGACCGAACATTTTAAAACTCTACCCAAGCACCTTTCACTATAGTTCAGTGCTAGTTGGGGAGCACCATATTGGTGATATCTGGTTGGACTAGAGTTAACCGAGGTGACCCTTTGGCCAAAACCATCCCACGAACGTCATACAGTTGGAACAATGCAAATTAATTACTGACACAGTATACAGTATGTTCTGAATTGCACTCAGCACAGCTAAGCTGCAATAATAAATAGGAGATTTTTCACAGACCAAGGATTAGTAGGCTTTGACTTTTTACCTTTTTTAGGTTTCTAGAACAATGTGCAAGCTACAGATTCTACAGAAGAAATGATAACTTGTGGCATTTTATACAAGGCCTCATCTGAAAAGTTTGATTGGGTTAAAAAAAAAAAAAACACACCCCAACCTTTGGTCAAGAGGGCCAAATAATACACACAGGCCATTGAAAGACAATTCCAAATAAAATTAGAAAAAAATTAATATTAAATAAAAAATCACACAATTTACTGCATCTCTCTCCTTCAAACAATCCAACAATTGAGAATGAATGCCAGTGACAAACTTTAAGAGTATCTAAACTCCAAGTCACAAATATAATCTAATGTAGCTTACGTGTTATTTTTTTCCCCAGGTACCGTTATTTTATTTATTATTTTTTTTTATCCGAAGATCCTGCCAAAGACACTTTTTATCCAAAAGGTGACAATCTGTACTGTATCTATCAAGGTGCATCATTGTCCAAAGCACAGGACGGGAGTTAGACACCTTTCACACTGGGGCGGTTTGCAGGCGCTACTGCGCTAAAAATAGCGCCTGCAAACCGACCTGAAAGTTCCGCTGCTTTGTCTCCAATGTGAAAGCCCCGAGGGCTTTCACACTGGAGCGGTGCGCTGGCAGGACGGTGAAAAAAGTCCTGCTAGCAGCATCCTCAGAGCGGTGAAGGAGCAGTGTATACGCCACTCCTGCCCAATGAAATCAAAGGGACACAGCGGCAATGCGCCTCTGCAGAGGTGGTTTTTAACCCTTTCTCGGCCGCTAGTGGGGGTAAAACCCCCCCGCTAGCGGCCGAATACTGACGGTACAGCGCCGCCCCCCCCCCCCCAGTCTGAAAGGGGATTTAGTACTACCAAACCCCTCACTTTTTCACCTCTATAACGTAGGGGGAAATATTCACCTGGGCAGGGCTGATCGCATTATTTGAGCTAGCACTGCAGAGTGCACTAGATACAGAAGAGCACTGGGTTTCAGGCAGGATTAACAGAATTTTTTGCACTTTTGAAAAGATAACAAAATGCTTCTAACTTACTACCAAAAATGTGCAAATGCAAAAGGGTTTACATATACTTTAAATCCTGACATCTACATAATAAGCACGTACGCTTATCAGTGGTCCCATAGAAAATGTGGTACACAGGAAGGGTCAATAGTGCACCAGTAGAGGCTGCGTCACCTCAGTGAAAAGTAACTTTACAGACATGTCCGGTGTTAATACGGTAATGCCATAATACATAATTAAAGCAATCACATGAACAAAATAATTCTATCTACTCCTAATGAAATAATACATTTAAACTGGTTAAAACAAATTATATTGCAACACCGCCATTAAATAAAAAGGATCGAAAAACATACAAGTGCATAAAAAAAAAAAAAAAAAAAAAAAAAAAAAGGAAGAAGAAGGAAGAAGAAGTATACAATGAACTATTATATATCTAAAGAAGCATTTTAACCACTTTCCGACCAAGCTTTTTCTGGCACTTTTTGTTTACAAGTTTGAATCTGTATTTTTTGCTGCAAAATTATTTAGAGCCCCCAAACATTATAGTTGCAATTTTTTTATGTCACACAGCAAGTATTTGTGCAGCGGTTTTTCAAAAGCAACATTTTTTTATGGGGGGGGGGGGAATACATATTAACAAATTAAGAAAAACAATTTATACCCCAATTTTTTTGTCAAGTGTGAAAGATTATGTTAGGCCGATTTAGATACCCAACATGTTACGATGTATAATTGCGCACGCTCGTGGAATGGCGACAAATGACAGTACTTAAAAATCTACATAGGTGACAAAATTAAATGCCTCAACAGGTTACCTGTTTAGAGTTACAGAGGAGGTTTAGCTCTAGACTTATTGCTCTCGCTCTAACATTTGTGCCGATAACTTCACGTGTGGTGCTAACAATTTACACATGTGTGCACAACCTACATATGCAAGTACCTCCAGCCTGAACCTAGCAACCTGATGACCTTGCCCCAGTCCCCCAAGGTCATAGAGTCAATCAAAGAGTAAAACACATCGCCAGATCACATTTTGGTCTCCAAATAATTCACGCTGTTATTTAGCGCTTTGAACAGGTTTCATTTTTAAGGCATTATTTGCGATGGTCATTTGCTGCGGCTCTCCACCAACTATGGAACATACAGGCGCGCGCTGTTCTCTTGCACAACATACCTGTATCTTTAGGGGGATGACGCAAGCTGTAAACTGGTAGAATGGATCAGCTGCCATACTACCGTGGTCAGTTTGCTCATAGCAGGAGTGTAAGGCCTCATGTACACTGCTGTTGGTAAACGGACGTTTAGGAGCAGTTGGGCATTTTTTTTCAAATGCTCCTGAACCCTCCTCCATGTTATCTTATCAGTACATGTACACAGGTTTGTTTATAGTAGTTTAAACGCAATTGCGTTTAGAGGCTTTTTTGGAACCCGAAAAAATGCGTTCAGAAGCTGTGTTTACAGGCTTTTCAAACTCGGCTAAATGCGGTAACTTGCGTTTAGCCACGTTTCGTTTACAGGCATTTTTCATTTTTGGCTATTTTGAAAAAAAAAAAAAAAATGAAAAAAATGTTTAACGAACGCTTCTAAACGCAAAACGGACGTTTTAAATGTGGGTTACTATGTGTCTAGTTAACTAGTTCAGGAGAGGTTGTGAAAACATCCCGTGTACATGAAGCCTAACAAGGCAAGATCAACTAGATCAAGATCAACCAGGTAAATTAGAGAATCGGCAACTACACATACAACACAGACATGGGAGATCACAAATAAATATTAAGAGGCAGTGCAATGTTTTTATTTTTTTTACCTTTACAAACACTTTAACACTGGGTAAGCTGCTTTAACACTGGGGCGTCAACGGTAAAGCGCCACTATTTTTAGCGGCGCTTTACCGTCTTTTTTGGCAGAGGTTTTCGGCCATCAGCAGGGAGCTTTAAATCCCCCGCTAGCGGGCGGAAAAGGGTTAAAACGACCCACAAAGCGGCCAATGCAGCACTGCTTTGCCGACGGTTCCGCGACGCTGCCCATCCATTTCAATGGGCAGGGGCGCTTTAGGAGCGGCGTATACACTGCTCCAAAGATGCTGCTTGCAGGAGTTTTTTTAACGTCCTGCCAGCGCATAGCAGACTGCAGGGGAGCCCTGTTTCAGGCACTTTATAGACGCTATTTTTAGCCCAAAAGCGCCTGAAAAACGCCTCAGTGTGAAAGGGATCTAAAGCCCAAAGAAGGAGGACTGTGGTCAAAGTGAGTATAGTTTTTTTTCCTTCTTACTCGCATATAACATTTTTGTGAAATTCATTTGGATCGCCTTTCAGAGTGTTAAAAAGAACCCACCAGGAGACCTGAGAGTTGGCCCCGAAGACGTGTTTCTGGTACCATATACTGACGCCATCATTGTGATCCTTTCCCGTGCTACCTGGTCAGTCACTGACCTAGTAAAAACATGTGCATTTAAAGTGTCAGGATACTCAATATGCACATGCTTGTTCTGAACCCTTGACACACTCAGTAAAGAAAAGGATAAGGATGGCAGCTCCAGAAATTGCAAACAAAGCAACTGAAAAACGGCATTCCCAATATTTCTGTCCCGACATGTTCCTCTGGCTGTGGTGTACATGTAAATTCTGTGCATTTGCTGGAAAGGAGACAGATTCCCTAATGCCTGCTTGAAACAATGCTACACTTGTCATAGCTTTTTGTATTTTATTGCCCACAGACAGGTGATGAAGTAACTGATTCAAATGAGGGGGAATGATCAAGCATTCATGAATGTCCACATTCAATAAAAAAAAAAAACAAAACAAAAAACAAAACAAAAAACGGAAGCTCAACATGCACATTTACTTGAATCATATTGAAAACAAATATATACAAGACACTCACTTTTGTGACAGATCATAAATAGGAGCAACAAGGAAAGGCTACTTTGATGAATAAGACACTTAGTGTAAGCATATTCATGCAATTTAAAAACATGGATTTAACATGCATTCTGGGGCAAATTCATTTTGCAATAAAAACATACACTGCAGTAAAACTAGCAATTTTCACTCATGGTCAGGGAGACCTTTTTTTACAAATAGCTTTAAAAAAAACAATCTATTTAGTTTAATGACATGAGCAAACATACTGTACTTATTGATCTAGACAGTATTTGCAGGATTATGTCTTTGCAAATCAATCTGCACAAAAGGAAAGAACATAAAAAATAAAAAAAAAAAAAAAAGGTACTTGCCCAGTAAAACCTTGGCGTCTTCAATGTCAAAATCTCCATCCCCGTCAGTATCGTAAGCGTCAAGTTTGCCTAGTGAAGAAAATCCATAGAATTTACTGACATATAGCAACGAACCTTTGTGACTAACATTGCACAAACTGCGGTCTTGTTCTGCTCAGTATATACAGTGCCTTGAAAAAGTATTCAGACCCCTTGACATTTTCCACATTTTGTCATGTTACAATCAAAAACATAAATGTATTTTATTGGGATTTTATGTGATAGACCAACACAAAGTGGCACATAATTGTGAAGTGGAAGGAAAATGATAAAATGGTTCTCAAAATTTTTTACAAATATGTGAAAAGTGTGGTGTGCATTTGTATTCAGCCCCCCCGAAGTCAATACTTTGTAGAACCACCTTTCACTGGAATTACAGCTGAAAGGCTTTTTGGGTATGTCTCTACCAACCAGCTTTGCACAACTAGGAGATTGAAAATTTTTGCCCATTCTTCTTTGCAAAATAGCTCAAGCTCTGTCAGATTGGATGGAGAGCGTCTGTGAACAGCAATTTTTAAGTCTTGTCACAGATTCTCAATTGGCTTTAGGTCTCGACTTTGAGGCAATTTTAACAGATGAATATGCTTTGATCTAAACCATTCCATTGTAGCTCTGGCTGTATGTTTAGGGTCGTCGTCCTGCTGGAAGGTGAATCTCTGCCCCAGTGTCAAGTCTCTTGCAGACAGGTTTTCTTCTAAGATTGCCCTTTATTTGGCTCCATCCATCTTCCCATCAACTCTGACCAGCTTCCCTGTCCCTGCTGAAGAAAAGCATCCCCACAACATGATGCTGCCACCACCATGTTTTACACACATAGCGTTTTGCTTTTAGGCCAAAAAGAACAATTTTGGTCTCGTCTGACCAGAGCACCTTCTTCCACATGTTTGTTGTGTCCCCCACATGGCTTCTCGCTAACTGCCAACAAGACTTATGACTTTCTTCCTGCCACTCTTCCATAAAGCCCAGATTTGTGGAGTGCCTAATAGCTGTCCTGTGAACAGATTCTCCCACCTGAGCTGTGGATCTCTGCAGCTCCTCCAGAGTTACCATGGGTCTCTTGGCTGCTTCTCTGATTAATGCTCTCCTGGTCAGTTTAGGTGGACGCCCATGTCTTTGTAGGTTTGCAGTTGTGCCATAACCTTTCCATTTTCAGATGACGGACTGAAAGTGCTCTGTGAGATATTCAAAGCTTGGGATATTTTTTTTTTTTATAACCTAACCCTGCTTTAAACTTCTCCACAACTTTATCCCGGACTTGTCTGGTGTGTTCCTTGGCCTTCATGATGTGGTTTGTTCACCAAGGTTCTCTAACAAACCTCTGAGGGCTTCACAGAACAGATGTATTTATACAGAGATTAAAATTACACACAGACGGACTCCATTTATTAAATTAGCTGACTTCTGAAGGAAATTGGTTCCACTAGATATTAGTTAGGGGTATCAGAGTAAAGGCGGCTGAATACAAATGCACTCCACACTTTTCAGATATCGATTTGTAAAACATTTTGAAAACCATTTATCATTTTCCTTCCACTTCACAATTATGTGCCACTTTGTGTTGGTCTATCACATAAAATCCCAATAACATACATTTACATTTTGTTTGCAACATGATGAAATGTGGAAAATTTCAAGGGGTACGAATACTTTTTCAAGGCACTGTAGCTTCCAAAAGCCAAGAAATAAATTCACAATCTACATTTTTTTTACATTTTTTTTTTACAGTTTTTTTCTTCTACAAACTAAATATGTTACAGTGCATATCTGGAGGGAAAAAAACACAACACAACACGTATTTTAGTACATCTCTATGGTTCATGCACATTTCCATCTCTCTGAGATTTGGTGTTTACAAGTTAAAAACATTTTTTTTTGCTAGAAAATTACTTAGCACCCCCAAACATTATATATATTTTTTTCTAACACCCTAGAGAACAAAATGGCGGTCGTTGCAATAATTTGTCATACCGTAATTGCACAGCGGTCTTACAAGCACACTTTTTTTGGAAATGAAAAATAAAAAAACAGTAAAGTTAGCCCAATTTTTTTTTTTACATTTTGAAAGATGTTGTTACACCGAGTAAATTGATACCCAACATGTCACGCTTAAAAATTGTGCCCGCTCATGGAATGGAGACAAACTTTTACCCTTAAAAAAATTCTACAGGTTGCATGTTTTGAGTTACAGAGGAGGTCTAGGGCTAGAATTATTGCTCTCGCTACCGGTATTGTCGCGATCGGACGTGTGTTGTGTGAACACCGTTTTCATATGCGGGCGTTGCCCAGGTATGCGTTCGCTTCTGCACGTGAGCTTGGTGGAATGGGACGTGATTAAAAAGATTCTTTTTTTTTTTCCTTATTTATTTTATATTTTTCTTTAAAAAAAATATACTCTCTCTCTCTCTCTCTCTCTCTCTCTCTCTCTCTCTCTCTCTAGAGAGAGAGAGAGAGAGAGAGAGAGAGAGAGAGAGAGAGAGAGAGAGAGAGAGAGCGGAGAGAGCGCGGAGAGAGAGAGAGCGCGGAGAGAGAGAGAGCGCGGAGAGCGAGAGAGAGCGCGGAGAGCGAGAGAGAGCGCGGAGAGCGAGAGAGAGCGCGGAGAGCGAGAGAGCTATAGATAGATATCGAGATATATATATATATATATATATATATATATATATATATATATATATATATATATATATATATATATATATATATATATATATATATATATATATATATATATATATGTATCGAGAGAGGTTTAGGAGACGGGTGGGGGCCATCTTCCCCCTCACTCGTTTCCATACCAAGCCAGGGAGAGGACCCGATCACCTCCGACGGCTCCAGTAAGCAACGGAGGGCACTGGAGAGCGGCGGGGTGTGGTCCTCTCCCACGACCGATAAAAGTGATCTAGCGGCGACCACTTTTATCTGAAACCGGACCGCTCACTGAAGAGGAGGATACCAGGGTTATTGTAGCTGGCTGCTGCCATAACGATATCCCTCTTCAAAGTGCCGACTTATATATCGGCGTGAGACGGTCCCGAAGTGGTTAACACTGCAAATTCAGGAAAATACCTGCTGAGCCTTCAAGAAATCCAGTGAGCTCCTACTTTCTGCTCAAACTGGCATTTTTGCTGCACTGAAATCACAAGCAGTGTTTTCAGTCCTGAATAAGAATTCTTCCATGTTGGGCCAAACACCACCTAAACTAACCCGCAGGTGCAGCACAGTGCACCTATGGGTTACTTGCACTGAGCCATAGACTTCAGTTAATACCTGCAGGTTTAGTGCGCTTTCAGAAAGTGCACCACATCTGCAAGATATAATAGAAGTCTATGGCAAAATGCAGATAACCCGCAGCAAAGCCATAGGTGCACTGCACAGCACCCGTGGTGCAGGCAAGCCGCATCGCATAAGTGTGAAAGCAGCCTTGGGCCCCTTTCACACGATCGGTCCGCCTGTCCGTTTTTCACACAGATGCAATCGAACCCTCTGTTCACCTTTATGGAGCGGCAGATGTAAACCGCCAAACCCGATCTGCTAAAAAAAAAAAAAAAAAAAAACAAACACACACAACTACACAGAAGGGGATCCGCCCCCTTCAGTCTCTGCAGATTGAATCGGAGGGCCCATAGAGTAGGCAGTGTCTGTGCCCACTTTGCATAGGCAGAGCAGACACTCATCTGCCCGCTCCGCGCATTGTGGCCCGTGACTGGTTACCAAGTCGCTTAAGTGGCTCCTCGCTCTTCAAAAAGGTTGGGTACCCCTGGGATACAGGATCAAAAAAAACACATTTTTATTGATATGTAGCATTTTTAAAAAGATACAATACCAGGGAGGAGATGTTCGTGGACTGCAGAGATCTATGAAATATGTTGTTTTTTTCCTTCCTTTTAAAAATTCTTGCAATTTTACTTTAAAGAGAGGATTAGAAAATCACTGGTGAAAGAATGGACTACCATAAGTCATCGTTTAACACTCGTAAGTTAAGTGCTCCAAAATGAGCCCGAGTGGTGTGAAAGGGCCCCAATGCTTTCGTGAAGCTTGGGCACAATTAACATTTGTAAACGTTCTCCTTAACATTGCTATATTTTTAAGCAGCATCTCATAGCAGCCAATAAGGAGTTACTAACCATTTCATGAAAAAAAATGCTCACATAGCAACTACAGTGGGTATAAAAAGTCTACACACCCCTGTTAAAATGTTAGGTTTCTATGATGTGAGGGGAGGAGGATAAAACTAAAAAAAAACTGTGGTTGCATAAGTGTGCACACCCTCTTATAACTGGGGATGTAGCCGTGTTCAAAATTTAGCAAATCACATTCAAACTCATGTTTAAATTGATGGCAGGTGTGTACTGACTCCTATTTAAGTGCCTCCGATTAACCCCATATAAAGTTCAGCTGTTCCAGTAGGTCTTTCCTGACATTTTCTTAGTCGCATCCTACAGCAAAATCCATGGTCCGCAGAGAGCTTCCAAAGCATCAGAGGGATCTCATTGTTAAAAGGTATCAGTCAGGAGCATTAGATATACCATGGAACACAGTGAAGACAGTCATCAAGTGGAGAAAATAAGGCACAACAGTGACATTACCAAGAACTGGACCTCCCTCAAAAACTGATGAAAAGATGGAAAGAAAACTAGTCAGGGAGGATGCCAAGAGGCCTACAGAAACATTGAAGGAGCTGCAGGAATATCTGGCAAGTACTGGCTGTGTGGCACATGTGATAACAATCTCCCATATTCTTTATATGTCCGGGCTATGGGGGTAGAGTTGCAACACGGAAGCCCTTTCTTACGAAGAAAAACATCAAAGCCCGGCTACATTTCGTAAAAACACATCTAAAGTCTCCCAAAAGCATGTTGGAAAATGTGTTATGGTCTGGTTGAACCTTTTGGCCATGATTCCAAAAGATATTTTTGGCGCAAAAACAACATTGCACATCACTAAAAGAACACCATACCCACCGTGAAGCATGGTGGTGGCAGCATCATGCTTTGGGGCTGTTATTCTTCAGCTGGAACAAGGGCCAAGGTAGAAGGAATTATGAACAGTTCCAAATACCAGTCAATATTGTCACAAAACCTTCAGTTTATAGGTCACATTAAAAAGGTGGAAAAAATTCTGAAATTATTTATCTTGGTTACATTTTCTTTACATTACAGAAACCTGACATTTTAACAGGGGTGTGCAGACTTTTTATATCCACTGTATTGTCAAACGTTTAGTTTGCCATAAATCATTGTGTCACTGCGAGATTTTAAAGGGGTGGTAAAGTCAGAAAGATTTTTATCTTAATACAATCTATGCATTAAGGTAAAAAGCCTTCTGTGTGCAGCAGCCCCCCTCGCTCCCCCCCAATACTTATCAGAGCCCAATCTCTGTCCAGCGATGTCCACGAGTGTCTTGGCAAGCCAGGGCTCTCCCCCTGATTGGCTGAGACACAGCAGTGGTGCCATTGGCTCACGCTGCTGTCAAACTCAGTTGGCCCACCAGGAGAGAGAGGGGGCAGGGCTGAACCACAGCTCCGAGTCTGAATGGATACAGGGAGCTGCATCTCTGCTCGGGTGTCCCCATAGCAAGCTGCTTGCTGTAGGGGCACTGAACAGAAGTGAGGGGCTAGAAGCACCGAAGAGGGACCTGAGAAGAGGAGGAGGATCCGGGCTGCTCTGTGCAGATACATATAACATATATTTTTATATAAAAAAAAAAAAAAAAAAAAAACACAACAAAACAAAACCCAACAACAAAACACAAGACTTTACAATCACTTTAACCTAAAACCAGGCAAACAACAAGATGGCTTAAAGCGGACCTTTTCAACTTTCCATCTACTGGATTAACTCTTCAGCCCTTGTTGTCTTAACTTTGGATAGTAAAAATTTTTTCTGGCAGTAAATACCTTATACAGCCCACTTCCTGTTTCTTGTCTGGTCATTAGCCTAGGCTTATGAGGGCCAATGAGTCATAAGAGGGCCAATGAGAGCTGCAGAGGCAGAGGTGTACCGCTGTGTGAACCCAGGAAGTTTACAGGCAGCAGCATCAGCTGCCCACAGTTAAAATGGCTGCAGCCAGACTTAGCGGAGGGAAATTTCTTTTGGCAAGTACAGAATCACAGTATATACAAAATAATATGCAAAGTGGTTGGAGGGAAGCTTCAGAATGGCAAAGATGTTTTTATTACAAATTAAGTGAGCAGACTGCAGTTCCTCTAAGTATTATTAGAAAAACACTAAACTATTCCCAAACATGCTAAAAGTTATAGTAAAAGCATAGAAAAAAAAGTTGCAATATGATTTTCTAAAAGTCAAATCCTCAAATCCCAAGTTTGTTAGATGAATTATGAGAAAGGACTTATTTAGTGAGGTTACAAGTACAGTAATAGGCATGTTCCCAGTAAATGATAGTAAAGACACCAGACGATGGAAAAGAGGAAGATAATGTAACATTTTTACTATGGAATCCTACCTTGAAGAACCTCTGATAAGTTATAACGGAAATCCTTTGCCTTGGCTGCATGCATGATAAAAAAAAAAAAAAAATACAGAAACATTTAAATACGGTCTTTTCTACCCAGACTGCAATTGCATATTAGTTACAAAAATTGTTAATTACAGTGAAAGCAACTGGGCTTCTGCACCCAAAAGTGAGATTTAAGATTTTTACGGTGGCCGACATGCTGCATCACATTACATTCTTACTTCACCCAGAGATTCCAGTACCAGAACATTTACATCATAACCCCCAGCTTAACCAACTATTATGGCCATAAGGAAGGTAAAATGGCATACCGCCCTCCGGGGATGGATCCGTAATAACGGAACTCCAGTTGTGAAATTGAGTGCCACAATGTCTAATCCAGGTATTTGCCCCCATTTCCGGTGAAAGAGCGCCGTAGAATCCACAACGAACTACGCCATGTCTGGCCCCTCCTCCTTTTCCCCCCTCCCCCCGCTGTCTTCTGGGAGACACACAGGGCCCAAAAGAAAGCAGGGACCATTTAGAACGTGCAGCGCGACTCGCACATGCACAGTAGGGAACCAGGCTATAAAGCCGAAAAGGCTTCACTTCCCGATTCCATTACTGAAGATGCCGTTGCCTGCACCTGAAGCCGAGGGACGGGTGGGCTTCGGGTGAGGACATCGCAGGTGCCCTGGACAGGTAAGTGTCCATATTTTAAAAGTCAGCAGCTGCAGTATTTGTAGCTGCAGAGTTCCAGGCTTTTTTTTTTATTTAAAGTCAGGAGCTACAAAAAAGTGTAGCTGCTCACTTTTAATAAACACTTACCTGTTCCATGGTCCAGCGATGGAGCGCACGGAGGCCCGCTCCTCTCCCTCTCCTCGGCGCATCCATTGGAACTGGGCAACCGGCCGTGAAAGCTTGCGGCTTCACGGCCAGGCGCACACTGTGCACGCGCGAGTCGCGCTGCGCTCCTTAGTGGACAGGCAATCTTTTGAGACCTGTCACGTGTCCCAGAAGATAGCCGAGAGGGAGGGACTGGAGGAGGAGTCGCCTAGGCGATACCGTGGGAGGAAAGAGGAAGTGGGGACAGGAAATCCCCCTCTAAAGTAGTCACCCACTCCCCCTCCCAAAAAAATGACATGCCAAATGTGGCATGTAAGCAGGAGGGGGATGGAACTCCGCTTTAAAAAAAAATAATAAGGTATTTATTTAAGGTAATGTTACCACTGGGAGACTTAAAGTATAACTAAAAAGGCAAAAAAAGTTTGATAGAGTGGAGAGGGATTAGAACACCTATCAGTTTTTATTGCTGTCTGTTCCCCAGTTAGGGAGATTCACCCTCTCTATTTGTCCTGTTTACCATTATCATTAAAAGTAAAAGAAAATCCCAAAATTTTGGGGTGTCCCCAGAAAAGTAATTGATGGGAAATCTTCCAATGGGGATACTAGTTCTGGTGACCTGGAGGTCCCCTAGAGATTGCCTTAATGTGCAGAGATTTCCACTCACTTCCCATTTGCCTGGAAGTGAAGGTAAATCTCCCCCATGAGACACAGATGGCAAAAATAAACCTTACAGGGGTTATAACCCTCCCTTACTATATCCAAAAATGAAAAACAATGTTTTGCCTATTAGTTCCAATTTAAAGTGCAGTTGAATCCAAGTTTTATTTTTTTTTGGATAGAGTGGGGAAAGCTTAGAACGTCTTGTCAGGTTTTATTGAATGCCGTGTCCTGTGTGGAAATTGCCCCCCACAACCACTCAGTGCAAGAAGCAATGATAAATCTCTTCAAAAGGTTTGAATGCTTTCATTGCTCTCCATGCCTGTTTCACCCCACAATGAAGTGAAGGAAAAATCTCCACAATGGGTTACCGATAAAAATTAAAACCTTGATGAAACCTTAAAAGTATAAGTCCATCCTAAGGCTTAATGTACATGGGACGTTTTTACCTCTCCCCTGAACGATTTAACTTGAAAGATAGTAACACACGTTTAAAAAGTAAATTTTTCCGCGTTTACATGCCGCGTTTGAGAAAAAAATAAATAAATACATTTTTTTTTTCCTTCAAAAATAGCCAAAGATGAAAAACGCCTGTAAACGAAACACGGCTAAAACGCGAGTTACCACATTTGGCGTCTGAACTTTTTGCCTTCAAAGAAAAAAAGCCTATAAAACGCTACCTAAAAAAAAAAAAAAAAAAAAAAAATCTTTAAAACGAACCTATGTACATGTACACGTAAGATAACATTGGATGAGTTCAGGGGCAGTTGAAAAAAAAAAAAAAAAAAAAAAAAGGATCCAACTGCCTCTGAACGTCCGTTTACCAGCAGCAGTGTACATGAGGCCCAACACTAAAATCTGTAAAATTTACAGGCATCCACAATCTAACACTAACCTACCTAGACATGTAAAGAAGAAATCGCTATACATACTTTTTTTTGAGGCTGCTCCGGTCCGGTCCCACGCTGAGCTGTCAGCTGAGGCTTCCCTGTGGTGCCGTGTGTAGAGGAGGCAGCCAACAAGCAACTCTATGGGTGGCGTCACTTCCCATTCATTTCACAGCCGCTGTCGGCTGTCTTCTCTGCAGAGCTTCCAGACCAGAGTGGCTTCAAAAAAGGTATGTATACAGTTTTCTTCTCTACAGGGCTAGATAGGTTAGTCTTAGATCGTGGATTTACAAATTTTAGTGTTAGGGTGGACTTCTAGGTTAATGATATTTTAGGTCTTGCCAACTATTAAAAATTGGTAGGTTTGGAAGAAGAAGAAGAAAAAAGAAGAAAGAAGAAAGAAGAAAGAAAGAAGAAAGAAAGAAGAAAGAAGAAAGAAAGAAGAAAGAAGGAAGAAAGAAGAAAGAAGAAAGAAGAAAGAAGAAAGAAGAAAGAAGAAAGAAGAAAGAAGAAAGAAGAAAGATTGTACTGTAATGCCCTGTACACACGGTCGGACATTGATCGGACATTCCGAAAACAAAATCCATGGATTTTTTCCGACGGATGTTGGCTCAAACTTGTCTTGCATACACACGGTCACACAAAGTTGTCGGAAAATCCGATCGCTCTGAACGCGGTGACGTAAAACACGTACGTCGGGACTATAAATGGGGCAGTAGCCAATAGTTTTCGTCTCTTAATTTATTCTGAGAACGCGTGGCACTTTGTGCGTCGGATTTGTGTACACACGATCGGAAATTCCGACAACGGATTTTGTTGTCAGAAAATTTTATAGCCTGCTCTCAAATCTCAGGATTTTCCGACCGAAAAAGGGGGGTAGGACCTTGTGTGTCGGAAATTCCTATGGAAAATGTGTGATGGAGCCCACACACGATCGGAATTTCCGACAACAAGGTCCTACCCCCCTTTTTCGGTCGGAAAATCCGACCGTGTGTACAGAGCATAACAGTTTTGGGGATCTTGCAGAAAAGCACTGAGAGAGAGGACTTTATCACTTTAAAAAACAGTAAACACAAGACTGACCACCTAGAGACATGCAACTGCAAAAATCACTCCACTGAGCTGTGGAATTTGATAGCTATAGCTCCCCCCCCCCCCCTAAAATTTAGCATTTTCCATTTACTGCACACAGAGCTCATTCTTTGTTATTCATTGGAGGAGAGAAAAAAAAGTGATGGCGAATTGACTAGCAGAAACCTTTCAGCAGAACACTTGGATGTTTGCAGAGAAGCTTTTATCTAGTCTAGCTGTGAACATTAGGCATCAAAAGTGAAGACTACCAAGTTGTTAATTTCATCTAAAAATCATGGCAAAATAAAAACTTTGGGAGCACAAAAAAAAAAAAAAAAAAAAAAAAGTCCAAACGATGGAGCTGTAAGGCCTCATGCACATGAGACGCTGTTAAACTCGTGTTCAAAGGCAGTTGGAACTGCCCCTGAACCCATTCAATGTTATCCTATGTGTCCATGTACACAGTCTCATTTTTTGGTGTTTTTAGGCAGTTGCGATTACCTCGTTTTTCCAGAAGCAAAAAAAATGGGTTCAGACGCCAAAGTTTTCCACGTTTCAGACGCCAAACGCGGCTATAAGCCGGTACCGCGTTTAGCCCCGTTTATAAGTGTTTTTTACAACCTGGCTTTGGGGCCCCATATCACGGGGTCACTTGGTGCTAGGAACCCCTAGCACCACAAACACAGTGGAACTAGCACTACAACATATCCAAATTTGGGGTTATTAGCACCAAGTGGCCTTGAGATATGGGGCCCCAAAATCGGGTCACAAAATGTCATTCTCAGTTGCAGAAAAGTGCTTGACATTTTGCGACCCGAATTTGGGGCCCCATATCTGGGGGCCACTTAGTGCTAGGAACCCCACATTTGGATATGATGTAGTGCTAGTTCCACTGTGTTAGCAAACCAAACTTGGGGTTCCTAGCACCAAGTGGCACCGAGATACGGGGCCCCAAATTTGGGTCGCAAAATGTCATTCTCTGCTCTGAAGACGCTTCTAGACGCAAACGCGGCTAAACGCGGCATGCAAACGCGGCAAAACAGGCGTTTCTAAACGCCGGTTTCAGCTTTTAAAAACATGTTCAGCAGAGTTTGCACTGGCGTCTCGTGTGCATGAGGCCTAATAAGTCTATAACTTATTTTGAGGCCACGCTCACACCATACAGGCATAAAAACTGATGGGAAAAAAAAAAACCCCCAAAAAACATGCAGATTTCACATGCAGAGATATAAGCTTACATGCACATTTCAGTGATTGTTTATGCACGTTGACATCAGTTGTCATGCGCGTCTTATGTGCCCTGTTCACACCACAATGTTGATGTCACGTCAGTTTTTTTTTCTGTGCAGAAAACTGCATGCACATTGCAGATTCCTGTGAAGAAAAAAGAAATCTGTAGGCGACACCAGTGTTGTGGAGTACACAGGGCACATGGAGAACAATGTTTTTTTTTTTTTTGATTGAGCCCTCACAGCATGTGCAGAAAAACTGAGGTCTCTGCACATGGTGTGAACGAGGCGCCTAAGGCCTTGTTGGGGCTCATTCACACCATCTGCAGAGACCTGCGGTTTTCTGCAGCAGAAAACTGCAGGTCTTAGCTAGACACACAGGAAACAATGGTTTCCCCATGCGTCTCGTTCACACCAAAATGGAGACGAGATGTCCGGAGCGGAGCTGTGCAAGATTATGCAGCATGTCTGCAGTTCCCCTCACAGCTCCACACTGAATCACAGGCAAAAAAACGACAGACAGCACCGCTCTGCATGCCTTCCATGTGACAGGAATTGGGAGGGAGCATACAGCCAACCTTCTCGCACTGTGGATTCCGACTGGGATGCTGGCGCTCAATCAAGTTTCTGGAAGGGCATTAACAGAGAACAGAGCGGAGGTATGCTGTGAGGGGGACACCGATGTAACTAACCCAATGGTGGTATGTGGAGGGCAGAACAGATTGGTGGGGGCGTGGACGGCGGACAGCGACGGTGGGGGCGTGGACGGCAGACAGCGACGGTGGGGGCGTGGACGGCAGACAGCGACGGTGGGGGCGTGGACGGCAGACAGCGACGGTGGGGGCGTGGACGGCAGACAGCGACGGTGGGGGCGTGGACGGCAGACAGCGACGGTGGGGGCGTGGACGGCAGACAGCGACGGTGGGGGCGTGGACGGCAGACAGCGACGGTGGGGGCGTGGACGGCAGACAGCGACGGTGGGGGCGTGGACGGCAGACAGCGACGGTGGGGGCGTGGACGGCAGACAGCGACGGTGGGGGCGTGGACGGCAGACAGCGACGGTGGGGGCGTGGACGGCAGACAGCGACGGTGGGGGCGTGGACGGCAGACAGCGACGGTGGGGGCGTGGACGGCAGACAGCGACGGTGGGGGCGTGGACGGCAGACAGCGACGGTGGGGGCGTGGACGGCAGACAGCGACGGTGGGGGCGTGGACGGCAGACAGCGACGGTGGGGGCGTGGACGGCAGACAGCGACGGTGGGGGCGTGGACGGCAGACAGCGACGGTGGGGGCGTGGACGGCAGACAGCGACGGTGGGGGCGTGGACGGCAGACAGCGACGGTGGGGGCGTGGACGGCAGACAGCGACGGTGGGGGCGTGGACGGCAGACAGCGACGGTGGGGGCGTGGACGGCAGACAGCGACGGTGGGGGCGTGGACGGCAGACAGCGACGGTGGGGGCGTGGACGGCAGACAGCGACGGTGGGGGCGTGGACGGCAGACAGCGACGGTGGGGGCGTGGACGGCAGACAGCGACGGTGGGGGCGTGGACGGCAGACAGCGACGGTGGGGGCGTGGACGGCAGACAGCGACGGTGGGGGCGTGGACGGCAGACAGCGACGGTGGGGGCGTGGACGGCAGACAGCGACGGTGGGGGCGTGGACGGCAGACAGCGACGGTGGGGGCGTGGACGGCAGACAGCGACGGTGGGGGCGTGGACGGCAGACAGCGACGGTGGGGGCGTGGACGGCAGACAGCGACGGTGGGGGCGTGGACGGCAGACAGCGACGGTGGGGGCGTGGACGGCAGACAGCGACGGTGGGGGCGTGGACGGCAGACAGCGACGGTGGGGGCGTGGACGGCAGACAGCGACGGTGGGGGCGTGGACGGCAGACAGCGACGGTGGGGGCGTGGACGGCAGACAGCGACGGTGGGGGCGTGGACGGCAGACAGCGACGGTGGGGGCGTGGACGGCAGACAGCGACGGTGGGGGCGTGGACGGCAGACAGCGACGGTGGGGGCGTGGACGGCAGACAGCGACGGTGGGGGCGTGGACGGCAGACAGCGACGGTGGGGGCGTGGACGGCAGACAGCGACGGTGGGGGCGTGGACGGCAGACAGCGACGGTGGGGGCGTGGACGGCAGACAGCGACGGTGGGGACAGAATGATGACACAAGATGTTATGTGAGCCTGTGCATAACAGACATGCATGGAAACTGTCTGTCTACGTGCATGAAAACTGTTGTAAACTGATGCATCTGCAAGTGAAATCTTTTCCGATCAGTTCATGCACGTATGGTGTGAACAAAGCCTTAGGCCTTGATCACACCATGTGCAGAGACATCAGTTTTTCTGCATGTGTTCTGCAAGTGCACAAGAAAAAAAAACAATTGTTCTCCATGTGCACGGTACACCACAACACTGGTATCAAGTGCAGACTTTTTTTCTGCGCAGAAATCTGCATGCAAAAAAAAAAAAAACCTGACGTGACAGCAACACTTTGGGGTGAACAGGGCACATAACTGACACACATGAAAACTGATGCGAACTCATATCTCTGCAAGTGACACCGATCCTAAAGCGCCCCTGCCCATTGAAATCAATGGGCAGCGCAGACGAAGCGCCGCTTTGCCATCACTTTTAACCCTTTTTCGGCCGCTAGCGGGGGTTAAAAGCAACCGCTAGCGTCCGAAAAGCTCCGATAAAGCTGCCAACGCCCAGCGCTGCTCAGTATGAAAGTGCCCTTAATAGCCTCATGAACAGATTCATAGTTACATAGTAGGTGAGGTTTAAAAAAAAAAAAAAAAAAGACACAACTCCAACCTATGTGTGTGATTATATGTCAGTGTTACATTGTATATCCCTGTATGTTGCGGTCATTCAGGTGCTTATCTAATAGTTTTTTGAAACCATTAATGCTCCCCACTGAGACCAGCGCCTGTGGAAGGGAATTCCACATCCTAACCGTTCTTACAGTAAAGAACCCTCTACGTAGTTTATGGTTAAACCTCTTTTCTTCTAATTTTAATGAGTGGCCATGAGTCTTATTAAACTCCTTTATAGCAAAGAAGGGATTTCACCATGCCAGACCGGTGTGTTGTAGCCACATCCCTATTGTGTAACAAGAAAAGAAAACCCCCCTTCGTTGTGACTTTGTAGGCAACAACCACACATGGGTAGAATAGAAAATATATTTATTGTGTATACATAAAATCGTTTGATCATGACATGATCATTTGTTTAAAAAAAAAAAAAAGAAGAAGACATCTGAAAATATACATATTACAAAATCAAAAAAGATAAAAAGAAAAGAAAAGACAAAAAAAAAAAAAAAAAAAAAAACACGACAGGTTACATGATTTGCATGACATGAAAAATAGATTTTACTCTCCAGTACAGAGTGGTCTCCGGTACCCGACGCGTTTCTGGTTTAAGCACCTTCATCAGGGGTATTTGGTAAGAGTATATGCAGTCATAGTTTTGTCTTACATGCAAAATGTTCCATCGTGCAACTTGAAAAAAAAAAAAATGAATGAAGCACTGCCAGCGGGGGTGTCGATAGGTGTTCTTGGTGGGCACCTATCGACACTCCCACTGGCAGTGCTTCATTCATTCTGTGAATGAGGACAATGGTTGGAAACAGCGAGTTTAATGGTGTGTGTGTGTGTGTGTATAAAGATTATTTTTTGCAAGGTTCTGACAAAGCATGCTAGTCGTGTGAAACGCATCACCTGCTTCCCCCTGTCTGTACATCTTTGAGTGCTGTTTTTATCCTTCTGGAATAAATCGTAATTGCATAATGTATGGGAGTGCGGCCATTCTTTGTCTCTATATACACCTGGAATCCATGCTGTTAGTGTAGGCAAAGTGCTAATCTCTAGGAAAGAAGATCTCCAAGAGTCTCCAAGGTTCTAGGAAGACTTTTTGACCCAGCAAGAACTAAAACCTACTTGGCCACTTGGAGGGCAATATTTTAATAGTGGTTAGGTCAGCCATTGCTTTAACACCTGGTACTAAGGAAACGGGGGTGAAAATATAATCCAGATGAAAGTTCCATTTGTGGGTCACACCATCGATCCCTGTCACTATCCCTCAAGTCCAAGGAAAATCAGTCTGTCTTTGCACAAAAACACAGTGATTAGAAGGCGTTTTCCATCAGATGCAGTGACCATTTAGCATCTACACTGATGGAAGGAGGAAGATAGAACGATCCAACAATACTACTTTGACAGAATGAAATTTCAGAAAGTTCTGGGTATGTAATTACACCCACAGAAGAGCCCCAGTCAGGTTCATGTCATGGCTTTGGGAAAAGCAACTGATGAAAAAACAACCAAAAACAGGTTTGGTTTTAAAAATTGTATCCAATAGTAAAAAAAAAAAAAAATTTTAAAAAAATTTAAAATGAATGATGTATGGCTCCATGCACACTGGAGCTCATAAACGGCCATTTTTTGGAGTTTGTTTTTTTTTTTTTTTTTTTAACAGCCCATAAACTCCACTCTGTTATCCTATGTGTCCATGCACACATGGACATTTAGGTTTTATAAGCAGTGGAGTTTATTGGCTGTTCTCTGAATGCCAGAAAATCGCTCAAAGTGCCGTTTTTCTGACCACAAAAAACTTAAACGCTAAGCGCTCATAATCGCACGTTAATTAGCTTTCGGTGTTCTGTTTTTTTCAAAGCATTGTGGGAG
Organism: Aquarana catesbeiana; assembly: GCF_042186555.1. Taxonomy (NCBI): domain Eukaryota; kingdom Metazoa; phylum Chordata; class Amphibia; order Anura; family Ranidae; genus Aquarana; species Aquarana catesbeiana. Next base: position 521,900,686 of record NC_133328.1, read on the forward strand.
TCTGGGAATGCATTGTGGGATTTTTGGAGTGTTCTCTGTGTATTTTTATTAAAAACGCCCATAAATGCTAAAAAACGCTCATAAACGCTAGTACAAAACGCTGTTAAAAGCGCGTTTTTTTCAACCAGCGTTTTCTGCCAGCAATCTGGCATCCAGAAAAAGCTTTTTTGAGCTCCAGTGTGCATGGAGCTTAAACGTTTGCCTACAGGTAAGCTTATAATAATAATAGTCGCCCATTCCCCAGACTACGTCAGTTATAGACGAAACGTACGTCGGGAGAACGGGCGCTCGTTATGCCGGCCAGCAAACCGCTCTTTTAACTACTCCTTTTGTAAGTGTATTACTTTTTATAAAATAAATCTTTGTGTATCGGACTTACACTATGGCCACCTCTTCTTTGTCTTCATGATTCTGAGTCCGGGTTGGTCTATGAACTACCATCCATCACACTCCCCCAGTCACGCTGGACACGGAGAAGCTGTATCATCCGTTGTGTTTTCTGGGCCCCGGTTCATATACAAGTCTTAATAGCTTGCTTTCTGGTAAGCGTGAATTTCATGTGGTGGTGGATCACTATGAGTAGTGTTCATTTCAAGGTTTCCACACTTATTTTCACTGTGAACTACTGAGGGATTATGCTTTGGGACTGTTTTCACCTTTATGGAGGATTTTCTGGATCTCCCATCTTATGAACTTTGTTATGCATTATTGATTTTTTTGCACTCACTTATTTATGTTTATTGCAGTTTTTTCCTGTTTGCTGTTTTTTGTGTACATCTCACAATTTGAACTGCTGCTTTTTTTTTGGGGGTTCTTGGCAGAGCGGTATTTCCGTTTTTTTTTTTTTTTTTATAGCTTATAATAAAGGCTTACCTGAAGGCAAAATGAAAATCTCCTGAATGAGGACCGTTTATTAGAGATTTGCATGTTTTGCAGCCGGTGACATAACCGGGGCATGTGCACTGCACTCTGAATGGACAGCATACTAGAGTGTGCCATTCACAGAGTGCTGTCGCGACTGACTCCTGAGCAAACGCACTGGTCTGCATGTAGTGTGAGCTGGTCTATAAGGCAAGCCTTTTATAATGTGCTAGTATGTGATGCATACTAGTACATTATGACATTAACTTGCAGAACACAGTTTTAATTTTTTTTTTTTTTTAAGACTTTAATAAGGATAGGTTCACCTTTTAGAACATGTAACATGTTACACCCGTAACATGTTCCAGCTCCTGCCGCCAATTCTGGGCTCCCCCATATAGCCACCTCATTCATTCACTCACAGTTTCCTGTGAATGAATGAACTGCAACTACCATCAGCCATTACAGCTGACAGCTTCTACTTCTCAATGAACTGTGAGGATACTGGCGTGCTCCTTCGTAGTTCATTGAGTCTTCCTGATCTCAAGTAACTGCATGCTTGTACGAGGTACAGGCAAACAGCTATCTTGAGAGTCTGAAGGTGCCCTGCATTGCACCTAAGATTTGCTGATCACAGGTGCAATGCTCTGCAGGCTCCCTAGAAAAAAAAAAAAAACAAACTCAACTCAACTTTTTTTTTTTAAACTGCAAATGAATGTGCATTATTTTTTATTAAAAGGGCGAGTCCATCCTTTAAGGTTGTCTTTAGATCCTTACAGTGGCAAAACAAATCTGCAATAAGGCTACTGGACAAAAAGCTGCTCAGTTAGCAGCTGGTTAGTTAGTGGGGCTCCTCCTATTATCAACAATTGAACAGAAATGACATTTATCGGCTTACTTTGAAAGAGAAACACAAATGTAAAGTGAATGTATGCAGATTAAAAAAAAGTTTCATCGCTTAAATAAATGTAGTTATGTCAATGACTTGGAATTGTCATGGGTGTATACAGGAATTATATAGCTACACAAATTGTGTGCCAACGTGTTCCTTTTAAAGGAAGCTGCTAGACAAGACTACACGTTTGAGTCTAAAAGCCATCATACCAGAAAGTAATAAATAAAATTATATTTTAAGAGAAATTATCAATAGGTTTCTATAATTTGAACTGGTCGAAAAAATAACTCAACGTCAGATGTGTGCCATTTCTCCATTAGGGTCACTGTCTTCAAATTCCTCCACACTGTACAGCCTAGTACACATGATGAAAATATTGGATGAATGATCATCTGTTTTTTTGCATACTAGTCTCAGATCTAAAACCAATGGGCTACTAAAGGTACGAAATTTCTGGTAAAAAAGAATACAACTCCAGAAGTGATGTATTGTATGCTTTCATTTCCGAGCATGTGCGGTCTTGGTCACACTTTCCTCCCCTCCCCCCCCCCCCCAATACTATACTAAATTCTAAATTTAAAAAAAATGGTTTGCATGCTTGTTGCTTGGGAAATTTTTTTTGCATAAATTGGATCAGGTCTCAAAAGCTGGAGTACTAACAAATGGATTGTCAGACAATTGCTCCAAACATGTCCCCCCCCCCCGATATGCTCATCGTAGGTACGGGGCTTCAGGCTCAAACAGGAGGAAAACATGTAGGACAAAAGTTCATATAGAGGAGACAGATCAGATTTGTCACTTTTGGAAAACTTATGTTTAAGTATACATTATTAGGTTAGACAAATCCCAGCTCACTTCTTACATCTAGCTTCTAGAATGGTTCGCCATTCCTCACCAGTTCTTACGAGAGAGTCAGCATATTGTCCACCACTTTCAAGGATGCATGCTTCAGAGACAGAATCCAGATGAAGTGCAAAAGGCACAGCTTTTCTGTTTTTCTATACTCGATAGTTATGCTACTATGATATAAAAGTAGTAAAAAGACCAGTTATATAGATCCTCTTACCTAGCACATCTTCATAGTCCACCAGCTCGAACCACACCACAGCTACTGATGTCCATACTCCCAAGAGTGCGATCACCATGAACCAGGTAAAGAAAGAGCTACCGGAGAGGCCTCCTTTCTTCCCATTGTTGCCACTGGACCTCGCTTCTGAAAAGAATGGAAAAAGTTTTTTTTTTTTTTAAACACAATCAATTTAGGCATTAAATAAACCATATATGGCATTAAGGAGAGAACCTATAAGATCTAACTAGGGGTGCACCGAATGGAAATTTTGGTGCCTGTCATATGCAGCCTCACCAGTGCCCATCATATGCAGCCTGCCTGTGCCCAGCAGCCTCACCAGTGCTGGTCATAAGCAGCCTGCCTGTGCCCGGATCAGAGCAGTGATCTCCGTGTGTCACGGAGCGGATTTGAATTGGCCAGGCCGCAGTAACAATGTCCCACCTCCTGTCCTGGAGGACTGGGCACGTCAGGATGACACTCCAGCAATGGGTGGCGCTCGGGGCAGGCCCTGCTCCCTTTCGACATCTGCTTTTTTTTTCCCCCTTTCGGCCGATATGAAAAACAGTTTGGCGGCCGAAACTTCGGAGCACCTCTAGATCTGACATATTACCATTAATGAGAAACCAACGGTGATCTCCAAGGTATGTGGAGAAGAAACCGATCTTTTTCTAAATCCTTGGCTGCAGAGTGCAAGCTGTAGGCAAGCTTAAAGAAAATAGAGCATTGTCCTGGATCTATGGTGACAGCTCTCAGATCACAGGTAATGTAAGGAAAAAAGGCAGTGGTATTATATTTGCAAAGTTGCTTGGCATCCTTGGATATATTAAAAAGGAACTAGTCTGTTTTAGTTATCTTTGGGTCAGTCCATGTTTAAAAAAAAAAAAAAAAAAAAAAGGAGAGAAGACAGAGGATATAAAAGTAAATGCCGTTAGGCTGAATCAAATCACTGCCCTATATTTCTGGAGGCCTCTAGCAACAATTCCTCACCGGAGTTCACAGTTGACTTCCCTTGTTCATGAAGTCTAACCACTACTACCGTGTTCTCCATAATAAAAAAAAGCCTCTTCTATCAAATCAGTTCAAAAAGTATATATATTTTTATCCAAATGTGCACACATACTGTTTATGCACTGGGGAGACATCCCTAAACCTAACTAGTCTCAAAGAATACTGACTAGGAAGTTCTAATCCAAACAATTCACGCTAAAACGTATTTACTTTTTTTTGTGGTTTGGATCACGTTAGGGAGATTTCCCAAAAAAAACAAACAGAAAAAAATTAATCATAACAGTTGCCACCAAAAACAGATTTCCCCTCACCTAACACATTTTGGATTTCACTTTCTGTGACAATATTCACCAGGATAGATGGAGATGGCAAATATTCCGAACGGGGACACAGACAATAAAACCCTGAACAAAAATCAATCTTGCACCTTTATGGCCTTGAGGGTGCAAGGCCAACAGGGATACCATGAAAATCCAAAAAAGACCATCATAACAAAACGTTAAAGACCTCAAATCTTTATGGAGGTCTTAGCTGTAATGACACAGATCTAAAACATAAGAAAACATTTAAGCCAAATTTCTTCTGTTTAGAAGAGAAGTGAAGTGTGGGATCCAACAAAAACACACATGCTCACCTAGATGTGTGCAGCTGTCTCCCCCCAGCTCTACACCAAGAATTGAGCGATCAAAGTTTGCTGATCGTTCAGTTCTTGGGTCCGCTCTGAGGACAGAACAGTGCCTGCCAGTCACCGCTCT